>NC_047536.1:31479052-32830052 GCF_012275295.1 Melopsittacus undulatus | reverse complement strand
GTATTTTTCCTCATTATCTGTCTATTTTCACTTACATGTTTTGGGGTATATGGTAATACAGGTAAACCAGTAAGAATCACCTCCGTTTAATGCTGAACAAGGAACTTTATTGCAATGAGCAACCCAGTAGCAGCTCAACAGTTTCAGTTTTATTGGGCATCTGAAGAGATGCGTTGTACCATCTTCTCTCTCCCTTTCTGCTCATCTCCTCACTAATGCGCTCATCAAAAGCAGGTATCCTGCTCATAAATCCCTTCTTCAGGCAGCGATGAAAGCAAACAGGATGGATGTGTATTCTGCAGCCAGCAGCTACCCGTGGGTATAGATGTGCGCAGTTTCATACATTAAAAGTATTTCAGAGTTAGTTTTAAAGGCTCTGTTAAAATCTATCTTTCTGTTGATGCATAAGTTAATATTCTGCATGTGTTTACAGATCTGAATACCTTATTTCACATGTGAGGGGGTGTCTTTGGATGCTATTCCAGCTCTCTTTGTGCAGATGCATGTGAAAATCCACCTTTCACTGATCACAAGCATCGTTCTGTGTTCCTGCCACTCGGATCTTGCTTCCCGACATGCCCACCCCATGCTAGGTTCAGTAGAACAGCAAACAAGGCAGATCCCTTTCCTGGGGAGGGGGGGCCTGCAGGCCCTGTGATGTTTCAGCCTCCCAATGCACATTCTAGACGCTTCATTAGAGCAGCCACATTTGGAAACTGTTCTCTAGGGACACAATCCAGTGTCTATTGAAAGGAGGAAAACAAAACCCTCCCATTGACATCAATTTTAGGAGGCTTTGGATCAACCCTGAAATGTTTTTCTATGCAGCATGTTTTTGTTTTCCTCTTTTGAATGACCCTTTTGGTTTTTCCTCCCCTCCTCTGTCATTCCCTCATCCCTCCCCTTTTAAAATCAAAGCTGGGACGTGATTCTGCTTTTCCGGGATGAGCAGGTTCAATCTGGAATGGGACTTTCTCATAGCATACGGATATATCTGGAGCACATGCACTGTCCTGTGTGACCAGCTGCCTCTCACTTGCTTACATAATTTATTTTAGGGTTTTTTGGTTGTTTCTGGTTTTTTTTTCCCATTGGGATTTATATCTAAAAGCACCTCTCCTAAGCTCTAGATGCTTCCTAACCCTGCCCGGCAGCCTGCCAGTTCCAAGCAGCCAAAAATACATCACCTTACTTGGCTTGTGGGCAGTTTTGCATCTTTAAAAGTTAATCCAGCTCTAAGCTGGATTAATAACGGAACATCCCTTTAACCAAAGGCATGTAAGGTCAAGGCAGAGCTATGTGGATATTCCAGGCTGGTAATCACAGAAGTGAGGGGTTTTTTTGTCCTATATATGATCTGATATGATTTATTTCCATGATGTTTTTCCTGCTGGATGAAGGAGGAGCAGAGGAGTGAGGACAGGGAGAGGCTTAAGGAAGAACAGGCACCCTGAAGGTCAGCGGTGGTGTAGGGATGGGATGAACAGGTACCTAAGGGGAAGAAAGACCAGAAAAGCATCAGCCCTGTCAGTGTGGGAGAGTCTGGGGACAAGCTGAACTCGTTGCAGGGATTAAAGAGGCAGCCTGGCATGAGGATGCTTTTCGAGATGCTGGAGTGACAGCGAGCACACTGATTCGCGTGGTTCGTGTCGTCACCGGGGTTCTTTGATGTGCTTCTAAGCCCCGGCTGTCTGTCATTTGTTCGGCAGCATTATATAATGCGCTGTTAGGATCACTGACTGTGCACCCTCGGAGCAGCAAAATGCTTCTCCCTTTTACCCCTTGAATAGAGGAGACACATGGAGTATCCTCAGATACTCCCCTTCTCCCACTTTGAGTTTAGAGCCTTGGTAAATAAAATCAGAAGGAGATGGAGAGCCTGGGTTTTGCTTCCACGCGGGGCTGTTTGTATCAGTGGGAGCCAGCTGTATTGCCCCAGGGCTGGAAGTGATGTAAGAGCAATTGCTGAGCCTTTTAACCCCCCCAAAACCACAATGGTGGTGTATTTGTATCGGCGTGGTGTCCTTCTGAAGCACACATTGGGGTTGGATCCAGCAGTACAGGCATTAAACCACATTGGGCCTGAGCTGCCACTCCTGAAGGCAATAGCAAATTCAAGCAGCTTGAAGTCTGTGGTTTGGGGGCTGTTATTTTTCTCTTGAAACATTATTCTCTTCCTTTTCCTCTCTTGAAGCCCAGAAATCAATGCTGTTAAAAGATCCCCAATGGATAGGTTTCTGAAGTGTTCTCTTTATTGTCTGTTTTAGTGCTTTTTTCCCCCCATTTCTCCTGCTTTCTGACAGGAGTTGCTAGGGTGGTTGGAGCAGGAAGGACACATTGCATCTCATCACTGAGTGACATGGGGCAAGCCATCCTGGCTCCTTTCTGAGTGTGCTCATTGCATTGGCTGTGGTCATGGTCTAGGGTTAAGGGCTGTGTCTAGCCCCAAGGCAGTGTTTTAGGGGGCCAGGTGGATGGAGGACTTCAACTCAGTGGGCAGACGTAAATCAGAACTCAGTTGGTTTTAGTCTTTGGGGGGGGGGGGGGAAGACTGATTTGGTCTTGCTTTCTAAACCAAAAGCCATTTAATTAATTCCCTTTGAGTCTTCCTGCAGAGCCCTCTGCCATTTTGTGCTTTAATAAGGCTATAAAGAGCAAATTGTATAGCAGAGACAGGCTGTAAATGTCTTATATTGGGGGATTTGACCTTCCTGGTGCTTCTAGGAGCTGGGACAGCAGTGGCTAGATGCAGGGTCCTGCTGCATCAACCTTCAGACCCTGCCCTTTGTCAGAGTACAAAACTTGGATCTGAGTGTAAAATACCTTGTGATTTGGACTGCTCTGATGGAATCGTGCTGCAAACACATGCAGGAAACATTCATCTGTCTCTATATACGTAGATACAGTTATTGCTGCTGAAGCATGTTTATTGAACGTCTCAGCATGTTTATCAATGATGGATGAATCATTGATATTTTTAATACCAATTCCCCAAAATACTACACCAAACGTGTTAGGCAACAAGATCACGAACAGAGCCACGCAGAGATCTAACCAGGCCAAATGCTTCTTTCTTACCTATAAAAACCCATGTTATAAGATACATTAGCTGTAAATTCCTAACAGATGGGGCTGTAACAAGCTGTTAGAGAGCATCTCCTTTGCTGTGGGGATGCACTGCTAAAATAATGCCACGTGGCTGTCTGAGCCCTAACGAAACTGAGACGAGCTGGAGGAGGAGGCTGTCATCTGTCTAGGTGTTGATGTCCTGCTCATCACCGAGAGATCTAGTCAAGCAGTTGACCCCCTGTTAAACTCAGCTCTTCTGCATATTTACAGAGGCATGAATGCTATGAGGAGAGTTTCCTCTTGTTAGACATGCGCCTTTGCTGTCCTGAACATTTCACAAGCGATTTGGAGATGGTCTAGAGGGCATGAGGGATTTTAGGTCGTTGGTGGCAGATTATGGAGTGTGTTCTGTTGAGGGTTCTTTCCTCTCTCCCACTTTTTCAGGTGCCAGAATCCTGTGGAGAGCGAATGAGATTTTATACATCCTGTGACTGAACTATCATATGTTCTGCATGCACACGTGCTGTGTGTGCATAGTTATGGGAATGTATATAAGCAACAAAATGTACACAAACATATATAGATGCATTTATATATTTGTATGATGAGCAAACCTATTTCAGTGTAGGAAGAATTGTGGGATAGGTCCTTTTCCCAGGAAAGGAGCTTGATCTGCAACTCTTCAACATGACTGAATGACTAAAAAAACCAACCATTAGAACTGCTTTTATTCAGAGGTGATATATTTCATTAACCCTGAGTAGCCCCTTAAAACAATTCCACTACTCACTCTGCCTTAGGAATACACTCACACCTATGCTGCATTTGAAAAGACAGTACATGTGTTTCCCTGTTTTTATAGCATACGTTGGCCTTAATCTTGTGGTGCTGTCCCCGTCCCCAAACAAACTGGTCTTCTGATGCCCTGTAAGTCATTGCTCCATAATCCCATAATTAAAAGAAGGATTACCTCTAGTGTAACACGTGCAGGGTGCATCTTTGCATGGTGCTCATGTTGGGCTCATTACCTGGATGAAGGTCTCAGCTGCCCCAGGCAGGAGGGACACAGAGGGCTCCCCAAGCAACCTTGACCTCTGCTTTGGCAGGCTGAGGGATTTTGGTCTACCATTTTTCGGGCTGTTTGCCCTCAAACTGAATGAGGGTCAGGAGTAAATTTAAATGCTCACTAAAAGCACGTAAAAATATTATTTGCTTATATTTTATTATATATATTTAATATATGATTATATACTTATATAATTACATATATTATTATATTTTATTATTTTAATATATTATTTAATATATAAAATTAATATTATTTATAATTTATTATTTTTATATTATTAAATATATAATATATTACATATATTTTTCTATATATTTATTATATAAAATACATATTTTATTAACCAAATCCAGGAAACTACCATCCTGAAGCCAACTGTGCATCATTCTTTAAAGGAGTGGATTTGAAGCTCAGCCCCAGCTGCTGGCTTTGGGCTCTGCTGTTATCAGTGGGCTGAACTTGCTCTTCGCTGCATTCAGCGTTGGTGCAGATGCAGCAGGGCTGGGAAATGGGCCCCCTCTGTGTAACTTGTGAATAATTCAGGTGCCTTCAAATCCCACAAGGGAATATCTCTTTTCCCTTTTTTTAACTAACACCTAATCAGCCCTTGGCACACAATGCCACGAGAGTTTAATGAGATGCCAAAAAGAGCCATCTCTAAACAGCTGCAGATTGAGCCCCTGTGTGTAAAATACATCATTTTGTGTATGAGTGTGTTTATGTGTCTATACAAAGCACACAAACGTAATAAAAGATTTAGGGACAATATTCTTGTGGATGCTTTAAGAAAAGGGGGATTCAAATGAATTTGGTGCGACATAGCTGATAGGCTTTTCTGAAAGGCATCTTCTGAATCTTCAAGATGTCCTTGTTTATTTTCTTTGATTGTGCTTTGATTTAAAATTCTAGGCTCATTAAATGCCATAAAAAGAAACATTTACATAATTTACAAGCTCTTTATATGAACATTTTAATAAAAGAACACACCTTTAAATCAAATCACAAAGGCATATGACATCTTTGAAGGAGAAACTTATATTCCCAAACACAATAAACAGTCTTCTATTACTATGTTAATTTGGAAAACAGGTCATGGGAAATTAAATTGCTTAAAATAGGTCACCAATTATAACTCTGCATTCTATTAAAGCAAATGCATCTCTGAAATCTTTATTAGTTTATTTTAATTAAAGGCAGAAAAATATTCAGTGTTAAATTATTGCCATTTGTATGTTTTACATTGATATGGACACACATTTATTATGCAGTGTAAAATGCTGCACATCTTTGTCATTATGACGCTTGTATTGTTCTTAGTTACTTTACCCATAAAGTAAGTCTATCATAATGTTGTGTTTCAAATATAAATGGAGGGGATCCAAATGAAGTTATGGTGCAAATTTAACTTATTCATTTATAAAAGGAAGCACAAACCCAAGCGCTGTGTTTGGAAATAGTTACTGACCTTAAAATAGTGTAGGAAAGGCTTGAATTCCATTTGTGTCAGGTGCTCACACACAGTATTGCAGTTCATATGTTCCTAAATTAGATACATTGGGGTATATTCCCCATTGATGTTCTCTTATCAATTCATTAATAGCAATGGTAATTATTGTACAAGGCTATGGTGAGAGCCAGAATCTACCCCTCATGCCTGTGTTTGCAAACACCATTCCCAGATTATGGCTGCAGCCTTCAACAGAGGTTGAAATGAATGAGTTGAGTGTCAAAATCCCCTGGGCCATGCTGAAACCCCAGAGTCAGTGTAAGTGCAAGCACACTTATCCCTGCACAGACTGAGCTGAGAGGCGTTAGGACAGGCTTAAATATGATCTATTCCTTTGGGTTGAAATAGGGTTCCAAGGTGGGTTTAGCATCAATAAACACCAGAAGCATGTAAAGGAGACTTTCACCAGCACAGTTTATAGGATCATGTTTAGGAACTGTTCATGAATGCACTTTTGCATGAATTCACTTTATGTTCTCATGTTGAATGTGGTTGCCCAGCCTGACTGGAGAAGGTCACTGGGGTTCCCCAAAGCTGTTTAGAAGTGTTTTTTCCAGATGCCACAGAGGAATTTCATGCCATAATCCTTCCAAATCAGGCTGATAGTCTTGGACATTGCAAAGAATTAACAAAGAAATAGAAATGCTCCTTGGTTCAAATTCAGTTTCCTTTCATGCTCAGTGGTCTCTGGACCCCAAGAGCCCTCTCCTTGCTTGTGGGGCTGTTTGTGAGCCCTTCTGCAAGCTCCTAGCTAACTGGTGGGAGAGCAGCAGCTGGACAGGGTAAGGTAAGGTCAGACCTGCACCTTCATCCTTTGCTCAGGTTCTTCTGCAAGAGGAGGAGCAGGCAGTTTTGTTGCTCAGTCCTCTTCTGTGAAGGCAGAAAGCAGAACAGGATGGCAGTTTTGGTTTCTTGCCAATGGAGTCACCTATAGATTTCTTGTGAGCTATTTTTTTCTTCTCTTAGCCGCTCAAAGCACGTCCTTAAAAGAGGCTCAAGAGATCTTTAAGTCTAAACAATAAAAGACCTATTACTTACCTAGGAGACCAACAACAGCTCTCAAGGGTAAACCCACATTAATTATGTATTTGAGCATTTGTATGTTATGCATTTAGATAGCACGGGTGTTATTTACTGAATAGCTGGTAATGGCTGGGAAGCGGTTGTGATGATCTAGGGTAAATACAAATGTCTGAGGGTTGAGGTGAAGCAGCAGGACACAGAAGCTGGTGATGGAGCACCAGGTATCTCACCTTTCTTGCCTGGCTGGGCTGTGCCTACTGCTGATGTTTTGTCAGTCTCAGGAGGATGTAAATGTCAGTAATGCTAACAGAAAGCCACGTGCTTTTGCTGTTAAGGTCCTCAGAGTGTTTTGTAGCCCGAATCTCACCTTTCAGACCCTTTCAGCTGTATTTAGTTTGGTGATCACAAGGGAAGGAATGCTTGTTCATGTGTGAATCCTTAGAAGATGGGAGCTCCTGGAAACTCAGATGTAAAACTGCCTGCATTGCCTTAAAATCCCAAACCAAACCGCATATGGTACTGCTGTCGGAATGCAGCACTTCCTCCCTGTAGAAACGCACAAAGGTTTCACAGAGGATTTCAGAATTTCACAAAGGATTGCTATCAAATATTGCCATCTCCTTCACCAGAGGAAGGCAAAGCAACCAGTGTCAGCATGTCACATTGGTGGCAGAGCCACAAATGGAACCTAAACCCTAGCCTGGTGCCATTGGCTGTGTTCCTGCTGTCACAAATCTGGATTCAGCAGAGGCTCTTGTACCAAAACCATCCCTCTGCAAATCCATCTCTCTCAGGGGACTGACTGGTAGGAAGAGAGGTTTGGTTTGATCAGTCCTCCCTCCCTTCGCTTTGCAGGAAGAGGTGTTTCCGAAAGAGATGCTCGCTTGCTGAATGACTCTGTTTTCCTAATACGTATTCAAATGCAGTGTTGTAAATATGAATTAGATGGGTTTATGGGGATAACTCTTATTAGTGACTATGCAGCTGTTATATCAGGTAGCAGTAAAATAGAACAAGTAAATCTGCAAAAATTAAGAGCCATCAAGCACTTTTGTTGAAGCTTGTCTGGAATGAAATTTGCGGAGGCTACATGAAAGTGCATGATTACTTCCCTGGAACAGGGTATAGGTATTTCTTCCCACCTTTCTTACAGCTGGAAGCAGTTCCTTGTTTTCAATGAAGATATAACTTAAGTTACATTTATTATTGATAACATTTATCAACTCTATTTCTCTCTGTGGACCTGATACTCTTTCTGTTAGAACCAGTGAGCATTTACACTTCGGTTTGCAGTTTTGACTCTGATTGAGGAATTTGCACAGGCATAAGGGGCCTCGTATCACAGGGGTTGCTTGGTATGACTTAAGAGTAATGGGTTGCACGATTGGGTCCAAAGATGAGATGTGTTCTCTAAAGTCCTCAATCAAGAAAATACTTCTTTCTGAGAGGCACTGGAACATATGTCAGCATGTCACTGCAATCAGTGGGGTTTAAACGTGCTTAAACTTAAGAATCATCTCAAATATGGATGGTTTTCAGCCTGTTCTGAAATGATTTCTTGAACTGCAGTTTGGATCTGCCGATTTTCACACTGAACTCATAAAAATTGTTATATATTCAATACAAAATACAGTCAGTTGAATGTGTTCACCAGGTCTGCAGCTTCAGTTCTGTATCTCGGGTTTTGTTTGTTTTAACTTGCAGGGTATCGGCTTTGGATTTGGTTTTAGGTCTTAGTCTCAGCACTTCAGAATGGAAAAGTTAAAATTATACAACTGTGCAAACAGCATTACTCTAATCTGCATAAAGATGGGTGCAGAAGAGCTGTGGTATTAGCAATTCATTAATATGCAATGAAAAGCTTATTTGCACTTTGTCTAAAAGTAACAGTAACTTCAGCTTCACTCTCATTTGCATAAATGATACAGCACAAGACTAAACCACTCCAATAATAGTCCTTAATAGGATAATCGTTTAAAGATTTTATGTATAGGCTACTGAAGTGTCCATTTAGGCACATTGGAGTTAACACACAGCATACAGACAGGAGGCTCATGTTAAGGAATGTCCTAATTCGCTGAATCCTGTTTCTCAGGCAGAGTTTGCAGAGGTCGTTTTTCATGAGCAACCATAGCCACTTAAATCATAATATTTCATTATAAACATGAAAGGCTTCTGTATGGTGGGGATCATTACAAGGCACCAAAGCTGCTTCGTGCTTGTATTTGCTGTCAGCTTGGACCACTGATGGTCTAGGGAAGCATCATCCCTAATTTTCAGTCATGAGAATGTTAAGTGTATTTATAGCTTCATACCAGCAAAGCTCAACATGTAATGGAGCTGCTAAACCCATGTGAGCAACCCAAATAGCCTTCCCTAGAGGTGCGCTTGCCCTCTACAGTATAAATCCTCACCTCTAGTAGATAAACAGGCTTTGCTCACAACAGTCCTGCTGCTGAGAGTTGCAGTTTGGGTCTGGGGAAAGCAGCCTCCAAAAGCTGCTCCTGTTAGGTTTCTCCAAAGAGATTTTGGTGTGTTTTTAACTTGTGCTCGTAATCCTTTGGAGGTTTTTGGGGATGGGATGTGCTGGGTTGCCAGCACTGCCAGGATTGATCCCCTTCACCAAAACATTTAATCACTCAGTGTTTAAGGAAAACATGCTTAATTTCAGCTTTAAACCTGGCCTTAAACTCAGCTGGCTTCTCTGGGCATGTTTGCCTGCTGAATGCAGAACCCATCCCTGCTCTGTGCTGGGTGAGGAGAGGATGCTCAGGGTTGAAACGGGCTTTAGACAGGCAGCAGCTGCAGGGGGATGGATCAGGTACCTTCCCTTTTTGTCTAGTTTTTAGCACAAATACCTTTGCTTTCCAAGGCACACACCAGCTGCTCCCCAATGGCATTTTGCAGCTTAACCTGTGAATTGCCTGCTACAAAACTCCTTGCCTTTTCCTCTGGTGCTGGCCCCTGTGATGGTTGCACAGTGGGATCACAGCCCTTCTGCACTTGCTCTGTTAGCATGAAAACAAAGATCCTTTGAAACGAGACGTGGGTAACAAAAGGAATCACACTGATCTCAGTGCTGTTTCCCGTGTGCATTTAAATGGTGGAACTTGAAGGAACAAAGCTGAAGGTGTTGCCTGTTGCAGAAGGGGGAAGACAACTGTGAAAAGCTTGTTTTAGAAGTGTAGCGGCTCCATCTCCCTCCTCTCCTTCCCTTCCCTTGGTCCAGCAATATTCCAGATTCAGAGCTTGATCTGGAACAGCACTGGCCACTCACAATGTCAGGGGCTTCAAAACTACATCCTTTTAGGCAAGGTTTTCCTGTCGGAAGGGGTTTTTAGTGGCACGAAGCCATTGATTTCTGTGTGTTTGGCTGCTGAGTTGCATGCAGGAGCCTAATCAAGCCTAAACGTCTAACTTTTTGTAATACAACCTCTCCGCAGATGAACTCTGATCTGAAATATTCATTTTGGTGGCACATCTTAATTGCCTTGCAATTATTTCTGAAGTTACTCTGAATGCTTTTCCTTTGCTGCCGCTACATTTCCCATCAACTCTTACAGCATTCTTTAAATCATATGGTGCTCAGATACCATGGTGATGGTTGACATTATTATGGGTGACCTCTTTCTTTTAGCCTCGGACAGCAATGGCTGACAATAGAGAAGAGCTTTTGCTGTTCCTGTGTTAGGATATGTGGGTGTTTTCCAGTCCACACGTGAGATGGTGGGCGCAGATTAAACCAGGGATTTGAAATCATAAAGCAGGAAGAATGAAGGAAGTCAAATGTGCAAATGCCAGTACCGGAGGCTCAGCTGATTTCTTGACACTGCCATCAGCAATCCCTGACATCACGAATTCCAGTTACAGGGAAAACAGATGACACCATTTTTGCAGGGGTGGAATATGTATCTGCTGAGAAAGCAATGTGATTTTCTGCCTTGGCTTTGTGTGTGTGCGAGCACGTACCGGGTGGGGAAGGGTTAGATAGTGAAATCTTTTGCTTCCGTAGCATAAATGTCTTGATTTAGTCTTGTAGGAAAAAGCCAGGGTAGGAAATTCAGCCTGCAAGCGTGATCTCATAGGGGTGTCTGTCAATTCATTTTTCAGCATAATATATGTATGTGTACACACAAACACAGAGCGATGTTTCCCTTTGGACTCCAACATTATCACTACTGTGTATGCACAACAGCCCTGGTCAAGCGCAGTAAAATCATCTGTCTATAAACCCAAAAATCCTTATTAAAATCCAAGCAAACCAAAAAGAATCCGAGCGAAATTCCTGATGATTTTATTTGTCCACGAGTAAGGTTTGGAATTTGCAGCCTGAACCTTGGACACTGGGAGCTGGAAGAGCAACTGCAAAGCTGGCAACCCAGCCGGCAGCTCCACTCCTGCGCTGAATGTTTAAACATCCTCAAAACAGAATGAATTTTTCATCTATCACTTCGGCAAACAATCTGGCTCCTGTGTGCTGAGGGGATGAACAGCCAGGCGTGTGGGATCTTAATGGGAAAAGACAAGGAAGCATGAAGTGGTGCTTTTTAAAGAGTGTGAGAGGAGCCCATCTCGCTCGCGTTTCAGGATGTCAAGAATTGCATTTCACAACAGCGCGACTTAATAAGTGTTCCCTTTGCCTTCTGTGATGTCTCCTGTGCCGACAAAGGGCTTTCTGCTCAGTGTAGCTTTAGGCTGGAGGATTTTGCTTTTGGTTTTGGAAGCTCCCACTCGATTCAGAGAGGCTGTGACAACGTCTATTGAGCTACCGCTTCCCTGGCTGATCTTGCATGTGATGCAGGAGGTGCTGATAGAGCACGTCAGCACACACCTTCCCTTCTGCAAGGCTGTGATGGAGGTGTCCAAAAGATGGACCATCTCCCAGCTCCCTTCTGTTGCAGAAACACAGGCAACAGAGAATATTTATAGACCCGAAAACCGCTCTTTACAGTTCCCACCCCATTTCTTGCTTCTTTTTAATCGTTTTTCTCTGTATTTGTGACTATCAGCTTGGCTTACTATTTGTAGCACTCCAATTGTAAAAATAGCAAATTTCCGATTTTATTTCTTCTATTTTTCTATTTCTGTTTTATTTTTGTGCTCTCAAGGTTTTAAAATTCATTTCCTATTTAAAGAAAAGTTGTTAGAGCAATGTGACTCTGCAGATCTGATCCTTTTGTTGTCCTGATTCAAAAGTCCTACACATGCTCACTGGTCCCTGTTGAAGAAGGCTTGTTATGAGATCAGTTATAGAGAGTAAAATTAAGGAAGCTCCTGATCACTGATAACGCATTTGAAGTAGGACGAATGTGCCATTCAAATGATACTAGATAACAAGAACAATAATAAGTTATCTAAGGAAAAACATGTGGGGTAGAATTAACAGGAAAATGAGTTATTCTTGCATTACATTTTAGGAAAAAGTAACTTTAAAAATGTGTGTAAAAATATTTCAGCATATACGCACTGTGTTTGCTGCTATTTCCCTGAGAGTTTTGCATGTAGTTTTGATGATGGAGATGTAGTCTCTGGCTTGTCTGGTCTGGAGAAGGGGCTTGGATGCAGTGTGTGCGGATTAAGCACCAAATGATGTAGGCAAGGATTTGGTCAAAGACCCGTGAAAAGTTTGCATATTACAGGACCACAGTTTCATGCCAATCTCCAAACAAGTGAGAAAGAGATGGGGCTGGAAGAATCCTGTTGGTACAGAGCAGGCTGTGACCAGCACTTGTGGATACCAGAGCAGCAACAGTGATTCATTTCATTAACAGCAGCCTCTCTGGCTGCTGAGGCTGATGCCAGTAGCTGCAAAAAGCTGCTTGGGGTAGTAAAAGTTAATGGCACATGTGGCTGTGCAGGATGGGGCTTCTGGAGCAGCTTTTCTTGGGAAAGCTCTCTTTTATGCATATATTTCTGCTCTCACCATTTCAGTCTCAATGCCTGGAAAAGAATTTATGTATTAGAACTACATGCTGCAAAAATACACCCTAAAAAATCAAGTGCAAGGCATTAGCATCCCCTCGTAATCTCATTTTTATGGTTACACAAACAGACGCTGCCAGTCTTCAACTGCAGCCAGCACACTGCAAAGCAAGGAGAGGGATACCCCCGGTATGTAAGTGCTTGGCCAGAATTAGGCAATGGCTTTGCCCACCCACAGCACCCTTAGTGATTTCCTCCAGTACTCAGTACAGTCGTCGGTATGTGCAGTGCATTAGTTAATTACAACAGCACAGAGATTCATTGCAAATTGTTCCTAGTTAAAACTGAAAATTCACTGGAACAAGGAGTGCTAATTATATTCCACTTGTTACTGCTGTGTCTAGTTAATATTCCAACAGCTGCTTTGGCAAGATAATGATGGCTCCAGCAGAAATTACTGAACAAATAGATTTTTAAATCAGTAACAACATATTTACCAGGACTTTTTTTTCCCTCTTCATACACAAAGTTAAGCCCTGCCAGAGTTGAGCATTCATAGTCACTGAAAAGTAGAGATAAAAAAAATCAACATTGCCATTATTGTGTTAATTTGGCACAATTCAGGGAAAAAAATGCTAAGCAAGAAAATATGATTGATAAATAAATGTTTCTGGCCTTTATAGGGATATAGTGCTCTTCTCAGGTTCATAAAAGCAGTGTAGGTTTTTGGTTGGCCATAGTCAGATAAATGCCCAGCATTGGTGAAGCCAGCACTGAGGATGCAGCTGGACCCCTGCACTGGCCCAATGCGGTACGATGGGGATTTGGCTGCTGCTCACCCAGGGCTGCTCCTGGTTCATCGCTGCTGAGATGTGCAAATGGATTTTAAAGTTGCAATAGTGGCATCATGTGTCTCTTACTGCTCTTAGAAATGGAGTTTGGGCATTCAGGGGGGACTCAGGTTTGTGATGCCTGCTTCTAGCACAAGGTTTCTTGTGTAACCTACAGCAAAGTCTTTCTTTTCCTGTGGACCTTTAAAGCCCTCAGACTCACTGCACAAATCGTAGTGTGGATCTTGCTCTTCTTCTGCCACCTGAGTAATGAAGTTGAATGTTGGTGAGACCTTATGGGGAAGAGAAATATTTCCATTAAAGCTATGGAATCATGCTATGATAAAGGCAGGAGCTGCCTTCTCTGCCCTGGAGGAGCAGTGGAGGTTGTCTGGGCTCTGCTTTCATAGAGCCATAGAATCCCAGCCTGGTTTGGGTTGAAAGGACCTTAAAGCTCCTCCAGCTCCAACCCCTGCCATGGGCAGGGACCCCTTCCACTGGAGCAGCTGCTCCAAGCCCCTGTGTCCAACCTGGCCTTGAGCACTGCCAGGGATGGGGCAGCCACAGCTTCTCTGGGCACCCTGTGCCAGCGCCTCAGCACCCTCACAGGGGAGCTTCTGCCTAAGAGCTCATCTCAGTCTCCCTTCTGGCAGGGTAAAGCCTTTCCCCCTTCTCCTGTCTTAACCCACAGTGCATGCATCACAGGGAAACTCTTCAGGCAAAAGTTTTAGCTTGCATCTGACACACCCAGCACTTGTGACCTGAAACTAATCCATTCTGTGCCTGAAACAGACCATGTTTTGGGACTTTTGAGTCTCAACATCTCTGCCTGTACAGGCGCTCAGAGCCTCCTGCAACTGGACTCAGAGCCTGTCCGTGTGCTGCAGCTCAGACCAGCACCGCATCCAAGCAGTGATGCACAGCTGCATTCCAGCAGGACACATGCACACGATCAGCCGGCTTCTGTGCCTGGTTCTATCCAAGACAACTCATCTCTAAAGTTACCAGATTTTCATCCATAGAAGAGCATCTGCCTTACAGAAGGCACCAGCACCTTCATCCTGTCCTCTGGGTAGCAGAGGCTCAGCGAGGTGGAGGGAACCACCTAAGCTCACACTGAGGTTGTCACCTAACCAAGGGTAGAGCTCAGGCTTTGTCACCGCTCCCATCTCGTGTCCTTCTCCCCAGGCACTTACAATAGCCTGTGCCTATGAAAAGATGCAGGACATTTTTTAATGAGTCGTGAACAAGAAGTTCAGCTGGTGCTGAATGTTTCAAATCAGAGGCAAAACAAACATGCTGGAGTGTCTGGGGTTCTTTTTAATGGATAGCACAGCTTCTGGTTTATTATTACTGCTATTACAGTTTGCAGCTGCAAAATGATCTGAAATTTCAATAGCAGCATGCCTCTTCATGCTGCTACAGGAACGTATATGCTCAGTTTGTATGAATCGACGTGCCCCTCTCATCCAACCAGGCTGGAGCTCTGGATCACACCATTTTCTAATTCATCTCCCAAAAAGGGGAAGAGAGAGGCTTTAACACCTCAGCTAACAAGGGGGAATGTTTAGCAGCGCTACCACTGAGCGAGCCTCTCCTTTTCGAGGGAGCACATGCAGCAGGGCTGCCTTGCTGGAATTGCTTCCATTTTCAATTAGTTTTCTTCAGAGAGAGGATTTTCTTCCCACTTAGTCATAACACCAGGATGTGTTAAATAAATTCACTCCGGGTTCTTCCCTGTCTGGCAAAATAATTTGTGAATCAAGGTGGGGGGAGAAAAAAAAAGACCTAGTTAGCAGCGATTGAACATACAAAGTGGGGTAACCAGTAGCTCTCTGCTGCTGAGCCAACATTGATATATGTCCTACGGTGTCTTGTGGGAGGTTTCTAATTGCAATATGAGTTTTGTGGAGTAACCTACTGGGAGAAGGGGAGAACGCAATTGCTTATCAGTTTATCATTACAACCTTTTATTAAGGTTTTTTTTAATTAAAATGGAGCGACAAATGTACACTCTTATCCCTATAAGCAATCTTATCTAGTGTGACTGCTGCTATATTAGTGAACTAAATCCTCTTGATTACATTGGATGTGATCTTATGAAGTATGACAGCTTTACATATTAATAATAGGAACTGTCTGAATAGGCTGTCGCATGACCCTCTTCTCTGTGCCTCTCCACAAGCATGGTTTTAATCTATTTATCTCAGTCGCTTCCCAAGATAAGCTGTCATCCTTGCAGGAAAGTGCAGTTGTCCCCATGTCATAGATGGGGACACGAAGCACAGAGTCCAAGGAAGACCGTGGACCAAATTCCCAACTCCAGCACTTTGACCAGAGCCCCTTTGTCCCAGAGGCTTCAGATCAATCCCTCCCTTCTTTAGAGGTGCAGAGCAGGAGGGACCTGTTTTATTCTCCTGATCTCGAACTGAATCTCCTGGTGTTGCCAGCACCTAATTTCTACTTGCATGAGATGAGCAACTGCTTTTGTTTAGTCACTTAGGCAGCACCAGGAGCAGAGGGCTGTTCTGGATGACTTGCATGTGCAAAAGTGCACCTAAAATGGGTATGCAAGTGACTTGGTAGGTCCAGATAGTTCCATGCTCTTTATTAAGCTATTTTTGACTAGCATTGCTCTGACTGAGAAGAAAATGAAGCTTTGTGGCACCATGGGAGTGATGAAGGATGGAGAGGGCTCTTGTTTGCTAGCTCATCTGCTTGCCTTCTTTCTCTCACTCTGAATTAGGATTCCCTTTAGGCCAAGGGAAACCAGAGATACCAGTGAACGAAAGGGAGGCATGGGATGTGTGATGCAGTTTAACTGTTGCAGGGCACTCAAATCATCAATGAGGCTAGAAGTGATCTCTGTAATCCTGCACCCACCATCAAGCCAGAGAGAGTCTCAGGCACTTAAAGGCTTCTGTGATTGTGTCTAAATTGGGGTCTGAATGTCTCTTCCCACTCACAACTCCACGTTACAGCATTGTTCCCCTAATACTCTATTCCTGTATCATAGAAAGTCTGGGGGAGGTTGTGCTCTGGTTTACCCTTACAGATAGTAGTACCGTGCTCTGTAGCATCCATTCACTTCTTGTCTTTGCATTTTAGAAGGGCTTTTCATTATTATTTCTACATTAATTTCATTTTGTTATTTCAAACTTCACCTACTTAATAGGAATGACCTGCTTTAATAATGATATTTCATTAACTACAGGCAACTAAAAGAAATAGCCTTGTTTCCTTAGAAATTCCCTAGCTGTGACAGCAGTATTCCACACGTTTATGTGGGGTTATGATTCCTTTCAACCAGGCTATTTCAGAGGACCTGGAAGGTCAGCACTGGTCTTTGTAGGGTAAAGCAGATGAGCAGTGAGGTTTGCTTTCTGTACATGCAAAAAGATGCATGAGGAAATGTGCCAGATAGTCTAGAGGAAAAAAAATACATCCAGGGATATTGGAAGCATTGATGCCCAATGGCTCGTCCAGGTCTTGGTGGGGGTTTTGGTTGGTGCAGCTTGACCGTAGTGTTTGTAACCTACTCACACCAATGATGGATCTTATATGTTGCTGAATATTTGGACACCTGGGAAGTGTAACTGCTTAGGTAATGGTCTAGTAGATGGGTTTAGAGAGAATCCAGTTGTGGGAAAGTGGCTATTAAACAAATCTAACAATAAACCCTCTGTCCTCAGATTTGAACATAAATCTCTACCTGTGACAGAAAGTATCAGCATCTAAAGGTCATTATAAAAAAATCAAGTGCAAAGAAATGTTTTTAATACTTGGGATAAAGTTGATTGAGAACTGAGGCTGCTCCTTCCATGATTCCTCCTCTGCTTTAACAAATAACCACCGAGCACTGAATCTAAAGGGCCTCAGATGCCCCAGCTGAACGGTTGACGTGAATAATGGTTATGGCCCCACGTAATACACAAGGATCATAAACAGTTAATCTTCACCAAAAGGGAGAGTGAAATATTGTTTGATATCATTTTTAATAAAGAGAATAAATTAGGCTTTAAATATCATAACACATCTTTAAATGCTGGTTACAGCTCCTGCACGCAGAGCGAATTAGCAACTGAATAAGTGTGTCAGGGGTTATCGGCTGAATTATTACCTCCCGGTCCACTTTGCATTATGCTGGCCGTTGTGTCCATGGCAGCTAGCAAGCTGGCCACCTGCTTCCGATGCCTGTCCAGATAACCAGCTTTGTCTGATGAATTAAAATGGTGCCTTTAATCTAGTAGTTAATTCCTAATTCCACTAGTAACAGCAGTCACGTGAGGGGCGAGCGCATTGTTCTCCTCTATTTACTTATTGATATTTTAGGGTTTGATGATGTCCAATCTCCCCACAATGGCAAATTTAACTCTTCGGGTCTGGCCTGGGAGTGGAAGAGCTGCGGTGTTTTGTTATTCCCCATAAACCCAGTGTTAGGAAACAAAAAAGGAAGGGGTTAAAACGAAATGCAGTGCGCACGTCCCTTCCCTCTGGCTGTGCATCAGATTGAATTCTAAGAAAGATTGATGGTGGGCTTTAAAATTAATTGCAAGTACAATTGTTATTATTAATACACATGCATATAGATCTAATAACACTACACAAGTCTTAGAAATAACCTTGCTATGAGAACGTAAATTAGAAGTAAATGTATAGTTTGGTTGTATTTATCAAATAATGCCCACCTTTGTTATAATGCTGCTTTCAAGAGCAAGAAATAGTCATTAAAGCAGTTGATGTGAGGAGACTGATTATGTTGGGATTTTAGGCAATCCATGAGAAACATCTATTAGCAGTTCCCACAACAGCAATTGTGGGAAGCGATGTTGTTGCTCCTTGCATGGGGTTGTATTAGTCATACACTTTGATCTATGCTTTAGGACCTCCACAGACCCAATGAGAAAACTCTGTCAGCATTGACTTGCAGTGCCTTGGTTTCTGTATATATATATATAAAGTATATATAAAGATATACTTCGTGATCTCACCTTGAAGATCAGTGGCCAACAAACCACGCGATAACTAATACATAACTAACATTAAAACTATCAAGATACTCCACCCTTTCCTTTCTAAGCAGAGGGACAAATGCTGCTGCTAGATACGCTGGTGTAAATCCATTATGCCCTTGTGGAAGCCATTGGAAGTGTGATTCATCACTAAGGCCAAGTATAAAAGGCAGCATGGTGCAAAGCCCCCAGCGTGGCTGTGTGAGCTGCTGGGAGCATTGCTGTCATGCCCAAGCAGCACTGTAGCTCAAGCATTAAAGTGTGAACCCAGCTACGCTGCTGGGACTCAGGCTTCTGCTCAGCGTTTCTCTGTACTGTTCACATACAGCCACCTGGCACTCGGACAGGGATCTTTACACCAGGTCCCTGACTTGCTCCAACACCATCATCCTCCCTGTTTTGTCCTCTGGGAAGAAGCCCATGAATGAGGAGTGACTCCACCATCACTTAAGTTGTTCTGGCACTGAAGGCAAATCAGTTCCTGTGTTTCTAATTCCTGCCCATCACATGCGTTATTAATTACAGCACCTAAAGCACATTTCCAGAAATATACACATTTCTCTGTTGAAAAAAAACCCAAAAAACCTTACATTTAGCTCTGCGTGGTTAAAAATGGGGCCAAACTTGAGCAGATCAGGAAAAAAATAGAACCGGAACAGTTTTCTTTGTTGAGAATTATTTGATCTTTGTATTTCTGAGGGGGAGGGGGGAAATCATAAACTTTGCATTTCAATGGATTTTTTATAAATCCATCTGTGCACACACACACTCACACACACAAAAAAGACTTTTCTGTTCTGTACAAGGCACAATTTAAGGCATCTTTCAGAAATAAAAGGCAGAACAAATGTTATTGTTATTCCCAATATACAGATGTTTATTCTTATCTTCCCCCCCCCTTCCTTTCTTTATTTCTACTACTGTCTTTTCAGTGACATCATAAGTAGGACTTGTCTCTTTATCGTCTTGCAAAGACTTTTGTTTTCTGGGACAGGAGCCTATTATGTCGTCACACGCTGGAACAGGAATAATCTCCCCCCTTGCTTGGAAGTCTTAATAGAAGACAATGAAAGAAACCATATTGTTTTCTGCTGGCACTAAATAAAGGAAGCAAGGGAATCTGAAGGGGGGGAAAATTACATGAGAGAAGCAGTCACTCTGGCATTTTGCTTTCTAAATTAGTGTTTGGGGTAAAGAGGGAGAGGGTTTCCACACTGAATAGACAAGGAAGGACATCTTAATTACTAGGTCAGACACCAGGCTGAATGGCATGTCAGGTGAGAGGACCTGATCCTGGAAGGATCTGGGCACATGTAGGGAAATGATCTCTGCTCCTTACCTTGCAGTATCCGGCTGCTGTGGTTTGCCTTTGACACAAGGTGACATTTTGCTGATGCTGAGTTCGTACCACCCCAGCTATTGGGATGCTGAAGCACTTGAACTGCTCCAGTGATGGCTTGTCCTTTCCAGCTGTGCTGTACCTCCTCACAGCTGGATGAGTGGGCTTCCAGAAGCATGGAGGTTCTTGTTGCTTTGCAAGTCCTTTTCTGAAGCAAAAGAGCTGGCACAGCCTTGCCCTTTGCTTTTCCCTCAATAGCCAGTGTCCAAGGGAATGTCTGGAAAAATAAGAACTAGTTTGCCTATACCTTTCTCATGGTCACAGACACATACCTTCATCAGAATCTATCTGTATTGTTACTGCAGGACCTAAACCTTCACTCTGGTTTCTGGGATGCTCTCCCCTTTGTCTTTCCTTAAAGCAATAAAGGGACAGCTCAAAACCCCAGGGTAGGAACAAGCCCTGGAAGATGTACCAGCCCCAACGGGCATTGTCCACCTAAAGGCTGAGTACCCTATGCATGTGTAAGTTATGATGATGAGCATCTGGGTCACCTTCTAGCTTGCTCTACCTTCTCCTTTCTCCCTCTGGTTAGACAAATATGATTCAGAAAAGAGGGTGATACTGCAGGAGGAAAACACTTTGAATAGGCAGGATTTTGGCTTCCTGTGGGCAAACAGGCAGGAACTACTGAAACAAAAGCAATTCTTCTTTCTTTTTCTTTTTTTTTCCCTTTTCTTTCTTTTTTCCTCCTCTCATCTGTATATTAGGAGACAAGCAGATAATCCCCTTACTTACTGTAACATTGTGCAGCAAAGAAGGCAATATAATAATATCATATGGGAATTCAGTGTTCTTTACAGTGTGGCTGCCTCTTTGGGAGTTACCGTGTCTAATGTGTTATCCCTTTTTATCTCTGATTTTCAGACATATTGAAGTGCTTGAAAAGGAAGATAATGTATACAAAATAAATGTACATTAAGCTAATACTGTGGCACAAGAGTGAGCCTTGAATCCCATTGGTTAAATAAAAGCTATAGGAAGAAAGTTTGCATGGAAAGGGGACAAATTCTATAGGATGGGCTTTGCCCCAGCTGGAGAGACCTGAGTGTGAGCAGGGCACCAGCTGGGAAGGAGAGAGATCTGTTCTCTATTTCTGTTCCTGCCATCGACCTGCTCTGTGACCTTAACTCAATGCTTTGTTTTCTCCCTCTTTAGCTAAAAATATCAGCTCACCTAAAAAACAGCTTTTGCTTCTTGTTCTTTTGGAGCAAGGCTTTGCCAACAGCCCTCGGAGCTCTCTACTCCCATGGACACCCCTCAGCAATTATTAAATCCCCTGGTTTCACCAACTCTGGGGCTTCTGCATTGGACAGGAGAGATAGTGCTTGTGTTCTCCTCATTGCCTATAAGGGTTGGAACACAGCAGCACAGTGGTGTCACCCCCTCACTGGCAATCCTTGTTTGAAAGGGAAACCTGCAACTCCCAAAGCATTACTTACTTCTTTTTTTAATCTAATGAATCACTCATATCTATAGATTGCATTGAAAATATCCTCCTGAGCAGCCCCATCAGCACTGAAACTCATCCCTTGGAGAAAAGCAATCCCATAGGAATTTGTAAGGTGCTATATAAGTAACATAGCACTGATGCATGAGCAATGGTTTTCATTGAGGTCAATATTTTCCACTAAGTTTGCTGTGTGTGTTCCTGTATCAAATAATGTCTCCATGCCTAGCTCTTAGAGAAAGCAAGGTCTTTCATCTTAGAAAGGTAATCTCTTCTCAATTGGCCTTAGCTCTGCTATGACTGTGAACAGTAACAGATGCAAACCTTACGACTCGGAGCATGTTGTGTGGGTTGTATAGAGCCACAGTGCACATTGCTGGCTGGGAGATGGTCACAGGTGCTTTTCCAGAGGCAAAGCTGCATGGAATGAGGACTCTGTCTTTATTCACAAATTGTATTCCTTCTCTCTCCCTCCTCCTCTCCAACAAGTGATGTTTTTCATCCTCTTTGCATCTCCAACCTGGATTCTGAACACTTCTCAAGGGGCTGGCTTCCAGTTGCAGTGCTGGGCAGCTTTCTTGCTCATGTGGTACCATTGCTTCGGGCTGTTTCCTACCCCAGCACTCAGATATTTGGCTTCTCGTGGTAATGATACAGGAAAGGCACTGTTCCTTCAGATCCAAAAAGGGTCCCAATCCTTGTGATGTTTCAATAAGGCCCTCCCTGAGGGGGAGGCTGAAGCGAGTCTGTCCAGCGCTGCCATCTCAGGAGCTGAAAAGTTGTCAGATAAGTGGTAAATCCCACCCAAGGAGAAAAAGGCATTCGGAGAATTTGGTCACAAAGTCCAGTGATATAAAAGTATGGATGCATTTAGTAATCTGTGTGCAGTGTGTTCATCAGACATCTCCAGCAGCGCACATGTCACAGGCTTGTCCCTTTAGCAGGTAAAGCCCACTCATTACTTTGTACGTGCACACACATCGCAAGTAGTGACAGCAGAAGTGACCCGAATCACTCTTAAAACAAGTCTTTTATAGTTGGTGCCAGAAATACAAAAGTCATTCATTGACTTTTGGACATGTTTTCTCACAAAAGAAGTCTGCATACCCTGTCTGAACCCTGCCTTGTCTGATTAACTCTGCAATAGCCACACTGGTTTGCCGTTTTGAGCATTTATGGTCTAAGTCAGACCTGCAGAAGAGCCCAGCTCCAGAGCTGATGTATTCATAACAATCTGATCTCTTCAGGGGCGTTTCTGGCATCCAACACAACCCTTAGTGAAGCTCCTACTGTGTAACCAGCACCCAGCCTGCTGAGTGCTGCTGAAAAGCTGGAGCTGCTGATACACACCACGTTTATTTGAACACCTGGCAGTCTATGACTCTTAATTTTTATACAGACTCTCTGGCACTCCATCAGTGTCCTCATCCGTTTTGTCTTTTCAGTTTACTAACCATGCATCTGCGTCTCCATCCTCTTTCCATATGTAAAACCTGCCCCCCAGAGAGAGCTTCTTACACACAGCAAAGTCCTGGGTCAAAACACCCTGAAATGATCTATGTTGGCCAGAAAGACAGTTAAAGGCAGTTTGGGTTCAGAATAGATAGAAGGTGTTTTGCTGGACCTTTGTAGGAAGTGTCATATTTAGCCTGACTGAGGTTTGAGATTTATTTGCCTTTTTTGAAGCGGTTCAGTCACTCATTTCTGTCAACTACCAACTGTGTCCTTAATTCCACTGAAGTAGAAAAGATGTTGCTAAGATCAGCTTTTGGTCTGTGTCATTAAAGCTTTTCTAAAAGCAATTAAATTGCATACTATTGTGAGGAAAGGTGGAGAGCTGAAATCACCCCGTAGCGTTGTCGTGGCAGAATGATTAATGAGTGCCGTTTTCACCCCTCTGCCTCTTTAAAGTGGGGCTGACTTTTGAAAGGGTGGGTTTTAGGCTGAGGAAAAATATTGTTGAAGGTCTGGGTGCTGACAGTGGCATTAGCATCTTGTTAAACTGCTGATAGCATTTCATTCAGGCTCTTCTCTTGAGTCACTTTTGGTCAGCAGAGGGATGAGCATGAGGTGCAAGGTTCAGGTGATGCTGGTGGGAGATGGAGATGTGGGTACCTGCAAATCCCACCTCAGTGCCACCAAGTGCTGGCTGTCACCTCACACCACTGTGATCAGATATTACCAAGTTAAAACTGATATCACCCAAAATTGAAATGAGGGTGAGACTGGAATAACTGCTTTGTAGATCTTGTGCTTCTTTTCTCCTCAGATAGACAATTTCTCAGTTAAATTTAGCTACTATGAGCAAGCTGCATATCTTAAAATACTGGGGAAGATAAACTAAATTGTAGATCAGGGAGACCATGATCTCCCAATGTAATCTAAAACTTGCTGCCTTGACTTCTTTAGTTTTACCTTCTAAACCACAAGCTCACTTTTCTTGCACACTCCATGTTCCAGCCTCATATTCAGATCAGGGGCTAAACCCACATCTGAGCTCAAATAAATAATCTCCATTCTTGAAGATGTGATCCATTGGAGTCTGTGACATTTAACTTTTCCTTATGGTAACTAAGGAAACTCCCACAGGCTGATGTCCTACCAACTGCCTTTTGTGCTCGCACAGCGACAGCCTTGGCTCTGGGATAAGAACATTCCACCCTCGTCTTCAACTTCAGAGCCAGCTTGGGTGGCTTTCAGGGCAACGCATGGTTTCCAGATGCGTCTGTTCTAATCTGAACAACTAGCAGAGACTGACATTTGATTTGAAATCGGGTGTTTGTGGAAGAGCAGAAAAATCACTGTCCAAGATCTAGCTCTGGAGCAGAGTCACAACCTTCTTATATCTCAGCTCAATCTGCCTGGAAAAAGTGGTGATGGTTTTCTACTCCTGCTTCTTTCCAGGAAGCCAATTTGTGGATAAGTTATGCCCTGGGATCAGGACATAACCCTTGGCTACTGCTTCAGACATTTATCCTCTCCCAGATCAAGTGATGCTACTTGAAGACATTAACTTTCCCCAGCTGTCTATTACCAGCCCCGTGGGTAGGAGTGATAGTGTGTGCACTCCCTAACCCACTTTGGGCAAAATCAGCCAGGTTAGTTTAAGCTGCTAGTGACTGCAGATGGGAGATGGATGACCACCTGGAATTGATTAAGGAACACTCACAATGCTCCTGGCTGTTGATGGGAAGGAAGGAAAAGCTGGAGGCTGGTAAAATCTTCAATCAGTTCTGCAGTTTGCAGTGAAATCTCTTTTTAGGCTCTTAGCTTGTGCTCTCGGCTACTTTGGAAACCTTGTATGAGGACAAGGTGGTGCATGGAGCTGAGTGCATGAACACAGCCTTGTGATGGCCAGCACCCATTGAGAGATGAATGGGGCTTTCCAGGAAACCTCCCTGCAGTGAGCGCTTCTCAGAATCGTTTTACCTTCTCTCTCTTTTGATTTTGTTCTTGATATTAGAACATCTCAAGGACAGTCTCTGACATGAGAATGAAGAGGCATTTTTTTTTGTATGGGGAGTATGGATGGAGCTATCAGGAGATAAAATCGGGTTAATGACAAGTATTCTGCTGTGGATGGTGATGGCCAAAAGAAGCTAGTCATGGGAGAGCAAGGACACACAGAATATCTATTAGTGAAAGATCAGAGGAAAACAAAAAGCTTAGAGAGGAGAATCTTTGTCTGGAAATGATATATGGGCCTATGGATGAAGGTTGGTCTCCAGAGTTAAATGTGCAGGTGGCTGATGGGGATTATGAAAACCAGGAGAAAGATACCAAAAATGATGGAGAAAAGCACTGCCAGTTAATGGTAGAGATTTGTGGATGTGTTATGAATCCCATTGACCTTATGGAAGCACCTTTCTCCCTCCCCAGCACCTCCTTTGCCCTTCCCCTTATGTCCTTTCATTATTAAAAATGCATGTTTCTGTCCTCAATTTCATAGATGGGAACACAGTGACAATCAGCCCCATTAGTCTTTGGAGCACCAAAGACATCAGGCTGAAGGTTTGAGCAATGAGCAGAGGATGCCAGCAGGTTACAGCCATCACTGCAATCCTAGAAATGTGGTCCATGAGTAGCAGCTCTCCCCTGAGTTTCCTCGGGCTCTTGCTTAGTCTGTGGTCCTAAGGAAGGTAAAAATCCAGCCTAAAATACAGCTCAGTGTGGGAGAGCAGGAGTTTATGTGATCCTGAAGGGATGCCAGCATAGGAGCTGTTATCCACTGCCCATCCCTCCATTCGCAGATGCCTTTCCCAAATGGCAGGGTGTTTGGCGCTCCTGAAGAACAAGGGCCAGAGGAGATGATCCCTGTTAGAAACAGGGAGAACAGAAAATATGAGAGCAGGTTTGTAATGGCAAGAAGTAGGAGGAAGGCAGGAATAAGGAATTGCCTAGGATCTCCCAGAGACATAGGGAAATACAGCAGAAAACTCTCCTCCAGCAGCTGCTTTCCTTCAGGGAGGTAAAATATGGGGAATTTCCTCTTACAACACATGTTTTTGAATTGCCTGTTGAGTACATTGTGGTTTTCCACCCCCGTTACTCCACTGGTAGCTATCACTCATAACACAAATATACAAAATAAATTAATTAAAATAAACCACCACCCTTGTAATGATTTTTCCCTGCTTAAGTTTTCAATTACATCAGCTATCTCATACTCATTAGAAAGACATGAGCCCATATTCATTAAATGCAAAACTAACTTTCCAACAGCAAAAAGGCTTGGGTGAAGAGGGTAATGATTTAATTTTCTTCATTTCAGAGAATTACATCTTTTATCCTGGGGCAATACGTCTGTATATGCAGACAAAGTGCTGCTTCAGACTCCGTTTAAATTCCTAATTTGGTGAAGCTACTCAGTAGGAAAGCCTGAGTAAGGTCCAGGCCCCTATTTTGTCTTTAACACTCGACAAAAGTAAAGTAAAGGCTTAAATTATAGAGGATTACAGACAGTATTTTCAGAAGCAACCATCTTCAGATGAGTATTTGTCTACATTCCTCTATATCCATCCCTACAAATATTAACCTCTTCTCTGCCTTAAAATTCATAGAATCATAGAATAGTTAGGGTTGGAAAGGACCTTAAGATCATCTAGTTCCAACCTCCTTGCCATGGGCAGGGAGCCTCACACTAGACCATGTTGCCCAATACTCTGTCCAAATATTGATGTCTGGTGCAAAGCTCAAAACTGGTGGCATTTACACCTAGAAGAATTTCCAAAATCACAGTTTGCCCATATGCACCTTCAGGTGCCCAGATACTTACACAACATGCAGTAAAAATCCATCTCTGGGTGTGGAGATGTGGTTTGTCCCTGCCTGTTGGAGAGGAAAGGACTTCATCTGTGTGTAGAACTCCTACAATTGTAATAGGGATTTCTCCAACTTTCCTAAGTACAAAATTAAACCTCTCCTTAGAGCAGCTCCTCTGATCAGGTTCTTCTCACCTGACTTCCCCTGTAGCTCTCCAGGTTTTTTCCATTCCCTGCCCAAACTAATGAAAGAGCTGCTTTTTTATCAGCTGCTCTCTCCACCCCAGAGAGCTGCATTGCAATTTCTATATATGGTGACACTTAGTCTTGCTACAACGTGTGATGTGGGGGCACCACCTGAATGCAAGCTCGGGACAGCAGCACAAGCTTTCAACACACCTCTATATTGCAGTAACATTCTGAACAACATCTAAGTGCAGATATTGCTTTCAAGCTGTTTTCCTCTCTTGAAGTTTCCCACTCTTTAATAAAGGAGCAACATCTCAGTTCTCATCTCTTTCTTGCTGGTGGTGGCTCTGCAGGCAGAGCAATGGAGAGAGCACAATGTTCTGAGCAGCAGCTCCAAAGAGATGTGAGCTTCCTTCTAAAATCTGGGTCCATGTTAATGCATAAAGATCAGCTCCAGTTCCAAAATAGCTTCATGAAAGTCATCAGGCTCGGGCTGTGAAGTCAGCCACCCAGCGTGGACCGAGCTAGAGGGTTATGTGCAGCGTTTGATCATTTGGCCTTTTTCTTATGTAGTCATAGAGATAAAATACCATCACACCTCTCTAAGCTTATCAGAGGGCAAACTGCCAGGCAGGCAGGGCAGGATTTGCTTGGGTTTGCAGAAACTTTTGCAAAGAGGAGGATTAAAACCTTGTTCACATCTCAAGTGTGTGGCCTGGGCTTCATCCATTCAGAGCTGTTAAACCTGCAGCTGAAACAAGGTGGTTTCTGCTCAGAAGTGACTTCTTCAAAGCAGACTGGGACACCCCCCAAGGAGCAGCTCTCTGATATGATTTCCTAAATGAGTATTTTGAGGTTGTGTTTAGGCAGGATTGTGTTCAGATTTAGAGGTCAAGTTCTGAGTTTCAGTGAACTGCCCAGGTTTGGTTCTCTGTGGAGGGGGATTTGCTCAGTGGAGGATGTTTGCTCACATGTGGATGAGGATGAAGGATGTCCTGAGGGGCAGAGAAATAACTTGAGAGTCCTCAGGGCTCAAGTCCCTGCTCTGTCATAGCCTCCCCAGTGGCCTCATTTCCCCTGTGGAGATCCAGATCACAGCTCTCCCTTGGGATATTGGAAAACACCTTCCTGAAAGGTTTTGTTAGAGGAAATTTTAAGTGTTTCTGCTATTTTGTGCCCTCCTGTCTAATGAGAATGACAACCACCCCCTTCCTTTCCTGAACACCAGCCATTCTCCCAAGCAGTTTACAAACCTCCTCCTTTCACTCTCTATTATGGCTTTGCACAGCGCTGTGTGTGGAAGTTTGCAGCTCCCTAAGCATCTCCTGATTTATTCGGGAGAGGACAAGGGTGCAGTGGGGAGGGCGGGATGGAGGGAGGACCACAAGCCGCAAATCTCCTTCTGGCCTCTTGCTGGCGGCATCCCCTGACTTCCACATCACAGCAATCTTGACATAACCTTGGAGAGGAGTCAAGAAATCCCAAGGCAGCTCACAAACACCGGGAGAGAAGGAAGGGGTGAGGGGAGGATGGGAAGTGCAGCCCTGCAGCTCCGTGCTCTGCCTCTCTGTGTTGGAGATGCTCATCCTGGGTTTGAGACACGAAGCGGTGCTGGGAAGGCAGGGAAGCAGCAGTTGTGTCTCCTTTAGAAGTTATTGCCTATGATTCAGGGTAGTTGGTTGTCGTTTATTGTAGCCTAAAGCATGAAATGAATTTTGGCACATAGGCCTGTGACTAGAGCAGGGTGGGAGGAAGGATTTCCAAGGAAGTCCTGCAGGACCAGAGCAAAGCAGCCTCCAAATGACTGCCAAAGTCTGAATTGTGCTGTTTAGTTCCAGGTAATTCCATTTCCTTCAGCAGACTGGCTCCTGGGCTAACTTCTAAATAACACCTGAGATATTTAAGAATATAAACTATAAGTGCTGGATCTTGTGTCTGATAACAGACAAGCTGCCATCCAACTCTGGAAACCCAAAGGGTATCCCCAGATGTCAGCTGGACCCCACAGTGCTGCATTTGCCAGCAGCTGTAGGGTATCCCAAATGAATGCAGTGGCCCAAGCTATGTGAACACGTTGCATTGTCACTTTGGGCTAGTTTTGCAAACATCTTTCTTTCAGACACATCCAAAGTCTCAACACTCTACATGATTTTAAGTAGTGATTTTTCTCTCAAAAAGAAACTTTGCTCTCAAATTAATTAGCACATCATCAGCTGGAAATAAGCCTCATCTTGAATAAAAGGATGGGTTTGTGCGGGTTATTTAATGTAGCACAACAATATATGCTAGAGGAAAACAATGCTCAAATTATTTACATGATTTACCCTATTCTCCTGAAGAGCATCTTCAAAACCACAGTTTTAAAAATTACATTATTAATGGAGGGGGGTTTAGGGGTGTTTTTTGAAGGTTTTGGAGAGCTGGTTTAATACCAAAAATGACCTCAAACATCTCACAGAGTATTTGTCATTTTACTGGGTTTTGGTTCATGTGTGGAGTTTGGACCTGTGTAACTGCTTTCCCAGGGTGGGCGAGCATCTCCTCATGAGAGCGGATCCAGGGCACTCAGACTTCAATAATGTGGGGAATCAACCATCTGGCCCCAAACAAATGGACTTATCCCTTATCCCCCAGCCCTCCATGGGTGCTGTTTTGCTCCTGTGAGTAGCCCAAACGCATCTACTTGTGCACGCAGAGAGGTGCTCTGCGTGTAAGGGGATCACATTGCACTTGGAGATGGAAACTGTGTGAGGGACCGTGCTAAACCAGACAGCGTTTCACGCTGTGGCTTATACCCACCAGCAGGGTCTGGAGCCTTCAGCATAAGGTTTGCTGGGGAAAACGAATCATTTCAAAGCTCAAAGCGTGTCCCCTGGTTTATAAACCAAAACTCCCCTGTGTATGCCTGGGATGGATGCAGGGCTTTGGGGGGCACCTCCATCTGCACCCCTCTACAGCAAGGGACAGGCAAGATGGGGGTAAGCTCAGGGCTGAGCTCTGCGCCGAAGCCTGACCCTTTGTTTCGGCGGTGTCTCTGTTGGTGACAGATGGTGATGCTGTCCTGGTGAATTTGTTACCTTCTCGATGACATGCAATATGTCTGCATCCTGACAGTGAGAGGAGAGACTCCAGCTGTCCCTCCAGTAATTGACAGCAAGGAGCTGTTTTCACTTTTGACAGAGCTAAGAAGCATTAGCATCATATTGGCTACTAGGAGGGGTTTTATTATTATGTTTATCATCTGAGGAAAGTCATTGTGATGTGGGACTGGGTGGGTTTCATTTTACTACTTCGCTTCTGCAGCCGCCTGGCCCTCGTGTTGCAAACTGTCGCATGCTCCAGCGGAAAAGAAAGGGAAGGAAATGCGGGATCCAGCCACCTCGTCCCAAACCGAGCCCCTCTCTTCTCACACTGAAAGGACAAAATCCCACCCCCTTTCTTCAGAAGCAGTGGGGGAGAAGGGTTATGTTAGGATAATGAAAGTGCAGATATTAGATTGCTGAGGTTAGTCAGGGAAAGGTCCTATTTCTTGCATGCTTCATGCCTGCTGAAGTCACTACTCGCTGTTGTAGTATGGGTCAGATTCTCTGCTCTTTGGGAAAGGGAAAGGCAATAATCTTGCTTTTCCATGGGTTTTAGGCTCTGCTGCCTGCCATTCTGGATGATTTATGTCTGGTTTGCTTCTCTTTCACTCTTCCTAGCTTGCACACGTACTCCTCACTAGCAATAAAGGGCACCTCTTCCATACTCTCATGGACTCTGCAGCAGTCTTCAGTCTATAATAAGTCCTTAATAAGATTGGGGAAGTAAAATCAACTCCGAGCACATAAGTCACAAAGACATCCATACAACAAAGATTCCTCCCTAAATTAGATTTGAGCTGACCTAAAACAAAGGTTGGGTCTCATTGCAGATCTAGTAATAGCAAAGCTACTGAGACAAGCAGTGACTCCAGAAAGAAGCGAGTATTTCCTGTTGGTCCTACCAGTTGTAGTCTGCCGTGTGAAAACCACACACTGTAACACTGCTGAAGTGATGGCAGAGGAAATGAGTCATTGCCATGAAATTTATTCAGGGTATTCATGCAATTATATCTGTTGTCCCCTTGGTGTCTTCCAGACAGAGATATAAGGGTCTCCCATGCTTTTGGGACACTCTACCAGGTACATCTAACACCTACAGCCATGGGACACTGTTCCTGTGCCAGAGGGTGCCAATATCAGATACTTGTGTCCACAAACAGGTCCTCTATGAAACCAAATCCACAAAGTAAAAACAATGCAAAAAGTATTTGTCAAGTGATTTGTTATTAACTTGGGCATTGTAACAGCAGCTGCCACAGTACTTTGCCAGTTTCTTCAAATGAGGATCGATTTCTAAGTTTCATTAAATACCTTTGTCGAAAGGTCCTGTTCCCAGATAGCTTTAAATACGCAAAGGTAGCACTGTGCTGCGAGGCTGTTTGTGCTGACTAAATTCTGAACTTATTGATCTGAAAGCATGGCACTGACCTCAGAAATTAGCTGGCTTGGGAGGCAGCATCAAGCTCCTAAACTCGTATCAATGTTGACACGAGTGCGTGATGAAAACCCAGGCCAAGTTAGTGCTATGCAGAAAGCACGATTGCTGGTCCTGGTCTGAGGCCAAAAGCTTGTCTCATACCTTGGACCAGAGTTTGAAGGGGAGTAGGTTTTTTACCACCCAGCTTCTTCATTCAGTAATTCCTGAGATCCAAAGCTTGATGCAAAAGAAATCCACTTATCCATATCTGTGTATGCATTGATGCATGAATGCTGCTTTGCATTTGGGTTTAGGGGCCAGGACCAGGATCCACTCAGGGATGCAGAGCTCCTGGGAATCCTGCTGCCTTAAGAGGAAAGTAGCTGGATGCTTTGGAAGCCCCATACTATCTGTTACATGCCTTTATGAGCTGGTATGAAATTATTCCTGTTGCTTTCAAGACCATGATATGTGCTGCACCTTCCTGATTCCACTTTGAAAGATAGTAAGGGCGAGGGCACAGGACCAAGAGCAAGGGGGGAATCTGCTGCATACCCAATATTTCTCAGAAACAGGAGTAATTGTGGCTCCTTGTTGTGATTTATTGAGGTACCAAAGGTTAATAACAATGCCACTCAGTCAGTTTGTTCTATTCATTTTCATGTCATTGCAAGGTATCAGGCATGGTGCATGTTGCAGCTGGGGTAAGGGCTGTGTCTCTCCCAGAAGGATGCTCCTTTCTTCCTTCTGACCACCAAAGCCCCTTGCTGGGGTCGTGGGGCTTGGAGCCAAGCTGGAATATGTCCACACAGGGTGGTCATTGTGGTGTTGAAGGAATGTCTCACTCTCTGCATCTCAGAGGCCTGAATTTTAAGGCAAATGATGGAAGGAGCTAGCATGAGTAGAAGTTCACATGGGACCAACATATCAGAGCAGTCTTTTGCTGGAAGCATGTAGGAGTAAGGGTAAGGGTGGGCAATAAGGGGGTGGGAAGCAGCCTGTGACAGCAGATATCCTCATGGGATGCCCGAGGGATGGACTGAACTTCTGTGGGAAGAGGTGGATAATGCAGAGGAGCCGTCTGTCATGCAAATGTGGTGGCAAGAGAAGTATTCCTGGGTGAGCTCCCCTGTTGGCTCTGGGGGAGTGGGGAAGGCTTTAAAGTGGGATGCTGCTGCTCCAGCCCCTGGGGCTTTGCTGGGGAAGCCTCTTGCAAGGGGAGCAGGAGGGATTGGAAAAGGAGCAGAGTGGGTTGGGGGATTACTGTGTTGATTTGATTAGGGTTTGGCAAAAACAAAACCCCAGGGAGATTCTTTGTCCATTGATGAGGCTGCCCCCACTTACATGAGTTTGTATTTATGGTGTAGGGATTTCAAACCCATTCCAAGCTGAAACTTCTTGTATCAGAAGCTTTCAGTGAAACCTTCTTGTTCCTATCACAGTCTTTTATTGCAAAGAGCTATTTTAGGTAATTGTAATGTCTTCTCTGGGCTTGAAGAAAGAAGTCATCAAGGCTTGGAAACTTAACGGCAGCGTGATCCCCTGCTTTTCAGTGCTTCCCCCAGCACTGAGTACCAGCATCCACATGTGGTTCGGCTGCACACACAACCATGCAGCTCCCCTCAGCTTATCCCAGATCCACCCTGCAGTTAACCTGCACCCACATGCTTGCAGTCTTTACATCTCCACCACTCAAAGCCCCCAGACAAATGGGTGCATGAGGCTGCTCTTTGTATGAGAGAGGGTTAAAGAAAACCCAGCATCTTGCTACAGATCATCCCTCCCTTCCACCCACTTCGATGCTGGCAGTCTCACTCTGTTCTTTCATCCAAGTGGGCATCAGCACCAGCCCCATATTCATAAGTGTCAAGAGGTGTTGATGCACACTGCATACGGCAGTCGGCTGCTTTTGCCCACCCCGGAGACTAAATGCCTCGCACCTCCACTCAGCTGCGGGGACTTGGCTGGCTTTCAGGTTTCAATTTTTAGAAGGACTTTGAATCTTTTCCAGCTCCATCTCTGCTGTTTTCCACTTGCTCAGTGAGGTACCTGGGCTGCTTTGTTCTCAGAATGCACTGGGAAATCAGCAGTCGCGAGCCACGCTGCTTTTCTATGCTGTTTTGACCAGCATCACCTCCTGTTACAAGACATGAGATGGGCAGCAATGCCTCAAAGTACTACAGAGGTGTCTGTCTAATTCTTCATGCTACAGTTTAAGAGAGGGTGTGGATGGAGTTAGCTAGAATATAGCAAAGCAAAAGGCAAACCTTCACCCACTGTGGTCAAAGCCCTAATGCTGATGGTGGAGCATCCAGCTCCCACGTCAGCTCAGACCCCTGCTGTTCAAGAGAGGTGGTCTCACTCAGAAATCAGCCTGCTGCAGGTTTCCAAAGGTTCCTATGACAGTATTTGGTGTGGAAAGGATTTTTGGCATGGGTTTTCCTGAACACTTTGAAAGTTCTTGAGCGTTTTCTTTATGTTTTCTGACCCTTTGGGACAGACCATCAAGGTGCATCTTTGCTGATCTCTGACGGTCATGACAGCAACCCATGGAGGAATACTGGGGTCAGTTAGTGCTGCTGGCTTGGAACTGAGAGCAGAGCAGTAAGAGCTGTATACAGACCCAAAACTCAACCAGGAGCATTTGGCATATAGCCCAGTGAAGAGATCTGTGTTTTTACAGGTATCTAAGCTAGCTTATTTAAATGCTGATCTGCAAGCTCACAGCAGAACCATGAATTCATGCTGTTGCAGGATCCCAACCATCAGGTCTATTGCAGCCTTCTGTAATGGCCCTAAACCAACCTTGATACACCAGGTGGAATCCACTGCCCTGAATGTGTCTTGACATTGGCAGTGCCCTGATGTGTCTTCAACTGCAGTACTAATGGGTGGAGGTTACTCAAGGCTTCTCTGTTGTATCCACCAGTCCCTTGAGGATGACTTGGTTATGCTAGAGAGTCTAAAATAGCCCTGAACATTCATTGGGAAGGCTGAATGTAACTGAAGGAACACAGGGGACCATGGGGCAGCACAGACAGAGGCTGGGGAGAGGAAGGTCCCTGGGGTTAGAGCATGCTGCTTGCTTTGCTTTGGTGTGTCTGTGTTGGTCTCCTTCACCATCATCCTCACACTTGAGGCATCAGCCTTTCAATCCTGAACACCTCACACTGTCACATCAGCCACTTGGGCCCCACTGCTGCATCTTCTGTTAATCCTTTGGTGTTTAAACCCCCTCATTTCCATTTCCAAAGCTGTGAAACTTTTTCCATCAGATACCCCCATTTATTCCAAAAAAAGGAGAAATCTTTTTTCTTTAACCTCATGGCAACTCCCTATAACACATCTGTGGATGTATGTCTGCCTTTCCTTTAGTAGGGAAGTAAATAATTTCTCTCTCCCCCTCCAGGTCCCATAGTCTTTGGATTTGCACAAGCCCTTGGGCTGGAGCAGGATGAGTCCCACTGACCCCAGATCAGCTCATGAATAGCTGGGTTCCTCCCATCCCTCCCCCATCTTGTACCATCAAGGTCTTTCTTCTCTGTACCAAGGTTAGGCTCTATATGTCTTAACCATATGCCCCAAGTGAGGAATTCATTAGCATTCATTATGCATTCATAAGAAACAAATGGGCAGAGGAGTGGGAGGTATTGCAGTTCCTCTCAGCTGCTCCTTCACACCCAGCCTAGAGGGGGGGTCCCACTGAGCTGGGCCCCCACCAGCCCCACCACCCCTGCATGCCTGACCACCCCTGCATGCCCCCCTTGCACACGCCTCTCACACCATAGGGTGATCTACAAGTCCTCTGCTCACAAGCCCCATCCGCCTGTGTGAGTTCCCTATCGGTTCATTTAACTATACAACATAAGCTGATTATGGAGGGAAATGGCTGAAGCCTCAGTCTGGCTTCTTTCTCCTTTTTTCCTCTCTTTTTTCCATACCCCTTCCCTGGTAACACCTTGCTTTCTTCCCGTGCTTCACTTCCCATTTGTTCCCCATGCAGGGAAAGCAGGCGGCTGTGGGCATCACTGTCCCCCAGGTCCTGAGACATCCCCATGTAGAGGGAATGAAGGAAAATCTTGATGGTTTTAAACAGGATCCAGTGGTTTTCACTATTTCAGAGACACAGGGAGGGAGTCAACTGCATCCTTAACTGTAATTAGTGGCTGGGTGAGAGTTTGGGTCAAAATAGTGTCAAATACGTTGTATTAGGGGTGATGTCCTAGGGCGTGGTGCAGTGCAGGACAGCCTGTCACCCAGCTTTCATCTCTCACTGGTGCAAAGATGCCCTTGCTTCAAAAGCATCAGTACTGTAGCAACAGCAGTTATGGGTTGTTTTTTATTTCATCCCATCTTTGCACTTAGGAATGACAGAAGGATTTCAGGCTACCTGTGAGAGCTTGTCATGAAGGCACAGGTAATAAGCAGGAGAATGGTGAAATGAGCTCTGATTTGTGTCTAAGGAGCTCTAGGATTGGGTCCAGCATCTCTCAGCAGGTCTGACTTAAGTGGGATGTGGAACATCCACCCGACATGGGAGAAACAGTCTGAAGGGCTTTAAAAGACTGCAGAGAAACACAGTGTACTCTGCCTCTGTTTGGGATTTGGGCTCCCAGCTCACTTGTGGGGAGGCTTTTGAACACATTTAGGTTTCAGTTTGTCAGTAGAGAGTCATGTGAACCCGTTGTGGTCTCCTTTGTCAGAGCCCAGCCCCTGGAGCAGCACAGTTCTGCTAATGCTGCCACCTCCTACTCCAACAACTGTGTCAGCAGATCTAGGAATCCAACCCAGAGAAAACAAATCTGAGTCTTATCGGATGTGTTCAGAGAGAAATTCTGGCTGTCTTTGCCACCCGAGCATCACCTGGGACCCCTCCATGGTGAAAGACAGCTCCTGGCTAGAGCCGTCGCTGCTCTTTCTGCTCTGCTGTGAAGCCCGACTTGCCTCCTGGTGGAAGGTCTCATTACAGCAAGGACGGTTTCCAGCCCCAGGAGCTGCCACAGGGAGCAGAACCTGAGCTGCAAACACCTTCAGATGAGCCTAAAGGGGAAGTGGTGATTGGCATGGTGCTAAACCAGAGCCAAGAAGTCCTCCTGTGCCCATCCCCACACACACCACAGCAGCAGCACTTGATGCAGGAAGGAGATGCCCGTGTCACATACACCAGCACAGGGATCTCTTAACCCAGCAGAAGCCAAAAGCAAAGCAAAACAAGAGAATGAGAGAAGAACCCATAGCCCTAGGAAGAAGTGCATGTCTGCTACACCAATGATGCTGCTGCTCTCCCCACGAGCTCTTCTTTAAAGAATAGAATGTTATAGCATATCTCTTGCAACAGAACCAAAACTACTTATGTGTTTTTATCCTGCTGAGCGAGGGTAGTGCCAAGCACGCAGGTTCTGAGGAAGACTGCAGCAATGCAGCTCAGTGCCCAGCTGAACTTACAGACACCTCATGCAGAGGTTCTCATGATAGTCAAGCCGGTGAGAGGATATTGAAGTGCATTTTATTCTGTGGTCAGAGCAGAGGTTTTCCTTCCTGAACCACAGTGACATAGGCACAACCCCACACCTGCCCTCCTGGCTTCCTTATTGGTGATTCTCTTCTCTTTGCCAAATCTCTCTTCCCCTATCCAGCACCTTTCAAATGCATTAGACATCACCACCATGTACACCACTGTCCTTCAAAGCTGGTCCATAGCTGTAAGCCAGAACCATGTTAGCTATGTGAGCAGTGCTTGTGCTTTAGAGATGCTCGTGCACTAGGGGAGCACAAGCTGCTCTCTCCTCTCTCCCTGCAGACAGGTCATTTCCTGCTTGCCTTATTTCATTTCTTCATGGAATCCCAGACTGGTTTGGGTTAGAAGGGACCTTAAAGCTCATCCAGCTCCAACCCCTGCCACGGGGCAGGGACACCTTCCACTGCTCCAAGCCCCTGTGTCCAACCTGGCCTTGAGCACTGCCAGGGATGGGGCAGCCACAGCTTCTCTGGGCACCCTGTGCCAGCGCCTCAGCACCCTCACAGGGAAGAACTTGTGCCTGAGAGCTCATCTAAACCTTATATTTTCATGCAACAAGCTTAATTTTTGACCTGGAAGGAGCTTTAAATGGTTGGTAACTGCTCATACTTACAAAACTCCAAGCAGCACACCGCTCTGGCTGTGTACTGACTCTCCACCCCGAAAGGGCAGCAAGGCAGGGAACAAGCATTTGGCTTGCAAGCAGCAGAGCCACTCTCCAAACAAACACAGCATCAGAGCTGTGTGGCCCCCTCATTAGCAGTCTAACATCAAGGACTTTCATGCAGCAAAATTAACTATTTTTTGTGGGATGTTTAACAAAAGAAGAGATACTAATGAGGTTAGTTAAAGGGTGGCCCTCTTTCATTAGCTCTGCTGGGCTAAGTCTGCCAGTGAGGAACTATCAAGAAGATTGCTTTTTTTAATTACTCTGTTAATTGATATAAAACAAAAAGGACGCAGATTAGTTGCATGCAATTAGCAAATTAATTCTTGGCAATTACAGACTTAATAATGGAGTACTTTTACTGCTGTGTGTTGGATTCCATGGCCTATATTCATTGCCTCGATGAGCTGAATAATTCATTTTTATTTATTTTTCAAAAGGAGCAAGAGTTAAATGTAGCCATGCAGGCGTTTCTTTGGAGTTCTCTCTATAGCAGGATGAGGAAGAGAAAGTGCATTTTTCACCTCTGACAAAACGGGGCCTCGTAGCATCTCTATTGCCTTGTTAACACTGAAGCCTAAGGTGATGGGTAACAGCGCTGCTATTCTGGCTCCTGGGCTTCTGGTTTCAGTGACACAAGAAGTTAGGCACAAGTTTCAGCTTCTTTCTGACTGGGGCTGATGGGCAGCAACATTGGAAATCAGGTCCTTAGGGTTTACGCTCAATCTAAAACTCTTCCCAGGCTGCAGCATTCTGGCAGATCAAGTAGGCTGAAAAAATACCCCAATTCTCCTTGAAAAGTCACAGTTTTGGGGTGATTGCTATCGAATGATTAAGGCAAATTCCCTTGGCCATACATGGCTATCATCTGGATGCTCTTTGTCCTGGACACTGCAGGAGGAGGAATGCTGGTGGGTGGCAGGTTGTTCCTGTTTGTTGGTCTTGGGTGAATATATGGTGGTATATATCCGCTGAATCAGCACTGGGACTGAAATACCACAGTGTTTGACTCCAGAGTGGGTGAATTTTATGCTAGTTAGCATTCAGACCAAAGATTGCTGCTCTGCAAAACCCCTGTCAGGTTACAGTACTTTGGAAGAGGAGGAGAAAGCAAAGCAGGTGGGAATACCTCCTTCTGAGCTGGACATTTCCATGGAGCACAGTGGCAACAAGCCAGTTATCCATGCCCACAAGACTCTTCTTGGCCTCAGCTTTTCTCCACCTCTCTCTTTGTTTTCTCCCTCCTGCAGCTTTCCTTTCCAAGTGAACTTGCAGAGAAGTCAATGGTCGTGTCCATTGTTTTCTTGTATTGCGTTCCGTATTTCTTGTGTGTCTTTGCAAGCTGGCAACAGGCAAGCAGGGATCAGGGAGCAGAAAGGTCTTGGCAGTAAGACACACACAGAAATAGTGGCACACACTATATGGAAGTGCTTAAATCCACAGATGTTTAGACAGAAGAGAGATTGTATCTCTGACTTTGCTAGGGATCACCATCATTTGCTCTGTATTTGGAGAGCACCTAACATAGCAAAGGGCCAAGGTGGGAGTTTCTGCTTCTTTTTTCAGTCCTATTAGGATTAGCATTAATGATTCCTTATCTGGATTGTAAAATGCTAGCGAAGCTGCCTGTGCAGCACAGGTTACAGAGAGGTGTGAACAAAGGAGTTCACATCCAGTGTGGTTAGTTTGCAAACTGAAGCAGTGGCTGTATGTTCCGTGTTTCCTACTGGCTCCAGTCTTTTCTGGCTGTATAATATGATGCAGTTCCTCTGATCAGCTCAAAAATGTCCTCTCTGGCAGTTGAGAAAGTATATTCTGCTGGGTAATTGCTTTGGTTCTGTATATTAAAATAGGGAAAATAGTCAATGAAGATGTTATTTGTGTGTCTGTTTCTCCCTGTACAAGCCCATGTCTTGTAAGTGAGGGGAGATGAAATCCTTTGAGGAGAAAGGACATGCATCTCTCATGGTAGCAAACAGCCTTGCAAGGCTCCACTGCAAAGCATGAAGCTTTCTGCATCCATGCATCTCCCTTCAGCTATTTCAGAGCTTCCTGGGTTGAAATCTGCCTTTAAGTCTTTATTTGGAGAACAGCGGTTTAATTCCATTGTTACTTTTAAACTCATATTAACAGAGGGGTTTTTCTTTAACTCATTCCTTTTGCTGTTAGCTGCTGTCAGGAGCTTTTCACCAAGAATATTGAATTTTCATGCATATGAACCAGCCTGTTTCCACCTCATTTCTTCTAAAAACCTTTTGACTACTTTTTAAACCTCAAAATATTGGACACGCTGTAAATGACTCTCAGGCAAGCGAGGAGATCACCAGTGTTTTGCTTCACATAAATTCTCAGTATTGACAGGGAGGGAGAAACCTGTGAAAGGAATAGATCAAACTCACTCATAAAGGACTCTTAAATAAGAAAACAACTCAGCAGCCAATAATTAGATGGATTTGATTATGACTTTCCAAGCCCACAGCTCATTTCCAAAGCCTCACTTCCAGGTACCTGTTCCTGAGAGTCATTTAGCAATGTACTCATGGTTAGTTCAAACTTAAAGCACTGGTACCATGAGCATTAACATACAAGATAGACATGGCTTAATGTAACCGTGCCAGTGAGCACCATGGATTCTTTGGAAGCTTCTTCATGTTTCCAAACAGATATAGCAGTCAGAAATCAAAAGCCTGTATAAAGAAGTCAGGGACTCCACACCCAAGTGCTAAGTGTTTGCATGGCTGCAGATCTTGTATTGTCTCTACGTTAACTGTAGCAGCTCCAAAGCTGGGCAATAGGAATGGGCTGAAGCATCGCAGGGGTCAGGAAGTGTCAGCCCCATCCCTGGCAGTGTTCAAGGCCAGGTTGGACACAGGGGCTTGGAGCAGCTGCTCCAGTGGAAGGTGTCCCTGCCTATGGCAGGGGGTTGGAGCTGGATGAGCTTTAAGATCTCTTACAACCCAAACCGTTATTGGATTCTATGAAGTATGTGGTTGCAGCCTTAGGGTCTAGATCTTGCCCCATTTCCCACCCCAGCCAGTCTCTCTGACCCAGAGCAGGTTGTGACCCTCATGGTTTTGGTTTTCCCTGTAGTATCCCAAAGCAGAGGCTTTCAATGTGCCCATAAACACGCTCCACTGAAAACTGAGCTCCTCATCAAGGAGCAGGGACAGCAGAAGCAGGACTGGGCTGAGGCTGGGTTTTGAGGAAGCAGCCATGCAGGAAGGCAGCTTGCTGCCTTGTGCTTTCATTTGGTGGTGTTTTCTCTTTCCTTCCCTCACGTGTCTTTAGTTCCCAGCAAAGCCCAGCTATTGTTTAGGGATATATTCCTTTCCACTTACACAAGCTTTCAAGGGGAATTATTCCTTGTAACTGTCCTCCTTTCACTCACTATCCCTTTCCTGCAAAAACACGTGCATTGCTTGAAATCCGCTCTCTTTTTTCCTTTCAAATGAGACATCTTGTTTATTTTTTCCCCTGTCTTTTTTCCCCCGCTTCGTGCGGCTGCTTCTCCTGCTGGTGCTGCATTAGTGGTTGCCAGAGAAATGGGTTTCTTTCACTTTTATTGTAATTTTATTGATTTTTCCCCCCCTTATGGGATCCCAACCCTTTGCTTCTACCAAGTAAGGCACAAGGCGTTAACAACATACCACATACAACTTAGAGTTGGATTAGAATAATGAGGGCACGCTCATGTCAAACACAGTCAGTTAGAACATGAGGAGACCCAAGCCATGAAACAGAAGCCAGTAGGATTATCTGTCTGACCTCTCCCTCTCTTCCCACTCATTGAGGACATCTTTTCTCGCACTTCTGAAGGGTTTCTGCTTTCCCCTGCTCCCTGCCTCTGTAACCAGCAGTCCTGCCTGCTCCCCATTCTGTATGTAGATGGGTTGTGATTTGTTGGGCTCGATCACTGCTTCCTCTCCGGAGGCTCTGGGAAGGAAAGCCATGAGCATTGACTGCAAGGAGTTTGTGCCATCTCCTCTTTGGACATGGTGCAGGAACTTATATGAGTTTCCTGTATAACTCCCTTCTGTACGGTGCTTCGGGAGAGCTGTAATAGTTGTGTCCAGTGCACCTCTTCAGAACTAGAGGAGTTTCTTTCCTCTCCAGCTCAGGGTACCTTGGAGCCATGCCCCCACTTTCCTTGACTGCTTTGTTTTCCACTCACTGTTGTGAAGGGCAGTCCCCATGCATGCTGATATCCGCATATGATGATCTAAGAGGATACAATCTTCCCCATCACAGTTCCTCTGGTCCTGATTCTCTAAGATGATGTTCTCCATGGATCCTATTGCTTCAGAACTTCACGGGCTGAGATCTAAAATCCAGATATTTAAGGACTAACTTCTGAGCTCACTGAGCTTCCAGAGACCCCCAGGGCACATCAGGGACATTGATCAGCAGGAAGGGGAGAGGGGAGGCCATGAGGGGAGGCCATGAGGGGAGAAGAGGGATGGCCATAAAGGGTAGGGGTGGCAGCTGTATAGTGTGGGACCACTATGAGGGTGCAGATGAGGGGTGGCTGTGACTGAAGACCATGAGGGGCAGCCGTGAGGGGAGATCAGTTTGCCCTTAGTGTCATGGTTTAGTGGTGGGCTTGACAATCCTGGGGTAATGGTTGGGCTTTATGGTCTTAAAGGGCTTTTCCAACCTAGCTGATTCTTTGAGCCACAGGAGCTATGATATGTAGACTGGAAGCAACTTACTACAATGTTTGGCATTAATTTAAATGAGAAACGCAAAGCTCAGTCAAGGATTTCCATGCATGGTGTTGCCTTTCTATTGAGCTGCAGATCCCTTCTGCCACTCTCCCCTCTCACCTCCCTTCTCCTGACACATCATCAATGTGTGCACCAGGGTAGGAATTGCATCTGTTAGTGCCATGTATTAGGGCAAAACTCTTCTGTCAGTCATTTTTGCCTTTTTAAACTAAGAAAATCACTTGTGGAACAAAGCGCTGCTCTGGGGCTGGGTCTCCTCAGCACTGTCATAGTAACAATTATTCATATGTTGGGTTTTTCCAGACATATCTTTTTCACTGACTGCAGCAGGGCTGAGAAACCAAACCTCAATCCAACCTTCAAAGTATCAGCATCTTTTTTGCAGATCTTTTCTTTTTCCACATACGCAGACCTTCAGGGACAAGAAAACGCATTTGCCAGTTGATAAAGATATACATTAGTCTTCATAAGTACAGGTTCAAGAAGTTGTGTCAGATCCTCCAAGTTTTTTCTTACACCTACGACCATATTTCATCAATAAATTTGCTATCTAGACAGTACTCAAAACTAAAATTGGACCAGCAGCTGACAGCCTGGGGATTGAGCTGGGGACTGGCAGAGCTGGCAGTGTTTGCTGATTGAGCTAAAAGACAGACATCCTTTTTCTTAACTGGGAGAGTCTGACACGTTTTCTGGGGTCAGGCAAAACAGGATCTCCCCCAGCCACTTACCAAAGGGTCTCTTTTTAAGCAGCGAGTCAGGCTTGGATGCAGGTATCCAAAAGCTTGCATGGATCAGGCTGTGTTATTTGCTTTTTCATAGTCAATAAGCAATCGTAGATGACAGCAAAACATTGGATCTCGCCCACAGCACAGGATAGCCTTTCCCTTCAATGTGCCAGCACTGAGAGAGAAACTTCCACAAGTTGTGCAAATCACTGTTGGTCAAATGAGAACTTCGCTGTAGCATGAAATGCAAAGTGGCACCTGAGATACAACTGATGGAGCTATCATGGTCCTAAAAGTAACTCTCAGGTCACCTTAAAGGGATTTGTTTCTTCACATTCAGCCTCCCTTGCCTGAAAGGGACATTTTTCATTGCTTGTCTCTTAGTCCTCATTTGGACTCGTTAATCATCAGGTGCTGGGACTTCCAGGCTTGTAAGAGTGTGCTTGGAGAAAGCTTGGATCATTCATCATTTCAGGTGAGGGTAATTCTGAGCTCATTAAGACCTTGAATATACTGCAGATGAAAACACTGTGCAGGAAGGTTTGGGGATCTGCTCTTGGAAGAGGATGGGGTCTGGCCACAGTCTTACATCAAGCAACAGTGCTTGATCAACCACCAGATTGGTCTATCAATGGTAGATGTGGCTTGACTCGCTCACAGCCCATCTTTAACATGCCAGAAGCCCCTTCATGAAGAGAAGAATCTGATTGTGGAAATGGAAGCGGAAACATCATTACATCTTCAGAGTAATGAGCTAGGCCCCCACCCTGTAGCTAATTAAAACTGTGGAAGTCTTATTTCAGCAGTAATCAACCTAAATCTTAGCTACAAGCATAGCAAATATATTTTTTCAGTGTGTGTGGCTTTGCTTTTATGTTAGTAAGTGAGCAGGGGAGGGGAGAGTGTGTTTTCCTTCACGGCAGGAGAAGCTGTTTTGAGCTTATTCCTTGACTGTGCGGGTGATGCTGTTCTTACAGGGGCAAACACAGTCCTTTGGCTCTTATTTAGGCACAGCTACAAAACATGGAGCTATTTCAGTGTGTCGGGGTTTCACCCTCATCTAGAATGGGCAGATGCTTTCAAAGTAATAATCAAGAAGATAGAAAAATAGGTAACTCATCTCTCTCGAGCTTCAAAAATGGGTTGGTTCAAATTGTAGGTACGATGTTTCTTACTTCATCTGTGCTGCCTGTTCTCCCCAGCTGAGCCACATTAATGCAGAGATTCAGATCTCCCTCCCAGTATTTCTAAATGGATGGAGGAATCCTCCTGAGGCACATGGGAGGTGAAGATGTGTAAGAAAAGCCTCAATTTTAGTATTCTAATAAGACTTAGGCATCCAGATTTCTTAGACAGCTTTGCAATGTCAGGCGTGAAGCACAAAGGGATATTCTCCCTAGCTCAAGGGTATGATACACTCTGTGGACCAGGCACAGAAGAACTGCTCCAGTCTTCCCCACTCTCAGCAAATTATGGTTTTCTTCCTCAAAGGCTCTTAATTTCATTGATATCATGAAATATGGAGCTGTGGAAAAGAAATCCCGATCCTTTAGCAAGCTGCAGTGCTGGCAGATAGTGCGTGTGCAAATAGGGAAGAGATAGAGACCTTTTTCTGTCAGCTTTTTTGGGGGAAAAAGGCACGTTCAAAGCACTAAGCACACAGACGTGTGCACACACAAACCCTCCAGCTGCTGCTCATGTATTCACCAGGGGTTCAAATTAAACTCCAAATCGTGCAAGCATGATCTGCACAGATTAGAAATGGGCTTAGATTGCAATTAAGTCAAGGGAAGTCAAGAGCTTATATAACAATTACCATTTTTTCCTATTTGGAAGAACCAATTGGGGAAAAAAACCACCAGAAACAGATTAAAATACACTATACCTGTGCACATGCACTAATAAATTGTCATTAAACAGCTCCATCCTTAAAGTACAAATGGAGATGCTACGAACTCTTTGTAATTAGCTATGCAATTTATTAGAGCCGCACTGTCTTGGCTTGGTGCTGTTCCACAATCAAATGCAGGTCGGGATTTTGCAGCCAACCATTTTTTAATCACTGGAGCTCTTCATTTTTAGTAAATCCAGCCCTCATTTTTGTTATCCCCTGCTGGGCTTTACTTGGAAAGAAAGTTTAATTTGGTTGAGATCCCCTCAAAACCACCTCTGCTTAATGCCTTCCAGCCTTCTGCACTCCGCCTGCCTGCTCCGTACAGCACATCCAAGCAAGCAGCCATCAGCAGCTATACCTGAGTCTTGCATTACATGTCGGGTTTGTGCTTTGAGACTTCTCGTGTGCTTTGAAAAGTGTGTAGCAGGATGCAGCCCACACACACGCACAGAGATACAGCAGAAAAATAGTGTTCATTACCGGAGAGAAGTAAATGATGAGATGATTTAGAGATGCTGAACGTAAAATGCATGATCCGAAGGTTCAGAAATGGACTGCTCCTAGACTATTAGGAGTTGAAGGTCATGCCACATGTCATTGGAAAGGTAATTTTCTCTAGATTTTGAAATAGGATCTCAGATTTGACCTATGCCCTCTGTGTCAAGAACATCTGGGCGTTCTTAATACATCTATTCCTGTGACTTTTTCATTGTTCCTTTGTTCCTTCTGCTAAAGGACAGACTCTGCTTTTGAAGAATGGCAAAAAGAACTCCTGATTTTCAGTTTTAGCATTGTTATGGACTTGTCTGTGATCACGGACATGTCATTTTATGCATTTTAGTCCCCCCCCACCTTGTCAGTAAGATGGATTTGGTATAGAAATGCCTAGATAGCTCCTGCTTAAGTCTCAGTATTTGATTAATTAACGCTTGTAAGTTGTTTTGTGATCCTCACATAAAATGAGTTATTCACAATGCATTCAGAAGTGCTTCCATTGGTTTAACAGGTTTGAGAATGAGATTTGTCTCCTATAAATAAAACAACCTTTTTCATAGCAGTAGGAATTGAAGTGTGATCCCACAGGGTGCAGAAGAGTGTGAATAATCTGAAATACTTTTATCTTTTTCCCTTAAAACTTCTTCTCTTGTCAAGCTCAGGAAGAAATACAGATGTTTAGCACATCTGGAAGGCAGGCCATCATTTTCTGAAGTCAAGCATCCAAATATATAGTTCTCTTTGAAAAACAAGGTGCCTACGTGCTTCATTTCCCTTCAACTTTAGACCAGGAAAAGTGAGATTTATCTGTACAGACTTAAAAGGAGAGAGGAGGAAGAGAAAACAGAAAAGCTTCCAGACAGCTCCTGCAGACATCTTTCCTCAATATTTTGAGACACCCTCTCCATGTAAGTCACAATTTCTGCTTCTGTGCCAAAAATCAGCTTTTGAGCATACGTGGGTTCCTGATTTATAGTGAAATCTTCAGAAACTAGATGGCAAAGTTGCTCCAAGGCTTGAATTAAAATCCTTTACCTTCAAAAAAGTCTCCATTCACACCATTAGCAATGTTGTGGTGTAAAGAGGGTGAAACCCAAGAGTAACAGCAGTGTTTCAAGAGGCAAAACTCACTCTGTTGGTGATGGGCATTCACACCATGATGGCTAAATGAAACCAGGAGAGCTCTGTGTTGCTGGTCAGACCTTAAAAGCATCAGTGCTTCATTCTGCTTCAGCATCAGCCTGGTAAGGGTCCTAGCTGAACCAGCATGAGACTGGAGATGTGCCAAACAGAGCCACTCCTCCTCCAGCGATGCTCTCCTGATGGCCTGGCTGCCTGCAGCCGTGGTTGTCACTGGGCTCCATTCCTTGGCTGCTGTCCCTTCATTTCTTGTTTCTGTTCATCTTCTCCTTATAAATGGAGCCACACTAATGAGCTCGATACCCAGGCTGTGTGTCAGAAAACACATGAAAGGATTTAAATCCCTTTTCCTCCTCCTTTCCTGCAATGGAAAAGTGTTTTGTGCTTCTGTCTGCCCCTGTGGTGCAGGAGAGCAGGGGGTTCAGTTGTGATATACTCTATTTGCAGGCATGGATATGGGGTTCACACCAAATTCCTGGCTAAACCGCCTGTCTAAGGTGAACTTAAAAACAAAGTCATCTTGCAAATGGTTCCCCCAGCAGGTTGAGACATGCTGTTGAGGATAATGTTAACTCCCTGCAGCCTCAGAGAGACAGGGAGAAAGCAGCTTATTTCCATATCTTAATTAAAATTTCCATTAATCCCATCTGAGGCCTCATAACTTCAAAAACTTGGACAAACCCCCCCCAACATTTATTTCTGATAAATATTTTAGACTAATTGTTCGGAGGTAGCAGACATCTCTTGCTGGTGAATAGCAACGAGCCATTGGGCTTGCCTACTATTTAAAGGCAGTGAGGGTTTTGCTTGTGCTCTGAACATCATAAATGCCAAAGATAGGAGACACGGGGAGCAAGTGTGCTGGGCTGAGCTGTACATCTCGCATGGGATTGCTGTGATTGCAGTTCTGCAGTTTGGAGGCTGCTTTTGTGTCTTGCAGGCACTTCCCTGCAGGCTCAGAGCTCTGATGCTTCCTGGGCATCGAGGGCTGCAGGGCAAAGCTCAGGACAGCATCTCATAATGATGCTGTGTCTTTATTTTCCAGGACAGGAGGGTGTTTGATGAGGATCAGGGACATGAAAGCAAACCACACCATTTCCTCAACAAAACTGTGAGCTTAGAGGAACTGCTTTTTGAAGGGAGACATGGGATCCGTGGTGTGCATCAAGATGGAGATGCTTATGTCAGTGGATGAGTTGAGCATTCATGATGGGACCTGGCACTGCTTTCTTCTTCTGTCCCATCCCAGGGGTCAGGAGCTCCTGGTTTTGCTCACATGCAAAGCCTGCATGCATGGAAAGCCACTGTTCCCTTGGATATTTACCAGGAACCCATACAAGATCAATGTTTTTCCCTCTATGGAGGGAGACAGGGCTTCTCCTTCTTTAAACCAAGGTCCTATCAATACTTTTACACCTTCTGCCTTACTTCAAGTAGTCTTTGCATCTTCCCCAAGCCTTCCTAAGGAAACAGGAAAGCACAATTAATGGCAGCTTCAATCACCTGCCTGGCTACAGGAGGTGACTGAGAAAGAGCATCAAGATTTAGAATAGGTAAAAGAAAAGAAGGAGCAAAAGGTTTTCTTTTGCCATTTAAAATCAGGCTTCTTCCCTATTCCCAGCCTGGCTGGTTTTGAAGTCTGAGCTGGAGAGGCTGCAGTAACATTGTTGGTGTGTTATCAGCATTGTTCTCAGAATAAAGTCAAAACCACATTATTGCACCATCTACTAAGAAGGAGAGAAATAACTGCTACAGCTGAACCAACATCCAAACCACCCCAGTAATGCAAAGAGATTTTTAGCATCAAAGTGTTGGCTTTGATGAGGAAGAGAGAAGCAGGTGAGAGGAGCAAAGGGATTGGAGGCCTGGGGATGATCACCAAGAGTCTTGACTGTTCCTTTTGCATGGTGCTAAGATCACCAAAGTCTATCTCTTACATCCCCACTTCCCCCCATTGCTTGCTTTCCTCACTGCCCAAAAGTGGGACACTGGTTTGGGATAAGAAAATAATGATTTAGGCTTTTTAGCATGCAGATAGGTTTGGGGAATGCACAAAAGTGGGAATCAGTTATGTTGGGTTTGAGCTTTTTCCCACATACAACTCAGCCTGTAGACAGCTTAACAAATGAATTTAATAATCTTCCACTTAATTTTAAATGCTATTAATTTAATGCATAAAATGAAGCATTTATTACTGTTTGAATGCATGTAATAGTAAGCAAAATGTGTTCAGGTTTCTCTTGGGCACCAGGGTGTATTTGGAGAGGGCTCTCCATCCCACAGTGCTTCGTTGCGTAGAATTAAATGTGTTTAATGGCTTTTCAGACACATAGGTGAGAAACCAGGTAACTGAGCTGCAGTGGGAGGGATGGGGTGGAAGACAGAGCAGGTCAGTAGGGTCTTGTGCTGGGGTAAGGCTGGGAATTTGTGTGTCACCTCCTGTAAGGCATGGCTGTCAGTGTATGGAAATGTGAAAGGGAAGAGCTCCTCTCCAGCTTTGCACTTATCATGTAAAGTGGCAGCCAAGGAGAAGAGAAGCCATAATTAAACTGTGATGCTGAGCCCCAGTGTCCCGGAGGTAACATCCTCGAAATGAACTGAACATCGAGAACGGCAAACTTCAAGGGACGCAGTGACAGATTCTCTGTGGTCGTAGATCACCTCTGAGTGACAGAGAATTGGACACAGATCACGAGGAAGGCAGCAGAGAGCGTTAGGGAGGAAAGGGAGAAAACAACCGTTCCTAAAACGAGCCTAAAATCTGCCTGGTTGCTAGGGAAGTGGGACTCCTGGTAAGTAATTTCAATTTGTACCTATATTTATAACAGTATGAAGATACGTTTTATAATCTGTGTAATAAAGAACCTCATCAGCAACTTCTCAAAGAAACTTGTTATTATGGAGAATGACACTCTAATTGCCTCCAGACATTTAGCTTGTCTAGTGAGTGAAGTAACCTGATAAGCTATTGAGCTATTAAGTGATGTAGAATCAATTAATGTAGTTAGATAAGAAAGTAATACCCTACCCAGGTAAACTAAGTAGTACGTGTCAAACTAGTCACTATTAATTCAGGTCCAGAAAAGCATAGTAGATCTGTTTAAATCCCAATAACCTTCACAAAATTGAGGAGGTTGTATTTTGACCAAAGAAAACCAGTTTTTCAAATACCATTTATTCATTACTAGGCTCACTTTTCCAATAGTATTTTCCATATATGGTGGTGGGAGACTTGCACAGGATGCCCAGAGAAGCTGTGACTGCCCCATCCCTGACAGTGTTCAAGGCCAGGAGCAACCTGCTCTAGTGGAAGATGTCCCTACCCATGGCAGGGGGTTGGAACCAGAGGAGCTTTAAGGTCCCTTCAACCCAAACCAGTCTGATTCTATGATAAACAACTGAATAGCAGCACTGCAGAGATGGTAAAATTGTAAGCACTGACTTCTTCAGTCTTGGAACAAGAGAGAGACATGGGGAAAACACCTTGGGAATGCACACAGGACTCAGATTAGGTTAGGTTGTGCCTTTGTTACCTCTTGCACGTGCAGGCTTGCACGCAGAGCAGTGGAGAACAGTGCAGGCATAACCATAAGTGTCTCAATATCCTTTTAGCTTAACAGCAGAATAGGTTTGCATGGGGTGGTGTAGCTAGCATGGCTGATGTATGGACACGGTGACAGATGGGGAAGGGTCACAGTGCCTTGTGTAGATACAAGCAAGAAATGTGTGAGGACCGAGTTCTAGTTCCAGTTAATCTTGTCCCTGTCTGATCTAGCTTCAGGTGTGATTATCTGGAGTGTGTTAGAGCAGAGGAAAGGAGAATGGGTGAGAAATTATCACCCTGTCTTGTCTCGCTGTGCTGCAGGTTTCCTATCCTGATATATTGTCTCTCTAGTTGGGGAGTGCAGAGGGAGGTTAATGAATCTTAAAACATTTGTAAGTGGCACAATGTAGCTCCAAGCAAGCCGGGAGATGAAGAAAAGCACCACGAGGCTCCAGGTCTGCATCGCTGTGCTAATGTGGTGCTCAACAAGAGCTAATTAGCCCTACCTGGGAGCACACAGCACCGTGGGGACACGGCAGCGATACCAGCTCCAGGGCTGGCATCACTGCCACCAGCTCCACTGCCTCTGCATCTCCCTTCTGGGGGTTCCCTTCCATCTCCTATGTTTTCAGAAAGAGATGTTTTCAGCTTTGAAATTACAATCTCATCTAGGTCTTGCTGAAAGGGTTTTTTCTCACTTTGTCTCCAGACCATCTAGTTATCTGCAGTATTTTATATATATATGTATATATATATACACACACACATGTATATATAATATATATATTTGGAGACCCTGGAATGTATAGACCAGGGATTTAGACAGAGTCCAGAGACATTTTGAGACTTCATCCCAAAATCAAGTCCTGTCTTGTTTGTACAGACTCTTTGCTCTGCTGAGGGACTCAAGCTGTATGTCAGAGGTAGAGGGAACACCTCCAGAACCTGATGGGACAGTTGGCATTAGTATAACCTGCCATGGTTAGGTATCAAACTGGTTTAAAGCTCTTGACAAAAATCCTTGGAGCAGGTGTTTGCAACTTGGGAAATTCAGAGTCCTTTGGAAATCTGGGACTGAAATTAAGGAGGAAATGGGAAACTCTTGCTGAGAAATTTATTGTTTTTTGCATTGTGGATGATCTTAGAAGAAAATTTTGGAAAAAAAGCCCTTAGCATCCCTAAAATGCCTTCCAGCCCATTACATGAGATGTAACCCTGTGGTAAATTTGGTATTTCATTTGTAAAGGGCCCCAGCAATTCCCCAAGATGACAGGGCAACCACAAAAGACCATGGCTGTGTTAAATGCAGAAACAGAAGGATCTCAATGGTGAATGTTTCAGTGCTTTAGCTCTAGTGTTTAGATGTGGCACAGGATTTGAAGTCTTGTTTCTGATCTCCTTCAAACAAGAACAACTCCAAGGCATCTGAACTGATTTGCTTAATGTGCTGTTCAGCATTCACGGTGTAAATGGAATTGTGGATTGTTAGCCTCTCTGCCTTTGCATTTGAGTGTTTTCATCCTAATATTACCAGCAGAGCAACCTTCCCTAACCACATTGTTCTCACAAGTAATGCTGATGCTTTGCACTCCAACTCAATTGATGTCATTGTGGCTCCTGACAAGAAGGTGCCTGTTAGAGTGAACAGGTTGAGACTGGATAAGAGGAGAGTGACAAATCAGAAATATCTCATTTTTCATCAGTGTTCTTTATTTGATATTTTTTCCCACCAATTTCCAGTTACTCAGTTCCTGCACTTCTGACAAAGATGGGTTTGCAGTTGCTTTACTTTTGTGCTACCCCTCTTTGAAGCTGTACAGGAACTAACCCAGTTACATCCTGAGCTTTGTGCTATCACAGCTAAAGCTGCTGAAGACCTGACTTGGATGTGTCTGTACCTTTGCATACAGTGTAGAGATGTCCATCATGAAGCCTTCTTGCAGATGAGCATCAGCCCCATGATGCTCGTGTGTCTGCACAGGCTTTGTGTGCACTGGGAGAGAACCCAGCTTGCCCCATGCCTGGAGATTGCCCACACTGCTGGAAACCAGCATCTTCTGGGGTGGGTGGGCTTTCTCCATACATCTCTGGACCCATATGGAGCCACTGTAGATGTGAGATATATATAAATATAGAGAGATAAATACATATTTATATACACACATATTTAAATATGCTTATATTTATATATATATATATTTATGTATTTATTTACTCCTGGAGAAATTCTGTCTGGGTACAAGAGGACCATTTTTCACAATAACAACAATCATCCATTGCAATAATCTCCCTGGGGAAGTGATGGACTCCCCAACTTTGGACACTTCAAACATTCAGCTGGACAGGATTGCTGGGACATCTAGTTTAGGTCATACATTGCCTAGAAAGGTTGGACCAGATGATCCTAGAGGTCTCCTCAGCCTGATTTTATGGTTCTATAAAATAAATATTACTTGTTTTCACTACATTCATTGGGCCTGAAACAACAGAGGAACATACAGCACCTCGATAGCTGTGGACTTCTGGTGAGTAGTTAAAGGCAGGAGTTGCTTCAGGAGTGTGAGTCTTCAAGACCTGGTGGAGCTGGTGGTTTAGTGCTGCTGCACAAAGAGGGATTTCAAAGTGTGTCTCTGATGCCAGCATTAGCAAAGAGCTGGTGCCTGGGTCTCTATGAGTTGGATCTTGGTAGCAAACCAGCATGGGTGTAGCAGAGACCATCAAGGACCAAAGCCTTGGAGAAAGGGGATGGTCAAGGTGACACATTAAGAGCTGAGAAGTAGAAGAGGATTTTGGTTATCACCAAAGTCAATTTGTCACTATTAGACCTCTGGGAAGTTTTCAGTGATCTTTTACTAGAGGAAGGGAAAAGCAAGCCCTGCTCTAGCATCCTTCATATATGAGTAATTGTCATGACCTATGTGGTTTTCCATCCTTCCCAGAGTTTGATGTTTCATACGTAGACAGTTGCCAGGGGAAATTTTGCTTGCACCGTAATTTTCCATTTGCTGCTCCAATTCAGACAGAGGAGAGCAAAGTGTTCTTTCTGCAGCTCAGGAGATAATTTTGCAGTCAGTGTGAACACCGAGAACCTTCTCCTTTTTTCCCTCTAATAAAGGTTTGGCAAATCAAAGTGCTCTTCAGTTAGTCAGTGAAAACACCTAAGAGCCATGTAAAAGAGTACATAGCAATAGAGATGGTCTGGGATTAGATATTCTCAGTGATTAGGGGTATTGAATGTTTTCATCTTGTCTGCATTGAAGCAGAAGTGTCAAAGATGAGTAAAGAGGGAAGAAGCGAACACACACACACACAGACACATACATTTTCTAGGTACTTTAATTTACACAGATTCCTTTGCCATATTTTCCTACATGTAAGACAAGGGCCATCAAGATACATTCTGGAATGTAGCCACTGAGAGGAGGTCAAATGGGACACAAACACCCCCCCCCAAACACACTAAAAAGAGGAAGAGCATTTATGCTTCATAGGGTAGAAGTTAGGTAGACATGATTGCATTTCTTGCCTTTCAAATAGTTGCCGTTTTAAGCCACCAACACTGATGGTGGGACAGCAAGTAGGAGGGAAGGATTTTCCCAGTGAATGATCCTTAATTAGTTTTAAAACACTGGTAAATCTTGAGCCATTCACTCAGATTGGTTTATCCACAGTAAGGAATAGCAATAAACTCTCCCCCTCTACCTATGTCTGGCACATATACAAGCGCATGCAAGCCCAGGTTAGCGAAACCACACTTTCTTTTGTTCTCTTTGTTCTCTTTGTTCACTATGCAGTAATGAAAAATGACAGCCATATTTATTGTAACATTCCTTCAGGAATGCAGAGATAATTACCTGCCCTTAGCATGGGAGAGGAGAATGAGCATGAGCTCCATCTCCTTCCAGCTCCCTGGAATCCAACTGACGTATTGGCATGAAATACCAAGTGGAGGATGTAGGGAGCAGAGGAGATGTGCTGCCTTGTGAGGTTGTTTTTAGGGTCCAGTTCTTTGTCTTTTGCAAACTTAACACCTGAGAAGAGGTCAAGCACCTCTGTTAAAAGGAGACTGCTTTGAATTAGAATCATAGAATAGTTTGGGTTGGAAAGGACCTTAAGATCATCCAGTTCCAAACCCCTGCCATGGGCACAGACACCTCACACTAAACCATGTCACTCAAGGCTTCATTCAACCTGGTCTTGAGCACTGCCAGGGATGGAGCATTCACAACCTCCCTGGACAACCCATTCCAGTGCCTCAGCACCCTTACAGTAAAGAACTTCTTCCTTATATCCAGTCTAAACCTCTGCTGTTTAAGTTTCAACCCGTTACCCCTTGTCCTGTCACTACAGTCCCTAATGAACAGTCCCTCCCCAGCATCCCTGTAGGCCCCCTTCAGATACTGGAAGGCTGCTCTGAGGTCTCCACACAGCCTTCTCTTCTCCAGGCTGAACAGCCCCAACTTTCTCAGCCTGTCTTCATATGGGAGCTGCTCCAGTTCCCTGATCATCCTCATGGCCCTTCTCTGGACTTGTTCTAACAGTTCCATGTCCTTTTTATGTTGAATTCCACCTATATCCTCACCCGTTTCTAAAGAAAAGGCTTCCATTGTTCATTTAAAGTAGGCTTAACTTCATTGATACGGTTGTTTTCATGTGGAGTCTTGCAGGATCTGCCCAGACAGACCTGACTACAGCCCAGGCCATTTTAGCAATGAGTGAATCATTCTGCTTTCCATTAAAGAAAACCCAGACTTTGCTCTATGTGCTATGAAGAAGGGTTGTGATGTTTCTGAAATGTTCTAAGTTAATAAGCATTGGAACTGAAAACCTTGAATCTAATGACAAGAAAAGCACCAAGTTACCTGAATGGACCTTATTGAGATAGGTTGTCCTTGCTGAAAAAGAGTAAAAGTGATAGAGTTCCCCATAATTTTCTGCACTGGATCTTAAATATGGGGAGATGCTCATCCAGGTGCCTCCCTGTGGGTTTTATGACTGTTATCTAATATGGAATCCCTGGCAGTGCTCAAGGCCAGGTTGGATGGGACTTGGAGCAAGCTGCTCTAGTGGAAGGTGTCCCTGCCCATGGCAGGGGTTGGAACTCGATGAGCTTTAAGGTCCCCTGCAGCCCAAACCAGTCTGTGATTCTATGATGTGTGCCTCTTTAATTAGAGTTTAGAATCAAGACCTATTTAGCCCTGAATATGAAAAATCTTTTCATATCTTCATATTTTTGTGCTCTGCATTTATTTCCTCACTAGCTGGGATTTTTCAGGCTGATTATTTTTTAAGGTATTAAAAATATAATCCATCTGATATATTAAAATATAATTAAAATTGTTATCATATTTTCGGCAGCGTGTTATGCCTACAGAGAATTTACAAGTGCAAATACATTTTGCATCAGCTGCACTAGTGAGGGAGACCAAAACACTTTTTACTGATATGAGAATGGAAGCACAAATAAAGGAGAAGGATTTTTTGCTGCTTCCAGGTGTTTCACCTCCACATCATTTTCTTTCTGATCCAGAACACCTCCCAGTGGTTCAACAGAAGGAGATAAGAATTAAGTTAATAGCCTGGATTGCCATGTTTTTCAGGTTCTAATAAAGAAGTTCTGGCATGGCAGTGCAATGGGAATGTTGCTGGCCCAGGGTTGCAGAGCAGTAGCTGTTTTGCCTGTCTAATCCCCTGCCTGTGGGAGAACAGCATAGCTGTTCTGGTGTGCATAGCTCTGGCAGAGCAGATGCTTTTGATGGGGTCTGGTGGAGCTGGGAGTTGGTTGCAGTGTAGCCCTGGATTAGTGGGGCTGTGCACCCAATGGAGTCCTTCTGGAGACCTTTCTGTGCTCAGAAGTACCTCTTCAGCCTTGCTATGTGACCCAGCTGATACTCATGACTGCATAGCATATCCACCTGGATATGGTCATCCACTACTGAGAGGAATGGGGAGGAAATGGGAGGAATAGTGGTTCCCAAGTGGGTCTTGACCTGGAGGTATCTTGATGCAAACAAGACTGAGTGTCTAAAAGGGCTTTTTTGATGCAAAGCCCTCACCCCCTCTAGCCCATACCCAGAAGAGGTCCCACTGAGGGTGCTGCAAAGCCATTTATTGCTCAGTTGCTGACAGAGACATGAAGGGTTCAGAACTGTGGGTTTGGTGACTGAATGATGACTTCTCAGGTGCCATCACAAATAGCACTGGTGCTGGCAAAGAGTTAAACCATTGTGGGAAAATCTGCTCACAGGAGAGTTAGCAACAGGAAAGTAATTGAAAATAAATATAAGGAAACTACCCAAGTGTTTTAGGAACTTAATTCTCTTTATTCCTTCTCTCCTCTTTTCTCTCTGAACCCCCAGGAACTTGTGTTCCTATAGCTCACATTTTCAACAGTCTTTAAATAAGTGTTTAATGGGATTTATGAAAACACCTGAGCAGGTTAGATAGGTTATAATTCCTGCTGGTTCCTCTGACCTCTCTGGAGCTGGGACACAGGCTCCTATATTGCACAGGCTTATTTGAAAATATTATTCAAAGTATGCTGGAAAATGTTATATTAGATCTGTGGTTTAGGTTCTGGGAGGTGCCATCAGAGTTGAACTGATGCATAGAAATATAAATAAACATAAGGATGTCTCAGTACCTGCCTGTGTGTGTACGCGTGTGCATGGTCTTTAATGGTGACTGCAAACCCACTGCCTGCTCTTTGGTTTTCCATTTTAGCTGGCCTATTATCAGAGATTTCTGGAGTGTGAGTTTCGTAAGTAGAGGTTATCATACATTGCAGGCCATCTCTCCTGCTGGGGAGCAAAATGAAGGTTTGATAATGAGATCGCCCAAAGGCAGATAAGAGCTCGAGCTTGCTGAACAGTCCCTCAAGGTTTCCTGTGATGGCAAAGAGGAGGGAATGCAATTTATTATCCTTCTCTCCTTGTACCTTCCCATTGTCTGAGAAGTCAGAGCACCAAACTATGCATGTTCAAATAAATAAATTAATAATCAGAGCAGGAGAGCTGACATGTTGTTTTGCTCTAAGAAGGAGGGCCATGATTTGCTTTAGCACCGTGAAGGAAGTCTCCAAACTCCAGATCCTGAAATTCCAGTTAAAGGGCAGCTCTCTCCCCCTCTCCTCCCTCCTTCTCCCTGCTAGGATGGGTATTCTAAAACAGAGTCAAGTGGTTTATCTTGATAGAGGATGGAGGATGGCTCCATAACCACTGCCGATAACCTCCCCATCTCCAATTCTATTTGCTCTTCTTTCATGCTAAATGCTACAAAGTGCATTACAGTAAAGCGAAAGGTCAGATTTAAGCCGTAAAACACGGAAGATTCAGAGCTGAAGTTGCCACATCATTAAGTCACAGCATCTTCATGCTTATGTTTTCTAGCACATATGGTATATAAAATCACCTAGTGTTTCACAACCCTCTTAAATAATTAGGCACAACAGGGTTTGCTGGGTGACCACCTGGATAAAGTCAAAACAGTGGCATCTGCATCAACCAGATGGGAGTCTGCTCTTCGCTGCCATCAGGAAATGGACAGCCAACTTCCACTCGAGTGAACCAAAATCTGCCTCCTTCCAGACAAGAAAAGGAAAGGGCAGTTTAGCAGAGAGCAATACATTTGTCTTTCTATTTCAGGTTCCTGAGCCTCTACTGAAACCAAAAGGAAGAGATCCTGTTCCCCAGCCTGAGAAGCAGCAGGAAGAGGTAAGGTAAATTTGTACATAATCACCAAACCATGTACCTGGCAGTGGTTGAACAAAGGCTTCTGGTTTTATTTGTTTCTGTCATATAAAAGAAAAAAGGACGGGAGGATGAATATTAGCAATTTAGTGTGAGGCTCCATTAGATCAAATCAGCGCCAATGATAGTCACTTATTTCCTCCATTTCGTAATGATTTACTCTATAAATTAATGTCCGCCTATTTAAACAGACTCCGTGATTCAGCTCTGGGTACCATGGCAATATGTGACAGGGAATAGGGCTGAACCCACCAGTCATATGGCTCTCCGTGCTGTCATTATGCTGGATGTGCGCCGGTAATGGGGGGCTACGCGAGAACGTAGACAGATATTATGCAAACATATACTGACTTAAGTATCAATCTGTCACTGGTGTAACTCATTGTAATGGCTCCACCAAAGTCATTACAGAGTAATATGCATTACAGCATGTTAAACATCTATCATGGGTGGAGGTTCAGAGAAGCCACGAGAAGCTGTAAGAAGCTACCAACATCCAGATCTGGAAGATGCTCAGATGTAAGGTTTTCAGCTTAGCAAATCCTGAGCAAAATGTTCCTTTTTTCTCCTCCTTTTCCACTCCTAAAAGATGAATCTGAAAAAAGGTCTCACAGCTTTAAGAAGTTAAAAAAGGAAAATCCTCTTGAGCTCATGTGTGTGAAGCACACGGAGTTAACTGCAGCAGTTAAATTCAGATCTCTCCCTTTCATAAATACACACACAAATAAGGTTTGATGGTGGGAGAGCTTTAGCCTGTCTGTGCTAAACAGTGGTTTTAGGATGTGATCCCTTCTATTGTTACCCTTAGAAATCACTGAGCCTGAGTTTGCAGTACAGAAGCAGAAGGAGGTTATAACTTGCGTGTCCCTCTTCAGCTGACCCATGTCCTCTCCCCTGACACACCTGGATAATAACACATCCATAACCCGGATCAGTCCTTTCTGCAACACAAAATTAGCCTGGTTAATAACCATCAGTTTTCAGTCCCAGGTTTTGCAGTGGTCATTCCTCTTTCTGGTGAGCAAGATCCTATTCAGGGTAAGGTACCTCTTGGATAATGCTGGTACCTCAGGGTAAGCTCTTCCCCAAAGCTGCATTTTCTTGGTTGCTGTTCAAAGAGTGATGCTGCAGCCCTGGCTCAGTGATTGAAGGCAGAGAGGGTGTCTGGCACGGGCAGGTGGGGATATTTCATTGTTCAGTGCAGACTTGGCTGTTTTGCTAGCGTAATATACGTTCTCCAGCCAATCCAATGGATTAGAAAAGTACTCCATTTAAAGGTTAAATAGTTGGTGCTCCATCAACATGTATGGGAGGTGAGACACAAATCCAGTGTGATCCAAAGTGATTGGCTCAGTCTCCAGCCAGCTGGGTTATGTAGCCAAGGGTAAATGCAAGTGCAGAGATTTCTAAATTGACTTTACCCACTGCTTACTGCTCAACCTGGGCACTCAGCAGTGCATTTACTCACTTTTTTGTGTACTAAAGCAGTACTGATACAGCTCACAGCATCCTCAAGCAGTTGTATAGAGGGTCAGGAAAGAGGCTTAATAGACCCAAGGTGCCTGAATGCAGTGTTACAGTAAGTAACCGGCTCTCTAAAAAGAGAGACTGGTAAAAGAAAAAGCCCAGGGAACAAACACTGGATCTGTTGTGCTGTTACCATTTAACCTGCATTCACTGCCAATTGAAATGCACTTTACATTACTTCAGTCAGATACTTCAAAGGAAATCCTGGAGATGGGAGCACTTAAGCAAGAGCACTTCTGGTGGTAATGTGTGTATTTGAAAGCCTGGCAATTGGGAAGGTTGTGAATGCAGCAGCGTAGCCAAATATAGCTGTAGCTTGTTATATGTAAACGGCAAGATTCATTCTGATATTCCTGCTCCTATTCTGCCCTTCCTTCCTGCAAAACAGTGTGATTCCTCCATCTGTCAGCATCTCCAGTATTTGTGTTTGCCTGTAACAATGTTCGCCTGTGCACATTACCCCACACGGCAGCTCGGTGAGAATAGCTGATGTAGTACCAGGTTATAAAAAGCCCAAAGGAAGCATTCAGGAAAGGCTCTCCGAGGAAAGAATTGCTACTTCTGCAGTGCTGCCTGAGCCTCCCAGACCCCGGGGGAAGGTAGGAGTGTCAGGCAAAGCCATGCACACAGCTGAAGGCAGGCAGAGGATAAAGAGGGCTGATGCCAACCTTAGGCTTGTTGGGTCGAGCATAACCAAGGTGATTATCAGGTAATGGTGTAAAGCTAAAGCAAGTAAAATGCACGTGTGGAGGCTCTCAATCACTGCAGTTAAATCCTCCTTAATGAGAGTACTCACATGGAGGTCTGTGTTTTAATCTCTGTGCGCTGGGTGTTGGGTCCTTGTAGCTCCACCATGTCCTGCAATGTGAGACGTGGGGTTTTCCACCCTCAGACCTTTGTGTCCTCACTCTTGCACCTGGACTAAAGAGCAGGCAGTACCTGCATCTGCAATGAACAGACTATTGCAGTTTGCTGAGACATAACATCTCCCATTTCCCATCACACAACGGTGCATTCCGAGACTGGTGTGCATGGTCAAGTCAATGTGCAAGTGATACTGATGAGTCTCAAAGAACTGGTTATTTAAACATTTTATAGGGTAAATCTGATGCAGTCCATTGTGAGATGTATAAGACACAGGTCCAAGCGTAACATAGAAACTACATCATATGAGGAGGACTGTTCGAAAGGCTGGAAAATCCCAGTGACACAGGGAAAAATGCATCAGCCAAGCTTTTCTGGTTAGCTTTCTTGCAGGAATGCTGTTGCTGCCATGCATTTGGACACAGTCTAATCTCTGCCCTTGTTGTCATGGTGGATGAGAGTTTAAAACATGGATTCCTTTTGGATTCTTGGGAAGAAATGTCTCTTTATGGAACACGTTCCTGAAAAGTAGTGGAGAATACCTGACTGTAGAATAAGGGAGTGTGATATCTTGGACCTGGGGACAAGAGCCACATCTGCTCTTTTCCCCAGCACAAATGGCAAGACTGTGAGAACACACTGACCTTTATTCAGTGCAATTAAATGCCATGCAAATAAATAGCTAATTCTGTTTAGCAGCATTGCTGCTTTTATCTCCCTGTAGCCATAACCAGGTGAAGTTCCCCTTTGCTGACCTGACCATGTGTTGACACATTCTGCTGACCATGTGTTGACACATTTAGGGCTGTGGCATGCAAAGGAAAGGTCCTGTTTGCTCAGGCCCTGAGCAAGGATGTCTTCTCCTCGCTCCAAACTCTTACCTGTGATTTGGAAAGGCAGCTGAAGGGCAGGCATTGCTCCCTTTCCCAAGGGCAAGGAGTGGGGAGGTGGGAGGAAAGGCTGTGCCCCCACACAGTGTCTGGGATGGTTCCTGCTTTGCAAGTGGATTATTGGAGCAGTGATTGTCCAGAGGATGCACACAATGAACCCCATCCAAATAAGGGACATGTTCAGAGAGCAGCATCTATTGAAGCAATCTAATTAGTAGCTCCACCTATTAATTTTGCTTGACTTGCAAAGACAGTTGTAGACTCCTTGCCAGTATCTGCTGATAGTATCTGAGGTCTGAACATATAGTGATGTCTGTTTTGTACCATTCCCATGTTCATTTGTATGTGCAAATGGCAATTTCACAATGCATTTAGCATAGCCAAATTTGGACAATTTTTATGTGAACTTGTAAAGGCAAAAGGCATATTCCCATCAGGAAACATTAGGGCAAACCATAAATTCCCAGTAAAAACAACTAAAAAGGTAGTCCTAAATTTAAGAGAGTTGTTTCTAAAGACCTGGATAATATCCCCATTCCTACATTCCTTACAGTGTTCCTACATGAGGTGCTAGTATTTCTGGAGTCATTAGTAGATGCAAGCTGCATCTTGGGGGTTGAGAGCTTGGAATCTGATGTTAGAGGGATGCTGAGCTCCCCCAGCTGCATCCAGGCAGCGTAACAGGGCATGAAATTCCCAGTTCTGCATTACTGAAAACTGGGAACGTCAAATTAGCACATTTTGGTGAACTTTCTGTTTGTGACTCAGCGCTTTCCTCTGTAAAGTAGCAATAATGTCACCCTTCTCCTAAATTAATGCTAAACTGATGAATGCCATAGACAAGCCTGAAAGGAAATTAGTCATTGCCTCCGGAGCAGTGTTTGAGTAGTTTTCTGGATATAAAACAGCAGACAGGTGCTCTTTAAAGGAACTCTGTGCACATGGATACTTTGGATAATGCTGGTATGTGAACATGTAGCTTAAAGATCATATAACCATGTATATCCCCAAAGGGATCAAATTAAACTTGTTCAGGTAAATTTAGTTTGACATTTCCAGGTGATGTATTACACAAAGGTTGCATGTATAACACCTTCATGCTCCATTGTCTCCCTGAATCCTAGAGTTTTAGTGTCATCACATCAGAAAGGACAGTCTCCTGGTGGTGTTATGTTGCTCCAGGGCCAACTGCCCATCTTCATGGTCTTCCCTCCTCCTCCTCCTTAGACCAAGCAAACTCTTGGGAGAGTTTCCTATTAAAACTAATCAAAAGGACACCCTTGACTCTAACCATGCCCAGTGCTGTGATCAGCACTAAGCTCACTCACTAGGTTTATTTTCTTCCCTCCTTCCACAACCTCAGCTTCAAAGATTCAGTTCATCTTTATCTCAGACCAAAGGGCTGCATTAAGCCTGGCTTGCCTAAGGCCGCCCCATCCACGAGTCTTCTTTCTAGCTGACTCTGAAGGCTGTGGTTTGAGCATGGCCAATGAAGGAAACATCAGATGGATGTGCTGCTCTTCCCACTGCCCTCTCCATCCTTGTTCTCATCTCCAACAAAACTCCTGAATTGATTTTATTCTTAATTTAATAAAATGAAATTAATGCTTCAAGTAGGAAACATTTGAGGACAAGTTTCAGCTCGGAGCACTTTATTATGGCTGAGTTTTAATCCTGGGTGCATAAGAAGGATTATGCCGAGGACACTGACATCACCTTAAATATAGCAGCTGAATATGCCACTGTTAATAAATCTTTTCAGCTTTTAATTTCAATTCAAGAAAAATGTTGGTCGAAAATATCTTCTTTCCCAGTAACATTCCATTGTCTGAATGTGCCCACGCTCCCAGCACCGTTTGACACAGCACTGTCAGTCAGGAGGGTGAGGAGGTGCCATCACAGCACACCTCAAGAAAGCCTTTTGCGGATGCAGATCTAACAGCAAGATGCTGATCTGACCTGTTGCAATCACCATATGGGGAGAAGGGGTGATAAAACATCTTGTTAAGCTGTAAGAGAAAGAGTTTGACCAGTAAAACCTGAGCTCACACCGGGAAAATGTCCCCCTTATAACTGCTTTTGGGAGACATCAGGAAGGTGGAGGTGGCCTCAGTGTATTGCTGCCAGGCTGTGCTCAGCAGGAGTTCACTCCTGCCACTCAGGAAGGGAGGTGGGATGCAGCAAAGTATCCAGGAAGGGGAAATGTGATTTCTAACTGAAGCATCAGCAGATGTTTTAAAAGGTCTCCTGAGAGTTTGCAACACTTTGGAAGAGCTGAGAGTAATAAAATGGAATAAAATCGATTATGAAGCCAAGTTCCTCTCCTGACTGCCACATCCAGAGGAAAAGGAGCACTGGTTCTCACAGGCAGAAGGGATTCTGCAGCCAGGTCTGGATGCTTTCCTTCCGCAAAGGCAAGAGGTTGGGAATGGTCCAGTCCAATTTGAGGTCTGATGAACTGGTCAAATGGAAGGTGACCCTGCCCATGGCAGGGGGTTGGAACTAGGTGATGTTTAAGATCCCTTTCAAACCAAACCAGTTTATGATTCTATGACCCTCACCAACAGCAGATGTGACTTACTGGGTGTAAGAAACATCCTCCCAACCATTCCAGTACTGCTTGGCTCTTTTGTGATTACCATGGGAGTTTGTCTCTTTTTTGTCTTTAAGATATGATTGAAGATAAGATTCTATTATAAGATTCTTTAAGATAAGATCCTATGATCCTATGATTTTGGGGCTGCAGATATGTTCAGAGGTTTTCATGGTGACTGAAGACAATTTCCAGGTTTCTTGCAGAAATGTCAGAGGTTGAGAAACTGGCCTATAAATAACGCAGTTTAGTGCTCACAGAGTATTTGTTGGTTTTTATGAATTGGCATTACAGTTATCATAAATTGAGCGCTATAGAGCCAGTTACTATGGTACATAGATATCACCAGTTCTAGCCTGCGAGTGATGTGCTAGTAGTATCCTCTCTGGCAAGAGATGTGAAATGCCACAACACTCCTTTTGCTAGTGAAGAAAAAAACTCCCAGCTATGATATCATCCATCTTTTCCTGCATATGGAGTATTATCACCAAGTGTCGATGAGAACACCTGAAGCTTTTAAGCCTGGCCTGATAGCACACCTCCCATCCAAGATATGTGCAAGACAAACACATGGAACAGCACCGCTGAGCTCTACTTTGGCAGCCAGCGTTAATGGTGCGGTTTGGTGCAAAAAGCGCAATTCACAGCATTTGTGGGTGAACATATGCAAATCAGCACATAAATCAGGCTGATGAAGCTGCAGCAGCCACCACAAACCAAAAATAAGTGTCTCTTTTCCCTTTAGGCTAACACTAGCACTAGCTGAAGGAACAGCTGCACGAGCCTGATGAGGCCCAAGAAGGCCATTAGAGTCTCCATCCGTGGTTTCGAGCACAGTGGTCTGAATGCAAAACCCTCTCTGCAAATTTGTGGTCCTGCTAATTTGTTATTTCGGATGTAGTTAGTTTGATCAGCATTGTGCTGTTGCATATGTTTTCCCAAAGGGATCTGTTGCCTACATGGTGGAGAAAAAAGTGACTTTTTGCATTACAATTCTTACTTTGAAATGAACATTTGCAGTCGTTTAAAACAGGCTTAGTTCAGAGTTGATGAAACCTTTGGTTCAGGCTGATCTGTCTCCTTTAAGGCTGTCAAACTGAAAGGAATTAAAATGCAGAGAAAATTATTTAGAAGAGAAAATGCAACTTTGCAATTTCACTTGGCTCCAGGGATCAGGTTTTAAGGAATGATGAACAGTTTGGGTGTCTTTTGTCTTGGGAGCCTGAGGTTGGGCTCATTAAACAGAAACTATCTTCAGAAAAGACTGAACACCCACCTTTGGAGAGCCCATTCTCTGTAGGCAGCTAAAGATAGGCCCTAAACTTACTGGTCTGTTTGAAAGGCTCAGCTTTTAAAACCAAGTACAATAAAGTAACTGTGATACTCCCCGTGCAGGAAAGATGAAAGATGCTTTAACAAAGATAGTACCAATGTAAAGGCTGCAGTGATGCTCATGTTAGGAGATGAGGTGGAAATAAACATTATTCTGAGCTAGTGACAATGAATATATAGAAGTGGTAGAACAAGAGGGAAATGTGGCCAGTCTGCCTCAGTTCTGTAGTGAAAGACCAATGAGGTCTCCAGCATCTTGGGACTTGTGGCTGCTAGTTTGAAACAACACACATTTGAGGACCTCTGTGTGTATCTTTAAAGGGATCTGGTTGGTTGACTTCCTTTCAGGATGATCATTTTGATCATGTTGGATTGAACATCCCTGGCAATGTTCAAGGCCACGTTGGACAGGGCTCTTAGCAACCTGCTCTAGTGGAAGCTGTCCCTGCCTGTGGCAGGGGGTTGGAACTGAATGACCCTTCCAACAGAAACCATTCTATAAGTCTATGATTCTGCTACGTTAGGAAAGACAAATTCAGGAATTTGAAAGCTTGGGTATGCACCCCATCTTTTAATTTAAATAAATAAATAAGAATAAAACCAGTGATTTGGTGTCACTTCCAGAGCTGGATAAAAAGGTGAATCTAACTAAAACCCAGCGATGGTGATAAATAAGCCAGGAGTTTAAAATTAATCCCATTATTGTGCTCTAAAGCATTATTAATAGGTGTAGAGGTTTTGGCAAATCCTGTTATTTTAATACTATCCTTTCTCCTCAATATTTCATGGCCAGGTTTTATTTCTTGTATTAAATAGTCACTTTAGAAGAAAGATAAACACCCTGTTAGTGAAGTTCAGAAGCACACAACTCACAGGGACTAGATATGAAGACTTTTTAAAGGATCTATAGGATTTTGCAGCCATAGCAAAGGAGGGAAGAGGAATTGCTGTGTGTGAGTGGTCCATTGGGGCTGGGCATCACTGCATCCTCCCATGTCTGTGCTGGCCCCAGCACATGGCTACACATTACTGCAGTGTGATAATATTGTGTTTTCAAGATGGTAATATCATGCTGATCAATTCAGAACCACAGAAACCCATACTCCGCAATCCCTATGCACGCAGAATAATAACCGCACTTTGCAAGTAGTTCCATTCATTCCAGTGGGACTCTCTTGTAATCAATATATTTGTTTCCAAATTATAGTGTTATTGGTCCAACTTGATCTTTATTCCCGTTAACCAATTGCATGTGCAGAAGGCCTGGAAACGATGCCACAGCGAGGGCTGCTCTCGTCCCACTCCCATTGTTCGAGGACTCCAGTCCTCGGAGTTATTGTTCAAGCTGCCAGTTATCTCCAAGTGCTCCCAGCAGATGTTGGGGGGAGGGAGCAATGTATTTATGGGTTTTTAAAGAAGTTTGCCTCTTTAAGGACCAGCCCTGACGAGAGATTAATTCAGTTTGCTCCCCCCCCTGCACTGTGTTTTGTCTCTTTTTAAGTCGGAAAATATTTAGAGAGGAAAATGTGTTTTCTTGCTGTTCCAAATAATAATAATTTGCCAGTGGAAATTTATTACTGACTTCAAAGGGAGCCCTAAATTTGCTGATAGTAAATGAGGGGCAATCCTGCTTTTAGTAGGCAGTGTAGCTGTTCTTGCAGGGTTTCTTGGGCGCTGATTTGAATGCAGAGCTGTCCACAATATGGTATATCCATGCTGCGAACATCCTTCAGAGTTCAGTATTTATTTTTTGGGCTGGGTTTTAAAGACATAGGATTGTATCAGAATACTAGTTTTCAAATCACCACCCTGATAAGAAGGTTTCTTATAACTGGGACTGGTGGACTATCTTAATAACCAGAAGAATCTTCTGGGCTATAACCTGATCTCTAGGGTGGCGGTCTTAGTTATAAAAGGTGGAATGCTGAAGCTCCTTCTCAAGAAGAGCTTTTCACTCTGCATCTTCTGCTTGATGATCTGTTCAATGGAGTAGTACAGGTCTCTCTTTTCTGCTCTCTCTCATGTGCACATAAATGCAAACAGGGAAGCCCATAAGTAAGCTGGTTGATATGGACTTGTCTCTATGGGACATTTTTGCCTTAATGACCCATCTTGGTTTGATGATATTCCATGAAGAAGACAATGTCCCAGCTACTTCTGCTTCAGTGAAGGTGAAACTCTAGAGCACCTTAGTAACTGAAGCCAACAGGATCCACACGGAGAGCTTATCTTCTACTCTTGGAAGTTCCCATCCCATCCAAAAGGGCCTTCTTGGCTTAGCTCCCTGCTTAGCCCTAACCCTATTGCTGGATATTTAACCAGAAACTAAACAAACCACAAAAATGAAGCCATGCCATGCCTTGATTAGGGATTAGAAATGTTAACTGCCCAGTGCCTTTTCCTGCAGGGGCACGCAGCCCCTATACCTTTAATTAGAGTAGCCTGTGGTACTTGCCATAAAGCTGATAAGTAATAAATAGCTGCCTTTGTCACATGCAAGTTCAGCATTGTGAAACGGCACACGGACGGCTTTAAAAAGCCTTTGATTAAACCCAGCACTACAGTAAATCTACAAACACAGAGGAAAGAAAAGAAGCTATTTAGTCTGTGCCAGTTCCCGGCATTAAGTATGCAAATTTCTCGGTGTCTTCAGCTCCCAAGAACAGCAGGCGCTGAATGCAGCAGCAGCAGCAAGCGGCACGACATCATTCATTTCAATCATTAAAACAAAAGCGGGATAAATCGCTACCTAATTTGTAAAATATGCTTATCATATAGGCTCTTTGGTCTTTAAGAAAAGCACCAGCTGAATGAGAATCACTGCATTATTTGGGGGAAAAAATGAAGAAAAAAATGCTTGAATCAGTGCTGGTTTTCCCCCTTCTTCCCAATGATTGTTCTTTTCTTTCTTTTTCCTTCCCTTCCCCTTTTTTTCCCTTTCCCTTCCCAATTTCAGGTGAAAGTGAAACCTGAAGCTTTCCCTCAGGTTTCCACCTCAATCCATGAAAAAAGTCTTTTTTACTGGACAGGCCCAACTTGACATGCCCAAGTCTGTCTTCTCTCTCTTTTCAAAACCCAGAAGGGTTGGCATCAACCAAGGCCCAGCCAAGAGCTCAGTGCTGAGCATCTCTCACCATCCTGCTTCCACCCTGCTGCCACCCTTGTGCATCATCAGCAATCTACATTCCTCCCTGCATGGCAAAATACATCTCCAAAGAGCCTGATCCTGCATCCTGCTGGGAGGTGCCTATCGAGGGACCCCAGCAGGGTGTTCATCATCCCTATGCAGAGGGATAAGGCTGTCTCTGTCCTCTTTCCTGTCCTCAATGCTCAGCTCAGACACCATCACTCTTCATAAAGAGTAGTAGTGAGGATTATTGTTGCACAGACAGCATCATTCCTGGATCCCTAAAAAGGTTAAATTCTTCCCATCTGAATGATGGTCTTCAGGTAACTTATTTTTCCAGTTAGACTGTTCCTTTTACATGAACCAATTCACCAACTTCCCCTCAGTTCGTGGCTACTTGTGGTGCAGAGGACACTAAGGCTGCCCCTGTAGCATGTTATTGCCTACGTGGCTCCTCTGCCTCCACTCCATGACGTGCGTGTGATGAGCAGCAGGGCCAACAACCCTGCTCTTGTATGGAAAGTGTCCTTCGATGATTTCCCAGCTGTTCAGCCATTCGGCTGTTAAAGGATAGTGCCTCTGGCAGTACAGCTCCCCACTGTTGTTATGCTGGGGCGTCAGCAGATGGAGCATATCATGGTTATTGAAGTTGGATACAGTGACTGTCAGAAGCCTTGCATTGCCTGGCATATGCAAATAGATCCCAGGCATCTGGTTGTGTCTTGGGCTGGCCACATTAAAGAACATTAAAAGAAACCTTTTGGTTAGGGAGACCCATTGGCTGTAGCTTGGATGTCACCGTGCAATAGTGACTGTGCAGTTCATGGTGTGGTAGCTTAGCCAGGGAAGGAGGAGTTGGCACAAGGAGCAGGTGTACAACTGGCCATGCTAAATGCCCACCCGAGGGCAGATCTGGGTGCTGATGGGCTTAGGTGAGTGCAATAGCACAGCCACAGCCAAGGACAGCACCCACATGGTGCCTGGGGGTTGTTATCAGAACAGGGGGTTGGATTAAATAATTGATGTGCTTTGGGTACTTGTGCCACCTTTTATTTCACTTTGGTATCAACTTAGTTCATTTGTAGGCAGAACACTCTAGAAAGGGGAATTAAGTGTTAGCATCTCTCCAATGTTCTTCAGGATGGCCGCATGTCACCCGTCCAGTCATCATCATAGATGAACAATGCAAGTGGGTAAAACCCCAGCCCAAATATGTAGTTTGCTTGTGAGGGTAAACTCTGTGTACTCCATTCTTTACTCTGAGAGTAAACTCCACTGTACATGGAGCTAATGGTCATGGCCCAATTTCTACTAATTTCATGCAGCCTTCTACAGCCAGGCCTTAGAACTCTGCAGCTGAGTCTGAGAAAGGATTTTCAGCCTCAATGCCCATAGGATGGTGACTCTTAATGTGTCTGCAATGAACAGCATTGGAGATGTTTTTGCATTAAACAGCATCATTGAAACTACCTAAAATCACAGCTTGATGCTGGAATGTTGCACTCGGATATGTGATAAGGGACAACTGAGATTAAATATTGTGATGTACAGGTATCCCCAGTGTCAGTGCCACAATGTGGCAGATGCAACAGAGTAAAACCCAACTCTTCCTTCATGGGGCAGGTTGAGGATATGTTTTCTTTCTCTTCCCTGGCAATGCCTGGCATTACAGAACAGCTACCAGAGAGTGTTCTTTGCCTCTCCTCTGGAGATGAAACATGTTCTCCTCTCCTCCCGTCTGCTCTGCTTTGTCCTGGCTCTGTGGAGAGTGTGAGTGGAACCAGAGCATCCCAGTGCACCATGCAGAGAAGGAATGGCTCAGGCTCCAGTGCGGCACATCACATCACCCCTCCTCAGCCCGGCAGTCTCCTGGCACTCTCTACCATGCAAATGCCTTTCCTAGCTCCTGCCTCCTCTGCTTCATCCTTGGCTCCTTTTGCAACATCAGAGGAACATAAAATGGGGGAAGGGAGAGAAATAACATCCTGAATATTGTGCCTTCTAATTAGGCTGGCAGTAATCAAACAGCTTTTCGGGAGCACAGTGTGTTAGGCTTGCTGGCGCGAGGCTTTCCAGCCACGTGGGTTATATCTAGGGGAAAAGCAAGCTCCATCCCTATGGAAGAACCCGTGATCTCCTGGGGTCACAGAGCAGCTTTAACCAATCCAAAAGGACCTGGAGAAAGAAGCTGAAATCCAGATTCCTTCTCCATCTTCGGTTACTGTGTCCTTCCCGTAAAGGGACTTGTAGAAACTTCAGTAGCACAAGCTGTTCCTGCGATGTTGTTGTATAAATATGTTTTATGTATAAATATGCATTTGAATCCATGTTTGGACTCAAACCTGTCTGTTCATCCAGCTGTCGAGTAACCTCTGCAAACAGCAGGGTCCTTCGTGACAGATTGAAACCAAGAAAACCGCTGCCTGTTCTGCAAAACATATTTAATTTGTTAAAGAGATGGGAACTTTGTTGAATTAATAAGATGGGAGAGAAAAGGGAGCTGCTCTCCGAAGAGCTGGAGCCTGGTTACAAGTGCAGTTTGCAGCTTGCTGGTAATCCTGCAATTAAAGCTACAGTAGCAGCGTATCACAGAAATGGGATTTGCATAATTTGAAATTTGAGGAAAATCTCTAAATACTTTAATTTTGATAGAAACTGTTTCCACTGCTGACATGTGTCTACACCTATAATTTCGGTTGATAAATTGCTGTAATTTCTCTTCCATTTCATGTTCTTTCTAACATTAATTGTCAGTTGTAGAGTAAAACAGTAGAAAGAGAGAGAGAGAGGGAGAGAATAATGTCATTGTGCTTTTGTGGTGTGAATAGCCTTCTGAGGAATGATTATCTTCCACACAGATGCAAATAAAAGAAGAGAGAGAGACCCCTTGGCTTGCACAAAACTACTGCAATGGGCATCAATGTCCCACTGCAAGATAGGGAAGCAAGGGGTTAAAGTCATGTAAAGGACTGGATGTGGCTATTTCCCAGGCTGCTGAAAGGAAAGACAAGACTTTCCACTGGGATGTGAGCTGGGCAGGATGCATGGATGCATCACTGGGCAAGAGGAGGCCCAAGCTGCAGGGTCCCAAGGGTTGAATCCCTTGGTCCAGCCACCTCCTGCCTCAAGCAAGACCCTCAGAGACCCATCAGCTGTGATGGACTCACCTGGTTGGGTTTCCCAGCCAGGCAGTGAGTAAGAGGTTGCCCAGGTTAAGGGGGGATAAAGGCAAGTGGCAAGTCCCTGCATGGTGCTGCCTTGCAGAGCCTCATCCACCTGGGGTCTGCTCCCATCCCGCCTCCCCAAACACCACTTTTCAAGCTACTTTTAAATAAAACACCCTTTCAAACAGAGGGCTACCGGTACTAAATTATGCCATTAATTTATTATTCATGATGAAAAATTATTCTAATAAACGGTGAAAAATTATTCTAATAACATTCCATCCTATTAATATTCTGCAGCCGAGCAGTTAAACTCACTTCCTGTGGCTGCTCCCCTCCTTAGCGCTGATCTATTTCTCACAGAGTTTACTGAGATGAAAATCTGCTTCTTTGGGAACGTGCTGCATTTAACAAAACCAGTGGGGGGAGATGAGCTGTGAGCAGGGAGAGAACCAGGCACCGAGTTTTCCCTGCTGCTGACAGAGCAAGGGCTTGCACGGTGTGGTGTGAGCAGAGCAAAACCATGCAGCAGCAGGCAGATGGTCCAGCCCCGCATCATTTGGGTGCTGTCACCCTGTGGACCATTAACTTTAAGCACCCAGTATTGCATTTCCCAGTGCAGGAAAGTTGCTCTTTGCCTGTCCCTTTCTCTTGGCTGGTGTCCTGCATGGTCCACTTCTGCATCTACCTTGAAACCCTGAGCTCATGTTGCTTCTCATGCCTGTTCCTCACTTCAGAAGCCTCCCTAAAGCCCAAGGAGCTGCACCATGATAGCCTGGACATCTACCTCCGTGGGGACAAGTAGAGCTTGTAGCCAAATCAAGGATGAGGCTGGGAACCCTGCTGTCACTCGGACCTCAGGGCCAGTCCTGGCAGCATCCTGCCCCCCTCCTCTCTGCAGCCTCCCTGTGTGCTGGCACCAAGCGTTTGCCAGGCTTGGTGCCAGGGATATTTTCCTAATGGTTCCTCTGCCTGCTCTGCTTGCTGCTCTCCTCGCCTGCCAGCTGGCTGGGGTGGTCCTCGCTGTTACAGGCAGCTGGGGAGGGGTTTCATGGGTATGCAGGGCTTGGGAGCCCTGTGTACAGGTGGCAGAGCATCCCAGCGTGTCCTCTGCAAGGTACCCAGGGAGCCCACAGCTCTCCAGCAGGATCCAGGGCTCTGGCTGCATCCTCACTCGGGAAAAAGGGACGTGATGGGGGAATTCCTGGTCCCCAGAGCTTGTGAGTCTGCACAGCCATCAGAGATGCGTTGAGGAAGCCTCTTACAGAGGCATTGCAGAGAGGTGTCTTAAGGGCTGTGGATAACTCAGGGTTTCTCTTGCAACTGGATGCACTGTTTGAACGATTTGGAGAGTGGACAGCAGAGGAACAAGTACCACTGTGGTGCCCTATCATCTGGCTTTGCTTTCCCAGTCATCCATATGATTCAGAGGAAGAAAAGCTTTGCAAAGGGAGCAGCATGTCCATGCCTGTGGTGGGCCTGCTGGCCAGAGGTGTTGCTTTCCCCAAAGCTTCTCTGATCATCCTTGGTTCTGCCTACACAATGTCTACCCCATGCCAGAGCCAGCTCAGCTTCTGACCTTTTCTTTTGCCCATCTTTTACCTGATTACCTCTGCAAACTTAATAACTCCTTGCACAAGTGGATCAGCTTCTACCTGCACCTCCCCAGCTGGCATTGTTATGCCAATTGCTCAGCAAATGAGATGCACAAGTGTGTGTTAAACGTTCCTGTGACTCTAAGTCCTAATAAAAAGCTAACCTCCAGGTGACATTGTTACAGCTTTAACAAGTAGAGTGCCTTAGTAAAAGGACTTCATCTCAAAGGACTTTCACTGGAGCCATCTTCTTCTTTGTGTGTTCCTCCCTCGCAGCGTGGGTAATTAAAGGACCAGCCACAGCTCAGAAGATTCCTTAGCATTTGTGTTTGAGGATATCTTTCACTCTGTTTTTCCCCCTCTTCTCTGATGCTATGTTAGATCAAGCCATTAAACAACATCCTCTGTTTCTCCTGAGAATATTCATCAATAATAATGAAGAGTACTTGCTCCAGGGCTGCCCCCTCCTTGCCCAGGAATATCACTGGTACATGCTACAATCCTGTTGGAATAACTCTGGCACTTGTTTTTGTTTCTGAGATTCATTTAATGTGTGATTTTATCCCTCTCTGGGAGTGTGGAGGCCCTGCTTTGTTCTGGGTTTGGAAGCAGACAGTCAGCCGAAGCTGAGATTTTATCTGATCCAGTGGGGAAAAGGGTTTACATCAAAGTAATGCACAAGTAGAAAGTCCTTAATGCCAACTGATAGCACTGCTGTACAACTGCCTTACCTTAATTACACAAGGACCAGCTGTACCAGGCATTTCTCTTCTTGTCCCAGCACAGTGTACTTATTTAGTGGGCTTGCATGACAGCAGAACAAAACCAAAGTACTTTGAACTGTTTCTTGGTATTGGGTTATTATATTTAGGACATTAAACACGGATGGCAATCTCAGAGCAATGCACAGTGCAGTCTATAAAGGGGCTTCTCTGAGTGATTGTCCTGCTCCTATTCAACGGGCAATGGATGAAACCTTGAAATAATGATTCAGTAGGTAAACTAAAGGATTGGATTCAGGAGATGTGGACAGTGCTCCAGAATTAAGAACAGGAGTACGCATCTATTGCTTCTTTGAGCACCAAAGAAGCATGCCCATTGCATAAGGGATCTTCAAGGAAGTAACTACATCAATTGCGCAAAGGAAAATTATAGTAGACAGTTCCTCAAGCTCCATTTGCCTCATGCCTTACTTCTTCCTTCTCCAAGGAGTTAATCAAGAGGTTTATTTCATGTTGGTAAGGTGTTTCAGCTGACCGCCTGGTCCTGCCCCACTCCATTGTGGGGATGACTATGTTACTCATGGGGTTGAAGGGATGAGAGGTGCAATCGCTGCATCAAACCCAGTCGAAACCTGCTTGTGTATGTAACTAAGCAGCTCATGTACCTGAGTTCCCTTGTTCATCCCAGACCCTGTTTGCCCACAGTATAGCACGAGCTGCTCTTTGCTGTAATTGTGCTGATTCAAAGAAGTGACTCCATCACTCCCGGCCTCACTTGATAACCGGGATCAAGCATTTGGGGCTCTCTGGGTTTTTATCAGGTTGCTGGCTTGGCATTGTTATTGTTCAAGCATGATTTTAACTTTTACAAGGTGAGCACTTGTCCCCGAGATGTTTATCACAGCGGTGAAGGGCAGAGCCCCCCTCTGGAGCCAGAGACAACCTGGCTGCTTTTGAGTGCCTTTGAGCATCCCTCCGTGCTGGACCGCTTTCATGCAGCACGGCGCCTCTTGATGTGGGGATGTTTATCTCCTCTCAGTGCTTACCCATTGGTGTGTCTCTCAGCTAAAGTGCTTTTAGTCCGATTGTGAAACCCACTGTAGTCGTGTCTTTGTTAAGAAGATAAGCTACAGCAGGAAAGCAGCAGCAGCAGAGAATTCCTCTAGTGTGTTATATCTTTTTCTCCCAAGGAATATCACTCAACTTGGACAGCTACTGTAATGCTAATATACAAGTCAAAACTCCAAGGAGCAAAATAGACACATCCAACTGTATTAGAGAAGTTTTTGTGTGTGTTTGAAAGCTCACAAACAAATCTAGATATTAAATTGATGTCCTGGCACTTGTGCAGTGTAACGGGCAGATTCAATTAACAGAAGGAGATATGTCCAGCTTGTAGTGTGGACTAAGCAGCAGTAAAAAAGCAAATCAATTTTCCAGGGGTTTCAAAGGCTGGTGCAGATCTCCAGAAGGCAGAAACCCAAAATATGTGTATTAAGAAAAGAGCCTAGAGGCTCAACAGTGCCATTTGAACCAAACTGCTGCACTTTCATGATGAGGAACTGTCACGATATTTTGAGCAGAACTCTGTAAATAATCCATTTATATGTATAACATGTTATATATGTATAAATAACTGCATATGCTTATGAATATATTGCATATTGAAGATATTCATATATTGAATATATTCACTTTATATTCAGTATACTGACTATATTCAATACATTGCACATATTGAATGTCATTGATTACTTGAGAAAGATGCAATAGTTTATTTGAGAGAGGTGCCATGGTATACTGCAAAAAACCCCACAGAACAAGCAAAGTTACAGCCATAAGGGTGGTCAGATACCCAATGTAACAGTAGTGTGTGGTTTTCTATATACCATTAAGTTAGGGAACTGTATACACATATATATATCTGTGAATACACATGACTGTGTGTGTATATAGCGTGTGTATATGTATCTATATGCATGTATGCACAGACATACATTCAGATACATGTATGATGGATTCTTGGCAGAATACTGCAGATGTAACTAGCCCAAAACTCCTGGTTTGGGAGCCTTAGATTTGTCATTGTTGTTTTCTGTAAGTGAAAACCTCATATGGTGCTTCTCAGCTTGCAAGACTGAAATCAGAGCTTATCCAGCCAGTCCAGGGCAGGACCAGGAATGGCAGCTCAAACTTCCCTACTCTCCTCTGATCATACCCCAAAAGCTTTAGAAATCAACGAGTTGGGGAGTCCTCACTTTCCTTTTAATCTTTAATCCTATTCCAGCAAAGTGTCTGCAGTTGTAACCCCATTGAAATCAACTGCAAAATTCCTGGGTTTTCCACAAAAAAACCCACCATATTTTAAGGGACCTATATGAGGTTTTGGTCACTAGTTAGCTGGGTCAAATCTAGAAGTCACAAATAGCAAATCCTGCTGCCAGCCACAGACTCAACCTGCTTCTGGTTCATCCCTAACAACTTTGGCACATGCTGCATCTAGATGGATGCTCTGCCATCCAGCCAGCTTCTAACACCTGTGGGGGGGATTTTTGCTACCTCTTTTCTTTCCCCCTTTGCTTTTTGTTGTTGCTGGAAACGGGTGATCATAAAATGCTCCACTGTCTTCAGGCAGCAAACTGAGAACAGATAATTTTCTCCTGTTACACTGAGCCACAGATTTATTTCCCTGAAGAAACCCAAGTGTGACTGCAAAGATAAAAGGAAAAAAAACCCAAACCAGAGGGATAAGCAGCATGGTGGTGATGATTAAGGTGCCCTTCCAGGAAATAAATAAATAAGCCCAACCTCCTGGCATCTCCGTGTAGGTCTGCACTGCGCCCTGTGTCATTACCCCGGCTCTCTGTATAATCAAGACGGGAAAGAGCTGAGCAGAGTGAGGACCTCCCATTTCAGAGCCTCAGTGCTAGAGACAATATATACCCAGCTGGCAGGATGGATGTGCTTTTTATTTAAACCACAGACAAACATGCACACCGAGGGGAAGAAACCCTGCAAAGCCAAATTTGCTGCTAAATCTGTTTACGTTTCGCGAGGTTCAAGATCACCTTGAACCATCTCTGCTTTTGCTTTTCCTTTTCCCTTTGAAGTTGCAAGTTCTACGTAAGCCCTTCAGGAAAATAAAAGAAAGAGAAATTAAAAAGAAAAGTGGATGAAAAGCTATTTGTGAAATGTATTTTTTAATACTGACAGTTTTAAAAGGTGGAAATGTTATGGCGTCTTTGGCAAAGTTGTGCCGTTTCAACAAGATAACATGCATTTGCCTGTTAAAAGACCCTCTTTTTCCCTCGGACCTTTGAACACTTTCTCGTTTTGCAATAACATCCTTCGGCTATGTGGCTCTCTGTTCGTTTTCAAATGGAGGACAGCATCTCTTCTAATTGTGCTTATGATACCAATTAGCATTGGGGGTTTCTGCTTTTATTAATAAACAGCCTTTCTAAGAGCACCGTGGCTGTCCTAAATATTTTTTCTCCTATATGAGAGTCAGGAAGGGACTCGTAATTAATTCCTCTTTCAGTGAAAAAGCAAAGCTATTTTAAATTGCGTGCCTGATTGAATTACCAAAGTATTAGACAACTAACAGTCTTTCTTCTTATTTTCATGTTCCTTACGATGCAGATTCAGTTTAATGCTGTTTTCCCCTTCATCCTTTTCATGTGTCCTAATTGTTAGTTAAGTAGTGTCAGGGCTCCGTGTTATCGGCCAAGGCAGGTGTCAGGTTTAATATTATTAAAGATGCAATTACTCCTTTCTCAAGCACAGCTTGTCAGTTTGGCTCATCAATGTATATATCAATACAGTTTTAAGTGGGAAAAAAATATCTCTGTTTCCCACCCATAATTATCCCCTTGGTATCTTGCCCCTTGTTTTGGAAATGTCTCTAACTGTAGTACACAGAAGTCCTGGGGAATATGATGAGATCTGACAGCCTGAAGTAGCTGCACAGCCGCATTCTCCAACTTGGCATTGTGGAATCATTTAGGTTGGAATTGACCCTTAAGACCATCCCCAAACCCAGCCTGAGGGGCTCCAAGGATGCTCTCTGCTGCGTCATCTCCCAGGCCTGCCATGTTGAATGAGGGCATCTGTGAAAGCTTGGGAGGGAAGAACAGTATCTGGGGAGCTGGGTGATCTCTTGACATTGCACCAGCATCATGTAAGGGTCCTGGGAAAGTTGTAAGGGAAAATGTTAGTTTATGGTGCCCATGCCCATTAAAGAGACAGGAGTGAAGGGCTGGGAGTTTGTATGCTGCTGAGCAATGATCCAGGCATCTAATCTGGAAGCAGTGCAGGGGAAACCCTCTGAGTTATATGGAGCCAACAACTGAATTCCTCCTCCTCTGTCCTTTCAAGCCAGTCATCTCAAAATGCCACCATCCACAGCTCTTATTTATTACCCATCCCCACTTGCATCTTGACTGGTCATTTCAGCACAAGGATGATGCTCATTGCCAAGCCAGTGTCCATTGACTCTGGAACTTTGCAGATACTCTTTGCTGTGGGACCTAATCTGCAGCCAAAGAGTTTCTGAGCAAACCCAGCTGAGAGTTCTCCAGTTTAGAAAAATGCATAAAAAGCAATGGGCTGTTTTACTGAAATGTAAATGTTTATGGGAAATCCGTGTTCCTTCGCTGTTTTCTCTCAGAATGTCGTAATCAAAAAGCACTCCCACCAAAGGAAACTTTGCAAATAATTAGCCAAATGTATGAAACAATAGCTAATTCCCCTTTGCTCCCTCAGCTCTTTCTGGTTTTCATTGGGGAAAGCTAAAGTTTTCCTCCCCTTTGAAATCTGCCACCCTTGAGTTCTAGCTCTGAAATTTGCTGTCACAAGGCAGTCAAGTTACTCCTCTTTGTGTTATATTGGCAATAGCATTTGATGGTTGCACTTTGATATAACTGAGTAGGTAATCAGCATATGCCGTTCACTGCACCGTGGCAATGCCACAACAGGTTTTGGTGCTGCAGCTGGAAATCAGCTCATCTGCTTGACTGTGTCACACATCAGCTGCTTTCGGGCTGGAAGCAGAGCAGGAAGAGAGGGGCTCAGTTTTGGGATCATTACTCAGTGATTTCCAGCTATCCTTGATTAATGACAGCTCTCTGGTGGGTCACACGTGTCCTTGCATGGGGTCTCCATGCTCATGTGAGTGTGCCAGGTTGCTTTCAGCATCCATGGGATCCTCCGGCTGCCAGCTCAGCGGTGCATGGCTGGAGACTGACAACTAATGGTTAGTTTGCAAATAGCTGCATAAAAGATCAGAGGATAATGTGCAAGGGGCGGGCAAAGGAGAAGGGAGAAGGGGAATGACTGGTAGTGCTTAAAGAAAATTGATTCTCATTTCATTTTTATTTAATTCAATATTAATTCCCAACAATAGGGTTTTTAATGCAGACTTTCACCCGGCTTTCATGCAGTATCAGGGTCTGGTGATGCAATGGAAACTGTGACTATAATTAAGAGGGCCACATACTCATCTCAAACTTAATTTCTCCAGGCTTAATTCTCTTCCCAACCCAGGACAAATCAGAAATAATTTCATTTCCATTAATACATTTCCCAGCTGTGTGAATCTGATGGAGCAGCACAGCCCTTCAAGTCCTCCATCCCCTGCTAAAGGGAAGACTTCACATGTGCTACAGCATTCCTGAGAATAGTAAATATGAGATCATTAGATCAAAGTGATGGAGCTTTTGAGGTTTAAGGTTCTGAGAGAGACAATAAGGGGAAGAGAGAGCAGAACCCTTTTAAAGAGACAGGGCAACTTGGGAAAATTTACCTTCATGAAAGTAGAAACTGATCAGTTCTCATATTGTTATAGACAAGAAGGGAAGAAAAGGGAGGTCTCCAAAGGGAGGTCTCTATAGGTCCTTGAACACTGCTCAGAATGTGAGAGTATCTGTGTGCCCTCACAAGCTGGCCAGTTCCTTTAAGCATGTCACTTACCACCCTTGCTCAGGGATGCTGCAGGAAAAGATCCTACAGGTATCAGGAGCCTCCCAGGAGGTCATGTCTGAGCACCTGCATCTGTGGGTGGCAATAAGGAAAAGTGGGGAGTCTCCAGCAGAAAAACCTATAAAATGGGACTTTTGCAAGAGCATATAGGTCATTTTGGTCAGGAGGAACAAGAGGCCCTGTTGTCTGTGGCTCATAACAGAGTCTCTGTGTCCAGGGAAGGTAATGGAGAGGTTAGAAAAGGGAAGACCCTCTGAGCTGCACCAGAGGCTGAGAACAACAGCCCTGTGAGTGCTGCAAAGAGATGAGGAGGGGTTCTGAGACACAGAAAGCATTCAGTTCTGTGGGAGCTACCTGGCTCCATCCTTTCCTCACCTTTGCAATTTGTCACCCTTCAATTCCAGCTCTGAAAGTTGCTGTCACGAGGCAGTTGCGTTACTGTAACGCAAAGACCCTTTGCGTTATATTGGCAATAGCATTTGATGGTTGCACTTTGATATAACTGAATAGGTAATCAGACCACTCTTTATTATAGCCTGAGGATATGCCTTTGATTTGTAGAGGTTGGCCATTTCTTATCTGAGTTTGAAAATGGGATTATTTAAATGTCTATTGATGTTTTTCATGTGGTCTAACTGCGCAGTTCAACATGGTAATTCAACTCATAGCTATACCAGATTGTTATCTAATCTGATAAGATATGAACAGCACAAAGCCGAGATGATGAAACAATCGGGATTGTTGACTCACTGGGGTCCTTCTAAATCCAGTCTGCTTTCATACTTAATTATCCTGTCAAGTTCCTGCAATCTTAGCTCCTCCAGCACTGTGATGGCGAGAGCGGTGGTAGTGACAGCACTTGGTGAATACATAAGTTGATCAAAATAATTTCAGCTGATACAATGGCTATTTATGCCTCAACTGCAATATGAAAAGCTACTGATTCAAATACCCTAGACTGCAAAATGGCCCTTTTAAGCATTTCTAGGATCACTGAAAGCCATTATTAAAGGTCTCTGGAAGTTAATGTTTTGCTAACATGAGCTGCTACCTGACTATTGCATACCAGAGGGGGAAAAAGAGCAAATGAATATTCAGCCCAATTTTCTTCCTAAGCTGGGTTTTTCATGCTACCTACACCAGGCACTTTACCTGACCCTGGAAACTTTGCTGGAAACCTACAGCCCATTCTTCCTGATACTGCTTACATCATACTTTAGTTTTATTATGACTGCTACTTTTATTAAAGGATACTTAAGCTGTATTAATCACACCTAGATTCTAAAGGCTTCCCCCACCACTTGCAAATAAGTCATATTTTCAGTCTTTTTTTCTTGATCATCTATGGGAGTAATCATGAGAGTAAGTGTGGTATGACAAGAGGTGATGGCAGAAGTAATGGTGTCTATAGCAGCTCTTTGGGGTATTCAGGAAAACAAGCATTAAGGAACAAGCAGAAGTAGTAAAAGTATATAATGGTCTGAACTGAAATCATACTACTGTAAGTTTTACAGGGGTCTTTGCTGTTAATCTAAAGTCAGCATTTTGCTATCAGTTGGTATTTAGTTGCAGAGTAATCTGGGTATGGAGACCTATTGATGGTGATGTTTTAAATGGTCAGAGAAGGGAAAAAATGGCCCATAAGTGTTCATGGAAATCCCAAAGATCAAAATAGCACTGTGTCAAGCATCTTGTACTGATTAACTCACTGGCAGATTCACCTGCGGATGTATCTGGAGCAATCGTTAAGAGCTTTGTTACGCTATAGAGCAGCCAGTCAAGCATCCTTGTATTTAAAATCGACACTAAAAATACCCAGATATTGAAAGATGCTGCTTTATCTACTAGGTGTGTTTTAAAAGGAAAACCACTGCTCCAGTTAAAAGCCTTATCAACCATGAGACTGAGTGATTTAGATCAAAGCTGCTAGTGTTCCCTCTGAGAGGCAGCACCAGGCAAAACCACCCTCTTCTCAGAGCACTGAGCACTTCTCTGTTAAGATCAGTACTACCATGCTTCTCAACATCTAGACCATGGACACTTCTGGCCACAAATGGTACAGGAGCCTTAATCCATGAGCCTTTCATGTTGGTCCCCTTGAAAATTGCAGCTATTATGTTTAAATTAATAATGCTATTTTCTGCTGAAATTGCAGAGTGCTGGGTGAGAGAGCCTTGCCCTGCCCCAGTACACACGGGGTGACAGGAGGACCTGCCCTGGTCTTTCAGAAAGGCTGTAATTAGCAGGGAAAGAAAAGACCAACTGTTGTTTGAAAATGTTAATGCTAAAGGTCTCGTTTAAGCCAGCATCTCTTGTATAAGCCCATGTTCCTCAGATAAACTTATATAAAAAGAAGTCATTTTCCTGCTCTTTTTCCTTCCCCCTGTGGGGAGCTGTACTTTTCAGTGGCTCTTGGCCCTCCCTGGCTCCATCCACACCATTTCTCCAGCTTCCCCAGCCCATTTCCAAGCAGAAGTGATGCCAGGATCCTTTCCCAACCTCTGCTGCTGACCATCTCTCTCCTATCCCCTCCTCAGTCACAGTTCATCCTTCCACAAGCCACTTCACCAGCGAAGGGTACAGCTTAAAGCCAAACCAATCCCGCAGGAAAAATCAGTGGAGATAGATCAAGAGCTGCTCAGTAAAAAAATAAGATGATGGGAAACCTTCCTGCCTGGGCACATATTGAAGCTGTGGCCACCCCTTTGCTTGAGACTGTCACTGCTGATGGGAATGCAACCTTCTGTTTGTCCCTAAACATGTGTTCAACCCAACAGGCAGACAGACAGCAGGGCAGACAGATGCTGTGGCTGCGGAAGAGGGTGTTTTCTCTGTGCTGTCTCTGGGAATTACAGCCTAAGAAGCGCAGTTACATGCATGTATATGACAAGCTTTCGAAACTGGATGATTAAAGGTGTGTGAGAGGGCAGGGTTAGAGACATGCTTTTCTGTGCTTGTCCATATTCTTTGTGTTCGAACGCCAGGGATTGTTCAGTGCAGGACCCAGGTCCTTAAATATTTTCTGATGCATCAGAACTAAGCAAGCTCATACCCCTGGAGCATCCATCCCTTATACTTGCAGGCAGAGGGAGAGCATCAGACCTTGAGATACCCATTAGTGTTTGGTTTGACCAAACCTTGCTTGTTTGAGAGCATTTTGAGTATATGGTTTCCTTTTAGTAAATCTAAGCCCTTTCCTCATCAGACTCTTCCATCCAAGAGCTCCTTTGTGCAGCGGCTGCCTCCAAGGGCTGTTGTCACATTCCCCCTGCGCACATGGACCTAGTGGTGACCCTCATTCCCAACCACACCTGGGCTTGCTGATGAGGTTCAGAATGCTTTAAAACAGGTTAATTCATAGGAAAGTGACAGAAATAAATTGCTGGCACTTTTGTGTGCTGATAAGTTTAACCTTTTTTTTCCCCGAGCAGCTAAATTGCCAATCATCCAGAACCACACTGGAGTTCACCCATTACATAAAGGAAGCTGTTAGTCTCATTTAAAACAATATTGACCTTTTCCCCATCCTTTCCATTTTGACTAAATTACAGGGTACATATTTGAAATGTGGCTTTTGTCTGACTGTAACCAGGTGACCCTGGTTTTTCCTCCTCCTTTTCTCTCCTCCCTTACAGCTTTCAACCTTTCCTTTCTACTTCTAACACAGTTCTTCGTTTAACACCAAGACTTTCAAATCCAGAGATATTAAGAGTTTGCATGATACATATAATTACCAGTTACAAAAATCTGCCCCTGGAAACTAAAGGAGATGCTGATGCACATTGAAATACATGGAGTGAGGAGAGCAAGGGGCATTTTGAAACACTTGAGAAGTGGCTCTGCTCTTTCAAATTCAGATCAGTGAGGGTGTATGACCTTCAGTTTCACTCTAGTTTCATCTCTAACATTACCAGTAGGTTCTCTTCTGGGAGCAAACATATTCTTGCTAGGAAAGAATGTGTTATTTTCCCTTGGTTTTATCATTGAATCAGGCTGTGCATATGTATGGCTCCATGTAAAACCAGCATAACCCATTCTGAGAGATTCTTTCCTGCATGTTTTTAGTCCATTCAGGGCACTGTGCTGAGGACACTGCAACACAAGAGTGGGGCCCAAGTTGTTTTTCTTTTACCCAAACCCTCTGATATCAGTGCGGCCTTATAGATAGATTCCATTTGTGTTTCCATTGTTGTTTCCTTAAGAAACACAAAGAGACAAAGTCTCCCTGCTCCAGCTTCCTTCCTTCCCAGTTAGTGCCTAGTGACTGCTTGGCATTGACAGTGTTTCCATAGACTGAGCTGAAGCCTCAGCTGGGGTAAATCCCTGCATCTGCATTGCAACAAATGATGGAGGCTTAGTTCCACTGACTGAGGATCTGAACCATTCATCAATGTGCTTATGGCATTTGTTTCTTGTATTAACTTTTCCTGGATAAAAACTAGAAATATTCCCATGAAGGTTCTGCTGGCTCTTGGCTCACACAGAAATGTATCTTCCAATGCCAAACTTAAATTAATACCATCATTTATCTAATCCAGATGTTTGTTAGTTCCTTATATATCTTTTCTACATCACTGAAGTGTGGGGTTTTTCCTGCAGTCAATCCTCCTTTAGTTGTTCCAGTGCTTTTTGCAGGAATCCTGAGATGAAGGAAGCTTTGGGAAGCTTTAGGATTCCCTGGCCAGGGAAGCATTTATACTTGCATTAAACTCGGAAAATACAGGCCTCTTCTGTGGGAGTGTTTATCCCACAGGTTTGATTCCACAATACTGAGAGCCAAAAAAGGAGATGGTCTTGTCCAGCTTTAAACCCTTCAATATTTGAATCAGTGATATTGAAAATGGCTTGAAATGTTTAATCATCTTCTCTAGGAAAGAGATGTTTAGAAGCTAGAGTGCCTTTCAAATCAAACTGCCAACAGAGAAAATCATTCCTTCAGGTTGGTTACTGGTACCGTGTTCAACCCATGTGTGGGAGTATTTGGGTTGCATTGCTGGGATTTGATTTACTCTGCTGCCAATACCAACATTTTAATAAGCTGGGGAGGGACAACTTATTCCAACCACTGTGTTTAGGTTTTGTGTCCAGGTTTTGGGAAAAAAGAGCAATGTTTGCACTTGGTTGCAAGTGCAACCACATCAGCTACATGGGCTGCGGGCAAGTAGTTCCCGGTTAACCAATGTGTGCTTCTGTGGCATATCCATGCCTCTGCTCCTCCTCCTCCTCTCCTTCCTGGGCAAACCTTCCTCCACAGGGCAGAAGCATTACATTTTCCCTTTGGTCTGGCACAGCTGCAAAGTTGCTGCCTTGGCAAAGGTTTTGAGCTTTGATTTAATTCTAGTAATGCTGGTAGAGCAATTTCTTATCTTTCAGTTGGACTTTAGAGCATCCAAACATCCATTTAGAAGCACACGACGCAATGATGTGCACACTGGCCTGATACAGCGATAGGAATAAAATAATCCTACCTGCTGTATGCAGCCTGTAGATTATCTGGTTTTACTCAGCATTAGTATGTGCCTGCGTGTAAAATTGCCCCGCACAATTATTCAATCTCATGGCAACTATTCAGTTTGCAAAGCAAAAATAATCATGTGATTACCCTGTAATTAGCTGATAGTTACTAATCAATTACATCTGCAGAGTTTGCCTTCCACTGAGGAGGTGCGTTGTGGTTTATAGGGAAGGTACGATGCCTGCCCCGAGCAGCTTACAGGCCTCCAGCCTTGCTTTGCTGCATGGCTGAGTAGTTCCTGTGGCTGGAGGAAGGAATATGGGACTAAACTCCTCATTAGAGCCAAATGGCAGGAGCTGGGCATCTCATGTACCAGCTCTAGTGTTGCCAGGGTCTGGGTAGGATGTGCACAGGCTCATTGTGAGAGGGTTAATACAGAACAGGTTGGCTGCAAAAGTGTGTTTGAATGAGGCTGAAGTGAAGAAAGCAAATGTATTCCCAAAACATTTGTATATTCCTGTTATCATTTGTCTTCTCCAGGCTTAGCACCAGGGCTGCTTCATTCGGGGGGGATGGTTTGACACCCCTGCAATGAAAATGAGCATGAAGTGATGTGTATTCTACAGGTATTTATTTACCTTGGTATCTCTGTTTTCCCAAAGGGATGAGCATTACAGTCTGCACACAACCAAAAAGGAAATTCTATGTATCCTGGCAGTACAGCTTTGCTCTTCTGGCATGCAGCTGGGAACAAGGCACTGGGTTTACCTGCCCCTTCCCCACTGAGCAACAGTGTCCAAGGCTGGAATATTCTCAATCACTGAGAAAATGGGATTAGCAAATACCTTTGAACAACCACAGAAGTCTGGTAAAGCCGCTGATCTCTGGATGTGCACTCAGAAAACTGTCCCAGAACATCTTCAGCTCGAGCTTGGATGCTCATTCGGCACACGGAGGCACAAATGGTTTTGTGATATAAGGAGCAGTGCTGGGAAAACGGATGGGAGAAGTGAAGCTACCGGCAGGTTTGAAGAACAGGTTGATAAATATTTCTGCTGTGAAAGGAGGAAGTAAGACATGACAAGAATAGAGATGTGTCTGTGAGAAATTAGGCAGGAATTTAAAGGGAAGGCTGGAAAGCTCAGTGCTGCAGGGGAGAAGCTTATTTTTGAGAGAAATAAGGGAAAAGAGTAGAAATATGATGGCAGAGGGAGCAGGAGATGTGCTCACGGGAGCAAGAGGTGAGAGGCTTGAGGACCTTTGGGTAGGAAACTGTGTAGTCGGGTGCAAAACCATGTCACCTGCCCAGCCAGTCATGAAGCCTGGCAGGACTGTGTTGTGGTCCCATGGCTCTGATCCCTTGTGGTTGCTTCCAGTGTGGCTCTGCCAGTGCTAAGGAGCACAGTCCGGCTGGGAAGAGCCTCTCTGCTGAGGAGCAAGGCTGGATGCATGCACCTGCACTGCGTGGGGGAAATTCCTCCTCCTCTCCAGTGCTTTTCTCCCTCCCTTTCTATCATCCGAACCACCTATTAAGAAAGATCCCGACAACACCATTAAAATGTCTTGCGTCGATTGCAAACTCATTGTTCTCTGGAAGCTAATCAGAGCCCGGGTAAACACAACGGCCCCTTCTCCCCCAGCCTGACGTTTCATTTACACAAGAGCTCAAGCCCTCGCACCGGCGCTCTGCCATGCAGCCGTCAAGCATTGATTGTGCTATTCAGCAGGATGGCTCAATAATTACAGCCCCGGATCTCCAAACCACACCAAAGAGCAGGCTTACCACTGCTAGCCTTTGTTGCTAATTGTCCTTCAGGATACTTGAGATGAATTACCGTGGCTTACATTTTCCTGGGTTGGGTTTTTTTTTCCCCCTTTCTCTTCTATTGGGTTAAAATAAAGAGAAATCTTTCCACTTAGCGGAGCTGGACGGATCAGACAAGTGTAGCGTTGACTGTTGACAGCACTTCATAAGCAAACCCTCTGACTGCAAACTGTCTCATTGATATGTTCAGCTTGACACCTCGGATTGATTTTTGATTGTTTTACAAAGCTCGCTTGTGCGTGTTTTCATTATCAAGGCTGGGCGGTTTTCATACTAACACTTACGAAATGTTAGAGCTATTAATATAATTTGATATCATCTAGGCTGCATCTAATTGTAACAAGTAATCCAACAAATTAAGCCTCTTTCACCAAAGCTCTCCAGAATGGATTGCACTTCTGATTACTCTTTTGGTTTGGTTTGGCTGGGGGGGCTTGAAACAGTAGCAACATTATTTGAGCTCTAACTTTTTAATCCTGCTACTTGTGGAGGCAGGATTAGGGATGGAAGTTTTAAATTCAAGCCAGGAGAATGCGATCCATGCTAAACCCAGGCTTATCCCAGTGACTTTATCAGGCAGGGGATGAGCTCATGTGTAAACTGTGCCAGGCTGAAATTTGGGAGGTGATGCCCAGGGAAAGAACATTGCCAACCATTCCCCATGCACATGGACCTGTTGGATTAATGCTTGACCTTCCTCTATTAAATCTGCAGTCCGCAGCCATCCGTGTAGTCTCACCCCTGTGATCCTATTCCCCATGCACAACCTCCAGGCTCTAATCCACTCTTCCCCTTGCTCCTTCTCATCTTTTTCCAACAATGAAATCTCATTGGAAGCCTGTCTGATCCTCCAGAAACCCCATAAAGTGGGTGTGATGTTGCTTGGTCTTTCCCATGCAATCATTGTGCTCCTGCTGATGACCCCAATGAGAGTCAATCCTAACTCCCCCAGAAATTTAGGAGGAACCTTCCTTCCTTCTAAGATGGATTGAAGATACAGGTTATTGTTGAGTAATCTGGCTGCTGCAGGTAGCTAGCCCACAGAGAGAATGAACTCTTTCTGCTAGTCCTGTATAGGAATTATCCCTTGAAAAAATACTGCCTGCCCTGCCTTTGCCTTTTTTAAATGTGGTATGTAAAAAGCAGGAATGAAACCATTAAAGCTGAATTTCAGAAGGAGACCCACAGTCCCTATGTGGAACAGTGGCTGATTTTGCCCCCATACTTGCTTTATCTCTGCACGCAGCCGGTGTGATCACCCACACAGTGAGCCGAGCAGTGCACACTGACCAGGCATCCTCTATTCCACAAGATTGTCCCTATTTTCTCCAATCACTGGAGAAAAGTAATTTCCTATCCCTTTTCCCCCCATTTTCCCCCCCAACAAATGAAAATTTAATAATCCTTAATTCCATGCATCATTGTTCTTAACACAAGATACAATTACCCATCTCCATCCGCTGGGCAGGGGCTGGGAATTTCCACTCATGAACACATGCCCATCTTAGTTTTCTATATATATAAAAAAGCATGGCCCTAAATAGTGTGTAAGCACTCTCCTGTGACTGTGCACCCTCTTCATAACCCTTCCACTCGAACAAAGTGATTGTCTGAACTGAAATCGCTTCACTGAGATGATTAAATTAGTTCCTACATGCCAGAGATGTACAGAGGTCTTGACATTTATATTTGGGTACTAGAGTCTGACATTCAAATGTATTCGTGTTTGAAAACAGCACAGTTTTAAAAAGAGCATAAAATCCATTAATATACTGGGGAGAGAGGGCGATGCTTTAATTTGTTTGGGGCGGTGCAAAGTGATCATTTCCAGGGGCTGCAGCAAGGGCAGACTGTGCTGGCTGCCTGGTGCAGGCAGGCAGATGTGCTCTGCCCAGCATCCCTCAGATAACCCAATACCCATGTGCTGGGGTGAGCTATTAAACCCACAGACACTAGGGCAAAATCAGCCTTCCTCTTCACATGGCTGAAAGGTCTCCAATTGCAATAGGTTTATCTTGATGTTATACAATCCACTATGTTTTTGGAGCGCACCCAGGGCTGGGATGGCAAACCAATCAGCACACACAGGCTAAATCTCCAAAAAGGCAAATCTAACCATTAATGACATTGTTAATGAGCTCAACAAGTGAAACATGCAGGCAGCTTATTCCAAATTCACCCAGCACCCCCAAAAAGAGAGTCTGAACCTGACGTTAAGCCCTGCATTACGTGACGAGGATGCTGTAGGCTGATGGTTGCCGTTTAGAAGCCAAAATTATATGGTTTTATAAATTACTTTTGGTCCAATGATACACTTATTTAAGAAGTACATGAAGGGCTTATATCAGAATCCAAATTCCATTGTTTTATCACGGCTTGGATACCCAAGCAGACTCTTTTCTGCCCGGAAATAGGATTTTTAACTTTAACACAGAGCAGCATCACCACTTTTCCATGTTATTCTGAGTGAGTGAATACAAACAACATTGTGCAATTTACAGAAGCGGCTTCATTCGTGATATGACATTAGCATCTGGTACCTAAAGGAAACATTCTTCACCAACTGAAACAAAAAATAGTCTGATTGATAAATTCCTGAGAGCAAATTCCCGCTGCGCTAGCAGTGAAGCAGCCCTATAGTGTCATTCTTTTGCATCAAAACATAACTCTCTGTTGGGATAATCATGTTTTCCCAGGATATCCCTCAAATGTACGGGGGAAAAAAAGAGCTTTAAAGATCTGGGCAGGAGCAGATGAGTGTGTATGACCTAGTGGAATGAGCCTGGGATAAATGTGCATGCCCACGTTTTGCTGGTGTGTGTCTGCACATATTTATTATTCTCATCTGCAGTATTGATGACCAGGGACCAATCTCACTGCACATGCGCCTTCCTCCCCACATCCCTTTCTCTTGACTGATAAAAACACTTGGATATATTTTGTTGCTGTTTTGTTTGGAAGCAGTGAGCAGAATGCCCCCATGTTAATCCCACTGCATTTTCCCAGGTGAGGAAAAAATAAAGACTCAAATCAAACCAGCAAATGGAGAAATGAGGGCAGGCCACTGCAATCGATAGTGAACAGGGCTGGGAGACGTTTCGGCTGTTGGGAGCAGGTCAGTGGAGGGGAATATATTCTCAGTACTAAATATGAGGGTTTTGTTATGCAGGGGAAATCCTCATTTTAAAGGGGCCGGATAAATCCGCATTCAGGATCACGATTAGTCTTCAAAACAGTGGAAATTACTCACATAGGGAGGACAAGTGGGATCTCTTCTTTGGAAAAACAACTCTTAATTAACGGGGAAAAAAAATTGGCACAAGAATAAGTGTGAATATACATATGTATACATGGGTGTGTGTGCACATACATAATACCCTCATTTATTATGCACATGCTGGAGTGTGTATGAGTGTGTGTACGTATGATAAGAAAAACGAGCTATAGCAAAAATGAGGGGACAATTATTCTGATCTCTTGTAACCCATCTGAGCTCTACAAATTATCATTGTGAGCAGTCTGAAAACAGAAAACTAAGCAGAATAGACTATAGGGAGGCATATTTAAGATATGAATTAAGGAATAAAATGCACAGAGACAGAATGCCACGTTTTGTTATGTCATTCCCTGCCTGCCTTTCTTCGGGAGAGAGATTTCAGATTAAATACAAAACCTTTACTTTTAAATAAATAATGAAAACTGAATAAATTGTTCATATATATACATATATTTCCTTTTATTTTTTAAAGTAATGCAGTACTGTGCAACGGTACAAAAAAGAAAAAGGAGGGCATTAGGTATTAGGATTCCAAACGGGATAGTACATCTTTAATGATACATATGATAATTAAAGAATACAATAAACACAATTAGCATATGTTTTAAACAGTTTATTAGTGAAGCTTACCATAAAATCAGAATATATAGAGCTCCAGGGTTTGTTGGGATAACAGCTTCTAATCCTTAGAGTCATAAAATCCCTGGCTTGGAAGAAATGGGCATCTTTAAAATGATTGAATCAGCAGGCCTCGAGTGAAAACACACAAATTAGCAAACTCCAGCAGTTGGGCACCGTGCGATGCTGCAACGCGCCGAGGTGAAGTCAGCACTGACACTGCCCCAGCAGCTCTGATGGAGCACAGCGGGGATGTGGTGCTGCTGTGGACATCCGAGGAGATAATTACTTTAACTCCTTCCAGACCAGGGACACCCAAAGGATAAAATAATAACCACAAATAAAGAAAGAAACAAAGAAATAACCTTTATTTTGCAAACACAGGGAGAAATTAACGAATGAAGGAGTGATGGGTATAAAAGAGATCACAGACTCAAGAGCAAAAGGGGCTTGCTTGGTCTGCCCTGCCTCCCAGCCCTCTGATGGCATTCCCAATGCGTGATGGGGGGCAGCAGGAAGGTGCTCCCACCGAGGGGTGTATGGGTGAGCTGGAACCCAAGGGATTCACCACAGGATTTACTGGTAGTTTAGAAGCTGAATAATTGAGTTAAGGGGTCTGGGCAGGGCTCTGATAGTGCCCTTGCTCTGCGGACAATAATACTCAGGGCAGCAGCACTTTGTACTTCTCAGAGTCGCCTTTTTTCTCTTCCTGATGTCCACATTCCCCCTTTATCTCTCCCTTTCTTTCTTCCTGACTGTAGGGCACTGTGAGCAGTCAGGTTATTTTTCTGCTAATGATTAACATATAAGCTCTTTACATCCATCAGCCCACCTTAGAGATAAGTTCTTCCCTCTTTTGTTATATGTTTGCTTGTTTGGAGGGGCTGAGAATGGGTTTAATCCTGAAGCTCTGTATTTTAGGTGTCTTATGAGCAGCAGGGAAGGCTTCAGATGAGACTTGGTGTGGGCTGAGAGGAACGAAGCTCTGCTGAGGTTTTTTGAAGGGAAGGGGCAACTTGTCAACCTTATAATGAACCCTCATCAGATGCAATGACTTCTCAGCTCTGCAGCAAGGCAGAAGAATAGCAGTCAAGCGGTGTTTGAACACATTCTTATGGGGAAATTGGAGTGTTTGGATCCTGAAATTAGATCTGAAGACAGCCAAACATCTCCATAAAAATGGGAGCTTCACTCAAAGGAAGGCATTTCAAGTTTGCTTGGTCCCAGTCTAATCTGAACAAATTCAATCACAGCTCAGCACAGCGCAAGCGTTTTGCTTTTCCCTGCTGCATGGCAGAAGTGGTGGGCACAGCGCTGCTTTGCATGAAAGAGGCTGCCTGCTAATTTGGGTGGTTGGGAACAAATTCTTCTGAGTCATCTTAAGCATGCAAGGAATACTGAAAACATACGGAATGTGTGCATGCATGGAGACAACACATTGCTTTACATTTATCCCGTAGCTTGGAATTTGTGCTCATATTGTTTCTGCCTGAGACCTCAAGTCCAGCAGATGGGTGTTGTATGTAGTAAGAATGCAAATGCACAGCATAAGCCAAGTTTTGTCCCCTAGATATTAGTCTGGTTTTGCCCTGTATTACTCTAAATACAAAAGAAATGAGCTGGAGGAGAAATGAAGGTCCAAAAAGATGAAGTGACTTCCCCAAGGTCAAGCAGCAGGATGGTGGCAAAGGCAGGAATATAAACATGAATTATTTTGTCACTCTGCTAGAGGAAAAGGTTGAGATGCAGCTCATTTTTTTGCTGTAGTTTAGACCCAGCTTGACGTATTTGACCTCTGTTCAGCTGGCCAAGGTCCAGAGAAAGAAATATGAAAACCAGGATGCTCTGGGGAAAGACAGGAAGGTAAACTGATGTGTGACTTGTGTTAATTCAACAGCGTTGCCTGCTTTAGGCAAGCCAACAAGGGGTGGGTCAGGGTCTAGTCAACTGGTTTTACTATTGACCTCGTTGGGTTTGAGTTGCAGTTGAAGGGACAAAGAAATCTGGTCCAGCAACCTGGGAGGAAGGGAAGGAATGTAACTGCACCCATGTTTTATTGTGATGTTTCCCTGTTGGCATTCCCACTCTAATTCATAGCTGGTGGGTCTCACCAGACACGAGTCAGCACAGCACAAGATGGCTTGATCTGAAGACCTGAAGTTTAGCACCATCTCTAGTTTTTAGCAGAGGAATTCAGCATCTAGTGGAGCATTCACAGAGAATTGACATGGAAACACAGAATGTGGTTGTTCCAGCCTGTAAAACCCTCACCCAGGGCTTGCCTTTACCTGGAAGAAGGTTCTGCAGACCTTCATCCCTGCCTTTTGGGAAAGAGTTTATTGTCTGGGAGGTGTAATGTTGTATGCAGCTCTCTGATTATGGCACATAAAGTACACACATAAAGCACACGGGCACACAAGTATGAAAGAATAAATAAGAATAAATAAATAAGTATTAAGGAATAAATAAAGAGTAATATGGAGCTGGATGGGGCTTTGAGCAGCCTTGTTTAGTGTTGAGGACCCTTCCAACACAAACCATTCTATGATTCTATAATGCTATGATTTTATGTATAATATACACACAAAATGTAACCCAAATGGAGCTGGCCATGCTGGAGGGCTCCAGGCTCTGCTTCCTTGCACCTCTTGCCCACCCATGTCCCATGCAATGGGTAACAGGGCATGAAGGTACAACTGGAAATACCCAGGAGCAGAATACCTCCCAAAAATGAGCAGTTACAGCAGGAAGAATGAATCTGGATCAAAATCAGGAGCAAAATTGGGTGTCAGTTACCCCTCTCTACTCTTTCCACTTTAGACAGCCACATTTGCTAAACTTAAGATTTTAAAGGAAGCATTTTAAATAACAGGTGCACTGGTCTCTTTTTCATTCAGGTGTGAGCATTAAAGCACTTTATTCTTTTTAACCAACTAAACACGCGGCACATCACTTTTGCATTCTGAATATAAGGTAAATTTAGCATATGAAGAATATTTTCCTGTTCCCTTTCCATTAGCCTTTTATATTTATTAGTGAGAAACTCGGAAATGGTAGATAGTGGATTCAACTAAAAGCAAACCCTGCATTGGATATTCGACTAAGACACTGACTTTAAACTGTGTTAGTTATTTTTATAGGTGTTCTAAAAATAATACCATCGGGTTTATTACCTAACCCGTATCACCCATAATTCGACATTTGAACGTTGGGGGCTCATCTGTATGTTAAACCAGTGCAAAAATATACCCAGGAATTTTTCAAGACTTCTTTGGAATAACAATTAAAAGATCGGGAATTTATTATGTGCCTCCACTACGCCTCAAATTGAAATATTGACAGTGGTGGGTAGCCTGTACACCGACATCTATCAGCTCAGCTCCTCTGCACAGACTTTTAGGATGCTCTAGCACGGATTAATGTCTCTCAGCAAAAGAACGTGCTATAAAAAAATAAGGGATGCGGCTGATAAAATTAATGAAACAAATCATTGTTGAAAAGCATTTGGTGAGGTGTGAATTTGAAAGCTACTTTCCTAATACAATATTTGTAAAATAAACAGAAATTAATAGCCGTTAATATTAACATAATTATCTTAACTGAGAATGTGGAACTGTTTCCTGTTTTGTTCTTTTCAACTGCAGCATCTCACTACAACTGTTTTTGTAGCTGGGGAATAATCTGCTTGTGTGCGCTGTAATGACACAAGAAATAAAACGTAATAAAAGGAATAAAATCTAAATTCCCATCTCAGCAAAAAGTAATTCCACAATCCATATATTTTTTGGTGGCTTTCCTCCAAATGAGGTGAATGCTTCTGCATGGCTTTATTTCCTAGACCCGCATGAGAAACTCATTCTGCTTAATACAAAAAGCTTTCCCCAGATCTTAAAACAGCTCTGAGTGATCCCGAATTTCCTGAAGCCTTGGAGGGTGATGAGAGCAGATACAAACAGGCTCTTCCCCCCTCCTCTCCGGCTGCAGCATTGGTCTCCCATGGAATAGCCCCTTCTCCAGCCATTCCCACTCAGGGCGCTAGGTCTCTAGGTGGGCATCCTAACTTCTGTATACACATCAGAGGCAAACTTCAGATCTCCACAGCTCTGTGCAGAGCTGCCATTCGGGCCAGCTAATATGTGAAGAATATGACGTTTTTCCATGAGAAATGGCTTATTTTTAGTTCTGCAGATACCACAGTAGCTTCCTGGTGAAACCAGACACGATCAGTGAAAATACTGATACCCCACAAAGTTAAACCACGGACAGAAAAAAGGGAATTTCTTCTTTTAATCACTAAAGCATCCTAATAATTTGTTAGGCTGTAATTTGTTGAATCCAACAACAGGGTGCCAGATGGTGCCGATGGCTGAAGGGATGAGAGGTCTTGGGCAGCCCAGGCGGCAGGACAAGCTGAATCCACCCCTTTGAGTTTCAGACATCTCAGTGCTAAAATCAGAGAGCAGCCAGCTCTATCACGAGGAAGCCGCAACAAGATGGGAGAGTTTTAGCTTTGGCTTCAGTAAGACTTCAGCTCCAATTTGCAGTTTGCTAGGGCCCGCATTAGTGTTTGCACGCCTGCCCACACAAAGAGGGTAGCATATGCTTTAAATGGGATCCTTTCTTTGAAGCAAAATGAAGTGCTAAAGATTTTCATAGCGATATCTCCTTTTAAAAACCTTTCCTCATTCATCTAATGCAGATGTGAGTTAGCGTCTGTCCTCTGCATTGCCACTAATCATTGTGTAAAGTGTCCATCAAGTTCAGTCTTGAGGGACTGGAGTTATGGGAATAACTCAGTTTTGAACTCCTTGACTCAACAACCTCATTAATTTGGCCTTAATCAATATAATTCATCCAACCTGGAGAAAGAATATGGTTTACCTTGACATTTCTTGACCACTTCTATTATTACTATTGAAATCTTTAATGTCGTTTTGAGCAAAAGAAAGCTCCGAAACATTTTGGTTTGGAAGTGCGGAAGGGAGACTTTTTTTAGTCTCTTTTCCAGCCTGCCACGTTGCCATATTTACCACCATGCTAACAGTTGTCAGAGATTATCTGGCTGAGTCACAGCTTTTATGGGCTCGACTCCGGTACTAGAGACGTGAAGCAGCTCCTCTGCAACCCAAGGTTTATGTTGGCATAAGCGAGATCAGAATTCGCCCTTCTGTTTACCATTTAGCTGAATCACCCCATCACAGACCAACTGTCATCTGTCACTCCATACTTTTAATGGTACATTGCACTGATGTTGTCTATTTTTTCCCTTTCCTAGCAGCCCTGTCACTCTGGTATGTGCTAATCGCTTCTTCCAGGCTTCTGTTGGATTTCTTAATGATAATACCACTGCAGTTTGGGGTTTTTTTAAAGGAGAAAAAAAAGGCAAGAGAGACTTTGGGGAGCTGGAGGCAGAATCAGCTTTGCCCTATAACTAAGGCTGCGGGTTAAATGGACCTCAGTCGTTCGGATGTGTTTTCTCCTCACAGTCCCAGGCATTGCTTTAGCTGGGGAGCGGAGGAGGAACCTCTCCCATCATCAGAATGGGGCTGCATCCCTCTCACTAAGTGCACAGCAGAGAATTAATTCATTTTAAAATCATATTCCTAATACCAGAGCCTCGCTGCTGCTCTGTTCCTATGGCCAGTGGACCAGAAATCTTTCCCCAGCCCTCGGCTTCCTTGGGGCCATGGTGGTGACAGCACTTCAATGCTTATTAACCCCTGCAGTGCCAAAGGACTCGTGTGGCCCTGGCAAGAGGCTTTGCACAGCGTCTAGCACCCGGTTCACATCCCCAGATGGAGAGGTGCTTCTCTAACATCTGCAAGATGAATCACATAATCTGTGTTGCAATGAACAAAACAGGGAGAGTGATGCCTTGCAAAAGGCAACTTAGCTGTGGGAGGAACTGCCCACCCAGGGCAATGAGGAATCATTCAAGGTATCAATATTATTCCCTGCCTTCACAGAGATGTGTGTGGTTGTGGGTGCAGGGGGAGTTGAAGCTACAACAATCACCAGGGAGGTTTTCTACCCATTTGTATACAGTTTGATTGTTCCTCTAATAATTTTAGCCTTTTTTTTTAGCTTTATCCTTGCAAACATCCACAGCAAATTCTGAAGTTTGCTCGTGGCCTTTCCAAAATTACCCATCTGTGAAACAAACATTCACATTAACACCGAGCAGTGAATTTAGTGTGAACTATCACTTTGCTATTGCGGGTAGCGCCTGCGAATGTTATCCCATGTGGGGGTCCACACGTTTCTATCTTGGCAAAGGTTTTTGTCCCTGCAAAATGCAAGTTAACATATGCAACGTTTTGATGAGTCCAAGTTGAGGGTAAAAATTGCTTCACTAGTTCAACTGCTATATGTATGCAACATACAGTATATACATAAGTTGTAGAGGTCCATCTGGTAAGAGAAATAATACTGTGTCATTGCATAATATGTGTCTGGGTGTGCGTGTATTTCTCCGTACTCCTTCTTTGTCATGATTCCACGGTTTAATTTAAATACATGCTTCACCTCTCTCTATATTTCAGGTTTATTACAGAGTATGAAAATCAGGAAGCTTTTTGTTCACTTCATACATCTCTTCCAACAAAGCCAGAAATCAGAACCCAGCACAGACTCCAGAGTGATTATTGTTACACATGATCTATGGAGCAGATAAATTACAGCTTGATTTTTATAAGGTATGTTGAGCCTGCAGGCTTCAATAGAAACAAAAACAAAACAGAACACAAAACCTTGGTTTAACTAGTAATTTGAGGAAATATGACAAACCTGACATGGAAGTCACAGAGCAAATAAATATGCACATCCATCATTTTGTAAAATAATGCCTTTGCTAGAGAGACCTCTGCTTGCTGCAGTCTGCAGTGTGGGATTTCTTTGTGGTTTACTACCCTCAGATCCTGCTACATGAAGAATCAAGTTAGTTAAGAGTTGAAAGAAACAATTATACGTAGAAGAAAACCAGCCCTGTACAGCAAAATAGCACAAATATCAATCTGTGTGAATCAAAACTATAAGGTGGTTTTAGGACATATTATAATCTTCCTGGAATGTTTAGATGTGGTTTTTCTTCATAACATGATTGCTAAAATACCGATTGGAGAGTCTTTCCTTTTATTGTGAAATAATCTAGTTCCTAGAAATAAAATCACCTGGTGGTTATTGCAGATATAAAATCCTACTTCATACAAAATACAACAAAAGGCAGTTTCAGAGCTATCTTCTGAGCACAATAGTTTTGTTGGTGCACTGGAAAGAAATTATGTACGCAATTCTCTCCTCAGGAATCAGCTTGTGGTAACTACTGTTTTTTTGCAGCTTGCCAATACTTGGAAGGTTTTGTGTGATGCTGAGGGACACCATCAGTGCCCTTTGTGTGAGGTTTGCCTCTCCAACAGCCCCATCCCTGTGGAGCCACAGAACTGCAGCTATCACTGAGCCTGAGTTCACAGCACAGCAAAAGGTACCTGCTCAAAGAGGAGGCTGTAGTGTGGCCATTGATGGGGATGTCACCTTTGACATTGGGATTGGGGGTTTACTCAGAGTTTAAGAGTTAAATCTAGCAGTTTATGTCAAACTACTTACTGGATAAAGCACAAAACAGAACCAAATGCTCCACTCCTAAAGAAGTGTTTTCACCAAAGCCATTACCCCTTTCATGCTCCTGGTCCATTGAGTCATGGTTTGGGCTGGTCTTGTAGGTTTTGGTCCATGGGTATGATCCTATCTTTTGGCCTGATGCTGCAGTTCCTCCTCAGGCAAGCCTTACTTGAGCCGCTTGGAGCACAGTGCATGTGAACAATCCATCATCTACTCCACTGCATCTTTCAAACTGCATCTTACAATATAAAAGCAAAAGGCATGTTTACTATTCTCAGCATTGCAAAGCCAAAATAACTGTTTTGTGCTTCATCCATAAAATTGCCAGCTAAATATTCATTCTGGAATCGTTACTCCAGGTGTTTGTCAAAGAAGATGTACAAAGCAGACAGAACATGTTTAGCATTTCGTATACCAGGTTGAGCTGTGGGAATGACAGGTTGAAAAATCTTGTTTGGACTCATAGACTGAAACCGTTTAATATAGAAGTCACTGGTGAAGTATAAATATGGAAAGCCAATGTGCCATATTTTTATAGAATCCCCATTCTGCATGTCTTTGAAACATATTAGTGCTTCAGAGAAGCCGTAGAAGCTATACTCACCAGTTTTTGCTTTGAACATCTACAATTCTTCAATGAGTGAACCTTCAGAAGCCCAAATACCTCCACAATACGCAATTCATTTGACTGTGCACTTATATTAACTGACCCTGCAAAAGCCAACTGTGTTCATTTAGGCTAGGAATTACCCAATTTGCTCACATAATCTCAGCAATTACATGTTCATCTTGTTTAAATATCAGACCTATAGTGTCATTTACGTAGTATCTGCTCTTTTTACTTAACCTCAAAGATATTAATCTTTATTAAAGGGGATGAGAGGCAAAGAGGGGGAAGAGATGCTGGTGACAGATATTCTGACAGCTAGGAAAAGTCATTTGTAAAGTGAACATCAGTAAACATTAGGGGTGACATATTGATATCAGCAGCAAGTAAACGGATGGCCACGCTAGGATGAGGTATTACACCTTAAATTGTGGCAACCATTTTTTTTCCCCAAGGTTGATCTTTTCTATTTTTTAAACAGAAATTTACTATTATGCCTCCTACTTCGCCTATGGTAAAATGCCAGAAATTTGACTGAGATTTACTTAACATGACAGCAATGCCCAAGAAAGATGATTACTAAATGTCATGTCTATCTGCCCTCATGTGGATCACTTATTTGACATGTTCGTGTCTAAGCTTCATAGCAGTTTGCAGCCCGGTTTCTGGTGCTCTAAGGCAATTTGAGATCTTTGTGGTGAAAACATGAGCTGGCCAATGGCAGTTCATTAAAATAAAGGAATAATAAAGCTGGGATTTGTTACTCTTCATCACAAGGATGTCAGGCCAGAAGCAGGCATAAAGAGCCCTTACAAAACCAGACCAAGAGCGTATGCTTCTGGTCAGGCTGCGAGAAGGCTATTGCTGGTGGGATGCTCTTACCATCTCAGCTGAAGTATAAGCAAACCAAAGAGAAAACACTGATGTTCGACAGAAAATAACCTTGTACAACTGGCTTTTTTAATTCTTTTAGGAATCTGGAAAACAAATCTGGAATAGGGGAGCATGTGGCTTCTCCCACTTTGCTGTAGAACTGGCTTCTTCTTCCCCTGCTTTGCTCGGTTCCTGGAGGGGAGATGTGAAACCCAGCTGTGTGCAAACAAACCAGGAGCCACGAGCGTGAGCTCCTGTAGTAGGGAGTCCATTTAAATCTGCTTTGCTGAGCCTCGGAAGTGACCTAAAGAAAGCAAAATGGAAAGCAAGGTAGAGGCTTTTTGCACAAAATGGAACAGTAGTCATGAATTATTCATGGCTCTCTACCTTCTTTGCCATTTTACCCCATCTTTTTCAGTAGATATTGCCTTCCAGTCCAAAAGTGTGTCTGTAGATTGATAATTCATGTGTGGTTGCTGTAATGCAGCAGCCTGAAGAGTCAAGAATTAAGCTGTGTGCTGGGGATGCAACCTGCCCCCAGACCCAGCTTTCTTCTGTGGTCCTTGCACAGAACCAGGCTCTGGGACCCTCTTAGCAAGGACAGAGCTCTTTTTCCTCTTCCCCTTCTAAATATTTCTGTCAGCCCTGTTCAAACACAGCAAGTTAATAATAAAAGAGAGGGTTTAAGTTCTGAACACAATGGCATAAATACATCTAATAGAATTATACACCTTTGCATCTGTTCTAGCACCAGAGATTCAGCCAACCTGCACAGACGCCCATATATTTATGAGTTTAGAGGTGTACATAATAGCATCACAAACCACAGCCACAGTATTAGTCAAGGCTTATTTTGTTGACTGCCCTGTGTTATCCGTGTAGTCATAACCTCAATCACAAGGTTTGCATGATGAGACTAATAGCAGCTCTATAAAATATTAAGTTCTTTCTTCCAGATACTTCTTTAGATGCCCAGTTGCCAGCTCACACACCAGCCTTTGCTTCAGTCACAGTTTAACTCCCAGAAAACCTGCAGGAGCAACAAAAACAGCTCTAAATAGATCCTGTGGGCTATGAAAAGAGAGGGTTTTTTTAGTGTATGGTGGAAGATTAAAGCCATTCTAAATGAAAGTAGACTGTGTAACTGGATACAAGATTTCTAAATAGGTGGCACATGTCAGCAGGCATTACAATGGTGTCTTTAGGTGAGCCTTTGATATAGACTGCTGAATAGTTCAGTGAGATAGATGCGACCATGAGAGAGTTTCACAGCCTTCATTTGTTTTCCAGCTAAAATAAATCTGAACAGAATAGGCTTAAATTACCTGTGATTTTTCTGTCTTTAAAAGGACACATAAAAGCTCATGAGATCACTGTGCTCCCTGGGAAAAAAGAAAAAGGGGGGGAAAAAAGCAAAAAAATGGAAAACTATGAAAGATTCATTTTAATGGAATCCAGGTTTAGCTGTTTCATATTTAATAATGTTTAATATTTCATTTACTACTGGGGACTCACCTTTTTCAGAAGAATGTACGATTCGAGGCACCATCGTGCATTAAGATTTTATGTCTGACTGTAGCAATATTGTAAGGGTTGGCATTGGAGCTGCTTAAGCCTGATGCAGAGAGCGGGGAAGCAACAAGGTTTCCTTCTTTTTTCCTACAGCCAAAATAGGAGCCGAAGCCCCAGAAAGTGATGGGGTGTAGCTGTGAATCCTAGCAACAGGCAGAGAGAGAACTGTACGTTTCTTCACATCCTCCAAGTGTTGGTGCCTTCTGGTATATCATTTACAGGAAGCAACAGACACCTTGGAAAGGCCCCTCATGCCTTTGCACCAAGGAAGGGCAAGGAAGGATGGAGTTTTTCCAGTGGGGAGGGTGAGTTATTGCAGTCTGAGGGGGGGAAGCAAAGAACACAACACTCCAGAGCTCATCCTGTTGTTGTTATTGCACTTGCCTTCATCACAACACATTGCCTATTGGTGCAGGGGTTTTTTTTCTTCTAATCTTTTTTAAGCCCTTCTTAGCGATAACGTGGGCTCTTCTTTCAAAGCGAATGCTGAAAATTTACACTCAGAAGTGTGAGCACAGGGTTTTCTGCAAGAAAAATCCATAATTCTGCAGCCTGCATTGAAAGCTGGAGCGTTAAGAGCTAGCGCCTGCATTTTGCAGCAAGGAAACTGAGACCTGAGCACATATTTCCTGGAAGGAGAGGCTCCTTTTAAATATGCAGCAGGTCTTGTCTTGCCAATATTAAACTAGCTTTTCTTCCTGGAGAGTCTGTCAATACAGTTTGACCTCTCTCTATGGATATTCTTCAGAGCCTGAAGCACTCAGATAATCTAAAAAGGTCCCCTGACAGCATCCTAGGATGGTGGTTTCCAGTTAACTGGCTCCCACAGAACGTGGGACAAAGAGCAAGATGGGTTCTCCAGTCTCCCTAGTCCCATCATCCCATGCAAGGATGTAAGTTTTCCCAGCTGATGCCAGTTTCTTAGGATTTGCCACCAGTTTTCCTACTGGGAGAAGCTTGTAGGAGTTTTGCCTGGATGCAAATTGTGGGAAGAGAAGAGCTGGGATTTGGGGTATTTCGTTGTGCAACACAGACTGCTGCTTCTGCTGAAAGGTTAATTCTGTAGTAAGTAGCACTGGTGGGTTGTTGCCTTGGACTGGATCAGCTGCTGTGAAGACGAAACACAGACTCAGACAGAAGGTTGCAGCAGAAGAGAAGGATTTGGCTCCCAGCTAGCACCAAAGCTGAAGAAGGGTCCTATGAAACCTTCTGTCTGGTGGGACGTGTTCAAAACGCATTCCCCTCCCGGAACTGCTCCCTTCAAGGTTTCCTAAGAAGAGTTATTGCTAGGAGAGGGCAAGCTTCTTATATTTTTTGCTGGCAATTTCAGTTTCAGATCTCATCGAGGGGCTCTGGCATTTGCATTACTTCCCACGGAAACTGAATCAATGTTTGACATCACGGAACAGAATCTCGGGTGTGATTTAGCGTTAGTAAGCCACCAGTCATCAGCACACTGTCATTCCCCTGTGCCTGACATCTTAATATAGTCAGTCCCATGCACACACATGATCTTCAACAGCAAATGCTTATGCTCTCACCATACATGAGCTGCTTAACATGGGCTTGCACATACGGACATCCAAAAGACACTGGTCCGATATGATCAATTTTCAGTGCTCAAAATGCATTTTCCTTTTAGGTAAGAAGGGAATTTGAAGTCCTTTTAAATAATTGAAGACACTACTGATACAATCAAAAGTCAAGCTCCCCAAGATGAAAATGTCTCGATGATGAATAAGTTAATGGAACTAAAATCCCAGTCGTAGCTGATTAGGGGACTGGGAGAGTTTATCAGAGATGGGAATGTACAAGCCCAGTCACAGCCTGACCTTGTAACAAATGAGAGCTGAAAAGCAATTAATTGAGAAATTATCAGGGAAAAGCGAAGTTGTATGGTTGGTTAGGTAAAGCAATATGTCAATGGGCCAAGGATTGATTTGGCTGGAATACCTCAAGGTCTCTGTTCTGATGATTCAGGACTTGAAGGAACTGGCCCGAGCCAAGCAATAAAAATAAAACAGGGTTGGGAGAGGGAGTCATCAGTCAGCGCAGTGGATCGGTGTTCATGTATTATTTAGCTGATAGTTAAGGGAAGCTATCAAAGAGCAGTCCTTAAACCCAACTTTTTCCCCCAGGGGAGAGGATGTGAAGGGAGAGAAGAGAAAATGATTCATGGTGCCACTGTTCGCTGTGCTCAGCTAAAACACTGGGCTGGAGATGGTCCTGGGGACACTAGTTGTCCTAGGTGTGTAAGTCTGGCTGGGCACTGGAGTGAGGAGGTCATAAACACCCCCACTGAGTCCCAATCCATCTCCCCATGCACAGCCACTGAATCCCAGAAGCCATCACTGCACCAACTCTTTCCCTTGGCTTTTCCTTTCTCCCTTTGTCTGCTGGCTGACTTTCTGATGCACATTAGGGCACAGGCAAATCTAGATGCAGTTCTTCAAGCTCTGCTCTGCTTCAGTTTGACAGTGGGCATCATTTGTGCCATGATATTTTCTTCCTTCCTGCTGCCTACAGGCTGCACAGGACAGCAGATATCACTATATCTCCCAGACCACCAAACTAACAGTGACCTCATACCCCCTTGTATCTTGATTTGATCAACTCATCTCCACATCATCCTCCCATGTCCTACACATTTGGGAAGCTATTGCTGAAACCAGGACTTCAGCGTGTTGATCTAAGCTGCAAAATGTGTCTGGGAACACAGTTCCTCTCCTTCACAAGATGCTTTAGGATCTGAATATGAAACAACCTGAATGAGAACATAGTATCCTGTGGCACAGGAGAACAGCAAAGCAAAACAAATGATATATAAAGTCTTCTAGAAAGATCAGTGGGTTGGGTGAGAATAGCTGTCTATTTGCTTGTCTTGTGACAGTTCACTAAATAACACTAAACTACGTCTCTCTCTTCCTGAAGACAGGAGAAAACCCCCGCAGAACCAGCCAGCACATGTTTCATGGCAGGATCAGGGCCTCAGACACCACAAACTGTTCCTTTTTGGGATCAGGATCCTGAGATGCTGCAGAAAACTGGGGCTGGAGGGTTGTTGGAAAACTACAGCTCTCTTTCCCATCAGGACAATATTTTAAGCTCTGTTTTTTGGGGGGGAGAAAGGCTTTCTAAATACTTCAGACTTGATACTGGGTCTTTTTGTCATTTCCTTGACAAAACCTAACTGACAGCCGCCTCCATGGCTGAAAATAGGAATGCCGTTAACATCAGAGCTATAGCAGGGCAGAAGACAGAGGTTTGGCAGATAAATATAGAATGTCCAGTGATGCAGATATAGGGTGGGCCATTTAATGTGAAGTCTAAGGAATGCTGCCTGGAGATAACACAATAAGGAAAGGTTATTGAGCAGAAGACACGTGCATAACCCCATCACAGCAGAGATGAGTTGCATGGGGCTCTGTTCTTTGTGCTGCGAGGATGCAGGTGGGGAGGGTGGACCTGGCTTGGTTTTGGGTGCCTTGTGAAGGGGAACCCCATATGGGGAATTGAAGGAATGGAAGGGAATTAAACTGCTCCCCATGGGAAAACAGATTCCTTGCTGAGGCTGGTCCCTGACTGCAGGAAATGGGCAGAGCGTAAGAACACCAGAGGAAGGGAGCTGAAAACCCCACTAATCAAAATTAGAGCAAAGCTGTGATTTTAGCTTGTTAAATCTCAGTGTGTAATAAACACAAGACACTCCAGTATGTCACTGTCAATAGCCATTACTGCTGTAAACATAGGGTTTTAGAAGGAAATTTCAGCAGCAACATAGAGATAAAGGGATGACTTTATCCCACTGCCCATGGACATATCTCAACATGTGCTCATTCCTGGGACTCACAGCGTGTCACGCTCCATGTAATACATTTTCTGTTTGTCCTGACCTGAGAGCTTTGCATTCAAGGAGCAGATCCCCCAAGTGAATTCATCAAGAGGAATAATAACCAATGCACAAGCCTGGAGTTGCTGGGCCAGCAGATCCATCCTGCAGTTGTCAGTGTGCTGAATTTCAGGGTAGCATAAGCACAGTCTCCCTTACTTAAGGACCAGAAGGATGCAGTGATATCTTTCCAGCCTGTGTTACTGAAATGAGAAAGAAAGGATAAACATGAAGTGTGAACAGCAGCAAACAAGACTAGGGAGCAGTGCTCAGCAAGGGGGTCATTCAACAGAATATCTTTTGTGAATAAAGCAAAAAGGTTAAATGGTTTCTCTCATTCCAGCACATCCTCATGGTGCTGCACAGATGTGATCTGCCTGGGGGATGTGGAGACACCTGGGATCCTCAATCCGGTCAGATGCAATGGGACACATGACCAACATGTTTTTTCACCTTTCCTGGTTTCGGGAGGTATGTGAAGCTTTGCTGTGTAGAAATGTTTCCTTGGATGTGTACCATTTTATGCCCAAACAGCATTGAATCTAACAATCAACTTGAGAGAAAGCTGTGCCTTTTCCAGAGTGATTTACTACCTTACTTTCCTCAGCATTCCCACATAGGTAAGACAGGCTCAAAGCCAGTACTTACTATTAACACTGGAACACTGAGAAGGGAGAATGGGTTTGGCCCATGATGAGCAGCATTGTCTTTTCTCCTTTGTTTCCTTTTTGGGATTGCATCATTCCTCTCCTCTGAGGCTGAGCTGCTGCAGTCACAGCACAGCATCAGGGAGCTGATGAGCTGGTAGTGGAAGTGCTGGCATGTCCTGCCTCTTATCACATATTATCACCTTATGATAATGTTCAAAGCTGATTCCAAATGAATCCTCTTTGGGGAAGGTCCTTGGGCAGCCCTCTGCTCTGCAAATGCCCAAGGTACTGCTTGTGCAAACCCAACCATCACCAGCAGTAAAACAGTGAAATCCAAGATGTGCCATTATATTCCTTTGAGCAGCTACCTAGGTGTTATCACAGAGACATTACACGTTCCTGTTGTTATGGTAGGAATCAGAAAACATTTGTAGATATATATAAAAGCTTTGTCTGAAAGTATTCTGTGATCCCTGATGGTTTATGCATACACTTCATAGTTGGTGGCATGATCTTACTAACATGAGTTGGTGCAATTTGCAAGCTGTTCTATTAACTAAGTTGTACTGATACCTGAAATCCTTCTGTGCTTCAAAAGCACTAGAAAGAAGACCACAAAGTCAAGGCAGAGGTGTACGCTGGTACAGAGGTTCATGGCTTTTGGAGCATCCTGCTCCCCAGAAGGTGTGCTGAGCTGCACTCTGATCTCCCAGAGGTGGGAGGAAATTCGTATGTTTGGTGTCTTTATTCTTTGTTCTTTACTGTTTTCACTGATGGTCAAGGACTTTCACTGTGCAGGCTGAGATGTGCCAAAATCATCCAATGTGGAAGGGCAGAAAAATGGCCAGTCTGGAGTTTGATGTAGTTTCCATTATAAACTAAAGGAAGAAAGCTGATGAAACCCATGGGACACTTCACACCAGTAGTAGACTTCTGTGTACTTGTGTATGTGTGAGACAGCCAAGGAAGGGAAGGATGCTCCATACTACTTGTGAGGTATTCCAGACTCTCACACAGCTTTCTTATACAGGTTCAGACAAGCCATTCAGCTCTTATTTTAACTCCAAGTCCTGTAAATGTGGAATCACCCTATTCTCAACCCTAGCATCTGCCATAGCCCCTATGGAGGGTGGAATGTTAATCCCAGGCACTACTGGAGTGGGGGTCTCTGGCACCACTGCTGTATTTGCCCTCCACATTTGGAACAGCAGGTCAATTTATGGCTGTGATTCTCTGAGGAGAGGGAAATCATTCCAGTGGGTTGGCTCTAGGTGTCAGAGGGGATCCTCCTCTTAAAACACTGTGAACTAGACCCTAACAGTGGTTGATGTGAGAGACAGGCTTCATTGAATCTATAAGTCTCCCAGCTGGGCTGGTTGTTGTTGTTGCAAAGGGTTAACAGACACTGCAAAACATTTCTAGGATGAAGTGCTAAGATTTAGTATACTGAATTAATTCTTAAATTAGAACAGGGGATTTGCACATGATTTCTAAGGGAAATTATCTTCTGGGTAAAATTAATACAGGAGATGCTTCAACATCTGGGATGGCATTATTATGAGCAATGATTACCCAGACATTGCCAAAAGAAAGAGAGCATAGTAGACTCTTTCTTTCCCTAACCAAAATAAGCAGCTCACCCTGAAGGAAGAAGACTATTTGCAGAAGCACTGGCTTATTTGGAAATGCAAAACAAGTAAATTCTGCATGAAGAAGAAAGCAGCATGGCTGGGAAGCAGAACTGCAGGCATCGAAGGTACCCTTTTATACATGGGGCTCTGGGCATCTGCCTGCCTTGCCTTTGAGCTCTTCATCAAAAAAGGGTGCTTAATGCAGTGCTACAGCTGCCCAGGTGTTCAATGTTCAGAGGATGAAGAGGAAACACACTGGCAGATGTGACCTGGAAAACCTTCGAACGGGATGGTTGGTCCATCCGCTCCCTACACCCGGAGACCACAACATTCACCCTAATGCCTGCTTTTGCCTTGTTTAAATAGGGTAGAGAGTAAAGCCAAAGCAGGACCTGCCTGAATTGTTTTGTCAAAACAGTCACCCACCAGGAGGAGCTTATAAATATTTATTTGGCTTCAGAGTATTTCATTTTGTCAAGAAAGGAGGAGGGTGCTTGAGTGGGAACAAGAAGACCGGGGGCACGTTGGCCCCTGCTCCTTCCACAGCAAAAAGCACCGATGTTTAATTTAAAAGGGCATAAATATAAGAGAAATGCCTCTTTACTTTCATGTCAGTAGCTGGCTATTAAATTACATCACAAGTGCTACGTGTGGGACTAGGCGAGTGCATGGTTATTTCTGTCTTCTAAACCAGAGTGCAAGTCTCAGCGTAATTACTTTGGATCCAAGTGTAATTACCAACTGATCTGCAGGAACATACACAGTAGTGACATCCATTCGAGGCAGCATGAGAGCCTGATGATAACACAGCGTCATTAACACAGCTTAGCACTTCCACACGTGGCCACAGGCCATGGTTTTTCCTTAGGAAAGGGCTCAGTGATGGAGCCTGGAGAGCTCATCAGGAGTCACCTGAGATCCTGCCCCCGGTCATCACGCCTGCATCTGAGGGTATGTGTGAACAAATCAGTGCAGACAACAGGGAGCATGATATCCTAATCATGGGGAATTAAGCCAGAACAGGCTTCTTTACCTCCTTGTTTTGGTATTTCTGCAACTTTTGTTTTCCAAAGCATTGAACCCCCTGTGAGGAAGGAAGGTGCTGGGGTCATTACCTTTTCATTCAGCTTTTCCCTCTTTTACCCTCCTTTGCTGTAACAGCATCATGCTCAGATTTTGGAGTATTTTCTCTTGAGCTCACACCTCATCTGTCTCCTCTTGGAAGACAGTGGTACAGGGATTTTCTTTTCTTTATTCTTTTACCTTTCTTCTTTCCAAGGCTGCAAGCATCACAGTAAACAACCCATTTATTCTGATGGTCTTGAAAGCTTTCTCTACACCTCCAAGAAGGTCAGAAAAGCACTTCAGAAAGGGAAAAGGAGGAAAAAAATCCTCCTGTTAGAAAATTGACTGGTTTGTTACCGCACCTTCCTAGCGACGCAGCAAAGACAATGCAACCAGTGCTAAATGTGTTAGACCACTGTTAGGAATTAAGGCATATTAAAGAAAAGATACATTTTCTTTTCAAGTTAGTGTTTTCCAGTACCTTCAGTCACGTCAATTTTCATAAATAGAAACTAAAAGAGGACAAAACACAGTTTGCCAAGATTTTCTATAAGTAAGGGACATAAGATTATACAAATAAGCAAGAAAATACCTCCCAGCTCCTGTGGGCAACAATATATTCACCCATAACTCAGGTGCAGTGATGTTGAAGTGAGATTGACAGAGTAAGTAACCTCTGAAGGAGGCTTTCCTTCTGGGGCAGTCCTGCTAACCCATGCTTGATGCTTTGGATGAGCTCAGTTGCATAGAGATGTCTTTTTCCTCCTCTTAGTTTTGCTGGGTTTATCAGAGCAGTTCTGCAGATGTCAGGGAGACACATTTTGTTTTCAGTTACGTGAGCATAAATCACAACTGATCTACTGAACTCGGATACCAACTTTACGGTGATATCCAGGACATGAAGAGTTCAGTGCCATGGTATTACAACAGCTTAAAGCTCCTCCATAAAGAAACAAAGTCAGGCTTAGCGCTGTCCTGGAAAACATTACAAAGCATGTTTGTTATTGCAAAGAAGACAGCGTTTGCCTTGGCTGTGAAAAAGAAAACCAGCTCTGTAACAGCTACGATTTCATCTCTACCATTTCTCCAGCGAGATTTCCAAGCCTCTTGCACAGATACCCTGCTGCTAACATAGCAGTCAAGATCAGAGCACTTAATCAATCATTCACTGAGGACAAATATGCGTAATCTAAATTAGAACAAACCGAGGCATATTTTATATGACAGCCGTACAGATCTTTTAAGAAAAAGCATTGGCAAGAAAATGGCATGAAAACAAAATTGTCTTGTGTTTATGCTTAAAGTGGTAGATTTCCTAAAAGCTTCTGTGGAATGAGGTAGCCTTGAATACACAGGGGCAAATTCTGCTCTCGCTGCTTTCACTTCCACATTCCCATTAATAAACCCGAGTTGTGTTTGCCCCCTCTGGCTCTGAGGCAGAAAGCCTGCTGCAGACCTCCATATGATGTAGCGTCCTTCTTGAAAACCTTTCATATTTTATGATCACTGTCGATTCTCTTATGATCAGTGTTGGTTCAGGCTCTCATGAATCAAAAATCAGCTCGTGGCATGCATCTTAGAGCAACCTATTTGTCTGCAGGTAGCAAAGGAAAGTGGCACTTTGAAGAATCAAAACCTTCTGCCTTCAGAACAGAGCACAGGCTGCACAGGAGGCTGGAGCACAAGCTGGCATCTTAGACCTCCTCTTCAGGCTCAGCTCTAGGCATGCTGGGTGACCTTGTGTTCTCCCATTTTCCTCTGGCTGAGACATTATTTATCCATGATAATAAAATACAGGATGCTTCAACTGCAACTCATGGTTTAATCTATTGTGGCAACTTGCACTAGCTCCCTTGGAAAATAAGCGAAAATCAGAGGCATTAAAAGGAGTGAAAAACTAAACATCTTTAACTGAAGCCACACAACTCCCACCAGAGGTCAGGCCCTTGTTACCCTGGCTCTGCAGGAGGATATCTCCATACAGGAGCATCCTGGCGATGGCCTTTGAGAACAGATGACAGCGACTGCACAGCACACAGTGCCCATCCAGTCTGGATGCTCTTCTACAAACCCAACAAGCAGCACGAAGGCTCCAGCCCAGCCACACCACCAACAGAGCACCAGCACTGCCTCCTGAAAGGAGGATTGTTGCCAAAATGCTGGGAATATCTGTGCAAACATCCCTTTCCTGCATCCCTCTGCAGAGTGAGCTCTAAATAGCTGCTCTGACTCGGTTCTGCCTCAGCTTCCCTGGAAGGAGCAAACGCTCCTACAACAGTTCATACATCAAGTGGGGAGTGGATTGAGTTTATCCCCATGTTTGGGGATTTTAAAACAAGTATTCCAGTCCCTGCATGAAAGTGGGTCTGGTCTGGGGTGCAGCAGTGCTCATTTTCTCTCCTCCAGCTCTTGGTTTTGGAGAGACCTGTGAGGTTTTTCATGGATATCTGGCAAGATGTCTGATTCTTCTCCCAGCCAGCATGCCAAGGTGAGGCATTGCCACCAGTGCCATTGGCATGGGTGGGTTTGATTAGATGGGTCAGGGAGATAATGGTAGAATCAATGACCCAACATTGCTTGAATTAAAGGCAGCAATGAATACACCAGAAATGCCTAGAAAGGCAGTCAGGGCAATACTGAGGACTTTGGAAATCTTTATCTCGAGTGTCTAAGCAGGAATTTATATACCTACTCACTCATTTTTGCATCCAGAGGTTGGATATGGATTTTACTAAGATCTTTAAGCAGGAGAACTGAGTTTCAGCTTCAAAGATCAGAGCTGCATGTGAAGCTTTTTTACACTTAAGGACAAGACAGAGCCTTCATTTTGGTCTAAGTCCATCTCAGTGAGGAGAGAAACCCTTGCTCCTCTGAAGCCTTCCAGAGACAAACCCCAAAGTGCTGACACCTTCCTGTTAGCACAGACATGCTCTATAAAATGCAGAAATCCTCTCTTTTGTCTCCATCAGGCAGAAGAACCCATCCCAAACCCATCTCTTTTCAAGTGCTGACTTCTTCCTTGTTAGCATCAGTTTCAGTCCGCCAGCTCTTGACAGCTCCAATCAAACGTCTGCCCAAACCTAGATGGTCCAAGCAACTGGCACAGTTGAGGCACGATTAGAGCAGTTGGAGGGATATGGTTTGCATCACATCTTGGATTCACCACCCTGATCCATCAGGTACCATGACAGCCCAGTGGACTGGGGGTTGCATGAGTCCAAACTGACACCATCTCGCTGGGGAACAAAGAATAATCCCCATGTTCTTGTCACCTTATTGTCCTCCCTCCCCATCAAGAAGCATTCATGCAGGCTGGAATCAACTGCCCAAAGCAGAGAGGAAATAAAGGCTCTGCAGGTACCAAAAGCAGCGCTCCCACTTTTCAGTATGCATCCCATTTCCAGAAATCACTCTGAATTACATTCAAACTTAAATGCTCAGTTAATTCCCCCTCAAATCCCTGCTGAAGCACCTCAATGCTGGGCCTTGTTTTTTTAACTTAGCTTTATTTTCTGTAACTTCTCAAGTATTGACTCACTTCAATGGGAGGCTGCTGTGTGGAGGTTCTCGAGGATGGACTGGAGCATCTAAATGGAGGCCTCCAAACATGAGTGTTTTTCCCTTAACCTTCCTGCACCATTGGGAATAATAATTCCTCGCGGGCTGTTGCACAGCTTGATTCATTAAGGTTTATGAAGTGCTTTTAGCTCCTGCTCTGGAAGGCTCTGCACAAGTTATTTTGGACTGCTCAGGTGTTAGGAGAGGCACTGCAGAAGGAATACAAATAAATCAAGAAGAGAAACTGCCCCTTTCCTGCATCCACCCCCTGCCCCCCCACTGTTCTCCATCACTGTTGGTGTCAAGCAGTTAATTTACAAGCCCAGCGCTTTACAAAGCCCCTGGAGCACCAATTGTCCCTTTCTCATGCAACATCAGCTCCTCAAAAAAGCCAGCTGAGGCTCTAGGGGTCACCCCGCTCCTGCCCTTCCCAAGGCAGCCCCTATCCTAATCTGCCTGGATATTCATTTTCGGACAAGTCAGATCCAGCATCACCCCCTTGCAGAATGGTGCTGAAAGCACTGGAATAACCCCAGGGAGGGCTGAAATGGGCCATGTGCCTGGGCAGGGAGGCAATATTCAATTGGAGACAGTGACCCAGATATCCCACTCACCCATGAAGGCAGCAACATCAGAGCCCAATGGGGACAAGGGGATGCTCAGCCTGGCAGGACAACCCAGGAGAGCGATAGGTAAAGAAACAGGCTTGTGGCTTGGGAAGGTAAAGGCAATGGATCTCACATGGCTTTTTTTCCTCCCTCCCTCGCTCCATCTCCCTCCCCTCCTCCAGTCTGTTGCACGGGAGCTGTCGGCCGTGCTGTTCCAGTTCAGGGGCTCCTGCAACAGAAAAGATCAGCTGTTGGAGAACCCATGGAAAGCCCTGGGGGAGAGCCATGGCCGCAAGGTAATCAGCAGGCAAAGTTATTACCATTATGCTGCTAATTAATTCCCAGCTCATTACGTTTCCTGTGGCTAATTTGTACTCGCCGCTGATTTGATTAAACTCATCTCTATGCTAATAAATGTGTTTTCCATTTGTTTTAGCGACTGGAGGAAGAGAGCCCGGTATTTACATATTTTGACGTTTATCAAATAAAACGCGGCGCCTGAATTAATTCTGCTCTGATTTATAAGGGAAGGGGGGGAAGGGGAGCGAGGGGATGCTGAGGGTCAGACATACATTACGTGTGAGTAGTGGGGTACAGGAGCAGCAGGGGCTGTGTGGAGGGGTGATGCTCCTTGGTGTTTGATCCCCATCCTGCACAGGGATGGCTCCTATAAGGTGGGAGCCACCTCATCATCCACTCCTCTGCTGTTTATTTCCCCTTCCCAGCTAACTTTGGGGATGTGGGGCTTGGATTTGTGTGTGCACTGTGTGGTGCCCCAGCACCTCGTCAGGTGGATTTTTCTTTGTCTTTCAGAAATGGCTCTAAATGATGGTTAGATTTACACTGCAGTGACTTTGCTTTGCAGTTCTCTTTGGCAGGACTTGCTATGGTAGTACTGGACAGCTCACATTCCTACTCATATAGGGAGGAACAGACACTTTGCAATGCTATTATAAATACATATATATATCTTAGGCAGCATTTTGCCCTCTCTCTGCCTGGTAAACAGCAGGGCAGGAACCTCTCTCTGGCCTTTAAGCCTTTTAAACCCAAGACTTAAATCTTCAGGGCAGATCTTCAGCAAGAGAAACTCTATTCAAAACTGTCACCCTGTTTCCTGTACTGAATAGCTGCAGTATCAGAGTTCTCTTATGGGGCAAATCCTAACAAAAAAAGAGTGTAGATCAGTGGGATTTGCTCTTTTCCATCAGTTCAGTTTGTGAAATCCAGCCTTTCCTTTTCCAAGGAAAACTGACAATTGTCAGTAAGCACATCCCTTACCTGCACATATGTGTGTGTTCATGTATGCTGGCCTCCATACACCCTCCATATAGCACAGATGAGGGAGGGCTGGGATGGAGGTAAAGCATGGAAATGCTCCTCTTTTGGGGTTGGAAAAGGCATACCAGATCATCAGGGATGCCTGGGAGCCCAGGGCAGGGCTGATCCATCCCAGTCTGCCTCCCTGCTTTGGTCTGGAAGTTTGGCTCAACCCAAGAGGGATTTCTTCCCTCTGCTTCCTGCTTTCAGCTGGTTTCTGTGGTTTCTCTCCCAGCTTTGCACATCACACCAGAGGCCCCCGGGCAGCCCACAGCTTTCATTCACACTCCCAGCTAAAGCTTCCCAGCAAAGAGGAGCCCCAACAATGCCACTTCTTGCTCTGGCATTAAGACACCTTCCACCACTGCTGCTTCACCCCAGGCAATCTGGAAACAGCTTGATTGCTTAAGTAACAATTAACAGCCTTGTCTTTTGGGAGCACTTCTGGTGCACCAGGCACATCCCTTGCTCCAGAGCCTGCGCGCTCCTGCCGTGGTACCCAAACCATGGACATCCCCCAGCTCCTTCCCACTCCTCATCCTTCTGTGTGGAAGGAGCGGGGTTGGCTGCATCCATTATGATGCTTTCCCTCCTCTTGCACTTGCTTTGAGGCTGCAGGGATGTGCCCGTGCTGCTGCTTTAGATGCATAGGACGAGGCTGTCCCACTGGCAATGCCACATGGACCCCTCATAGGGCTGGATCCAGACCACAGCAGCAGCTCCCAGGGTTGTTTCTAAACCAGGATCTCAAAGGGGACCTGGAAGAGCCCTGTCTGGAGCAATGGGGGGATGCCTGACCCTGAGCACCACCCAGGTATGACACAGCCTTGTCTCCCTATCCCTAGAACAACCAGCTAAGCCACACAGCCCAGCGATTCCTGGGCTTTTCCCATAAAAGGTTTTAAGCCTTTGCAAAAACCGGGAAGTATTACCAAGAAAAAAACCCTGCCTTGTTTCACATTAACAGCCTTTGCTTTGCCTGGCGAAGGTGGGACAATAGCCACACGCTGCATGGTATCAGTGTCACAAAGAACGGACCCAAAAGGCTTCATCTCAGGACAAATAAAAGTAACATTGATTCCTTTTTATTTTTCTCTCTTTTTTCCCCCCCCTTCTTTTCCAGCTGGTATCAATACATTAAACAACCACGCTGGAAAAGTGAAATTGATTCAAGGCCTTCAGCGCTCCCTGCCAAAAAAGCCTCCTGCAAGGATCTATTCTGTATTGAATTACAGTCTGGAAAAGTTCAATAGGTTATTGTACAAACAGAGAGCAAAAGCCCGTCAACAATGGAGCCAAAGTGATTGTGCAGCTCCTTTGTGCTCACCAGCCCCGCGCCCCTCCTAAGCTCGGATGTTAAATCAGTTTAATTAAAATGGTGGGCTTCAAATGCTTCACAGTTTTTTAATGCATGGCCCTGTGTAAAGACATGTAGGCTGAGGTTTAAAGCTGCCTGCCTGCGCCATCCCTTTCTTGGTCCCTAAATTGCAGTGAATCTGTAGAGCTGCTGAGCACTTTGGGCAGGTGCTGGGTCTGATGTCCAGAACTGAATGGAACAGTCCAGAACCTCTCTGTACCCCTACGTCCTGTCCTGCAAAGGAGAGGGGTCTCCAGGCTGGTCACATCTCCCTTTAGCTGTTAGTGACATGCAGCTGTGGACACGCATTGGGTGAGCATCCAAGGTGTGCTACCCTTTGGCTGTCCTTGCAGGCTGGAGCTGTGCTTTGGGGCACTATGTGTGCAGGGGATTTGACTGTGGGACACAACAGCACTGGTGTCCTCCCAAAGGAACTGAGGGCTCTCCATGAAGGGGGAAGTCCCTGATGCTGCAGCAGGTCTGTCTCAGGTCCCACTGGAGGGGCAGGAGGCACTCGCAGCGTTGTTTCTAAATCCCCCTCTCCATCTCTAATTAAGATTCAAATTGAGTATAGAAATCATGTGTAAGTAAGATGCTAATTATTAAAGTCATTGATCTCCCAGACAATAAAGCAGCCTCTCTTTTCTGGCCTGCCCGTATTTCGAGGCAGCTCTGAGCCCCTGCAGTAGTAAACACCCAGGATACATGGAAGGCACATTTGAGTAGTGTGTGAATGATTGATTTTGCAAGGAGGTGATGTCCCCATCTTGCTTTGAACAAAACCCCTTTACAGCATCCCCAGCCCCAGCCGACCCTGGCCACACATCTGGTTCCCTTGATAACTCAGCTCCCCATAATGACATGCATTAAACTTTCTTCCCCTGCCTCACTGGACATCTCCCTGATGCTCTTGTCCATGCTGCACCATTGCATTCATTTTCTCATTGGAGTAAACAGGATTTACTACTTTGTGTGTGCTCAGAGGCTTCTTGTGCTGATTCCTCTCTGGCTCAGGAGGAGGGGGTCAGTGTTTCCTGGACAGATACAAGGTGTTTGGGGTATGTGGTCCCTAAGAGCACCTATAGGTGTGCATGGTTTTGTAAGCACACACATGACTGGAGACAAAGGACCCACAGTCTCTGAGCTCGTGGAGCTTGTGACAAGCACCCCAGCAGCTGGGGCTGTGGGCAGTGACCCATCTGACTGCTGTGACCTATGGAGGGGCTGTTGCATGGGCAACAGAAACTGATGATGGGCAGATGGTTCAGAGCTCCTGCTCCAACTGGACACCCTGCAGTCCTTCTCTAGCCATAAAAACAGCCTTAGGAACAGTGTGTGTGTTTGGAGGGGCTGTGCAGCATCCTTGTGAGAAAGCAGTCTGTCTGTCCATCCTCTCCATTCCAAAACCATCTCTACTGTCATAGGCTTCAGGAGCCATAGTGCAAACCCTTGGGGCAGGATGTATCAAGGTTTCATTCCCTTATCCCCAAACTAGGCTACCTTTTCTGGCTGAGCATCCTCCCTAGGAGTTGTGGGGCTTGGGAACAAGGTGCACATATATGAAAGGATGAATGAATAATTACAGGGAATGATCTGGAAACGCAAAGCAGAAGCAGTGTAGGGCCAGACTGCAAGGTGAGGAGGCAAAGCCACAGGCTGGGAGGGTGAATGAAGGTGGCCAGTGCTTTAGTGGCTGCAGCAAGGGCAGAGTAGAGAAGGAAAAGGCTTTGGTCTGCAGCAGAGAGGGATGCCAGCCTGGAAACACAAAGTGCAGTACCACACTGCACCAAAACGCTGGAATTAACATCAAAGCAATCCTGGAGCAAATGAGATTACAGTATGCATGTTAATGAGGCGGCAGTGCTAATCAGCGAGGATGCCGCGCTAGGAGGCCGGCACTGCCAGCTTGGGATTGTTGTTGTCAGGCTGGACCAGGCTTCCATTTGGAATGAGGATTCCACCTGGTTTAAAAACCATCAGTATTTCTGTGGGGTTTATGGCAGTCTCAGATTGGGTTTGATTCTGTCAAGGAGATGTCTGGCCCTCCAGGGTGCAGATAAGAACCTGGAAATGGGATTGAGGTGGTCCTCAGAACCAAACTGAAAACCACTCCAAAGCCAAGGAGCAGATGAAAGTTGCCCAAAAGATGTATTTTATTCTATTTTTAAACCTCATTATTTTTAAGCCAATCTCACCAGTCTGCAGAGAGCAGGATACATCTCTTTGCACACAACAGGCAGTGTATTCATGTGTTAAGATTTCCTAAGGAACATGAAGCCACTCGAGATGCAAGAGGTCCAGCTCTGCTCACGCTTGGTGCCACAATGCTGATGTCAGAGTTATACTTCACTACCGAGCTCCAAAACTGGAGCTTTTGAAAGTCAAGAGCCCTAAAAAAAGCATTTGCTTGGGAATCATGTGGCTTCAGGCAAAAAGCTATAAAAGGGGCAGCCCTTCCACAGGGAGTTTGAGGAAAGGGATGGCAGGAAGGTCAAGGTAAGAAGGACATCATGAAGAAGGAAAGGATTGAGATAAAGAAAGGGAGATAAGCTTCTCATAAGAATTAAAAGGGCAGGACCCACAGCAGAGGATAGGGATAGGAGTGAGCCCTATCTCTGCTACCACTGAGCTGCCTGAAACCTGGGATGCTCCCAGAGGCCAGAGAGCAGATTCGTCTTGGTCAGGGAAGCTTTGGAGCAGGGTCAGGAAAAGGGGAAACCTTTCTGGAGCTTTTCATCTGTCTCTGTAGCAAAGTAACCCCTTGGGAGCCAGAGGAAGGTGGAGAAACAGCCACCCCAGGGGATGGGAATGCTGCAGTATGTGCTATGAAGGTGCAAATCACCCTGGGAAATCAGCCCCAGCCTCCTCAAGGCTTCTCTCAAGCCCTTTTTATGGGGAATGTCACTCTGATCAAGGAAACTAGCCTTGTTTTGATCTGTTTTTCAAACAGCCTTTCTTCTTGATTGGAGAAATTGGCTTAAATGGGTCTCTTTCCCTTTTCTTAAGCAAGGCTGCAATTCGTTTCTGCTTCCTTCTCTTTTCGCCGATAATCTTATTTGCTGGGATTGTGAATAAAGCAGAATTTGGGATATTTGAGTGTTTGTAGAGCAGAATGAGATGTTTTACGTGCAAGCTTGCCATGTAAATGTGTATCTTCTGCAGGTGGCTCTGAGTGATGTGTAGCAGTGGGTGCCAGGAGAGCTGATACTCAGTTCCCAGCCCTTATCCAGCTCTAAGAACATCTCTCTTTTTGCTTCAGAGAGGGTGATGCTGTGGCTCAGCTCCACAGGAATCATTCATGCCTTGATGCAGAGGTGCTGCAGGAATGGGTTCCCAAAGCTGCATTTCCCTCACTGCATTGCCCAAGCAAACAGATCTGGGCAGAGCCATGGATGGAGTCACCAGACGCAGCCCTGCGAAGGTGCAGATGTACCTCCCTTCTGCTGCAGATTTACATGGCTGGGGAAAGAAGCTGTTCAGTACTGCTTTCCATGCCAGGGAAATCATTAACAAATTAATCATTTACTAATTAAACGGCATGATACCCATGTAAAGGGAGTGTGATTATCCTCTTTTGTGAGTCAGGAAGCTAAATGGCGTTTCTGATTTTAAACCAAAATTGCCCTTCTTGCAACCCTGCAGCTTCTGCAGCCACAACCTTTGCTCAGTGGCCAAAACAGCATCTTTAGAGCACTCATCTCTGCTCATCGGTGGGAGAAACCACCCCAATTTGCACTGATTCAGGCCTGATGGCTGTTTGCAGGCTCTTTTTGGAAAGGGTTAGAGGCTTGGTTGGGTGTTTTCCCATGTCTTTTCAATGTAGTATGGATTCTGGAGGGCTGGAAGAGCCAGACAAGGAGATGCGGCTGCATCCTTGTGGGCATCACAGAGGCTTGCTGGGTGCACTCACACCCTTCACCACCCTCTGGATGCATCGCAGCCTGCAAAAGCTATCTGCAGAGTCAGGAGAAGTGAGTGGAAAACGAGAGCCAAAATCTGATCTGCTTCTTTGCATTCTTCTGGTTTTAGTTAGACCGCACATGTGAGATTAAACCTCTGCTTTATCCCAAATGAGGAGCCTCTGGCAATGGGCAGGAGAGAGGAAACTTCATCTGTGGTAGATGAGCATAAAAAATGAGCAGGAGTGAAACTGGGAAGGCAGAGCAGTGGCACTGCTGGTCAGTGAAGACCATGGCACTACCCTTCTCATTGCAGGTTTAAAGTGAGTCTTTGGGATGCTGCTAAAGAAATTCTATAGTCAAAACACCAAGTGATTGCATTGCAGGGATGTTTGTCCTTGCTAAGACCTCTTGTACCACAATGTCTTGAGTGAAGTGCTCAGAAAGAGCAGAAACTCCCCAGAACTGAAGTTAAAATGTGTCCCCTTACTTCAAGATCTGGGGGTGTCCAGCACACGGACAGCCCCAGCCCTGTGCACGTACATGGAGTTGTCATAGGTGTTTGTTTTACTAAGTGCAGCTCTCTATTATTGCCTCCTCTGGAGCTGCAGTGCAATGAAAACTCATTCCCTACGGCCTTGCCCAATAACTTTTGGCACAATGTGTTGTCCAGCTTTCTTTACTTTGTGCTCTGGCTTCATAGACTCAATCAATTGTGGATGTCATACAATAAAGTGGCCCTACTTGTCACAGAGAGAAAAGCGTGCTGGACTTTGCTGTGCAGTTGTTTGCTTTGTGTTGTATACACAGAATAAAAGTTAATTCAGGAGCAGCTAGGAGAAAAAACACTGAGATCAGGAGCACAGAGATACAATGGTCTGAACACTAAAGCCTCGCTGATTCCAGGAAAGTAAGAGACATCCAAGACAGTTCCTTTTCCCATCATAACTCAGTACCAATAAATAGAAGAAGGTGGATGGAAATGGAGTAAATTATTTCATTGCCTGGAGGGACAAATGAGCAGAAACAACTGGGTTGGCTTTCACTTTGGCATGCTTTAAAAAATACCATATTCAATCCCTTGCCATTGAACTTTATGGTAGCCATCCATCCAAGGTTACAACAACCCGGCAGCCTAGCATCGTTTTCCAGCTTGATTTTGCAGGGATAAGGTGACACAGGGGTGATGTCCAAGAGCCTCCTCTTCCTCACCCTCATGGGGACACAAGAAGCTCTTTATCCTTCGGGCACAACAGCAAAGTGTAGCTTGAGATGCCCTTAAGGAGCCGGATTTGCGCTTTGGCTGCGTTGGGAGGCTGTGCCGCAGCCCAGCGCTGACGCACACCCAGGACTAGCCCCATTTTTCTAAGTCAAAGCACATCTCTAATTCAAACACAAAGTGAAAGGATGCTGGAAAGCCACTGGCCTTTATGGTTTATTAAGCTCCTTGTGCAGGCATCATTTTAGCCTTGGTTTCTTTAGACTAGACCATTTCACCACTGTGCTGCACTCCACAAAACCCATTGAGCCACCTCCCCTCCTTCAAAATGATGGAAGAAGTCTGGGGAAAATCCTCCTTTTGTGGCTGAAAGATGATGTGACTTTGTTTTTCCTTTTAAAAATAAGAATAACCGTCACATTTCTGAACAGCTCTTTATTAAACCGTCCAAACACATCATCTGCACTGAAGGATGTGAGGGCTGACACCAGACAAAACCATCAGATTGCTCCGAGAAAAATGCATTGGCTTGTCTTGACAATTTAGGACTCTGTGGAATACCCTGTTCATATTTGCTGTTGATTTTAAGACTGAAATTTGCAGTATGAAAACAGACATGTCCAAGAAAGCATTGCTCAGCTTAAACTTAAAAGGACAGAGATGCAAGATTACAGCAGAGAGATGCAGCTCCTGGCTCCGAGCCCTTTCTTAGGAACCAGCTTTCACTTTGCCTTGGGCTTTTGGTCTATCAGCATCTAATGAAAGATGACAGTGCAGGCTCCCTTAGGGGCTAACGTGGGCAATTTCAGTTCTGGCATTTTAATTTATCTGTAACCAGCAGTTTTCAAAAGGGTAGAGCTAAAAAAGAACTTGGCTTGGTCACACACACACAGACAAAAAAGGGGGAGTTGTGACATAAAATGCATGAGGAGGTTTGCTGCGTTTTAACTCCTTGGGATCCTGCGATGCGGAGCAGAGCCTGTAGCGATGGCCATGGTCTCTTAGCACGTTGGCTTGATGCTATTAACCCTATACACCAGGTAGCTGGTTTTTCTTTAGGTGAAGTGGATTCCTCCGTGGTTTATGGCTGTTGGGTTTAGTGCTGGGCACATCTTCTATATTCCTGACAGTTAAGGTCCCGACTTTTCCCGTTTATTAATCCCCAAAGTTGCATTCAGACACTGTAATGGCAAAAGGTTGGCTTAGGATCAGTAGCAGCCATAAATCCAGTATTAAAGGCTGCCAGTTCATCTCTAACCCACCCCATAGTGTCTAAGTGCTACAAGGGGAGTCAGAGACTGCAGTGGGCAGGCCCGAGCACTGATACACTCATTGCATGTATGAGCTGATGCTCACTGCAACATCACTGGCAGTCCGGGATGCTCATCCCGTGTCCCAGGGATAGAGGAGCATCTCAGTCCTCGATCCAGTCTTCCCATGGCATCTTTCTTGCCAGGTTTCCTGACATCCCACGTGCAGTTATCATGGCAAGCTCCGTGCTGACACAGCCCAACGCTGCAGCCCTGCTGATGAGAGCACCTGGCATCAGCTCACATCCGAACCTCATCAGGAGCTTTTGACACTGCTGTTTATTTGTTCCCTGGCATGTTCCATACTCCCCCAGGCACCTGGCTAGCCCCAGGGCACCCGATCCCATCAGTGAGTTCCTAAAGGCTGAGTCCAGTCCAGCCTCTGCCCGACTTGGGTTGGGGTTGCAAAGCCTCATTCAGGATTGAACAGGTTAATTCTTTTAAAGTATATATTTTTTTAACTTCTTTCCAGGGAAGAATTTCACTTTGCCTTTTTTCCCCTCCCTGCTGCCTCTAGAGGACCAGGCGATTCAAGGCACAACTCTAGCAGATGGTTTTGGTGATGTAAAGCGCAAGGGGATCGCTCCCAAGAGCTGCAGAGGCAGTTAAGTCAGGAATGAACTGATGCATGCAGTGTGCCACAGCCCCCATCCCACCCGGACACAGACACTGTCATAGAATCATAGAATCAAGTAGGTTGGAAAAGACCTTTCAGATCAAGTCCAGCCTTTACCCCAGGCAGCCTGTGTTGTCACCATGGCCCCTGCAGTGATTTATACACAGAGCATCTTATCCAAAACCTGCTGGAAGGGGCAATGAGCCCGTTCCTAAGCACCCCAACATGGGTGAAACCCAAATCAGACGTCTCTTTGGTGACCCTGCCACTGCTGCATCACTGCATGACCCACGGCAGGAGCTGCACCCGATGCTGGGCAATGCAACCAGTGATCGTGCTGCAGAGCAGGAGATTATTGTGGGGTTTATGTTTACATATTCTAATGTAAAACCTTAACCTTCTGTCCACGGCAAATATTGCCAAAGTTGTTAGAGACTGAGAAAAGCAAATCCATATTTTGTCAATATTAGACCGCTGATAAACAAAATTTGAGAACTAAATGCATTCTGTGCTTAGCAAGTGAAAATTAATGTCTGATAGGTGAGAACTGACTTTCTCTTAACATGTCCCTTGCTTTCGTGAGATAATCTGGAGCTATATTAGGAAATACAAACATTTTGAAGAAGAAAATACATAATTTATAGAGAAGCAGCTCTGAATTAGCGGTAGCATTGCACTGAGCTTTACCACAGTCCATCCATCTCTCACCCCGGATCTCAGCTGTGCACAATGGATCCGCTCCACCTCTCTGATGAAACCCGCTCCCAGAAACAGTGAAACACAAGAAACCAGAAACGATCCATAAATTAGGTCTGGCTATAGGTTCAAAATCATAAGTTATGGCCTATTGACCTCCTACTCTAAGGGGAAATCAGGAGTATTTTTCTAAAGAGCCACCACTGGAGGAAGGGAGGTTTAATATATGGCACAGCCAAGCCCTGATGCAAATAAATACAGCGCTGTGTAATTGCAGGGGAAATCAATAAATAGGAGGGTGTTTAAAATAAGGATATGCATAGTGAGGTGTTTGCTGTGTGTGTGAATGGCTGTTGCCCAAGAAGGGGAGGAAGAGCTTTTTCCTGCATAGACCCTCTAAACATGACAAAGGCAACGGCTCCTCCGCTGCCCCTTTTACAAGGAGCAAGTTGCAGCTATTGTGTTCCTCCTCACAGCTCTCTGCAGTCGTGATTATTAGCATAATTAATAAGTGCAGTTTGCTCATTGAAGGCTCCCATCGACATTTGCCACTCAGGCATCACCGTGTCAGAGCAAGGCACAAAAAAACCCTATGACAATGGTTCGGTGACTTAAGGTTTTATTGACGAGCACCACAAAGAGCTGAAGCCCAGAGCAAGTCCCTTTTCACTTTAATATTTAAACCTCTTTTAAGAGGGTGTCAATAGTAACTCTGGTAATTGATGCTGACAGTTGACAGTCTGGCCATGAAAAAGACAAGGGTTATAATTAAAACCCCTAATAATAGCAACAGTGACGTGCTGGCCACCACAGTGAAGGACACTGGGATGGGGGCAGCGGTCTCCTGCATCCCTGATGCCATCAAAGCAGAGCTGGTGGTGCTGCCCAGGAATGGATCAACTGATCCAGGCAAAGCCCTGGATGTCCTGGATGAGAAACCCATCCCTGCTCAGCCTCGAGACTGGCCAATGCCTTTAATACCTAAATACCATTTGTAGCTAGTTAACCTCAGGATTTCCAGCATTAAAGATATTTCCCACAGGAACCAGGGAGCACTGGAGGAATGGATAAATGCAAAGTTCATGGAAGTGGATGGGAAAGAGCACACAGCCCTTTGCAAATCCCAAAGTACAGGGAAAATACCCAGTGAGTGCACTCAAAAGTAGTTAATTTATTGGATAAACCTTCCTGATTTTCATTTATCTTATCCTGAGAAATGAGTCTATTGTTTCTGGTTAAAACTTGGGCGAAAAGCAGCCAAAATCTGAAGCAATGTGAGTTCTAATGCACTGTGCTAGGTAACCTGAGCATCATTATTGTTGTTGCTCAGTCTGTAATGCAACCAGGAGGAATTGCATAGTAGATCACCATCTTCATTGTTTAAATGCAGGTACAGAGCAGTTTTCCTGGCTTTGAGTTCTTCTAATATACAGAAAATGACATAAAACCAAACCCAGACAGGTACATGTGGTTATTAAAGCTGAATCAGTATTTTGAGTTTTGATTATTTTGTTAACATTTTGAAATTAAAAGCTGAGAAACCACTGAAATATCTTTTGCACATTCTAATATTGAGCTGAGTTCACTATGGGGAAAAACATATCACAAACAGAAATATGGGACTTCTAAGAAGTGAAGTTTAATAAAGCCCATCAGTAACGGCACTTCTCTTTTTCTCCCCGTCAGGCTGAATGGCTGCATAGACAGAAATCATTGTGAACAAACCCAAGGCACTTCAGCTAAACCATTCCAGGTCCTTCCCCCTCTTACATTCAGCCTTTAAGCACAGCAAAAATCCTTCTTAGCCACCCTCTCCCAGCAAACCCTCTCCTGCTCTATAGGTATTTAAGCAGGATGTCCCATCCAGCCCCTTTTTCTGATGTTCTGGATGGTTTTCCTCTGTGCTTTGGGCTTCTCCAGGCAGTTCTTGCAGAGGAAGATGCACAACACAGGAACTGGGATTAAAGAGACGGTGAGAAGTCCTAACTGCTGCCGTGCGGCAGAGAGCTGGGTACAGATTTAGTGCTTAACAGCAGAGAGCTTTGTAGCAATTAAAGCTGATCAAAACCCACCAAATACCAGAGAAAATAAGGGAGGAGGTTGGAAATCATCACAGTATTACGTGTGTAAAAGGAAAATGAAATCAATATTCTTATTGTTCCCTGTAAGAGTCTCCCAAGGAGGGCAGAGCCATGCCCCAGTCTCAGGGCTGCCTGCAGAACAGAAGGTGAGTGGTCAGATCCTTATCAAAAATGGCAACGGGAAGCTTTTCTTTAAAAGGTCTGCTCAAAATAAAGCTCTCCTGAGTGATTTCTGCACTTGTATTTAAAAGATGACCACCACGAGCTAGCTGGCAGTGAATGAGTGTGCTTTAGATAGTTCTATTGCTTGCTATAACAATGCTAAGTTAAAGCTGTCCTTGTGCGTGCGCACACACGTGTGTGAGCAGGTTTCATGCCAAGGAAAAAGGCTGCTGGTGAAGATGTAGTGGTAAATGCATCAGCTTCCTCTTCAGAGTTACTCTTTTCCACAAGTAAAATGCCCTGTGTACTGTAAATGCTCCTCTGTACTGTAATGCATTTGTTACCACTATGGCTCTTATTTAAGCATCTGACTACAGTAATTGTTTTATACATTAACTATACTCCCTGATGGTTGCTCTATTATCTTTCTTTCTTTCTTTTTTTTTCTCTCCAAAATGGTGCTTGCAGATATTAGCAGCTTGATTACTCGTTTTATTAACAATTTCAACACGGTGTCAGTGTTGATTTGGGAAGCAGGGTGGTATTGTCAGTGCGAGGTTGAGTTTTGTGGGGCTTTGTTACTGAGCTTACCGCTCAGCCTCCCCTACCCCAACAAGCCAGGCTCTGGAGGAGCCTCAGTTTCTATCCAAGATGCATGTTGACAATCCATAAGATTCACTTTGCTGCAGATAAAGCATTTGCATGCAGCTGGCCATCAGGGCCAAAGCCATGCGAAAGCGATTTGTGAGGAACAAGCATGGAAATGATGGATTAGGAAAGGGAGATGCACAAAATCCCTGCAAGGCAGTGATGCTCTCCCGATAACCACCGTGTGTGCAAGTGTGCGTGTGTGTTTGCACATCTCTGGGTAGGAGCTCAGAAAGGCAGGACCAAACCATCCATGTCAGGGCCTTTTATACAGGAGCAATCCCCAGCAGCAAGTGGAAGGGGAGGAAGATGCTGGATCAGGCTCTGGAAAGGGGCAGGCGAGGGTGCTGCAGTGCAAAGCACTCCCCTGCCTTTGCTCATGCGTCACGTCTGTCACCGACAGGAAAATCAGAGTCTGGTGCCAGTTATTAAATATCTTCATTATAAGGGCATTCCTTCCAGCTGACTTTCAATTTTGTTGTATCTAGGGGCCCCGTGTTAATAACTGCATGCTAAGGACAAGTGTTCTCAGAAAACACTGACTGTTTAAGTTCTTCCACATAATATGCAGCTTCCTGCTTCTGACTGATAGATATATTGTGCAGCCAAGCCACCATAAAGGCAATAAATATATGTACTGTTATGGGTCATGAGTCTAAAAATTAAATCGAATGCAGAAATTGAGTCTTGACAGAATCTGAAGGGATAATGTCTTAGCTTCTCCAATTACGCAGTTCAACATTTGGATAAATCATATGAAAGTAAGTATTTAGCCCCATTTTTCATAATCACTATTAATGAGAACAAAATGGGAGCTGAGGGCAGAGGGAGAGAGTTCTGACAAGATAAATAGCATATGGGGTGTGTTGTCAGCCACAGAAAATCAAGGCTGTTTAAGCCCCCTAAACAGGAGGAAGGAAAAATGCAGTAAAAAATACATAGAGAGAACAGTGATTGTGTGTTCTTATCAGTGACAGTCTCTGTGTCAGGGCTCCTGAGATCTGGCTGCCCAAACACCACTTAGGACACACAAGTATCATCTAGAGCTCCCTGGGATGGTGTGAATGACTGATACCCAGAGCACACCATTTAAATACTGCCTTTTTTCACCCTGTAACGGCACTTAAAACCTTGCTAAAAAGCTTAATTTAAAAGAACACTGATTTTCCCCCCTGGATCAGTCCCTGTGGGGCCAGGACAGGCAGTTACATGCACCTTCAGTGGCCATGCCTTTGTTTCAGGGCAATCAAAACACAGAAGGAATCGTGTCATTTATACCGTGGGTTTCTGTGCAGGGCTTAAAGGAAGGAGGGGAAGGTATAAATTCTGTGGTTATTTTCTGTCATCTTCTCTGCCTTTCCTGCTTTTCATGTTGAAATCACTTTAAGCATCTGCGGCAGAATTATTCTTAGAGAGTCTCTCATGAAATTAGATGTCTCTGAATTGAATTCATTTCCACTCCATTTTGTCAGATGCTAACACGGGGAGAGCCAGATCCTGCTCTGACTGGCTTTGAGACATCATCCCCCTTTTTGCCCACAGAAGTTGGGGCTTCACACTTGTACCGCCCTGAGTTCATGCCCTGTGTTTCGGTACCACAGGGAGCATCCGTTGCTCTTGCTGGGATGCAGACAGTAGATGAAGTGTTAGGATGTTATAAATCCTAACAACTCGCTAGGAACCAAATGATATCAGATCATTCCTACAATATAAAGTACATGGTCACCTTTTTGTACCGCATTAGTTACAGGATCCCCACTAATGTCAACAGCAGTTTGTGGTATCAGACACACATACGTACCCTCTGCCGCTCTGAAGACGAGCGTTGCGCTGTAAACCTCTGCATTAAGCTATAAATACCCCCAGCAATCCAGGGCCGAAGGGACCATTTCGATATCTCATGCAACATTAGCAGCTCACAGATTAAGCACGTGGGGCCTGGGAGATTATCTCCTTGAATCAATATGAAGCAGGGAAGCAAACAAACAGCTGGCTGGGTTCCCCCCAAATAAAAGCGTTTGATGGTGGCAAGCTTCAAAGCAACCGGTTGACATGAAATGGGCTGGGTGCTGTCCCCTGCCGTGCCCAAGGAGCAGGGGGGAGTGTGGAAATAAAGGAACATCCAAACATTACTGCTTCCTCCTTTCCCCCTCCTGCCCCTGACAAACCACATCCCAAAGAAAAGCAGAGAAGCAACAGCAGCCGCCCCAGAACATATGGTGGAATCAAGCACAGGATCCCCCGTAGGTTTGGGATGTACAAGTAAATATTAATCTGGGGGGGATATTGGGGGCTGAGATCAAAGGAGCTGCTCCCGTTTCTGTAGGGAAAAGGAGTTCTTTGATGTCACAGCGTCTTCCCTGCGCCACCTAATGAACTGAAATTGTGACACAGTGACATCCTGCGAGGCCTGAAAGCACTCAGCACAATGACACATCTTTGGGGTTTGCTGCTCTCTTTATCCATCCGCTCCCTTTGTGAGGCAGCGAGGGGAAGAGTCCCGCTGGAGAGGGTGGAATAACAGCGGAGGCAATGGAGGGGGATTGGGGTGCGAGAGGGGAGCGTTTCTCCCATGCTTACACACAAGGGAGAGGAAAAGGGGACTCACTCCATTGCAAGCCTGGCAGGGATGTATCAGGTCAAGATGCTCACATCCTCCCACATTGTGCCCATCCAAGGCCATACTGGAGTCATCCTAGCGCTGCACTTCATCCTTCACAACATCCTCATGTGAGGATGGACATGAAAAGGGTTTCAGGAAGATGCAGGGTCAGGGGTAGGATGAGCTTCTTCCCCAAGTCCTGAGGAGTCAGAACATCCTCTGGTTCACATCAGGACAATATCCAGCAGGTAGGAAAACCATGGCAATAAGCATCTTCCTCACACAGGCTTCTCAGCCTGGTTTTGGCCAAACAATGGGCTGGAATGTTTCATACAGGCTCCCAAAAGAAACCCACAAAAAAGGAACCCTGTGTGCCCACCCCAAGAAGGGAAAGGAAGAGCAGGGAAGACCCCACATGTGATGGTCACAGCTACCTAAACCCCTGTCCCAAATGGCAAATGCTCTGGTGAGGAAACCAGAGAGAATGGGAGTAAAATAAATCCTAATAAACTCTAAATAATAAACTATAATAAATATAATTAAATTATAATAAATCCTAATGAACTGAAGCTCTCAGTGCAGCTGGGGAGGGAGAAAGGAGGTGAAACTGGGATGAAGAGATTGGGATTTTTAAGGATGGATTAATGGATGGGAAAGGGGTTGGTGGTCGGCTTTCAGGTCTACCTGCTTGCCAAGCAGAAAGGCCCTGCTGATTTTGGATGGTTCTCCAGCCTCCAGCCAGGAGGTGGGTGACCTGCCATTCCCTACAGAGCATGGAATGGTTTACTGGTCTTTTCTGGAAGCATCTCTCTGTATGCAACCCATGGCTCCTGGCAAGGACACAAAGCCCAGCAGACCCTGGGGTCAAGCTGCACACAGCCACTCAGCCAGTGCAGGGTTAAATCCAGTTAATCCCAGGGATTTATTCCAGATTAACCCTGGGAATTGAGAGCAGCGCTTGGCCCTGTGTGACAGGGTCTGGTTTGCAATGGCAGAAGGAACCCAACAGCATTACCTGCTTGGGTTGGGGCACAGATCCGGGTGGGAGAGTTGCTGAGGCCCTAAGTTAGGGAATGTAATACAGGGAGGTAGAGCTGCTGAAGCAGACTGGGAAAAGGAACTGTACTCAATCACCTGTTTTGCTTATTTCATAGCTGGGGAAATTCATCTATTCCTTGGACCTGTTTGTGCTGTGTTGTTGCGAGGCAAAGGAACTGTTAGAGACAATAAAAAGGGTGATGCTGAGCTGCAAACTGCCTTAAAATGCTGCACCCAGGTAGGAAGAATAAAGCCATGAATTGGGGAAAAGAGCTCCATGTCTTTCCCGAAGCCAAGGATGTGGTTTGATCTCTCTTCACCGAGTCACTGGGATTAGGAAGGCATTAACAGGAATGACAACTTGATGGGGTTTAGCAAAGCATCATGACACTGTGACACCAGCTTTCCCCAGAACACTGTGTTTAGGTGCATGTACACAGAAACACACTTACATACGTGTCAGTAGGCACAGGAGGGAAGCCTGTAGGATGTCACTGGAAAAGGGTGTCATTGGAAAAGCGTGAGCATGGGATTGAACTGTCCCAGGAAGGGCTACAGAAATGAACCTGCATAATTCCATCAACATGGAGGAGTTTGCTGTCAGGATGTTGCTGCTGGGGGTACACAGCAATAGGGCTCGAACACCCTGACACCCCCTAAATCACAGTGACAAATGGAGGGTGGTTCCCAGCACACATCTACCCCTGTGGGAAATAGTTTCTGGAGTGAGGGATCTGTCTCATGGAGCTTCTTTGACATGAAAACCCCACTGCAACAGTGAGAGGGTTTGATTGCACAGAAGAGACTGGGGCTGGATGCAGCTCCAAGTGCTGCTGGGTAGAAATAGTCAATAATAATAGTGGTAGTAATAGTAGTAGTAGTAGTAATAATAATAAATAATAATAATATAACCATTATAATTAAAATTACAATAATAATAATAATGCAGTGAGAAAAGGCTCATCTGGAGCTGATCATTGAGGCAAATTAATGCAGCTGTGATGTAGCCTTGGGGTGGGCTTGGGGAGGTTTTGGGTTGGGGAAATCCCATAACTTTGAGGCATCACAGAGCACTTTGGTGAGACCCATGGGTAATTTGCTCAGAGAACCTGCTCCTGAGGTTTGGGTGCCTTAACAGCCATTTCCCCACCTTCCTCTTATTGAAAAGCCTGTCTAAGTTAGATTAAATAAATGCTGCTTTTACAGCATCAGGGGTGATGTATGGGCTGTCTTAAGGATGCAGGTGTTTACTGCAACTTTCCTTAGCCCATAGCTGTATTTGGCTGGTAAAGTGTGAGTTGACCCCCATCCAGTTAATGCATGAACATCTTGAAGGAACTCAGTTATTTCACATTAGAGTCGGGCTGATACCACCATTCCCTAAACTGGGCAGCAGGATCTATCCATAGAATCTATGATTCTATAGACCAGAGGCACACAGATCTTTCCGTGAGCTTCCCTTGCTCTGTGATGATGGATAAATTGAGGCTGTGATACTTGAATTAAAAAGTTCAAAAACCAGGATGTAAAAGGAAGTTGGCAATGATAGGAAGCAGGCTGCATCATTGGAGCCTGCCAAGGCAGTGACTCAGGCTTGTTTCACAAACCCTGAGCATGATTTAGGCTTCCTTGCCGGGATACGAGGTCAGGGTGGGAATCCTGTCCATAACCCCTGCTTTGCTGCATGGAGAACATGGGACACTGCAGCCTTCCCCAGCCAGCACCAAATGATGGTCCTTCCACTGCCACAGACACGGGGCTGCTCCCGTTGTGTGGCAAAACCACCACCACCTCCAACTGACACAGGTGGGATATGGATGCAAATGGAAATCAGGACCTTTGTTGCTCCAGGCCCTGGCGTGGTGCTTCCCTGCGCTGGGGAGCCAGGAAGGAATGCTGGTGGTTGGGGTGGGGGATCAGCTCCGGGGATGGAAGTGGAGGTCCTACACCTTGCCTGTAATCAGCCTGTGCACAGCCTGCGGTCAGCCCGCTGCCTGCCGGATCCCTGCCCGATCCCTGCCCACACTCACTCCGCACCCTCTCTAGATGCTGCCCGCACTTATCCCATCCTTATCCCCCTCTCATCCCTCATCCCATCCCTATTCCCACCCCGTCCCGTGCTCCCCCCCCCCCCCGCCCCTCCCGCAGTCCAGGGCAGGCTCGGGCGGGTGCTGCCCCCTGCCGGCGCTGCCAGCGCCCTGCAGCGGGCCCGGGCCGTGGTTGCCGCGGTAACGGGGGGGGGGGGGGGGGGGACCGGAGGGCCCGATCCTGGCTCCGCCACCGGGGCTCATCCGGAGCTCGGGCAGAGCCATTGGGGGAGCAGGGCATCAAAACGGGGTTTAGGGCTTTGTTTGGATAGAAGGGGCTCGGAGCATCCCTCATCCCGCAATAGGAATTCCCTTTACACTGGAGATGCGGACTCATCCCAGTGCCACCTCCCGGGCGCTGGGAGCTCGCTGTCCGATGCGCTGCGAGCGGCTGCTCCGTGCCTTCGCCAGCATCCCCCTTCCCGCAGCCTGATCAGGATTCACCTCGCATCCAGGAGGAGCAGGGCCGCGGCTCCCGGCATGCACCCGAAACTGCAGCCCGTGGCTCGCTGCAGCGGCCATCTGGTTGGAAAACAAGAGGCCAAACGGCTTCAGCATCACGACATGTGTCCGCCAGCGGGGAGAGAAAGAGGGGGACACGCAGCAATGCCAGGGAGAAGGATGGCGTTGGGATGTGCGCGGTGGGATGTGAGATGTGGATGCAGCAGCATCCCGTGTGCTGCGGGATGCTGCTGATGCACCCTCCTCCCATTGCTCATCCCAGAGAAGCATTACGGCTCTCAAGGATTTCCCCCTCATAAATTAGTATCTTCCAGCTGTTTCCTTCCACATAAAAATCTCTCCTATTTCTTCTCTTATTGCTTTATATAAACAAACATGAGAGCGACTCGTTCTAAATAAAGTTATTTGTCTACGTAAATTAATATATCATATTCTCTCCTGAAATATAGAGAGCTATTTGTCTCCAGAGAAATCATGTTGAGTGACATAGTATAACCCTATTCATTTGCATATGCAGATATGTCTAATTATTCAACTTGCAATTAAAGGCTTGTGTGTCAGCAAATGAGACTAATTAGAATCATAGAATCATAGAACTGGTTAGGTTGGAAAAGACCTTTAAGATCATTGAGTCCAACCATTAACCCAGCGCTGCCAAATCTACCATTAAACCATGTCCCCAAGCACCACATCTACACGTCTTTTAAATACCCCAAGGGACAGGAATGCCACCACTGCCTCGGGCAGCCTGTTCCAATGCTGGACAACCTCTTGTCCTAATATCCAATCTAAACCTCCCCTGGTACAACCTGAGGCTGTCTCCTCATCTCCCTTCACCTTCTCTGGATCTCCTGCAGCACCTCAATGTCTTTTCTTATAGTGAGGGACCACAAACTGAACACAGGATTCGAGGTGCAGCTTCACCAGTGCCCAGTACAGGGGGACCATCACTGTCCTAGTACTGGTGGCTGCATTATTGCTGATACAGGCCAGGATGCTATTGGCTATCTGATCACACTGACAGCTCGTATCTAACCACTGTTAATCAATACCTCCAGGTCCAAATATTCCCCAGTCTCTTGTGTTCCTCCCTCCTGGAACTGTCCCAGGTTAACTTATCCAGCTCAAATCAGGAGAGGTGACTCCTGGAAATGTCTGAATTAGAAACAGAACTATTTGATTTTGGAAATCACTGAAACAAGACTTTTTGGCTTCAAAACTTCAGGCTCCACTTGTTCTATTACACTGGAAGCCATCCTCAACTCGTTCATCACATTCTTATTCACCGAGTGATATGAATAACATTTATCATGGTCACTCACAACGATATTTTCCCAATCTGCACATTACAAATCAAAACAAATGCGTGTGCAGATAACTGGTTTATTTCCAAAACCACATTAATCCCAGCAGAGCCACAGCCAATTTTTCACAGGTTAATGCAGAGTTACAAGCAGGAATTACATTTAGGAAAAGTCAAAATTGCCTCATTTTGACTATTTTCAACCCAATACCTTTTTCTCTTCTGATTTCAGGCCTCCAGCGAGGGGGTTCCTCTGTGCAACTTTAGCCATTGAAACTGTAGACTAGATCCAACGACCCATGAGGACACATGGTATATCCCTTCCTCGCATTCCTAATGATGCCTTTCAATGAGAGAAGCTGTTGTTTGGATGTGCCCCAATTTCATTTGGAAATAACCTGGGATTTAAAACAAAAGAAAGGGAATAAAACAGCATCATTGATGCAAAACAATGGGTTGTGCTATTCTTCTGTTTTCTTTCAGTGAAAGGAAAAGGAAATGAAAGACAATTAATTTCTAGGTAATCCAAATATGTTGGAAGTTTCTTCTGTTTCTCTATAGGGGGAGAGAAACAGGAGGAGAGCAAGTGATAGGCTGAGAAAGTTGGGGCTGTTCAGCCTGGAGACCTCAGAGCAGCCTTCCAGTATCTGAAGGGGGCTATACGGATGCTGGGAATGGACTGTTCATTAGGGACTGTAGTGATAGGACAAGGGGTAATGGGTTCAAACTTACACAGGGGAAGTTTAGATCGGATATAAGGGAGAAATTCTTTACTGTGAGGGTGGTGAGGCACTGGAATGGGTTGCCCAGGGAGGTTGTGAATGCTCCATCCCTGGCAGTGTTCAAGGCCAGGTTGGACAGAGCCTTGGGTGCCATGGTTTAGTGTGAGGTGTCCCTGCCCATGGCAGGGGGTTGGAACTGGATGATCTTAAGGTCCTTTCCAACCCTAACTACTCTATGATTCTATGAAGTGAGGGGGAAAAAACCTCTGCAGAAGGAGCTTTCTGAAAGTGTGTTTTAGAATCAGCATTCTGCATTTTCTATCTGTTCCAAAACTCCTAAGGGTGAAAAAGCACCAGCACAAAACTATTGGAGCACTTTATAGGTCCACAAATCTGAGTGAGAGAATTAGGGATCTTCACCTTCCCGAGAACCCAACATCCCTCATAGGACCCTAAATAAGAGCTTTACTTTCACAGGAGCTCAAACTCATTTGCTCTCATCATGGTGCTTATGGCACCTTTCAAAGCCCAGCGGCTCTGGGCACTTGGAGGCTAGAAATGTCCTTTTTGTTCCACGCTTCTTTATTACCCAGGTCAGTGGGAACTCATCCATCACTCGGTCTCTTAATGCTTTCACAGTAATAGCTGCCCTTTTCCCTCTTTAACACATACCCTGTAAATGGAAATGATCAGGCCACAAACAGGGCTGTTGGTCCTGGCCAGGCTCCTGTTGCCTTTTGCCTCCTGCATCCGGCTGAAACACAGTGGGGTTAAATCATGTTTAGCACCTAGGGATCAGTGACAGGAGTAAATAAGTATTCTCTAACCTTCCCCAAAAAGCATAACAAAATAATAACGGGAAAATGAGGTTAAGTGGAACCATTTCAATAATGTTACAGTCCTGCTTTCCATCAATGAACGCTGGGAAATTCAATGTCTTCAGAGGCAGTGATTTCATTTCGCTCTCTCCGCTGCCGAACTTCTCCTCACAAAGCAATGAGTTAAAGACTTAGCTGCAGATTCATAATACATCTGAAAGGTGCTTTTTGTGTTTAATATTCACTGGAATGGGTGACTTTGCTGGGTTTGGTTATCGAGAGGAATAATAGTTTTCAGTTCCATTGAAGCAGAAGATATAATTCTATTATCTCTTCTTTTTTGGATAAAATAATCTGGAAGAAGTAGAGCAAAATGGGAGACGAAATGATCCCATAGACCCTGTTAATTATGTATCCATCATCTAAAATAGCAATAAGAGCATCATAAGTTTTCATTAAATAGGACAGGGGGATATTTGCAATCTTGCCCTGTCAAGTAAGAAATGGCTTGAAAAACTCTGCTTATTCTATTTCAATAATTCTAACTAATTTTGGAGCAATTAGCATTAAATTTTGGAGCCTACTAAGTAGGAACCTGACACTTTTGCAATTTTGAATCCATTTGTGCGTTGCTCCATATACAATAAACCTGAGTTCAGGCCCTGCAGCTTCAGGGATTTAAAAGGTAGATGCCTGCTCTAAATTAGGTGCCTGAGCAATATAGTTTAGGGATGGGGACCTCAGGCTTGTATTCACTACACAGCTTTGCCACCAAGCTGCTGTTTCCCAGCTCTGATGCAGCACAACTGCATCACCATATTTTAAATGGATATAATTGAAAGAGGTGCCATTCTATTCACCCTGCAGGGAGCAGCTGATCCAGCACTGATCCTGATTTCTGGAGTTCAGGCTGGAAATGAGCTAACTCCAACAAATTGCCAGTGTTTCATCCTGAAATGCAAAGCTACCTCCCTGGTGCCCGGTGAGCTCTTTATGCCGCAGGTTCAGGGAGCAGATGGGCTGTTTTCTTCCCTGCTTTCCTGTGCAACACACTCATTGTGAAGATGTTCTCAATGCTCAAGCCTCGCTGGTGCCCTGGGTAGCTCGGGGACACCTCAGCTTGTCCCCATCTCATGCGTCTGTCAAGGAATGCCATGCCCCACGTTATGGGAAAACCCCCTTGCAGACAGAGAGAGCTGTTTTCCCATTCAAACGAAGCCTAACAACAAAGCCACGCTGCCAAAGGCAGAGCAAGCAGGTTTGATCCTTGCAGAGGTGCAGCGTTGGGAAGGAAACCGGCTGCATGTTGGAAACGCAGACAATGTGATAAAGAGCTGGAGAAGCAGGAGAAAAGCTGCTGCTGCTGCAGCTTTAAATTAAAATGCTGCATCAGCCAGTCCCTCAGGACTTGATAGAAATCTAATTAGTCAGACAATCTGGCACCAAATGTCCTAATTTCCCCAATCCATGTGGGATTTGTGCATTCTCTTATTCACTGCAGTTCTGAATTTCAACCTGAGCCTTTCTAACCCCTCTCTTTCTCCCGGGCAGACTTGGGACTCGGGAGAAGGTGATCCCTATCAAAACCTAATTGTTTTTCACAAACCTTTAATTAATTAGACTCCAGTTCATGAAAGACACTTAAAATAAGAACAGTTTGTTTAGAGACAAGTGCTGGGTGAGGACTGCTGCTGGATTTTCACAAGGAACCCAAGTGTAATTAATGTGCATGGGCTTACGCTCAGTGTGTGGGGTCCGGAGTCCTGCCTGGAATGTGCTGGGAGCAGAGGAAGGACCATGGCTATGGCCAGCAAGCAGTCAGCCCAGGATGGAGCATGGGTCCCCTGCAGCCATGGGTTAAGGGCAGCAAGCCCTTGGGATGGTGGGTACTTAAGAAGAGCTCCACAAAGAAGTGGTGTCCCCCCAAGGTTGGTTCTATGGGGCACACTGAGAACAGCAAACTCATAATGCAATTAGCCCTGTCCTAGGGGACCACAAGCTCTGGGAGCAAGATGATGAGCATCCCTGAATCCCCCTGGCACTCTTGGAGTGAGAATCTTCACTCACACAGGATTAAGCCATTTGGGAGTAGCAGATTTGGGTTTCTTTTCTTCCTATGACCTGTCATGTTGAAGCTTTTTATTAAAGCCTCTTAATCCCCAGATTATCACCACAAAAGTTGCACAGCACCATCCCAGATAAGGCAGGGTCCATTGTGGAGATGCACATTGGAGGAGTTTTAACCTGCAAGTTATTGGCATGCAAGACCATGAGGGGCTGCTTTGCTGCGTTGCCCATTGCATCAAGGGGAATTGAATATGTATAAAGAAGACTTCAAATGGGCCATGCAGTGTGTTCATCCCCTACATGTGCCATTCCCAAGTGGCCATGGGGCCCTGCTGAAAGGAAACAACCCTGCCATGCAGCCACCACATACATGTGGAGTCTCCCAGCTGCCATACAGCCTTCATGGGAAGGTGAGCCCAGCTAGGGAGAAGGGGTTGGTTCCCTTCTCCAAACACCCCATTTCACCCCAATGGGATCCATCATTTGATTTTTAAGACAGGAATAATAAGAACAGGAAGGCAGAGCTGGTGATGGAAACCCTATTTCTATCCTGACTACTGGGGGAGGACAGCAAACAGACAAAGTCCCTGCTAGGGATCCTTGCTGACACAAAGTATGCCATGTGGAGCGCAGGCTTATGCTGTATACAAAACTAATTAGCAGTTACCTTGTAGATGAAGGAACAACTCAAGCATCTGTTTCACTCAAGTGGTTGTAAAAAAAGAGACAGCCCTCGTTGGAACAGCCTTATGGGTTTGCAAATGTCATTGCTTGGGTCTGGGGGGCTCCCAGATCAGTGCTGGGGAGCCCCGGAGAGACCATCCCCTCCACAAAGTGTTTCCAGGCTGGTGATGAGTGAAGCAGGATGTGCCCTCTCTTCTCCCCTGCCATGTTGGTGCAAGCACCTTGTAACACCTCCCTGCAAAGGCTACCAAACAAAAATTAACAGGGAAATGCTGTATAAACACGTGTTGATTGGGAGCATCACAAGTGCGAGTAGGGAGGGCTCTCAGCAGAGCCCATGGCACTGAGCTCCCTCTCAGTATGTGAGATGTAGGTTATACATCCACCTAGTTATATATACTCACACACACTGCAAGATGACCAGCTCCACCAGCTCTCCCTGGTGTAGATGCTGCTGTACAAAGCCAAATCCTGGCTATCACTCACAGAGATGCTGAGCACCACTTGTTCCTACTGAGATCCCAGCTCTGGGTCAAGCTCAGCATCCATCAGGGCAGAGCAGTCTCCCCCCTCAGCAGCAATTTGGAGACCTTCTCTGTCAGCAGACAGGGCTAAGGATAGCCCAGGACACGGCTTGGCTCTCAGTGTGTAACCTCTCATTGCTTGCTAAGTGAGGATGTCACCCAGTCGCTGGGGATCTGGCTCAGGATGTGCAGACCTGGACTCAGTCTGGCTCTTTTGCAGCGTTTCCTATGACCTTGGGCCAGCTGCTTGGGTTTCCTCCGTACCTGTTTCCCATCTGCTGGAAAATGACTGGATATATTAAAGGGTTTGCATGGAGATAAGTAAACTGTGAGATTATTCTTAGCTATTACACTGAGAGGGCCTAAATATTCCTATTTTCTGTAACAGCTCAAGAACTTCAGCATCAGGGACAAAAAGGTGTCGGGAAAATAACACATTGCCTTTCTGGGGCCTCCTCTTGAAGCAGGGAGCTGTGTCTTCCCTTGGAGCCAGCTCTTCATGCATCTTATGAAATGGCAATGCCCACATTTTCCCTAACAGCCTTCATTCCAGCACATGAAATGGCCCCAAGTAGCCTTTGGCTCATGGAAACCTTCCAATGTGCTTAACATTACTTGCAATGCCCATATTAATCATAGCACGCAGGTGCCAGAGGCACCGGAGGGAAGGAGAAGGGACAGGCCAGGTAATTTATCGCTCTACAGCCCCAGCATGAGCTGTTGCATTAGTTCAAGATTACTTTGCTTTCAGGTTCCCCAAGTTCTCGGGATACACAACAGGAGAGGGGGTTATCTGTGAATCATCCCTCATCGCTCCAGCTTTTGGCTACAACCTTGTCGTGACTCGTGGAAAAAACCCTGGGATTATAAATACAGTGTGGGGGTGGGGAAGTGACTAATTGAGCTCAGTAATTAAACACAGCTCCCAAAAAAGCTGAGTGTGTGGCTTCAACCATCAGCACCCCGAGTGTGGGGCGAGAATGCCTCCGGGATTGGTGTGGTATAAGCGGCATCATCATTTGGAAGGATGCGACAGAGCAGTCGATGCATGGGCTTGCTACGAACAGGCTTAGGTGATGGAGATGAAGCAGGGAAGTAGTTCTTGTGGCTTCAACTCCAAAATGAAGGAGTGAGGAAATGTAGTGCAAGGATTGATATGTGCAGGCAAAGCCAGAGCTTTGAGCATTCACCTGGGCCATGAGATCTGCAGGCAAGGCCACCGGGCTTCCCCCAGACATGTGAAGGCACTAAATAAAACTGGTACCCAACCTGGCAAACTTCTGCTCCATCTAATAATACTGAAAGGGTAAAATACCAGCATCAATACATCCCAGGTGTCAAATGAAACCATTTGTACACACTTGTTCCTTCTCTGGTTCAATTAATAAAGGCAGCCAAAGAAATACCAAGCACATTTCCTGTCAGAAAGCTCCCCAAACTTAGTGACATTTGGAATAACACAAGACAGCTGCTCTGTGAGATAAGTTAAATGATGTATTCAGAAATAGCTCCGTTCGGAAGGTTGCATCTTTCATAGCAGCCTGGCGCCGAAATCTGTGTTGTGTTCTTCCAATGTGGAATAACTCTTCTTCCCGGTTTACATATATTGATGAATACACTTGAAAGATGGCCGGATTCTGTACAGCACAGTGCTTTCTTTTCCTGACACATGGATCCATCTGCCAACATCACAGACCTAATTAGTACTCTCCTCTTTCCATTCACCGGCTAGGAAGCATGTGGCATCTTTCCACAAGCCTATAAATCCTCACCCTACACAGACATACACCATATTGTGATGGGTGGGTTATAACCTCCGTGAAACTGGCAGTTGCAGTTGCCTTTCCACTGAGGCTTAATGTCATGAGAGCCAAAACAAGAGAGACCATCACCCAAAACACCGGCTGGCACAGCGGGGTGAGGGATGCAGTTCTGAGATTCCCAGCTCTCAGCTCCCATGTCCCCATGCCCTAAGAGCCACACACACTGCTCCTGGGTCAATGCAGTTGTTTATTGGGCTGTTGTTGAAACCAGATTTGTGTAATGGCCCAAAAAACCCCAGCATAGAGGCTGGGTCATAAAGGCAGATGTGATTTGTGCAGGTTAATATAATACAGCAAATGCAAGAGCTAAGAGAAAGAAATGGCAGGGATATGATGAGCCCTGGAGACCCAGCTCTGAGAAAGGAGGATTAGAATATCCCTTCAATAAAACAGGAAGAGAGTAGAGGCATATCTGCCTTCAGTTCTCCTCCAAACAGAGCAGCACATCCCCTCCCAAGCGCGGTCAGCCCCGCAGGTCACAAATGTTGTGTGAATATGCACTAGAGGTTATTGTTCTTCCCATGCTGGGGAGAGTTATTTGGAAGTCTCCTGCTGGTGTTAAATTAAATTACCCATATAAATAGCACCGGAGGTGACTGACAATAGATCCCACTGGTTTGCAAGCAGCCTGCTCTATAATAGGCTGAAAGGTAGAGCTATTGTAACATGCCCTGAAAGGCACCTATTTAACTTAGCTTCCACCTGGTATAAGTTACTTTACAGACCTCCCCCTGCAACGTTATCCAACTTCTGCTGTGCAAGAGCCAAGCCTACCAAATACCTATGGAGTTAGGAGCAAAGTGGATTAATTACTCTTATTTTGGGGTTTCCACTCACTTTGCTATGATTGCATTTCAGCAGAGTCTATATTCGGATTTCTAACTTTAAATAAAGCTTCTTATGGAAAAAATAAAATCAATCGCCTGCTCAACAATTACCTTCTTTTCTCTCAAAAATCCTTGTTGCTCTGCAAGGTTACTCCCTACTGCTCCTTTTAAAGATGTTAAAACAAGGGAGAGAATTAACATTCCCCAGGGAAAGCAACAGAATTCACATCCCAGCAAGCAGCATCTCAGGGAGCAGCAATGCCAGATATGTACCTATAATGTAAAACACTTGAAATGGATCATGAGCAATAGAGTGTTTGCATTGCTAGAAATATAGCAACAGCAAAAGGCTGGGCAGTTTGATGTTCTGTTGGGGTTATGGGTGTCATTACTCACCAAATCAAAGCACAAATAGGAGGAGAAGAAAACTGGAGGCTTTGCTTTTTAAAAGCAGAATCTAAGCCAAGTTAACCCTGGCAGAAGCCCACTAATGTTGATGGTGCTACTGGGCAGCCAAAGTTAACCTGGCTCTTTTGCTTTGTTTTCCACTTAGAGGAGACAGACTGTTTGCTGGCTGAGAGGGAGTGTGAGGATTAATAGTCAATTCCAGGCTGTAAAGTGCTGCATTGCTGTGAAGTATTTGATTTAGAAGCTGCTTGTGTTTCTGGGGATGCAGCCTAAGCTGTCTGCTCAAAAGCAGGTAAAGTGCAGCCCAGAACTTGCAGCAAGGTAAGAAATTAGCTACAAGGAAATGAAACAACAGCAAAAACCTATCAGAGAGTGTGAAATTCACCTGGATCCCTCCTAAGGGGTTTGCACATTTGTGTGATTAGAGTCATATTGATGGGAAAATCTTGTCACTTCTCCTCACACTCGGTGGGGCTGCAAAGCGCATCACTGCTGCTCTCAGGCTTTGGTAGAGCTGCTGAGAAGAGGAGAATATGTACAGCAGGGACTAAACCTAACATTCAGAAGGGTCCCCCTGCCCAAAGTCCTCCCTTTGTGGCTGTGGGTTTTAATCACAGTGAGTTGCCAATGTCTGTGTGCCAAGGGATTGCACAAGGGGCACCTTGCTGGAACAAGCTAAAACGCTTTTGGATGCTGCTCCAGAGGCTTTGCCCACTGTCATGGGAGGGAGCTGGTAAATGAGGACACTCATTTTGCCTCTGGCCATGGTTTGCAGTGCCAAAGCACTGCAGAGGGGCCAGGGAAGCATCCCCTTTCTCATCTAAAGGGTCCTGAATAATGTACAAGAGCAGGGTTTCCTGCTGGTACCAACCCATAAGAAAACAGCTGGCATTAAAATAAGCAAGCAAACAAGCAAAGAAGGCTCCATTAAAACTTGACACCCTCAATAACAGGATCTTGCTCAGATGTCAACTTAAAAATCTCAGTGATCTCCAAAAGAGTTATAAAATCCCATCATTGCAATTGCATTCCACAGGCACTCTGCATGATGCCAAGGCACAAGCGGTCCCATGAATACCTGAGGGAGCAGTGGAGAACCAGAGGGAGTGGGAGAAGAGGCAAAGAGGAGAAGATCCCAAGACTGTGCTGGCAATGTTCCTGCTCATCTAAATTGCTATTTGATTTCTGAGCACACCACGACATGGCACTGACAGATCTATCTCTTTTGCAGGGCTGCCCAGCTTTAGACAGGTTGAAACCTCACCTAACCCATTTTCCCCAGGCAGAAAAGGGGATATTTCTTTTTCCTGTTGTCACAGGGATGTGTTGGGCAGGTAATAGGTATAAATTAATACATAAATAAAATATAGGCATGCAGCCAGAGCCCCGAACCAAAGAGAAAAGCCTAAACAAGTGCACTGAAGTATAAGGTTAAACGGAGAGGGAAAAGCCATTAGGGACAGGTAGAGCTTTGGGAAAGAGTAGAAATAGTTCTTAAGGAGAAAGAGGTGGTGAAATATATCTTAAAGACGAAGAAACAGATGTCAGAAAACCATGGAGAGCTTAAGACAATACAAATTACAATCCCTGATCAAAACTGACCCTGGCTGAGATCTCTGGTCCTGCAGCAGGATGGGATTCCTGTGTTCTCCCTTGCAAGGCCTGGCTGCCGGAGCACAAACAGCAATGATGCCACCACAAAAATAATAAACCAGCAATCGTTTTGTTGGCTTGTCACATATTACAGCTAATTATTTAATTACTCTAATTTAAAGTTTTACTAGATTCAGCATCAAAGCATAAAAATCTAGTGATTGCAGTGTCAAAAAGGAATAATATAATTAACGTATTTAGTAGTAACATATTAAACTGTTGATTGCACTGCATTAATCAGCAGAGATGGCATGATACATGGGAAGCTATGTGAAATATATGTCTGGATGGGGCTGTGGTGTCTTCCTCCCCATCCCATCACTTATACACCCGTGGGGTGGGATGTGCTGGTGTGGAGCAGAGTACAAGAAGAGGTACAGACCCAGTGCTGCTGCAAGTGTCTGGTTGAAGCTGTGGGTGAGCTGAGAGCATCACTGCAGAGGCACCACAACCAGGCCCAAGGCAGAGATAACAAATCTGGGGTCACGTCTGCCTCCCATGTCGGAAGGCTCTTTGCCCTAGGGATGAGCTGGAGTGCCCCTGAAGCTGCTCAGACTTACAGAGACCTCAGCTTTGTGCTGTTCCTCCACATAGACACATACCCCAGACTGAAGCGTTTCAATGAGTTAGCCACAACCAGATTCAGAAGCAGCTGGGTAGTCATATTCTTGAAGCAATAGACCCTCTATTCTGATAGTGCCCTTGCTGCCTTGCTGGCCACCAGGCAATAAGTAGTAGAGGAACTGTTTCTGCCTGACATAACCTAATGCCTTCATTTGTAACTCCACTGCTCCAGAGCCAAGCAGCCAACAGAGGGAGCACACATTCCTGAGCAGAGCTGCATGCCTGGGCTCTGCCATCCCCTCGGCTGTGTTCCATTGCTGATCATGCTGGCGCACAAACAAGGAGGCAGCAAAAGGCATCAGCCTTGGAGGAATAATGTGCTCTGAACCCCCTTCCCCTGCGACAGGACACGGAGCAGCTCAGCTCAACTCCATCTAAGATCTGAAAATACGAAGGTGAAGCAAGACATCAGTAAAGAAAAGGGCAGGTTGGAAAGAAAGATGCAAACCAGGGAGAGATCAGGGTTTATGTTTTAAGCTGAAGTTCTTCTACAAAACACTTCCCTGGTCACAAAGGGAAAGACATAAAGACGGAAAAGATGTGCAGTGAAATATACAGGTGAAACCAGACACATCTAATAATAAATTAGACCAATTCATTCTTTCAGATTCATTTCTGTCTGCAAAGAAACACTCCATATTCCTTTTTCCCTCTCAGTGGCCTGCTTGCCTTCCTCAAGTGACCTGTCATGTTCTCCATCATCATGCAAATACATGCCCACAGCAGAGATGCTCCCTGTAGCCGCCTGGTTTCCATCCCTACAGCTATCCAAAAGCAGTTTGCCCTTCAGCCACCCCTCCATCAGTGTTTTGTATGATAGAGCTGCTTCTCTATCCCAGCTGGAAACACCATTATACTATAGCTTTATCTAAGAGCTGTAGATTATTGTTAGTATTCACAGACAGTACCAGGTCTGAACTTCTCAGTGTGCTGCTCAGACACAATCCAGCGCCTGGGCTGCGATGCTCAGCGATGAAGGAGCTTCACAGGGTTTCATAGCAGCAACGAGTGATGGATGTGGAGAGCAGAAGGGCACAGCTAGCTGATCCTGCCTGCTAAATTCAGGACTGCCCCAGCTGTGTGTGACTTCTGATCCTCACATAAATGAAGCGCTGTTGCAAGACGAGCACAAACTCTATTCTTCAAATTAGAAGAAACAATTTACTTAGGGTGTTGGGTTTTTTTTCCCTCGCAAAATAACAGAATTCGTATATATTCTATGAAAAATTACATTTTCGTTTTCCACCTCAGTGCATCCAATGATTGTGGTGTGATTATTAAACACTTCATAAATAATAATGTGACATTTTTAGATTGTGCTTCTGATTAAGCAGCCATTCTTCTCTCCCTGACTGCAGCCACGGACAGATGAGATTGCTGCAGACGCGGCAAGCTTTGTGGCTCCTTCCCTGGGGATCAGGGATCAGAAGTCACCCCTGTAACCCAATTAAATCCAAGAGGATATGAGCTGATCACTTTCAGGCCGGCTCCAGAGCTCGCAGCCATGGATGAGGAAGCTTGGCATGAACTTCTCTGAACTGCAGAGCTGACCCATGAGCACAGCTTGATGCTTTTTCTAGGGAGGCTATTTTACACAGTGAGTCACTTTCTCTGCAGTGGGTAATGATTTTACTCAATTATGTATAATAAGAGCAAACAAGCAGCTCCAGATGAAGACAGAACTAAATCTAGGGAACTGAAATATAAGAAGAGACAGGTTTCAACGAGAAACAAGAAAGTGAGCCTGAGACATAAATACTCTCTCAATGAGGAAGCAGAGTCCTTTGAGGATCAACGCATGGCAGAGACCCTCCTCAAAAAGTTTACTGCCCCTTTTTTACAGCAAAAGAGCATTTAGTAAAGTTATCTATTACATAAAGAGCCCAAATCCGGTGGCATTTATCCCCTGGTTATTCCAGTGCCTACGATGCTGCTGTGCCTCTCAGAGCTGTCATGTAGAGTAGCACAGATGTCAGTGAAAGGGACAATCTCCTAACCCGAATTCTCTCTTGCCTAGTATAGCATTCGGATGAGTTAATCCCAGTTGGAAAACCCAAATGTTTTCTCTTTCTTTCTCTCCTTTCTGAGCACAATCACCATTTCAGAAAAATGACCAAAGAAAGCAGCCCCTTTCCATAAACCCTCCCAGCCATCTGTCTGGATATTACTGACCTTTCGTATTATGCAGGCAGGAGGTGGAAAGGACGGGATAAGAAGAGGGGGGAGGTGTGGAAAAATGTCGTTGCTGTAACAATGGCTTATTGCATTTGGATAATCTCTCTCCTTGTAGCGCTGCTAACATGGTAATCTTTCTCCACCTACTGTATGTCAATAATGCAATAACCTGCCTCTCCCCCTGCATCCATAACACACCAGCCGCTCGCCGCTTTCAGCGGCACTGATGAATCCTGGAATTGCAACAGCTCAGATGGTCCATGCTAACTTCTCCCTGCCTCCCATCCTCATTACATTTTAATTTCACTTTAAAGACAGTTGCTATCAGCATTGTTTGGCTTCAGCCCCTGCAAAATAAGGTTGGGCTGTAGTTGAACTCGGGAGGTTCCGCGGCTTAGTGCAATGCCAGGATATTTCCTATCAATAAGTGTCATTTTGTTCTATATTCTCCTTTGGAAAAGTGAAGGCAAGATTTGCCAGAGACTCCAATGGCCAAGAGCTCAATGTGTGCTCCAAAGAAGCTGCTCTAAACTCAGCACTTGTGAAAACCTTTTACTTATGCTTCAGCGTGTGGATGGTGGGTCAGACTTAGCTCAGTGTCCCCATTGCAGCCTTCAGATCTGTGCCAGTTACACCAGTCCACCAGTTACTGATGAATCAGTGTTGGTTTAAAGCATAAACATACACAAGTGCTCTCCATGGCCACGTTAAGCAAATTATGGTTTAAAAAGAAAATGATATAATAACAACAGCTAAAAAAGAGTTAAAGCCAAGTGACAGGTCGACAAAAAAATAAGAGATCTGAAAGCATAATGAAGTAAGCTTAATATCAGAGAGCATATGGTAAAAAGATCTTGCAAGAGAATCCTTAATACTACAGTGGGCCTCACACACTGATTGATATCACCTCCTCTGTATAGTCTAGCATGGAGGCATACAAGAAGCAGCTGATAATATTCAGAAACGCTGCTCCTCATAATGATGGAAGATGAGGTTTTGTGAGTTATGTTGAGAATGATTGGCAAAGGTTAGGTGATTTCCCACTGGTGCTAGAGGGAAAACATTGCTTGCAAATTACCAGCATTTGTCAGTACTAATACCACATCCCCCAGCCACCTAAACTGTCAACATTAATAGGTGTCTATAGAGCAAAGAGGGGTGACGATAGACTTGATCAGACCCTGAAACGAGAAGAGGAGCACGATACAGAGAATAAAGAAATGGAAATGTGCTCACAGGGCTTCTTGCCTTGGCTCCCAGCATCCCACCCATAGCTGGGTGGGTGGCATTGCTCACCACGCTCTGCCAGTTATCACATTTGCTTCCCCATTCACTCTCCTGTCCATCTCTCTTTCATTCACTGGGTAGATGTCATCAAGCCTCTTCTATCCTCTCCCTTTCCAGTCACTGCTCTGCTTTAACTTGTCATTAGCACAGTGTTTCTCTTTCTGAGAAGTAAATGCAAGCTTCAAGATGCAAATGTAAGATGCTTTCCTAAGAAAAACATGTGAGATGCAAGGCAGGAAAGGGTTTCTGGTGCCTGGGTACCACCAGGGTTGGCCATTCTCCTGCTTGCTTGGGCAAACAGTACCCTGGATACACTGGCAAGGAATTCACAGCAGGGAAGTTAGAAACAAGGTCCTTGCCAGGCTTCTAGTAACTTCTCTCCCACCTGGCACAGCAGCAGCAGTATCTATCCTCTGCAATACGTTACCCCCTATTTAAGCCTTGAAAGCATTCAGTATTACTTAGACTGCAAGGCTTGGGTGAGTCTGGAGAACAGCCCAACATGCAGCCCTCAACCTGGTCTGTGATGGTTTGCTCTGGGGAGGCTGCTGAGGATCTACACTCCTGGCAGGATGGGCCTCATAGTCACAGGTGCTCAACAATTAATTACTGTTCTGCTAAAGAGTTGCTAAAGCATCTTCCCTCCTCACTTTCCCTCTGTGTGTGTCATGGTAAAGGACCTGCCATCCACTCCTCTAGCACTTGAAATTCAGCCCGAGTGACCTGTCCTTGTTTCAAGCTGGCAAAACCAAACCATTACTTCACTCCTTACATCTTCACCTTCCGGGCTGCACAGCCCATGAAACCAGGGACATGGATCAGCTTTGTCCCTAAGTCAATGCACAGTCTGACGTGTGCTTTGGTACCCGTACCAAGGAGAGCATATAAACTACAGACATCTGCTCTCCTGAGCCTTTCAGCACCAGAGGTAGCATTAATTTAGGTCGGCCACAGCCAGAGATAAAAATGATTCCCATTCAACTCCTCCTTCTGTCAAACTGAATAAAATATAGTTCACTTCTTCACCTCGCCTGGCCCCTTGGTGATTAACATTAGCAAATGCAATCAGTGCGTGGCCACATCGCCACTCTCCATTAATGCAAACCTGGGGGAGGGCCTTGGCTACTATCAGCACAAAAAAGAGAGCCTTACCTTTTAATGTGGTCATTCTTCACATGGCCACTGGTGATGAAAGAAGCCATCAGAACAGATGGACAGGCCAGCCCAGGCAGAGATAGGAGATTTCTGCTGATTTCTCAGGGAAAGAGGAAACAAAAAGCATGCAGTGAGCAGGATGCACATCCTCAGCAGTTACCACTCGTGGAGCAGGGCCCCTGAGGGTCATAAATTGAGCTCTCCTAACTCCATTCTTGTGTGTGCTACTGCAATCCCATCTGCTGCCACCCTCTCCCCACCGCAACACTGAGGCACTCTGTGAGTTTCCCAAGCAGGTCCCATGGCAGGTCCTGTTGAGTACATGGCACTTGGAAAGAGGCACAGGAAAAGGTCACTGCTGGCACAGTGAATGCTGTTCAGTTTTGCAGTCTGGCTCACTTGCATGCCCCACCAGCAGCCAAAGCTATTTTGCCTGGAGGCAGGATTATTAGTACTTCACACTAGTATTTATAGCAGCTTTTCCCACTGATGCAGATGGCAAATACACCATGATGTGCAGAATCAAAGACCCAGTTTCATTTCCCCCTCTACTCACTAGCACTGAGGAGCAGGCTGACTACATAGCATTCCTTGCCACAATCTCTGCTCAGGCAGCTTTGAATCCAGATGCAAGTGCTGATTCTGTCCAAACCCCTTCATTTAAAAGGCCAAACACCTGCAATCACCAGTTTGCACCCAAGGAGTGTTTGGTCTTTGGGCTGTAAAAAACCCTGATGCTGTTATCACTGAGCTGTGACAATCAAGGAAGTGCTAGATTTAATGTTAAATATCTCATCCTAACCCTGCCTGTGATCCCAGGGTTCTGGGGCACACACCATCCACACAGGCAAACATTTGGATAATCTAAGAGTTAATAACTTAGTCTTAAACCTCATTCACCATCTATAAAATAGGGTGAAGTGGTAGAAGGTCGGTTGCCCTTGGAGCAGGACTGTGAGTGTCTGCATGTGCAGCAGTGTGGCTTGAAAAGCCACATGCAGAATCTCAGCCCATACTGTGAAGACCTTTTTTCCCTTAAAAAATACTTTCTATGATCCACACTCGGGTACCAGAAGTTGGTGGTTTAAGGCAGTTGAATTTATGATTCTTTTCAGGTAACATTAAATGCTCAAATACATTTATTTTTCCTCTTTTTTCTTTTCCCTTTTCACTACACCCTCCTCTTCAGCAAATAGGACTCCCAAGTCCCTTCTGATCACTAATAACATGGGCTTTCATACCCTCTTGGAACAAGTGAAATTCCTTTGACGTCTTCACTTTGCACAAATAGATTTTAATGAGGGAATATCACCTTGCCTTCAGCTAACTCTCTTCCTTTGCTCTTCCAAGGCTTTTGTAGTCATTTCCTTACAACTCTCAGAACATGAAAGTTCAGCAAAGTGTTTGAACACCGCACACCGTTTCGCCAGGAACTTTGTTTATTCACTGCAGACTGTCACAAGAGGGACATGCTTTTCAAACGATGTAAATCAAGCAAAGGAAGAACATCTCCTGCACCCCTCCATTGTCCTGACATGGTTTTTCATGTCTGCTTGGGGGGTTGCATACAAAAGCACTTTCCATTGGGTGCCAACCAGGGTGATGCTACTAATATAAATCAGGCTCTGAAGTGATGGTGAACTCACAAGAGCTGTGGAAAGCCTTAAGTATAACTTGAGTAACATGCATGTGTTGAAAGGATTAGGAGGGCACAACAGATGTGAAAGAGAATATCCAGCTACTTGCCAGAGGATGTATCAGTTCATCATCAGTTGGATGATCAGGATGTATGAGTTCATATTCAGACTCACCATAGACTTAATGAAGACACAGGCTAATGTCTTCTCTGGCTGTTAAGTTCTGAAATGAGAATATGAATCTGGAATTAGGAAACACTGATCCTGTTGTCACATTCCTCTCCCAGAGCACAAAGCTGAGACAACAGACTGAGAAGCCACACATTCCCCATGCTGTCATCCCAAGAAAGGCTCCCAGCATGGAGAGACACCAAGGGATGGACTTTTCTCAGAGCAGTTGTCCTCTGGGCTGGAACAAACTGTCACTGTGAGACATGGCACAGCACTGGGATCCTGGGCAGGCATTCACTGAACCCATGAGTGGGATTCAGCTGTCCCCTTGCAAACTCTTCCCTTTGCTGCTAATTTACTGTAATTAAACCATATGTAGAATTCTTTCACTCTGTCAGAAGCAGGGACCTTCTGCTGCCCATATGCCAGAAAGACAAATGAAGGGCAAAGCTCACATGAAGAAGGCAAAGTTTTGCTTCCTGATTAAGGCACAGTAAAGATACCTGCCATTAATGTGTCTGCTGGTGCTTTGATACACAAGGAAGTCAAGTGAGACACAAGAACAGTCAGAAATAGCCGGTGACCACAGACTCTGTGTTACCAGTTCCCCTATGGGTGTTGTCAGCACCAAGCCTTACCTGTGCACAGATTATTGCTACTCAGAGCCTGTACCATGCTAGGGCTTGCTCATTCCTGAGGCTTACACCTGTGTGTAATGGGACAGCAGCTGTGGGAAGCTGGAAACAGCCAGATTGTTGGTACCCACTGCAAGAACAAGAGGCACAAGAAAATCTGTTTAAAGATATGGGGAAAAAAAATGAGGGTAAAGTATGGAAACCAGGGATTGTGGAGTCTCCATCCTTGGAGGCATTCAAGCGGACATGGTCCTCAGGACTAGGTGGCCCTGCTTGAGGTTTGGACTAAATGATGTCCACAGGTCTTTGCCAACTCAACCCCTCTGTGAGCCTGCAAGATGAACTCATGGTGCTGTCGAGCATGAGGGAAAGAGCCTGAATTTTGAGGGCTTTAAAGTGTCAAAACTGAAATGATTCCCATTTCTTAAACTGCAGCCAAAAGGTGGCTCCTCAGCTTGGAGACAGTTTATTCCTGCCCACTTGTCAGACAGCAGAGACGAGTATTTGCTGTTGCTGATGTAACTGCAATTCAACAAGTGCAATAACCAAACAACCAAATAAGCTCAAACCTTTCACAGAAGCTGCAGTAAATCCTTAGTTGAGGTGGTTTTGACAATTGTAAATATATAAATAAGAGCCCGAATGCAGAGTTCAGGGCAACAGAACCAGAAAGCTGATTCAGCAGAACAAGGCGTAGTCATAAAAGATTTATTATGCTTTATCAGCAATATCCACAGTCTTTCTGTGATTAGAGTTGCATTGTGTGTAATTATCTTATAGAAATTCTGCTCTTTGATGTGCTTTATCCACCATGCTGAAATACAGTTCAATTCTAGTGGGTTTTCATGGTTGACTGGAATTTACATTAATTCCTCTGGGCCTGCAGGGCCAGCCTGGTCTGTCACTAGCAAGCTCTTCATAAATATTCATTCAGATATATATATATATAAAATCTGTAAAGTCGTAGACATTCAGGCCCCCAAAAATAAGAGAAGACAAAGGGTCTGACTTCCAAGCAGAGATCTTTGATTAGTATTCCTTAGTCCAGCTTTTCTTCCATTTACCATGAATTAGGAAATGAGTGCAATGTTTACAGCGATCTGCAAGCAGAGGTTACACTGTGCTTTTCACTTCAAATGCCCAAGCAAATTGAGGAAATGCTTCCACCTCAGTTCATTAAACTTGATTTTTCTCAATCAGAAAAAAAAAATGCTCATTTTTATGTTGCTTTTTAAAGTTCACTGATTTTTCCCTTACCCCCTGTGCCCACAAAGGGCTCCTATCAGCCAGAAAAACTACAGGTGCTTTGCAGGCCAACCTGTGTAAGATGCAAATGCTTAAAAGTACCTTGGTTGTGTACCTGATTGTGCTTTTGTGGATTTCAGCATGGGGGATGTAATCACCTTCAATGGGAGCAGAGTCAATTTTCTGAATAATCACATAATCCTTGGGAGATGCTCAGTGCTGTGCGGGAAGGAAAAAAGAATGGAGAGCAATAGGGGACAGAGGTTTATGGAGTTTGGGGGTTTTTTACAAGCAAAGCTCATTTTGCTCCCATGTTTGATAACTAAGTGGAAGTTACTGTGATTAAATATGTCCAAATAACTCTTACAACTGTAGCTCTGTGCCGTTTCAGGCGGCAGATACAGTTATAGGGAATGCAGAAGACATCATTATGTCAGGTTTGCAAGGATCTCACCTCTGTCACCCAGCTACAGGTGATGTTCTGTGGATACAGTTTGGTTTTTGGTTCACTCACTGGTATTAGAAGAGATGGGGCTTAAACACTTTTTAATTCAGAGGTGCAACCAAGCACAGAATCCATCACTGAGGATTGCAGGGCCAGGCCACCTATGGGTCTGATCACACCCAGACATGGAGAAGTCATGAGAAACCAGTGAGCATGGTCCACAGAAACCAAACTGTGTCACCAAAGGCCAGACCTTGTTTCTGCAGGAGCCTCCCTCATTCCCTTCAGCAGGACCAGAGGTAGGTCCCCATCTACACCACTGTAAGCTTCTTAACCTACAGTGTGATTCTCCTTGCCCAGTGTAACTCCAGCACCTTCAAGTGTTGCAGCTTGGGATCTTATTCCACAGTCAAATCTCACCATCAGGAACACACACCCAACCTTTTCTATTTAACTGCAGGGAACACTTCATCCTCTACCCATTGATTTCCAAGGTGTACATTGAATTAGATTAGATTCCAGGTCAGTTCAAGGAGGGAATAACATACTCCATTACCAACTTGACCTGCTCCTCACCTCGTTCCAGCCAAGTCTTCTGGGTTCATTATGTTCTTCCTATGACAGGTTTCCTGAACAACACAAAAGCATCAACACAGGTAATTAATTGGTGGTGGTGGTTGTGGTGTTCACAAGCTCCTGACTTGCTTGTGGGAGCAGGAATTATAAATCCCATTTCCTCACTGTGCTCCTTGACAGATGAGATGTGATGGAAGGAAAAACCAGCCCAGGCTCTCCACTCCTCTGTGGTTTCTTATCTGAATGGAAGTGGGTTTGACAGAGTTGTGCAGGTAGGTTTGGGGTGAACACACATCAGCAAAACCCCTCTGTGTTGTGAGAGGAAAGGGAGAGACGAAATCACTCCATTTGAGTCAGAATTGAAACAAGTTAAGAGCTGTATGCTTGTTAGCTCCTCACAGCAAAATAATCTGCCATTGGAAGCAGACAGGGAAGAGTATCAGAACGCCTGTAATGGAACACAGATTGGTTTAATAGTATCAGAAACTCTTTTGAAGGCAGCTGTGTAGCTTAGAGCAGGTGGGTGCAACACAACAGAGAGACCTATCTCTAGGTAGAGACTTTGTTAAAGAGAGGAAAAGGGGGGGGAAGGATGGGAGAAATTGGAATTCTGTTGTCAAGTAACATCACGCTTTAATTTCATGCCACATTATGACAATCTGGTCTGTAAGGCACTCCCAGTGTGTGGCTGCAGAGCGGCTGTATTACAGCTTCTGCTCGCAAAGCTGATAGGCCCGGGAGACCTGCAGCCCTCAGCTAATTGTAAACCCGATTAAATAGCAGTGTGAAGAAGTTTGATTAATTCAATCTATCTCCATGCATCAAGACCAGGACCAGACGTGGCACAAGCCCCAAATCCGGGGTGTATGGAGTTCTTTGTTCTTCACGTTTAAAATACAAATTCAAAGGAAATATAGGGAAATAATGAAATTAGAGCATTACGACAAAATGAAATACAAGTGGCAATTCTACTTTTCTTCCTAGAAAATCCCCAACCTTTCTGCCTTTAAAAAATCATGCATTAGAAAGAAACCCATTTCAATTAGCATCTTTATGTGCTTACCCAGATAAATTACCATGCTAATAAACTTCTGATAGACTTTCAGGGGCTGCTTAACCAGGGGCTTCTGATCCAGCTGAATTCATGGTCTCCTGGACAGGATGGATTTGGGCTTGGTTTAGTTGTTTCAATGGCAAGGAAACTGCCAATTGTTCTTTCTCTAAGTGCATGTGAGACAGAGGATGCAAAGAGGGACTATTCCTGTTAGCTTGGCTGCCCTGATGGACCTTTGGAAACCACAGCATGCAATGCACTCTGCACAGAGGAGGGCAATTTTGTGCCATTCCCCATTCAATTCATTTATTTTACACAACTGATCAATCAATGCTTAGGAGACTGCCTTCCACTTCCTGAAGTACCAGGAGACTGGCAAACAGTGTATCCAACTTAGGAAGTTGGGTGTTTATAAGCAATTTTGACCCAGGAAAAGTGTGAATGTTCTTAGGGGATGCTTTTACTTTGCATGTTTGTAGTTGGAGACAACTGCAGCTGCACATGCTTGAAGTCTTTGGGTCTTTTCCACCAGTAGGCAGTCTTCATACTTCATACATTTCTGCCATTAAAAGAATGGAAGGATTTTCCCATGCTCAGTTTGCAAAGCAAAGAGAGATAACTCATCAGGTTGCTCTTTGCGGTTTCTTTTAGCCTCTCACTACCAACAGAAACTAATCATTGAATGGTTTGGGTTGGAAGGGACCTTAAAGATGATCTAGTTCCAACCTCAATATACAGGAATAATACAAGAAAGAGTTCAGGAGAGAGTGTGATATTCATTTCTATATCTTATGAGGTGATCTGTATACATGCATCTGATGCTCCTTTCCACTCTGTTACAGCCTACTGCACATGAAGCGGCTTAGCTCCTACCGCATCCCATATTAACAGTATGACTTGTAATAACACCAGTAACACAGCAGTACAAAGAGTAATATTAGATTATTCCTGTTATTCATCACTATCACGGTTGGACAGAATCCTCTTAAATCTACCTAAAGTGGCTTCCCATGGCTGCTAGTGCTACCACCAAAAAGTGATGTATTATGCATACATGTATAGCTTGTGAGCTACCCACCAGCTGCTTTTTGTGTACCATCATAAATTACCTGCATGACCCTCCTAAACTGAACGTGATTTCATGGTAGAAGCTGAGCCACTGTAGTACTCAGAAGCCTATTCCCTCCTCTTCCTTTTCTCCCCACTAGCAAAGGTATAGGACTTCCCAGGCCCCACCACACTCCTGGAATGCATCCTCTCAAAAAACCCACTGAACCTCACATTATTATTCCATGGTGAGAAAAGCAGCGAGCAGTAGAAAATGACAGTTTACCTAAATGGAGGTGAAAATGCACTTTCTCCTGTACTTAAAAGAAATAACAGCTTTCAGCAAAGATCTAAATCCTAGCAACAAGCACTACATAAATGCAAAAAGGTCATCTCTTTGTTAGAGAAAGGTTACTTTGCTGAAGACATACTTTAAAACAGAATAATCTACTAAAGGAAATGAAGCTTGGTAACATCCCTGTTGTATTTGCACATGTAGAGAACGGATCTGGGCACTCACTTGCAGTGCAAGAATGCGAAGGGAGGTTGATGATAATGAACAGTTTTCTTCTTTGAGAGATACAAGGAAGAGAATCAAAGATGTGTTTCAAACAAAGGGCTATTTAAAAAGCAGAACTGGGGCTCTGCTGAACAAAGCTTAAGTTGCCAACTGTGAAGTCAACAGCAGAGTGGGCCTTTATCAACCTTACCAGAAACATGGCTCCTACATCCCTGATGCAACTTGTTCCATGTCCTCACCCTGCCAGACCGGTGTCTGCCTTGAAACAATGCTTGGGGTAAAATTGTGGTTCCAGTTGAGACCACAGCAAAACCCCCTTTGCTTCCAAAAGAGAGAGAGGACCCCAAAGTTTGGGAGATGGGAGGCTCCAAAGGCAAGAACCTTCTGTTTGAACAGACAAGCAGGCAGGGGTATGGAGAGAAACAAAGGCTCTGAGGGCTGATCTGTGTAAATCCTTATTAAGCAGGAGAGCACATAAGGACGTTTAATTTTACTCCTAGTCAATAAAGTCAGAGGCTCTGCAAGCCAAGCTGGGTAAGCTGCTGTTCAGAAAGAATCATTGCAAGGAATAGGATGATGAAGCTAAATGTTGAGGGGAGAAAGGATGGAATCCATAGCAGAAAGTCTCTTAGAAATAGCCATCAGGTCTTGGTGCTGCAAAGGACACCAAAGAGAATACAATGAATTATGGGCTGCACAAAACAATGACTCTAAAATACCTGAGCCTGATGCAGAAGGATGCTGATGGAGAAACTGAAACAAAAAAGTGCCCACAGGGTTTATAACCCTGGTTTAGATCCATCTAATTCTTAAGTGATGCAGTACAACATCACCTTTCCTTGACCAAACACCGTAACAACCATAACATCAGATAACAACTGATTAGAAACAACCATGTTTAAACTGACATGTACAATGGTCTAGGCTTCTTCTCTGGGTCTTTTCTTGCCTTTGGGGGAAGCTCAGTTGGAGCCTCCTGTTTACTGGGAGCAAGGATTATATTGTCTTCTCAGGAAACACAAACAGTTGCCTTCAGAGCCGTTAAGAAATGGAGAATAGAAGTCTCTGGTTAATAAGAAGCTAAGCCTAGGAAAATAAAAACGCAATTCTATGTCACCTTGAAAAGATCAACATCATTTGTCATGTGGTGTTTATTCAGCACAACAACAACTGCATTTGTGCTTTTAAAGGGAAATGAAAGGAGAAAGTAGCAGGAGGGGGGAACAGGGGAAGATCTGAGCACAGGAATGTACTGCCACTCCAGCCTGCTATCATTAAACCACATCAGAACTTCATAATCATGGTGTTTAATTAAACAACAGAGGCATGGGTTTATGCATTAATAATGAGGCCTGGCACTTTAGCATGTCAGGCTAAATACAGTTTTAAATTAATAATGTAGCACCGCAGCATTAGTGAGAAAATGAAATCTTATTAACAACTTAATAAAGTCCCTTATTTGCTAAAGTTCCAGCTCTCAGGGAACAGTGTTATAGCAAAGCATTTGCGTCCCTTAAGGGGGCAGATGGGAGGAGGTGCTGCTTTCTCACACCCTCTGTAATTCCATTATATATATAGCTCGTGTAGTCACTAAATATTGCCTCATGTCTGCCAAATAATGCCGTATGGTGCTTCTAAACCTAGGTGTGACGTGCTGGATAATCTGTACATGCTCTTTTTTCCACCCAGGAAGGACATTTACTCACTTCTTTCTATTACTGTACCACCCTACCAGGCAGCACTGCAGAACATGTATAGGACTCTACACTATCAGTGCTTTATGATCATTTGTATATGACCCTTTCAGGTCCCAGGGCTGTCAAGACTGCTATTTTTGAAGCATAGAAAGCAGCTGAGAGCATCAGGAGTAACAGAAGGCCATTGATATACTCTGGTTTACAGGGTTACCACCCATGCGGTGATCGCTAATAACTGCCTCTATGAGCATTCTTGGACCACTTTTCGATTGAGGATGGTTCATTTTCAGAGCAGCCTGAGCATGTTCATGATGAGGTACTCGAGTTCTACTGATAGACAAGCTCTTGTTATACCACAGAAGCTCTAGCACTTTATAACCAGGGTTTCATGAGCTTCCTGACTCCCACTGGTTTCAAGAACCTGAGCCACCTCAGGCATGTGATGATCAGTAAGAGACTAGAGACTGGAATCACATCTGTTCAGTGCTCCAGCAGAACCTGAAGCCCAGAGACAGGTTTCCATTTGTCTATGTGTTCAGCACAGATTTATCTACCAAATTCCCTTAAATACAGACAAACATACATGTGGCAGACTCATGTATGTGGCAGACACACACATATACTTTGCAGCCTTTGGAGAAGACCTTTGCAAGTCCCCTTCTCATGGTAATAACTCCCTTTATAAAAGGATAGTCTTCTGTATTAAATGCCTCCAAACTTTCATCTGCATTTCCCATGTGCATCCTGCAGCAGGGACAATACTGATCTTGAGGAAGCTGGATGGAAGATTCTTGTGCTGTTTTTTCACTCAGTTACTATCCAGCTCTTTGGAATGAGGGGGACAGAATGAGAACTGCAGCTCTCACATGAGAGCCCAAAGTGGGCAGCAGGTTTCCTTGCAGAGCTTGTGTGCTTTAGGAGTCCTGATCGACACGCAAAGGTGGCCTATGTGCTCCTGTCCTGCTTCAGAGACCCAAGGACATGGGTTTCACTTGGGAACCACAGAGTTCATGGGGGGAGCAGCTTGTGCAATGCTTGTGCAAATGAAACATCTAGGACAAAATCATCTCAGTGTGCCATGTCTTCCATCTCCTGTGCTAAATAATAAATAGGAACCTAATGGAACTGACTGTGACTGCGGGATGCAGTGTGAGCGAAGCTGGAGTAGACCTGCATCTTCCCCCTTACTTCATCATCAGTGAGTAAATGGGTCACTGGTGAATGGGGTCTGAGCAAGTCTCCATCCCTTTTATTCTATCTCTGTATTCAACCCTTTGTAGCAGGATGTGGCTCAAACTCACACACTTCTGCTGCAAAACACTAAATATTACAAATGATTTCATCTAAACCCCTTATGTTTCCACTCTGAGCTCAAGCAAACTTGAGGAAACAAAGTTCTTCCCTCTCGAAATCTTTCATTTGCTTTTTAATTGTGCAGGGAACTGCTCCTTTTCTCCCCACTTTTTTTTTGTTTAATTTTCTATTTATTAATATTTAATCTTGGTGCAGAGGAAAATCTTTTCTGCAATAACATCGGAATGGGAGGGTTAGAAATCAATAGCCAAGCTCTCACAAGACACATTCAATCCCTTCTTAATCCATTTCCGACTGCTCCCCTGTCTTATTAGAACAGCCAAGTTTTCCCTCACTCGTTAGCCTGGGATATTCACATTGCAGGAGGGACCTGAAAGCACCCAGAGAAGCAGAAACCTCCTGAAAGGCAGGAAAGTGAACAGAACATTTGGGAGAGAAGTCCATACCTTATTCTGAACCCAAACCCCTGCTCTAAAACCCTTCTGACAGAAAGCCTGGCCCCATGTCTGTGAACTGAGACACATCCTTCATTCACCATCAGCCCTGACCTACACTGGGACATTTTTCCAGTTCAGTTTCATCTGTCACATCCAGACCTCTCTAACGCATGGGTCAGTTCTGCAGAGGGGCAGAGCCAAACAGGCATACTCAATGGGAGAAGGCAGTGTCTTAGAAACTAGCAGAAGAATCCCCTGCACCTTCCTTAATGCCTCTAAGACTTGAAGAGATAACAACAGGGACTCAGTATTATGCTTGAGCACAGAAACCAAAGCCTGCGATTGCCAGCTTGCACCATGCACCTACAGTCACACTGTTCATCCCACTAACCACACCATGACTACACAGTCATTCGGCTCCGAACAATCCACCCCTTCCTTCTGCATCCTACAGCTTTCATCAACACTTTCTTCTTAGCAAACAAAGCACCTACATGCTGGTATCACGCAGCTCCCTGTGCCAGGAGAGGACCATAGGAGGGCTGTCTCCTTTGCCTTGGCATCCCAGCAGCTCCTTGAGATCAGCCGTGAAGAGTCACCAAGGTGCACAGTGACTTTAAGAGAGTTGTGAAGACCACTCAACCTTTCTCCTAGCTTAGAAAGGGACTGTGTTCAGCATTTGGTTTGAGCAATGCTTCTGCTTGGATCCTAAAGGGGCAGCTGGGGTCCTTGTCACTCAGCTTTTTCTTTTAGCAGGTTTCATGTTCTGGGATTTAGTTCTGCATAAAAGTATTCAAACTGTCCCTGAAAATAAGTCCTTCCCCCTCTCTGTGCAGGGCTCAGCATCCACACACCCCTTCCCTCGGCAAAAGCAGTGATGAAAGCTGGTCAGCAAGTCTGTAGAGGGTGTAGCCAGAACTAAGGGCCCTCTGTGCGGTCCTGGCTGCCATAGAAAACTTTGTCCTAGTGCTAAAGTAGTCTCAGGGGACTGGGAAGGAAAAACAGGAGAAGAGGACTGGGACTTGTGAGATGCAAGCACTGTATACCCAGTTTCTATACTGAGTATCCCATCAAACTGGAGCTAAATGGGAGAGAGGATGATGCCTTCTCGCCCTTACAAGGGGCAGGGATGCTGTGGCCCTGTGCCCAGGCAGCACATCCGAGGTTCCTTCAGCTGTTCTAAGCCCCCTCACCTCTACCTGTTGGCAGTGGAGCTGCTCCCCCCGAGCTCAGCCTCCGAGCCTGCAATAAGAGACTTGGCCAGCAGAGGGAGCTGCAGACCAGGTAATGCCGCTTCCCACGCTGAAACCTGCGCCGGAGCCCGTAGTTCCCGAGTCTCTGCCTGGAAAAGAGCAGCTCCAGGCACCTCTGCCAGTGCTTTTGACCAGCTTAGTGCTGGTTGGTTTGGTCGTTGAGGGCTGAGGGTGTGCAAGGACTGCTAAAGAAACCCATTCAAGCAGGACACCAGTGGAAAACTTGCTTCCTGCGTTAAAAGCAGAGCCCTGCAAATCCTCATCTTGCTGCTGCCACCTAGTGAGGGGAAGAAGTATGACAACGAGCAATATAACCTAACCCAGAGGCTTGTGCTTATTAAACACTCCTTTGAATAAACGGCTCCAAAATAACCTTCAAAGCTGCAGGAAGATCTGCTCCTTCCCTGTTGGAAGTGTCCTTCACAAAGGGCCCCGCTGGTCCTTGAAGGGACAGGTACTGACAGGGGCCTTACTTCATCATCACTTGTGTCTGAAGGGCAACACAATATTGACCATTTTGTTGCACTGAAACCCTTAAAAGCCGTAGGAGTTGGGGTGGTCTCTGCAGGATCTGACATAAAGGAAGCTTTCACTGTCTTTTACATTATCATGCATAGATAATCAGTACAGCAACTATAGCGGGGGGGGACCATAAGCATTGACTTTTTACACAGCCACCTAACTTCTCAGGCAGGTTTTGCAGTCAGGATCAAACTCCCTGTTGGTACCTGAGTGGGCCTCAGGTAGGACTGAGGACAGAAGTCTTCTACCCAAAGTCCTGCACCTTGACCATGAAACCCTAGGATTAAAATGGTGTGTTCCTGCATCACTCAGGGGTCCTTTGAGGAAAGCCTCAGCTGTGTGACAGACAAGTGATAGACAAGCAGTCAGCAGAAACACCAACACTTCAGCAGCTCCAGTTCTTCCTACACTCCTCTCATGCTTCCAGGCAACAGCCGTGACCCTCCAGCTAGCCCAGACCTATTTCTATTTGGCCAGATGCCTGCTAGACTGAGCTCTGCCTGCTTTTCCCTACCTTGGGTTTCTGTCCTTTACCTACCCACCATTCCCAAAGAGCCAGAACCAGCATTACCACAGCTTGTGCTTCTTCTGCCTGATTGTTCTTGCTGATCTTCCACCATCACACTCAAGGGAGGAAGTACTCACCCCCTGTTTCCAGCAGCTCCAGTTGAGCTTTCAGTAGAACAACCCCACTTTTCTACCACTGTTTTTACTCAGCAGTCGATGATCCATTCACACATTTTGATGCTCAAACTCCTCTTTACTTTCCACTCTCCTTTATCTGGCTCAAAGACTTGCTTTCTACAGTGACAAAGCCAGGCTTGCTGCAGTGACAGCGAACACCAAGGGTTGTATTTAGAGGGCAGGTATCCAAAAAGCAGCCCTTAAGTCTTACTCTGTTCTTGATGCAGCCTCGGTTTGCCTGCCCCTATCGCGATACCGAGGAGGGGCGATGGGTGCATCCTGGACGCGGGGGCTCCGAGGGAGGTGGTCGCTAGGTGTCAGCATGGGACCGCCACAACGCCACCAGCCCGGCAGAGCCTCTCAAACCAGAGCACCTTGGTCCCTCTTAAACCGCTTCCCTGCTCATCTTCTCATGAGGTTTTGTTCGGTTCCACTCTGAACGTGTCTGATAGGGATGGAGATGCGGTTCCCATGGCGGCCCCGTCCTCTGATGGAAGATAATTCCTCCCTCAGTCATCCAGCAAAACAACTGAATGTGGCAGTCTTTGCCACTAATTTTCTTATGCATAGCAATAATTAGCCCACTACAAACCCTAAAGTCTTCTATTTACATCATAGAACCACAGCCTGGTTTGGGTTGAAGGGACCTTAAAGCTCATCCAGTTCCAACCCCTGCCATGGGCAGGGACCCCTTCCACTAGAGCAGCTGCTCCAAGCCCCTGTGTCCAACCTGGCCTTGAACACTGCCAGGGATGGGGCAGCCACAGCTTCTCTGGGCACCCTGTGCCAGCGCCTCAGCACCCTCACAGGGAACAGCTTCTGCCTAAGAGCTCAGCTCAGTCTCCACTGTAGCATGAGGGAAGACCAAACGAATTCCTGTCTGAACAACTGACATTGCAAACATGTGTTTGATCCAGCTGCATGGCTTTAAGACTAGAACCGGAATTGAAGGAAATAGATCATTATGTGAATCCTTTTCTCCCTCTCTTTAAGTCAAAGCTAAAATAAACTGTATTTGAGCTCTTCCTGCAGTAACAGTGCTACAATCTCCAAATTCACTTCTTTTTCCTGGAAGGATGAGAGCAGTTTCCAAGCCACAGCTGAATCTGGGAGCTGCATCCTTCCAGATGTACACACAGCGCAGGGGAACAGCCTCATTCCAGGCAGCAGCTCTCCAACCACAGGCAAGGGTGCATGTGTCACTGCAGATCTCTGCACTCTTGGCACTGATGTGGAGAAAGAAGAGAGACAAGCTCGTCATTTCACGTTAGTGCACTGAGTGAAGGAGGTGATGGGAAGAGGACAAGCTCACTAAGCCTTGTAGAGGGCCTGCTAAACACTAAACCCTTGGAAAAACCTCTCTGTCACCTTCACTAGAAGGTAACACAAAGTTTTTCACTGCAGCAAATAAGCTACCAGGTACATCTGCATCAACTGTTGCATCTGCCTATGGGCAATATCCATCTGCTCACATCTAGATGTCACTACACAGGATTCATCCCATCCTTTCAAAGCAGACACTTGAGGGGCTGGGACCAGGCGCATGCTTGGAGAAAGACTGATATGCCCTTATACTGTTTTTATACCAAACTCAGTAGTCTCAGAAGCCTAGAAAATAGACTGGGACTTCTTTCTCTTGCAATTAAAGATTAGGCCCTTTCTGTCACCTCAGTGCAGGAATACAGGTCAAAGCATCCTGATTACCCTTCTCTATGCAGATCTCACCTTTGCCAGTGGCTGCCTTGGGTTCTCCTTGAGCTTTCTCTGTGGGGCAGACACTTCACCAATCATGGCAAGGATTCTCCACTGTGGTGACCTTACACATGCACTGCAAGCCATGGCGTGGAGTGGTTTGTTCCCTTCCTAGGCTCAGCACTCACTGGTACCCACAGCTGGGATGGAGAGAATCCCTTCAGAGCTGGACTGGTTCACCAAGGTCCACGTTTCATTTTCTGGCACATGGAAAGCAAAGTCTGAAGAAAATGGAAACAGATGGGACCTTTGCCTTGGAAATCTCTTGGCACAAGTCACCCCCACCCAAACCAGTATAACCTGACCAGCCATACCCACATTGACCCGACCTGGTACACCTTGATCCTCACCCAGCCCTTCCGGCTCCAGTCGGGTAATACTCCCGGTGCTGCACAGTTCGTGTTGCCCGTTCCTCCTCTGCTACCTTCTCCCAGCCACTAAACACAACTTCTACAGGCGCAAGAGTTGTTGCTCCCGTCCCCGCTCACTGTTCACTGCTGTTCTGTCCTGCCGCTCCTCAGGCTGCTCTCCTCTCACCTCCAATGCCTACTAAGGGGAACGGGCGCATCCTCTCCCCCATAAGGCGTGGAGCGGCGGTGAGGGGCTGTCAATCCCAAAGGAAACGTTATCCAAGCGATCCCACTCTCCCTCCACTTCCCTCCACCGCCTAAGGCATTGCCCATCGCCCCTCCCACCCTCCGCTGCGGCCTCTCTGATTGGCCAGCGGGGTGAATCTCAGCGGCCCACTCCGCCCCACATAAGGAGCGGTGGGGCCGGTGTGGGGCTCACTGCCCGCCCCAGCCCGGGCGCAGCGCGGCTCGGCGGGGCCGCCTCGTCCTCTCCAGCGCCGGGACAGCGGCGGACGCGGCTCCGCTCCCCCTCCAGGCCATGGCCGAGCTTAAGTCGTTGGGGGGCGAAGCGTACCTGGCGCTGCCGTCGGGGTACGGCCCGTCCGCCTTCGCCTATGGGACTGTGCGCGGAGGGACGGAGGGTCCGCGGGGAGCGTACCCGGGGGGCGGCGGAGCGGACTTCCATCCCGGAGCGCTGGGCAAGTCGGCGGAGAGCAGCGGCGAGCAGAGCGGCGACGAGGAGGACGGCTTCGAGGCCGCGGTGAAGGGCGGCTCGGGCTTCGAGCGAGAGGGCAAGCTGAAAGGGGGAGCCCTGGGTAAGAAGCCGAAGGAGCAGCGCTCGCTGCGGCTCAGCATCAACGCACGGGAGCGGCGGAGGATGCACGACCTGAACGATGCGCTGGATGGGCTGCGCTCCGTTATCCCCTATGCCCACAGCCCCTCGGTGCGGAAACTCTCCAAAATCGCCACCCTGCTCCTGGCCAAGAACTACATCCTCATGCAGGCGCAGGCCCTGGAGGAGATGCGGCGGCTGGTGGCTTACCTGAACCAGGGCCAGGCGCTGAGCGCCCCGCTGCCTGCCACCCTCAACCCCTTCGCACAGTCGGCCGTGTACCCCTTCGGCGGAGCGGCCTTGCCCGGCTGCCCCGAGAAATGCACTGCCTTCACAGGAGCAGCCTCCCTCTGCAAACACTGTAACGACAAGCCTTGACTTCTGCCTTCTGCGGGCTTTCAGGGGGTTATTTTAGTTATCTTTCTTTTTTCTGTGCACTTTTCTTTCCACCACCATCAGCCCCGGCTTCCCATCATCAGTTAAGTCTGGGTTTTCTTTCTGTTCTCTCTTAAAACACCCCTGTCCCCGCACCCCGTCTGGAGATGTTTGGCAGTTCATGTGGACCCCAAAAGCACCCGCTTACAACTTTTAGTTCTCCCTCCACACATGCAGCTCCATCTGTAGAGTTATTTCCTTCCCAGCCTGTTAGTGGACTGTGAGCGTAATGTTGCTTTTCTGCTTGCTCTGATCTGCAAAGTTTTTGAGCAGTTTTTAAGCTAAACTATAGGAAAACAGGGAGAAAGATTGATCTGGAAACTGAAACCTCAGCGAGTTCTCTTTGGCGTGATCAACCTGTGTTAAAAAATAGCTTAAAAGGAGGGAGGGAAGCAAAATCCAGCTGCAAAACTATGCAATGGTTCAGAATCATGGGGGTGGGGGGATGTAGCCAGCTCGGCTTGGACTGCACCCGCAAATCCAAATGGAAATGTCATTTGGTCAGCTTTTGGGAGGGGGGAAAGTTTGGTGCTTTTGGTAAAACTGTAGATGCTTCAAAATAAGATGCTTTCTTCTTCTTTTTCTTTTATTTTTGCTCTTAAAAAGGAAAAACTAGCCTGTTTTTTGAACTGGGAGGAACCTGTGATTGTATCTACTGCTTGCTCTTTGCCTGTTTCTCAGCTTGGTGAAGTTTTCCAGATGATTTTCCAAAGTCGTTGCTCATCATGATAAAAGCAAAAGGTCACTTAACGTATTTATATGTATTTATAATAAATAAAAGACATGAATAACCACTTTCTCTGTCCTACATGTCTCTAAAGCCAGCTGGCAGTCAAAGCAAAACCCGTGCTGAAGGAAGGTAAAGCGGAGATAGCCCTTTGCAGAGGAGCAGCGTGGTGAAGTTAGGTGAATGATGGGAGTACTTGGAAAAAGCTTGTGGACATTCAGCTCCTCATCAGCAAGGATTTGGGTTTTCTCCAGTTTCGCATGAATCGTGAGCACACAAATGTTGTTTATGCCTGACACTTAGAGTTAAGTAGAAAGAGATTTAGCTTGTGTGTTTTCATGCTTGTGGGAGAAGGCTGTGCCCTGAAAGTGGTGTTTGAAAGGGGGTATTATAGCATCAAGCTTAGCTCTTTGGACACCCATGTAAGTTGTGGCTGGGGAGGAAATTGCTTAAAGACTCTGCTAATCCCTTTGGCTTGGTTTTCTGTTATATCCACAGCTTGACCCTAAACTTATGTGTGGGGTTTGAGCCACTTAGCATCATGACTAAACTAATGATGTCTAGCCAAGTATCGTCTGTGTTAGTACAAGTTACGCAGTGAATCCCTTGCTGGCAAAGTTACGATGTTGCTTGTGTTGGTTTAATTTTCTGGTTTATGATGTCTAATGCTTTGGTGCCTTGTATGCTTCACTAATCACTATATAACAATAGTAATAATTAAGATGAACTCAGTGATTTCTGTTCAGATTGCAATACCCACCCGACGTCAGAGCAACCGCATAAACTGGTACAGTCGCAGCCTGAGGGGCTGGAGCTGTCCGAGGCCATTTGTGTTAGGAGTGGGGTGTAACTATTTAGGGTTATTAAACCAATTTCCATGCCTGTCGCTAGTGTTATGCTAATGTGAAAAGGGCTTCCATCCCTTTAAAGCTGCTTGTCCATGGCACTTAATTTTAATTAATACATTTCCAAAAGACTTTGTGTTTGGAAAACCAAGTGCGTGATTAAGCCTTGTTCATAAAGACGGATGCTTAAAACTGGTTCCTGCATCTTTCCAATTTTATATCTTAATTGCACTTTTTTACAGCACAGTTTTACAGTTTATTTGTGTACTTCTCTTTATTCCATAAAAACAAATCTTGAAAATACCCTTTCAAAGGCATCTGATGAAGCAGAAGCTGACCAAAAGCACTGCTGAAGCAGAAATGGCTGGAAACTGCGAATCAGCAAAGGTCATTTGCTGACTGAGCTGTTGCTAGATAATATTTGGGAGGATAAAAAGGTCAGTTCAGCAGAGAATCATGAGGTTTAGGTAAATATTTATTACTTCTGGTTAAAATTATTGACGATTGAACACTTGGGAGTAGGTAAATGAAGATTAGTTTAATTGTTCATTTTTCACCAAAACTGAAATAGTTGGCAAATAAAGTATGTAACAGCTTAATATTAAACATGAGTTAGGTTTGGGTGAAGACTTGCACTAGTAATAATGGAATTTAGAACTGCTTCTTTCTCAAATCAATTTGGCAACAAATGTGGCTTGCTGATTTTTAGAGCCTAAAAAAAGTCTTCCCAGCCTTAGAGACAAGCTAGTTTTGGAACAATGGCTTTCAGTATCATGAGGGTTTAATTTTTTCCCCTATAATTTACATGAGTAAAAAGCTTCCTCATATTACTGTATCTACCTAGAATCCTAAAAATATACCTTTGCAGAGTCCTTGGAGTATGTGAGATCCCACTTTGAATTAAACAATCTTGGGAGGCTGAACATGGAATTTCAAATGTAGGAATAAAACCTTCATTAAAGAAAACTTTGGTAGGAAAAATGGCAAGCTTGAGTGTCTAAGTATTGTTAAAAGGCTAGGTGTTAAAAAGAAAGGTAGAACTTAGCAAAGCAATGCTAGAGGAACTCATAAATCATGATTAAAATTGACCTTAAAGTACAGGGGAGTTAATTCAAAAGTAAAAAATCCAATCATAACTTTGGCTGAACATATGAATATTAAACTAAAACTTGCCTGATTTCTCAGTTAATCTGTGAGTTGCTTCTACCCGCAACAGACTTGTAGGATTTTAACTCTTCTCACTCAATTGAATCCCATGCTGAGCCTGCCACATTTCCCTTTGACAGGAAGGATCTGTGTCCATGTGTTTTACGCGTTGTGCTGAGCTGCTGCTTAAACCACTGCCAAGAGGATGCCTAAAAGCACTGGAAAGATGATTTTGTTGCGATGGGGTGAAGCAGCATCTGATTGTGTTTGTGTGTGAAGCATGGTTTCTAACCTTGCAGATGTGCATGGTTATCCTGACGGTGAGATCCTGTAACTCGTTATTGGCTTTTCCTCTTCTCTAGTGTATGAAAACTAACTTACGTTGTATACTATGTAAGGTTTTAAGGGTCTGCTTACAGTTGATGTTTGAGAATATAAAGGGAAGACTTCCGAATGCTGAAGATCTTTTTATTTCTGCTTAAGTGTTCTTGTTATGATGCCTGATTTTTTTTTTTCCCCAAGAAGGATTTATGGTGTATGTTCGGATGGAACTGAAATACAAATCATGTGTTCTAACGTACTCATAATCCTGGTATGTTCATACTCCGAAGAAAACATAATGCCAACTTTAATTAAAGATAATATATTGTTTTCTAACTTCACTTAGTTTTCCTTTGAACTGCAAGAATGATCAGCATGAGGTGTTATAAGGAGGAGATGCAAAGAGAAAATGCTCCATTGTGTATTACTAATTATTAAGCTGCATAATTCTACTCACTAACCAAAATGAAGGTTTTACTAGCCAGTATATATAACCTTACTAATAGGGAGCTGGAAACTGTTGTCAGTTTGCACTGTGTCAGTCAAGATTTAACATGAGCAACCTTGAGCTTGCAAGGTAAGATGTTGTTTAATCGAATAGAGGGAAGCAACAGGTTTGAAGATGGAGAGCCAGGAAGGTGACTGTCTACTTCAGACACCAGCAAAACCTTAAATCAGTTGGAGTTCTTCAAAAGAAGCCAAGAGCCATGTGGTTTTCCTTGTTCTTTATCCGATACAGTTGATATTCCGATGTGCTGCCGCTGTATGTGACTATTGCTGCATGCTGAGCTTGTTTCTGAGCCTTTAGAAACTGGTCAATGCTCTCAGATAATATTTTGAAGTTGTTCTTTACATTTATATATCCATAATTTCCATTTTAAAATCGTAGTTGGCATTTTACAAGGGTAAAATGTACATAGGATCTGATCCTGTGGCTGGTTTACTAATTGGCAGCATTTCTGGTGCTATTAGTGACAGCAAGATGGGGCCTGATGCTGCAGGGCATAGTGGTGGTTTCTGAAACCAACATAATGCTGCCTTTAAGAGGCTCCAGAGGACCAGAACAATCTGTACAAGCTTTATCCCTTTACTGTATTAGCCTTGTAGCATAACTGTAAGCATAGGGCACGATGGATAAAGACCTCACTTAAAAGCTTTCAAGGTTCTTGGGACCAAGCCTGCTTATTGCCAGCTCAGCAGCGAGGGAGCCATCCTGTGTGTCCCGCAAGGCTGTGTCCTCACCAATGGCAGGTTTCTAGTTGTTTTCCACAACTTGGATTATTTAGCTTACTATTTAAGAGAACAAAACCAAGCATTCAACATTGCACATATCCCTCCTGTTCCTATAGCATGCGTTCAAGGAAGTGTATTTCTGTAAAGTTAGAGGTTGGACTTTGCAGTGTTACCGACATTTCTTTATATCTATGCTTGTTGTCTGCTGTGTGAATTATCGGCAGAGAAATCACTGCTTCAGTCTCAAACAGGTGGAAACACATTTAAAGAATGCTAGAATATACCAACCACTATTTTTAATTGTCAAAACTGCTTTTACTTCGTTATCTGGCATTTGATAGAATTCTGATTAGTGTTGCACAGTAGAAAAGTTGGGGGTTTTGTTTTCGCTAATCCTGATTAAGGCTAGAAAACACTCTTGATTACAGTGATTTTAATAATGTAAATTTGTGATTTGTTCTTTAGTCTTTAATCCCCTTTGGTTCAAAGGGAGATGAAAAATTCAGGGATTTATAACATTGAAATCAGTCATTCCATGAATGCTTCTAGGGCAGTTTTCCTTCTACCTGAAATAAAAAATACCTAATGGATAACAAAATGTTTTGCTATGAAATTAGAAATGTTTGCATGAGGTTTTTCTTTAGCAAACAGCTTAATTTCAAGCCTTTTCTCTTTATAATGAAGTGTATGTGTGTAAGAAAATAGAAACAATTATCAATACAAATAATGTATTTGAAGTCTTTGGCATTTATTCAGATTCTTTGAAGTAGGATTTTCGCTATGAAATTATATATTTTCATAGTCAAAATACACATTCATTCTTTTACCTATTACCTCAAATTGTTACTTCTATTTGTATTTATGAATACATATAGTTTTAAAATAATCCAGCTCATTTTAGTGCTCTTAGCTTCATTTAACGGTGAAATTTCAGTTGATGTTTATTCCTGAAATGCTGAACCGTTTTGAACATAACTCTCAGTTTCTTTCAGGCCAAATAGGTTAAGATAAAGTGTTAGTGCTAAATTAATTTGTAGAGATATTTAGCCAAGTTATTTCAGATATAAAAATGTGTGGTTTTATTTTGTTGCTATACTTAAATTGGTGAAATTTGCAGACTAAAGCCTTGCAGAAGATAAATGACAAATATGTGATGTCTTACACAGCAGAGAAGAACATGATGGTTTTCAAACTCCCTGCCTCAGTGAAACAGTTAAAATACATAATTTCAGTATTATTTAACATATTATTTGGATTTTCAAGTCTTTATTTTCATCAGTGATTCATGTTTGTTAAAATCTGTTTTGTTAATGCCATTTATATCTGCTTTATTTCTATTTCCCTGTGCTAACACTAATGTTTTGTGTGTTTATGTACAGCAATACGGACTTGTACTATGAATATAACCCAACCTCCCTCAGCTGCCACTGGGGAAAAACAGCTCTCTGCTCTTTTGCCTTAAGTATTTCAAAGGGAAAAACATGGCTGAGCAAAGAACCATCACCCCAGTTTTTCCTCCAAGCCCACTTTTGTCTAAAGTAATGAGGCCATAGTCAGTTGGCTCCAAGGAGCGTTGTGATTTAGTGTGACGTACAGTGAATCATTGCAGATCCATTCGGACTGCATTCGTTATTTTAATGAGACAGAGGCAAATCTGGTTTTTTGGCCGCAAACCTTAAGATGCAAGCATAATGTGAAATGTTTGTTGATTGCCACAAGGCAACTGACATTATAGATTTTTATCGCCATCATTATAGGGTTTAAAACTCACCACTTCCCAATGTATTTAGCCCTTTTTTTCCCCTCCCCCTGCAAATGATAGGACAGTTACAACACTGATATTGAAAAGCAAAAAGCTCATCTATTTTTTTCCTGCACTTATTAAAACCTTATGTTGCATCCTAGGGTCTGCAGTGGGTTGTTTTATTCCCATGTTCCCAGAGGAGCAGGAAAACCCTTACCGCAACGTGGTCACCCTAAAAAGGTCACATTCAGTTGGGCGACAGCAGCACTAGGTCCCCACCAGCCTTTGCTTGATGTAGTATGAGAAATGACACTGAGGCGGGCATATCTCTGCACAAACAGTAATCACAGTAATGGTGTTCATCGGAATTTACTAGTGCTCAACTTTGCTGGAGTAATGTTCCCTCTTCTGTGGTACCAGTAAGGAATTTATTGTGCTTGTAGTTGCCTTCAGGCAAGCAGCAGTCGATTTATAAGGGAAAAGCTTCCAAAATGAGGCTACACTGGTAAATGTGGGTGTATGTACAGGTGTGTTTGTGTAAAATGCACATCTATGGGCAGGATATGTTGATGTGTATTTATAGTGTCTTCAGGTATATTGCACCTGTGCCTGAAGGAGTGTTTCTATCATTGGTTTACCTGATTTGTCTCCTTTCCATCAGCTGTTGGTGGTTTGTTTGCATGAAACTTTGTGCATCATTTAGTGTGAGGTGTCCCTGCCCATGGCAGGGGTGTTGGAACTCTGTTATCTTAAGTTCCTTTCCAACCCTAACTAGTCCATGGTTCTATGGTTTGATGGTAGCACAGACAGTGTCATTGCACAATGGCCTCTGCTCTCCTGGAAGACGGCTTTGACCTGTTCAACCTGACAAACCCATGAATAACACTGTTCATCCTCTTGTTTTACCCCTAAAATACCCAGAAATGGTGTTTTGAGACAAAAAAGGGTGTTGGTTTCTCACTCTGCCTCTGGCAGCTTTGCAGTGAGAACAGCAGAGAACCATGTACCTCTTTGCTTTTGCTACTTTCCAAATGCATACATCTTATTTTTATTGATATGCTAAAAGTAAATGTCATGCTTGGCTCTCCTCACAGAGATGTCACAAAGAAATCCTTATGCCTCCTATCTGAGAACTGAAATACCTTAAGTGTGTTTTATCTCCTGGCAGCTTCAGTGTAAAGCAAAGCATGCAGCTGACAGCCATAGTGGGTGCGCTCTGTGTTTACAGCCGAACTGGGGCTGTAGGGGAAGAAAGATGAGGATCTCTTGCCACATGTTAAAATGGCTGCTGACTGGAGGCCTCTGGCTCAGTTTTGCATCCTTTCCAGTGTCCAAGACAATAGAGTTTTACTTCTAGCAAGTTTCCCCCCTTTGGCTTTTTCCCCTTTCTTGCCTCAATCTGTTTCCTGGAAGGTTTGAGGACAGAAAACACTTTAGTTACAGGAGCTCTATTACTTCTAACAGTTCTTTTTGCAATTGAATGTGGCACTATATAGAATAATCTTGGTACGAGGAGATTGCACAACATGGGTAAGCTTATTCCTGTGTGACCTGACTCCTCTTTCAAGTGCTTGCTTGTAGCAGCTCTAAAAATACCTTTATTCCTTGGGGTGGGGGGGAGGCTATGCAGCAAGAGCATCTTTTCTCAGGTGTTTCTTTGCAGACATTTGGGGGTCTGTTTTATGTCACCATAACCAAAATCCCTTTTCAGGCAAGAGATTTTCCTCTCCTTTGTGAGCTCTTGTTTGCACTTGTTAAGACAAGACTGCTTGTTGAAGGTCTAATCCTTGCCAATCATCTCCCCTGTAACTGCTTCTACCCTCGGTGGGATTCTGATCCAGCCTCAGACAGAAAGGTTTCTATATCAATATGTGAGAAATGAATTCCTGATCATATAGAGCATGCACATCGAGATATTTACTTGGTTTTGGCTTTAGAGTTACACCAAATTTGGAAGCAGCATCTGATCATTCTAATGAAATTCTGCTGCTTTTGACTTCCTCCTCCAGTTGCCTTGCCCTGAGGCACAGGACAGATCAAGGCGTTTGCCCATGGACACACACTGACTTGAGAGAGTGGCTCTCGGTATTTGAATTCAGATGATCTTAGCTTGCTGCTTTCCTAAATGAGCTGCACATCACACTGCCCCCTCGGCAACATCCGCACTGATATTTCTCTTTCTCTCTCAGTATACTTGGGGTCTCTGCTAAGACTGAGCCTTTATTGTGGCAGTGGTGTCACCCAAGTCACCTCCTGGTTCATTCTGGAGCAGTGATAGCCAATGGGAAAGGAGGTGTAGCTTCATCTTGGCTATTTTCTAGCAGTCTCCTGCTGCTATGATAGCCTGAGGCGACTTGAACCTACCCTGAGGACCAGCCAGTCCCCAGCTGCTTCCAGAGTGGAGAAGCATAAAGGTGGCTTCAAGCCACCTTTGTTCTCCAATCCTCATCTTGCACTGAGCACAATCAAGTCATAGGGGAGAATCTGGGCCAGAGCTTATGAAATGCTTTGCTATAGAAACATGCCCTCGCTGCAAAATGCAGCTTTCTGGTTCTCTGAGCTCCTGTCTCAACGCCCTTCACTTCTTGCCTTGCAACAGGGGAAGATGGCTTTCTCTGTGTCACTGTCACCATTTAAGCCATAGGCTCCTACCTCGGAGAGAGTTCTGCACAAAGCTGGTGACCCCAGGAAACAAGACTGATATGTGGTGGGAGGAGGAGGTATTAGCACTGTCTGCACAACTCTGTTTTTATTTTCACAAGGAAAATGTGCTCTTTGAACAGGGATTCTTATTATTCATATACTCACATCCCTCCTTTAGCCAGCCTGTGGTTTTGAACCAGCCTTTATACTTACACACCTGTAATTCCCAGCTAAACACCCAACTTTTGGTTTTCATTCCATGGAGTTAATCCATTTCCAACATTAATGTTGCACAGTATTACTCTCCTGGCGTCAGGGACCCTTCTCATTTTCATATGAGACAAGTGCCAGCCTCATGAAATGCACTTTCTGCGATCAGCATTATTTAGGCAGTCAAATTCTGACACTTTGTTTCAATTCTCTGGCCCTTCCCATAATTTCCTGTGTAATTGCTGACAACACACTTGCACATTTCTGCTGCCTGAAACACTTTTAGTGGCTGGTTTTACATGAAATAACTGTTTTCACCAACCCAACGGCATTGATGACTCTGCTAAGCAATAACATGAGGAGTGATGTGGTCAAAAGGAGACAGCCCAGGTGACCAGGTAAGGCACAGAAGATGCTTCATTCAACCCAGACAAAAAGGTGTGTGTCTGCTCATTTGCTGAACATCACAGGTATGTTCCACAGAGTGTAACTCTCATCAGGTCCTGCAATTGGAGCAACGCTCATCTTTTGCACTTTAATATCATCTAAAAGCCCCTCCAAGGGGCTGCAGGTTTAGGTTTGGCCAGCAGAAGGTGGCACAGCCTCAGTGATATGAGGGGCATCTGCTCAAGCAAGAATGCCCCATAACCACTATGATCATGGCAAAGGCTGATTTTTCTTGTTACAAGTCTGATGACTCTGGAATGACTTTCACCCTGTTTGCTACTGGCCTGTGTTTCATTCACCACATTATCTGAGCTGCCAGCCTGAAACACTGTATTTGAGTTAGACCAAAAGCTCATTCTGATCTTGATGTCAGTTCAGATGTGGATTTACCCTAAATTTTACTTAGTTCAGCTGTTAAAATTAGAGACCAGTACACCCCAAATAGAAGGCACAGGATAGAGGAATTTAACTCAAATATGATTAATACTGAGATGAAAGCATGTATAGTTTGAAATAGACTGAAGGCCCTCCATTCACATAGACTTGGTCATCACAACTCAGTGACCTCATTTCTAGTATCTCTCTAGATGGCCACAGACAGAGCAGACAAAGTCTGTTCATTCATTCAGGAGCTGAGAAGTGGAAATTACATCTTTCCTCTTCATTTTCTCTGGGAAAATCTTCTGACTAATTTATGGAGTAGTTCATCTGGTTTCGCACGTGTGTGGGTAAATGAGCATGTCGTGTGTCTTTGCGTGCATGAGGAAGAATTATTTCCTGATGGCAAGATAATGGAAACATATTGGGGGTGAGGGAAGGATTTCCTTAGAAAAGCACTGCTTCACGAGGATGGTTCTTGCATATGAATCATGACTCATCTGCTCCAGCCTGAAAAGCTCACGGGGAGTCAGATTCTTGTGCTTAACTCAACAGCTAAAAGTCAGACAACTCATTAAGCCTGCGCAGTCTCCATCCTGAAGAATAATAGATAACGGTTTCCCAAGGGTAATTCATGTCACTATAGAATAGGTGGACAAGTCACATTCTGGGGATGCTGATCTCTTGATGTTGACTGCGGGAGTGACACAGGTAGCTTAAAATAGATGCCTGGTTTTCAGACATATAAACACAGTGAGAGCAGCCACTGTCTTACTGCCTAATGCTAGAATTAGGACTTAAAATGAGAGCTTAAAAGGTTGCAGTTTCCTGGCAGTCAGAATAACCTGGCCCCAGTAAGAAGCAGCCCATCAGCAGTCAGAATAACCCAAGGCAATGTGAAATTGAAAGCAGGTTTAGTTAAAGCTGCCAAGGGAAAGTGTTTATGTCTGTGGGAAGCAAGTATGGTCACTAAATAATATGGAATAATAACAACGAAAGAGATAAATGAATAGGGGTAAATGGAGTACATTATGCTGGCAAACCTGAGTTAGCATCTTAAAGTTGAAGGTTGCAGTCAGTGCAGGACATGCAATGTTAATCCTACTGAAATGTAGGATCATAGAATTGTTGAGGATGAAAAACACCTTTAAGATCGAGTCCAACCATCAACCCAGCACTGCCAAGTCCACCACTAACCCATGTCCCTAAGTGCCACATTTACACATGTCTTAAATACCTCCAGGGATGGAGACTCCACCACTGCCCTGGGTGGCCTTTTCCAGTGCTGGACAACACTTTCTGGGGAAGAAAGTTTTCCTAATGTCTAATCTAAACCTCCCCCCATACAACTTGAGGCCATTTTCTTTCTCCCTATCGCTTGTTACTTGGGGGAAAAGACTGACACCCAGGCAAACTGAATTTATCACACAATGTATTTGAGTGGATGAGGTCAAATGTGTACTTCTTTGTTGCCCAGCAACTGTAGCTGAGCATGGTGATGTTATTTGCTATAAGAAGGTGTTGCACAGACACACGTTCAAAAACAAGCCAGCATGAACCTAGCTAAAAGTCCTGAGCCTATAGTTATGAACTGGAAGAAAGCTCTTCACATGCAAGGTGGCATTTTGCACCTGAGAACACAGCAAATACTAATGCATTTCTAAAATGCATGGTACAGCACTGCATTATATGCTTACATCTGATTAATGTAATGTGAAAGTGGCCTAATGCAGTATGTTATTTGTCTTGATATAGTCTGGAGCTTCGGTGAACAAACACTAAGGAAGCTGTGAAGCTGTCATGCTTTGTAGAGGCTACTCAAAGGCTGGAGATAGAGTAGCTGTGATTCTAGAATGCAATTCTGCTTTTAAAGCATCTCATTTCCCTGGGTAGAGCCTTCACAGACACCCAGAAGATTGTTTAACTGATGTCCATAACTCTTCCCTGGTTTAAGTAGGGCAGCAGAGAGGGCACTGATCCACGATGCACTGTCATTTGCTATCAAGGTCTGACAGCAGCATTCCATATGTATCTACTGGAAAGTAGTCTTAATTTCCCCTCCAACACAGCAAAATCTGTCTGCAAACTCTGGATCCAGTGATGGAGTGAGGGTGGGAAGAGTCATCCCTGTTAACCCATGACTGCCACATTTGTCATCCTTAAAAGGCCGTTAGACACAATGAAATGAGTTCTGGTAGAAGCCTGTGCCTCCCCGAAGTGGGCAAACTGTAGGTTAAGAGAAAGCAAATGAAAGGTAAGATTAATAGCATTTAGCATGGCAGATAGACTAGCAGTTTGCTAATTAAAGATGTTAGAACATAGAAGCAGCCAAGGATCAGTGGCTTTTAATGAGGATGTTGTAGGGTGATTTAGGTCTAATTTTCTGCTTAATAAGGCTGGTTTAAAAAGTAATTTTGTTGGGATGTGACTCTCCTAAACCTGTTCATTATCAGTGATGGGACTTCACTTCAACACTCCAGGAAATGTTGTGTTTAATTAATATTGTGTCGGCAAGTGGATATGCTGACAGATGAGAAAAAAATTGATGAAGAACTTTCAAGGACATTGACTTCATTACACAGCTTCATTATAGCCTGAATAACTGGCTAAATATGTCACTGGAAAGATAACGTGCCACTTTTAACTCTTCTCTCCGTGTTGTTCATGTAAGTAAGCAAAGTGTATTTTCAAACTAGCCACTATTGGAACAAAAACAACACCAAGGGACCAGTTCTACAACATTTACTCATTGCATTCATTGATCTCTAACTGATGGTGAGCTGTTTAAAGCAAAATACAGTAGGTTACTTATGTGCATTCATCAGCTTTTTTACTTGAACAGAATAAGGCTTTAGTAAGTGACAGTCTTCACTGTTGGGTAGTTTAATACAGCACCCAGAGAAAAGGATAGAAACTGATTTAAAGGAGTTTTATTTATCTGCACAAAATAAAGTCCTGATGTATTGATCAGTGTCTCAATGTATTTGTTGGAGGTATATTTATACCTGTTTGGTCAGTTTGTCATCAGTCTGTTTAAACACATTATCATGTACACACACAGACATTTAACTTACACATATGGGAAGCAAAACTGAATGTCCCAAAGGTTCTAAATACTTTGCCTCTACATGGAAGGGGATCAGTTTTAGCAGTCTGAGTGCATCACAACAGGGTTACATCTAGGCAGGAAAGAAGGTCTTACCCTCTATGAGAGCAGAGGGAGACAGGTCATTACTGGCACTTTACTTGAGCCAGGAATGCTTTTAGTATCCGCCACGCAATAAATTGGTACCTGGGAAGCATCTCAAACAAATCTTCTTAGCTCAGCTCAGAAGAACTACACAGGAAATACAGCAAAGATGATTTGTTTCAGGCTAGGTGATGTGACCCAAGTGTGACCTTAAAGACCTGGGGTGAGGATCCTCTGATTCCAAGTATTATCAGACTTTTTACAGCAAGATAAAAAGGCTTCAAAGCTGATCTTTTAAACAGGGATTGGGAGAGGAAAAGAAAAGCACTAAGTACAGGGTCTGGAGCAGTGTTTACCTGGAGGACACAGAAAAGCATCCAAAAGGTGGCTGACAAGCTTTCTAGAGAAAAACAGGTCAAGCAGCAAACCGCTGACTTCTGGGTTTTAGTAGCTCCTTCTTTGAGAAATAAGGATCTTTAAAGAAGGAAAGAAAGAAAAACAAAGATCAACCTTTGAAGCTAAAAGCAAAAGGAGAAAAGAATGTTTTCAGTCTTACTCATTAGGGATATTAGCCAAAAGAAGAGGGCCAGACAGGGGAAAGAGAAGAGGCGCTGACTGGAGGCGACAGCTGGAGTTTATGTGATGCGTCAGTTCTCTTTAACACCTCCATTTTGTGGCTGCTGTCACCTTCAGATGAGGCCTTTTACAGAATGGGATTCACAAAAGCATTCTCCCGTATCAGCCCTATTACACACCGGAGAGCTTTGTCCCCATAGCACTATTTACATTTACATTCATAGATGCAGAGAGACCCACACATGAGAGCGTGTCTGTGTCTGTGCAGTCACGGGCATGTGTGTAACTTGGCCCTCACCCAACACCTTTGAACTTTACCCATGTGCCAGCAACCATTAATAATGACTCATTATTTTTTTACCCTTGGTAATAAGGAAAGCAACACTCGGCCCAACTGTTCAATGAAAGAGTAACAGATAGCGTCCTGTCATCACCGCGAAGCTGAATCTGCTCCAGCACCTTATGTCTAGAGAAACTCAGTCAGATACCATCCCAGGTTTGGAAAAGAGGAAGGGACTAATGAAAGCTGTCAATCTCCACCCAGGTTGACTGTGTCTGTACATGTGGAATGACCTCCCTAATGGGTAATTGGAGGATTAGAACCTCAGGGTCTAAGTATCGCGCAGGGACATCTGTCAGTGGAACAAGCCATCGCCTGGCAGTGGTACGATGCTCTTAGACACTTAATATGGATCAGCCCACAGGAGAGAAGGTGCCTGGGAGCTATAACACTGGTTAAGCCTGTGAAACATGCAGATCCCGAGAAAGTGACTGTAACTGTCCACTTGCAGGCACAGCTTCTGCACGTGAGCATGGGAGGATGGTGTGCAGAGCCCACGTGTGTTGTGTATGCATCACCCTTCTCATGTGTGCCTTGGGAAAGCAGGGACCTGGCTCCATAGGGGTAGCAAGGGCTACTCGTTAAATATGCCACTACAGATGCCATTATCTGTGGTGGAATCACACCTCCTGTGTAGGACAGCAGAGGCCAAACAAGCCCTAGATGAAAGCTCAAGTCATATCCAACTTGCCTCCAATGGATGCCCACCTTAAACACCACGGCTTCTTCTTTCTCCTGAGACAGGATACAATCAGAATCATGCAACTTTGGTAGCAGAAATGTTCTGAGTTGCTCATCTTTCAGCATTTTGTGGCATGACAAGCACAAACCTATAGGCAATAGAGATCACCCAGTCCATTCCTTCATACTAAACCCCATAAATATGCTATTGGCCAATAAAGGATTAAACAGCTTCTAAATGAGGCTTAGGGCACTTACTGGTTCTGCTGACGGTGTCTTCAGTCATCTGCTGCATCCAGGCATATTGTCTTCTTGGTGCCATCTCAGAGGGAAGAGCTGACATGGCCAGGGCCAGTGGGGAGATCAGTGACAGAGCAGGGCATCATCTTCTAACTGCCTGGACCACATAGGTATGAATAGAGTAATGAAGCAGGGCATAAATTTGGAACCAAAGGGTGGTAACAACCCATGTGTGTGAGCAGCACACATATGTCAGCAGCTCATGCACGTCAGTAACACATACACTTGTTCACAAGAAGAGCCTGTTGCTCTTGTGTGGTTTCTGGAGTATCTCAACTGAGCATTCACCTTCAGGGCTGGAACAGAGAGTCCCTCAGCACATGCTCTGTAAATATTTAGATGGGCTTTTGAAACCAAACGCCATTAGAAATCGGGCTGTTGTATAACCCAGTGCAATGCACAACTGTGTAATTGTCAGATATCCAAGGATGTAGTATTTTGTAACACGCCAAAATCAGAAGTGTGCTCTTATTAACATCCCAAATGTACTAAGCGTTTGGTAAACAGTGGGAGATACATTTCTTGCCCCAGAGAGTATACAGTCTGAAATATTAATATTGAGTCTAGATAAATCAATGTTTGCTTACTAAAATCATGGGCTGAATACTTTATAGCATCTGCACAGCTGCAGGGATACTGCAAGCAATGTCTTCCTGTGCTGCCACAGGACACAGCACGAGTCTGTATGCAAAGCTTCACCTTATTGTGCAGCTTTAAAACAGTGGCAATAATGTCACTTAACAACACCTCTTGTCAGTAATAGTAAAGGCAAAAGAAATCGGACTTTTTCTGCGGATCCCCAATGGGTTTCTTTCAGGCAAGGACCATGTACATTAATACAAATCATATTTCATGTTACTCACAGGACACAGAGATAATCAGAAAGCTATCTTCATAAACAGAGGGTTATTCATAATCCCTCACATGGCATTTCAATTATCAGTCTGATGACGATGTGACATTATGGATGAGGTTGTGATTAAATTTTCTTGTGTAATGACCCTAAGTAAATCTTTGCAATTTTCATTTTGCAGAGATTTAATATAGATTGGTGGCCTGTTGTTTGGTCCCTCTTTAATCCAGAATCGCTCATTAAATTGGGCCCAGTAAACATCTGATGATTGCATTTCATGGGCTGAGCTATGAATTTAACATATTAAATCTACATTCCAGATGGATATAAGCATCTGTTCTCATTATGGTTATTGGTGTTAATCTGAAACCCTGACCTGTTTCTCCTGACATTATTCATATTAAATGCCATCCCAAATTCTAACAAATATTGGCAGGAGGGCAGGAGGTAGCTAAAATGCCTTCACGTGCACATAATCCAATGAAAGATTAAGAGCGGAAATTAGGGGACAAATAATGTGAACTTCTTTCTTGTTCTCCGAAGGGAGTTTTCATCACTGCAGCAGGTAGAACAACTCCTTTTGTTTTCCAGCACTGAAACAAAAAAGCCCTGGAAAACCCCAGGAGCCAATTCTATTTGACCATGTCCTTGCTAATCACCGGGCTTGAGCTGTATCCTTTACAGAGCAGCACATCCCTCATTTGTAAATCTGATTTGTCACTAAATCTCTGCAGACTTTGACCCAGCATCTTGCAGGCACTTGTCTGGCAGTAGCAGGCTCCTCTGCTTCAGAGCCAGTCAGCTGAAAGTCAAATTAATCGGTGACTTCCAAAGGCCATTAGGAAGGTCTCTGTTATAGGGCTGCCCAGAGCCTCTCTGCACTGAATGATTCATGTTTATTGCAGCCGGGGCATTTATTTATTAGATTGCTCAGTGTAATGGGAAATTTAAAATGACACACATTGTATTACAGGGAGGCTTAGCAAAATATTATCTCCCTGTTATTGTAAATCAAACGATTCTCAATGTCAGTTCGGATCACCTTTGCTCAGCACAAGTTTTTCCACAGGGTTTGTTTAGTTCCTTAGGGTTTTTTAGCTTTACCTTAAGCAAATGTATGCCCTCTTCCCAGCCTACTGTGTGAGACAGGCTCAGTGCCATGGACTGTGTAGGGATGCTGACTGTAATCCCGGATTTACTTGGGTCTTCACAGCCAGGTTGTGTGTAAAAAGGACGAGACAATGCAGCCCTATGGTAAGAAAAAGATGAGCCAAGAGGCTGGATATAGATTTTGGCTTGAAAAGGAGGAATCCATTCAACATTTGAAATGGATTTAAAGGATCCAGATGCCTCATTAGCTGATGCCCCAGGGTATCCTGGCTTTTTGCTGGGGGGAAAAAGGGGGATCCATCCTCTGGGGTGGTGGGAGAAGGAAAAACAGCCCGGAAAATTGTAAATACCAAACAAGCCTGGTTGAGGCTAGTAAAGATGGAATGGAGCAAAATATCTATATTAAACCCAGCACTGGAGTTTATCCTCCTGTAGCATATTCCCCCAGTCAAGGCTTTCTGCATGCAAACCATAAGTGACTTATAGCAGGAATAAGGGTTAGGGGGAGAGCTTTGTGGGGTTTTGGACACTAAATACTCACCTGCAACATATAAACACTGTCGCTGCAGGACAAAGTGCTGGTAAATACACAAAAGCTCTGGTTATTGCTGAAGGAGTGGGATGCAGCATTTCCTGATGGCTGCACTTGTCTGTAAAATCTCCCTGTGATTTGAATAGGTTGAAAAGTGCAGAAACACAAATATTGTATTTCTAATATGAGCAGAAGTTTGTGAGTAAAACACTGGAAATGGTGTTTTAAGCATATACGAGGTGTTAGAGGAAGAAAACTCTGGTGCAGCTTCCTGTAGTCATTTCATAATAATGGGGGAAAAAATCAGATCTCTTAAATACTATCTCCAAGACCATAAAAAGAAAGGGGCAAAATGGATTGCAGCATTCAGTGGGTGAAAATACCCACTAAGGTGTGTATCTACCATCGCTCACGATTGTAATAGGGCACAAGAAAAAAGCCAACCCTGTCATTAGTAATTAAGCCTGCATCATTCACGGCAGCCCGCTGTGTCTATACAATGAGGCTAATTGTCTGCAAAGTCCTGTCTGGCTTAGAAGAGTCCGGTTCAGCGGGTGTACAGCAGTGCTGGCCACGCTTCAGTCAGAGCAGTTTGACTTCAGCTCCTTGCCCTGATGCAGGGTTTGGGACTGGTGGGAAGGGTTGCTATTGCTTATCAGCATCTGCAGCTCCTGACAGCCACAGCCACAGGAGGGATGGAGCACAGTATTGGGATGACGGCAGTGGGAACACAAGTACATTGTGGAGATGCTGCCTGAAATGATCTACCCAAATCCAGGTTTATTGTTATTTATTATTTATAATTTATCTATTATTCATATCCAGGTATATTACACCAGGGTTTTGCCTGGTTGCTCCCAGGACAGGTCCACCAGCAGCACTATCAATGTGTGAGCATCTCCAAGAGGGTCACCAGGACCAGCTTGCCAGAGTGGAGAGTAGAAAGCAGTGAGAAACAGGGGTCCTGGAGGAGCTTTTCTGGTTTAGGGAGTCACAGCAAATGTGCACAAGTCACCTGAGTTTAGCTGCAAGACAAGGAGATGTTTTATTTGGCTTGTTATATCTGCTGGTGCTACCCACTGGTTGCAGACCAGTGCTATGTGCATGCAGGAGCTGACATGTAAGTGGCTGGTATTTCTTATCACCTAAAGACTTCCACAGCATAACCATGGAACGAGTGGGCCTAGAGAAAATCAGGATTAAAAATACTCTCCCTAGGAACAGATTTACACTGGGGAAATCTTATTGCTGCCTTCCAGTATTTTAAGGGAACTGACAAGAAGGCTGGAGGTGGACTTTTTACATGGGCCTGTAGTGATAGAACAAGGGGAATGGCTTTACCCTGCCAGAGGGGAGACTGAGCTGAGCTCTTAGGCAGAAGCTCTTCCCTGTGAGGATGCTGAGGCGCTGGCACAGGGTGCCCAGAGAAGCTGTGGCTGCCCCATCCCTGGCAGTGCTCAAGGCCAGGTTGGACACAGGGGCTTGGAGCAGCTGCTCCAGTGGAAGGGGTCCCTGCCCATGGCAGGGGTTGGAACTGGATGAGCTTTAAGGTCCCTTCAACCCAAACCAGGCTGGGATTCTATGAGTTTAAATAGAGAAAGGAACTCTCTATGCCAGGGAAGGCAGTCCCTGAAATTCCCCCCAGCCTCCAAAATGAGGATTTTTAAGAAGGGATAATGCTGAATGATGGCTCCAGGGAACCGTCCTGCAGCTCCCAGCACAATGGACCAAAGCTTTTAATTGCTTGTTAACTACTATTGTCGCACACAAGTTAGCAAAGCTGAAACCATCTGACATAAATCACATCTATCAGCCCAATAAATCTTCTCTCAAAATGACAGCTTTGCAGACAGCACTAAATTAGAGCGGCCGTTGCACAGACCTGTACTTACAACTGCCGCCTGCAAACCGGTGACAGATCTGTTGAGACCAAAACACTTGGCATTCTGCTAATGTCTGTCATTACCGTGATTGATAGAGCCCCTCTATCACACTCTGCAGTTGTCTCCATTTGCAGAGCTTTATTAAATTACCACGTCTCCCAACTGTTATCCGCATCAGTATAAGGAAATGACCAAGAGCAGTCAGGGACATCTTGAGGTTTTTCAGCTCCAAAGACCTGGGGAGGTGGAAAGGGTGAAAGCTGAGGCTTTGCTGGCTTTTCTCTAGCTAAAAAACTGAGTACAAGATTATCTTTGTGCTTGACACTCCACGTTGGGCAGTGGAGGGGTGGCTCCTGATAAAAGAAATAGGTTACATTGACAACTCTCTCTCTATCGCTCCAGGCTTGGCAGGACCAAGGGACTTTCTGCTTCTTTCAATGTATTCTAATTATGAAGGTTGAAGGATTTATTCTGCAAGCCCTGGTGCTCTCGGGGCCGGGGTTATCTTAATGACTCTCCTGCAAGTGTTCCCCTTGACCTACCTTCAGTGCAGTAACAGGTGCCATTACAATATATTCCGCCCCTATGAAAGTCCTGTCGTCTCAGAGCTTTTAAGAGGAAGAATATACAGATATATTGTTTCTATAAATCCCCTGGTATTATCTTTTATCGGTAGTAATAAATGTCCATATTAATTAACTTAATGGTTTTAACTGCAGTAATGACTTTGTATTAAACCAGTGCGCTTTCATGTCCCATATAAAAGCTGCAATAATAAAATCCATCTACAGTATTCTCGTTTTTTTCAACTTCTATTGTGCTGAAACAAAGCAAACCCATTGCTGGAATGTTCCAGCCACCAAGGCCAGCCCATGCATCAAGCCTGGTGTAAATCACTTCCACTTTAAAATGGAAGTCTCTTCAAATGTGGAAAGTTCTGAGCAAGTTGCAGATAGAACAGAAACAAAACGGGGCAACCAGTTTTCCCTTTATCTTGTGTTTTGCTAATAAACAGTGAATCTGGTCCTCAAACTTCCTTCATTTGTTGCTGCGAATATTCTGGGTGTTCCCATAAATATTTAAGAGGAATTCATGGGGTTTTGTAATCATTTTGGAATACATCAGTGCCAAAGGAGGTGTTGACTACCAGTAATGGGGCAGGAAATACTGTGTGTGATGAGAGGAGCAAGTCAATAACAAAGAAATACCTTCAGAGTCTTGGTTTTATTCTCCAGGCTGAAATTCCTTTACATTAAATGTTAACTGGAAAGGTGGAAAATGGTGATTATCACTAGTGAGGGGGCTGGTGGACTTCATAGAAAGCTTACCTCCATCAATTGACATCTGTGAATAGTTTTTACTGGTTCTACCAGAGCTCTATTAGACATCATTTCAGTGACTGGTTTTGCTGTGGATTTCAAACATCATGACTGTCTTCTATGACAGTCTGTGTGAAATGGCCCCGGTTTATAACTGTCTGTTACAAATGTTTTCCCCAACTTTTAAACACTCCCATGGATGTGTTTGTTCAGCGTTCCTAAATCCTCCTGAGAAAGACCTCTCCTGGCATCCCATCACCACCTACACGATTCTTTTCAAGCAATCTGAAACTGGAGATAAAGCCCCTAAATTAGAGCTTCTTGACACATAGAAGGTGCTGTATTCCAGAGGTAGTTTATCTCTTGCATTAGATTTGGGAGATAAATAGGGGATGCACCAGAGAGAGGTCAATAAGTGGAGCCCAGCATCCATTCACAGGGATTTCCTTCATGTGAATAGCACTGGAGGATGACTAAGGCTGTGTATAAGCAGGTTTGAATTTTGCACCATAACAGTAATGGATCTGTGCAGATTACAACTTTTCCCCAAGCTTCTTCACACTTCCTAACAAAAACACATTGCTGGCACAAGCTGGTTAAGGTGAAAGTGGAAGCCAGGTCTCAGTGGAAGGTTTCTACTCTGGTCAATAATCCCAAGTATTTAACAGTGTAGATTAATCTCTACATTCTTTGCAGGAAGAAATTATTGGATTGAATTGGCCTTTACAAGCAACAAAGTGAATGGAGAAGCACCCACGAGCTCTTTGCATGGCCACCAAAAAACAGGTTCTGTTCCTCCTGCTCTAACTACTGAGCCAAGCTGCTCTCTGTAAAGATGGTTTTGAGCTTTTCTGAGCAGCTTGAAGCAAACTCACTCTGTCTCTAGAGCATCTTCTCCAATCCCATAGAACCATAGAATCCCAGACTGGTTTTGGTTGGAAGGGACCTTGAAGCTCATCCAGTTCCAAACCCTGCCAAAGGCAGGGACAACTTCCACTGGAGCAACTTGCTCCAAGCCACATCCAACCTGGCCTTGAACACTGCCACTGCCTTGAACACTGCTCTGAGAAAAAGGCCAGAAAACATTGAGGTTCTTGATAGTTTCTTTAGCTTTTGATGCTTTTTGGCCCCAAGAGCTGAAGCTGTGACTGTGGTTGCAAATCCACGCTATGGTTGTGCTCTGCAGTCTGAGGCAGCCAGGCTGGGTGGGTGGATTATAGAATCATAGAATAGTTAGGGTTGGAAAGGACCTCAAGATCATCCAGTTCCAACCCCCCTGCCATGGGCAGGGACACCTCACACTAAACCATGGCACCCAAGGCTCTGTCCAACCTGGCCTTGAACACTGCCAGGGATGGAGCATTCACAACCTCCCTGGGCAACCCATTCCAGTGCCTCAGCACCCTAACAGTAAAGAACTTCTTCCTTATATCCAGTCTAAACTTCCCTTGCTTCAGTTTGAACCCATTACCCCTTGTCCTATCACTACAGTCCCTAATGAAGAGTCCCTCCCCAAAGCCAGCTCTAAGCCATGCTGTCGTGCCTGGGCTGCACTAGTGTGCCTGGAGCCTTGCTTGACAGCTCCTCGGGGAGTGCTGGTTATCCTACAAGCTTTATGTAAATATTTGTAAGTGGCACATCTGTCTGAATTACAGCCGTGCCCTCCTGGATTGCTAATTGTAGGTTTTAATTCAGCTCTGACGACCAGTTTACATAAATTAGGGAGCTGGCAGTAAGCAAGCTTGGAGGAGATGGGATATGTACTGAGAGCTGATTTTTTTCTCTCTGGAATGCTTCTCCTCCCAAGCTGGTGCTTCTTCCCTTAACTTGAATTATTGGGGGGGGGCATAACAGAGTAATTCAGCTCTGCTTGTTGAAGGCGTGCAGCACTGTTTTGTCTTTACCCCAGTGCTGGTGTGCCCAGCTCACACCAGGAGCCTGATTGACTTTAATTTGCTATATAAAAACAAAAGGATTGGGCATTTAATTTCTATGGCATAGCCATTGGCAAAAGCCAGAGCCAGCATGGCTTGGCATTGCTCTGCTGGCTTGCTGAGGTGAGGCTCTGCCTGATACAAGCATGATGTGCATGCTCCCCAGGCAGTCGGTGCTGGATGAAGGATGCACCAACCAACAGGTACTTAAATGATCAATAAAAGTCTTTCAGCTCTTCTTCAGCTGCATTGGCTACAGGACTGGTGCACCCAAGCCAGCTCTGGCCATTGAATAAAGCCCAGCCAAGCTGGTTCAACATGCAACTGCAAAAGGGACTGGCACCATCCCTAAAAGTTTAACATCACCATTTGTTTCCCTGGCTCTTACTTGGGCTGGAAGCGTTAGCACTCCCTCATTCATGTTCTTGATGTGGAAAACGTGAAATCCAGGAATGTCACTCTCTGTCCTCTCTGAGTGAGACTGCCAGCTCCTAAAGGCACTGAGTGATGCCTGCTTGATGCATCTTCCTTCTGTAAAATACCTCCCATGCATTGAGTGTTCTAGTATAGTTCTAGATATAGATAGTTTATGGTATAGTACAGTATGGTATAGTACAGTATAGTATAGAGCATCCTCATCCCCATCCTTGCTTCCTCTGCATGTTTTCCCACCTCCCAGACTGAGCCTTAAAAGAGAATATTGTCTTAACCCATCACTGATGCAATGGATCAGAACAGGACTGCAGCCAGTTGAATTTTTGACCCTTTCTTCCCAACACGTACACTAAAAACAATGAATTTCATCCACGTGGGTGACAATTCAGCTGCACCCAGGTGGGTCCAGAGCTCCGTAAAGCTGGCAGTACTCTTTCCATCACTTCCTTGCTGGAGCAGAGCTGCCTCCATGAGCATCACAAGCGGGTGCCACAGTTCCTGAAGCACAATCGTGGTCCCTCACTACATCCAACAACCAAACTTTCCAGAACAGAAGCTTCAGGGTTATTTTTCTCTCTGTCTGGCTGCTACTTTTTATGGAATCACTCAGGGGCCAGGTTGCAGTTCTGTAATTGTACAGGGCTGTCATCCTCATAAATATTAAACACCACTTCCAAGTGAAACTGCAGCTCCTTTTATTGCACAAAGCGATGGAGATCCCAGCTGAAACCGTTCTGCTTCCTTGCTGGTGCCTGCTGAAAAGTGACTGTGGTTCAAAATATTTATCGATGCTTTGTTGTATTGGGAGAATGCTCAGTGACAGATGGACACTCTCTTTAAAACCTCAACGTATGCAAATCTCCATACAAAAGAGCCCAGGATGTTTTTAATATCACACACTTGCCTCAGGACATGTTTTTAAATCCCCACTTACCAAGAGCCCTGGCTTTTTATCAGTCAAACGCCTTAAGCACTATGTCAATGTGGACATCTGGCCTCGTGGTTAAAATATCTTCTATTTGCTAAAATATTTAGTGCTGTGACAGGGGTTTTAACTGGGGACATGGGGTCTAATGGCATATGTTCCAACCCAACTGCTCAGAGAGGGAAAACTAACGAGGTAGCTGTTCGGGGCAGTTTGCTGTTTGGTGTGTAGTAAGTGTAGTAAGCCCAGATAAAAAGGAAGAGAGAAGACAGAACCCAGGTGTTATTCCTGAGTAATGCAGGGATGCTAAGAATTGTGTTTAAAGACATTGACGTAGTTCGTTGGGATTGTTCTGATTCCTCTCCATCATTTGGATGTGTAAGAGAAAGCATCTTAAGGATGTGTGTGGGTTTGAAGAGCTTCTCCCTTGTTTTCAAGCTGTTGGGGCTGGCTTGAGCTCTTCCCATGTGGAAGCCTGAGCAGCACTGACAAAGGGGTTTGGGACTGGTGGGGATGGGTGGGAGAAGAATACCAAGGAGTGAATGGATGGAAACAACAGACAGAAAAGTGTCATGAGTCTTTCAGGTTTCTTTCAAACCTCTCACATTTAACACTGAGCTACTCAGCAGTGGCAATTCCCACCCAACACCATCTGGAGAGCAAGCCTTAAAGCTGCTCACAGGGTTTGGTGCCCCATCCAGCACCCAGACCATGGCAAGGAGTTACGATCCCAGCAATGCCAAGCATCCACCTTTCCTTCATCCAACTATCCATAGCAAGTCATCCTTGAAGGACATTGAGAAGAAGTTGAGAATTGAACAGAGTAAGACAACTGTTGAACAGTGACAGGGCTCTTCACTGGGGCTCTTCTGAGGCAATGAGTGCTAATGCAATGCCCCAGCCTGGTACCAGAAGACCCTTTGTTTGCAGAGCAACCATCTTTTAGCTCTAACAATCAGATATGCAAAAGTGATTTCCAGCCCACTCTGCATGGATATGCCATGGTTTTGTAATGGTTTTTGAGCTAATTGTTCCTCACCTCCTGGAGTTATTCTACTCTCAATTAACACCCCTCTTATTAGCAAGTTACCACATGTGAATTGAAACATTAGGCATGTTTGCTTTCTGCATGGGCAACCAGACAGCCTGAATTGCTTAGAGAAATCCAGACTTCCTCACCTCAGTGCTAATGCTAAATCCAAGGATAGTCATTTAACACTGTCATTAACCATTTTGTTGCTGTCACTTCAAAAGGAGCTGATGTGACACTGCTGCTGTTACAAAATGAGCTCACGAAGGAAGAAAGTAACGTGGGTCATGTCATCATTGTCATGTTTGGTGGTGGAGATTGAAGAATCACTTCATTTGAGGGCAAAAGTTTCCTTTTCCTTCATTCAAGAAGAAAAATGAACCAGAAAACCAACCCACTGTCTCACCCTTTGTCTTGTATGTATGTGATACCTGCATTTTATGTCACTGCATTATTTATGTTTACATTTGATTAACTAAGACCCATTGGGGTTTAATGGTATTCAGTGAGGCTGCAGATATGTCAGTGTGCCACAGAGTTTCAGGTCAATATGTTAGAATAAATGAGGCCACTTTTGCTTAGAATAAAATTGCTGCCTTTTGTACTGACTGGTGAACGCTGCATCACTCCATTGCTCTTGCAAAATGAATGAGAAGATAAATTGGGTGGAAGAGCTGCATATTACAGTGCAATGTGATGATGTAAGGCAAATGAACAGTGAAATCAACGAGTTTCAGCTCATTTATGCAGAAAAGAGCAAACTGTGTCGGAGCCAAGCTCCATCCACATCGGTATCCTGCCTCCAGTGGTGACCAGAACTCTGCTGAAGGTCCAACAACCCCCGAAATGCTGATGTGATAAAGTCAGGTATGCAAAGTTGTGCACCACCACCCAAAATAGGTTTGAATCCTGAAGCACAAGGTTCTTCTCTCTTCCAAAGTGCTGTTTATTGTGATAATTGAAGGGGAAAAGGTGATTTAAATAGAGTTTATTAAAACTCTTTTTACCTTGGAGGTGCATAGATGTTACAGGGAAGCCTAAAAGGTCTGGGAGGAGATACCTGGACCCTTATCTGACACTTCTTGTGACTATAGAAAAGGGAGGGATTCAGCAGAGACATCTGCCTGGAGAGCCAGTGTCTGCTCCCTGTGGTCCCCATGATGCTCCAGGCACCTTTTGGTTTTGGTGCCCACCACTGCAGACTTCCCAGCTCTGCATCTGCTCTCCCCCAGGGAGAAAGGTTTTGCCTTCACCCCTTTTCCTTCCTGGAAAGAGACATAATGTCAACACTAGATCCAGGCTACATTGAAGGGATGAGGCACCAGTGTAGGCACCAAGTGCTACATTTACTGCTCATTTTCCAAACTAGAAGGTGATAAAACTCTCTTTAAGTTGAAGCTTTTTAGCAACCCCCTAAATTACTTCATTTTTAAAGCAAAAAGTTGTTTTCTCCAGCGCACGTTCCTTCCTTTGTGGCATGTGCTTGTCTTTGCCGCATCTCTCCCGAGAGCAGCTGGTCACTCTATTTCTATAAAGTATTAATACCCCACCAGTGATATTTATGTACCCAGATCTATTTTTTTCCTCTTTACCTTTAGATGTTCAACAGCATGAATATTCTTATTTTTTATTTAAAACTAATTTGGAGTTCTCGCTCTCTAAGGGGTTTCTAATCACCAAAAAGTGCCGGAGGCTAAAACTGATTGACAGGAAAACGTTGTGGCTTCTGAAAAGTAAATTGGCTATTGACAGAGCAGTATACAAAGGAAAATGCTAAATGCTTATTATTTATGAGCTATTAGGGAAAATGTTAATAGCATCTGTTTCCCACATGGGCAAAAACACCTGTCAGACATCAGGCAACTATAAAACGATGCACAGTTAATAGTTACTTTGTTTAAAAAGTCATTAAAATTGAATGTCAGCTAAAACTTAGGAAAACATTCTTCTTCAAACAACTTTTAATCTCACTGTTCAAAACCAAACCAAAACTAAAAGGAAAGACCTTGCCACGTTTTAATTTCCGGGAGCGGAAAGGAAGGAGGCGTTTGATTTGGAAAGGATGAGGTGACTTCTGGTACACAACAAACAAGGTATGAGGAATAAAAAAGCAGAGTTAAAAAGGGACAAGTTGGCTGCTCTCCTGGAGCTGTATAGCAGAGGGAATGCAGGGCAAGGTTAGGCACTGATATGGGTTCCCTGTTGCAGGGATGTTTGGATTTCACTTAAACCTGTAAATAGGGGAGGTCTGTCTTTGTCATGATGCTCTTCCAATGCAGAGGTAAGCAGAGAGTAGCACTGGCCTGACTCCAAACCCAGCTTTGGCATCAACCACAGACCAGGATGTTGATGTCCTCTGGCTGAGTATAAGAGCTGTTGGGTGGCCTTCCTGCAGCAATAGCAATTAGCTTAATGAGTTGCACCTAATGGGCAGACTAATGGTAAACCCATCTAGGTGGGAGAAATGTCATGAGCATCACCATCATGCCCCATCCCTGGCAGTGTTCAAGGACACATTGGATGGGGCTTGGAGCAACCTGCTGAAGTGGAAGATGTCCCTGCCTTTAGCAGGAGTTGGAACTGGGAGAGCTTTAAGGTCCCTTCCAACACACACCAGTCTACAATCATCAGACCTGGATCACAGTTGCCGTAAGTCAGGACCAAACTCTGCTCTGCACAGGATGAGTCACATCCGGGTTGGACTTTCTTGTTGTAGATGCAAATAGAAAGGGAAATTGTGGCCAAAATGTTCCCCAGACACCAGCCAGGCTCCTTTCCCCCTGTCTACATTGCAGCTGAACAGGGATTTGACTGTATTTTCCAGCTGTTGCTGGAATTTTCCGGAGTTGCAAAGATTTGCATCTAAAAACACCCCAAGCATCTCTCTGCCTTACAGCAAGAAAGGGGATAAGGGACAATCCAGCATTTCATGCTCAATATAGAATCATAGAATCATAGGATAGTTAGGGTTGGAAAGGACCTCAAGATCATCCAGTTCCAAACCTGCCATGGGCACAGACACCTCACACTAAACCATGGCACCCAAGGCTTTGTCCAACCTGGCCTTGAACACTGCCAGGGATGGAGCATTCCATGGGACAACCCATTCCAGTGCCTCACCACCCTAACAGTAAAGAATTTCTTCCTTATGTCCAGTCTAAACCTCTGCTGTTTAAGTTTCAACCCATTACCCCTTGTCCTGTCACTACAGTCCCTAATGAAGAGTCTCTCAAGACTGACCCTACATCAGGATTTATTTTTATTAGAACTGTTGAAGAAAGTGAAGACTCATTAGAGGGGTTTCTACTAAGGAGAATCCAGCCAGCATTAAAATAACTGGAAAACAAGGGGATTTAACTCTTAGTTTTACAAAAGCCAGAACATCTTCTGCTGTTCTATGTGCCACCAAGGTTTATTTACCCACTGAGCCATTTTCCCTTTAATAATTCAGATATGATTTTTCAAGCAGCCTTATTCAGGAGGCAAACCTGATCTCTGTGTTTATACACAGCTGAGTACACCAGCAGCATCTTAAAACCAAAGGCTTTTGACGACACACAATGTGATGGCACTTTCCCCTCCAGCTTGGTCGCAACTTTAGCACAGGTTGTGAATCCAAACCCAGGGGGTCTTGAATGGATGTAGCTCCAAAAGGTGAAAATACAAGTAAAATGTGTTGTTCTAAGTGTCTGAGCAAGTGTAACAGCAAAATGTACACACATAAGCCTTTGTGGTGAGCAGAAATGTGACTTATCTTCCTGCAGTTGCACAGAATAACTGCTATTGCAATGTAAAGTAATCATTTGTGTCTGTACCATTTGTGTTCTCACCTGGGTGGGAATTTCATACCTGGAATTTCCCTTTGGGAAATAGAAATAAAAAGAGATGATCTTTACAACCCCTCACCACAAAGTCACCCTGGTTTTACTCGCAGTGAATGGGATCGTACTGATCCAGGACACAAGGACAAACTCAGTGTGACACCAGTAAAAACGCCAAAGAAATATAATATAAAATATTGCTTGTCCATTTAAATTATTTAATGTTATTAACATTAATTACCATACTTGGACACCCTGAGTGATTCACACGTTTTCCCTCCCCTAACTTCTCCTCCAAAGCTTAACTCTGAGTTTCGACATCCATTTGTTTCCTGCCTTTATTCCCTTAGAGCAGCAGAAGGGATTTGGCAGATGGTACCTCCCCATCCCAGTCCACTTTGCTCCAAACCTGCTTTCTTCTGCATCTCCTCCTATTGCACCACAGTCACCAAAGGCCAGTTTGGTGCATACATGTGTGTCCAGTTTCCAGCTATATCCATACGGATACTGAGGGGTCTGGAAGGGTTTGGCCCATGCCAGGATTCAGGCTGTGCTTAATTAATGCTGCTGGGTGTCAGGGACTCAGATCTCTCTGCATCCTCTCCAATAAGGCTAAAGAGATACTGGAGATGTTCAGCACTCTGGTGCAATAAAAGGGTCATATTTTAGTATGGATAGTAGTATAAATTATCTTCACTTGGTGAAACTATTGGCTTTTATGAGTAAGTTTTAATGCAGTTTCTCCTGTAGCCCATAAATTGAGACAACATCAGGTCTGCTGGAGGGAAACAGTGTCCTCATTGCATGATGGACCGAGGGATCAGCCTGTACTTCTGATGGGGTCGGCCATCCCCTATACACTAGCAAGGCAAAGGATGCTTCACCCAAGACCTCCTGGAAATGGCCAGGAGGGGAGGCAGAAGATGTTCTTAGTTCATTATTAAATCAGTTTCTGAGATTGGTTAAAGACACAATGACATTTCAGCAGCACAGGACAAACCAGTGACTTTCCAGCCAGCACCATTACCCAATAGAGGCAGATGTGCTTCCCAAAGCTGCATTAGCCCAATCCAGACCCCAAGTACCTTCAGAAAGACTTGGGGATGCCTCTTGCCCTTCCCACCTTCTCCCTCAGTGCTCCCAGCATCAGCAACTGCCTCTGCCTTGTCCAACCCTCCAGGCAGGAGCCCTCCTGGGTGGGAACTTCAATATCAGGCTGGAGCTGTCTTTGATGTGCCATTTTCCCTTTGAAATGCAATGTCTCACTCATCTAATCCTCATCACATTTGGGAAGCTTCTCTTCAAGCTTTCAGATGGGGATGTCAGGGGAGTAGAGGTTATTTTTGAAAAGGGCCAGTTTGAAGTTTTTTGCTCTTAAAATGTAAATGCTTTTTTGATCAAAACGTAGAGGAACCTTTTGGTGGTTGTTTTCTGGTTGGGTTGGGTTGAGGTTTCATTGGTTTTGAGGGGGGTTCTTTGCTTGAGACTGTAAACAGCTCTCAGACACCCTTGGATCCATTCTTCTAAACTTTCCCTTGATGCTCATTGTATAGTCCCTCCATTCCAAACCTCCACATTGCTTTCTGAGCGTATGCGTGGGATCACTCCAGAAAGAGCCGTGCTTACAGCCAACAGAAACCAACACTGTGCCCATTCCAGTCCCAGGGAGCAAATCCTAATCAGACTGAAATCTGCTGTAATTTATTCCATTTGGCTCATTGAAATGATCCTCTCCAACCCCTGTGCCAGTCTCAGGAATGATGGGTACTTTCTTCCTAAGGAACCACTGGGATGGATGGGAGCTGTGACTGAGGAGCTCCATAATCCCTCGAACCCACATTTTCCCTTGGACAGACATGAATGTAGAATGTCAAGCACAGCATGGGGTGGCTTCCAGCAACACCTTGAGTATAGAGATGTGGTTTGCTTGGACCTTGCTTTATACATGGCTCCTGCAAACACAGCGGCTGCTCCTCGCCCATCCAGGAGCCGGGAGCCATGCTCGAGGCATGGCAGCAGCAGGGATTTAACTTTGAAACGACTTGCACTCAGCCTGTTTTTCCCTACACTAACCTTTCCTCCTCCCCGTCTTGAAAGTTAGGAACATCTTTTGTATTCCAGAGGCCAAAGGGCCAAACTTGCCTTTAATTAAAATGCATATTCTTTAATTAAAAGCCCCATAACACATGAAGGGCATTCATTGAAATACGATGTGTGACATAGTCATTACCCTGCTGTTAATTACTAATTAATGAAGCTATTTCAATTAATAGCTTCCCCACTGTCACTCTGGCTTTGACAGGGCTCCGTGCTGAGAAGCCGTAGTGGAATCACAGGCGATCGTAACTCCTGGAACAGCACCAAAAGGCATCAGCTGAATATTCATGTCGGACGCCGTTAACACTTTTCAATTAAACATAATAAAGTAAAAGCTCCATCAAAAGTGTATATCAAACATGCGTCAGCCTTTCCCTCTCCCCCTGTTCTCTTCCAGCTTGTCAAAAATCAGCAGAAAGCAGTAGGGGGAGGGAAAAAATGGGTCTTTTTCTTCCCTTTTGACACTTGAGGCTGCAGCATCGTTTATCAAGTAAGTGGTGCTGCAGCACGGAGGGGGGAAGATTTACACCGAGCCCAGGCTGCAATTGGAGCACACGCACTTGCAGGTGGCTCTTCTCGTTCTGATGGCCAAGAAATGCATCCCTCTCCTGTTTTCTCTCCCTTTCCTATAGTAAAACTGCATGGGGACAGGTCCTCAGGGGTCTTCCTTGCCTGTTTTTGGGAAGCTCATAAGCAATGTGTTTAATTTCTGTGGTTAAAGGTATCACTTCCCGACTGCAGGTTGTCATTACAGAGCTGTGTCCCTGAAGAGGTTCCTGTTAAAGCTGGTATAAGAAACAGTGGGGAAAGAAGCTGTTTTGCAGTTGAGTGTTAAGTTACATCAGTCCTAAAAGATGCGGAGCTGCAATGTGCTCTCTCGGGCGCCATCTGCTTGAGGTTTCCCGTTCGAAACACTTTGAGAGCGAGTCCAAGAGAAATTCCTGTGGAGAGCATCCATCCTGAACCCCAAATGGTATGCTTGAAGAGCTGTTATTTTCATGCAGAGCTTGGGGAGGAGGGAGGAATCGCTTAGAAAGGATACATTATTTACAGAAAGCTGGAAATTGGGAGAAAAGGATGATATTGTCCAACTGTCCCTATTGTTTAGGTTCACAGAGTCATAGAGAAGACTCCTATGATTTGTTGTAGAAAGCAAAACAGATGGCGACCTGGTGTGGGATACTTCTGCTATGGGGAGAGAGAAGAGAGATGGAGATTCCTGTGATTCCTATGGAAAAAGAAAGAGGAAAACAAGAGGGACCACAAGGAGATGTTTCAATCCACATCTCAACTTCAAGTTTTTGTCTGAAGCCAAGCAAGACAATACTCATTATGTTGCCCGTTGGAAATGCATTGCTGAGGCATTAGCTAACAGCACATCATTGAGGGCCCTTATAAATAGATCGTGTGTTTTGTGCTCAGCATCTCCTGCTCGGAATGCTGGTAACCATCTTGTGGGAGTGGAATTCCATCCCTCCTAGTATAACCTTTCATCTGCTGCTAGGTTTTCCCATCCCCTTTATAGAGCCAGGCAATGCCCAGTTTCCTTCCCTATCCATACAGACAGGTTTTCTTTGACACTTCAGGATCTCCTGCTCTGGTCCTAGACTGAAACTGGAAGCAAAAATCACACCAGCTCTTGAAAACAAACATTTCAGACACTCAGGAAACCGCAGCTACATCCCCCAGCACCTTCCTTCATTTGGAGGGCAGTACATAAAAGCAAAGACCCTTTTTATCTCTGAAGCAGCAGCCAGATATGCTGAGAATAGGGCAGGATGATTTTACTCACTACCTTAAGGGTACTAGTCCCCATTTTGCTTCTAACTCACTCTGCCTTACAGCAGTTGTTTGCAAGCCTTGGACCATGCAAGAGTAAAGTCAATGCCTAGAATAAAACCCCTGGGGATGAACAGACAGACCTTCTGAATTATTTCTTTTACCTCCTGCTAAAATCTGGGATGTTTTTATTCCTTTCTTCTTTTTCCTTACAGCCATTCCCAGACCGAGCCCTGCTAAAGCCGAGTGCAAGTGGAGCCCAGCTGATGTGCTGAAGCATAACTGAGGAGCAATCATTTTTGTCCAGCTGGTTGACATCTAAAGGCTGGTCTCTGAGGTCTCAATTAGGATTTGGGCTGCCTCACCTCCACCTCTCCTGGGAAAAGGTTTTGCCTCTTCTGCTCAATTATACACAGTGTCCTCCTCATGCAAGACAGACCAGGAGGGAGGGAGCTTGAGCTCTACTTCAGTTGTTAACATCTGAAGGATAATTCAGAGCCACTCATTGCTGTAAAGGCTTCACAGATTGCTCTTATAATGTAATAGACCCTTGATATGCTATGTTTGTGATAGGGTTTGAGCCAAATGACTTAATTGGATAGGCCCCTATTTTATCTAAATGCTGTGCCCCTGTCTCAGGCAGCAAGTGATGCTACACAGAGATCTGTGCCTGACTTCACTGGTGCTGGTGGTGACTTCTGTGTCCATCTGACATGTGCCTGGTTTTATTCCTTATTATTAACAAAGTAAAGAGGGGCAGAACTCACACAAGTCACCCTTCATACATTACACTGCCTGCAAAAGAAAAAGGTGTTTTGGGGTATATTGAGGTATTGCCTGAGATCAGAGATGCCCTTCCCTGGAAATATTAATCCACCAAACACAGCTGAATCTCCTGGAATAATCCTCCCTAATGCACGTTCAGGAAATCAATTCAGTGCTTTATTCTTTAATCCAGAAATCTCCAAGGAGGAGGAGGAGGAGGAGGAGGAGGAGGAGGGAGAGGATGAACTGACACCATCAGAAGTGGATAAAAATTGGCACTGCATGTAAGGAAAAGGGAGAAAATAGTGTCTTTGTTGAGAGTGATGACATGTTCTTACCAACCCAATGGTAAAGATTCACCTACAAACACTGAAGCCCTGAGCAATGCCTGAATGTGCTGTTTCTTACTCATGCCGTAGTTTTTGGCTCTGCATTAAACCTGCCAGAAAAGGTACTAAAGCAAAACCCTTCTTGGTTTCCATCACCTGGGACACTCCTGGAGGCAGATGCCTTATTGGAGCTGTCAGCCTTAACCCCCTCTCATTCCAAACAGCAAAACCAACCACTAAGACCCCAAATTCCATTACCTTGGTGTTACTATTACAAGCCAGATATTCGTGTGTCTACTCGGCGTGTGTTTGAAGTATGACAGCACACACAGATATAACCCACATAGGCAGATCTCAGCCAGGCTAACCATGGCAAATTCAGTATATAATTGCATGTGTATTAGCATAGCTGGTTTTCAAACAACAGTGAATCTGGTTCAGTTTCCATCCTGAACAGCTTTATCCATATCCTTTAAACCTGTGGCTAATACATCTTAATGATGCTCTTTCAGGCATGGTTTCTATCCTAAACCCTTTAAAATACAGCTGCTTCCAAGCACATTTATCTTTCAGCTCTCCCATTTGTCAACCCCAAGCTATTCCCAATTCCATATCCTGTCAGGAAGAGTTTGTCCATCTCAAACCTCTGTCTCTGCTTTTGGATTTCAGTAACTTTATCCTAACTTGAATCAAAGTTACACAATGCACTTCTGAAGTGATCCCAAGGTGCTGAGAGAGACCACTTGGCATTTGGCAGAGCTCAAAGGATGAAGAGCTGCATCCAGAGTTTGGCAACAGAAAAACTAAAGCTTTTCACTTCACTTGTCACAGAGACACAAGCCAGGGGGAAATCTGATTTGGAGGTGAATCAAAATTTCCCCATGGTTTTTAATGCTGAAAAAATGCTTTCTTTAAGGAAGAAATGAGTTAAATTTGGATTTTATACTCTCAGCTGACTCCAGGCACAATGTTCCCCCTCTGGAAAGGTCTGTCCTGGTCCCTGGATCCAAACCTTTCTCTCCAGGTGCAGAACAGCACATCCCCACCAGTGCTGGCTGTCCTGGAAGGGCAGCCCAGGGCGGTGAAGTCATTCCTCAGGTCACCCACTTTGTGTGTCCTACTTAGAGGTTTCTGTAATGGAAAGTGCAAGGATGGAGGTTTTCTGCTGAGCTCTTGCTGCTCCAGGTGGCTCCTGCAGTGGAAACTGCAGCCTCCAGCCCTTTGCAGAGTGCAATTGTGCCCCAGATGGGCTGAAATACAATGGAATACAACAGATCACGATCAGTTATTCATCTGAAGATGTTCTCTCTGATATCTAATTATGCTCTTGCTGATAATACACTTGTTTAGGGGGGCTATTTTGTTAAATAACCAATAAATACCCAGGTCTGGGGTGCAGAAGAGGGCACATCCACCCTGCTATGAGCCTGCTGGCATGTGGGAGCCTTGTCACCTTCCCCAAACCTGCTAAAGAGATAAGAGAGGGATGGACTATGTGATGGAGGAGACAGAGGGAGGATGCTGGAGGACAGTGGAGTGGATCTGACAAGTAGGTTCATAGAATCCCAGCCTGGTTTGGGTTGGAAGGGACCTTAAAGCTCATCCAGTCCCAACCCCCTGCCATGGGCAGGGACACCTTCCACTAGAGTAGGTTGATCCAAGCCCCATCCAACCTGGCCTTGAGCACTGCCAGGGATGGGGCAGGTTGGAAATACGTGGCACCAGGGTTATGGGGTCATAGAAACCAAAGAGCAAAGTCATAGAACCACCCATGAACGGTTCACACCCGTGCCAGGCATCTGAAGGGACAAGGATGAATCTCATGAAAGCATCCGCCTCGCTTGTAACTCAGGCACACAGGAGAGACTGTAAATGAGTGAGTTTGTGTGAGACTTGTGAAGAAGGGGGAATAAAACCCAACATGAAAGGAACTTAACAGCTGCAATGAGCCTAAACGGTTGCACAAGAAACTCCCCTGTCAACCGCAAACGGTTTGTGTTTAATGAGGCTGCAGGACGTGCGCGAGGAGGTTGCTAATTTCTTTGTGCAAAGCCCTACCCGTGATTATTACATGTGTGTCTTTCCATTGCCTCCAATGGAAATGGGGCCTTTTTGGAGCTGAACCGAAAAACTATCTATTAAAGGATAATTAACGCCAAAGCACCAGGAGATCGCACCCAGTGCTGCGTTTGGGAGAGCAAAAGTAAGTCACTAGTAAATCAGTAGTTGCACAGAACAAGGGAAAGCAATTTGGGAAGGGATTCAAGGGATCAGCTGAAGCTTTTCTGGCAGCCACTTCCTCAGTCAAATCATTAATTTTTGTTAATCCTGTGCAAAAATCTGGTGATTTGGGAGCAAAATTTCACAAGTATTTCAGTACTGCTTTAGGGTGCCAAATCCTATTACTGGATAATGGGACTTTAGCATTCCTGGAGCTGGGAGACTTTGGAAGATGTGGGTTTATATGGGGGTTTCTTCTCTTTTCATTATTGGATTAAAACCTAGCTCACCCTTAATCCTGCACCAGGAACTGTGTAAGCAGGGAGCTAAACCAGTCTGGAGACCAACTGGAGCATAAAACCCCAGTTGTTGTTCCTATGGCTGATGGCCATGCTGTGTTTCTGTTATTCCTGTGACTCTTTGCTGATGGAACTCGGCCATCCTGGCCTACACAATGTCCCTGGCACTGCTGTGGGGCCATCAGATGGGGCAGCCTGGCCTGAGGTGATGCTTAGAGCCCCAAGAGTCTCTCTGCACAGAGACACCACCAAAAACTATAGCCCAGGAGCACCCTTGTTTTGGTAAAGGGAAAAAACTCTTTCTTATAACTAAGTGGTACTTACAGAACTAAGCCTGTTTTTAATGTGTTTTCAGGCCACCTGCACTGAGGACACTTAGAAACAAACCCAGGGAAGTTGATTGGAAGAAATAAAACAGGGAATGAAAAAGGGAAGAGCTTTTCAAGCTGCTGGCATGAGCTTGATGCCCTGGACCGCAACTCTCTGCCATTGTCCCCCCCCCCATAACCCCCATTTTTAATTACAAGCAGTCAAACTATAACGACCTTAATGGACACCTTAATTATTGCATTAAAGTTTGAAATGGAAAAGTCCTCATTATGTGCCGTGCAGTAGGTCACAGCTGCAGTAAATGGTGATATTTTGCTTGTTACGATGCTGGGTGCCCTTTGCAGAGCGGTGGTGTCTTTGGGGCATGTCCCAGCCCTGGGGAGCTGGCAGGTGGATGTTAGATCAGGTCTCTGCTGGGAGAGCATCTGCTTGTGTTTTCAAGGCGAAAGTACCAGCGAGAAGTGCTCTTTGCTATTCCTTTCCTCCTCCAAATTGTGCTATTTTCCTCCTGTTTTGCTTTCCATCTGCTTGAATGTGTTTATTGATTTTGTGTTATGCAAAGTGCAATAAAACAGAATCCTTCCAATGCCAGCTATTGAATATGCCCCAAACTATTTAAATGCAAACCGATCCATCAATCCCAACCCACAGCAGCAATACAACATAACTGTGATTAGCCAGCCTTTAAGCACAGTACCAGATTCCCAGTCCCTTCTGCACTGTACCTGTCCCTGCTTGCCCAGGGCAGGCTGGAAAGCTGGGATCCAGCCTGGCAGACAGGGTAATTGTCCTGGGAGCTGGATAATTTATGGAATGAGGCAGAGCTTATTCTTCTATCTCAGGCTTTACACAGTTGTGGGATCCCATGAAGAACAACAGGGTTGGGTTTAAGGTGGGCCTGTGGCTTCTTAGAGCTTTTCAGGCCAAAATAGCTGCCGGGTATATATCAGAGGCTGCCTCTTCCTTGATAAGAGGAGCAAAGGGACAGGCAAAGATGAGGGATATTTGCATTCTGCTAAGTTCTTCACCATCATTTTCATACCACAAAGATTCATGTTGGATCTTTTCTGAGCACATTGAGGAGGAAATGAGTGAACTCTGCAGTCCTTAGAGATATTTTCTTGATCGCATGACCTTGCAGATGGTTTGGAAACTCCTTTAGTGGCTATTTACCTTTTTAACAGGTACTCCCAAACTTTTGTTGCCTTCCATTCTAATTGTACAATTGCCACATAATAAGGGAACATGGATGCTGGGGCAGCAGGTCCTGAGACTCCCCAGTGCTGGCTCCATCGGTTACAGCCCCCAGCCAGGGCTCTGTTCCCTGCCCAGCTGTACCAGGTAAACCACCCATAGCATCGGCACTGTCCGTGCCAGCTGTGCCAGAGCCAGGCTCAGCAGCTCTCAGCAGCCAGGAGCTGCACATCCCAAATCTAACAGCTCCCTCTGTTGGCATCTGCTCGAACCTATGAGCGAGGATGGGAAGAAGTGATCGATCTGTTCCTATCAGCACAATCTCCAGGTGGTAGGCGATGTCTCTGGGGGGGATATCCCACCTAACCGAAGCCTTGCTTTGTATGTGTTGCTACTCAAACAACTGATACTGGACCATGTCTCCTGATGCTGCGCTGACCACAGCTCTGCTCAGTACGATGTAGATGGATGTGCTCTGAGGCCCCAAGTATAAACGCACACAAGGATGCTGTGAAAACCTGCCAACCCTGATACACTCCCAGGAGATGCTCCCCATCCTCTCGCAGCAGCCCTGAGGAGTTAATCACATCAAATGCGCTTGAGCTCTGTCTGGCCCTGACTGATCACGCAGATTAACACCTCTGCATACACAGGAAAGTCAAGACAGTGTGAAAATGATTCACTGCCTTTATTCTGTTAGATCCTTCTGTAACAAAACCTCTCAGGCAGTAAGCCTTGGCAAGGTTGCTTGAACAGATAACAGCAGGGCTGTGTGAAATGGTTTCAATACTTCTCCAAAGAGGTACGAACATAGTGAAACCTCAGACATACTTCATATATTTCACTTGTTAGCCAGCTTACAGAGAGGTAACATGGGCTGCCCACCAAAGTGTTAGCTGAGTTTGCAGAGAAGGCACAGCAGCAGCATTAACTTCTCATTGAAGATGAGCTCCGAATTTCCCAGCTTGCAGGGCCAAGGGGTGGCCAAGCTGCCTGCTTTGAATGAGAGTGATTTAAATGCATCAACCCTTCCCCAAGAGATGGTGCAAGCAGCAGAGAGAACCAGCATCCCCTCCTTGTGCTCCTGCCCTACAACAACGAACACCCAGGGAAGATGCTGAAAACAAACCCGCATCTCTTTTTCCCCTTTGTCTCTATAGAAAGGCCATGCAAACAATCTGCTCAGACTGGATGAGGGACAAGGCTGGCAGAGATGTCTCCTCTTTGGCAAGCCTGCCTTGCATTTGCTCCGTGTGCCTTCCCTATTTTACCCATGGATTTTAACAGGCTTCCCAGCAGCAATCATGTGTCCTGGCTCCACGGCACCTCAGGTACAGAATTGTAGCAACCAGTCTTTTAGAGACAAAAAAAAAGCACAGAAGGAGGAAAAAAAACACTTTCTTATCAATCCAGCCCCCATCAGGTGACAGGGATCCCATATTCTCTTGCAAAGACATCAGCCAGTCGCATCTTTATCTCTTAATATCCCCAGTAAGTAACCCAGCTTAGCTTAGTGGCACCCATTAACAGCTCTGCAATTCAAAGGTATTTGCACTATAAACTCAGCTATTCAGAGGCTTTACCTGGGTCCAACATACCCTCCAAGGTCAAATTTGGCCAAAACAAAAGGAAAAGCAGGGGGTGACCTAAAGCTTTTCCTGTACCCTGAGGTCCCTTAGGAAATCTGCCCCCAAGGCTCAGCTGAGGGTTCCTGGAGCAATCAAAGGGATCCTTTCAGGCTGTAAGCAGGGGGTGGGAGGGAAAGCAATGAATTGCTTTAATACAAAACATCACATTTAAAATAGAACCTCCAACACCAGCCACCGGAGGCTGGTAAATCCTTCCCTTACAGAGGTACTGTGGGGAAACCACACAAAACAAGCAGAGTTGGGCCTCAAGTCCATGAAATACAGAATTTGGCACTTAGATTTATAAATAACTTAAGACATTCAGGCTCAGAGGCGTGTACAGCTCAGTGTTCCCCCCTCTGACACAGAGAACCGCACGGATCCACATCCAATGCTATGGATCCCCAATGCAGGAATTTGCTCTATGCTTAACACAGAGACAAAACCTGTCCCTTAAGGGCTCTTTGGAAAGTCTCCTGTGTCCCTTTGGGAGCACATGGAAGATGTGTCTAACCAAGCAAAAAGCATTTGGGAGAATAGACCCATAGTATAGGATGCAACCTGTTCTTCCAATACATTCACAGCACATGGCAAAACAGCTCCCAGGGGATTCCTTGGCTGCACCTACACCATGAGGTCAGCCCAGCTATGCCTGACCATGGGTGACTGCACCTTAGCTCGGCTCTCACATTGGAGCTGCTCTGCGTTGGCTCAGGGATGGAGTAAAGCCAACCAGGAGAGATGGGAGCCCTTGAGCAAAGATGGGCTCAGCTGATGGGAGAGATTTGCTTTGCCACATCCCAGCTCAGCATCAATGCAACCTCATGCCCCTGGATCCACAGTAGACATCCAGCCAGAAGACTTCCCCTGAAGGGAAGCCTGGAATTCATCTCAGCCTGGCTTGTACCTATCAAGCAGGCTGCAAACAAAGGCACGCAAAGGAGGGGTAAGGTCAGAGGTACATCCATTTGGATTACTCCTTTCATTTAGTTCAGAGGACACGTGTCACCATCTGCCCTCCCTGTGGTCCCAAACCACAGCAGCCTTTGGAAACACACCATGTGAGCTGCTTCAGCCACAGGGTACTTCTCCACTACACAGACTGGGGCTCATTGGTCACACTGGCTGTATCCTCACTCGAGATGTTGAGCTGGAATGGCTCTGCAAGGCCATCAGCTATGCCCTGAGCACAAAATAAACTCTAGATTTCTTTCCTCTCATGGGTTCCATCCAGACCCACAACATATTTGGTCCCAGTATAGGTTTTCCTGTTAAACACCTAAAAAATATGTTCTTTGGCACTTGTGCGACGATGACACAAAGATGTGACACTCTCCTGCCCTCAGGCTGCCTGTTGGACTCATCTCTAGAGGTCCATATATGCAGAGTCTGTGTCCACCCTCTGGGCCTCTCCGAACAGGAGGAATGCACAGAGGCCAATGCTGTTAACAGCAGCCACCAGGTTGAAAACAGAGATCCAGGAGCCGGTGGTTTCAATCAGGTAACCAGCCAGGTACACACAAATGACACCTGGGATGGGAGAGAAGAGAAAGAAATGCAAAGGCTCCAGATCCAGGTCCCATTTTCCTGCAAGGACAGGCTGAGATTGAGGCAGGTACTTTACCTAGGAGGGCTCCACCTGTATTCCCAACACCTGTAAAGGAAAGCAGCTATATCACAGGAGGAAGCTGAGGCTGCACATATGGAATAGACATAGCACATTCCTGCTGAGGACCGCATTCCCCCCTGCACACACAGCCCTTCCCACAGGAATCCTTACCGAACAGCAAGCCAGCACACGAGGGGGCCAGATCCTGTACGTTCACTGAAATGCCACTAGTGAGAAACAGAGGAAAAATGGTTCTTTTAATGGAGCACGGCTCCTTTTTCATCATTCACCCAGAGTTCAGTTGTCAAACAAAAGGAAGGGACCAAGGCAATAAATGGCACTGGTGGGAGAAAGGAGGGAAAGAGGCTGAGAGTGAAGCAGCACCAGAGAGCACCAGGAGGAAAAGGATTCGACTTCAAGTGTTTAGAGGGGCAAAAATGCAATTCCCTTAATGCTCCATCTCCCTAATCCCTGCTGGTTCCAGCCCTTCCCCACACTAGAGGTTTGCTGCATCATCTCCAACCCACTGAACCCCACCACCCTCACAGGGACCACCACAGGATGCTCAGACAAGCACCAGCTCTTGCTCTGATGGTAACAAGGAGGCAGCTTCCTCCAGGACCCCGAAATGCCAAGTGTAGGGTAAGAGCTAAGGGCAACAGCTCCTGCTGCTGTCGCTGGTTACCTGTGGTTAAAGGTCTGGAGGCCAACAGAAGCAGAGGCAAACACTATTGCTTTGCAGAAGCTGGAGGTCTGACCCAGGCACAAAGCAAAAATGCTCGAGACACCGGAGCCAATGACCTGGAAGAAAGGGAAAATCAAACACCACAGCACAGTTTCTGTAGGGAATAAAGCAAGTCCTTCATGGACAGACTGTTCCCTTCTACAATGGCAAGAGCTTGTATGCACCAGGTGCTTCTCAAGCCTTTTTATCCCTGGTGTCCTGCCTTTCTGTGTCTGTCCGAAGGGATGGGGTGCCACGGAGCAGGGAGGATATGCTGTTCTCTCAACCAGTATGTCTGTTTCTGTCCATCCTTGTATTGCTATTTCCTCAGTATCTAAGGGGTCATTTGGAGTGACAGTGTATGGTTGGCTCCTGCCTGTGAAGGAAAACCTCTCTGGAGCACTCCCACATCTCTGTGCTCAGCATTACTTTTGGTCCACGCTCTGTTCCTCAGTCAGGGTTTTGTGCTGTATTTCATTTCCCATACATACTGATCAGTCTGCAGCCCTTCCCTCTTTCCACCTATAACCACCAACCCAGCTCCATAAGAAGTCTAATCTTGCCATGTAAGCATAGCCCAGCAGGTACTCAGGTGTCTCTCTGGTGGCTTCAGCTCTCTTACCTGCATGAACTTACGAATGGTGATGGTTTTGTAGCCTGCAAGAGAAAGGGAGCACTGGAGTTAAGCCCAGCTCACCAGGTCTCTTTGTTCTCCAGCCAGAAGACCACAGGGTCAGTGAATTTCATACAGCCAGATTTCATCTCCAGGTGGATATTGCAAGGGAGATCAAAGGGAGCCCCAAACACATGGATGGGATTTAAACCCTGATTTATTCTGCTTTCAAATCAGCACCTCCAGTCTATCCTACCAATGAGCCCACCTCCTCCCACACAGGTCCTCTTCCCACATCGCATAAAATAAGAGCTGAGAAAAAGCCATAAGAGCCCTTACCTTGGCTGATCAAATGATCAGACAGAAATCCACTGAACAAGCTTGTTGGAATCGCAACCAGCCAGGGGACTACATTAAACACCCAATCCTGAAAGGGAGCAAAAGTCAACAGAGGTTTGCTGTCAGAGCCGAGTTTCTTTGCAAACACTTTATGTGATAGTCTGTGATATCTGTAGGAAGGAAAACAAATGGAGTGATCAGGACTGCTTGCAGGATCTCTATCCCCTTTATACAGCAAGCTCCCTGCATGACCCCAAAGTATCTAAGGCATCAGGAGCATCATGGGGCTGTAGCATCTGTGGGTTTCTTGTCTTTCCTTTTGCCCTGGTGACCCTGCAGAGGCAGAAAGCTCTGGGAAAGAGGGATTAAAGTTTACTGCTCCTAAAGGTGATGAGGCAGAGCCACAGAGCCCTGCAAAGCAAGTATAGACTTTACTCTGCCCTGTGGGTCACCAGTAAAGCTGCCAGCAGAATTCCACCAGCAGCTTCAGCCTCATTAGCAGCATCCCTGTGAAGCTGAGGGAACAGAGCTGGATTTTCTAATGCCAGGATTAGGAAGCGTTATGGGCAGCAACATATTTTGGCCTATTTTCAATTAAGTGAGCTTGCTGCAGTTGTAATCACAGATGATTACTGGACATCAGGATTAGAGCAGATCAGAGGTGTTTTGGTGCCCAGATCCCACAAGGAGCTGAAGTCGGTGCTGGTTGGGCTGAGCATCATCTCTGCTGGTTGAACATCCCCAGTGTATCCCCCATTACTGTCACCCCATGGAGGCATCTCTCCCTTGCTTGCCTGGTTTTAGGATGCCAGCTCTTGGATGATCTTGGATTTGGATAATCCTGTTCAGGGTCCATCTGAGGCTTTCAGTGCCTCAGAATTTTGAGTCTCAGTCAGTTTTGGAAGTGTTACCCTATAGGGCTTGTGGTTGGGTGTCTGTTAACACAGACTGGGGCTGCTCAGCAAGTCAATCCCAACACTCTGAACTGTCCATCCCTACAGCCCATCACTGGGAGCCAGACCCCTCCATCACCTCCATCCTGATGGGCTGCCAGCAGTGGTGAAGGCAGCCCACCTGCAGAAAGGGACTTTGACCAGTAGGTGACACAGGTTCCCCACATTAAGGATTATCATCCATCCTTTAAAATCAAGCATCCTCAAGCCCCTCTACATTAAAACATATGAAGCGATTACCAGATGCAGGAACGCTCATAGAGCATCTTACATAAAGGCATCATGATATAATGCTGAACAGATGGTAAATTACTGCTGCACAAGCACATTACTTGAGGTGCACAGATCTTGTCACTACAATATGTTTGCTCGCTTTAATACATGATTTTAATATGAATATCAAGTCTGCCACAAAGCACTTTACACACATAATATGAAAAGGCATTCACAAGCAGCTCTGGGAAGTATAAAAACCTAACAGAGCCATTGTGTGAAGATTGTCTTGAGTTTCTGAGAACAAGATCTAAATACCAGCTCTCAGCCCAGATGAGCATTGCCTAGGCTTGTGATGAATGGGAGCATCACTGGTGCTGAGGAGAGGGAAGCTGTGATAGTAGCTTTGAAGTATGTGTTGTTAAAGGTAATTATGATTTTCTCAGGCCTGAGCTATACAGTTCCAGTACAGTTAAAAACCCTGTGAAAACCCAAATGTGAATGGTGGTCATTTGCAACTGCAAAACATCATGAGCTCTGTGTCATTTGGAGACCTCAGAAGAAAAGCAACCTAAAAGCCAAATATAACCCTCTCTTCCCTGTCATGAAGTTGCTCCAGCAACTCACTTCAGCATCCCTAAAGAAGCAACTAGAAACCAGCCTCTGCCTACCTGAAGGGAGGATGCACCTCCAAATATATGTGCAGGGGAATAACAGCTCCTAAGCACATAGAGAAACCTCCTTCCTCCTCCTGCTTCCCAGCCTGCTCTTCCCAAATCCCTCTGCCATCGTATCCCCCATAACAACCCATTCCAGCTGGTACCCAGCCCAACAGAGACCTGCAATGCCTCGAAGCCAACTTACTTTTGACTCGGGGAAAGTTTCCTTAAAGAACGTTGGCAGCCAGGAGAGGAGAGTGAAAAACGTGCTGGCCGTGGAGAGCTGAGCGATGATGACAGCCCTGGAAACACACAGCAGAGAGGAATCCATCAGGAGGGACAAGTCACATTGGAAACGAGCAACCAAGTCATTCAGTTCGTGGTCTATAAAGGGATCCCTCACAGTGCTACAATAGCTTCCTGCTATATCCATAGGTAATGACTCCTTTTGGCCAGCCATGCACAGCACTGCTGCTTCCTCCTCCTCCTCATCACCCAGTGCCCATCATCAGGCAGGGTTAACTGCAGCAGCAATTGTGTGAGTGCATTTCCAAGTGCTGAGAGCTGCCCTGCTCCGAGAGGTGTTTAGGGCTTCCTAGGGATTTGTTATGAGCAGATGCTCCATGGTTATTCAAGGCAGGAATGGGCTTGCTGCCCTGCAGCCCCACCACCCTCCTCCCTGTCTTAATACAGCACTTGGGAGCATGCTCGAACGAGCTTCAGTACCAAATGCATCACCCCGAAGGAAAAATAGCTATTAAAAAGATGTTTTGCCAGCAATGAGAACACCCCCGAGCATCACTTCTTAGGAGCCCATTACAAGCAACATTTCCAGCCAGACTGGTGGAGAATATCGCTCCAGAGGAGCACACGACATCCAGGAAACAGCCTGTGAAGGAAAAGGATTTGCCAGTACCATTGAAGCCTGACATTCCTCTGGATAGGACATAAACCCTTTTGTCAAGCTTACCTTTTTAGTTCTTTATTTATACAGAAGGGGTTAGGAAAGCTGGTTGTGTTTCCCAAATACACAAATAAGTGGACAAAACACACATATGCAGAAGAAATAAGAACAGAGGGGAGGAAAAGCCCTTGGAATGAGGCTGCTCCCCAGCCCTGCTGATGCTCAAGGCCACCGGAGCTGCCTACCATATCGGTGCCTTCCTGAACAGCTGCTTCCAAGGAACTTTGGTCTGCTTGGATATGGAGAGGCCTCTCATTAAACAGTCTATGGGGATGATGAGTTCTGCAGGGAAGAAAACGTACAAAGGGAAGCTTTGATCAGTAATTTTCTGTGCAGCTGGAGGGAGCCTTGGGAGGCCTCTCTATAGCTACCTTTAATCTCCTTCTCACCCTTGTTTTTGGGCTATAACGCTATTGAATGCTCATGAAAAGACCTTTTTATATGGACCAACATTTTCCCACTGTATCCACATATTTTTCCCATCCAGCCACCTTCACCCATTTGTTACATCTCCTGTTATAATGAAGGAAAAATCCCTTGGGCAGGGACCAGGATTGGATTTTGTGCAGCATCAGGTACATGCCAGATTCCTGATGAGCTGGGCTCCTACACATCACACTGGACTAATAATGCTGTAGCCAGGTGTAAGGCTTTCCCCATGTGTGGAATTACTCCCAGACAGTTAGCTCAGAAGAGACATTTCAGATTAACTGGTTTTTAAAAGCTCTATCTGTAAATGCTCTTTGTTCGGACTAAGCATCTTGCCCTGCTTTAGCTTAATCCACTTTGAAGATCATGCTCTGTTTGGTGTTTTCACTGGTACTTAAGAGTACCGAGGAGTCAGATCAGGCTCTTGGCAGCAATATAATCCAGTGTGGGACTTGGAATAGGAAATCAGCAATGCCAGAGCTCAAAACTGCCAGCACAAGGGATGTGTGTGACTGGATTTACCTTTCTCACTCAGGAGGTACTTGCAGGTGCAGTAAACCCAGAGCAAAGTGAGCAAACCAGAGAAGTAGAAAACGCTCTCCCATCCATACCAATCCAGAAGGAGAGATCCAGCACCTCCAATCACCAGCGTCCTGCAAGGAAAACCACCCATGGTTACAGGTCTGGCCAAGAGCATTAGGACTGGATGCATCAATGGGAGATGCTCCCCAGGGTGGATGCTACACGTCACTAAATGCACTTAAAACAGCTGCTGCACATCAGCCCCATTACACTGTGTCTTTGGAACCTGTGCTGCTCCCTGCATGGCATCTTGGGCCAGATCCTCACTCGGGCAGGAGAAACCATGAAAGGATCTCACCAATCACTGGAACACACACATCAGTAAAGAACATGGGGTTACTGGTGCGCAGGAAGCATCTCAGAACGTATAACACTGGAAAGCCAAGTGATTAAACACAGTAATATTTCTAGTTGGCTTTTAAGCAACCCTTCCCTTTAGAAAGACTATTCTCGTGGCCATTAACACGGGAAGTTGTATTACCCCATCTATCAAAGAGGACAGGTGAGCAGTTTCAGGCCAACCCTTGCTCTTCCTACCGAATCAGCCTGTTTCCCATAGTAATTCCAATGTATTCCAATGTTGCAACCACCCTTCAAAGTCTGGCTTGAAAAGAAAGCTAAAACCCTTGACATGCACGACAGCAACTGCCTGAGGCTTCCTCAGCTGCAGCTGGGGTCCTCAAGGGCCCAGGAGCCACATGCAGTTTGGGCTGTGAGTTTTGCCTCCAACTCTTTAATGGCATTTCATTACATAGGGTGTCTGGAGACTGCCACTCAAAGCCTTCTGAACTTACCCAAACTGTGAGCCGGTCCCCACTGTGCTGTAGGTGAAGGCTCGCTCACTCTCACGGACCTTCTGGGATAGCAGGCTGGCCAGAGATGGGAAATACACCCCTATAAGCAATGGGAGGAGGGCAAGGAGCAGTCAGGCTCCTGTGGCCTTGACAGCAAACCAACAGCAAATGTAAAGAACCCAGCAGGAGATAAACATCAAGACAAAGCACCAAAACCTCTGATGAATTCAAAACAGGGGCATAAAACAATGAATGTGAATCCATCACCATGGAAGTTTTGGTTGTGGCCTTCTCCATCATCCCTTGTTTCATCTTTACCCCGGCTGCTGTAAATCCATCAGTGCCAATGCACTTATCCCGTCAGTTCCCAAGTGCTGCAGCTTGGCAAGAGGGAAGGGAAATCATCCCAAATGATCCAAAAGTTTTAGCAAGGACTGATTTTAGCCAAGTGCTTTGAAGGGGTTTTAAGATGTGGGAAAGCAAACAGGAACAGGGATGGTTTCAGAAGCAGCAGCCCTTGCCTGGCACAGAGATTTCTACAGGGAAATGATTTTTCAGTGGCTTTCTCTAGAGAGGTCACTTTCTTTTCCAATGGAAGTCCTGGATGTGGAGGCAGCTTTGAGACAGAGAGGATGGCTCAAACATGCAGGAGAAGGGTCCATGCACTGCAAAGCACATGGCTTGCATCTCAATTCACTGCACAAGAGCCCCTGTGCAAGCAAGCCCATGGGCAGACAGACACAAACACACGCTCAGGACATGGGTCTCACCTTGCAGCAACCCCATGAGGAACCTGGAGGAGGCCATGAAAGCGAGATGTGCAGAAGTGATGCGGGTGAGCAGCGGGGTGAGCACGGTCAGGAAGCCCCAGGCCGATGCTGACAGGAGGAGGACTTTCTCACCTCCTATTCTGGAACACAGAAACCACGTTATCAAAACCAAGGGGAGGGCAAAAGGCCAAGTCCCCCCATCAAGACCCAAGGGCTTCTCCCTGTTCAGCCTGTTTTCAAGAGCCACCTTTCAGTCAAACCTGTTCTTCCATCACAAACGTCTTTAGCCCCTCAGGAGGAGCTCTGACCTCCTGCCCATTCCCACCTCAGCCTCCCCTGGAGCAGGCAGTCAGTTGGGATTGCTCCCACCAGGACACTGGCCACCAGTGCTGCCCACCCAGCTCCAGCACACGCCAACCCTAGAGACAGCAACACGTTGATGTGCTCAAGGCTCTAACAGAGGGAAGCTCAAGCTGCTGTCACCATCCTGCTTTTCTTATTCAGTGATGGTGTTTCCTCTTCCATCTGCTCCTTTGCACCAGATCTGCCTGTTCAGATGTGGGTTTTTGCTTGCAAACTATTGAGGAACACAACGGAATAGCATGGTGCGCTGCATGGATAATGTACCTCTTCCAGGCATGCGTTCCTCACAAAGGGCTTCATAGGAAAGCCTCCTAAGAATAGGGTGGCTGGGGTAAAGGAACCCGAGCAGGTGATTACTCAGATCTTTCCTTACAGTTAGCTGGGGAAGTTGGTTTTTAATTGATACAGTAAAATGGAGACATTTGTTTTCCCCAAACATGATGGAAACTGTGATGGGGTTTGCTTGTGCATGAGAACAGAGGGTGGAAAAACTGGAGGTGCTGAACTGACAATGAGGACAGGCTGTGCAGATCAAATCAAAGCTGTAGGGCTTGCAAAAGGAAACGTTTTCTCCTTGTGGTTAGTGATTGCAGCTACAAACCCTTCCTGTCCAGCGCTGCTGGGATCGACCTGTTTGTAAATGGACAATGAGCAGCAGCCATGAACTGTGTGAAGAGCACCAGCATTTATCACTTCTCTAAAGTAAGTCCTGCTTCACACCCACTATTTCTTTCATATAACCCTGTGGGTTTGCTTTTTTCATTCCAGTTACGGAAGCAGTGCTAAAAACAACCTCCATCAGAAGAATTACACTGGTATAGAAGTGCTCTTCACTGTTTCCAGGTGACAAAAGCCCTCTGTTGGTCTGAAGTGCCCATTAATGTGACTGTAGATCTCTCCTGGCAGTTGCTCTGTAGGAGCTCTTGAGGCCATAGTGATTGTGTGGATACCCCCTGTGTTTGCTGGGGATTTTGGCTATGCAAAGTCCATCAGTGCATACTGCCCTGTAAGCAGTGCAGCAATTTCAAGGCAAAGGAATCTAATGAGACAAAACTACACATCCCCTCTGAATCAGAGCTATAGACCCTGAGGGAGGCTGCTGGAGAGACCCCAACGGCCGTCAGAGCAACCTGCAGTGCCCCATAAAGCATCTCCCTATGGACACGCTTCACCCCATCACTGTCCCGGGGTGAAACTTGGCACTGCCAAGAGTAGAAATGGGGTTGGGCAAAACCAATCTAAGTGTCATTAAATAAAGGCCGAGCACAGGCAAAGATGAGCATGGTTTCCAGTACTGGTCACTGATGTGTCCCCCGATAATCTGTGTCAAGCAGTAGCCCCAGAAGAAGCTGCTGAGCACTATCCCAGACTGCTTCTTGTCCCAGTCGAAGTAGGTGCTGAGGGCGACGGCGCAGATGGGCACAGTGACACGGGTGCAGTACAGCAGGCACGTCCCCAGCAGCAGCATCACCGTCCAGACACGGGCCTCGGGTCTGCAAGGAGGAAGAGGAAGATGGGGAATGGTCTGTGGGGTAGATCCATGCACAGCAAGGACTCTAGGGTCAGTCTTTGCTTGCAAGCTGAGTCCGTCTTCATAAAGATCAATACAATCCCCTGTGGCACAGTGGTTCTGACACATCTGATAACTTTATGAATGATGCTAACTTCCAACCCAAACACTATTTGACCCCAGCAGTAACATAACACCTGTCCATAGGCTGCAAGGCGGAATGGGCTGCTCCTGCATTGCTGTGGATGGAGGCAAAGGAGGGGGAACCTGTTTGCTTTTTTCCTCAAACAAAAGCTTTAGAAACTGTTCTTCAAAAGATAAGGATAACAAAGGAAAGGTCAGTGCTTGAGGTTGGAGGTATTTGCATAAGACACACCGTCTTGGTAGCAAACATTTGCTATTTGTCATTCCTACCCATTCCCCAGGGAGGGTGGCTGTGTGTTACTCCTCCTAAATAGGAGGGAGATGGAGGTTTTCTTTAGTGAGAGACAAAATACCATGGGGTTAAATAGCCCAAAGAGAGAGGAGTGAGATAATCCAGGCTGGCCTGATAAGAAGCCTAAGATAATATGAGCAATAATACGTTAACAGAATACCTTTTTTGATACATAAATACCCAGCCTCAAGAAAAGTGCATCCCTCCTGCAGAAGATACAAGCTGGAAATAAGAGGGAAACCAGTTTTCTCCTGCTCCAAGCCAGCAATGTTATTCTGGAGCAGAGACCCACATCTTCCTGTAAACTTCAAGCTGCAATATCTGATCTCTTCTGCCTCACCTCAGTCCCACAAACATCAGCCTGGATTGCCCTTTGCCTATGAATTACGGAGTTAAAAGCTTAGTATGAACCCCACTATTTGTATTTGGTTATTTCTATGGCCAGAGGCCAGAGAACAAAGCACTGAGCAAACAGACTCGCTCTGCTCCAGAGATGACTGTGGAATTAACCATACCGGGGCATTAACCTCTGTGCTTTCCACCCTACTAAACATACCCACCTCCCACATAGGAAACAACCTGGGTCACTTTGTGTATCACAGTGAGCATTTATTCCCCTGTCCTGGAATGATGATAACTGCAGGTTAATCCCACACAGCACAAACCCATTTATAACCGTGTCAAATGGCCCATCATGAGGGGAGGCAAAGGAACAATGAGAAGTAGCACACCCCAGGCACTTGGACCTGCTGGAGGTGAATTTATTGCTGTTTCCTGACAGGGCAGATAAGCAGCTCAGTGCCAGCCTCTGGCAGGAGGCACTGGAAGGGTTTCAGTTTGTGCTTTGGAGGTTGGAACCGTTGTTACTGTGGACGTGTACGGAATAACACAGGAACTAGAAAACCTCATGCATCTTTGCTGGAGGAATGAGTAACCAAGGGTTGGACTGACTCAGCCATTGAACTGATAAACGTGCTCAGAGTCCCTCCTGGTCTCACAGCAAGAGGAAGGGATGCAGCAATCATACCTGAAATGGGTATGATTTGGTTTTTAACCAGCTCTGGGATCAGCAGATCCACCAACTTCACCTTCCCATGGGAAAGCACAATGAAACCAAAGGATCCTGGATGCCACGTGGCCGAGTCAGACCAACCCCAGCAGGACACTATGGGCAGGGTTTGGGTATAAATCCCCTATCAGAGGGCAGATGGGGAGCAACACGCAATGGAAAATGCTATGGAGGGGTGTCTGAGACAATCCAAGATGGGATGCTCGCAGGTATAAGCAACCAACCTTCTGCACCCACCGAAATGAGCTGTTACCAGACCAGGTCTGTAATCTCTCCTGTTATCTCCAGTGGTTATTTTGAGCTGTTGAACCTGCAGCTATTGAGGTGACAAAGTAAAACACAGCAGCCTGCCATGTGCGTAGGTATTTCCTATTATTTAGCTGCCAAGATAGTTTTCTACATCGTGCTTCTCTCCCCTGGAGCAAAGGGAGAGCTTTATGAGTTTTCTCACTGGATGAGCTCTCCCTCTTCTTCCAGCACTATTCTGATGAGCACAACAGCATTTAATGGGATATTAGAACATTTCTTCCTCGGCCCTAAACCCTGTCTGGCTCTGCAAGGTGTGAGATGGGGAGAAAAAGGCTTGTGCAGCTCAACCAGCCTTTAATCTGCTTCTCTTTGTAATATTGCCATGGTCTGTTCCATGTTTGCAAGTAGGAAACACAGCAAGGACCATGCCCAAGGAAGGTGCAGGCACAGTTTGGTGCTAAGGGATTGAACCCCCAATGGCAATGAGCAGGCTGCAGGGCAGCTCTGGCTTCAGGGCAGAGAGGCAGGAGGGGATGCTAGGAGATCCCAAGCTTTTTTGTCACTCCCATGAGGAGTCAGAGCCTCCCAAGCCCCCAGCCCCTGTGTTGCGGATGCTCGGGGGATGGGGAGAGACAAACACCATTCAAAGCATGGCTCAGATGCAGCAGTGGGAAGGGATTCCCAAGCAGGGATGCTGTCCTGACAATCCTCATCCCCAGCTGATGTTTGGATAGCATTCCAGTGAATTCTTCTCTTGACTTTAATGCTTTTTCAGGAGGACTAAATAAGCCCCTGGGTATATGACACAGCCCCAATGCTTTGATTACTCCACTCTATACATTCATATTCTCTTCCTATATGTTTAAATCCATCGATAGAGACTTATGCTCAAAACAAGTGGGGATGATGAAGATGGCTTCAGATTACCACTTGCTCCGCAGGTAGCATATCCAGGTAGGAAAATCCACTCAAACAGTATGAGTGACAAACCCAATCACTGGCTGCCCACACCCACCTGAGAACATAGCAAGAATTATTCCTCTGCAAGGACAATGATGTGCTTGCATCAGAGGAAAGAGCTCTGTAAATGCATTTGCTCCTAATTATAGTTATCACAGAGGCTGCCGATGAGTCAATGCTCTGCTCAGTGCAAAACAACAACAGCAAAGGTTACAGGAGAAACCTCCACTAGCACAGAGGGGGGAAATAGAGCTCTCCTTCAAAAAATAAGGAATAATGACAACTCAAACACTAGTTTTTGGGGGTAAAATCAGCCATCCAAGAAGCGGAGCTTGATCAGCATTCATGAATTTAATCGAATGGATTAACTGAGGAGGGAGGTTCGATATAATCTGTGCTGGAGACAACCAGAGTCAGAATAAAACCTATCTAAACTTAAGGAAGCCGCAGCCATCGGTGTCATTGGTGCCACCATGCCCATCCCACCAGCCAAGTGGACAGACTGAGCATCCCCCCACAACAGTCCTGGCTAAGTCCCAGCTATATGGGGCAGAATCCCCCATGAGAAGGGGCAGCCACCCCCAAACCATTGGCAGGTGAACCACCAGAGCTTGTCTGGAGGCACCTAACTGACTGAATTGGTTGCCCATGGTGGCAGTGGCTCCTTGGTGCCCAGACTGTGCTCTCCTGACCTGTCCTGCCTCTCTGCTTACAGGCACTGCAGGTGCATCCCCTCTGCATGGCACCAAACCCCTCTTTACCGAGCGAAGCAGCCATGCAGCTAGAAAACACTTCCTATTTCATAACCTCCAACCACCACCCAGACACTATAATTAGTTCAAGCCCTAATGACTCTTCCTGGGTGGCTTTTGTATGGCAGCAGCCCTACATCTGAACAGCTCTGCCTCATGTCCCTTGGTCCTCCTCTAAACACAGCCCTGGGTGCTTGGGGTGGGTCACAGCTTTGCTTTAGAACACACAGCGATGCCCTTGGGACCCAGCTCCCATCAACCAGACAAGTCCCCTGCCCAGGGCACAGTGGTTAGGATTGATTTCCAAGGATGCCCAAGAGCCCTAAAGGAGCAAGCCCAAGCTGAGCTGTCCTGCGGTGCAATGGGAGCCAGCAGCACAGGGTATCTTTATTTGCAATGTGTTTTCCTGCTGGAGGAATTTCCCCAGTAGATGCCACAGAGCAAATATTTATTTAACTCCATTTCTCCTCCTTTCCCCCTGCTCTGTCTGTCTGCAGACACTGCAGGGCACTGTTAAAATGGACGTGCTGGAGTTGAGGCTATCAATCAGATCACAGTTTAGTACCCCCTTCAAGGCACACGGGTTTGGGCCGTTGGGTATTTTCAGGTGGTAAAAGAGCTGTGTTAGCAATCCTACAAACAGCCTGCCCCAGCAACAGCCCTTAGCCAGAAGCTGTCTCTGAGGTTTGTGGGTGTTTTCCATAACTGGAAGTGGGAGAAGATCTGGGAGCTGTAGCTCCTGATCCGCGCTGGAGCAGTGCCATGGCCAATGTGGGCACATGCATTGGCAGTGGGGCACACTGCCTACCCCTAGAGCATCTTCACCTCAGTTCCCTTCACTATAAACAGACTGAAATAGCTCTGTGGGAGATGTACAGAGGATGCATCATCAGGAGCCACCTCCAGTGCCCCCAACCCACTTGCTCACCCCCAGCACCAGCAGTGGACACTCACCCATCCCTGCCAGAACCCCAGAGCAGGATGGGGATGAGCCCACATGCTGGTACCCAGCTCCCAGCCACACTGAAGGGCCAACAGCTCCACACCAAGGGCACCCAACAGCCCAAGCATGGGACCACCTCGCAAGGGAGCATCCCCAGCATATGCCTGTGGTCCCCCTATGCTCCGTCCCCATATGGTTGCTTGCCTCCACCTGGGATGCTTCCCTCCTTGTCACCCATTCCCAACCCCATTGGAGCATCCCCCTTCTAAAATCTCTTTCCCACTTTACGTGCCTACGGCTTTAATTTACAGTAATCCCCACCACGACTACAGCCTGACTGATGTGGCATGAACACAGCAGCCATGCCCACACTCCTATGCAGGGAGCTATTACCCAGGGAGTTATTTCTAAGGCACTTTGACCATCCTCTCACTGCTCCCTCTTTGTTTTCCTCAACAAAAATCCCCCTTCCCTTGGAAATCCATCACACTTATCAAGAGAGAGGTGAATCCCCCTCCTCGAGCTGGTTTTATCACGCTGCAGACTGGCTCCAAGCTGATGATTTGTCGCTGTCAAAAGGAGCTTTGGGGTTTAGAGGAGGGGTTTTTCTCTCCCCATCCACCCGCTGACAGCCAACAAGAGCAGCACAGAGGACACTGGGCTTTTTTTAACTGGGAAAGTTGCTGGTTTCCTGCCTGCCTCCTGTGCACAAGCTCCTGTGCAGAGCCGCAGATGGCAATGAAGTGGTGTTGAGTGAGCACGGCTCTGGGTTTATTCCCTCTCTTAGTCTCTTGCTTTCGGCAAAAGCAGGGATGAAATCAGATTTCAGCTGGAAAGGGTTGTTAAGTCCAGGTGGAGGTGGTGGGAAAACATAATGACCCAGCACATGCATGCTTTGCACGCTGATCTAAGGGCATTCATGGAGCAGCCAGCAATGAAAAGTGTCTCGTTTAGGTTTTTCCAAGGGAATAAAGTCCTCAGCACGGTCATGATTAAAACCAGGGTGAGGAACTGGTACAATAAAATAACCCCATCACCACCAATGCAACTAAAGCTGCAGCATCGTGTTGGCACAACTCAGAAACACAACGGGACCGCTGGCTCCAGGCAAAGAGCATGGTCAGGAGACTGGAGAGCAGCTTGAGGCCAGTGCTATGACTCCTTTTATCTCTGGAGCTTAAAGAAACTGAGAGAATAAACCCTTGTCTTCGGGTGTAGCCAGAGGCTGGGAGAGGCAGAGTGGTTTCGGGAGTCATTTGCTTCCCAGGACACACTGACTTTTCCATGTTGTGTTTATGTCCCGGAGGCACCATCCCAAATGCCAGCCCCATATCTGCTGCTGGATCCACTGAGTTGTCTTCTTACTGCTTCGGTCCTCCCACCCAGTTAAACCAGAGATGCTTAAACACATCTACATGCCCTGGTCCTGCTTTGGCACATTAAGATCTCCATTTAAAAGCACTATCTAAATGTCCAGATGAACTACATGAAGTGTTGCTCTTGGAAGAGGAGACGTGTGATATCGGAGCCATTGGAAACCTGCACAAACCTTTGGGAAAGGCAGCTGGAAAAGCAGGATAAAACACAGGGCAAGAACATGGGCGAGGAAGGAAAAGGCATCTGAGAAAGGGGAGGACAAAAGAAGAAGCAGGATGAACAAAGATGGAAAAACAAACCTGCCAAGATAACTGCTGATCCCTCCTTGCACTGACAGATCTTGGAAGGCTGCCTGGTATGTCTTTTGTTGGAGCATGAAAGCAGAACCCATGTCACTTCCCCCACTTGATAAGACCTTGCCTTCATGGCAATAACTCACACTGGGGAATGGGGAGAGCTCTTTATTTGCATGTGCAGTTTGAAAACTGGCCACCAGATTGACTTTAAACCACTCAATGAGGTATTTTATCCAACTCGACCAACCTGTGCCATGATCTGGCTGCTCGCTTCTCCTTTCTGCTCTCCCTTTGCCCTTCCCACCCTCTGCCTGCTCATAAAGCCTCCTCAATCATGGGCTGTGACCACATGTGTGTGTCTACACCAAACAACAGTCAAAGGAGCTCAGCCTCAGTAAATGACAGCAATAGAGATAAGGATCTGATGGGAGTTATGGTTATCCTGCTGCTCCTTTGCATTAACCAGGTTCTTTCTGTTACCAACAGCACTTAAGATGGTCAGGATCACTACAAAATACATCCGGCTTGAGGCACAGACTGTCTTCAACTACATCCACTTTCATTCAGGATAGTGTTATCAGTGGTTTTCTAAGAGATTTGGGAAATGGGAGGGTTCGTTCTGGCCAAATGTGTTGATTTTGTACTAGAGGAAGAACATCTAAATGGCAATTTGCTTCATGGAAACTTGGTGTGAGGTTCTTCCTCTCCCACCATTCCTGTTTCATAGAGGGAAAAGTTAGAAAGGGAGGGAGAGAGAGAAAGGAATATTCCCAAGTGCTTTCAGGGAAAGGAGTCTTCCAATTTTAAGCAACCCCAGTGCCAAAAGTCTGCTTTTGAGACCTTTTAGGTGAGATAAGCATGGGTTTGATTGGACTTTCAGGTCTCTGACTGCTGGAAAAGTCTCTCTTGGGATGGAAGTTTAAAGCAGCCCTCATCCTGCTGCCCCTGCAGGAAGTGATTGATGATAAACCTCAACAGTGGCTGCCTGTTGCTGGAAAGGGCAATTCCTCCCCTTGGTGCTCCGCCTTCCACTGGACCAGGTTGCTCAAAGTCCCATCCAACCTGGTCCTTTTGCTTATCCCCTGTTAAAAGTGCTCAATTTGGGCTCAATAATGTTTTTGAGTGTTTGAATTACTTAACTTGAAGAACGGTTCGTGCTGCTGCCCAGCAACTATTCCAGACTTTATCTTAATTAATTATCATCACCAGCACAAGCATCTCTTCTGGAGCACCTCGATAAGAGCCTCTCAGTGGTCTCAGCAGTATGACTGCAAGCCAGAAATAAACTCAAAAGCCTTTTTCCCCCTCGTGTTTCATACTAATCCCAGATCTTCCCCTTCTCCTCTACCGTTGGAGCCAGCAAAGCGAAGCAGCGGGGACTGCCCGGTGCGATGGGGCCGCGTAGCCCGGTCCCATCCTCCTGCACCCTCGGGGGGCAGCACCGGGGAGATGCGGATCTCGGACCGGCCGCATCCCTGCCGATGTCCCGACGCGGAGCACGGGGCGCTCCCGTCACCGCCTCTCCGGGGAACGGCTCAGGCTGCCCGACCCCCTCCATCCCGAAGCTGCATCTTTGCCTGGATGTGCACCAGGCGGTGGCGAGGGACCGAGGGATGCTGGAGGGGGTGTCCCGGGAGACCGCTGCGAGCAGGGAAGCAGGGTCCAGCCTTACCTGGACCAGTGCGGGTCCCCGCAGCCATCCCTCCTCACGCCGCCGTGCTCGGCGCTGCAGACCGGCACCTTCCTGCCGCCGGCACCCGCGGCCATGCGGGCAGCGCCTTCCGCCTCCGCCGGCTCCGCTCGGTTCACATCGCGGCGGACGGCGGCTCCCTCCCCCCGCCGGGCCGCGGCCACGTGTCAGCGCCTCCCGCCGCCCCGTTCCGGGAAGTCCCGCAGCGGGCGGGTCCCGGTCCCGATCCCTGTCCCCAGTGCCGGTCCCGATCCCGGTCCCTGTCCCCGGTGCGGGTCCCGATCCCGATCCCTGTCCCCGGTGCCGGTCCCGATCCTGGTCCTGATCCCTGTCCCCGGTGCCGGTCCCGAACCCGATCCCAGTCCCTGTCCCTGGTGCCGGTGCCGACCCCGCGGCCCTCGGCGGGGTCGTTGTCCCCATCCAAACCGGGGGGGGGTTTAGCCCTTTCCCCTTTTATTTCCCCTTCGGCAAAACCAAACGGGGTTAGGAGAGGGGCTGAACCATGTCTCTCTTCACCTGATACCAGGGAGTGCAACACTTGGGGAGCCCCCTGCGCCTCCTGCTTTTAGGGGTTTGCCAGCAGAAGTTTCTGCTTTTTCAGGATTAGAATTGAACATTATATTCCTATCTAAAGAATTCAATGAAAAGAATAACCAGGAATCGGTGTTGTTACAGGTTGATTTAACTGTCGCATAGGGCTGAGGTCATGCTGTAACTGAAAGAAAGGATCAGAGTCCATTATAGAAACAGAATCACAGACCGGTGTGGGTTGGAAGGGACCTTAAACCATCTAATTCCATCCAATCCACATCTTCCACTAGACCAGGTTGCTAGAAACTCAAAATAGATCATTAAAACGGTGGCTATTTCAGTCAAAATAAGAGGACTCATGACTCATTCCAGGAATACAAGGGAGCCAGCAGAAGAGCATTACAAAACATCACCCAGGTGATTCTGTGGCTGGCAGCAGCATGGATGCAGGCACGACAAAACCTGAGGTCAGCAAGGGATGGAGGAGCTCCTGCCCAGGCTCACCAAGGTCATACACAACCCTGGGGAAGATGCCAGCTCCTGGGTACCAAACTGCAGCAAGAAGTACAGGATGCAGGTGCAGGGCAGGCATCTTCCCTCTGCTCCTGTAAATGCCCACTGAAATCAAGCCTTTAGCAGACTGATGTTTACCTAACTCACCCATTCTTCTCCTAGCACGAACACCTTGCAGGGCCCTAGCAGTTAGCTATTTAAATCAAGAGGGGTAACTGTATTACCGAGTTGAACTTCAGGGAGTCAAATAGCAAAGAGATTCCTTACACCCCATAGAGAACTCCAGAAGGCTGCCAGGGCTGACCAAAGCAAGAATCATACTTTGTCCTTTGCTTCAGCATCTCTTCCTCAGAGAGATCTACCCCAAAAGGCCCTTGGCACAGTCACACAGAGCTGCTGCCAGCTGAGAAAACCAATACAAGCTTTGCTACAAGTGGAAACTGAGAGGAACCATGTGTAGTAACCACAGGGCTTAACCTCCAATCCAGTAGTAGGCTTTCCGCCCTTTATTTGCACAGGAAACTGGAAACTAGAAACTATTTTTATTCACTCTGCTACTGTGCCCGTTTCCAGAAGAGGGAGCCAAGGCATGGGAAAAGGCAGCCAAAAATCAAAGCCATTGTTCAACGTGGGGGGCTTTAAATAGAGTGTATGCGTGGAGTTAATTCAAGGCAGGAGGAGACACGAGTGCTGATGTAACTACACAAGTGAAATGCATGTCATAAGCTCAGAAGCAAACTAAAGAAGTCTTGGGCATAGGATAGTAATCACATATACAGACAACTTACTTGAACCCCTGCATGAGTTACTACTACGCCAAGTCTCACTGCTGTGGGATGCAAGACACAACAGCAGCTGCTAACGTACCAAAATTAGGATGCAGTTTGGAAATCAAGCACAGTGCAGTTTTCTTTAGCTATTGTACTCTTCAGTTCCTCTCCCTGTACCATTCAGCATCACCTCCCCAACTAACAGCTGCTTTAACTAATTTGCTTCTCACATCAGCAGTGAGTTTCACTGTCCAAAATAGCTGCAGCTAAAATAAGCATTTGAGTGTAGCATCTCTTGCATGCACATAAATAAGTAAAACCACAGACTGCATCATTTTCTGGAAGCAAACCTCCCACTGAGCTGATTAAATGGGAGATGGAATTAGTTCAGAAGACAGGTGCAAGAACACAATCTCCTACCCTTTTTCCTGTGTTCAGCTTAATTTGTATGAAGATTCAACCACACAAAAGATTATTGGGTTAATATATGAGCTGAATTATCACTGGAGCTTATCCACATAATGGCTGCAGATTTTATGAAGCACAGCTGAAAACCAAACCCTGAAGGGGTGTGAAAGGAGAGGCTCACATGTTCCCTAAGGGACAAACAGGCTCCTGAAAGGCCAGTTCAAGTGCAGCCTGAAAGCCTCCTGCTAACCAAGAACAGTTTCAATGTGACTTGCCCAGTCTGAAGAAAACAAGTGTGGTTTCTAGTACTAAATAACAGAACCTTGCAAAAATCACCGCAGACAACTATATGCTAAAAACAAGCAAATGATCAGAGAGGTTCACAAATGGAGACTGCATTTGAATGAACAGCAGCTCCCACGCAGGAATTTCCCCAAGTGGGTGAGAGGTGGCAGCAGATTGTTAGAATCCCCATTTGATGAACACATCAGTGTGCCCCCCAGAAGTGGTAGTTTGGGTGATCTCACTCTCAATTTAATCATATGAAGGCAAGAGGGGATAGGAAATGAATATAAATCACTTCTAGCACCTCAACATGTCCATGAGAAGCACAAATCCTTTGAAGGGTGCTGTTCATCAGCTTTGTGTTTCGCCCCTGCTCAGCTGAGTACTTACAGTAGTGAGCTGATGGACTAGGGACATCAAGCAGGGCTGGGGACACCGCTGCTCATGACACCCATAAACCCAACTTGTTCCTTTTCATCAAGAACATGACAGTAAGAACAGATACTGACCAGTAACAGCACTTCTGGATGGAAGAGACACCTGCAGAACAGGCCAGAGCCTGACTTGCTAAAGGTAGATTTATGGCAACATATGACTCATATCCTTTCCTATTTTTTGAGGTAAGCACCTCCAGGATGCTTTCAGCTGTGGCTGACAGCAGGAGGCCCCGTTACCCGTGAAGATAACACACAGAGGATCACGCTCCAACTCAATTTAATAAACTTCTTAACGAACTTGGACAGAAAGTGGTTTGAAATAAGTCGAGCAACACTCATCTACTAGTCAAGGATTCTTTTGAAGTAATGCTTTTAAGCTTATACTCAAGCATACAAAGCAAAGTTTACAAATTAGAACCAGTAAAACCATCCTACAATAATGTAATGGCTTCCCCTATATGTACAAGGAGTGGAAAGGAGACAGCATTCTTTCCAGGTAATTTCACACATCTTAAATGCTACATAAGTGCTCCCCACATTCATTTCAATTTTTCTTTTAGTGTGGGTGGAAGAAGCTGAAAGTGATTCAATGAAATCATCTTACAGAGAGCGCTATTTCACCTGGTTTCAAGCAGTATATGTTTGCCTCTTCAGAAGTCTTGAGAAGAAATGCTTTACTTAAAATGCTGATAGCTTTTGTGCAGCAGCCTCTCTTTTCCAGCTATATAAAATGACACAGTTTGGTTAAGTTCTTCCCAAAGTATGAGCAATCTTCATGGAAACCTATTACATCCCCCCTTCACTAATGACTCCATTGTACAGCAGGAGCAGCCACAGTTTAGCTTAGATTTGACAGGCAGAAAGGGACATGGCAACAGCAGAGGACCGTTATTAAGGAGGTGATAGGTTTTGCAGAGAGATTTGGAGCCTAAACCACACTTGACACAGAGCCTTTCTGCAGTGGCATTTAAGACAGGGTATTTTACAACCCAACTTCTTTGTGTCTCAATGAAAGAAATCATACTTGCTTTCAACAAGAGAAAGGTTGAGGAGGGGGAGGAATGACTGTAGTGTACAATGTTTCATTGCCAGGTTTGCCACTGTTGAGTCTGGAACAAATCTTCTTATAAAAGTTATTCTCATGTTGTTCTAAATTAGGTGGAACAAAAGATGTACTTGTTTTACACTAAAGCAAACGGATCCAAGTGGTGTTTAATAGTATTTGTTAAAGTGGTTATCTTAACAAAAATGGGTTAGCAAAATCCCATCCATTAGTAGTCACCAAAGAAGACACTTCTCATGCATATGACAAAAGTTCATTCGTGTACTGAGACGTCTGTTTACTGTGTACAATAGTTCCATAAATTATAATATGTTTCACAGCCCCTACCATTCAAGAATATTTCAAACAGATTATATATTATATTTGTATATGCAAACTATTTTATATACACTAATATAAAGATCCTTAGAAGTACCAATATCACTACCTTTATGCTTTCTCTAAAATGCATAGCTTTCGAATATTTTCTTGCAGTTACCAAAAACTTTACAGATTAAAGCTGCTTATCAATGTGGCATGTTCATAAAAACAAAGGGGAATAGTTCTATGCTAATTTGATAGTAAACCCCTTAAAAAACAGGTTCCTTTTAGAATGGGAACAAAAACAAACCCAAAGCCAACACCACAAGCTAGTGAGAATTCAAGTAATCTATGTTCAATCTCTGTCCAAAGACTATAAGAAATTAATGCAGTGTTCTAGAAATACAGTGAACTTCTCAACCAGGACTCTAATACTGCATTTCTCATGGAGAAAAATGCCACAAAAATGCTCCACTTTCCACTTCAACCAGGACAAGCTTTAGATGACATTTACCACCACCAGTGTCAGAACAGAGGAAAAGCTGATCAGTTCTATACAAAGAAATTAAGAGCTATTCCAGTTTTGTTTCTGCGGTTTGTTATTAAACAGTTATATTAAACCATACAGTTTCTCATGAACTAAAAGTCATACATAGTTTTCAGACATCAACCGACTTGAAAAAAAGGAAAAAAGAAGAAAATAAACTTAAGAAAATAATGTAAAATTAAAAAAAGAAGGGAAAAAATAAAAAAACCAAACAAACCCACAACTGTTAAGTCTGGTGTTAGAATAACCAGCCTGGGTGAAGGCTGTTGTAGCTGGGGGGCTACTGTCAGCTTCTTCTGTATAAACTTGAAGATCTCCATACCACAAATGCCTCAAAGTGGAGAAGAGAATGATCAGTAACAAATGAGAACAAGTAATTTTGTTATATCCATCATCTAGCTTAACCTTGGCGCTCCACAACTCTAATAGCTGCTTAACAAACAACTGCTTCCCCCCCACCCAGAAAATAGCTCCACAAGTAAACAGTGTTCACAGTAATGCAATCAGTAACAGGTTTTGTTAGATCCCGTTAAATCAGGTGTATCTGCAAAGCTTTATACAGTTTAATGCGTAAGTATTCCAGTAAAATTAAGTGAAAACTAAGTTTCATTTCTACAGGGTAATATCTACCATACAAGACTAGATTATGTACAGTATGGGACCGGTGTGACAACTGCCTGTGTTTCATGATGTTAAGCTATTTCACCCATCAGCTCAGTCTTTGTTTAAGTAAATCTGTAATAACTTGATATACAGACCTAAAAACCTAGAGATTGATTTGGCAAGATTAGTGCTTACTACCACCGGACATACCCCAGTGCTGCAAAACTAAGTCGACCAGAGCATCCCATACCCAGAAGATTACAATTTGTTGACTTGAAAGTCTGGACTTCACATGTAAAACATTAAAACTATAATCCTAAGTGGAGTAGGGACAGTCATTAAACAAATACAGGTGAAGATGAACTGCATCTCTTCAGAAAGGTATGGAAGAATTGAAAAAGAAACAAGGAAATTTCTGGTTTTAGACAGCCCTGCTCTGCTCAGCTCAAGGCAAAACCAGCCCAAGTAGCTCTAAAACTACGACTCTTACTCAGCAAGCATAAAGGCAGATCCTGCACAAGATGATGCATCAGAGGCTTCAACAAGCACCTCTCCCCTCCACTGGATTTCCTAACACAAGATGTCTTTCAGCTTACAAACATCCAGCAGCCTTCAAAGCTTTTGTAGCCTGCTGGAATCAGTGCAGTGTCCACAGCTGCAAAATGAATGTAGTGGGGAAAGGCCCCTGTTAAGAAATACCCACAAATACCTCTGAGGGCCGTTTTGGTCATTAGTGAAAAAGAAAGAAAAGAAACGTCTTTCCAACAATACTCCTCCTGAAAAGATGGGTCACTGATCCATTATGAATATAGCTCTCACCATATAAAGCACCAAAAAAGTCAGAAACAAGGAAAACAAAAACAAAATAGTTCCTTAAATTATGATTTACAAGTTTGTACACTATTTCCTAAGCAAAACATTGACCTTACTGCAAAGTTTATAGATGAAAACTTGACCAGTTACTTTGAAGGGGAATGTATATCTGGCTATAACTTAAAGGTAGAAAATATTCACTGTTCTATATACACATTTCAAACAGGAGACAGTTAAACTGAACTGAATAGTTGCCAATATAACACCGTGTTAACTCGCTGGCCACTAAACTAGGCATCAGTAGCCAATTAGAAAGTTTGAGTTCTGTACTTCTAAAAATGCTCTTGTTCCTGTCCTGTTCACTTGGTTTTTAAAAAGGTATTATAGTGCATAGCCTAAGTCAGACTTTCAAAGAGATACAGCGCCTTTCAATGCAGTTGTTGCAGCATTTAAAAGGGACTTTTCTCCCTTCAAATTCGATGTTCATTGAAAAATCTGAATTGAGTGCTGTACTGTAGTAAAAATATTTCAGTCACAGACTGATATAAATGTATACTGTGCAGTACTAGGATTGTTTGATGTCCATCTGCACACGTTTTACTTGGGTTCTTCAATCGTCCCCTTGCTGAGGTCTGTCATTTTGGGGTATTTCACTTTCTTCTGGTCCAGCTCATTCTGAGCCCACAGTAGTAGTTTCAGTAATTTTGCCAACTTGGGTGTTGATTCACGATTTTCATAGTCTAGAACAGCTTGATTAACCTCACTCCATACCTAGAAAAGAAATACTGGAGTTCAGTAACAGCCTTCGTATGATTAACAGTGCTAATGCCACAAAGACATTGCAAAAATCACACTTAGTGTGCCAATTCCTCAGGACAAAGCTTCTCAGACTATGAGCCTGGAGAAAACAAGAGAGCCAAATAGTTGAATACTTCATGGTTTTTGACTCTTGCTTAAGAAATACTTCTGTTCTTTTGTAGCCATTAGATACATTATTTTTCTAAACATATCAACAATATGTGGACATTATTTTCATCACACATTAATAAAAGACATTGATTTCCTTTTGCAAAAGGACTACCTTCTGTCGCTGCATCATGTTAAGCAAGTCTCCAAATGGTGATTCTTCAGGATTATCAAAGGCAAGCAAAGCCAGCGTGCGCTCCATTTCTGTCAGGCATTCCCTGCTCTCCTCCCCTTGCTCTGCTAATTGGGTCTGAGCAAATTCCAGAGCTGCTTCTGTCTCACGCTGCCGAATCAGCTCAATCAAATGCTGCTGCTACGTAAGGAAGATACAGCAATATTAGCTAAAGAAGTTAAATCTTCATTATGTCAAGGCTGTAATATTCAGACAGTAGTGTGAAACTGGAGACAAACACTAATCCATACTTTAACAGTTTGAGGTCAGTTGTTCTTAATGTGTGAGAAAAGACACAGACATCTCTCAAAAATCTACTCAAAAAAGCAACCTGATGCTTCTGAATAACATGTTTTAAAAAGAAGCATTACTCAAATGCCCTGGTTTAAGTTGGAATAGATTTCATTTTCATTTTAGCAGCTGGTACAGGGCTGTGTTTTGGTTTTAGGCTGAGAATAATATTGTTGACACACTGCTGTTTCAGTTGTTGGGAGGTAGAGCTACTAAAATTCAAACTAACAGTAACTGAATTGGTTAAGCCACAGACCATAGCTACTGTTGTAAGTTTTCATGTTGCTGATTGTATATAATGGTTCCTGTACCATGCCACAAAGTTTCCTATTGCTACAAAACCATGACAAGAACACTTCAAACTGTGCCCATGTTCAGACACACAAACCTCCCAACACGCTGCTAGCCTGACAAGAACACTTCAAACTGTGCCCATGTTCAGACACACAAACCTCCCAACACGCTGCTAACCTGCTCTGCTTTTCCCAGGCTCTCAGAAAGCTCTAAAACAAAGTTTGCTACCTGTCCTTACCTGCAAATGAAAGTAAAGGTATCTGTTTGTATCTAACAATTCTGGATGGAGGCTGTTTATTAACGCAATGGCTTCTTGGATCTGTCCTTTCAATATCATTTCTCGAATCTTTATTCTTTCATCCAGAGTCTCTAAATCAACACTGGGTTCAATTCCCGACTCCATTCGAAATTTCTCTGCTGCTTCTTTAAAGCCCTCTGAAAGAGAAACATTTTTACCTATAAAACACATTTCCTTAAACACTTAAATATCAGTTTAAATGAAGAAACTTGAGTACTGCTTGTTCATTTGGAGTTTTTACAGGTTAAATCCACACTGCTACTCAATTCTTCTCTATTTAAATAAGCATTTATCCAACAGACATCTAACAGGACATACCTAATTCATTCTTAATTCATGTGCCTTCTCTAAAGATGCATGCAGCTTGTAATCCCACACCTCTTAACTCGAAAGTTTGCTTTATACTTAGAGCAATGTGCTTATTCCAAAGTGGGATTTCCAAGATTTGGGCAGTTTTGCTTCACTCTCCAGCCCCCAAATCTGTTTCCACAGGCTTAGCAGTACTAACAGCAGAACATTGCTTTCTTATACTATAAAGTACTATACGAGTACTATAGCTGTACTTTTTTAAAGCTAAACCAGCTATTTTACATGCAAAGTCATGCTTTCATATACACAGAAATTATTTACACCACCCACTGAGATGCTCTTCCTTCATCCCAGAGGCTTTACCTACACACCAGTGTAAATAGGGTGTAGATGGGACACAAATGTCCCCGCCCAGGCAACAGCTTAGTCTCATGGTATGTATCATAATTGCTAAGGACAGTTTCTGAGGAGTTTTGATTGTTCTAAGTATAAAGTTAGGCAATGTGCTATAGGGGTTAATATTTCTGGTCTCGAGCTGTTTTGTCAACAGTGTCCTTTTAAGAGTTTATCTTCCCAGCCAGTTAAAACTTGTTTCTGATTGCTCTGTACAGCTTTCAAAGTGTTATTTAACAAAAGCAACATACCCTGAAGTCTGTTTTAAGACACAAAAAAGGACATAGTACAAAACCATGTTGTGTTTCTTTACAGCATTCCAGAAAACATTTTCTTTTCTGTATCTTTTAGCAGAGGAGTTAAGGTTTATGAATATTACTTCTATTACATGGTAACTGCTCAGAAGCTAAATCAGTTTACACGAGAGTAGTTGTACGTTTCCAAGAGCACCCAACAGCAATCACCAAGTCCTCAAAGCTCTTAATTTCACTCAATTGAGTGGCACATTCCAGCCAAAACTGCCTTGATAAAGTAAGTGCCATTTGTTCAAGAGCCTCCTGAGCATCACTACTCACTGTTACCTGTAACAAGGTAGTTCATGATAAGGCGGTTCATGTCTGCTCTCTGGATATGCAAGTTATTCAGTTTTTCCATCCATTCATCTTTTGTGATTTCATCAGGTTTTTCTGTATAACTCATCCTGGATTCTTACTATAAGAAAAGCAAAGCATCTCATTTAACAGGATTCAAGCAGTTTAATGCGTGTAAGCACTGTGTTACTACCATCTTTGTATCTTTTTAATGAGATCTTCTACACTAATAAACCAAATAAGAGCCTTTTATCTCAAACCACAATTTCATATGTTCCTCCTCCTTGTTCCCGCACACCTTCACATCTACCAGCCAGTCTCTAAAGCTGCTTTCATCAGTCATCAGAATAAAACATTCTAATACCATCTTCTTTTACTTACTCCAACTAAAACTTGGTTGGAATTCATACAGGACACACAACATCACTGTGTGAAAAAGTGAATCAAAGACTTTGACAGCTAGCCAGGAAAAAACATAGCAAACTTCTAACGTAAAGCCTATGTAAGCAGCATTTGCCTTAAAGTCTTCCTCAAAACTCAGGGCGGCTCCATACATTGTTCAGCTACAAAACTACACATTACATTACCCAATGTACAACTAAAGACTGACACTTAGCTTTGCTGTCCTCCAAAGTGCTCCTGTCAATGCTACCATTAAAATGTTATCTCCTAGTATTTCTCTCGACATTTATTTCCCGATTGGTAAGCAAAGCGCTTGGCTAAACCCAGCATTTAACCATTGCTACCGCGAAGTCCCGATCACGGGGCAGCGAAAGGGGAGGAGAAGCAGCAACAACAACAGCAACAGGCACCGCCACCCCTCGCAGGCGAACACGAGCGGCAGCACGGCTTCTCATCACCAGCCGCTTCCAACAGGCTCTTCCTTCTCCCAACCACCGCCGAACCCCCACGGCGCCCACGGGACCCGGCCGGCTGGAGGCACGACCCCCCGGGGCCGGCCGAGGAGCCGACCGGGCCCCGGCTCCGCACTCACCCCGCTCCCAACCCAACCACGCGGCTGCGGAACTACGCTCCTGTCACGACAGGCTCTGGCTGCCCGAAACACAAGGGCCGTTCACCCGCTGAGGGACCCCGACCTCCCTCCGCTGCCTCGCAGCCCCCCGAGCCGCTGCCCCCAGCCTGGCCCTCCACGGGGCCCGTGACACCGAAGCGCTCGGCCGCGCTCGCTACAGGCCCAACGCTCCCCCGGCACCCGCAGCAGCCGGCAGCGGTTTGAACCGCGGGGCCACCGGAAGGGCCCCGGCAGCTCCCGTCCCCCCGAGGGCAGGCACGGACCGCCCGGCGCCATCTTACCGAGCGCGCCGCGATGCCGGCTCCGACGCACAAACACGGGGCCTCCACCGCCTCCGCCAGGCCGCTGGCGCGGATCTCGCGAGAGCCGTCCTCTCGGCCAATCAGCGAGAAGATGCAACCATAGAGGCGTCCCGTGGGATAGATTGTACACCCGGCGTGTGGCTCCACCCCGCCGGCAGTACCATAGAGACGGCGGGGAGTGGTGTGTTGGAGCTGGGGCTGTCAGTGGAGTGGCCGAGGCAGGATGCGGCCAGTCCGGTTGTAGGATGGCAGCAGGATGGGTGCTGTGCAGCTCAGGAGCAGCCGTGCAGCAGTGCTAACCCGTGGGATCGCGGTCATCGGAGGCCGCTGCGCCGCGTGGGGTAGAGGGCCACCCCTCTTGGCCGCAGGGCAGACGGCGGGGCCGGGCCTGTGCTGCTTCCACTTGCGGTCATGAGCACCTTTACCCGGAGCTCCCACGGCTGCTCTGCGGATCGCACCCTTGTCTGACGCGTTAATAATGGACAACAACCGGCAGTAACAACCGAGGCAGAAACTGATGGTTTCGTTGGTGTGCTCCCTATTTCGGTGCACTGGCAGCGTGTGTGAGCACCTACACGGACACAGCAGGGTCCTCGGGAGCAGAACAGTTGTTCTAGAGCCTTCCTTGGCTGCTGCAACAGAGTTGGCCCTGTCACGATAGTGGGAAGGGAGGAGGGTCTGCTGTAAATCACAACTAGTAAAGTGCCACCAGTTTCTGCATCGATATGAACTGGGGGCTCTGGTTTGTGATCTCTGCCAGAATTTGTCTTGGCTGCTGAGGAGAATTAATAAACTGACTGGTTAAACCCAGTGGGGTTTGTGACTCAAAGCACTCCACAGCAAACAAGAGCACACCTCAGTTTGTGCGTTAACATCAACAGTGAGCTGAAGACATACAACTTTTATTCTGCAAATGAAACTGCTCATAAAAATGTAATTTCACTTACACAGATAATAATTTTAAATCAGAAACTCATTTTTATTGGTTATGCTTTAGCTTTGCCATTTAGCTTATGCTTTAGCTTTGCCATTTCCATTCATTTTCCATTCTTGTTTTTGTAACTGCCCAATAAAGCACAGCCAAAACAAAGCGAGTCAAACTCACTTTAATTACACTTGTTCTTAGATTGAAACCAAGAAAATCCGCAATGAAATTATTATTTTAACTTCACTCCTCAAGCAAAGCACCAAGTTTATAAACAACACAGAATATTGGTCAAAGGACTTCAAATATTTAGTAATAGATGCTATTAGCCCTGACAAAGCAAGCTACAGCTGGCAAGTATCTCTGTTGATTGGAGAGGGCTCTTCCTCAGGCTTTACCCTAAAAGCTAATTTGACTTGTTGGGAAACATAAATGTTCAGGCCCTATTTTGGAACCAGTGGCCTTGTAAATCTTGCTTTGGTTTAGTCTGGTTCTTGTTAGCTCCTCCCTAAAAGGTGGAGTTTCTCATGAGACTTCCATAAAGAGGGAGAGAGGGTAAAGGTGCTTTTCTCTAGGAGGGGTTCCTGGCTTGTAAATAGAAGGAGACATACCCCTAACAAGAGAGTAGGCAACAGAGCATAGTTCATAGCCACAATTGCTGTTTACAGGTAAATAATAGGTATTATTGTTTTCTAGTAAGTAGAATAATGTAGTGAATAAGTAAGGTAAAAATGTGTGAGCTGCTGTTTGGTTTCATGCTTGACTGTGTGGTGCTGGCACATGGTTTTTCAGAGGCTGAGAAGTCCAACCAACTGCCACAGAGGTTTCCTTTTACTCCTTAGTTGTTCCTGAGCTAAAGAGTAAGAATGGGCTGAAAGCAGCTCCTGAGTTGTGGGTTTGCTTGTCATGAAGTATTGTTTGGTTTGTTGTTTGGGATTTTGTTTATATTTGTAGGAGCTGGCATTTCTTCTGACCATAATGTTAACAAAAAGAAGTTTGCAGTGTTTCTGAGCAGAATATCATGGCCAGCTGCATTCTCTTCCTTTAATACGCTGTCCCTAGTTTTTTGATGGTTCTGTTAATATCAAAGCTTCTTGGAAACTAGGCTTCTGTTTGAGAGAAAAAGACTTAAAACCACTTCAGTTGCAACAACCACACTGAATGTTACCATAGCATTTTCTTACTGAGTCTGGAAACAAAGTGACTTTCTAATGCATTAATTGGTTTTATGCAGTTAAATACTACTAAACAGTACTACTGGTAGTGACACCTTTTTTGATGGCATCATTAGGCCAATGTGATAAAAAAAGTATACTAAAAAACCTTATAGAACTGCTATTCCTTTGTCTTGATGCAGGCCTTTTGTTTCTTTACTAATGCTCTGGGCATAATGAAATCTCTGCTTGTTTAGGGGACTGAGCAATATCTTGGGTAATAAATGACACATTTACACAACTCCTGATAGACAGCTACCTTGTGACCTGTATTTCCCTCTTTTTAACTTGTATCTCACTGAATAAATGTTTGATCATTCCATGTGTAATACCCATGGCTGTCTTTAATGAAGATGAATGGTTTTGTTCCCTCTGCTTCATAACTTGGAATACTTAAGGATTTGGAAATACCAATCTTGCATGACTTTTCATTGTTAAGATTTATAAAATTAAGAAGGGATTAGGGAGATACAAAGCTGTGCAGCAATTCCTACATTATTTCCTCTTTTTCTAGCACTAACACGTGATTCTGTTAAAAACCCCTCACATTCTCCCCAGATTTGTAACCAAATCTGTCTTTTATTACTTGAGGAAAACCTTGCAGGATACTTCTGTAAGTACAAAGTTGGAAAATAAGCTACTTCGTTCCCAGGAAATCATCCTATGGTTTCAATATATCACAATCCTGTAAGAATCTTACAGAAATGAGGGCGGGAATAACATGAAAAGTGGGATTTTTGGGTAAGACTACAAAATCAAGATGAAAAGAAACATAATTACTGTAATTACACAGTAATACTACAAACTACACAGTTTGTAGAATTTTTACATGAGTTAGGATTTGATAAACCCTAATCTCAGAATGCCATTTTGATGACTGATATTTGAAATTGAGTTAATTCCAACCCAAGATCAGTAATTCCTGGAGCACTCACAAAAATCCCTGCAGAAAAAGGCACAGGGGGGAGTGGAATTTACCTAGAACTGGAGGTAAAAAATACCTGCAAGTTTCTGTCTGATGATAAGGCACTGCTTTTTTTTCTGTGAATATGATTAACCCTCAGTAAAGTAATTCTCTGTGTTCATTCAGTCTTTACAACAAATGAAATATCAAGAGCCTTGGAGAATCAAGGACCCAGAAGATACACTACTTTGACATCTGACATATCTATTTTGAGTGCTGTGCTGAACTCCAAGGACAAAGGCCTTTTTCCATTAAAAAAGAGGTAAAGCTGAGCCACAGTGAATAGAAATCGGTCTCTTCTGATCTAAAATGATTGATTATCTGTTAAAAATACCAGAGATGGAGAGAACTTGCTCATTTGTTTCCCTCCTATTTTTTTTTCATGGGCTAACTCTGTCTCTAGTTTTTACCTGGCTACTGAAATGTGCTCACCAGAACATTCAGTGAGGAATAATTGAGAGAAGGGGTGAACATAAAGTAAGTATTATGTTGAAGGGGTTTGCATCTTCAAAAACTAGAGATGGTTGCTGTCTTGGTGAAGGGAAAGAGAGCAGAAATGACACTCCAGATCTAAGGGGACCATCTCTTGTAAGGAAAGTTAGTCCTGAGGGATTTATTGATACCTCAGCATAAGCTTTAGCCATGTTTAAGGAAAGGTGGACAAGGTGCTTGTTAGGCTGTTTTAGAAGCCGATTGATAGTCATTAATCTCTGTTAGGATTTCCCACCAGTGTTCTCAGTTCAAACCAGTTAGAGATTATCATCATGCTATATGCAAGGAGGCCTAAACCAAAAATAAAAGCTACTTCTGCTTTTCTGCCAGGACAGTGCAAATTCAGAGCAGTAACTCAGCAGTAAACTTCCTAAATTAAGGGAAATGAGCCTTTTACAGGAAAAAAATGGGAAGGGAAAAAAACTGAGGTGCTAATGGTACCCTTAGCAGGTGTTTAGTCAGCAAAGGTAGACCTTGTCTTGAAATTGTAATGTGGTTTGGATGGTATTCACTGGGTGTGCAAAGTGAATCAGTATTATGTTGAGATGGTGTAAGCCCCTTATATGTAAGGCGAATGTAATACCTGTTTCACTGCTGGCTCCCCTATCACAGGCATCCCCTTTTCACTGCTGGTGTACACTTCCATGTTTTGCATGCTCCCTTTCCCTTGGTGTGTAATTCCTGGGTTTGAACACTCCCTAGATGCTAAATTTGTCCATTAACAACATGTTTTAGCTCTTCCCAGGGCATAAATCACAGCGCAGCTTGATCTACCAAATCATAAGGTATTTCTCTTCCATGTGCTTTTCATTTATTGTAGCTGCAGAACGAAAATCAAACTCTGCTTGTCTTTAATCATGGTGTCTTGTACTTTTGCACAGCAGTCCATTGGGGGGGGATTACTTCTTGCTGCTCCTGTGTGAAGTATTTATACTGCCCAGTTTTACAGATGGAGAAAGAGGCTGACTGTGCTAATAATACCTTTTCCAACATTATCCTGAGCTTTTAGCACCAGAAGTCACCTGTATAGAATACAGGCTTCTAAAAGATGCAATTTATTTGATGGAATCCTGTAATTCCACAGAATTCATGCAAAGTGTGTGTGTGTTTCCTCATGTTTTCATTCCTTAAACCCATTTTAGTGAACACTGTACCTGTGGGGGATCCAGCTGAAATCAATGTTATCAACCCATGAGGAAAAAGATGCAGTATCAGGGTCAGTCAAAAAAACAAACCTCTCACTTCCAGCTGCCTGAAAGGCTCTTCAGGTGTCCAGGTCAGGCCTCATAGGTGTTCCTGTAAACATCAGCACCCCTCAGTGACTGCAAGCTGTAGGTTGTTACTATCACAAATGATGGCAATAGAAACAAAACATGTCAATGGGAATTAACTATTTATAGGTATGTATAGCAGCTTGGATCCTGGAGAGTTTTTTGGGTGGCCTGGCCCTTTTAAAAGGGAACCAACCTCCATGAGGTGGATGAGCTGATCACTGAACTTGCCTTCCTCAGCACTCCATAACCTGGACCCAGAGGAAAGCACTACTGCAGCAATTGCTGTTTGATTCTTTAAAACAGGTAGAATAGGAATAAACCAAACCCCAACGGAGTACGCACAGGTGGGCAGCACGGAGCAGCTGATTACAAGCAGGAGAGGAGCTCCTCTGCCATGTTAATCCTGTCACGGAGCTGTGCTTCTCCTCCGAGAGGTCATTGCGAACAAAACGATGTTTAGCGCTGTTAATGCGCAGTTTTGCTCACGAATAAAGCCGGAGTTCCGTGCGGTCAGATCACCCCGTATTTCAGGTACGAGAATGGGGAGCAGGCGTTGTGGATCCCACAGAACTGCGGAGGAAGCCCTGAGGTGACCAGAGCTCTCCGCCTCCCTTGTGGGGAGGCCGGGCGGGGCCGCGTCCTATCCGCCCATTCGCTAGGGGGCGCTCGGGCCCGCCTCCAATTGAAGTCCTCCGGGAGCCGTGCGCAAAGGGAAGCGCTCTAGGCAAGCTGTCGGTCGCCAGCTCCGTCTCTATGGTAGCGGGGGAGGAGCGCCCCCGCCCAGCGCTCTGGCGCGGCTGCGAAGAGGAAATGGCGGCTCGGCTCGGTTGAGCCCCGCGGCGGCAGCGAGATCCCCGCACCCCCTCCCCGCGGTGAGTGAGGGCAGGAGGGCGGCCAGCAGCCGGAGAACGCACCGGGACGGGAGGAGGACGGGCAGCGAGGCCCTCCGCTGCGGCGGAGAGGTCGCGGCGAAGGGGAGGCCGCCTCCTCCGGCCTGGACGCCTTTGGGCTCGGACTATAAAATGGAGGCGGGCGGGTGGTGCGGGTCAGGGCCTGCCTCAGGGACCCCGGCGGTGGGCGGCGCGGCCTGGCTTCAGGGGGGGACTGTCGGTGCGGCTGCAAGGCCAGGGCACGCCGGAGGCCTGGCCCGGTTCCAGAGGAGGTCGGCGACTCAATGCGGGGGCCCCGGAGGACGCTGAGAGCCGCCGCCCCGTAAGCTCATAACGTGGTTGGGCCGGAGCGGAGAGGACGCCCTCCCCGGGCGGAGCGGGCTGCAAGGCGGGATCCTCCATGTTGGGGGGGGGGGAAAGGAGAGAGAGAGGACGGGTGTGCTCTGAGGCGATCGACGCCATAACCAAGCTGACACCGGCGAGCTTCTCCGGAACGTCAGGACCGACTTTAACCGCCTTTCCCCTTCAGTTCCACCGTTGCCCTAGTGCCGGATATGGGGTCGTTGGGGCGGGGATAGCGCACGCCGCTGGGAACCCCCGAACTCAGTGCTGGGGCTGGGGGGCCTCGGAGGGTGGGCTTAGAAACTCATCTGTCCCGATTTGATGGCTGTTATCTTTGGGCAGTGGAGGTGATCTCCTTATTGGTGAGTGAAATAAGAAAAGTGGAACTTTAATCATACTCCTTGTGGGGGAAAAGAGGAGGGGTTGGATTTTTAGGCAGTGGGGGTTGTTGGCTGGCAATAAATACTCAGTAAATACCCTGTCAATAACTGTCCCTCATCCCTTGAGCTCATGTACTGAACCACTGTCTCTTGGAGGTGATGGTAATTTGGAGCTGCTCATTTGGCTTGCAAAAGCCGTTCTTTGATGCTGACCAAATATTGTTTCATACAATTAAGTAGTTTTCAATGTATACCTCCAAGCGATAGCTATATTTTAGTAGTGGGTTAAGAAGATCTTGCCGTTTTAGCTTTTTGGAAAGAACCTTAAATCTTTTTTAACGTGTTACGAAACGCATGTGTGTTACAGTCTCCCTGCTCTTTGTATGTTCAATAATGCAAAACAGTGTAACATGCAGTTTTTCTTGCATGTGCTTTCATGTTTTCCTTCTAGGAACTTCAGGGAGACAAACAAATGCTGATTTCTTTTATTTAACTCAAAGGATGTATATAGTATTCCCGATTTCCCTGGTTATTCCCCCTCGATCTATTTAAGATTTTTTTTGCAGAAATAGCTCTTTTGAATACTGAATCAGCACAGTCTTGTTTAAATAAATTCGTTGGCAGCTGCTACTCAGCTATATTTTCCTTTATTTAATGAGAATTTGCTTTTTTTTGTCTTTCTATTTTACCCAGTTTTCTTGTAAGTGGTAATTTGAATTGGTTTAGCGTCAACTTTGTCTTTGCTACTTCTACAAACAAAATACACAAGTTGTTCAAGCACTTCAATTGCTGGTCAATGACAAATGATCATGTGTAGTTACTGCACAAGTGTAGCACATACTGTGTTAATTGTAATAGATATTTTGGGTTGTGCTCCACTTTTATATATGCCAGCTGCTTGTTACTGTTCTATGACATTTGGAACTTTCTATAGGAATAAATATAGGCATACACTCAAAATAGCTCTTCACTTGGGCCTTAAATTTGTTTTTCCCTTGGTGGCTGCAGAACCATTGCTCCAAAATGCGGTTTAATGCATTTTGGTGGAAGAATAAAGGCTCATGTTAACCTTCAGCCTACTTGGAGACCACATGACCCCAGTGATTTGCAAATCAAGTAATTGTTTTCAAGACCAGCATTTAAATAACGCTTTCTTACAAAATTTCTGTGGTATTTGGTTTTCTAAAGGTATTTATATTTTAGTTGATTTCTGTTGGTATGCAAATGAAGTTTGCAAATGCATGTACATGACAAAATAGAGATCTTAAAACTGTTCAGATATAAAATGATATGCGTAATTCACACATTATGTGTCTTTTGAGTTTAAAAAAATCCCAACCAACCAACCCTGAAACTCCCGAAAGCAATGTTAATTGAATTGTCTGAGTCTGTAGAGTCTGTAGTAGTAAATAGGAGTTTTTCAGTGTCTAGGAGACTCACCAAAAGACGATGTTTGTTCTACTTAATCCTGCTTGCCCACTAAGATTTTCTGGTAGTAGGTTAGGTTATTTGTTTCCCACTTAAAATAGTAATTGTCTTCAGAGTTGTAACTTAAACCTGTAGGATTTTAATTCTATACAGCCTGAAACTTCAGCTAGGAATAGTAAGTAGGGAGAGGAAGGGCAAGGATTACAGGGGTAAGGCTGAGACTTTATCAAGTTTAACTGATAAAGATGGAAGGAGGGGCTGTACTAGGTAAGAGTAACATTAGGTGGTTGTGGTAGTGTCTGTCTAAACTAGCAGTATTCTCTGGTGCACTTTCTCTGCCTAGTGTCATAGTGCTGCAAATAGTAGGACAGTGGTAGGAGATTTAAGGAGAGGATTTTAATACACGTAAGATTTAGCTAGTTTATGCAAGAGCTGGTTGTGCTTTTTGTGTGCTGTCAGGCCTGTCTCCTCACTAGGGAAATCCTCAGCAACTGAGTTACAAGGGTTGTACTACTATTAAGTTTTTGTCTAATTAAGCTTCTGAAATCAGTGAAAATTTCGCAGGTACTAATGATGGTAGACGTCTCAAGCATTCATAGACTTTGAGGTTAAGAAAAATGTTAGATTTCCAGTTAGGGAGTAAGAAGCAAAGATTAAATGTGCCTTATGTGTGTTCTCACAGTAAAGGCCAACCAAAATTGGGCACTGAACTGTTTACTGCATTGTTAATAGCATGGGGGTGTGTTGTAGTTACTGTGCTTCTCTAAATTTGGTAGATAAATTAATTCATTTTTCTTCATTTAATGAAGCCTTTCTGTTAGATTAAGAATGAAAATGGTAGCTGGTTGTATTTTAGCTTATTTTTTACAAAGGAAATAAGGGGAAAAGTATAAAAACACAAGATTTTTTTTCTTCAACAGCTGTGCTGATGGAGTCAAATCATAATCTTGCAGTTGTTTTGAGTCCATTTCTGTATACACAGTTTTGACTGACAGCAAGAATTAGACATGCCAGAGGATACAGATTGTTTAATTAGAAACTAAGTACAACAGTTTAGGCTGTGTAGCTAGTTTATGTAGTTATGATGCCAGCTTGATAAAAAGCCTGTACAGCTTTACTAGTTGGTGCAAAACTGTTTGAAAAGGGGAATTTTTAAGTACAGTGTAAGTATTCAAGCTGAAATCTGACAGTTGTAGGATTGTCATCTTTCATGTTTAAATATGAACAAGCTTATGAGCTGCTGCAGTTAAGCTGTGAGGTTCTCTGATTTAGCCTCAGTGTTCAGAATATTCCATTACCAGTTAACAGCTGCTGAACTGTTGCCGTTCAGTTAACAGCAGTGTTCCTAGCAATCATGATGAAGAGCTCATTTCTTTGGTACTTAAGTGGCTGAATGCCAGATTGTGTGAATCACCTTTCCAAAGTGCATTTTTTTTCCAGTGCAGTTGCTGAAAATGTGTTTTCAGTGCTGCTGAAGAAGTTTGATTCAGTAGCAGGCACTGAACATTAGTCAAATAAGTAGTATGTATGTGTAAATATTTTCAGTCAAGGTGACAGTAAAGGAATGATAAAGATACTGTGTCTTGCGTTTACCCAATAACAGTCAGAGTTTGTAATTGACATTTCTGTTGCCTAAACTTAGAACCATGGTGTGTAAAACTGGCCTGTGCTGGGGCCTTTAAAAGGTTTGTTACACAGAGATGCTTGCCTTTGTTTCTTTTAATCTAAGCTTGTGACCACAGACAGCTGCCTTCTTTCTTCTTAATCTATGTAAAGGGGGGAAAGAAAAAATGAGAGCTATCTACACTGCTTGTGATTCTACTCACAACTTTTCCTAATGAGCAGAATCTATTTACTGTCTCATTTTTGCTCAAACTGTTCAGACCCCGAGAGCAGAAGTAAACCTGACCAAAAGTAAATCAATTTTATTTTGCTGTCTTTGGGTAAATTTTAATTGTTAGGGCAGATATGGGATTAGCTTACTTGGAAAAATGTGAATAAAGGCTTCAGAAGGTATTACAGGAGTAGTAAAACTGCCAATAGAGTGTATGTGCATAGTCTTTTAAGCACCCATGAAGCTCTGGACTAGAAAATATCAATGACATGTTGTCCTGGGTTCAGCTGGGTTTAAAGCACAACACATGTGTATAATACTTTTCTTTCCTCTTAAAACTAGTTAGTATTTCCTCAAAGGCAGAAAACAGTAAATTGAATGTGAATTTTGTTCATTGAACATGATCACGGGCCTTTGGGTTGAATGATGTGCATAGTCTTAAGTGCTGTTACTAAAGCTATGTTAGTATGGTTGTCAGTTGCAGTTCTTTTCTCAGTTACTCACAGAGCTGTGCTGACAAAAGATCTAATACGTATGCAAATATTTTGCAATCTGTTTGCTAATGTAACTTTTTTCATTCAGGGAATTTGAATGGACTTCCAAAGTCTGGCTTCCTCCTGAGATAAACTGCTGCCCTCCTTGGAAGGGCCTGTACTAGTGTGCTGCTGGACTTTCTTTTTATATGCGCAGCTGCATTGATAAACCACCATTGCACCAGGATGGTGCACACCTGGTACCCCACCCTGCAAACAGAATGACTGAGGTGAAAGTACAGGTTTGCAGGTGTAATCAACACTGATACAGGGCACTTGCAGCAGCACAGCTCTGTTGATTAGACATTGTATCCCTTCACCTTGAACAGTCATGACAGTGAACATCTGTAGTGTAGATATGATCATGGTCCTGTCTACCATTCAATAAAACTTTCATGTTTGCCAGATTTCTGGGGCACCTGCTACTAAAGCACCTCAAATGTTTCTGTGATAAATCACTATTTACTTGTGGGAGCTTCATTCTGGTTCAAAGAAGCAGTTTTTGCTCCTTATCAAGAATGAAATACACATGTAATACTTGGTGCTGGCCTCATTCTGCTGCACTTTCTGCTGAGTGGTCATCCTTTTTTTCCTTGATTTTTTTTTTTCTTCTGACTCTTCTGATCCTCTATGATGCATTCTGAAATAAGAATTTGTAAGGATTTTTTGCTTGAGAAGATGATTTTGTAGTCTGAAAGACACAAAAACGCCAGAATGTGTGTATTCTGTATAAATCAGAGAGCTACTTCATGCGTTTTTGCTTGGAGTCGTTACGTTCTGTGGAGCTGTTGTCTTTTGTAACTGCTGCTGTGCACTAGTTGTCTGTATGTGCATGGTAGTGTGGCTCTGTCACACACATTAAATTCCACACTTTCAGGAGGTTCCTCATTCACTGCAGACATGCAGGGTTGCTGTCCTGTGTGTGCAGTTTTCCACCACATGAGGCAGTGGCCTTCTTATGAGGCTTACATAAGGTAAGTGGGTAGCCTGACAGAAACCGTGGAGAAGGATGATGGTGTATGTATTCGTTTCAGACATACAGTAGAGGGTTTATAGTAATGGCTTACCAAATACATTTAAATTTTTAAGGATCAATATCATTATTAAAGTACATAGGCCAAGTGATTGTATTTATTGTTTTTAAGGGAAGCTCTTTAGCTTCTTAAAATTAATAATTTGTGTAATGATTCTAAGAAGTAAGCTGTCAAGTTCATTTGCTGTGAAGTTTATTGTTGATTTAGCCTGTTTCTTCAGTACCAGTACCATTCTCAAGTGTAAGAAAGTGGTCTTGTGAAATCATAAATGTATTTGGTCTTATTTTTCATGAGAGAGAAATCTGGAAGAGATTTGAACACTTGCTTCTGCATCTCTGGAAATAAAAAGAGTAATTGATGTTTGCATTTTAAATCTCAGTAGCTGATTGGCATCAGCACTGTGTATTGGTGGTACTTGGTATCATGTAAATGTGCACTTAATAGGTTCTTCTGTACCAAGACAGGACAAGTGTTTTGCGCCATTTGCTGGACGTTTGAAGTAAGTTTTCAACAACAAAGAAAAAAGCAGCTGCATTTAAAGTCAGAAAACCTGCAAACCACAAAACATCATTGAAATGGTCAATCTGAGTTTCCAGGGGTGTCTGTTGATAGAAGGGTGGTAGTGACAGACATTACTGAGTTGTGAAACCACATCACAACACCACAGGGTGTTACGGTACCTTCAAAGATTTCTTGGTAAAATGCCAGGGAGATTGAGGAAGGGGGAGCCTCAAAAGAGGTGCAGAAGCCTCTGAATTAATGCCCCCAACATTCCCCTGGGAGATCTGATCATGTTTGTGTGCTAAGGTGTCCCTGGAGAGCTTTTTTCCCTTGCATCCGAGACTCCTTCAATACAGGTACCATCAGACATTTACCATCTTCAGAAGATGCAGATTCTCTTGTCTGGTGCAGCCATATCTATCTAGAAGGAACCTTATCTCCCATGCCACTTGAGTCAGTTTTTTTTCCATTACTTTTGGTAGGTGCTTAGATGGGGTACCACTGAACACAGAAAAATGAGGCTTTACAAGTGCTAGAACCTGTCTTTGTAAAGAGACGTGGGAAGGTGAGGGAAGCAGCAGGTCTGAGTGAAGGGATGGAATGTGAGACTCTAGTGTAGATGTCAGTGGTGATATCCCTGACAAATTAATATCATATGCATCTGGGGGTGAAATGCTATTCTGATACTAAAAGCTACCTTAAAACTAGATCCTGGTGATGCTTTATCCTAATTTGGCTCTGTAGCAGTTAGTATTTGCCTGAAGTTATAACTGCTTTATTCAGTATTTAAGAAGAGTGCACATTCCTTAAGTTGGGATGGCTCATTTCTGAGGAATGTGGTGGTATTACTGAATTATGTATTGCTGAATCTACTTCATGCAGATTTCAAGACTTTTTAATGTGTGAAGTTTTAAAATGGCAATCATGTACTGACTCCGAATAGGAAAGAATTAACTGCCACTTGTATGTTGTTAGTGTTGTGGGTATATGAGATGGTGAATTTGTTTATAATCTTGGAACTAATGTAGTGTATTTAATGATCATCAGCAGAGCAGTTACAGACCAGTTCTTATAGCATTTTTCTGTTGTAGGTCTAACTGTAAGCATTGAAACACTTTGATTTTATGCAGATTCTGTTTTTAACACTATCTTTCAAATGTAAGCAGCTTCTGATATAAAAACTTCGCATTTACCAGGGATGCTTGAACTCCTGACTTTGAACTGTGACTTGCCTATAGTAGTCAAGTAGCGAGAGAGTAAATTATTTGGGGTGCAGGGAAGGAGTTCAGGATCAGTGATTTTCTTGAGCCATACATACAACTGTGGCCTCTCTCACTCTTTCTTATCACAACATTCCCATTTCACAACTTTCTGAAGAGTGTTTTCCTTCTTTCAGAAGGAAGATACTTAAATCAGTAAGCAGTAGATACGTTATATATGAAAATAAAAGACTGTATGCTAGTTGTACTTGGTCGGTCTGATTTTTCTGTCACTTTTTATGCAAGTCAATTGCTCTTGCGTCTCACAGATTAACAGATGGAAGAGTTGTGCTGCTCCAGTTCTAGTGCAGAACCTGCTTCCTGCTGTCCTTGGGGGCCAGTGGGTTGCACCTTTTGTCCATGTCTGAATGGAACTGCTCATTTATGTACAGAGTAGGTTTTGCCCTGCTGGCTTCCTTTGGGCTGCTTTTGTAATGCTTGTTGATGCAGGGGATTAGTTTTGCTGCTGCTCTGTCAGAAGTGCAGGTTTCACAGATGTCATCTTTGATAAATAGGGATGCAAAATAATTCTCAATGGGATCAGTTTTCTGAGTGGGAATGGCATCACCTAAGCCATACCAACATTTCTTTATTTACATCAGGAATTACGTCCTTGTATGAGTTTTAAGTCAGTGTTTTTTTCCATGTCATATTAACATATTTGCTTATTAGGAATTTTTTAGCATTGGCCAAGCCCAGTTCATCTTTTATAGGGAATAAAATGTGCAAACAGTGTTGGTTGTGATTGGAATCACTGTTACAGCATTCTGGAAAGGATGCCTTCTGTCCTGTTTATAACATCTTGCAGTTTCTTTGATAGAAATCTGTCCTGGATAAGTTGTCTCTAGCCAAATATATTGCATGTCAAGCCTTTTAATTCTGAGGAAACTCACAGGAAAATATACCTAGAGGTCAGTTACAAGTAATTCAAACTGGAGCTAGTATATTGGGTACTGATACCATCTGTGTCAGGACATGGAGATGAAACTGGTAACTGATGAATGAGAACTGCTTTTGAAAGATAGAAGATGTAAGACTTTTACACTTTGAATTTCTTTTCAGGTGCAAACTGTGTTTGGTTCTGTCATTATAGCCTTAGTTTGCAGAACCTTATGTTGGTTGTAGTGGTCTTGATTTCTGTCCTGTTGTTGGGCAGCAGCCATTGAATATCCAAAATGTACCTAAAACATTAACTTGAGCTTCAATAAGACATTCTTCTGTAGAGTTCTTAGGATAAGTAGGGAATAAGGGAACTGATAGGTGCCAGATATTATACTTGGACTAAAGTATTCTTGCAAGGTGCTTGTGTAACCTCTGAATAATGAGATACCAGCACTTGTGCAGATTGCAGCAAAGAGTGCTGACATCCAAGAACATGGAATGAGGTGCAGCGTGTTTCATCATGTAGCTGTTGACAATGAGAATTAACATTCATGACAGGATAAAGATCATTGGTCTTTCATATAGGATCCTCAGAAAGCTAAATATAACAGCTGGTTAAGCAGAAACTGAGAAATTTACCCTCAGTTCTGACAGGTTATTTTTATCTCAGTCCTCAGATAAAGGTGAAATTCTTTTGGGTTTGTTTTTTTTTTTTAGTTCATGTTAAAAGGTTTTATTACTAAGCTGTCTTTCAAGATCCTTTTTTTAGAGTGAAGTCTTCCCAGTTAACTGAGGCAGGAATTCTTAATGCAGTTAAAATAGTAAGTTCTAGAAAAGACTCTTTCTGAAGTCAGTGGAGCCTCTGAATGTCCTTACCTGATAAGGGAAATGAGAGAAAAAAGTAACAGTGGAAACACTAACTGAATGTGTATTTGTTGGTAACTTGTTGAATTGGCCTTTGTCTAAAAATATAAACACAAGAAGAATGGGAAATGTTGACGTTCTTTAAAAGCTTTTCTCTGTCATCATCAGCTTAAGATGTTATATTGAGCTATCTTAAAAAGGACTTAATGAAGTCAGCATCAGCAGATCCAGGTCTCTCTGAGCTCTGTGTCCTGCAGGTAACACCTCAGCCCTGTGTTACTGCCATGGATAATCGCTCTTTTGGCTGAGATTGTATGAGCTGTTGGCTTACAGAGATGGCAGTAGATAGCAGTATGCTTTTCTTGAGGTTTTGTCTGAATGGGAGAAGGATAAAGAAAAATGGAGTGAGACTACAAGCTTTTTGTTGTTGATGTTCAACAAAGGATTTTTAACATGTGATTGTGAACAAGTGGCATTGCAATAGCAGGATTTGGAATTTGGGAATATCTTTTCTGTCTCATGTTAAATTAGCTGCTGAGAACTCCTCTGGAATTTCTTCAAGGCATATTTACTTAACACCACAGAGGTTTACAGGGATACTTGATGTGGGTGATGGCCCCTGTCATCTTAGAGAGTGGGCAGTCCTGGGGTTTTGGGTTTGTCATTGCTGGAGAATAGTTGACCATGTTGAAATTAAAAGTTTGTGATAGTTTTTTCCTGAGTAGGATACTTTGGTTCTTCAGCTGCTTCTGTACTTTAGGTCCAGAATGAATTCAAGTGCTGAACTTGTTCTGAGAAAACAGGAACATTTTATCTGCAAAACAATGGAGAGGGAGGGAAACCCCAATGTTCTCTTGGCTGAATATTGTATGTGAAGATACTGTGCAGCAGCTTTATGCTCCACTTCTGATAAGTGACTGTTCTGTTTCACTGGAATGCTCCTGTTATTACAGTTTGTAAGATTAAAACAGAGCCTTGACTTGAGGGTGGCAGTTGCAATCCTGTTGGCTGAGATCTGATGGGCACATGCTGTGTGGATGATGATGTGCATGAGTTGAGTGAGATGGCAGCATGGTGCTACACCAGCTCAGCCTGCTTGAGGGTATCATGTTCTCCATCCCTCTTCTTGAACATCTTTGTGCTAGTTCTAATGATCATTGTTTTTATCCTTTGGCTCACTCTTTGGTGGGATCATTTTCTGCTGAATGCATAAGCTGAGTGTTAGCTAGGGAGCTGATGACTGTGTTGGAGCTGTGTGTGGTGGATGTGGCATAGACCATGTAACTGGGCATAGGAGAAGGGAGCGGGACAGTAGCAGCCCAAGTAGTGTCAGGGCTGTATCTTTGTGGTTCATAAACATGGATTTAATAAGTACTGTGAATCCTCTGTTTAATGGAAACCTGCTATCTTGTGTAACCATTTAAATCAAGCTAGGGTTTGTATTGGCAAAGCTTGCTTCATCTCTAAGGGGAGAAGGGGATTTTCATGTAAGAAACTCTTGATTTATGTTTCTAACTTCCTTAATAGTTCCTCTTAAGAGCTTATGTGTTTTCACTGTGGCGATTGCTTACCACAGAGTTTGTTAACCAAAGCAAATCCTGAGGTTTTTAGTAAGTGACAGTATATGTGTTTGATAATATGTTGCCTTTCTGTACTGTTATTTATAGTGATCCTTGCATCATTTTTCAGAGGTATATAGTATCCTTTCTAAAAGAGATGTGGCAGAAAGGGAGGGTGATGCTGATGATAATTGGCCATTAGGGGAACTACGATGGTTTTCGGTTTCTGAACTTGCAGTTTCAGAAATGTGATTACTGTATTAGGAGGTATAAGGTTAATTTCATCACAAAGGATCTTCAGCTCCTTTAAAGCAAGATAACCAGTTTGCTGCTTCAGCTTAGGTTTCTGTCAGAATCTCAACTGCAGTTGAATAGTGAACTTGAGAACAAAATGAGCAAAAACCCATACTGAGTTTGGAAGAGAAGCAGGTATTTGAAGACTTCCAAAGTTGCCTTATGTTGCAGTAAATATTTTTTGTAGGCACTTAGAACATTTGAGGTGCAAATTATAATTGAGTCAAGGCTTTGTACTTTCGTATGTTGATAATATTTGATTTTTCAGCTTCTTTTAGTCATTTAAGTGCATTAAAATGCAGTTTTGTAAAAGCACATTTATATAAAATAAGCTTGAATTCTTCCTCTGTTTTTAATGAAGAAAAATAATTTGGACCAAATGGGGGAGCAATAAATGGAAGCACTGAATGATAATAAGGAACAACCAAGAGTGTTACGGCAAATGTAGGGGACTGTAATTGTAGTGTTTTAAGTGTACTGAATTCTTATACCTCTCAAATTTGATAATTTTCAAATTGCAGTTCTGCTAAAGTTTTTTCTATAGGTAATAATAATAATGAGATAACATCTGCTAATGCAAACCAGCATGATTCTTGCATAGAATCTGTTGGGTTTCAGTTATTACTTGTGTTAAAAATGCTATTTCATGTTAAATCAGAGCTGTACACCGCACTGTGCAGCTTTGCCACTTGGTGGGGTATGAGTACCGTTGTATGAAGGTTTGCATTCAACGAGCCAGAGTGTCTCCTGAGAATGGAGGAGGATCCCAAATCCATGCTGGGAATTCTTTAGTGGTATCAGCTCTGCAGCTCAAATGTAATTGTAAAGAGCGCATTGAACACAAGACTTTGAATGCACCAATACATAGTTGTGCACTGTGAAGGCAATCATTTGGACAGTTCCCTTTCAAATGTTACTGGATAAGTTACTCATAGGACGCACTTTTTTTGCCTGTTTTAGAATTTGTTTCATAGTTTAATATTAGAGCTGAACAAGAAGTTTTTAGCTGACTTTCCCTCTTCCCATAGGCCTGTCACTTAAAAAATTGCATGATGTGGGATCAGTTGGAGATTCTGAACAGGGAGATTGAGAGGTTATTGCAGAACAGCAGCGTGGAAGAAGACGCTTTAAACTCAGACTGTCTTCAGCCATCAGTGACTGATTCCCTGGATATAATCACTGATCCAGACAATGAAGCAAAATATTTATTAGAGCAGGTATTCAATGCCATGAGATAACAGCACCAGGGTCTTTAAAAGCAGTTTATTCTGTTGCCTGCTTTTTGTTGGTTGTTTCCTTCTCTCTCTGGAGTGGGAACAGTTGGCTGAGGGAAAGAGTGTTGATAATATATATAATTCCCTATAGAGAAGGTCCAGGGGAAGGAAGTCCTGATGTGGATCTAGCTACAAACCCATGATGTTTTTCTTAAGTCTTCTTTGCCACAGTCATGCCAATTCTGAGATTTGCTGTTCATGAAATAATAAAGTGATGGAAATCAGATTTGGGAGGGATTTGTCTTTTCCCCTCTTTATTTCTGGGACCAGTGACATGGCATTGGAGAACACCTAGGGACAATCATTGCTTAGGAAATAAAAAGTATTCCTAAACAGCAAAGATGCTTTAAGAGTTTGGGGCTTGGGAGATTTGGAGAGGGAAAAAAGTGTCCTTTAAAAAGAAAAGACTGTGTATTGGCATGTCTGTGAAGGATTATCTAACCTGTTCTTAAACTCTCCCAGTTTTTACTCCTTTGAAAGTTACTAATGTTTTAGTCATTCCCTGCACCTTCTGTGGCAGTTCTGCATCTTTTAATGGCAGAACACAACATGCAAACTCTGTCTAGTATTGCTCTTTTGTTCTCACTAGTATTTTATAGGCCAGTTCAGAGTGACATTTTCTATCCTGTCCATCTCATCCTCCTTTTCCTCCCAGATTCTTTTCCGGTGTTCTTGCAGTTTGGTAGACTACCATGGGTTAAATCCTACTCATTATCCAAGCTCACCTGCTTGGAGGCAGGCAGTCAGTGTTGATGTTCCATTGCCATTCTGCACATCAATTGGGACCCCTTGGACTATCCATTTACTCGTGTTCAGGTGCTTTAAAGGAATTCCTTGTGATTTTGAGATGGTTGGTTCCCATGGGTTGCTTTTTTGGGAAACTTTATTGTTACTGATAGAATCGGCTGTCTTTGAAATAAAGCTTCGGAAATGTTCTGTATTGCAAACCTTACTTGTGAAAAGAACAGTAATAAGGAATATTCTTCCTAATTCTGAAGCTCAACTATAAATTTTTAGTACTTTTATTGCAAAATCACCAAGTAGTCACTTGGATTTAAATCCTCAAAGCTGCAGGTGTCTTCTGCAGATGTCTTTTGTACAAACTGGTAAATCTTCCCTACTGTAACCTTGAACATGCTGATGGTGTTTAAAAGCATTTCTGCAGTTTCATTGCACACTGCTAAATTTCACTCTTGGAATGCTTTTAAACTCTGTAAATGGATAGACTTGTATGATTACGGTTTGTTACTGTTCTGGAAGCCTAATGGAATCTAATCAAATTGATGAGAGTACAGTCATATTTGGTATTTATTTCAGAGGTCTCAGCTGGTGGAGATGGTATTGGTTTACTTGGACTTTTCATTCCAGTTTCTCTGTCTTTTGGAGAGCAGAAAACTCTCAAGAAGGTGGTAAAATGAGTGATAGAAGCAAAACCATTCCAAATTTATGTAGAAAATAGCAAGATAATTCATAAATACATTGGTGCCTGATTTTGTTTCCTTTTTTTCCCCCTCAGGAGGCAGCAGGAAAAAGAGAATTTCTAGGATTTGGTCCTGCTGACAGCTCAGAGACTTCATCTGGCATCTCAGAATCCAGGAATTCAGCATGTGCTGGAGGGATAATGCTGAATGATTCCGATCCTTTGCTGCCCTCCTCTGGCTCTCCTTTTCGTTCAGCTCTTCAGGGAGAAACCATTCAAACCTCTAATGCTGTGTCAGGTAAAGCATATAGAGGACATTGGAGAGACCTCTTAGTTCTTTACTTTTTATCTGGAATTTAAATCTCAGGATTTGGATACCTCTTCTTGTAGTTTGTAATATTTCTTCGTCTTTCAAGGTAAACAAAGACGTAACCTTGAACTGTTTTGGCTTATTCCCTTACTTCTGTTGCAGCCTTTTTCTGCTATGAATATAATTTTAGTCGTGTTTATAAACAGAGCTATACTTAGTGATGTGTTTTACAGGGGAACTTAATGAAATTTCCTACTGGATTGAAGCAGTTTTAACTTTTGACCTGTGTCCTAGAGGCCTAAAATATACTTTTTATTCTGGATGTTATGCTAAAAGTAATAAGTTACTATTAAATGGATGTTCTGGAATCTGCTGCTTTTACAGCAACATTTATAGTACCTCAGTGAAATGACATTTAAGTTACAACTTAAGTGTTAATTTTTTAACCTATTTGCATGAATGTTGATGTTTCTGTAGCATTGACAAGTTAACATTTCTATTGTAGTGTTGTTAAATATAGTGCTAGAAAGCACAGGAATTGCACTATAGAGAGATGGTGTTGGATAAGGCAGAACAACAAAGCAACTGTTGCAGTATGTGCAATAAAGAGGCATTTATCACCAGTGCGCACTGCAAGATTGGGAAAAGCTTTCTAAAGGATGTCTGTGAAAACCTGTAGGTGTAATATGTGCAGTTGTTAATAGTCCCTTTTGGCTATCCTGTGCAGTTCTTGAGCCAGGAATACTCACGTAACTACTCCAAAAATACTCTTGGGAGAGCTGGGGGATGTTTCTTGTTGCTTTTAAAGTTCTGTTTCTGTTAACCCAGTTCAGGGTATACTTACTACTGCATAGTATAGTTTCACATGAGCAATGTAATTGCAATGACTGCAAAATATAGTTTCTGTACTCATTGAGGAGAGTATTTTTATGGCATGCAACTCATTTAAAGCAGTGCACCATGATGTAATACAAACTTCAGTCCATGGTCATGTTATTCCTGAGTTACTCAGAAGGCAGCCTCAGATCTTGTATTTCTTCCTGTTATTTGCTTCTCTCAAATAAGAGAGTCTCCTGGTACACTTGGAAAGACTTTAGAGGAAAAAAATGGGTTCGTGGTTGTCAGCACAGTTGCTTTCTTTTTCCCATATGGCCAATTGATCATTCCTGTAGATCATACAAGCTGAAAACCTTTTTGTAAATAACCATGGCAAGGAGCAGCCTTTCTTCGATTTCATTCTACACAAGCTTTTATGTTTGAGAATATTTCTAGGTTGTTCTTGTCTATATAATTTCTCCTATCCAAATAAGCCTTGCTAGAGTAATAGCGAAGGGAAAGCATGTTGCCTTATCCTGAATACCCACCAGTGTTTCTGAAACAACTGAAAAAGAGCAGCTAAACTGTTAGCCAGGATACAGACTTGGTTTATTTTACCAAGGAGGACTGGAGGATTTCTCTAGTTTTTACATTGGGTTTAAAATCCAAAACCTCATTTATTCTTTGGCTAATCCTGTGTTCCCTAAACAGCAGTTCCTTTAAAGTGGTGGGTGTTTCTACCTTGTTTCTTAACCTCCTGTAAGTAATCAGCAGAAAATATTACTGGTATTAAATACCATCCTCACCTTTAAAGCAGTAACTCTGCCTGTACTGTCTGTTTGGATGACTCATTGCTCTGTCCTTTGCTCTTTCACACTACTGCATGTGTGGTCTCTGTGTCCACATGAGTGGAACTGCTGGAGGATTTTCCCCAGAGAAACTCCAGGGAAGCGATTCATACCATTGAGAAGTATTAGAAAATATCAGAGATATCAGAAGTCCTAAGGCTGTTTAATAAAATATGTCAGTATAGTGTCCAGACCCATATATTCAGCTAAGTACTTTGAAGGGATTCAGTCAACTTTTTGTTGCTATTCAGTGACCATTAGTGGCTTGAATTTGAGGTAACTATTTGTTACAATAACAATATGTAGATTACATCAGAATATGTAATAATTACTTAAGCTATGAGTATTTCTGGATCTTGAGTTTTGAACCTTATGTTTCTCTTCAGCATTTCAGGGTGTGGACAGTGGTGACCATACTATGGAACAAGCTGTAAGTTCACAGCCAGTGTCATTAGAATCTGAATCTAATACTGACAACATGGAAAATAGTTCTCCTGGTAAGATTTATTCATTTTAGATTGAGCAGAAAATACGCTTATTTGTCTACTCTGTGTGTGTATACATGTATTTTCAAGTAACAAAAGTGTTTCTAACAGCTGGGATATGTTGGCACAGTATTCAGTGAGGTACTTAATTGCCACTGTTGTATTACATTGACTATAAGGCATTTTATCTGTTTTCAGGGACATAGAATGAGATAAAAAGTTATCTTATCACAAAGAAAACATATTATGTTGAAAAAAAACTCCTTAAGAAATAACATCTTTCTTCACCACCAGTTTAATACCTGTTCATTTGTGTTTAGCATCAGTTGTGGATGAAAAAGGTGAGCAAAGCAATGAGGAAGAACAAAAATCTATCAAGCCTACAAGTAAAGAGTTCAGGAAAACCTGGGGGTTTCGAAGAACCACAATTGCTAAGCGAGAAGGTGTAGGAGATACAGATATGGACTCCAGTGAGCAACAGCCCCAGCAGCAGCAAGGCTTAAACCTTAGGAGAAGTGGACGGCAACCAAAGAGAACAGAAAGAGTGGAAGAATTTCTTACCACAGTACGGCGCCGAGGAAGGAGGAGTATTCCTACTATTCTGGAGGATTCAAGTGAAGCAGCATCCTGTCCAGCTACAGATGCTGAAACTGCTTCAGAGGATAGTGTCGAGAGCGCTCCAGATGCAAAACCTTTAACTCGGAGGGTTGGCCTTAGGAGCAGTAAGGATCAGAAAGACTCTAAACCGAGACGTACAAAAGAAGAAGAGGAGGAGGAGGACGAGGAAGAAGAGGAAGATGATACTTCTGATAGTGATAGTGATGGGTTAACACTAAAAGAACTACAGAATCGTCTAAGAAAGAAGCGTGTTGAACAGAAACCTGGGCAGCTGACAATAAAGGATATACAGAAGCGCTTTGGGAAAAGAAATGCAGAAGAGAATCCTACAGAAACCAGCGATGTCCAGCCTGAAAAAGAAGTTGAGCCTGACTTGCCTGTCAAAGAAGAACCTGAGACTGTAGACAGCACTGAGATTGCAAGTCAGGTGGTTGTGTCTGAAGAAGACACTGAAGACGTTGAGCTTCAGAAGGAGGCAAAGCCTGCTGTTGCTGCAAAAGGGAACACAGATGAAGAACCCGAGGAACTGCCCAAAAGCAAACCTGAGTCTGAGATTTATGACCCAAATGCCCTGTATTGTATTTGTCGTCAGCCTCACAACAACAGGTAGGCAAAGGTTTCAAGTAAGAGCACAGAGCAAATAGTTGGAATTTTTCTTTGCTGAGAAATGAAACCAAATGCTCACTTTTTGAGTGTAAGTAAATGAGCTTTTGGGTTTGTTTGAAGTTTTGGGGGTAGTTTATTTAGTATTTTATTAAAGAGGGGATAAATGAATATGGAAGTGAGGCAGAGCAGTGTACTGGTACTTTATGGGATACTTAAGATCTGTTGCTTGAAATACCTGTTGAGCTTTAATTGTCTTTTCATAGTGTTTTACTTTTCCTTCTTTGTTTTATTTCCAGGTTTATGATTTGTTGTGATAGATGTGAGGAATGGTTTCATGGTGACTGTGTGGGTATTTCTGAGGCTCGAGGGCGGTTGTTGGAAAGGAATGGGGAGGACTATATCTGTCCAAACTGCACCATTCTACAGGGACAGGATGAGCCTGTTTCAGAAATGGACCAGCAGGAACCTAACGCTGGGCAAGTAAATGTGGATGGCACAGAATTCACAAGCATAGGAACAATTGAGCAAAAATCTGTTGAGGACCAAGGAATCAAGGGTAGGATTGAAAAAGCTGCAAATCCAAGTGGGAAGAAAAAACTAAAGATCTTTCAACCTGTAAGTATATTGTCAGTTTCTTACTTTCTGTGCCTCACTGAGTACATTGAGACAACAAATGACTTGTATGGCTGTAAATCTGGCTTGTTTTTTTATAAAGCTAAGTATGAAGTTGAACAACTCACTAAATATTACCGGTTATCCATAGTTCTGTCAGGTCAGGAACTAAAACTGAAAGTGTTATTTTGATTTGGGGGGTTTAAAAGTTTAAGGTAGGCCTAAGGAAGTGCTTTGTGCAATTCTGCCTTTCTTAAATATTGTTTTGGAAGTAAAATAATAAGGTGACCTTTTAATAAAATTACTAGAATTCTGGACTAAGTTATACTATATATATATACTTTATATTTAAAATAATCAATTTTGGATGTTTTCAATGATAGTGAAACTTTTTATTTAACACTGACAGGTGTCTGTTGGAGTTAATTCCAGCTGTGCTTTCTCTGTACATCCAGTTAGTCTCTGAAGTTCTGACTTTTGTCTTGGTGCTGCTTCTTCAAGTTATTAGTACATAGACAATTGTTCTATAGAGCCTTTTCAACATGAAACTGTATATTCTGGATTATTGCACATTCTGGCATTAAACAGAAATACAAAATCTTGTTTCATGCCCAAATGAAAATCCAGGCAAAGAATACTTCATTGAACTTCTTCAGCTCAATGTATGCAGACATAAAAACGTTGTGCCACAGTGGTCATCTTAGTAGTGCCTAAACTACTGTAGTCATGCCAAGTCTTGAACATTTTCCTTTTCTCACTGTGCTTTTAAGAGCATGTTTAATGTCATTGCTGTTAGAAGGTGACAGCTCTCTGTATATTTTTTTCTGTATGGATTTATTCTTTCACACATGTTCTTGAAATGTTGAAATCATCCCTAGAATAAGTATGACAAGTGTGAGTAAGCATCTCCAGAGGAATCTTTTTGTTTTAGTACATTTTCTACAAAATGTTTATGGAACACTTTTAGTCAATTTAAATAGCAGAGCTGTCTGTATTAGTGTAGTGAGGATAATGTATAGATGGGAAGTTTGAGCCTAATGTATGTGTTTACTGTTTTACTGTGTGCAGAAAACAGCATTTTTCTCTCAAATGTTTTCGGATGCATTTGAACTACTTTGCACACAAAAACATTTTTTGCAAGTCCAGTTCTCTTGTTTTGGACTACATTTTGCTGGTGGTCTTAAGTTCAGTTTCTGGGTATCACCAGTTACTCTTTGGTATTAGCATGCTAACAAGTTACTTGAATGTGTTAAGCATCTCTCATTTAGTGAAAGAAAAAACATTATTATTAACCTATTGCCTCTTTTACAAGAACTGCTTATATTTTAGGTGTTCTTTTGGCATTTGGAACTGGAATGGAACTGCTGTACTGGTGTTTGCAAGGGGGTACTATGTCTTGAGGGAACTGAACAGTCAAATCTGTTCATTTTTTAGCCCATGTTACTCCTCATACCTCAGTTAAGATCCCTCTATGTCTTGGCTAAGCAAGCACTGCTCTCCCTTTGGAGAACTCCCTGCCCATTCTAGGCAAAAAGCTCATTTCGTATGTTAATGTGCTGAAATCAGTAACAGTGACTGAACAGTCTCATTCACTTTGCTTTCTTGCACTGTTCTAAGCACTTTGAGAAGGACTCCTTTTTGGTGCTGTGTGTGAGCACCTATAGCTGCAGAGGTCTGGGTTGTGATTAAAACTGGAAAGTGTATGAGTACAGACATCAGCACTGCAGATCCTGTCATCATCTGAGAAAATGCCCTGAATTAGAAATGACAGCTCAGTTAACCTGAAGTTTGAGGTGCTTTTAGGTGACCTGAGTTGATACTTCTTGTACTTCACAGTTCGGTGTGTACATGATGGAAGAGTACTCTAAAGCATAAGCTTAATTTTTAAGGGAACACTCCTAAACTGAGGTCTTATCAGGCTGCAGCAGACAATGCTGTTTTAATTACTTTTGCTAGGGGACAAGCTATCAAATTACATATTTTTTTATTGGAAATATTCCTGAAAACCTTCCTTTTGGTAATTACACATTGCAGCTTATTGATGGGGAGAGGCTGTGTTAGAACTACAGTAATGCTGAGTGTTAGGTCAGTTGTATAACATTTTTAGGAGTAATCTAGAAGAGTGAGACTACAGGCATAGTACCTGGAGGTGATATAGCTGAGCCTGAAGAGCTATCACATATTTCTATACTTTGACCTAATGTGCCCTTGTTTTCAAGGAATGTGCTATTTTCTACACATAACACCTGAAGAGGAAGTGTTTAGTATGTAACACATCAGTATAAGTGGAGAGTAATTGTGAAGTAGAGGGGAATACAAATTGCATATGCAAACTTCTCCATGTGTAAGAAGTTTAGGCTATGGCAAATTGGGAGAATGGTTGTATTTATGTAAGCTAGGGACTTCTGAAATGAAAACTGGTAAACCTAAAACCTCCAGAGCAAGAATTATTTGCACACCTGAATAGCCGAGTCCTTCCTTTTGCAAGTGTGCATGGTTGAGGGCAGTGGCTGATGGTGTTATGCAAGTAAAATGTGTTTTAGAAACCTTGCTCTTGAGAAAGCAGCTCTGCATTATTAAAGAGATTTCTCATGTGATACAGAGGATCAGAAAAAAGAATGTGTGTGCTTATGGCATCTGAAAATGTAGGAAATGAGCCTCCCTTGGGTCACTGCTGGCAGAGCAGCCACTTGAAAACAGCACATTCTGAAAGCAGTGTGTTATGGGAGGGCAATTCTTACATTTGTATGCGGTGTTTCTGTTACACCATAAATGAAAGTTGCTTTCATGCTGGCAGTTGTGCAAGTCACAGTCGTAGCTGTGGTCTGCACATACGCCATGTAAGCATTTCTTAATGCTACAAAGGTATGTTTCTGTCACTTCCTCTTTGAAGTTTGAATTCACTCCATTTCAATCCGTAGGTAATTGACGCTCCTGGTGCATCCAAGTGCATTGGTCCTGGCTGTTTTAATGTGGCTCAGCCTGATTCTGTGTATTGCAGCAATGACTGCATTCTCAAACATGCTGCAGCCACCATGAAGTTTTTAAGTTCTGGCAAAGATGCCAAACCAAAACCTAAAGAGAAGATCAAACCGAAACCTGACAAACCTGGCATGCCAAAATCTCAGCTGCAGGTAAGCTTATGTTCATGATCTGTGTTTCTTGCATGGGCCTTCTAGATGCAGCGCAGTTTGGGGTACTTTTGAAGAATTTTAGTTAATTCAAAAGTACTGTCGATTGTGAGCTAATGTGACTGCATTGTATATGTGCTTTGGGAAGGAAAAAGATTAAAGTCTCTTCCCTTATGAAATTGCAATAGAATGGGCAGTATTTCTGTGAACAGATACCACCACCTCCCCCCCACCATACTGATAGTACTCTTCTTTTGAGGTGGTGTCTTACTACTGCCTTTTCCTGTAGTTAGTGTATATTTCAAGTGTATTTACAGGAGTTCACTATAAAAGAAATCTATGTACATGTATGTAACTATATCTCTGCTTGTCTGTAAAATACACCTGATGATTATTACTAACTAAGCCTCACTCAATCATACAGGCAGGTATTAAACCCCTTTCAAACCAAAAGAGACCATTTCCTGAGAAGAGAGAGGTGAATATGAAGAAGACTGTTTTGACAACCGCCAAGACTGAGGCAAACACTCAACCTGTTGCTAAAGAGCCAGCAGTAGAAAACAGCACACCGTCCTGGGCAAGCGATCATAATTACAATGCTGTAAAGCCTGAAAGGACTGCTGCCATTTCATCTTCACTGTTGTTCAAATGTATGTATCGCATAGGGATATTCCTGAGTAATCATTTACATTTTCTTTGAATGCCCATCCATTCTTGGCTCTGCAAGACTAGGAAGTTTAGGATTTGGGGTGTTGTTTTTTTTTTTCTTAATATATGGCACCAAACTACTTTTCTCCACCTTCAAAGATTCCGCACCCAGAGATACACACGAGAGGGAAACACTTTTAGAGGTTTCATATCATATGACAATTGTATGATTAAGAGCCTATCAATCTACCCAGCTGATTCCTGGAGGAAAACTACATGATTAAGCTTTATTTTTTCCCATAAAGATAATAATTGTTTCTAATGTAGAAGAGGTGAGTATTGATACGTTTGCTCTGTGTTTGACAGAAGGGTTGCACAGTGTGCACTGTGAATCAGCAGTTGACTGTACTAATTTGAATTGTATTTTTGTAATTACTTGGGCATCTCAGGTCTTGCATTTTCAGTGCTGATGCCAAGAATGAAATCTTCATCATGGTATCCAACGATACTTTACACTTCTGCAAACAGCTTTTAACTGTGAAGTTATATCCAAGTTCTTCCTGCTGCTTTTCTTCCTTACATGAAATGATTTAAGGACCATTTTTACTTTCAAGTTTGGGGGGAAGCAGTACTGTATTTTTTCTCCTTTTCTTTTTCCCTTTTGTATTTATATGTTCATACCTCACACATTATCCACACGCACAAGAACACATCTTGAGTGGATATTGGGCAGAGATGCCACCTTGCATATTTTTGCAGGTTTTGAATAGCATCTTTGTAGTCACACAAAGGTAAGTAACTCCTACTTTGTAGCCTCAACAAATCTTTCTGCTAATGACATTTTTTCATTGACTCCAGCTAAGTAGTTTTATAATGCAGTGGTGGAACTTCAGATGGAATCTTACATTTCACAGTTACAAAACACATGACCAAGTGTCTGATGTTTACTCACGTGAAGACTAAGGAATTCAGAAGTCGAATTCTCACAGCTTTTACCATAAATTAGCCCATTTACATTTTATTGTCAGAAATCTGGATGTGAAACACTGTATGGAAACACTGTATGGAAAGTAACTGATAAGTTTATAACTTACCTTGAAAATTAGACATTTTTAGATATAACTTTAAACACTAAGGGAACACCAGCTACCCTAGATTGCTGTTTATTTTTATAGCATATAATAGATACTCTGGGTATATTTTATTTGTATTTGCCCACATCAGATGTTTTAATGGTTATAGGTTTTTCCCTGCAAATGTTCGTTGTGTTTTGTTACTTGGGCCCTGTGCCTTTTTTATAGGGAACTCTTGAGATGTATTTTTATAAACGTGCTTTTTTTTAAGCTTATTCTAGAGGAACTGTAGCTATTTTAGCAGAAACAGTACTATTTAAAACATGACTAAAAGCAGGTGAGGAAAACGAAACTATAAGGGCTGATTTTACACGTCAAATTCTTATGACACTTTTATCTCAGTATAATTACAAGTGTCCATATAACCATATCACTTAAAATGTCCTTCTTGCTTTCGTCTGTTTTTGTAGGAGACAGGAATATACAGGTTTTGAGGTAGAGTTCAGTTGTGTTTAAAGGGGGTTGCTCTTCAGTTTCACCACACTGGAGGTTTTACAGATTTAACCAGTTCCAGTAGAAAGTTAGTTTGCTGTGTAGCTACATTGTTTAATTGGTTCAAAACCATGGTAGACTTAAGTTGTGACTAGAAAACCACCTAGTATGTGCAATGAAGAGCTCTCATATCAAGTGCAAGGAAGAACTTCAGCTTGCTGATACAAGGTAAGTTGTACTAATACGGGGACTCTGTGCCATTACTGAATTCCCAGGTAAATTGGTTTTGTCTTTATGAAGAAAACTGTCCTGCTTTTTGATGGATGGGTTTGAGCTGTTATCTTCCTGAGAAGCTGCCATTGCATCGTCTTTAGGAGTATTCTACAAGACTGTATTTATTTAACAACTCTAAATGCTGCTCAAAGCAGAGAGGTTATGGTGTTACAGAAATTCGTGAGAGTCATCTCGCTTCACAAAACATCTAATCTATTTTAGACACTAATCTTAGAACAAAGTGACTCACTGCTTAGAAATGTGCATTTCTGTACATCACTTATGAAAGAAGTGTAAAGTGACTGGTTCAAACATCTGCATGTCTAATGTGTGGACTTAAGGGGCCACCTAGAGGAGGCTAAGGATGGGATTCTTCCATACACAATATTGCAAATACCTCCCATGTTCTCCCAGTAGCTTCAAGCTTAAGTCCTGCAGATCCTGATTTGTGACTTAGGAATTGAGGAAACTTGACACAATTAGTAGAACTCATCTCTCTGATGCTTTTTCCACTGGTTGTCATCTTTCAGACATGGATTTGCTTTATACATTTACTCTGGACTTGTCAGATACAAGACTTTGTTGTTGTTGCATATGACAGTAGTTGTACTGAGTATTAGCAAGAAGAAAACAAGCCATTATGACAGATATACTGGGTGATAGGGGCATATAGTATATTTGCATCTAAACCTTGACACCAGGCCCCCTTCCCCAGCCTGTTGTGGGGAATGAGTTAGGGCTATACCTGGAAGTGACTTTGTACACCAAAATCTAGAGGCTGTTTAATGCCACTTGATGTTTACAGTGAAAATAATCCTATTTCTTTAACTGGAGTGGAAAATACTTTTAACTTAGAGAATATTAAGTAGAATAGTGAACATTAAGTACAAGTACTTCTGAAGTTGCAGGCAGTATTTGAGCTACACTTACAAGAGGAAATCAGGTGTTAAATTCCCTGTCAGAAGTGTCACTTCTAAGTTCATTAGGAAAATGGGTATTAATTCAATATGCAGTGCTCAATTATTACATTGAATTTCAAAAGTCGTCCTAGCTTCCAGATTGATGCATATGTATATGGGTTGTTGAGATTTAGGATTCAAGTTGTGATAGAAATGCTGAATTTGTGATGTGAGCTGGTGTTACCATATTTGGGTCATATCAAAGGAGATGTAAAATTCATAACAAAGCAAAACAGACTTCAGTTTATCTAGTAAGATCGTGTGGGTGTTGTGGGGAAGCACCATCCAAAATGATTCATGAACGTTTCAGCTTTATTAGCAGACAAACATTGTATGGTAATAGGAAGCCTGATTTTTAATTATACTGAAGGAGGACAGACTTCAAGCAACATAATATAAGCCTGTTTTTTCCAGAAGGAAGTGCAGAAGCAGTTTGCATCACTGCCTGTTTGATTCTGCTGGATAAAGTTTTGCACTATTTAATATCACATACTGTATTTGTAACAGGATTCGTCCATTGTAGTCATTGCCCTGTAAAAAGAGGGTAAAGGAACACTTCAGACATGAAGTTTGCTGATGTAAATATCTGTCAGCAGTATCAGTGTCTGAAGCACCTGACCTCAGACTTTGCGTTCGGTAGAGAAACACTTGGAAGGGACGTTCTTCTGTATCTGTCAAATGGAAGCCAGCAGCAAATGTATCAGCAGTTTTAAAATAGAAAACTATTCCAAAAGGAGGGAAGATAGGCATTTGCAGGATCCCCATTTTTAGACTACAGATAAGTATGCTAAGTAATGGTCAGTGCTTCATGAAGCCTTTGAAGTTCAACTGACTTGTTAGACATAGAAGAAATACACAAACTGATAATTTACTCAGGTGCTAAAGCTCCTGAAGCATCTTAACTGCATCTGTTGGTACCAGTAAGTGCACAGGAGAGTGAAGAGGGTCTCTAGATAAAAACCAACCAGTAAATGCATTGGGTTTGTAGTACAGCTTCTGAGTAAAAAGCATTTCTTTGTCACACGAAAAGCTTCTGTTAACTGTAGTCAGCTACATAGTTTGAGTTATCTATTATAACATCTTACTTGGTCCTACTCCGTACGATCGTTTTGGGTACCTAATCCTGTTTCCCAGTAGCGAATTACAGCGAGACAATGCTGCCACCTCCTGGAAGTGAGAGCCTAGGTTTGAGGAGCCCTGCCTCTGGTGATACAAGTTTCCTTTTATTATCCCCTTTCAGTCATCTTCATTTCTTCTGCAGCTAAACATACCTGCTCCCAAGAGCTATTCATAAAGTGAATAGTGTTTGCTTGATCCCAGATACAGAGGGCATTTGGACTGCTTTTTTCCTGCACACCTCTAACAGAATGTGGAGACTTCATAAAGGGAATAATGATACTGCGAGCCCATCATCAGAAAATGTGATGTGCATATCAAAATGCTAGGATTATAGCATACGTAATATAGGTATAATAATAGTACGAAGACAGGAAAGAAGAAAACATAGATCACTATAAAGAGGGCAGGTGGGAAATGTAGCACACTCAAGACAGAAGAGTTAGGAGGGAAAATTTATGCAGGAAGCAATAAATACCTTGTTTGCACACAGGCTGGTGCAGATTTAAGTGCAGTGTATGTGCATATACTGCTGTTGGTGTAGCTTAACTATTAAAAAGTATTCTATTTTAAACTGAGGAGCTGTTCTGAAATCATGAGTATGTTTGTCTGCAAGGACTGATTGTACTTAAACTCAATGCTATTGTTTTGGTATGAGTGCTTCCCTGTAGGAAAACTAGCAGGTGCCAAGCCATGCTGTTATACCTCAATTACGCCTGGTATCTGAATTAACTCCTTGAAAGTTAAGTTGTCTTTGCTCAATGCTAGATGCTGCAACATAAACCCATACTAAGAGACAGTAAGTATTGAGGAGTATCAGGGGAAGGAAAAGAATTACTTTATGTTCCTGGCCATTTTCTGAGCTACATGGCTGCTGTATATGCAGGTTTAGCTGTAATGCTTTGTAACTAGAGGATTTTTGTGGAAGGCTGCTGACAGACCAGATAATGATCCACCTCAGATGAGTCTGCCAGAACTTCCAAGGAATCCATGCTGGAGATCTTCTGGCTTTGGAAAGACCATAGTACGGGAGTGACGGGTGTACCACAGCTCTGGTGCTCAGCTTGCATCATGAGAGCAAGTAGGGGCTGTGCTGGCACAGGGGCTGGCACAGTATCAAACCCTGGCTGTGGAGTGAGGCTCCAGCAGCCACCACTGCCCCGCCAGCATCCCCTGGGAGCCAGCCAGTTAAAAGGAGCAGTGGGAGCCTTGGGGAGTGATGGTCATCTCCAGCCTGTGAACTCCTGGAGCTCCCCTTCTCTGCTCTGCAAGGTATGTCACATCTGCCCTGTGGTGGGCAGCGGCATGAAGATCTCTGCTGTGTCTCTTAAGTTAGGAAGGATGGTCCCTGCTGCTGGCATGGGGCCTGGTTTTTGCCTCTAGCACCCCCAGGGCCTTGGACAACAGAAAGCCAGCTCTCTTGCCTTAATGGGTGCTTGGCTTCAGTGTTAAGGAACCACTGCTGAGGGGAAGGGCTGGGGGGTAGAAACCTGGTACAACTTACGGATGCACTATAAATATTAGGGTGGTTTATCGCTTGTCATCAACACTGAAAGTGATGAAAGTTTGATTAAAAGAACCTCACCACCCTCTATTGCTGTTTTGCTTTCTTTTACTAATCTTTAGTTCTTTGAACTTGCTCACTTGACTATAGCCAGTGAAAAACTTTCTCTGCTAGTCCCAAACAAAAGGGATTTTTTTAAGGTGACTTTGGAGTCAAGTTCTATAGCTGCTCTTGGTGCTGATGGTTCGCTGTGTCTGAGCTGTACTGAATTGGAACCTGAAGATGGCCTGGCCCTGCAAGGAGTGATGATACCATCCATGAACAGTCTGGAAAATAAGGAGCCCTCTTTTGTTTTGCAGCAGATAGTGCCCCCGTCTCACTCCAAAGTGGTGTAGTTGTGAAGATGCAGATCAGATAAGTCACAGTCATTTCCTATAGATCAAACAGCTTTGCATATCTAAGCTGCAGATCTGCATGAGCATAGCTACAGCTTGGCTTGAATGCAGACAAATCACCACTGTAAAAAGGTCCTTGTTTTGGAGTTTCCCAAACGGATTAGCTTTAAAGACTGATTTACTTTCTTGTGTGTCTGAATGTAAAGGCTTGGCACACAGGCAGCTTCATTACCACCTTCTCATTGTAGTGCGGATGAGCACTGATAAGAGGCTTTAGAGAAAAGCAGCAGGGGCAGGAGGCACACCTGAAACACCAGGTAATAAAGTCTGGTGTTGAGAGAAGCAGACACGTGGTTGTTTAGGGAGATAACGGTGAAAACTAACACCAGAATAGCGCGACACTCGTGAATTACTGAGGACTAACGAATGCTAAGGTGTCTTTGAGGGATATGACAAAAAATGTGGCAGAGTTTGAAGAGAGCAGCCCACGGGAGCAAAACGGTTGCAAACTACACCTCACCTCCACAGCCCTGGGCACTGAGCACTCAGTGCCACAAGAGGGTGCTTCAGTGGCACCTGACGGGATCAGGACTGACTCTCCGACTGTGTCTGAGGCTGAGATGTCAGGCATGCATCCCATGAGTGACTGAAAGGCTGCTCTTGAGGAACGGCTCCTAACGGGTAAGTAACCCCCCGTTGTGGAGTGCTTTATAGCTGACCTGTAAAGCACCAGCTCACCCCTGTGTTCTGCTCAGTGTTTTAACTTAGGTAATGCATCCAAAGGTTTCACTTCAGAAGAAGTCGTGGATTAAAGTTCAGTGTCGGCCGTTGCATTGGGGTGGAGGGGTTGGAGTAAACTCTGCTCTGTTGTGATTGTTTGTATCACAAGTGGTGCAGAAGGAGACTGTACTGCAGATGCATCGGACAATCCATGTAGGACATAGGCAGTGGGAAGCTATAGGAACACCACTGGTTTTAACTGAAAAAATCTTGCCCATCCTAGCAGTTTCACAAAGGGAAAAATGCAGTTCTTGGATATTGGTAAATAGGGACAAGATACTTCATCTTCCCTGAGCCAAGAGCCTGTCCTCATGCACTATGATACGTGCCAACACAGACTGCCCTCTCCTGCCATCCGACTGGACAGCTGTGGCATGCTGGAGCGACGGCACGGGGAGATGGATGGGGCAGGCACCAGCACCTTGAGCACCAACGGGTGCAGGACTTCACAGTGCCACTGCACAGGCCTGTTGAGAGACAGACTGCTGGCTGGAGTTTGGGGGAATTCCTAAATGGGTCATTGTTCTGGCTGTTGTTTCCCACCTGCATTCCTGTTGCATGTTTGAGCTATTGTAGAGGCCAGTGCTAGTGCCTGTCTTTAGAGACTGGCTCTTCTCAAAACACACAATTCCTCTTTAGCCTTTACATGGGCTGTTGGAGGATTTCTGCTAATGGGTGGGTTTGCTTTTATAACAACTGCAAAGCTGCACTAGTGGGAATTTTCCTTCTAATTTGACTTTTATTACTATTTAAGACACAAAAACCCTTTTAAAGTGTAGTGAATGATCCACTTTGAGGCAGATCATGGGCAGCTGTACCCTCCTTCGGTTTTATTGTGGAATTTTACAGGATTTTGTATTTTTTAACAGAAAAATGTTAACTTCCAGCTTTCTCATTGTTGGTGCCACACAAACTTGTGTGCTGTGCATGAGTTTGAAACTTAGTTGTAGTTTTGGTTCAGTTTTAATTTGGGATGCTTGGTTTTGGTGGGTTTGGGGTTTTATTTGTGTTGTTTTTCCCCTAAAACACTCTATTTTAGTGACAGAAGAGCGTGAACAGTGGCTGCAGGACCTGCACATGCTGCTTCAGCAGCCCCATGCTGAAGACTCACCGGAGTGCAAGGCAGCATCTTCTAAAGCATGGGGCTGCCAACATCCTGCTCCCTTGGGCCCCACTTGGCTGGTTCTGCTCAAGCTGGACGAGATGATGCAGCTGTCAGCCTGCACTGCTTGCATGATGCAGTGAGGAGTTCTGTCCAGGGGAGGGGGGGGAATATCAGTGTAGATGGAGGAGAACACAGGGAATTGTTAAGACAATATTTAGACTGAGCTGAGCTCTTAGGCAGAAGCTGTTCCCTGTGAGGGTGCTGAGGCGCTGGCACAGGGTGCCCAGAGAAGCTGTGGCTGCCCCATCCCTGGCAGTGCTCAAGGCCAGGTTGGACACAGGGCTTGGAGCAGCTGCTCCAGTGGAAGGGGTCCCTGCCCGTGGCAGGGGTTGGAGTTAGAGGAGCTTTAAGGTCCCTTCCAATACAAACCAGCCTGGGATTATAGAACAGCAGAGGCAGTAATTCTGGATATGAGTAGCTTAATGCTAGATTTCTGATTCTATAGCGAGACTTCTCATAGTCAGTACTGTCCCAATCAGCCTTCATGGCTGCAAGATGTTTTTCACAAGTATCTTAGCGTTGTGCAGTATTATCTGTGCTGCCTTTTGCTGTTAGAAAAGAGATTTTAAAGGAAGAAAACCTGAGCCTTACAGGCTCGTTACAGAACAGGCTCCTCAGGTGCAGCTGCCTGTAGTTCTTTATGCATCGTTTAAAACTTGTAGCATCAGCTCCAGCAAGAAGTGAAGGCTCTTTAAAGAACTGTGATTTGAGTAACCTGAAAGGTACACAAAAGGAACGGCAAATTTCTTCAGTATTTAATAATTGGAAGAAGTAGGTAGTATCTCCAGCAAAATAACGTGTCACAAATGAGGTAACTTAAATAGAAACTAGAGGAGGTGGTGGTGCGTTTTTGAGGTGGCTTTTCCAAAGCAATTCCAAAGGAAGATTGGGTGAGGAGAGAAGGGGGAAGAACCAGAATAGGTTAGAATGCTTTACAACAATACTTGTAGGAGATCAGAGGACCAACGTTTCCTTTGAGTAATTTCTGTTCTGGGGGTGTAAAGCAACCTCCTGGTGTAGGAGAGGGATTATGGTGAGTGAATCCCGTGGATCCTTCACACAGCATTGCTTCACTGGAAATCACTCTTAAATCGAGCTTCAACAGCCACCTTATAGTGCTGAAACATCACTGTTGAGGTGTACAGAAGTGAAATACATGTAACCATCAGGCTTTCAACAGGCTCATCTGTAACACGGCAGATAATGTGGCAGTTGTATCATCTGCCTCTTACAGCAGTTTCGTTCTTAGCTGTGTATTGTAATATTTGGCTTAGCTTCATAGGGAATGTCCTTGGGGGGGTTCTGTATCTCTTGACATCTAGTGGGAGAGATTATAGTTAAGTCTGTAGTGAAGGTACCATAGTAACACTGTTTCTTAAGCCTTGCAAGGAATGCACTTTTCTTTCCCTGCCAGAGGATTTGGTGAGCTGCTTCATTAGCTCCACCAGAACCTCTCAGTCTTTTAGCTCTTGCCTCTTCAGTCGGCAGGAATCCTGCTGCTCACAGGCCAGAATGGGGAAAATAGGAATTCATGTTTTAAGCAATGTTTCTAACATCAAGCCAAGGAGGTACACTTGTGTGTTCTAAAGTGGAGAATGGAAGAGCCACTGGATGCCTCACGCTGGCATTAATCTGTCTGCGTTGAAAGTCCTTGTTGAGCCTTGGATAGGCTGATGTGCAGTAGTCATCTTTCCTTTTGTTTTCGATTTATTGAGGACCATTTATTGTAGGTATGCTGATGAAAAGGACTGGAACCACCACTGTATCAAATACAGTGGTCAGTCAGTATGTGTGCTAGGCATTGACTGCGTCTTCAAGTTGTTTGTGGACTCCAAGGCCAAGCAATTTGAAACCCGGTGTCTGAGAGAGAATACCTGCTTCATTTTATATCCCACCAGTTTGCTGAGCTGTGGTTCCTGTTCAGAAGTTAAATTCCACATCCAATGCCATACTGTCCTCTGAGAAGAGTCCATGTTAACTCTTCCAAACATACACTTCCATGCTTCCATAGCTATCAGAAGAAAAGGTGAGCTTTGGGCTGTGCTTATGTCGCGCTAAGTGAATGGAATAGTAGTGAATGGAAGAGTGACCTGCCAGTGGAAGAGGCAGTCCTGCTCCTTCTTCACGTTCAGCTGGGAGCTCCTGTGCATTGGATCTCAACCCGTATAACAACCCAGTGAGTTGGTTCAGCTGAATTACGTGGCAGCACATTAATGTTGCTAAACCCCAAAACTTCGTAGGAGAAAAACTCTGGTTCCTCATAATCAAAATAGGATAAGAAGTTTTTTGGGTTAGGTTCATCTGCAGCCTTCACAGGTTATTTGCATAAGTAGGGATTAAGTAGTCTTGATTCTTTGCCAAAGTGGGCCCACTCTTTTGATAGTGTCCTTCAAACAGCAGCGTGTCCTCCAAACCTGAACGTAGTTGGCAGGTGTTGGGAAGCGCTTAATGTCCTACACATGACTGAACTAGTCCATACAAAACCTGTACCAGCGATTCCTGTAATCAAGTACTGCTTGGTAGACAGTTTTAATTGGTATAAAGGAGTGTTGTCATTTGAAACTGTTACACTTTCATGAAGCTTATCAAATGCCTGCATATTTTCTGTTGGCAAAAGCAGCATGGAATTGCATCCCTTCCTTTGGGAACCTTTCTAAACAGCCACGATGTCAACTTGCAGAATAAAGGATGCTTCTGCATCTTTGGACGCTTGCTGATTCTGCTGCCCTGGGAACTTCGATCTACCTTTGTATTAGTACCTTGTATCTGTTTATTTTACAAGTACTTCTTACTGTGATATTGGTGTTTGTGGCATAGCTTTGTGATGTGGATATAGTGGATATTGACCCAAAGCATCCAGATTGTGCTGTTTTTAGTTTTATCAGTGTAGTTTGTAATGAATTTGAACTGACCATTAAAAAATAGCACATAGAAGATGAAACAGAGATTTAGGATTTCACATTTTGTGCTTGTGTAAACCAAAAGAACCAAGGCACAGAGGCCTGGATTTTGCTGTCATCATTCTGAAACCCGAGCCGTGCTGTCCTGCCTTTTCCTGATGAGTCACAGGAATGTGCTCCTGTCCAACCTGCCTGGAAAGGTGCAGTGCTGCAAGGAACATGCAATAAACCAGGGAAAAGAGGGTGGGAGTAAAGTAATTCCTGCAGCGTTCTCACTGCACACATATTGGATATTTGCCTCCTCTCCATTCAAGACTATTAAAATAGAATCATAGGAATAGTTCCTAATCCCCCATGGGATTGCCAAAGCCTTCCCAACAACTAAAATGGTGTTGGTGTGGCACAGGAGAGTGGGAGCACAAGGAGAGACAATGTGGGTTGCACAGAAGGTCTCTCTAGCTGGGTCTCTACAGTGACCAAGATGGGTCTCTTGGGGAATCCATAGGAATAGTGTGAGAGTGATAATTTGAATCTACTTTAAAGTGTAGATCTTATGTGGAGGTTTATATAGAGCCAGTTTATAAATCTTCACATCCTTTGATTTAATGTGTTATGGAGACTGTTTCCATTTTACACTTCAAGTACTTGCATCTCACTCAGAAATTCTCAAGGCTTCTACTTGTAAAAATGCTTCTAGAAAAGAAAATCAGGATAAATATATAGTGGTTATGGGTCCTGTGGCTGCTTCTCCTTGTGTCCCTGCAGAAGTCCAGCGCACACCCTTGTACTTAGCTATACAAAAGTTCATCTTCACTGCAGGTTTTGGTGTTTGTGGTGAAGCCACCAGCAGCAAGAGCCCATTTAAAGAAACTGGGGTGACGAGTGTTGTTCTGCTGGAAACATGCAAGTATTTGGGCATGGAGGAAGGTTCCAAGCCCTTTCCTCCTGAAATGAATATCCCATTATAACTCTTGAGCATTCCAAGTCTTCCCCAATTTGAGGGGTGTTTCCATTGGAACCTTGCGCTCTGTGGGGCTGCATGAACCAGACTTCATAGGAGTGCTTCCTCCCCTCCCAGTCCATCTTGGAACAGAGATTGGACAACACAGACCCAGCCCAGTAATTTCTGCTCTTGTTATAGCAGATCTGGAAGATGAAAAGGGACCATTTGGTCCTTGGTAAAGTTACTGGTAGTTAAATTCCTGGACCTTTCCCAGGAAGTGTCCTGTGTTTTGTAACTCGGGCTCTGGGGCTATTTCATCAACAAACCCTCACTAGTTAAAACCATCAGATTGACCTGTTTACTGGTCAGTGGTTATCGATGGATTTGTGAGAGGAATGGCTTTCTGGGGGAGAAAACTTGGCTTTTCCAATTGGAACAGTTGTATTTCAGGAGTTTGCTTTTGGTAGTTTCCTCAGAACCCTTCATCGTTTGAACTGTCAGGGTAAATGTGTTGGTGTTCTCCTGTTGTAACATTGGTGTGTTGTAAATTATGTTTCCTTTGCTCTGTGTGTGATAGTTTTGGCTATTTTTGCTCTGTTGACTTGTTCCTGTCAGTGCCACAAGGTGGACAGATGAAAAGAGACTTGAAGAAATGCTTACTTGTCAAGTCCTGGGCAAGTGTAACTTCAGCACGTGTGAAAACTGGAGTCTTTACTTATACTTCAATATCTTTTTGTCTCTAATGTGTATCAACTATTCTGTTAACATATAAACAGAAAATCAGGATGTTGTGAATGGAGTGATTTGAATGAATGGTGGGAATTAGATCACCACAGCCTGAGCAGCAATAGCAATGTTTGATTACTCTATAGATGTAGAACTTAGATAAGAACTGAATAGGAAGATCTAACAGTGGTTTATGGCAATGTCATTAATGTGATGTGGATATTAACGACCAATTAGATTATATGTGCACATATTCTAAGTAACTTCTGTGTTTTCTTGCTTATTCAAATAAGAAATATGGGTGAAAGGGTTTCTTAAACTTCAGCCATACTAAACTTAAGGTAATATTAATGCAGTTTCAGATTCATGGACTCTGCTCTTTAACGAAGTGGTTCTATGAGGCACCTTAAGGAATTTTCTGTTCAATTGTGGGTTGTATTGTGCCTTTTTCTTAAATGCGTGGAAGTTTGGGGTGTTCTGGAAGCTTCCCCATAAAACCCCCTCAGGAATCTTTGAAGGTGGTGCCTTATTTTCCTTTCAGTGTTCTTGCATAGGTTATAAAGAAAAAATGAACTTGTAGAGCCAAAGTGGAACTCTCTTAAATTCTTCATTTGGCCTCAGAGATGCAGTATCTGAGGGATCAAAGGCAAACTTCTTCAAAAGAAACTGTATGAATCTCTGCATGGGTTTTGAAAGTACTTTTAAAATGCCAGTGAAAGTAAATCGCTTGAATTGCCTACTTGACAGTTAAGCTCTGGAGATGTTATTTCACAGACTTCTTTATAGATTGGTACCTGCTCTTCATGAATAGGAGGTTATGAAGTTAAGCCTTTACTACTGTATTATCTTCTTTGTTCTAACAGCTCACAGGGAAGAGAAAAGGAATGAAGATAGAGCAGAGGCTGCACTGACATCGAAGAAAGCTGTTGCATCTATAATGGAGAAACAGGCGTCTTCTCTCTCTAGAAGTCTTCCTTCAAAGAAGTCCTCCTCCTTCTCTAACCCATCAGTAGCTAAACAACCACTTAAACCTTCTGCTGCGGGTTTCAAAGGTGTCATTCCCAAGAAGCCTTGGCTTCCAGCAGGCAGTGTTTCCCCAGCAGGCAGTGTTCCTTCAAAGCATTCATCTCTTTCTCATGGCTCTTCAGTTTCCAAAAAGCCAGCTACGTCTTCCAGTTTGGGTGGAGGACTCAAAAAGCCTTCACAGTCTTCCATTCCTACTGCATCTGGAAGCAGTCAAGGAAAGGCATCACCCGGCCCTATCCAGTCACAACCCAACTCTCAGATTCGGCAAAATATTCGACGATCCCTAAAAGAAATTTTATGGAAGAGGTGGGAATTCAAAGCGCTTATTTTATGTAGGAATCTACAACTAGAAGTAAATGTTTAGCCTGAAGAGTTTTGCTTGCATCTTGATAAGGGGGATTGAGGGATTGAATTTATACTGCAAACTACTGCAAGTGTCATTGGTATTTCAGGTGTACATTAATAATGATCTTTATTCAATAAATGTGAAAAAGCCTTTAGGAATAACAAAAGGATCCTCACTAATCCATTTATAGTGAGGCATTTACAGTTGAATTAAATTACAGCATAGAGACATTTTATAATGCAGGTGCTCTGAAGCTTTAAAATCAGGTGGTGGTAGTGTTGGGGATTTAGAGGATATAGGGAACATAGTACAGGAAGCATCACAATGAAAGGTTAGATGCTTACTGAAGTAGAGATTCCCTCCCAGCATAAAAATCCCCAGCAACAAACCCAGGTCAGGGGACAACTCTATCCCTTAGGAAAGGAACAAACAAAAAGCAAACATTCCCACAAGGATTATTAAAGCTAATGTCAGCTGTTGAGGCATATTACAGAGCACTGCACTCTGGTGGTGTCTCTGAAGTGGAAATGCTGTTCATAGTGGAGAATCTAGGACTAAAACTCAAGCACTTGAACCTCACTGAGGGAGGATAAGCCTAGGTTAACTGCGTAAAGTTAGCTTTTAATAATGCTACCTGAAGGTTCATGCCTAACATAAATGCACGTACCCTTTTCTGTTTTTAACAGAGTCAATGATAGCGATGATCTGGTCATGACAGAGAGTGAAGTAGGAAAAGTAGCACTCAATATTGAAAAGGAAATGTTTAACTTGTTCCAAGTTACGGACAACAGATACAAGAGTAAATACCGCAGCATCATGTTCAATCTCAAGGACCCCAAAAACCAGGTTTGGAATTTCCTTAAACAGTAAATATATATATTGAAATAGACTTTGGTTTTTAGTATTTCAAACTCAACATTGCCTTGAACATTTAGAGTTTCAAGGCAGAGTTTTACGAATTACACTATAAAAGATTATTATAGGGCCATTCAAATAGTAGAACAAACTGGTTTAGCCAAGTAGAAGTTCAAAGTCTACATCAGTTGGTCGTGTGTATTTATTAAGTGGGGGCATTTGGTGTGAAATACTTATTACAGAATGGCTTTCTTTAAATACAGGCTATATTAGTTTATATCACACAAGAGGTGTGACATTCTCTACTGTCTGTTAGATACAGCCCATACACACAATCATCTTTATGCTTTAAAAGAAAAAAGCTGATGCTGGCACAGGTGAAAATATTCTCTAGAGAACACTTGGAATTTATTATGTGTTTTAATTTCTACAATGGATATGAAACAAGAAGTGGCAGATTCTGACACTCTTCAGTTACATTGGTTGTTATTGGTAATGAGGAAAATTCGTACTTTGTGTATATTTTATTCTTATGTTCTGGTTACTCACCTTTCCAAATTTGCTTATAAATAGCCAGTATCTGTAATAGTGAATTGAGAACCTGGAACAGCTTTTGCCTGTTAAGCACTGCAAATCTTGTTAGTGACCTTACGCAGGTTTTCTTCAGCATAGGAACAAAGTCTGTTCTGTTTTCAGGGACTCTTTCATCGTGTCCTTCGTGAGGAAATCTCACTGTCCAAACTGGTGAGAATGAAACCAGAGGAACTTTTATCTAAAGAGCTGTCTGTGTGGAAAGAGAAACCAACTAAACCAGTAAGTAACAGAATGTTCCCTTATATGCAAATTGAAGAGTCATTTCACTAACCCATACCACCCGTATTATGTTAATGCATCATTTTCTCCCTAATGAAATACTAATAACATTCAGTTTTAATACACTTTTTCTCTACCACCAGGTAATGGATAACAAAGTACAAAATAAAAGTCTTAAAATTATAAAATAACAAACTGGTTTTATTTTTTTTCAGGCTCCAGAGTCAAGAAGCAAATCTCATGAAGTCAAGAAAACAGCTGTGAAACGGGAACATGTGCCACCTGTAAATATGGAAGATTCTCCACCAGTGTCTGATTCTGATGTAAGTATTGGCTGTTGCTTCAGCATGAAGACATTGAGGGAGATCAATCAGGGCCTCCAGTCTCTCTTCAGAAGTGCAGATTGTTTCAGTTGAGCTGTGAGGGTATTATTGCCTAGTAGATGTGCCATGAGCATGGTTCCTTTTAGTTTGAAGGAGTACAGCACCCAAATGATAGGCATATTTGGATGCACTTCTAAAATGCTGTGGTTTTTTCAGCCCTGCTGTCAACTTGCAGAGCAGTCCTTTATTTCTGAATATTAGCTATATACTTCAGAACATGTGGAGTGAAATGAAGACAAATATTACTTGAGAGCTCTAACACAATATGCTTTAACTATGACCTTTAATCTTTCTTTTAAAAGAACTGAAGTTAGTTAATGGTTTCCAAAGTATTGTTTCCATAGTAAGAATTAATGATTGACTGGAATATCTTTTGTGTCTATTCACTTTTAGGAGCAGCAAGAGTCAACTCGAACTGCATCAAATTCAAACAGTGCTGCTTCTCTAGATGTGTTTAGCAGTATGCTGAAGGATACAACGAGTCAACATCGAGCTCATCTTTTTGACCTGAACTGCAAAATCTGTACAGGTACCTGCAGTGCTGGCTTTGTGTGAAGTAAAAGAATGGTTATGTTAAGAGTAGTGTGTTTGTTTTTCTCTAAGCTATTTCATTGTTAAATAGTAATCAAAAGCTTTTGAAATCAATTTATAGGTCAGATTTCAGCATCCGAAGATGAAGGGCCACCTAAGAAAAAGTCAATGGCTTCTGTTAAAAAAGTGGAGTCAAAATCAAAGCCAGAAGCTCAGCCGAAGTATGAAAGTTCTGCACCAGCCTCAACAGCAGAGCTTGCCACGGAGGCCAGCTCTGAAAACACAGTGGAAACTGAAGATGAACCAGTAACAGAAACAGTTCCTCAGTCAAGCGCAGAAAGAGCAACTCACAGTCCTGCAGCCCAGGCCCCTACCGATGCAGATTCCTCTGTACCTGAAGAGGTCTCCACTTTTCCTGCCACTTGTGCTGGTGTAGTTGTCACGACGGTAACGGTTTCAGGCAGAGACCCCAGGACAGCAATGAGCAGCTCCTCTGGTATTGTGACCCCAGCCCTGCGTTCTGGTCCCGTCTCTGACAAAGTTTCAACAGTGGAAACAAAACAGGAAACTTCAAAACCAATTATGACTGTCCCCAAATCAATATTGACAAAGCCATCATCTTCACCAGATCCAAGATACTTAGCAGTTCACCACTCACCCAATGTCAAGTGCGTATACTTTATAGTAACCCAAGCTACCCAGTCTTTAACGTTGTTATCTTCAATATCCTGTGTGTCTCATGTCCCATTGCCCTCGTCCCCATTAAAAGACATGGTCAATGTTAAAGTTCAGGTAGCCTGATTCAGGTTTTTGATTTAGCATCTCCTAATTTAGCATCTCTAGTTGGTAGAGTTTTCAGACCATCAGCAGATAAATAAAACAAGGTATTACACAGACTTGAAGTTTGCATGTACATTAATATAGAGAAAGTTAGTGTATGTGAGAGTATAAAATCAGTCCTAGATTATTCATCCTATATTAAAATACTTCTGCATCTGAATTTATGAATTAACCAGTTGACCAGCTTGAAAGGAGGTGGATTTCTTCCATATTCTGGGTGTATACAATAGTCAACATAAATATTAAGTATATCCTTATGTACCTGCAGTTAAACGATTTTTGTTTGTAGCTAATTCTTTTACTTGAGAACCTCAGGTGTATATCGTTAACCCAATTAGTGGGAAATACACAATTCATCCTAGTTTGTTACAGAGTCAGGATCATAATAGTTACAGTGCTAAGATGATTTTATAAAGTAATGTGTTTTGGTATCTTTTCTTGTCTGCAGCTGCGAATTCATTTATTGTTCCTCTTTGCTTTTGTCACTAATAGCAAGTTAATGGAAAACGTTAAAGCATTTAGTAATCTGTTATTTGTTTAAAATAAAGTAGTTGATCAATAGAAGGAGGGAGGAAAAGAAGATTCATTTTCATTTGTGTTCTGTTTTGCAGTGCTGCAGAGCCACGCTCACCTCAGGACAGCGACACTTCCCTCTTTCTCTCTCGTCTCAACACCATTTGGAAAGGATTTATAAATATGCAAAGTGTGGCCAAATTTGTCACTAAAGCATATCCTGTCTCCGGGTGCTTTGATTATCTTAGTGAGGTTAGCACTGATGTGTTTATGTGTTTAGAATAAATCTGCTGCAGCTCCTGTTGCTAGAAGAGCTGGGGTCACTACATAGGTGTTATATTAGAACTGTAGCCTTGGGAAATAGCATCCCTTTAGTAACAGGTAGTTCAAACTGGAGGGGTCACTGATGTGATCTGTTCCAGAAGTTTGCTTGACCATTTATGAAGAATATCGTGCTTTTTAATACCTTTTAACTGAAACCAGTTGGATGCTATTACTCTGGGGACAGTGTACATTGAAGTAATGAGGTGTGTGAAGGTCTGAGCTAAAACAAATAAGCTTTCCCTTTCCTTTGAAGCTTATTTTATGTGCCTGTTAGGAAGTTTCAAACACAAATGTGCAGTTTAGGACATTGATTAATAGGGTGGGTGGTTCTCTTTGATACTGCTCTTACTAAACTGAGTTTCACAGTCCCCGTGACAGGAAGCTCACTAGAATTCATGTTGTGACTTGTAGTCACAGGTGCAGCATTTCCTGAGAAACTGGAGGAGTGGAGGAAAAGCTCTATTTCAGATGGCAGCTTCCCTATAAAGACAAAGCCAGTAATGGGCATACAGAGCTAGTTGACATTTTTGCTGCTGTCCTTGTCTGGAAGTGCTTTTTGTTTCCTATGTATACCATTAACCTCTTGGTAATTAAACACCTTGATACTTAGAAATAGCTTGTCTGAAGTTAGAAAAGTATGTATGAAAGTTTCCCACAGTATAATAGTGCATTATCCACTGGGCTGCTGGGCTGGGGCAACCTGCACTGCTTTTAAACATCAGTCTCTTTTGGTTTTTCTCATGCTACCGTGTAATACTTCTCGTTTAGGACTTACCAGATACAATTCATATTGGTGGGAGGATCTCACCGAAGACGGTCTGGGATTATGTTGGCAAACTCAAATCTTCACTGTCTAAGGTATTCACTTAAAATCCTTTGCAAAACCCGGAAGAAAAATACAGCAATGTGAAATAAGAACTTTTTATAAGGAGTAAACAACAAATAGTGACATAGATCACACCTGGAAAACTACCCACACCACTTACTCCTTTGACACTTTTGATTTCTTGAAGAGATAATAGTATAGAGCTGCAGATCCTCTTGATCTCTCTCTCCTGCATCTTAGAATCTTCATACTGTTGATTAGTTTTTAATGATTGTACATTAGTTATTCAGTATTGAAGATTAAACCCCAAATTTTAAAGAACTTGAATGGATTTTACAATTAAAAATACTTCAGAAGTGAAAAAATGAGGCACTGGATACAAATATAATCATGAAACTAAGAATATTCCCTTTCATTTGTATTAACTTGAGCCTCAGGAAGGTTAGTTTGATTTAAGATACACAACTTGTATTCCTGAAAATGACAAGCCTACTTCTGTTTTAGTATTGCAAATTGAACAGGAGTTCTCTCTTAAAGCTAGAGTATTGCCTTGAAAACATAGTTGAAGGGATAAATGCACGGTTATGTTTTACCCCTGGAATTTGTCCTTTAGCATTTTATTTGCTGGTATATTGCAGCTTGAATTTTTCCACTTTGCTTTTGTATTACAGGAATTGTGTTTGATTCGTTTCCATCCTGCAACAGAAGAAGAGGAAGTTGCCTATATCTCTCTCTACTCCTATTTTAGCAGTCGTGGTCGTTTTGGTGTTGTAGCTAATAACAACAGACATATCAAGGATCTCTACCTGATCCCCCTGAGTTCTAAGGACCCAATTCCTTCCAAACTGTTGCCCTTTGAGGGACCAGGTAAGCACAAAACAGGGGAGGTTAAATGCTAGGTAAAATCACCACACAAAAGTCAATCTAAGACAAATTGTTGAATGTTTAATGTAAGTGTTACTAAATTTTTTTTCTATATAAAACCAATTTTAAAGTATCTAAATAGGGAAAAAACTGGAAATCCAACTCTGGTTGAGATAAAATTGCCTCAAAATTCCATAGCTTTTCCAACAAGATGCTTGTATACTAATAAGAGGATGAGTTTACCTATAAAATCAACTAAACCCAGCCACATTACTGGAGAAATAACCAAAATAGCACCCCCACACACCCTATCTTCATCAGCCCATGAATCCACAAAACCAAGGCCCTTACAAGCCATTCAGTGTTACTTAAATCAACCAGGAAGTGTAAGCCACAGAGTCAAGAAATCCTTGAAGACCAAGGTAGCATCTGTAGTGGTTTCACTACTCTGTTGTTGTCTTACGCTGATAATTTATCTGTATGTGCAGTATGGTGCACAAGAGGTTTGTAATGTTTTATTCTAGCTGGAGCAAATTCTGGCCAAATCACTGACTTCTCAAAATTGATTTGCTGAGGGAAAAGGGATTCCTATTCCATAGGGTTAGTAGGTGGCAGGTAGTGGTTGGTATAGGCAGGTTATAGTACAAGCTTCTGGTTTTAGGGAAAAATACCATTAGTAATGTTTCGTTTGAGTTTGCTCCATGCTTGTGTGTTCAACATGGTGACAGAGGAACTGAGAATGGACTCACCCATGAAACACCTATTCAAAAACTTGAAGTCATCTTCATCTGCATAGTTTCCAAATAAGTATCTGGGATTTTATACACAATAACAGATTGAGAAGCTGAAGAGCTGCAGGTCACAATGAAGGCCCTACTTCATTGTCCCAGCAATGGTTTGCAGGCTATTAAACGGTAGGTATGAAACAGCAGACATGGAAGGAGCTGACCTTTCTGAGAAGCTGTCATCTGTTCCTCAAATACACATCTAGGACTAAACCCAATAAAGCCTTCTCAGAGCTTGATTGCAGGAGCAATAGTGTCTGGGACAGGTTTTCATGTGTTGATGGCGTGTGACTTCAGCAACAACAGCAAATGATCCATCTTCCCTCCGTGAGATTGCAAAGGGCACTTGCTCTGAATCCTCAAATATGATTTTTCTCATACACTCCAAGTCTGTCTTACCCATCCTGGAACAGTGCACAGTGGAAGTCATTGTTTTTAGGTTATAGCTAAAAAGGCAGGATTATTTCTATTTGAATTATAACAATATAGCTATAACTGTTGAATCTCAGCACCTCACAGTCTCTAACTTAACTGAATTCTTGAGAGGTGCATAAAAGCTATTATTCCCATTTCATAGCCAAGATGTGAATACACTAAGCACAGAACACTTGGCACAGGGATATAGGCCAAGGGTCTTAACTCATGGACTGGTTTTTCCAGCCAGAATAAAAGCACCACCCTCCTTTCTGGGCAGTAACACCAGGAAGGGGCTGGTCATTGAATCAGCTGTAAATGCTGGGCTGGTAAATAACCTGCTTTAAGGAGGCACTTTCCTACTTCCCTGCATTCCAGTGGAAAGACCAGCTTTCCTTTTTACTTCCTTGTATTTTTCCTTTATAGTTTTCACTTAAAATGAAACTCTTAAAAGAAATACAGGTATAATTTACAGGTGTTATTCATGGAGGCAAATTCTGAGTTTTAGATTGAAATATCTATTCATAGATAAAGTGGATTAAAGGATAGCAATAGAAACAAGGTTCCAAAGGCCTAGAGGCCAGAAGATGTACCAGTTTCTTTGACTTAGACTTTGGCCATCAAATCACACTTGTTGGAAACCTCTGTACAGCTTCACTTCACACTTGTGCTAAGTTGTGTTCAGGTAAGGTGTTTTTCTGGTTCTGTATATGTGTTAAAACCACGGTATAAAAGATGTGTAATCCATTGGATGGAATTCGCTGCTTTTGCTTTCATAATCAATAAAAATATTTTATGGAAAGTGGTCATTGTCTCCTTAAATTTAATCGTGTACCTTCAAATAGAGTTGAGCAAGGACTCAAAAGCATTATGCTTTAGATATACTTATCATCTTCAGATGACTGGAAGAGGGGGAAGAGGGAGAGGGCAATACACCCCTGCCACTCCAGAAATCCTAGTTAGGAGATATTCCAGCTGTATTACCCATTTCTATCAGGCACATATGGATTATGGATTTCTCCTGATTTCTGGTGGACTGGATTGGGAGCGCAATTGAGGACTTCTGAACTGCACTAGTACCTAGAAGATCTACAAAGAACTTTAACATGGGTGATTTAAAACCAGAAGAAAATGGAAGGTTATCCATACTTACACTTAATGTACCTCAGTTATTACCCAATTTCATGTATCAGTGGGCTCTTCTACGTTGTCTCTTTGCAGTGGTTTGCTGTATGTGAATTTACCTCTGTTTCACATACACACTTAAGATTATTTAGCACTTTTCATCTGTAGATGTCAAGGCACTTTGTAAAAACAGCGTGATCAGACTTAGTTACAAATAGAAAGGGATTTATTGGGGGATTTAGTGGCAACTTTGGCAATGTAACAACTATCTTATGTATTTCGATTAAGGTAACAGCCCTATATCAGCAAAGGATTCTGCAAACATTGATCTCTTCTAAAGTAGGATAAAGTATGAAGGCATGAAGTCTCATGCTGTTTAGAATGCTGTTTAAAACTGTAACAGATTGAACCAGATTTTACCTGTAGTTTCAATGGACTTGGGTGTCTTTATCTCACCAGAAATCATTAGGAAAAGCAGCAGTTGTAGAAGGACGTGGCATGGAATTCATGGTGTACCTCCCTAGGCAGCAGCGTTGCCATGCAGGCAGTGATCTGCACCTCTAAATCCGATGATACCAGTCAGTTGCTTTCATGGTTAATTGAAACAAATACTGAAATGGGGTTTATAATATTTAAAGACTATCTTGTATCAGTCTCTTTGCAGTTTAAAGCTGTGCATCATGGGCATGCTTAGTCCATTCCCTTGGCTGTGTCCATTGATGTGCAGGTTAGGCATAGGTCTCTTAAAAGGTAGTTACTTACCTGCTGGTGATGGTAAGGGAAGATGTAGCCATTATGCAAAAATATGGTAAAACTGATGTAATTAATATATTTAAGGATAAAACACAAATACTTGTCCAGTGCTGATATTTAGTACATCCTGGTTTAGTAGCTTTAGTTACAGGATGTATCTCAATAAAACCAGTGTTTGGACTTCAAGTACATAATAGGATAATAACTATTTTATAAATAGTATAGTGTTGAAAGCTGCTAACTCTGCTGACGTGGCTTGCAGCACTTCTGAAATGCTTGTGAAGGACAAGTAGTTGGAGATTGCAGCCACCATTTTCCTTAGTACCTAAAATTAGGCACTTAACCTATTTATGGATGTTGAGATAGACTGGAACGCACTTGAAATGCTGCACTAGCTGTATGCTCCCATTTAAAAGAAGCATTTAGTATTTGTTCACTTTGAACTAAGTGAATATAAAGCCAGGTTAGGCAAAACTTTTGGTATTGGTGTAAAATTACAGTAGCAAAGCATAAGATGTTAATGGAGTTTCTTCTATGATGACTAAACAGATTAAATTACAACTAATGCTATTAACTTACTACTGGAATTTATTGTCTTGAAAGTGTATTAAACTTTACCCTGTTTTAATCAGTGCCTCAATCTCTGTTTCTTACAGAGATTCAAACCAGGTTTTTCAGTAATTGCGGTTTATTAGATACCCTGTTTGGTGGATTTTGGAAGCCTCTTGATTTCAGTTACTCAGTGTTTGAGGTTCATTGTGACTAACTGCATAAATCACAGGTCTCTGCATAGAAGTCGAGAACCAAAACGTTAACAACAGGAGAACAGCAAGTGCCTACTAGGGGGAGTTGGATGAACGTCAGTTTGTGAGATACTCTGTACTGGTCAGCACCGACCAGATGTGGAGTTGTTATTCGTATCCTGATAAAGATATAAAGCTAATTCACACACAGTGAACCATTTGTAGCTAATGAGTCTCTTCTGACGGTAAATTGTGAATGGGGGGGTTTCCCCAGTTGTCTTTTGAACTATGTCTTGATCTTATATATTAATATAGTTTCATTTAAGGTAGTAAATTACTGTGAACAGAACTGCTATAACTGCTTTTAGGCTGCGGGTGCAAATGAGTAATTGGATAAGTCAAGTATTTGTGATCCTTTATGAATAGCCTTAGATTCACGTTGTTTAGATAACACTTTGTTTAGTTCCTGTCCTGCCTGCTTTTATTGTCCATCTCAGCATCCCTCCCTCTCTTATGGGGCAGATTTATGCATGTACTGAATTATTAGCAAATCTTAGTCCTGGTAATATAAGTGGTTTATTTTCTTTATGCTTTCATAAATTTTATATGTTTTTTTTTCTAAATATGAAAGAAGGTGAAAATTTACAACACTTTTCATCTTTTTTTAATCACAAATCTTGTACCTGGAGGAAAAAAACCCAACTTTTGGGCACTGAATTTTAGGTGTACTGATAGGAAATAATATATACTACAAAATGAAAGCTTCCTAAAGCAACACATCTATTACCCTCTTAAGCACAGAACTTCATTCTGGATATGTTAACTTCCATAAGTGTGGGTACATGTGAGTCCATGTAAAAGGAAGAAAGACAGTAACAGACCTACAGCCCTTTTGGTTTTTCCTCTTTAGCAGCAATGTTCCCATCACTTTAGGATATACTTCTCCAAGGATTCAAGCCTGAATGAAGCTTTCACTAAGTTGTAATTCTATATTTCACTTAGAGAAAGGCTTAGGGCATCAAACTGAACCCTGCAGCAGAGGGTTTAAAGTCACCAGGGTCTTGCCCAAACAACTCTTTTCTTGCAGGGAAAGTGAATCCAGCCACACATTTAACTCTTCCAGCTTAAGCCCTCCTTCCCTTGCTCAGTAGTTAAGCAGTTTTCCTGCTTCTGAAGTCTAAGTTCCAAGCTTTGATGCTGTTTCCAAACACAGTTTGTTTGAGGTCATCTTCTCAGTGATCAGTGGTGTTTGTTTTAACTTGGAGATAGACAGAATGTTTATAGACTGGTGTCAATGTTAGTCGTTTAGCACAGATTGCAACAGAAATAGTTACAAAGTTTAGCCTTGGTGTTGTCACTTTGCAGTATCTCTGTGTATACAACCTGTTTGCCAGCTATTTAAATCATGATTTCAAACCTATCACTGTAATCTTCTATTTAAAATATCAAGGAAGGGATTAAAACATTACTTATTGTGTACAAATATATATAAAAAGTAAGGAAATACAGATGCATATGCTAATGAAAATTGGCAGTAAGTCATGTAATGGAATTTAGAAAACCCTCTTATTTTTATGTCTCTTGTAGCTGCCACTATAGAAACTGCTAAGTACTGAAAGCATAATTACAAACTAGGTTTTTACACCTACAATCTTTGTGTTTCCTTTCAGGTCTTGAGTCATCTCGGCCGAATTTAATCCTTGGCTTGGTGATCTGTCAGAAGGGGAAACGTCCTGCCACTGGCATGGAAACAGAAAAGCCAGAGGAAAAGCGAAGCCGAATTCAAGCACACGAGGAAAGCGGGATGCAGGAGAAGAAAGCTCCAAAGTACACCCATTATTCAGGAGACCCCGCCATCAGTACAACACCACCTGGATCTCCTCCACCTCCACCGCCACCACCTCCACCTCCTGCTCCAGACACCTCAGCAGTCACACCTTCAGTGTTAAAAATCCTGTCCTCTATCAAAAGTGGAACCACAACCCCTGCAACACCACCAGCTTCAACTACTGCTCCTGCCAGCACTGCCACTGCCCATTCTTCATCCACCAAAACGGCCACGCCACTCGAGCACATCCTGCAGACGCTTTTTGGTAAGAAGAAGACTTTTGAGCCTGTTGCTAAGGATCCTGAAACTGTCCAGGCCTCGAATCAGGAAGGTCAGGCTGCTGCTGAGGGGGGGATTGCAGCCGTTCCTTTGTTAGATCCCATTGTGCAGCAGTTTGGCCAGATGTCAAAGGACAAAGCTATAGAAGAGGAGGAGGATGACAGACCGTATGATCCTGAAGAAGAATATGGTCCAGAGAAAGCTTTTGAAATGCAGACTGGTGACAGTGAAAAACGATATAATGCGGAAAAGCCATCAAATACAGCAGAACTAGAGGATGAGGCCTATGACCCAGAAGATGAAACTATCTTGGAAGAAGCAAAAGTGACTGTTGATGATTTACCTAACAAAATGTATACAGATTCTAAGAGCAATTCTTCAGAAACATCTGCTTCATACGTCCCTGATTTATCTGCATCCTCATCCTTGGTAGAACAGCAAAAGATGTTGGAGGAATTAAACAAACAAATAGAAGAACAGAAAAGACAACTAGAGGAGCAAGAAGAAGCCCTCAGACAACAAAGAGCAGCTGTTGGTGTTTCCATGGCTCATTTTTCAGTGTCTGATGCTTTAATGTCACCACCACCAAAATCCTCCATCCTAAAACCTGAAGTGTTCCAGCAGGACCAGCAGGGTACACAAAAAGTAGACTTACCTTCCTCTTTAAATCAGCAAGCACAACTTGTAAACCAGAGCTGTGACCCACGGCAGAGCAGAGATCCTCGCCAAGCTCGGAGGATGGCAACAGAGACTAATGACAATGCTGATGCTCGATTAAAGCCCCAGGTGGGACAGAATGAGATGGCTCCAAGAGAAATGGCTCCAGCCAGTTTTCCAAATGCTTTGCAGACACCACTTGGTAAGGAGGATAAAGCTGCTCAGCCTGGTTTTACTAGTGATAATTGGGTTTCAAGTGAAACCATCAAGGCTTCTACAGTGTCCCAGAAAGAGTCATCTAATAGCAAGTTTGAAAACACTCTCCAAATCACTTTGGAAAACGTGAAACAAACAGCTTCTGGAGACCCTTCATCCAAACCTTTACGTAAGGTGCTGCTTCCAACACCTCCAACTACATCTTTCCAGCCTAATTTCCCCACATCGACTGACAGTCAGTCTTTGCATGATATGCATAATGTGTCGTGGTCCGATGAGTCAAAGGAAATGATGGGGAGAGATTCTTTCTCAAATCCAATGTTTACCTCTCAGGAACAGGCAGCCGGTCACTTTGAACCAGAGAGGGGTCTTTCAGCAATGCAATATGATGAGCAAAGAAATCAGTCTCATCAGTTTGTAGAACAAGCTGAATCTCCATCAGTTCAGGGTGAGGGTGCACCTCCCCAACAGCACTTTGAAGAAAACCGAGCTGGACCTCAGTTTGCTTTGTCGGGGCAGAAAGGAGGACCTCCACAACCACTCATGCCACCCGGAGGACCTCATGGACCTAATTTCAGAGGACCGGCACCACCGTTCCCTGAAGAGCATGGTTTTCCCAACAATGATGGGCAAAGAGGACCTCCATCCGGAAGATTTGGAGGTCAGAAGGGTCCCATTCCTTCCTTATTTTCTGCACAGCATGGACCATCCTCTCTTTTTGGTGATAACAGGGGCCCTGCCCCTCCTTATCATGGTGTTCCAAGAGGAATGTCACCATCTCAGTTTGAAGATCCCAGGGAACCTCACATGGAACAAAGGGAATTCTCAGATCCCCAGTATAATGAAATGATTAGGCCTCCGGGGCAGTTTGAAGGACCAGATCAACCTCAGTTTATGGGAAACAGAGGACCTTCCCCTTTCCCTTTTGGAGGTCAGAGGCGACCCCCACCAGCTCAGTTTAAAGGGCAGAGAGGAGGCCCTCAGTTTGGAGGGCCAAGAGGCCCAGCCCCGAGTCATTTTGGGGGACCAAGAGGGCCTCACCCAAATCAATTTGAAGGGCAGAGAGGACCAGCTCCAAATCATGTGCCTGGTCCAAGGGGACTTTTGCCACAGCCGTTTGAAGAACGGAGAGGGAATTCACCCCCCAGATTTGCCAACCAGAGAGGTCCAGCACCAGTTCAGTTTGGAGGACCAAGAGGACCCACACCTGCAATGTTTCCAGAAGAGAATGAACCTCCCTCTTCTAGGTTTCATTTCCAAGGTCAGCCACAAGGCATGAAGCCAAGCCCAAGACCACTCCTGGACCTTCCCAGCCATCCGTCCCACAGAAATGAGATGTGGGATGAAGCTGGACCATCTGCACCTGGTTCCAATATTCCTGGACAAGGACCTGAGTCGGAAGGACAGTGGTCAGCATCTGACTTCCGAGAAGGCAAAAACCCTGAGTTTAGAGGCCAGGCATTTGAAGGGAGACAAAGAGACAGATATGAGGGAGGAAATAAAGACAAGGGCTTAGATCAGCCAGAGTCTCAGCAAGCAGATAATCGACAAGGTAGACCCTTTGAGGAGAGACGAAGGGATCGAGAACACAGCAGACCTTGGGAAAGAGACCGTGGCAGAAACTGGAATAGAGACCGGGACTGGGAGAGACACAGAGACAAGGACTGGGACAAGAATAGAGACAGAAACCCAAACAAAGATAGAGAGAAGGATTCGGACCGAGGTAAGGACTGGGAAAGAAGCAGAGACCGAGACAGAACAAGAACCAGAGACAGAGACTCCTATAGAAGACGTGACAGAGATCGATCAAGAAGCAGAGACAGGGATCGTGACAGAGACAAAGACCGGGATCGGAGCAGGGAAAAAGACAGAGATCGTGACAGAGATCGAGATCGTGACAGAGACAGGGGAAAAGATCGCAAAGATCGGAGCAAAAGTAGGGAAACCGGTAAAGAGGTGAAGCCTGAAACACTGAAGGAAACTCAGAAACCTTCAGAAACAGAAGCTTCATCTTCCACTACTCAATCATAGAACTAAGACTGATATTTCCCATAATTAACAGACTTTTAGAACACAGCAAGGACTGAAGCAACATCTTGTACATACTGTATATTCTCACCTTTACAGGAATCCCTTTGTAAAACTAGCCTTACACAATGTCCTGACAAATAATAAGCAATTTTGGAACAACTGTGAATGCAACCACTCGAATGGGTAAAAGGCAAGAACACATCGGACTGTCACTTGCTGCATTTTGTGCATAATGTTTTTCTTATCCCAATTCACAGCGTTACCTGTACTGAGATTTTGGTTTTTCTACTTGCATCTTTATCTTAAAGTTTCCATTTACAGTACAGAAATGGGAAAAGTCTAAGAAGAGCATATTGCTTTTTAAGATTATAAAGTTATGTTTTCCAGTAACTTGAATTGTAATTTTATAAGAGAATTTAATCCAGACCTTAGGAGCCATACTTTTACATCTCATTTACGTGATATTTTGGTGTCAAAAGTTGATCCTACAGCACATGCTTTAATAAAAAGGAGTCCAATGTTGCTGTCTTCGTTTATTTGACAACAGGAGGGTCATGTCTATTTAGGAAAAGGCTGCAGAAGAACAGTGTTAATAACCACTTGTGACTGATGAGGATTTGAAAACGGAGTGTTATAAGCTTAAGTGCACAGTCTTCCTTTTTATATATAGGTATTTTGTGTCTTGGAACCTATCTGTTAAGTGTACAGCAAAGAAAACAGTCGTCCTTGCAGGGTTTTCATGAGGGTGAGGGGTTTTAATTGCCCCATTTTTACAGATCTGGAATTAAAGAACATAAAAGAGTAGCACCTTTACAACCAGCAAAACTTAAGCCTCAGTTCTCTGAACAAGGCTGAGACTCAAATGAATTGGCTTCCCAAAGGGAAGTAATTGGTTAAATAGGCAGCTAAATCTGTTCCTTTGATTGAACTTTGATTTCTGTGGTTTGCTTTGATTTTCCCAGATCTTTCCCATACACCTAAGAAACTCCCTGGGGCTTCTTTTTGGTTAGAGCCTGCTCAGCCTCATAGTGTATATAAACCTCTCCACTGAAAAAGGTACAACTGCATTGAGCCTGGAAGGAAGAGCAGCAGAACTTCATGGTGGCATTCAAGGGGGACTTTTTGGGCTGTGAAATCCATCACGCGGCTCCTTCTCATGTGGTCCTCATCCTGAAGTATGAAATAACCTCCCCCCCACTAATTTATTTGAGTGTGTAAATGGACAGTTGGGTAAATATTTTGATATTTTTATAGTTTTGGAAATATAAAATGAGATTCCTTATAAGCATTAACATCTTGGACACTGCGAGTAGCGTGTAAGCTGTGTGGCACAGTTCACATTGGTGCATCCTTGGAGTCCTGCTACACGGAGGATTTGCTGGTGGAAATGATCGTCTGTATCCTGAACCTGTAGGCACAGCATTACAAAGCAGAGGTGGTATGAAATGCAACCATGTCCCATGGTGTAAGATTCCTTTTCCTAATGAGATGTATGCAAGGAGTGCTTGTTTAGGTTTACTCAATAGAAATCTCTGTAAATTGTATTTTATATGGCAAATTATATCACTGTACATGAAAATACAGGACTTGGCAGGTTTTTGTTACTGTAAAGTAGAATAAACATCTACAGAGAACTGTTGTCCCCTTCTTAAACCTCCATGTGAATGTTGCTGTCCAAATGTTGCTGCTTCCCAGTGAACCACAGGAGACTGATGCCGCATGGGTTCCTTTCCTCATTGTTTAATGAATAGAGGATGCATCGCTACCAAGTGAGGTTTGGTTGTAGGCATTCTAAAAAGCCTATGAAAATCTGTGCGTCTGAGTTCTAAAACATGCTCTAGTTTATTCTGAAGGGTTTTTTTTTCTCTTTGTTTGAATTAGGAAGTTTGTGATTTGTAGATTTTACAGCCAAAAAATAGCTGAACAAAATATTCAGGTCAAATTTGAGCTTAAGAAGAACTCATTCACATGGATGAATCCTTGCCTTTAATGAAGTAGATGTATAGATTTTCATTTAAGAAACACTCCTGTATCATATAGATCAGTTTGGGGAATCTCTTCTGACTTCAGAACAGTAAATGCATCCTCCCACAGACAGAGTGGCCAAAAAATGAACAGCATCGAGTCAGGCATTAACGACTTTATTAAACCACAGCTTTAGACAGTTTATAGGGACCTGGACTTGGATTTTGCAGCCAGGTCCCTGTGCTCTTTGGAGAGACCTTAGAGCAGCTCCAGTGCCTAAAGGGGGAAAGCTGGAGAGGGGCTTGCGACAAGGGATGCAGGGACAGAGCAAGGGGAATGGCTTGAACCTGCCCGAGGGGACACTGAGCTGAGCTCTTAGGCAGAAGCTGTTCCCTGTGAGGGTGCTGAGGCGCTGGCACAGGGTGCCCAGAGAAGCTGTGGCTGCCCCATCCCTGGCAGTGCTCAAGGCCAGGTTGGACACAGGGGCTTGAAGCAGTTGCTCCAGTGGAAGGGGTCCCTGCCTGTGGCAATGGTTGGAGCTGGAGGAGCTTTAAGGTCCCTTCAACCCAAACCAAGCTGTGACTGTCATCGCTGTGCAGCCGCATTCAGGTCACCGGGTACCTCCTTACCCTTGTCAGTTTCCCGACCGTTCCCTCACGGCCCGACTTGGACAAAGCCGCAGCCCCTCAGGGCCGGGTCCCCACTCTCTATGGGGATCGATAACGGGATCGATAACGGGATCAATCACAACCATTCCCATTGGATCCACAGCTCCGCTCACCGGATGCTCAAACCACCGCCTATGAGGCGGGGCAAGGGAGGTACCGGGAGGGGGGGGGGGGGGTGGGTGGGTGCGCGCATGCGCACGGCCGTCACGCGGGCGGCTGTTGGTGGCTGCGCGCGGGGGGCGGGGCCGTGCGGGAGGCGTTGGGGGCAGAGCGTTGGGGTGGGGGCTTGAGGGGCGGCCGCTCCCGTTACCGGCACCGGGGTCACCGGTTAACCCCGGGGCCCTCAGCCCCATGGGTGCTGCTGTGAGGGAGCCGTAGGTACCCGGAGCCGTGCGGCAGGGCTGAGCCGTGAGCGGCTGTGCTGGAGCGGGAGGGAGGGTGAGGCCGTGTGTGGTGGCAACCGGCGTTGGGAGCCGGCCCTGGTTGCGTTCGGTGTTGGAAGTGTGTGTGTGTGTGTTATTATCCCTTTTGTTTTCCTTTTTAAATGGGTAGCGCTGCTGATTCTTTCCGGGGTTATGGTTTACTGTTGAAAGAGACGTTGGTAACCGATTAGGTTTACTGTAGTCATGTCAGGATCGGCCCCGGAGGAGCCTCAGACCTCCATCCCTCAGAGCACACCTAGTGTTCCCGATCCCGCTCCGGTTGCTGTCGGACCTGGAGGCTCAAGTGACGTTTCCTTTGGTGAGCAAACCCTTAGCTTCACCACCCCAGCCGTCAGCCTGGTGGAGATGATGGAAATTGAGTACACCCAGCTGCAGCACATGCTTTACCCACACGCCGAGGCACAAGCTAGCGAAGGCGAAGCACAAGGCAGGCTCGGTGCCTTCTCCTCCTCGCCTGGTAACCCCGCAGACCCCCCTCTGCAGCCCTCGCCGCGCACCAGGCAGGAGGGGGGTATATCCACCAGCCCTGGGAGCCCAGGGTACCCGGTTAGCTCCCAGGCAGGGTTAGCTGCTGACAGCAGTTCAAACCCACGGCTGGGCTATGCTGACCTGCAGGAGCTCAGGATGATGTTACTGAGCGAGCCTAACCTCCCTGTGAGCCGTGCGGATAAAATGCCTAACAGTAGCTCGGTAGCAGGCCCGGGACAGAGTTTAGTGAAAGTTAAACGTGGTGAGAATGGTGTTGGGAGCAATAAAGGAAACATACTTGTTGAAAATTCGACACCAGAGCCTAGATCTAAATCTGCAGTCAGAGTTCGGTTGGAAGACAGATTCAACAGCATCCAGACAGAGAACCCCAGATGTCAAGAACCCCAAGAATCTGGAGTAACCCTTAACAAGTGTGTTGCAATTACTTTTAGTTTATGTTGTTAGACTGTGTATCATCGTAGAGTTCAAAGCTGGTTTTCTAAATGAAACTTAAGAGCAGTACTTTGATTTAATACGTGAGAATCATAGAATCATAGAGCAGTTCGGGTTGGAAAGGACCTTAAGGTCATCCAGTTCCAACCCCCTGCCATGGGCAGGGACACCTCACACTAAACCATGGCACCCAATGAATGGTGGTTTGGGCTTTCTAAAAGGTGGCTGCAACTCCACTGACTCAGATTAGGGCCCTCTGTATATTGCATGAATGGTGCAGCATGCAGTTCCAAACTGAATTACTTTACAACCTTATTGATAACAACATGCAATATAAACAGAGGTGAGAGAAGAACATTTAACATGCAGCTTGCTAAAAGCAAAGACTATTTGTTTTTATCATAATAAAATATTAGGAGCTGTTGATTAGTGTTATAACATGGTGGCCTGACTATGGGGAAAGCTTTGAGCAAAGATACTGTTTCACCCCTGGCCCTGTAACTGTGTTAGTGTGCTGATGAAACGTCTTACTGAGGCATAAAGCCTGTGTTACTGCACAGAATGAAATACCTTCTCAGCTGATTGTCCCTGAAGCAGGCAGTATAGCAATAAGAATGATTTCTCTTTACAATAGATGGAAGTAGTTTCTTGGTGGTAGTGACTAGAAGTACGTGTACATCTTCCTGTGCTCATTTTCAGGTAGTCAGTCTGGTATGGTTTTTTGTGTCATTTCTTTGTGTGTTTCTTTTTAAGTTTAGTAACATTGATTCGACAGCCATCCGAGCTGGTCAGTGTTCCTGTCCATCAGCAAGAAAACAAGTGTGCTGCACTAGGGAAAAAAAAGACATCCCCTGCCTCTCCTTCCTCACAGTTCCCATACCCAGTCTTGACTATGAATGCATGTTCTACTGCTGGAGGTGCAAACCCTTCACAAGCACAGGTAGGTAACGCGGTCACCTCTGGTTGTGCTCTGCTGATTTCAAAAGCTAATAGTGTTAACCTCTTAGCTGTAATGTAATTCTAGAGGTTTGTGTTGAAGTGTGACTTGGTTTGAAGAGGGATGGTTGGAATGAGCTGTATTTGTTTCTTCTCACGTCAATCTTTAAGACCATCCGAAAATCCTTGCTTAAATCGATGGTGTGGCATTTGTAACAACCTGCATCCAGGTTAATGATCAAGGAGCCTCTTACATTTACTACTAGAAAGAGTGTATTCTCAAGTTCATCAGTGCATCATCAGCTTCATCTGTGCAAGACAAGGAGGCACTTGATACCCTTTTCCATGGTTCCATTCTTTCTAATCAATTTTGATGGAAGATAGATTCCCCCCTCCAAAATCAAGAGCGATAGCGTGGCACTGAGAACAGTCAGAGGTATCCCCCAAAAAACCTTGTGTCTGTCAAAATCCCAAGGTTGTGGGCAGAAGTAATGGGGATTTATTCTGCTACAACACATTGAATCACAGGTCTAAAACTTAAAAAGTTAACATGAAGATAGATACCAAAACAGACTCTTTTTTAATGTATATAGTCCTCCAAGTATTCCCTTTTTTGTTTTCACAGACCTCTAGTGCATCTTGTGCTATTTTGGAAGCTGCCAAACATCAAGACCTCGGGATATCCAAGGCATTCTCTTTCTGCTATCAGGAAATGGACTCCACGAAACAGGCAGCAGGTGCTATGAATAAAGCCTTGCCTGAGGAAGTCTGGATCAAAGTTGGAGGTAAACCACTGCTTTTCACTTTGCTTTCTTTTGGCTTTCAGATCTGTCGTTGTTCTGAATTTGTGTGTTCTCTAGGATGAATATGATTTTAGTGAATCATGGGGGGGGGGTACGTCTGAGATATGCTATAGGTAATATGGGACTGGATTTCTCCAGGTACTTGTGAGTTTAGCTCTGCTTTCAAAATCATTTAGCACTCCTACCTGGAAATGAGAAAACCAGGAGGCTGCAAAGTGCCTTTGAAAATCTGTGCCTAGAGCAAGCAACTGGTTTCTTTCTACACTTTCTTGTCCCCCAAAGTTGATACAGCAGGTCCAGCCAGTATCAAACTGAGGAACATGGAAAGGACTGCTTCAAGTGCTGATCAAAGGCAGGCATGAGCCCAGTGGTTTGCTCAGAAAACAGAAGCTGGGTGGATTTTGAAACAGCAAGTGATGCTTTAGGGCTTCTGAAGGAAGCTATGAGTCTGTCGTGGTTGGCAATAAAACTTCAACGATTATTCCATATAAATAAAGCACCACAAAAGCGTCCCATGATCAATGGGAGGCTCATAAATAGGTTCTTGTTTTCCTCTTTGTTTTTTTCCAAGAAGAGAGCTTGTGCAAGCAAGCGCTAAACAGAAGAAGTTGCAGCAAAATAAGCCCATTGGAACCAAAGATAGATCGCAAACCTCTCAGTGAAATTCAGAACACACGTGATGGTAGCCAGATTGCCACAGCTGCCCAGGGCCCCTGGCAGGCAGCACAGTCCAGTTCAAGCCTGCAGATGCAAAGTGGTATTCAGGATGGAATCGCTCAGCGAAGAGAAAGGCATAACCGCATGGAGAGAGATAGGAGGTAATTTTTGTGAGGAGTGGTAGAACAAAGGTTTTGAAGCTGATACTGCAATGTTCCTATCATTCTCCAGAGTCAAATGTAATTGGACATGTTCTGCTTTACCTACAAGGACAAGCGGTGCAGGTGGTGAGGGCTGGATGTTTGTTGCAGGCAAGAATGATGTATGTTGTTGTGATTGTTGGTTTTTACTCTATAAACAAACAAAAAGAGAGCTTTCCAAACACTTAACCAATTCTATAAAGACAAAGTAACTTGTGTAAACATGACTGATACACAGACACAAAGCTCTTGTAGCAAACAAAAGGAAGTCCCCAAAGCCCACAGCTTGTAGTGCCTGTAAGTAGTCTCCTCCTTTAATTTTTCCCTTCCTCTCTCCCATGGTTGCTAACCTTTTGTATTTGCCTGCAGGCGCAGGATCCGGGTTTGCTGTGATGAGCTGAATCTTCTGGTTCCATTCTGTACTGTTGATACTGATAAGGCAACAACTTTACAGTGGACAACTGCGTTTCTGAAGTACATTCAGGAAAGGCATGGGGATTCTCTGAAACAGGTTTGACCTCTAACTTCTTTCTTGTTCTTGATAAAAACATGAAATGGCTTAAGGCTATCACAACATAGCTGGAAATATGTGGAATGCTTCTATGTGATGCTGTTTTAGGACTGCTGTATCCTTGAACCTTCCTTTATTTTTTTATGTTTGCTTTGTATTTTCTCTTTTAGCTGGTTTAGTTCAGCAGTGTGAAGTCATATGATGTCCTCAGGCAGGGTTTTCAAGTCAGATATTAAGTCCTGAGCATGATATTATCTGGACAACAATGTAGAACTGAGGTTCTCTTCATTCATTCTAACTCCTTGATTTTCTATTAATTCCCACCTCAAACTGGGTGAGAATATGAAAGGATTATGTGTTGTATGAGCAGCTCCCATATAACCACACCAGTAGTTGCAATTTTCACTCTATTCAGTATCATTAGAGAGTTGATGAAGTCTGTATAGGAAAACCTGCTTGTCTAGATAGATAGTGGGATGGCCCCTCAGCACTTCCTTCTAAAGGGTCTTTTTCCCCCAAAGATACTAATGAAACAAAAACTACACATCTGAAGGAAATATCCACATTAAACATAATTGCTATTTCTTATATTTTCATTTGTAGGAATTTGAGACTGTATTCTGTGCTAAAACAGGCAGGAGACTAAAAATCCCAAGGTCAGACTCATTTGTAACGTGTGCTGCGCAGGAAAATACGTATGGCTATGGAGACCAAGTAGCCTGACCTCTGACCACCTTGAGTTGTACAGCTAACAATGGTCCACATTGGTTTATTTTCTCCATTTACATGCTGAATGTGAATTACAAAATGTAACTTGTAAAATATATAAATAGAGCTTTAAAGAAAACATTCTTTATTCAAAATGGAAATGACAGTGATGTGCTAGCAATAGAAATCAGTGCTCTGTTAAAGGGGCTTTGGGACCTGCAAGAAAATGTCATGACAGCTAAGTATTTTTCCCTTTTAGTTATAAAAAACATGTTCTTTTTCTATTTGTCATTCTACTTTGGGGCATTTGGGGGTTTTTCATTTGTTTGTTTTATTTGAGATGAGCCAGTAGAGTTAGGAATAGCTATAAAACATTCCTCTGTCCTGTTATTTTAATGACCAGATGCAAATGTACTCTTCAAGTATAAAAAGAAATTGAAGTTACTATATTAGAATGTCCATATTTTTCCATTAAAAATCAAATTGTTTAATGGCATACGTGTATAGTTCCTAAACTCTGCTACTACAATGAAGAGTACATTTGCCATACACATTTTATTTAACATGCTTGGCCCCAAAGTGTAATACAATGGTGTTAGCATTCTTCTGTAAATACAGTGCTGTTTTTAGTGTCTGTCACACAACTGTCCAAGAGGTTCTTGTGTTGTTACTTTAGTCCAAGCATGCCATATTGTAAGCAGTAGGTTATTTAAAAGCACGAGGCTATTTTCTTATTTAAAGCTACATATGACTCCTTTGTTCATAGGCTTTAGCATATAGGGCAGAACCAGAATAGTGTGGGAGCTGAGAGTGGTTTTACTGATTTTTTAAAATAGATGATATTATAGTAGCTTTTAAAGGACAAAAAAAAGGTCTCCCAAAAGAAATACTGTTTTAAATCACGGACACGGACAATTGTGCACCAGTTTAGTCCCAAACAATCCTAGTAAAACCAGTTCTGGAAAGCAGAATTCAGCTGTGTTAGTTTGTGTATAACGACACTTACAACATCACAAAGGTTAAAAAAAATCTCCTTTTATTTTTACAACAGTTCATACAGGGCTTTTTAGCTGGACTTGAGACGAGCATCCTTTCTTACTGGGGGGGTCATTCACAATTACTGTGCAAATAGCTGAAGTAGAGGTCATGAAAATGCTGTTACTTCATTTCCTTTATTATCATATGGAAATATACAGAAATTCTTCCCTGTAAATTAAAATATATACATTTCACTTTGGCAGAATTTGACTGCAAGAGGATTACTAGTTGCTGGTCTTGGCAAATAGTTGAGGTGCAATCTGAGAATTGATAACTGACAGCACAGACCTAAGCTAAGGGCTTTACTTGGGCTAGAATCTTAAGATACTGAAATACAGGATACTTAAATGCCTAATTTCCACTGATGGAAGGAGCAGTTTGGTGCCTGACCACCTTAATAGCATCAGCCTTAGTGCACAAACCTGCGATAACCAAAGTCAGTGGGAGCAGCACCAAGGGATTCAAGTGACAAGGCTCAAAGAGTGATACAGAGAGGTCGTGATCTTTAGCACACAGTCAGAAGGAACACTGCTTCCTCTTGCAGGTCTCTTGAACAAAGGGAGAAAGAGAAGGTGAGGTTGTTAAGCAGTAAAAATTTGGACAGTAATTGGGGGGGAAGGAGAAAATACTCATAAAGCATCTTTTAATGAAAAGGTTTCATCTGATGCTTTCTTTCTCATAGAACTGTGTCAAAGTCTCCACTCGATACAATAGAAGGCACATCTGTCCATTTAGCACTAGGAGGATTCTGTTTTCTTACAATGCACTGTTTATTTAAATAGTCAGTCACTTCTCCACTTCTTGTACTGTTGTTTTATGATTTTTTGGAAGTTGATATTCCGACAGCTCCCATGCAAGCTGATGTGTCACATATTCCTGGAGTTCCCTGAGCCCCAATAGCACCAGGAATACCAGGATCCCCTGGAAGACCGGGTTCACCCTGAGCACCATCACGACCATTTTTAGTGACTCCAGGTACACCAGGTGGTCCTAAACAAGAAGGGGAAAGAGGTTACATGAATTATTTGCTGATTTGCTTTTTTTTTTCCCCCTTTTTTAAATATATGTAAATATATGTGTTGCTTTTAGAATTCTTATAATCCTTTGAAGTGTTTGTATATGAGACTTGTTGGGTACAAGGTGTTGAATAAATTTAGCCTGACTTTGGAGTATATGCATTGCATTTTTTGGACTCCCTTTGCGTTGATGGTGGATGTTTAGTATTGAATGTGTTTGATTTGCCTTTTGCTGACCAATGTGGAGCTGGATTCCATCTCAGTACTGCCTCAGTCATAGCAGTACCAGGTAATTACTAACCAGGATTATTTTACACTATCCCTGAGTAGCTTGCTCAGGGGATGTCCTTATTATTGTGACAACAAGAGAGCTCACAACTGTCCCTCCTTCCCAGCCACCAGCTTCCTCCTTAGTGGGAGGCTGTGGCCTTCGCCTGCTTCAGTTCATTGCACCTCCTTTAGTGTAGCTGTCATTCAAATTCTGAATGAGGAGAGTGGAGAGAATGATGATAGAGAACATCTCCCTGCCATTACAGATCAGGAGCTTCCTTTCTACCTGCGTCTGCTTTCAAAACTGTGCTCACAATGAAATACATGGCTTGTTTATTGGCAAAACCAGTTTCTGCTTTGGGTGACTCAAGCTGTTACTTCTTTTTTCTCCTTCAGATGCCAAAAATGATTCACAAACCACAAACTGCCCTAACAGCAGGCTACTGAGGCTTCCTACAATAGGGTTCTGTCTCCCTGAGGGACACTTCTATCAGCTGTAAACCTGCTTTTCTGTCTCAATTATGGTAGAGAGATGGTGCCTGGTTCTTTTTAGCCGTGGAAGTGATGAGCTGCATCTGCTGTTGATCTTACATTTCCTGAGTAGAACAAATGCTCTCAATATCTAATATGTGAAACAGCCTCCTTTTACATGCTTTGGGAAAGAAAACATTTATGGACTAATGCAATTATTTTATGGAAGGATCTAAGACAAGAGGGTATAAATATTCTGCTTCTATGAAATCATATGGGTGCAGAACCTGTAGCTTATTCATTGTACAGAGGTAATCACAATTAGAAAGCTGCTTTAATAGGTGAGCAAAATAAAGACTATTCTTGCAAGTCTCTAATAGATACTCATTAATTTGCATAAATTAATCTTTGCATCTTTTGAGAAAGGATTTGTGACTTCAGGAACTGGGATTAGAGCCAGGTATGGAGCAATAGCACTGCTGTCTCTCAGAATCACTGCCCTGGGAAGGTGTGTTTGCTTCTGGTAAAAGTATGTCCAGAAACATGACATGAATTAATGAAGTTCTGCTGTTCCAACTCTCCCCAATGACTCTAACCTCAGGAAAACACCCCCACTGTAACAGTTACAGGGACAAAGTGGTTGTAATGCACTGCTGACACTATGCAGAGCTGTCCCTCTTAAACCACGATTGAAGTAATTTGCACAGACTTACCTTGAAGCCCTTGGTCACCATCAGGCCCATCAATAGCTTGGCCAACAGGTCCCTTGTCTCCCTTCTCGCCAGTGTCACCTTTAATCACAAACAAGAGGATTTCAACAATGGGTTGTGAATTGCAGCTGGATCCAAGGTCAGGAAAAGGAAAGAATGGGAGAAGCTTGAAGTCCACAGGGCATTGCTGGGATCTTTGCTTCCACTGCACCCCTAAAGATGCAGAACTGCCCTCTACAACCCCAAGGCTTGACTTTGCCTCCTCCACTGCTGAAATAAGTGCACGTTTGCACGTTGTTTACGTGGGCATAAAAGAGAAGCAGGTTGGTTTAGTCCTTACCTCTGGGACCAGGGTCACCCAGCTCTCCCGTTGGCCCTCTGTATCCCGGGGGACCACGAGGACCAGGATGCCCAACGCTTCCCACAACTCCAGGCGGACCTGGGGGCCCAGCTGGGCCAGGCCGACCCGTCATTCCAGGAGACAAGGGCTTCCTCAGGTTAGCAGCTAACTGTGCAATTTGATCTGAAAAGAGCAATTAAAACAGAACAATTAAAACAGAGCAATTAAAACAGAACATTTAAACCAGAACAACTAAAAACTCCACATCCACCATCTTCACTCTTTGCTGGGCTGTTGTCTGCCACCAAGTGTGCTTAATGGAGTGAGAGCTGAAAAGCAAGTGCCTGGCATTAAAGCAGAGCTTTGGACTTGGGCAGAGCTTGTTCCTTGCAGTCCTACACACTTTGATTTTGGTGAGGAATCTGCAGGGTTTTAGGCTATTGATATCTCCTTTTTCCTAAACCACTTGAAAATGATACTCAATGATTAAAACAAGATTTCTGAACCAAGCTTTCAGGGTTAACTTCATCCCAACGATCAAATATAACCTCTAAATGCAGAACTTTGGAGGAAGAAGCCTCCTCCTTGCCTGACCAAAGTGATGGGATGTGCTGAAGTTCACAACAGCACAGGCTAGGGGCAAACACTTGTAGCCAGTGCTTGCAGGATGTGTGTGGGGTACCAGTGTCAGGGCTGCTCTGAGCACACGCTGCTTGTTGCCATGATGAATCACTTAAAAATACTAATCTTAGAAAACTGAATTTCATGCCAGACAACAAGTGACCTCTGAATAAGTTCTTACATTAAAGGTCAGCTTATTTCTCCTTCCCAAGACACAAAAATAGCAACCCCCAAGAGCCATCTTCTATTCAGGATCTACCCATCTTCAGCTAAGCTTGGTAATTAAAGCCCCTTTGCTCTCAGTAATACTCACCACTTATCATTTCCCCACAGAGCTCTCTTATATGTTGTTCACTGGCCTCTTTGCCCTGCAATTAACAGAAGAATGAGGACACCTCCTACAAACCATGCTGTCTATAATCATCCCTGACAGAAGCTTCAGGGCACAAAACTCCTTGCCAGCAGCTCAGTAGGAAGCACTGGATCCTGCATGAAGAGGAGTGGGTTTTCCCCCCCCTCTCTTCGAAAGATGATTGCTTCATTCAGAAGCTCTATTCATACTAATGGCATAGACTGAATATCTGGCCTGATGTTAAAATTAATCTGGGGTTTATTTGACCTTTCCTGTATGATGAAACTATGAGCTCTGGACCAAGACAGAAGTGGTCAATAGAAGCTGTAATTTAGATTACCAGCTTCTACCTCGCTTTTGTAATGAGAACAGGGACTTGCAGCCTATGCCAATAGACACAGATAATCTGCTCATGGATCACTGTGAGACAAGGTTAATTCTGCAGACTTTAATTCTTAAGCTTGCAAAGTGTTAATCCTTTTGTACTGGTAACCTCCCAGTACAAAACTGTTCTCTTGCAAGCAGTTACCTACATTTGTCTGCTTAAATACAGGACCTTATTGTTTGAATATGCATCCAAAATCCATTATTTATCCACTTGGGAGGCTCCCTGACTGTGCCTAGAAGCAGGTAATACGTACAGGAGGCCCAGGTTTTCCTGTGATGCCAGGGATGCCTTGCTCTCCCTGACGGCCCATGGGCCCGGGATGTCCTGGGATCCCTGGTACTCCAGCTGTCCCATTAGGTCCTTGGGCGCCTTTTGGACCAAGTTCTCCTCTTTTTCCTGGCTGTAATGAAGAAGGAGATTAAAAACCACTAACACTTAAAGCAGAACACATGGCCCATTAATTTCTTATGGGGATTAGTTGAGCCTTTCTCCATGTTTCCCTAACTGATCTGGCATGTACCCTTCCTACAATGTACATACACAGGTCATGATAACTGGAGTTCTTCCTGCAGAAAAACACATCTTAGTGTTTTGAATCCATAAAAAGTCATCCTTGCCATAGATTTTATAGCATGGCCAGGAAGAAAACGTGCTTCTAGGATATGATGCCAGAGCATAGTTTATGGAGATACATCATCAAAAGATGTGATGAACATGTTTGCTCCCAAAGCTTCAGTGCATGAGCCTGCAAGGTCTGACACATACCTCTCCTTTTTGGCCAGGGGGACCAAAGGGACCCTGTTAGAAAGAGAAAGAATGATCATTCAGCAACCACACATCTGAAGGCAAATCTCCCAAGCTCCAGGAAGCCAGGGTCACACACACATGGCATCTCATGGGCTTTCCTGGCAAGGAGGCCAGGAATGACAACAGGATGCTGGAGACCAGATTGAGCCCTGGCACAACAGGGATGGGAGTCCAGTGACAAAACCTGCCCTGGGTACCAATGCTGAACACAGGTCCAGGCAACCTGGCTGCTTCTTGGGATGGACAAAACCCATGGGTGGTTAATTCTGACCATATTAATCCTTGGTACATGGTTCCCTACACCCATCTGTTATTCGAGGGGTCAGTTCTACTGGATTTCAGGACACCTACCAGCTCTCCTTTGTCCCCTGGGAGGCCATCTGCTCCAGCAATGCCCTGCAAGTCAGATACCACAGTTAGTGGTGCACAAGGATTATTGACAATAACACTGAGACTTGGATAACCTCAGCTCCTAAGGGAGACGGGGGCATGTGGCAGCTTATCCAATGCTCCAGCAAGTTCTCTCTTCCCAAAGCTGAGCTCTACAGTTCCCCTGCTGCATCCCAAGCTGGCACTTGGATGAAAGGCTTAATTCATAGAGACGAGAGGCCTGATGGAGTGAAAGATGTTCACAGGCTGGCATTGACATTCCTTATACATTGAATGCATATTTCAGGTCTCACAGAAAATGTGGGTTTGCAATGACAGCTGAATGTTCAGTGTCCTGTGTAAATGGGCTTCCTCAACAGAGAACATCTCCATCCCACCCTTAAACAGGAGCATCCATCACCTAGTGAGGACCATCCCTCTCTGCTCTGGCTGGGGAGCATAACCTAAGAGAGGCTAAAGCTCTGCTGGCATTCTCTTTACCAGCTGTGACAAGGAGCATCCCTTTACTGCCATGAAGCCAATAGCAGCGTGTGCCCCTTGAGCATCACTGGGGGCAGCAGCAATCCCACCCCAACACTGCAGCAGAGCTCATTACACAGTAATCAGGGCAGAAAATGAACACTGCTCTGGTGCTCCTATGGCTTTAGAGAGGAAGTTATTTCAAGGCAAGCAGTGATGAGGTTCGTCTTTCCCTTAGCAACAACACAGGGCTCACACAGGCACTGACACTGGTGAGCAAAGCAAGCAACTTGCTGGAAAAGCTCTTGTTTTCTACACAGACACAGTCAGGCATTAACAAAAGGCAGATATTTGATGAAAAGAGGCTCAAAAGCTCATTGCTGAGAGCCAACTATGGAAATCAAGCAGCAAAAGGAGAAGGTTAAGTTCTATTTAATGAAGTCTATTAGTGTGCCGAGCTTTGAGGCTACAACGAATCCTCTCCATGAGGCACACGAAGTTCAATGAAAAGCTCTGCCAGCTGAACTCAGCAGTACGAGGTGAGGAGCTCAACACAGCATCCTCAGGGTTATGAAATACACAGCAAGAGACCAGCATTTTTATGACACCATTTTCATGTGTCCCCATTAGAACAGACTACATCCTTTTCCCCAACACAGGAAAAATGGGACCAAAGAGGGTTTAGTTGGTGCCTCCTCCTGAATCTTTTCATTTGAGGGAGGAAAAGCAGTTTGTGCTGTCACAGGATGCACCTATGTATGCTTTAAATACCTCTACTGACTCTAACAGGAAAGTTATCACTTACCTGGTTACCTTTGGGACCAGGAACACCAGTAGGACCCTGAGAATAAGTGAAAGAAAGAAGGCCAATGAGCTCAAACTGAATTCCTGGTGTGGTGAGACATTCACTCGCTCAGCAAGGGGTTGGGAATTAGTCTTCCAGCTGCCAAGTAGAATGGTTTGAATCTCATTTGAATCTCATTTAAATCTCATTCATACTTGGAAATAAGAGATCTTAAGCATCCTCCATAGCACTCTGCAGTCACCGGTTTGTGTTATAGGGCAGCTTCCCAGAGCAGGCAGAACCTCTCAGCTCGGTCCCAGTGGTCCTCTGCTCACCAAGTCCTCATCATGCAGACCAGAGATGTCTTCTTGCCCTGGCTCAGCAATGCATTGCTCTCCATCTGCCTAGCACAGGTTACCTGCACTGGCCCATTTCACACCATCCTCAATTCCCTATATCAAACTACAATGAATTCTGTGCTTTTAATCCTAGTCTTTAAAACCCGGTTTACAAAAGGCATCTCTCACATCCATCCCAGGGACAGGAGCTCTGCTTTGCCCCTCTGCTTTTCATTATAGTCACTATCATGACTGAAACAGCAATTTTACAAATGCCCAAATTAAAGGATGAGGTCCAGGATGGGGCTGATCTCTGCCTTTCACTCCTGAAGATGCGAGAAGGAGATTCAATCCTTCCACCTTTACCTCCCTGGTGCTCACAGAGAGGACATGAGGCCCTTTCAACCCTACTCCTAGGTCCCTAGAGGCCAACAAGGAGTTCAGAACCCCAGGGGTTTTACCTCTATTGCAAACAAATGGGATCTTCAATCCTTTTACCATTCTAACAGGATTCCTATGGCACATTCGTCCATCTGGCATCTGCAAAATGGTCTTGCTTAATAACTAGATCTGGCGATGGCTCAGCAGAACAAAAGCCTCAAGGAAGAGAAACATATCTAACCAGGGCATGTCATTCTGCTCAAGTCAAGCGAAATAAGTCAAAAAAGGGGCATTTCTATTGAGGAAAAAATAAGCCTCAGCCAAGCAGACAGTGGAATGTGGAAATGCACAAATGGCCACAGCTATTTATAAGCCCCATTTTATGTTTGCTGATGGCAAAGGAGATAGATTCTTTCCTGCACATTAGCATCTGGATTTGTACCTCCGCCTTCACAGAGTCTCAAGGCTCCATGGAAGTTAATGGCAATAAAACACAGCTCAATCGCCAAAGGCCATGTCCTTCAAGAAAAGCTTGGATTCAGACTGTACTGGGATTCCTAACAGCAGGAATACGTGACAGGACTTTAGGACCACTGGCTGCCCTCATGCTGGTAGCACCCCATCAGTTAAACACAACCAACATCCTTGTGCTGTGATGGAGCTGAGACATTGTCCCAGTAGATGCCAGCATCCAGAATCCCCAGGAATCTGATCATAATAAAACTCCTTAGGAAAAACATTTGCTTATTGCTACCTCAGTCAGCAACAACCACCAAACCCTGCCCAACAAGGTGCTTTATACATCATCTCAATACTGTTTAATACCTTAATGCACTAAACCTCTTGTGTTTTTCGTGCCAGCAAACACACTTACTGCTAAACCAGTTTATATTCCTGGCCACAATCAGTCCAAAGACTGTGAAGATCAGATCAGAACCTGTTCACCCAGGCCTGCAGCAATAGCTTCTTCCCTAACTAAAAAAGGCACAAGTGATTTCAGGGTGGGCTGCTCTGATTGTATCGATCCTGTATTGGCAGCTCTCTATACACACACCAGGACCAGAGGGCTGGGGTGGCTGTAAAGCAAGCCTAGGGCAGCATCTGTTGTGCTTCTTGTTCACCCCCAGAGCCTCCATCACCCCCAGCAGCAAACACTTATTGATTAAGGTCTAAAGACACAGTCTGAGGGTTTAGGGTCCTCCCCAAACCAAATCTTGTGTCCATTGATATGTGAAAGCCTGTGGTGCTGGCTGCAAGGAGGAGGACTGTGGGCACACATGGGTGTCACCAACACCAGCGGGATGGGATGGGCAGATGGATGTTATTCCAAGTACTAGCTGTGTATGTGGAGGGGAAAGTCTGCTACAGCATGCTTTCCTGGGGTTTTTCCTATTAACAAGCTGGGGTGGTAAGAAACAATCAACAATTACCTCTTAGAGTAACTAAACTTGACCTCAGAGCCAGGAACCATAGAACCACAGAATGGTTTGGGTTGGAAGGGACCTTAAAGCTCCTCCAGCTCCAACCATTGCCACGGGCAGGGACCCCTTCCACTGGAGCAGCTGCTCCAAGCCCCTGTGTCCAACCTGGCCTTGAGCACTGCCAGGGATGGGGCAGCCACAGCTTCTCTGGGCACCCTGTGCCAGCGCCTCAGCACCCTCACAGGGAACAGCTTCTGCCTAAGAGCTCATCTCAGTCTCCCCTCGGGCAGGTTCAAGCCATTCCCCTTGGCCTGTCCCTACATCCCTTGTCCCAAGCCCCTCTCCAGGTTTCCTGCAGCCCCTTTAGGCACTGGAGCTGCTCTCAGGTCTCCCCTTCAGGAGCCTTCTCTTCTCCAGGCTGCCCCAACTCAGGTCTCTCAGCCTGGCTCCGGAGCAGAGCTGCTCCTATATAAAACATGGACTTTTTGATTATCTTTTCCTTTAAGCATAACATTTTCCCTCCCTCTCAGGGCTGCTCTCTGGGTGCTGAGCTGCTGTCTGGGTGCTGAGCTGCTCTCTGGATGCTGAGCTGCTCTATGCAGGGGCCTCTTCCCCTCTGAACATACATTTCTGACCGCAGCAGAGCCCTGCCTGCAGTCAGAACCCCGCAGCTCCACAATAACCCTCCTGTCTCACACTTCCAGGCTCACATTCCCTTCAAGAGGCCTTTGTAAACCTGCCTGGAGCTGTCACAGAAGGGCCATTGTGAAAGCCCCGTGGCTGCGATCCCTTACACAGAAACTTCACCTTAAAGCTGGAGTGGAGGAATGGTGAACACAGGGCTCCTGTTCTCCTGCAAGCCCCCATTGAAATGAGAATGAATTCATTGCAATAGTCACATTTATTGGGGTGTGGGGCTCAGGTGTGCTGCTGCTGAGAAAGAAAGTCACTGAGCAAAGTGTTATTGTAAGATGCAGAAAGCCTGACTGAGGATCTGAGTAATGCAGATGCATTGATCAGCTCTCCTGTGCTCATGGGGAGCAAGGCTTTGGTGAGATCAGCATACAGAGCAGGGCAAACACCAACAGCCATCACCTACTCTGGCTGGGACAGGATTCCAAAGCCTCTTTGAAACAATCCATCCTGCCTAAAAATAGTGGGAGCTCCTGAACTGAGACAGAAACAAGGAATGGAAGAGATAGGACACACACATCCTGCTCTGTGCTGGAGGGTCTGTAGCAGCCACAGAGGATGGATCAGGACACCCCATGGACCCACCTTCTATCAAGCCTGCTTGTGTTTGCTGGGGTGCCATCGGCTACACTGTGTTTGGATCCCCATTAATGCTCTGATTTCACCTCTCCCAAGCAGGAATTACAGATGGCTTCTTACCCTGTCACCTAACTCTCCACGAATTCCAGTCGGACCAGGCAGGCCAGGTTCACCGCTGGCACCTTTGGGACCCTGTTAGGGAAACAAAAACCAAGCTCCAGCTTAAGAGTGCCAGGAAACCACCAAAGCTCACCAGTGCCCATAACATGTTCAAGGTCACTCATCTTAGATCTCTCCTCTTGCATTCCCCCATCCATCCATTCCACCTAGGGACCCCTTGCTGACTGCTGGTACCACTTGCATTGGTTGGTACAGCCCATTCCAGCCTCTGCTCATCACTGAGGTGGAACCACCCTGGCAAAGTCCTCCAGGCTTCGCCTGCCCTAGGTCTCTCCCCAATAAAACCCCATCTGTGACTCCTGACCAAGTGATGCTCCCAGTGCCACACACTGGTTTTCATCCAGTTTCATTGGGGAATGGTGATGAACACTCCCTTGGAGATGGGAGGGAAGAATATGGGGGTCTCCAGTGCGGCAGAAGACATACAGGCTGGAAGCATCCCAGCTGAGGATGAATTAAGCTGTCTTTACAAAGGTCAAACTTAAACCCTTTTGCCAACAACTACTACATATAAACAGCTCCAGCAGGCAGCTTATCTGGCCTTGTGCTCTTCCTATTGCACTGTGTTAATAGAGGGGTCACACTGGTTCTGGCCAACAGAAGAAGGTTTCTTCCTTCCTATCGCTTGCTGCCATCATGCAATTGTCCTGCCAAAGGTGTGTAGACAAATGGCCTGTCAAACCCAATGTACATTAAATTACCCTTGCGAGCCACTGACCTGGAAACCTCTGACACCAGGGGCTCCCACCGGGCCCTGCAGACCAAGTGGTCCCTGAAAAGAGAAAGATAAGCTTTGGTAAGGAAATACTATAGGGTCAGGTAAGTCACTTGTGTAATTGTATCAGTTCTAACAGGGAATTGCTCTTGTATTGCAGCAGACTTTGCCCAGTGCCATTGCTGATGAGCCTGGTGAGCCACTGTAAAGGAACCTGGTGTTTGCTGAGCCCTGCTCATGTTAACAGAAATGCTCCTATATCAATGCTCAAGAACGTGCCACACTCATGACTAATACAGGTCAATGACAGCAGGAAGGGGTAGCATGACAGCACAGATGATGTACATCAAAGGGGATCTGCTGTCCCACTATTATGCTTTTAATTAATCCTGTTCTGCAAGAAGCTACTGGGAAACACATGTTACAGGCACTTGGAAATGAAAAATGGCAATTGCATCTACTTGCTTAGACATGCTTGGTAGCAGCAATACAGGAACAGGCAATATCTTATGCTGTCAGTGCAGGTGCTTTTAAGAGCCTGGCTCACCAGCCAGAACATGAATGTTACCATTAGGAGTCTCTATTGCTTTCTATAGGAAAAGAAAATCACACAATGAAGATCTTGGGTGAAAAAACCCTAATTTAGACATCTAAATATCGTTTCTAAAACAGCTTTTAGAACAGGTGCCTTTGGCAAGCATCTGCCACAAGGTGGGACTTCAGCTTCGTTTCCTTTCACATCAGCATCTCCTGAGTGTAGTGTTAATGGACACAAATGAACTTCAAACTGGCCATCCCAGGTAGAGGATCAGTCGGCAGGGACTGTCCCACATACCCAAGAAACCCACTGGATTGAAATGGGTATGTGTCCAAATGGCATCTCTGATTTTCCCTTAAGTGTATTTTCCCTCATTGTTAGGCCCTACAAACTCTCCCTGGTATCTGAACCTAAGTTCTCCTGGTCATCATAAAGAGGAAACCCTCGTGTGATATGTGATGGAAGGAGCCAATCTGCTGAAACAAAGCAGCATCGTCTTCCAAAGGCCACAGAGCTGCTCAGGTATTTTTGTTCTGGTTCCACTTCTGTTTTCTGCCTGTAATTCAGTGATGAACTTGTGACAGTTAGAAATACAGGTAGGACAAATTACATTGAACTGCATTGAAACTGACTCTGCTGATACCTTTACAAGCGGTGGGACCTGAAAGAACCAACAGCCTCTGAATGGGAAGAAACCCCTTGGTGTTCTATGCTACATAAAGGCAAACTGTTCAGAGCCAAACAACCTTAGCACTGGACAAACCCTGTGAGTCTCAGAACAGCCCAGGCTTAACTGTATTTCATGTCATTAGGACTCCAATGCAAACCAGAAGCTAGGAACCCAGGTTAGAAGCAAACACAGGTTCAGCTGCGATCACACCCACATCAGACGTCCACCCCAATGCAATCAGCTGGACTGCGTCTGATTTTTGGCCATAATACTGTGATACCTTCCATAGGGTCAGCTATTTTGATGTAAACTTGCAGATAAAGGCAAACATCAATAATTCAGTTGATTCCTAAGGCTGATTTCCCTCTCCTTGGAAGTTTAAGGAGCAGCTGCTCCCAAGCAATAGATCATCACACAGCTCAGTTTGGTCCAAGGGGAACATACCAGAAACCACATCAGTCGGCTTCTGGGTTGCAAAATGAGATTAAAAGGGAGGAAAAAAAAGCAAAGGAAAAAGGCCAACAAACCCACTGGAAGGTCAGGTCCAACCACAACAGCAGCACTGGATGGGGAGTGACAAAATAAAAGGGACCCTGGCATTTTGAGCAGTAGAATCAGGCTGTTATCATCCTGGTATCAGTTATTGGTGTCTCTGCTACTGAGCAGGGACACAACAGGTAGCTATGCAGTTACTTGCAGGTTTGCATTGCAACTCCAGTTTACTTCTCAGGCTCTGAGGTGGTGCAGGGAATGCAATGGGAGCAGGAACAAGATGTTCCACTATGACCTCAGTGATTTCTGACCCAGAAGCTTCAAAAAGCCATCATTTTAGAGCAAAAATGAGAAGTACCAGGGCTGTGTATGGGGGGTTGGTCCCTAGGGGCTCATATCAACCAGATACACTTCTCAAGCCCTGTCATTCACCATGATGATGTGCAGCCTTTCCAGTCCTATTGCTTTGGGTTTTGCAGTGAATCTCTACTACTCCAAGGGAAGCAATACAGGAAGGGAAAGGATTTCATGTTCCATGTGCTGGTGCAATGTACATTGCAATGGTATAACAGGAGCTTTGCTTCATCAATGACTCACGTTCAGCAAAAGCTGAATGTTATTACTGTCTAAAGAGGGAATTGCTGATAGTCCAGTCTGTCCTGTCTGCCCATTGCAGCTCCACAATCCTCTTGGACAACTGCAGCTTCTATTGACAAACTAAAGGGGAGGAATCACTTTGCATCTGCACGGAGCTGTCAGTGAGAGCAGGATCTGATCCTCTTCTGGAGGAGTAATTCCTCTGCTGCCAAACCTCCATAGGGACAATGCTAACAGAGAATGGGGTCTTTTTCTTTAGCCAGAGAGTCATCCCCATGCACTTATCTCTCTTTTGGTACCTATCTGATCTACAAGCAGTGCTGTACTTACAGTTGCTCCTCGGGGGCCTGGCAGACCTCTCTCACCAGGAATACCAACATCACCCTGGCAATAACACCAAAATCAGCTGTGTCACTTAGGAGCCATAAATCCCTCTTCCCAACCCATTGCAGAGCCAGAACACATTCCCAGATCCCAGGTTACTTCAACCCCAACCTTCCTGCCCTGCTGGCCCATCCGCTGGGTCACACAGCCTGCCCCAATGGGCTCTGCTGCAACACCATATCTGTGCATGGAGGTGTCCACCCATCCGACCTGCATCCCTGGGTAGCTCCACATAAGCATGAGGCTCATCACCATGGTTTGCATGTGTTGCAGGCAGCACAGCACCTATTGCATTACTGAAAGCTTTATCTGTGCAGGGAAGCAGCACATGAGCTCTGGCTTTGCAGTTTGCTTTACTCATGATAAGTGTGAAAGACAGGGATACGTACAGGGATGCCTGGCTCTCCAGAGGGACCTGCTTCTCCCATCTCTCCAGGACTGCCCTGCAGTGTAGGAAGCAAATACTCAGTTAGGGCATAAGCTCAAAGAGTTATTTCTAATCCTAATGCAGAGCAACAAATGGAGGGAGCTAAAACCTGGATTGGGGAATAAAAACAGCTTTAAGCTTTTACAGTTGTAAAACCAAGATGACAAAACCTCAGCAACAGACATTTAAAGAACTGAGCATCCTGTCCTGTGGCCAGGGCCTAGGGGGGCTCATTCAGACTGGAGCAGACCACTGATACAGAGATGCTCTTTGGGAAGCATTCTCAGGATACCCCACTTCATTCATTCCTTTATGCCAGGAGAAACACCTCCTTTCAGTGTACTCACATGGATGAATATTAGAAAGAATAAGGATGCAGATGGAGAATTTCAGAGAACAAGGGGCAGGGAGGCATTAAAAAAGACACGTTCCAGAACAGATTTGTGCTGGACTGCTTTGGTCTGAGACTTCCTTTTATTTCACAGGTAGGTACCAATCTAAAGCTCTATGGAAGCCTGAGGTAGGGGGGAAATCTCCAAGAGGCAAGAGGAGATATTCCTGCTCCTGCTTGCACACACTCAGCCTTCTGATTCCCAAAGATGAAGCCTTGACAAAAGGGTGAACACATCCTTCTGAGGGTTACTAAACCACTGATGACTTCCCTGTGTACCTGCTATGTCTTTGCTGAACCAGGTGCTGTCTCAGCAAGAGCAGGGACATTGTATTACCTAATGCCTGCTCCTCACTTCCAGGGCAGCTCAGCCACCATCACTTTGGGGTAAGTCCTCTCAGGGTCTACCTGTGATCACCTATCCCCAAAGCTGAAAAGCCTCACAGTGTCAAGCGCAGTAGCTTCCCCACCAGAACCCATCATTAGGGATTCACTTACTGGTTCACCCTTGGAGCCTTTAATACCTGCTCTTCCAGGCAGTCCCTGAAAGGGGGGAAAAATCAATGTCAGTAGAAATACAAGTTATTACATTTGTTATTCTGGTCTGATCTGACACAAGGAGCAGCATTTGCTTGAAGCAAGGGAGGATTTACTCTTCCTTGTCTTTCACCATGAAAATAATGGCTTTTATTTCTCTCTTGTTCACTGCCCTCACATCCCTGCGTGCACTAATCCTTGACAACTCGACATACACTAATCCTTGACAGGGCGAAGAGGAGGAATATACAAATAGAGCAAGAGCAGCAACATCCTGCAGAGCAGAAACCTCTCTGCAGGGGTGTTTGGAATGTTCTCTAAGACAGGAAGAAAAGGAGAAAGGGATAATTTACCTTTATTTAGATAGGTGGAAGTCTGAAGAGAGGAAACGTTTTGCCAATGAACAAGCAAAAGCCAGGGACAGAGCTGAGGATATTGTGTCCCAGATTTACCTCCCTGCATAAGGAATGCAGTCACTGGGATGGGAAAGAGAAAACCCCTCTCACATTTGAGTTTAGAGAGAACCAGAGCAGCCAAAGGCCCCACAGGGGACAGGTCCTGCTGCCATACTCACAGGAAGTCCATTCGGCCCCTTCTCTCCAGGAGCACCCATGCGAGCTGCATCACCCTGCGGATATAGGGAGGTTAGAGGGATGCTTGGTACCAGAAAATGGTCTGACGCAGGTAGGAGACACATTCCCAGTCTTATCCCTCCCCATCTGGGCAGGACCAAGAGCACATTGTGTCTACAGGAGGTAGGCACCCAATGGGACTCAGGGTGCAGCACATGGCCCATGTGCCCATGGGATTACTGTTCAAAATCCAGTGCTGCATCTGACAGCACTTTGTCTACAGGCAATTAAAACAAACAGATGCTTCCACCAACAGCTCTGAAAAGGCATCTCTGAAGGCCTAAAGTCAGCCAGTAGGAACCACTAAGTATAGGGACACAGCTGAGCTTGGATCATCCCTGCATGGCCCATATGTGCATCTTCTCTCTTGGGATTAATTAATAGAAGCCACTTCTCTCTTCTTCACCAGTTACACTAATGGCAAACTCTGTAGCAGCCAAAGCTTTCCAGCCACGTTCTTCACAGCACCAGGAGCTTTGCAGCACACATGGGATGGAAACATGCCGTGCAGTGGTTAAGTAGGACTTTACAAACCTTCTCACCATCGAGTCCGGGAGCCCCATCCCGTCCATCCTTGCCAGGCATGCCCTGCAAGCACACACAGCATGGGTTAGGGTTATAAGGAGATTGTGGTTTGCAAAACACATTCATAACAAAGAACCTTTTGGCAATGGGTCCAGCTCCAGTTGTACTGGGAGGCTTTACATTAACAGCAGTAAAACTGGGGTTACACTGAAGGCTACAGAGACCCAGCAGCAGGAGTCTGATAGCAAAGACTAAGAGGCAAGTTCTTTGCTATCATGTTGTACTTCATCATAGCCAGCAGGACATTAGTGAGACTTGAAACCTGTTTAATTGACTTACAGGCTCTCCGATGAGTCCACGAGCCCCTGGGTTTCCTTTTGGTCCAGGTCTACCCTAGAAATCAACAACAAATCCTGTGTTATCCAGGATTGTCCTTGTTTCAGGCACAATCCTTCAGAACAATCAGTCCACAAAGATAAAACTCAGACTCTGTAGGGACATTTCATTGGCTCCTATCCTGCTCAGGTAGGCACAGCTGTTCTTTTAGGACACAGCAGAAAACTGGCACAATTCTGGCTGTAACTCTTGATCATTTCAAGAGATGGAGATGTAAGATCTGACCCCTGTGCTCTAGGCTGTAAGCAGCACTTGGGCATGTTTAATAAGACTCAAGCATCTCATTTTTGAGAGGAATACTTTCATCCCTTTCAAACCAAGGTGGGGACAAGCCATAAGAGACACTGACACAGACCCCTTTGATGTCACATCCCATATCTGAGCAGACAGGTGTTTTGCTGCACTTACAGTATCTCCTTTGGGCCCCCTGAATCCTTGAGGTCCTTTGTTTCCTTGTTCTCCCTGTGACAGAGGAGGAAAAGCCATTGAAAGCACCTTCACCACACAGTGACAAGGACTAACGTTTCAAGGGTGTAAGTGATGGAGGGTGTTGTGCTGTTTGCTGCTGTTAGCAGAGGAGGGAGCATTCACATTCCCTTAGGAGCTCGGCTGTGCTGCCTCAGTTACACTCTGTAATTCCTGACACAGATGAATTGCAGCAGGGACTTTGCCAACAATCCCTCTGGGCAGAGACCATCATTTAATGAAGTGATTTCTTTAACCAGAAGCAGAGTGGGAGTTTTCTGTCTGGATCCTGCTTGGTGCAATGGAATGTTGGCTGGACAGCGAGCACTCATGTTTAGTTCAGATTAATACCTTCTATAACTGCAAAGACCTAGGAGGGGTCCCCAGAGGGGATGTGGTGCATCTTTAATACACAATGATTTCTGCTTGTAGCTGTGGACACCTGGGAATAGACCAGGCTCCAAGGATGCAAGCTCAGGATAGCACTTACTGATTCCTCCTCCTAACTCTCCTTCCCAAGCACAACACAGATTCCCTTCTCAAGCTGCTGATGCTCAGGGAAGAGCAGTAAGGAAGAGAGAGCAATGGAAACGTGGTGAACTTGTTCTGGGACAAGACATCATCTATCTGGGACAGGTGGAATAACATTGCTCTAACTGGAGGGAAAAGGCAAAGGGAATGATCTGATGGAGATGAGCGCACTCCTGTTCATCGGCAGCAAAGAGTTTAGTGCAGGAGGAAGAAACTTGAGGCTTTGGTTGTGGAAAGCAGTGTCGTAATGATGCAGATACATACGGCTTTCCCTGGAGGTCCTGGGATTCCAGGTGGCCCTCGGAAACCAATGTCACCCTGCAAAGAGTAATACATCACTGTAACACTGGGGTAGGCAGAGGGGGCAGTGACAGTATCCCTACCTCATACTGCAGTCTAAGAAAACACAAGAGCCCTGGAAAGCCACCCCATTCCTGCAATGATCCCCATCTGGACCAGCAGGTTTTCACTCTGGATCTCTGTGACTCGCTGATACAATTCATGGCCTTGTTATCCTGATAACACACTTGCTCCTAAATAAATACATGACTTTATCCAATTCAAAGCTACTCTAGACTGATGGTCAAGGGACCCTGGCGAAAGCCCAAAGCCACAATGAGCTAAAGAGTGACCCTGTTCTCACTGAGGAGCCTTCTCATGTCTGAAAACCTTTGTCCACCAGTGAGTCTTTGCTTTTCTCTTCTAAAGAGACAGGACAGAAAGTGAAACGCTCACAGAACGCTCCTCAGGTTTCTATAGGGCTCTTCAGCACTGTCAGTCTCACAGGGACAGAGCTTTGTCCTTCTGGTCTGGATGCTTACATCAGGCTGGGCCTGATCCTGTCAACCCCTTGGGTATGAAGGCTCCTCCTGCCTTTGGAAGGAGGCTGCACTGGGGGGTGCAGGAAAGAGCCAGCACTTTACAAGCTCCCCAGTGGTAAAGACAAACAGAACCTGGCCCTTGCATGAGACAAACTGGTGGCAGAAGGAGGGAATAGACTCAAATCGGGTGTTTATGCTTACTCTGTCGCCAGCCGGACCCATTGGACCAGGGAGGCCTCTTAGTCCTCTTGGGCCCTAATTAAGGAAACCAATCAGTTAAAACCCCATCACTGTTAAACATAAACCAGCAGAACAGCATCGAGGTAACAACTCATCAACACAGAAAGCATTAGGGAATAGCGAGAAGGAGCAGAAAGCTCAGCCTTCTGATGCACATTATCCTCTATGGTGACAACACTGAGCAAGCAACACTGTGCTGATACCCCAATATAGAGATGTATTCTGATACAGGTCTCCTGGCCTGTCAAGCCAGCACAGAGCTCAGCTTTCAGATCCACCCAAAAGGTGCCCAGCGCTTTACTGGATCAGTCATCACTTGGATGTCTCACCCAAGGAGCAGAACCAAAAGCAAGACCTGAATTAAAGCTTGGTGAAAGCAGAACGATTTGTTTTATCCCCAGCATCTGTTCTATGAAGCAAGAACTGTTTGTGTAACACAAGGTGATTGATGGCACCATTGAGTTTCACAGTATGAAAGTCAATGGAATTGGTCTGAAGAGCAATTGTTACCTGCAGGCCAACGCTGCCAGGGATGCCAGGAGGACCCGGAGGGCCAGGACTGCCCTAGGGGAGAAAGATCAATCAGACAAGGGGTGAGCCAGCATGAACCTGACAGCACAAAGCCAGGGAGCTTCCCATCTCCTTTCTCCTTCAGCTCCCTCCCACCCGGATTTATGCTTCGGGATCTGCATCCCTATTACAGCCAATTTCATCCCCACACAAGAGCACTCCATCAGTCAGGAATTCACCTGAGTGATTAATGCAGGGCTTTTTCCTGAGCTGACACCCCTGCATGTGAAACAATAGGTGTTAACTCCTCAGGCTGAGCTGAGCATTGTGATCATTGGGAAGATAGGTTTCCTGGGAGTACTAGCACACGGCCACACATGCAGAGCAATGGAAGCCAGTGTGCTTCAGTCACCATAACTCCTTGTTGTTCAGCCAATTGCCTCATTTCTCCTTGTCTTGAAGGAATCATTTATGCTGCTTTTAAAGAGAAAACCCCTCCCCTGTACCCTTTCAGCTGAAGTTTACCTTCTCTCCTTCTTTTCCTATTTCACCAGGTTCTCCTTTGTGACCAGTGTGTCCCTAGAAATGAGAGCTCTGGTTATTCACATTCCAGTACAGGATTGCTTCAAAACGTAAAGGTAGCTGTGAGACCTAAACCCACACAAAAAACCTACTGGGAAAAGAACCTATACCTGTGTTGTAACCATGTGAATGGAGGTCAATTCTGGAGCTGTTTGGCCATGCACACCCCTGTGCTTGGTATCAGTGTGTCAGAATTGGTCCAGTTTCAGGAAATGCCCCAGCTTTGGTTTTCAAGAGTGACTTGTGGCTACAGGTATCTGGATTTCAGTGGCAGGTCAGGGACCAGAACTTGGTTCCCATCACTTCTGAAAACAGGGTCAAAACGCTTCTGAAAACCCCATTCTGCATCTTTAACCTCCCTTTTCATGCAAGTCACCTCTAATGTCTGCAGCATCAAGCTTGCAAAGAAACCCATATCCCACTGAAACCTTTCTATAAACTCAGACTCAATTTGCTTCTTGGCTCCCTTCCTACAATTATGGGAGAGACCCAGACCAATTTCAACCATGGCAGATGTTATTCATCACCATGAAAAAGGTCCTGGGCATCATTTGCATCATAATTGGAAACCCACACAGGTTCTTCCCATTTCCTAAGCTATCAATTGTGAATAGTTCTACCCTAAGCATTGTGTATTTTGAACTACATTTATGACTCAGCTCAGAGACCAAACAGACCTGCACACAATTCATGTCAATCATAGCAGGGATGGAGAGGGAGATGTTTAACTGCTGAATGAGTTTTCCTATGGCCACAACTTAGGATTCATGTACCAGAATGAAACAACATAATCAGGAATCTGGCTGGTGCTATAAAATGACAGTTAAATTGTATGTAGTCATGTAAGTTAGGTCTTGCTTTGCTCACCTTATGCAAAGGGTTGAGTTTCATTTGCAGGAATAAGCAGCTGTATTTAAATCCTACATCTAACACAGGCTGCAAGGGATGGAGCCACAAAACAATGTGCCTGCAAGTGCAAGTACTCGAAGGATGTAAAGCCTCTTGCTGAAGGTGAAGGGAGAGCACTCACACTTCACAGGATTGACTTCAGCTATTACTACAAGGGTGGGAGCAGCAAAGAGGGCACAGTTGCATCCTTCATCCTCCTCTTGTCTCATATTTGGCTGCTTTAGGGAATCTTCTGTTTCAACAGCATCAATACAGGGCTGGTTTGGAGGTGTGGAGCTATACATTGTGCATAAAACAGGGGTTCACAGTGGTGTTTACTCCTGTATCTGCAGGTGGTGTTTTCCTTACCTTGAACCCTGGCATTCCTGGGGGACCTGGAGGACCTGGTGGGCACAGAGCTGGGCACTGCAAGGAAGAGAAACACTCTGGTTTATCAAACACAAACAGCACAGCCAGGGAAGCTGGTTCTATTGCGTGGGAGAGGTGGAGAAGTCATGTGGGTTTTGGCCTTAAATCCACTAAATCTTAGGGATTCATAGCATCATGCATTGATCATAGGCATTTCCCTATGGCAAAAGGTCCTAAACAGGTCCTCAGGCCCCCAGTAACCCATAAAACAGTGATTTCTGAATGGTTTGCTTCACTGTGAACATGGACTGTGAGAACTTCTGAAGGCTGACAATTGTTCACAGGCCAGAATGCTGAAGAATCACAGCTCCCAGTGAAGCTGGATCGGTGTATTGTACATCATTAGGAACGTATTTCACGCTGGGTATTAATTCATCCCTATGGATTTCCTTCGCACTACTCACCTAACTGAAACAAGAGCAAGCATTAGAGCATATTGGAAGGGGACCTATAAAAACAATTACCCCAATACCTATAAGCTGGTACCTGCAGATGTCTAAGGGTGGTTGGGAACTCAAGTCTGACTCTCTGGTTTGGGAACAAACAGAGCACGCATGGGAATTTAATGGGGCTCAAAAGCCATACTATAAAAAAGTTATCAAAAGAGAATGAGGTTTTCTCCTGCAGCTTTTCTTTCATTTATTTTTCTTTCTTTTAATAAATCTCAGGCAACACCTCTGCAGCAGAAATTTCATTTTCTAGTATACTCCACAGAGTAACTTCAATTAAACCTGTAGAAACAGCATCATTTTCCATTACCTTCCATGTAATTTGCCATAAGGCAGCCTCAACTGAGCTTTTTGGTGGCACAGCAATTAAAAACCCAAAGATGAAGTCATAACAGCAGCTGTGAAATGGGGAAGCATCACTTTTATCATGCATGGACTTTACAGGCCTCTCATTCCCCCAAAAGACAGGAATCAGGACTCTGTTCTAAGGAAGGATGCCTAAACAGAGCATATGCCCAGAGGAACCCGGTGCCACCATCCATGGAAATAAACAGCGCTACACACACAACCTTTTCTCTTGTAAAGCAGGATTAGAGGCAGAGGCATGAAAAGCTGTTGTCATTTACCAAATGCTAAGGTTTTCCAAGTGAAGGATGTGTGCAAAGCCTGTATGTTGTAAAACAAACTGGAAAGCAAAGATAAGGGGAAAATCAAACCCAGGGCATCTACCTCCTCAAAAGAACATTTCAGCCTTGTAAACACACACACAAGGGTTATGTATTCTGCAGTGAGGCAGTTCAGACCCACATCTGCAGGTCTGGATGGTGCAGGTTTAATGTCACCTATGTATGCTAATGAAAAGTCACAGCAAGGATTTAGATTGGATCTAAGGAAGAAATTCTTTACTGTGAGGGTGCTGAGGTACTGGAATGGGTTGCCCAGGGAGGTTGTGAATGCTCCATCCCTGGCAGTGTTCAAGGCCAGGTTTGACAAAGCCTTGGGTGATATGGTTTAGTGTGAGATGTCCCTGCCCATGGCAGGGGGGTTGGAACTGGATGCTCTTAAGGTCCTTTCCAACCCAAACCATTCTGTGATTCTATGGTTAAACCAAAAGCATATTTCCATAAAGAAAACCTACCTGAAGGTCCCCACCACCATCGGGAATTGCTCCTGGAAGACCCTGCAGTCAAGGAATGCGGTCTTTTAAATACATCACAACAAACATTGGGAGGAAATACAATCTGTAGGAAATGCACTTTACAGACACAGCTCCATTGGATCAGCACAAGGCAGGCACCCAGCCCCACAGCTTAAAATGCATGCTCTGAACCTGGAGCAGTGCTCAAAACAGACATGTCAGGGATGTTATCACCCTCTAGAGATGCACAGCTGAGCTTTGAGCCTTATGTGATGAAGGCAGCAACTTGAGAAGAGCATCTGTGCACAGCCACCTCCTGACCTGGGCAAAACTCCTTGGGAAAGACCTCCGGATCCCACTATTCAACCCTCTAGGGACACCACAGCAAACCCAAACCAGAGACTTGCTGGTTTCAAGCCCCGCTTTCTGGCCCTACAAGAACACGTCATGATCCAACTACATAAACCTCACTGGAGAGAATGGGAAGCACACCCTGCAATCCCTTTATGCCACAAAGCCTGGATGTCATTGGGTTCCTCCACCCAAACAATAACCAGGAGATCATCCACACACCAAAGTCCGGGCAGTGGAAAGCCACTGCTCTCCTTGGGGTACAGTGTTTATGGCCTGATGAAGCTTAGTCGGGAAAGGGAGTGCTCATGGCATTCACAGCAAGTAAAAAGTATCTGTGCTGGCAGCAAGAGGAAAATGTTGGATGCTTCCAGGGAATTATCCCATATCTATTTACTTACGGGAGGTCCGGGTGGTCCAGGAGGCCCTGGGAATCCCGGCAGCCCAAAAGGTCCCTAAAAAGAGTGGAAATCATCAGAATCCCCCTTCTTAACCATTTCAGTTGCAAACACAAAGAAGAGGAAGGGTGGCTACCAAATACCACTGCAGACTTGTGAATGGGGGACAAGGTATCCCTAATGGGACTAAACTGTACCTTTCTTTCTGCAGAGGGTTCTATGATTGGAAAGAGAACAGCGGATGCATATGGAAGTAGAGCAATTAGGACAGAAGAACATAGCCCTGTGCCTACACTGGCTCTGTACCTCTCCAGTGGAGCTGTGGGCACCCAAAAATGATGCTATGCTCCCCCATATCAGACCCATTCTGTGCAGTAGCTCCTTTTGAGGATGCTGAATGTACAGGCTAGCTGGTAATTAATCTCTGTTGTTGTGACATTGGCTGCTCTTTTATCTCTATACATAGTTGGCAAAGGAAGATGTGGTTGCATTTGCACATCTCTGGCATTGCACCGGTTGATCAGAGTGACCCTACACAACCTGATACAAGGAATAGTGTTGCTCGTGGGCATTCGTAGAGCTTATAGCTTCTTGTGCATCACACTTCCACAATGGGATAAGAGACCAGAAATAGGGGGTTGGAACTTGATGATCTTAAGGTCCTTTCCAACCCTAACTGTTCTATGGTTCTATGATGTTAGAATTGTGGCATGTCCAGTAAATGAGGATCAAATGATAGGAGAAACTCACAGGAGGACCCCGAAATCCATTTCCACCTGGGAGCCCACTGGGTCCTGGAGGCCCCTGTAGAACAGAGAGAAGAGCTTTTATACCCATGGAGACCTTTCATAGCTGCCAAAGCCTAGGAGCAAGCAAACATCCTGGCTGTATTCCCTGCCTAATCCCCACTGAGGAGCTCAATCCTGCACCCAGACAATCAGTTTACCAATGCCCATCTCTTTTTGCTCCACCTTCCCATAGAGCATACTGTTATCACCACTGCATGCTGCCAGCATCTGCATCCCCTCCAACACAGGGCAGTGCCCCAGGAACCCACTAAACAAAAGCTGCCCCAGAATTGGGTGCTTCCAGTGATTACAAAGCTGCTGTGCCTTGAATTCACATCAGTGTCAACCGCCTTGGTGTTAGGATAAGCACAAAAACCCCATAAAGCTGCCAACCTGCAGGACTCCACATCCCTCTGCCTGGCACAGGAGAGGGACACAAGGCCTGGAATGGGTTTATAACACCCGGGGTACCCCATAATGATAGTATAATGATTTAAACTCTTTATCCTCATTACTTACTGGAGGTCCTGGTAGTCCTTTGCCCTGGAAACAACATTTAAACCAATAAAAGGTCACTTAGGAACTGAACATATAGGAAGAAAAGCAAACATCAGAAAATGCTGCTTAATCCTTTCAAGTTTCCTTAGCACTCCCCCATCCCCAATTACTGTAATTTGCAATCAGAGCAAAGCTGGAGTCTTGATGAATCCTTTTGTTGCCTCTAGTAATTTATATTCCCTTTACATCACTGTTACCTATGAGACATCTCAAAATAAAGCCACATACGATGATGTGATAGTGGGACACAGTTATGAAGACAATGTTATAGTTCATCCACTTTTCCCTTCTTTCTTCTCATTTTTAACAGATATTATTTCATGTCTTATAATTTTGATAGCATTTGATATGCTAACCTTTATTCCAAGGCTGGCTCGCTTTATAACATCTCAGAGACTAAACCCAGGTCCTGTGTTACCAGAACAGGTCATACATTCATATTTAAACACTTCAAACAATCTTTTCACTCATTCAGGCTTTGATCCCTTTGTTTGGGATGCAAAGCTTCTCATCTGCTCCTGGTGATGGGTTTGGCATAACATTACACACCATTTTACATAGGCAGTTGTAGGAGTTACTTACAGCAGGTCCAGGTGGCCCAGAAGGTCCCAATGCACCCTACAGGAATAAACCAGAGTGAAAACTAGCAGGGATAAACCAGAGTCCTCAGTATGGGTGGACATCAACACCTGCCCCCCTTGACACCAATCTCTGCTTGGGAACTCCATCAGTGCCTTACAGAAAGAGCTCACAACTGGAGATGCTCAGCTGAATTCACAAGCAGGACAGAAATCTATGGATAATGACCCTGTCATTCCTGATGGAGCTGGAAAACATCCCAACACAGTGCTGCTGGCTGTGATCCCAGGGAAGACGCTGGCCCTTTCCTCATGTTCTGCGTACCAAATGGGATTAGAAACATTTCCCCTTGTTATGCTGAAGGAGAAAGATACAGAGGACCCAAGGCCTCATTAAGAGCAGTCTTGTGAGGAGAAAGCTGTGATCCAATAAAATCAACTCAGCTGCAAATGTCAGCTCCTTCATTCCTCTTGCTGCAGGTGACCCTGATTTGCTTCCACTCCCTTTCATCTTTAGGCTCAACTCCTTACAACTACTGATGGTTGTATAAGGGACAAGGTGGGATTTCCTCTTGCAAAGCAAACACTGAATTCCTGACCCCTTCCCCTAATCCTGCCCATACTGAAACCAGCTGCACAGCCCCTTTCTGCTTTGGCCAACATGATAAAGGGTCAGCAGAGTACCCAAAGTGCCAAGTGTTGGCACTTTCCTCTCCTTGAGTTTGCTCTCTTTGTGTGTCTAAGGTGCATCAGTGAATGTTCCTGGCATGGTAAAAGATCATCAAGAGTCTGATGCGATTCTATTAAGTTCCAAGGAGAGCCTCTGACTTACACCTTGATCTTAATAACATTGTCTGACTCAACTCATTCTCCTGGTAGCAATGTTCTTTCTTTTCTGATTAGAAAACAATCTCACCGTCATTTCTCACTCTAAAGTAATGTATCCTATGAGTACACACCTATGGAGCACAGGAAATACTTGATGAATCTGACAGTCATAAAGAGATGTGAATAATGATGTTTTCCTCATTGTTCATAGTGGAAAGCACCAAACCTCAAACGGGTCTTTGAACACATTGTAATGAACGACACTCAGCAGCACTGAGGTCAGAACTCAACTTGCTCCTGGCTAAAAATAAAGGATATTTCCAATTGGAAAAACAAGTAGGCTCGATCTAATCACTCTGGAAGCAGAACCATGAGGAAAGCCAATGGATGATGGTGGCAGGAGATACGTAAGATAAACCCCATTTTTCATGTTGCCTTCCAGTACTCTGTTCCTGGTCACACATGAATCACTGTTGGATTGATGAAGCATAGCATATAGAGGAAATGTTTAGCAATAATATAGCTAAAACCTCTCTTCCATGAGCCCACTTCCATATGCTGAACACCTTCGCTCTCAGATGCTCCAGATAAATATGCTTATTTAGAAGGAAGTCATAGTGTTCAGCATGAATTCATTCCCACAACAGTAGGTAGACCCCAGCTTATTTCAGTGATTCCTGGGAGACTTTGCTTCTCAAAGTTGGGATAAGAAGGGTGCCCTTTCAGAGTGCTAAAGCTTTTAGAGGTTTTTCCTTGTCTCCAGGCTTTTATTAGACCAATTAAAACGATTTCCCAGATGGATCAGTGACCTTGAAAAGCTCCCATAAATGACAACAGGTCCCAGGTTTGCCCCATGCTGGCAAATTGAGTTCGGAGGTACAGGAAAGCATGTCAAATCAGAGCATGTAGTTAAGGTAACCATGCCTGTGTGCTGCTGCTGAACAGCTGAAGAGGCAGCTCTTGTGCCCAGAAATGATCTGCTCAATTACCCTGCAAACTAGGAGCTTGTGTGCTAAAGTGGGCATGGGCAAACACTACTGCTGGACGTAAAGCAGAGGCACAAAACTGCTCACAGTCTTCTGCCTGTGCTCCTGAGCTTCTCTGGTTTAGAAATCAGGGATCAGTTCCCAGGAGGTGCTGGATTCCTGCCCCACTGTCAGAGTCGTCAGGATTTTGCAGCACTGGATCTTTAGGGAGAAAGATGGGCACAAGGAAAAGTAAAGGAGATGGGGTTTAGTGCAGTGCTGATGGATGGAGGCTTGGATGTTGGGTCCTGCCACTGAGCTTTCCCCGTGGCCAAGCAAGCTTTGCCTTGCGCATGGGAAAGGTAGAAGAACATAACAAAGATAGATGGCTTTATCACTCATTCCTTTAACTAAATGAGACAGCTCACAGAGTTTGGAGCTTTGGGTAACACCTTGGAGCAACAAATGGATTATTTGAGATATATTGAACATGTTTTTAACCTCTGCATGCTGTGATGTGTGTTTGTCCCATCACTGCAGCTTCCAGCTCAAGAGACCACTGAACCACCTGAGGATACAAGCTTTATCTTCCCACATCAGGAGGCAGGAAAATAGCTATGCTGGATAAGAATCTGTGCTGAATGTTTAGTTCTTAATGTCACAAGGAGGCCTTTACAGCCCCATGATGATCTGAAGGACATGTGTAACATCTCAGGCAATCATTTGTCTATCCCTGTGGTGCCCCTTAGCAGAGCTGCAATAGGCAGGAAGCAAGAAAAAACCCCTCTTACGTCTTGCTATGCTGGCTGGGGAAGTTTATGCCAAAGCAACTAATAATGTCAACCATATGGACAGCCCCAGAATTAGCAAAAGTCAATACACAGTAGCAGTAATTACAAACATAACAGAGCTACGTACTCAGGCTGCAAATAAAGGCCAGAATAGCTTCCCTTTGATAAACTTCATCATTAAGCCTTAATGACTGCTTCAAGGAACTTTTCAGATACTCAAAATACCATCAGAGCTGTTCTGCACTGGTACTCCCACCACTGAGGCTGCCCAGGCCCATTCAAAGCCACATTAAAGAAAGATGGATTTCATGCCCTGCCTAATGAAAAGCCATCTGGGGCTTCATTGCAAGGGCCCAAGTATTCTGCAAGGATTTATGGATAAATAAAGCCTTGTAATCAACACTTGAATGTCACCAATTTACAAAGGGATGAGGAATCATCAACGCAATCAGTGATAACGTTCATTTAAAGGGACTTAGGCTCTAATGTGGTACTCACACGGTCTCCTGGAGGCCCATCTGGGCCAGGTGGGCCATCATTTCCTGTTAAACCCTGAAACAGCATAAAGAAAGTTGATGAGGCCCTTTGGGAAAACACTCATGCTCATATGAGATATATAAGGGAAGATGACAATATACTCACATCCACACCAGGAAGGCCAGGCAATCCGGCTTCACCAGCTGCTCCAGGCTTCCCTGGTGCACCTTTTGGCCCCTAAATCAGATGCAGGTGTGATTATGACGATTGTTTTTAACACAGTAACAAGAGGAATAGGATGTGTGTTGATACAGGCTACAACATGGAAGTTCATTTGTTGACGTTCATCTCAAGCCATGCAACATGGAAGAATTCCTGCACAGAGATGAAACTTGCCATGAATCCCAACTCTTAATTTGGATTTGGTGTTTTGGCTCAGTTCCACGTACTCAGAAAGCTGTTCCTAGTAAAGGGGTAGAAAGGGATGGGGCAAGTGGCTCAGAGCAAAGAGCTGTGCCACTTGGTACAGCGCTGAGCAGCCCTTGGCAAACTGAGGAGCTGAAGCAGACTCAGGCCAATGCCAAAACCAACCGCATGTATGTGGCTTGGTGCTGGTTTTGTTGTGCTGGTGGCAGATGAGCTTTATCTCATGGATATCCTCTGCTAGCAAAGAAGCAGGAGGATGGGTTTGAACCCAGGACCAGTGCTGAGCATCTCCACTCCTGTGCATCCCTTAAGGAAATTCTGCTGCAGATCAAGAGGAAGATGAGCCAGGCTTAGCTCTTGCACTGTGTCCCTTTCCAAAGGAGAAGCAAATCAGTGTCAGCCACAGAATACTCACCGGTGGGCCTGGCAAACCAGGAGGGCCAGGTTCTCCCTAAATGAAAGAGAAAGACATCAGTGTTAGTGCTGAACCTCCTTCTGTTGCCTTGTTGCCACAATGGTGTTTCCAACTGTCACAGCACCCAAGTCCCCCTTCATGCCCACTCTAAGATTCACCATGCTCAGTCTTATGAAGATGATGCTCTAGATCCTGCCACCACCTAAAGCAGGATGAACTTTAGGGGTTGAAACTAGACGATCTTGAAGGGCCCTTCCAACCCAAACCATACTATGATTCTATGACCACAAATAGCCTTTTCCATATCCATGGTAGTAGATCTGGTGAAAGCCACATCCTCAGCCTCCCAGAAAGAACCAGTGCTTCCGAATGATGCCCAGCACCTACAACTTGTCCCAGGTATTTGCACTTGGGATTGCCTCCAAGCGGGGCAGAGAGGAAGCTGAGTATCTAGCCAGGCTTTCAAACATCTTCCTGATGAAACAAGGGGATATGATGATAAGCTCCAGGTATCCAGGACACAGCATGAAAACTGTGGCACTATCAGGAGTTTGCAACAACCAGAAAGTGAAGAAGTTGGTTTCCCATCTCATCCTCCAGTCCCAGTTCCCAGTGTCTGGATGGTTCCTTCCCCTCTTGGCTTCGGGAGAAGTGCATTAAACACTGCAAGAGGCTCAGGTATGGAGGGTGAGCAGAGGGGAAGAGGCACATGGATACCCTGGAAGAAGAAAACCTATATGGAAAAAGGGTTTATTAAGAGAAACAACACCCTCCCCACCTTGGAGCGGATAATGCAGAGTCAGAAGGCACTCAGTGAAGTTGTGGAATTTATAGTGTGTTTCTATATTTACTGTGTCAGCAACTGTGAAGTCTGTGGGCAAATCCCTCAAGACAGGCTGCTTTGAATTGCTCAGGCGAGGATTTATGTGCTGCACTGGGGAGTGATCAACACAGACCAGAGAGTCATTGAACAGAGGGATCTTTATGCTCTGTCTTGCTGAAGCGACTCCTTTGCCCCCAGCTTTTTCCATAAATAGTTATCATTATCATAGGTGGAGAAGGTCTCCTGCCAAGGAAATGAAAGGAGCCGTTCTTTTGCAAGGAAGGGTTTGAAAAGGCAGCTAGAAATGGCAGCAGAAGTGGTTTACTCCCTTCTCCATCACCTGAGATTGCCAGCCCCTTGCATGTTTCCTCGCCTATGTGATGGCAACCTAAGCAGCAAGGTCACAGCATCAGCAAAGCCTATTTGGGACCATCTTAAACCTTGACCCAGCCATCGTGGACCCCTGCGGGACTCTGCAGGAGCACCAGAACTTCAGTCAGCTGAATCAAAAGCCTGATCAGGGTTCATATCCCTAATGCCAGATCACTGGGAATTAGAGGCAAAGGCTGTCAGCAAGAGGAAATGCTCTCCTGGTGCTAGGGTTATTCTGTCTTAGCAAGTCAAGGCAGGAGATGGAGAGGGGGGGATTAAAAACACAACTTGATTTTTGCAAAGCGACAATTGCTCATTAGCAATTTGGGGAATTACATCCCCAGAAATAATTCCCAGGGACTCGTAGCCAATTCTTTCGCTCACAACATGCAGCTTCTATTCTTGGGAGGGAGAGATGCTGCTTGTTAGCGAGGATGAAACGTGAAGTGTGTTAAAGGCTGTAATTATAAAGTATTTCAGAGGGACTTCACGTTGCAAACTCCACTTTTGTGTCTGCAGAAAGGCAAGGATAAAAGCAGCAGCTTCTAGAAATCACGTTTATGGGGTTCATCCAGGGTTCGTTTAGAGATAGCCTGAATAACTCAGCTGTATGTTACACACTGCTCACTGCTTGCAGCCGATGGTAAGGGACTGTTGAACACCTCAGCAATGCTCATCCGACTCGGAGACCATTCAGCAGCTCTTCCCACACAGCATTCATCCAAAGCCATCTGTGGAGATGATCCAGCTGGTGGCTTATAGAGTTCAGGGAACTTGCATAGAAAAGTTCTGACTGTGCTTCAGAAAAAGTCTCATCATTGAAGTAATAATGGGTTTCATTCTTTGCACTGATGGAATTGATGCTCCCACTCGAGCTCCACATGATCCTCTCCATGCAGCACTATGACAATGCAGAGCAGTGCTGGGTTTTCTATGCCATCATTTTGGAGGGTATTGCAAATGTATGACTATGCTGAACACCAGCCACAGCCCTGCATCTCTTCTTCTACACGGTTCCTTAAAGGCCTCAGTATCCTACTGAGCAGCAGGAACCATCCCAGAGCCTGTCCCTGACCAGCTGGAATGAACACACGATGCTCACATGAAAAGGGCACCTGAGCACTTGACATCCATAGGAGGGATGTAGATGAGGGCTGTTCAAATGAGACACTGTTCCTGCACAGCCAACACTCCAAGCTCAAGCTGGGATTGCAAAGACTCTGCACCTTAAGTACTTTATTCAGCCATTTGATGTATTAGGACCAAAGATCTCCATGTTAGTTAGATGTTGCTATTTGGTCATTTCCCACAGGGAGCTTCCAAAGCTTTTGGCAAAGGATAAAAGGGAGCAGGTTCACATGGCTAACATCTCTCCAGGATCCTGTTTCCAAAAGCAATCAGGAGTGATGCTGGTGCTGTTCCAGGATTGAGGTGTAAAAGATCCTGTAGAAAGCAGGAACCGAACAACACAATCACAGGGATCTGTTTCTTTCCCCATTGCCCATACGCAGAAGTTGGTTACGACTTGACATCTGAAGGGCTTGATCCCTCCTAAATCCTTCTTTTTCACTCTGTACAGAATCACAGCCAGCCTTGCCCAGAGCCCATTGGCCATACTGATTCCAGACACTCACTATTCCCAACGTGACCATGCATCCTCTGCCCTCTTCCAGGGTGTCCCTTAAGCCTTTTATCACACCATGAAAAACAGCGCAGAGAAACCACCGAGGACCAGCTCTGGACTTTCCATGCTACAACACCAGAGTGGGATTTTCAGTTGAAGAGCCTGTGACACTTCACAGGGACCAGCTGCAATCAATGAGGTTCTCTCTTCAGCCCTGCTCACAGAGCCACTGTGAAAGCTCCCTGCTGCAGACAGAAAAGCTCCTTGTTCACCATATGCCAGGGAACTCATACATCTTTCTTTACCTTCTTATCCAAAAGAAAACGACCTGCATGGAATGAACAGATTTTTCCAAGGCTGCTTAAAGGCTCAATTCCAATAAACTTCCTTCAGATGAGCTTTAAAAAACCCTGCTTTATTCCATAGGCAGCTTAGAGACACAAGCACTACTCAAACCGAGTATTGAAGCAGGAATCTGGCCTTCTGCGTTTGATGTGGTCTTGCTGAAGGTCCATCAGATGCACTTTTTATCCACTGCCAGCTCCAGGACACAATTCAATCCTTATCCAAGAGATGCACAGAAGAAAGATCTTTCATTTCTATGGAAACAACAATTAAATGTAATAGGACAAGCTTTTCTTCACCGGCAAGTGCTGTGGTTTGCAGCCTTCTGCCTCTGCAGGAGGTGGATGAATAAGGAACTGCTGCTAAAACAAAGGTTGCCCACTTCAGTTGCCTTTGATGCCACTACAGGCAACTCACGTCTAGCAACACACGAGCCAGATTCTGACCTCACGCATGCCAATGTAAACTAGGGATAAACATACTGACAATGCTGAAATGAACCAAATAGAAGTAAGAGCAGTGTCCAATGCTGCAAATTGGAGTTTCTTGGAGGCTCTTAGAAATGCGGATGCTCCGAAGTGTCACATAAACCTCTCCCTGAGCTACAGAACAGGCAATGACTCCAACAAACATCACACCCGTGCACTCAACCTTACGTACTACATTCCCCTTCCTCCCTAGATACCAATAAACATCCCACTTTACAAGCTGGGTCACACATCCCTGCACATACATTAGCTTTGCCCTGGAGTTGCTCTTGAGATAGGGGATTGATCCTGCAAAGAACCTGATGCCACTCAGCACCTCCACCCGCTGTGCTGACTCTTGGGAGCAAGCTGCTTCTCCAGGTCCATTCACCTCCATAGGATAACCCAAAGGCTGGGGCTCTGGAGAACAAGAGCAGCTTCTCTGCTCAGCTGGCCCTGCCTCTGCTCCACCCCTTCCCTCCCTCTGCCATACGTCACTCACATCTATGCCATCCTTCCCAGATGGTCCAGGGGGTCCTCGTGGTCCAGCAGGGCCTTGTGGTCCCACTCTCTGAAAGGACTGGGGAGGAAGAGAGGGAGAAGAGTTTATATTCGCATCAGAAATGGGCTACATCAGAAAGCAACAGCTAAATCCTACAGCTGACCCCTAAACCTGCACTAACCCTGCATCCCTCACAAACAGGGGGGACTCGGCGTTGCTCAGGACTAATGCAAGGCTCTTTGGAAAACCCCTTTGACTGAGGACATCCTCAGGGCTCCCAGTTTGTTTAGTGGGTGGCTTATATTGGGAATCAAAGGTGGTTGCTGGGTGAGAAATGGATTTGGTTGTATAGGAAATCCTCACTGCCTACAAGCACGGTTCAATTGGGGCAGCGGAAGAAATGCAAAGCCCATGGAAAATAGGTGCAAGTGAATGGCACTAAAAATTAAGTAATAGTCCCAGTCTTATGGGGTGATGGAGGAGCCAGGCAGACACTGCTGGAAACAGGGAAAAGGGGAAATTCTCCTCTATGAGCATAATGCCATTTGAAAATCTGGGATTTTGGAGGAGGTCTGAGGTGGGGGGAAGGAAAGAAAGCTCCAGTCAATGACTCCTATATGGAAAGGGCTCCAGAGAGCAACTTGCCGTAGCTTCAGTGAACAAAGGTTTCATTGTAGAAGCAGCTCTGAATTCCCAAGCCAGACTGCAAAAATTCCTCACTAACACAATGGAAAACCCTTACTGAGGAGTCACTACCCAAGGCAATAATATCAATAACACACAGGCGAGTTTCATATAAATCTGCAGTGACCAAGGGTTAGATATGCTGCAAGTGTAAAGTCTGGATGTTAATTGAGGGAAGGAGTAAAGAGTTCTGCTTCAGATGAAAACCCAGATCAGATCCGTCTCAATGGCAGCCTATACTACACTATAAAAGAGAACTGTTCCTCTTACATCCACAGGTCTCCCCTTTCCCAAGTCTTTCTCTCTTGTAACTGAAGTCCTGAATGGGAAGACAATACTTACACAGAAAGTATAAAGCAGCACTTTCTACACGAGGATACGATCTGAAAGCCTTAACTATGCAGGCACAAACCCAGATGTGCTTGCCAGGCGCTGTGCAACAGCACAAGCAACACACACAGTTTTCATGAACCTCAGACTCTAATAGCCTGCAAACAGCCACATTTCACCCTGCAGGTATAACATACACACATCACATTATCTTTTACCCTTATAGACCTTTTCTCTGGAGTATAACACACCAACGAGGCTTCTTACCTGAGCTGCTATGGTGGCTAATAGCTGACAGAGGAAGAGAAGCCCAAAAGCGGAGAATCCAGCCATGGTGCCCAGGCTCTGCCTCCCTTCCTTCCTCCTGGGCAGCTAAACCCTTTCTCCTCCAGGGTCCAGCAGATCCCTCCTCCCAGGTCTCAGCTTACACACAGAGACTCCTCTCCTCCAGATAAACCTGCGGCTCCAGCCCGAGGGGCAGAGCTCAGGAGCACAGGCTACAGGGGCTGAGCTTGGAGGAGGGAAAGAGGAGGTTTAGGAAGGAGGTGGGAGCAGGATGGGCAGCAGCAGGCAGTCAGGAAGAGCAGCCCCAGCCTACAGCAGGGAGGGAGCCTAGATTGACCAGACATAGGGATGCTGCAGGAGACGCAGATGCTCCTTAGGTCTCACATGGACCATTTCTCAAAGCCCATCACCATCTCTGTGCCGGACAGATGCTAAAGCAACACAAAGCGAGTTATTCAGTGCCTGAGGCTACCCGACTTCACTAGAGAAATGAACATGCCTGTAACAAGCACAGGATGCACTAAGAGACACACACTTACTGCTTTGTGAGAGGGTTTATTAGCTCTGGAGGTGTATTCACATCTGATCGGGGTTTGCTCTTTTTGCAGGGAGATCTGAAGGATGCCAGCTTGAGGAAGTGATGAATTCTGAGCAGAGAACAGATGATTGCAATGGATACAAGGAGGGAGATAAAAGGAGAAACATTCTCAGAGCTGCAAAAAAAATGTAAGGAAGAATTTCCTTTGGAATATGTGCAAGGAAGGGACAGGATGAGAGCTCCCAGCTAGGTGATCCCAAATGGCAATGCATTCATGAACACACATCTTCTGCACATACCTTCATGCTTCCCTTTATCGATGAAAGGCAATTCAATCCAAAGCAGGGCTGGGAAGCAGACAGGAACAATAGCAAGATCCACCAGGACTGAAATGACACAGCCCATTTGGTTAGCAAGAGGAGAGCATTAGTGGAAAACCAAAGCTTAGATGAAATACCAGGTCTCAGTTTGGCATCCTTGCACCAGGAGGCTTACATGAGCATACAGTGTGTGCTCATCCAGCTCCACAGCAGCCAATATTAACCATGACAGAGGGATAAAGGGCTCCAAGATTTACTAAGCTCCCACAGGATTTTGGGGACAGAAAGGGAGTGTGTGTGTCTGTCTTCAAAGTGAATTGAATGTTTCATAAGACACCACAAACCCCACAGAGGATGAGCAGCGCAGTCACTACAGCAGCTTCGCACAGAGCTGGCATCTCCTCCTTCACACTGAGGCCAACTGATGGCAAGAGGGAAGGCAAAGAATCACAGTTCCTCAGACACACATTGCTCATAGCAAGGCAGGGATGAGGATTGCTGTGACAGGAGCCTGCTTATGACCAGCAACAGAAGAACCCTGGGAGGATTCATCATGGACTGGTCCTCATCTCCTCCCATGTCCCCAGGCAGACAGGGCACAGCTGAAGGGACACAGTGACTTCAGAAAGCATCACCACAAAGACACCACTGTGCTTGTGTCCTGTGGTGGGGTAGATGGATGTGGTCATGTCCTACCCTCAAAGATGAAACAAGGAGAAACTGGTACGCATCAAAGTCATGCTTTAATAGGTGACATTAACATAACAGACTCTGTGATACAGTTCTGAGTGCTGGAAACATCCTGTGAACTCACTGCAAACACCTACAGCCAAAATCAAACCTGATCAGGATCGGGAATGGTTTTGGTTTGAGCACTTCAGACCAGGGCTCACAGTGAAATCCCATTAAACACAAAGACAAACCACACATCACCCTAACAAGAGGGATGATCTATGCCCCAACTGAGCACGTATTCACAATGAAAACTTCATTAAAAAAGAAAATTACTATAAATCTGTACAAAAGCAACAATTAACAATTTTGTTATGAATCTTTTATGAACGATTTTTCACTCAACATCTTCAAGTATCTCTATCTGTAGTTCAGTGTATTCTCATTGGCCTTGTAACTCTGTCTGTTCATAAGAAAAAGTGGTCTTTTAAAAACATTAAAGCCTTTTTCCAGCATGTGTGTGGCCCTGAACATTAGATGTTAGGCTTGCAGACTTGTACATGGCATGCTGGATCAGTACCCACCAATATGGGAAGACAAATCACAGATCAAACTCCTTCAAAGGTAAAGCTTCTTAAGAGCTGTAGCAGAGACAGGGAAAACATCAGCATTGCACAGGCTACTGCATCCTCCCCCCCTGCAAACGCAGGCAAACCTTTAGCTACCTCCTACACAAACCAAACAGCACCTAAAAACCCCAGAACTGAACCATCTGAGCAAACAAGTGCAGACCTTTTGGCTGTTGGGAATGGTTTCCTCTGCTTCATGAAACAGGTCTCCTGTTGTAAACCTCTAGGAGCAGAAGTGCTAAACTGTTTAATGCTCCTTCGGACTCGGCTGAACGCTGTGTAAGTCAGGTGGAATAGCTAACAGAGAGGTCAGGAACATTAAGGCAGGCAAGTAGTTGGCAAGGTTTGAGTTAATTCTTGAGGGCTGTAAATAAATGAAGCAGATGAGCACTCCCTCTGCAATTAAAGCTTCAATTATCTGCCCCACAAAGCCCAGTGATTTCCAGACACATTGCACTCCAACATGCCCTCACTGACCACCAATGGTAAAAACAATCCTGCCCTTCCTAGAACTGGGTTAAATCCGACACATTGGACATCATGCAGAGAAGAGAGAAATCCCCACCAGACCACTGCAACTTAACAGCAAAGTCTGAAAAATGCAGTGACAAATATTGTGTTCTATTTTGGCAACTGCAGAAGGAAGAGCTTTGAACCAACACTGGATATAAATGGAAAGCTCTATGCAAAATCTGAAGGTTCTCCTCTCAGAAGGCAGCAGACAATTCATACTCGACTCCAACAAGCACTACAAAGCAGCTTCAGCGGTGGTAAAGGGAACACATTACTCAGCACTTTGCACCCTAGAGAACAGTATCTCTTCGAGGTTTAATACTGGTCAGAGAGCAGTTTTGACAATGTATTTTATCCCAGCCTAAAGTCAAACCCACTTTCTTTATCAGAGGAGAGGCAACAATACTCTTATGTGATGTGAAATGCATATATATACTCTTCTCTTTTGGGGGAACTGCACCTTTACTAGGAATAAATTCCCTGGGAAGGTACAGCCTTCCAAAACAACAAATAGAAGTTACACGGTAATAGAGTTCTGGCAAGTTAGGTCATGCTGCCTTACATTGAACACCATGTATTTAATAAGAACTTGACTAGCTCAAACAAGGGAACAGACCCGTTCTCCTCGCCTCTTTAAGAGGGGACATACCAAAATCAAAGTGCAAAAATCCCTGTTGCTCCAAGATAGTCCTGAAAATCAGGTAAAAACCAGGAAAAGGACACAGCCTGTCCGGGAATGACTAAATCAGTTTTCCTCTCTAGGGTAGCCAAGGGCTGGATCTCAGTGAAATCACTACAGATGATCATAAAAGAGCTGAAGAGTGGAAGTCAGACAGGGTCTAGCCTGGATCAGCCAAAGGAAGTTTATTCTTCTGTCTACTTCTGCTACCCAAACCACCACGCCGGCTCCTAGCAGTTAGGGCAGTGCCATCCTTGCTTGCTCAAGTGCTCCTTGTGCTGGTGTCACTTGGTGCTACCTGCTCCTCATCAGGTTCTGCTGCACACTCAGAGCTCTCCCGTTTGTGTGTTGCAACCTCAGTACTGTCTCCTTCAGGACAAGGGGATGCAATGCTCTGCTTAAGACTCTCTGGAGGATGTTTCGTGCCTGGGACTTCTGCTTGCTCTTTGCCACTCGCATTTTCTGCCTTTTGATGCTGTTCTACCCCATCTACCTCACTTTCCCCTTGCAGGAATGTGCTGTTGCAGTGGTGCTCATCGCTCCTTGCTGTGACTCGGTCTCCACTCGCCTCCGAGCCATCACTTATTGGAGAAGTCCAGCCAGACTTGGGCAGCCTGGAATCAACTGGGGGTCCCACAGCCCCACCATTTGCATCACCACCACTCCTCTCGCTCTCCACTTCCACAGCTGCATTTTTCTCACTGTCCTCTTCAACCTCAGTGTTTGCAGCTGATGGATTTGACTTGATCCCCATGTTCAGGTTTATGGCCAAGTTGCATGGTCTGTTTCTCGTTGTTCTTTTATCAACTTTCCTCCGTTTCACAGCAGCATCTGTGCTCTCTGCTGCTGCTGGGTCTTTGGTGCTTGCATTGTCTTCTTTCAGTGTTTCCTTGTCCTCTTCTGCTTCTATGAGTGGGGCTGAGGAGGGAATTTCTGCATCAATTGCACATTCTCCCAGGTTATGGGAAATGTTTTCAATATCAGTAGGGCTTTTCAGAGGTCCACTGTTAGTATGTACCCTATTTGCATCCAGTTTTCTCTTCTTGCTTTCCTTTGTGCAATCATTCTCTGCTGCACCCTGCACTTCTTCAGCCTCACTGCTTAAATCCTCCTCCTCCTGCTGGGTAAACGAAGCTTCTTTCGCCTCCTCATCACCTCCTCCTTTCAAAGGACATTCACTTATCTCCTCTTTTCCATCTCTATCAGTCACTTCAGGCTGCATGCTTGCAGCATCTCCAGCCTGCTGTTCTTCCTCTGGAGACTGGTTCTGATGATCCACAGAATCATCACATTTCCTACCAGGAGTTTCCTGTTTATCTTCAGTCTTTTGCTGCAGTTGTGACTTGGCAGAGCGGGGTCTGTACTTCAAGAGTTTGTGGTGTGGCCCCCACACGAAGCTGTCTCGAGGTCTGAAGTGTTGCCAAGCATAGTGAACCAGTTCTCTCCTCTTCTGTTTGCTCCGGATGGTGAACAGGAAGTAATCCAAGGCACTTCTCTTGACATTTGGTAACGTCTCCTTAACAAGAGTTTCTGTCAGGAAAAACTTTACCAAGTGCACTTGATAATGTTCATATCCCATCTCCCCCAGGCACTTCAGGATGCGAGTAATCCGCAAGTTGTTGTGGCCGAACCTGAATGAAACGGAGAAGCAAAGCTGTTAAGAGAAAGCCTTACAAGTCAATATGAACCTTCAAGCTGTCTGCAAAACATTTAGTGCATTGCTGACCATCACCTATTACAGACTATTTGACAATGCAGATGGGAGTACAGGTGGGTTTACTTTTAAAGCACCTACTGCTGCTGTCTGCCTTCAGCAGCACCTTCCTAGCCCTTCTTTCCATGTAGTTGAGGTGATCAACCTCAGCAGCCTGAGGTTCTGGCTTTCTGCATCAGTAGATTACAGCTACCATATTGGTCAGACACACAGGTCCATGCAGCCCAATCTCCTGTCCCTGAAGTTGGTCTTCATTTTGTGAGCATGCCCAGTCCTTTTAGAGCCCTTTTTACTATCATGAGAGACACTAGAATATGGAGCTCATTACTATCTCTATGATGAGACCTGCAATCATATAAAACCATTACCATCAAGTCGCAGAGCACTTTTCAACCACGGACTCCAAGCATCTTATACACATTAAGGCACCTTTATAAACAAGCAGGGAAGCAGATGGAAACACTCCCATTTTGTAGTTTAACCAAACACTCCAAAGGCCACTTGCCTACCTGTGACAATGTCTCAGTGATTCCTGCTTAAAATATGGTTTAAAACATAAGCTCTGCTAGAGCAAATGTTAACATCTCTAAGTCTGTATTTTGTATTTCAGCCAGAGCAGCGTGAAGAATGCCTGCTGTTAACAGCTGCACTGGATGGAAAAGAGCACCAGGCTCAGCTGGTTTACTTATTATACTTGTCACTTAAAGTCACTGAGAGCATGATGACCTACAAAGGCTGAGCCAAGTTAAAAAGACTTTAACTGGCTAACTTTCCTATCAGTAAAAGCCTCCATTCCTCAAGGGCTGAGGGTTTTCTTGACTTCCTTTTCCTCTTCAAAGAGCCTGCCTGCAGTAATGAGCAGCAGCACAGACAGACACTCACCGGTTCAAGTTCTGAAACCGTTCAGCCCAATTCTCTGCTCTCTTGAGTTCTCCAGTTTCCTCGTTGATCAGAACGATCCCATAAAATCCCAGCATGAGCTGATAAGCACGGATAAACCTTTGCATAACTTCCTTGGACTTCTTAAAGGCCTGGAAACAAGACAGGGCGATGAGTACAAGGTGCAACTCCCTAATGACCTGCACTGGTTTCACCTGCACCTGAATCATAAACAAGGCTTATTTTATCACTATATCACTAAGCATTTAATTGGCTTGGGTAGCTACTGGCAGGCACAAGATAGAGGAATGCTTAACAGTGCTCACCTGAGCTCCCTTCTCACTACAGCCCAAGGAAGCAATTTAAAAACCTCTATAGACTTCAAATATAAGGAAAATCCCATTACCCTTCAGATCTCAAAAGACAAAAGCTTAAGTACCTGGATTTCTCGACATGTGAGTGGTTTGGCACACCAGTTCATCCCAGGTTCACGTAACGGGAATAGCCTGAAGGGAAAGGAATATTCAGTGCAGATGAGCAAAGATGACATCCAACTAGGGCACCTGTTTGTTTAAACTAAAAAGATTCCAGAAACTGTGATATCACAGACATCTCTTGGAGAACTCACATCCTTATGGATACAGAAAGAGTTTACTATAAGAGTTTACTATAAGTTTACTATAAGCTTATCTGGATCTCTCTTGTTCTGCAGCATGCTGCAGAACCAAGGATGACTGAGATCTACTGCCACAGCTACACTGCAAACCTGTGTCTTCAGGCTTTCTAGTGCATTGTTTCCAGAAGAATATAACTCAATTGAACTAAAGTGGATTCAGGTTTCATTAAAGAGCAGTTCTGGGTCTTTTGGGAAGCTGAATGCAGCAATAGAGATACAAGTGACTCTTAAGAGGCACAGCTAAAGACAGACACTATATTCAAGCAGAGAGCTTACCACTGTATGTAAGAATGGTTTTCTTCCAGAACTTCATAGTTGTCCCACCAAGATTCAAGCAGATTTTCAATAAACAAACCTGGGCAGAAAAGGAAGAAGTCAGGCAAGACGAAATGATGCCAAATAGGAATTACAATAAGCCACTCATTCAAGGTGTTTGCATACAGGTATTGGCTTCTCCAATGAGAGAACCAGGCAAGCCTAGAAAAACATCTTTATTTTCTACCACCAAGCAAATTAAGGAACATAGAGCAGGAACAAGGACATTTTCCAAAGGGAAAATCTTGGTGGTGCTTTGTTTGGTTTGGGTTTTTTAGCATGTGTCCCACCTGGATCAAGCTATGCTGCCATCAGTTCAACCAACTGCAGCAGATCGCATCAGTTATCACACAAGGCACTCACCCTGGGGCAAAAAGCGAGTCTTATTTTTATAAAACCTTAAGTTCAACATCTCTTCTTCCTCCTCATTTTCTGATTCCATCAAATCCTGGCAATGAGAACAAGAAATCAACAAGCAGCACTCTTTCAAAAGGCAGCATTCACTGCCCCTATTCACTGCACTATTCAGTGCTCCTCCTTGCACTCCCTCACGCTTCCTAAACATTTCAAGCTAAATCCTTGAAATGTGTTTGGGGAAGTAACAGCTTGTTTCTGATGCACCCACACACACATCATCCCTTCCCCCTCACAAATGAATCCTTTAAAGGCTCTCTGCCTGTCAGTGTAAAGACTAAAAGATGCCCTAAAATCTAGAATGTGTTCCTAAAAGGAGCATGCAATGAGGAAGAGCCACAAGGGTCTGAGCATCATTTAGTCCATACCGGGTATTGATGTCTGTATCTCTGCAAGTCTTCTGCTGCATTCCAGTTGCGCCTTCCTGAGAACTGGAGGAAAGAGATAGATCCACAATAAAGCTGCCTTCTAAAGGAAACCCAAAGAAACAAAATCCACTGAATCTGGCATCTCTTACACACGTTCCCCTGCCTATCAATTTCCACTCCTCCAAAGCAGCTAGTTTGTCACTGCAGTCCTTTCTCTACATTCCTGAAGACAACTTTGGACTACCAGAAATTCCCATTACCTCCTTTGGCCAAAACCTCTTTCTCTTTCTAGTCTTATTAGTCAAGGTCTTCATGTTTTATGAATATCTTTTATCCCAGTTGGGCTTTCCCATAGAAATGCTCAGAACTCATGGGATATCCCCAACATTTTATGTGTCATTTTCTTCCTTAACTCCATGGTTTTAAACCAAGACAAACTAAGCCTTGCTTGCCTGTCTGTGTCTGAGCAAGACAGAGATCAGACTTTACAACTGATGAATTTAGGATGTAGAAATATTCCTTAAATTCAAGATTCTCGTTCCTTGCAGACATCGCTGGAACAGTTTTCTTCATCGCTGCTCTATACTCAAGAGCAGCCCTGCTGATTCAACATCATGCTGATCCAGACAGTGCACAACAATAGAGCCATATGGTCACAATGAGATATTTATTTTATTGGAATTCTGTGCCAATTATCCTCTTCATCATCGCTCATGTCTCCAAGTAACCAAACTTTATGTTAAGCCTACCTGAAAACTCCTCTGAAACAATGGTGATGAATTCGATTTTGGCTCCTACAAATAAAAGGCATTTAGTTGAAGCATCCTGAAACCAAACTTGACTAATAAAACAAGTGAAATAAGAATACCCACAGCAGTGACTCACATGATCCCTACCAGTTGCCAAGTGACAGATTTACCTAGTTACAGCTGAAATCACTTGATTCTATGCATAATTCAAATTGCTATAGTGAAAAAGCTGTGGTGCCACGTCCACCTGATAATTAGGTGTCAGCTTCCCCACTACACGTGTGCCAGACTCATCCCAAATGTAGCATTTAGACAGAAATCACAGAGAACAGCTTCATTTCTTCCTCTGAACTCCATGGAAATAGAAGTTGGAAGCATGGCTTCATTTCAAACACGCTTTTACAGTGCATCAGTTCAATAATAAGCGATTTTGGTACACTTCACAAGTTTTATGCTGTTGAGTGCTGGAGCATCTTGGCCCAAACTGTTAATGTGCTTTAAAGTGTCCTGTCAAGGCAGAACCATCAAAGTGAACCAGACTGCTCATGAATACAAGGATGCTTCCAACGCCAAGCACAGTGCAGTTAAGAGTGCTCAACACCAGCTCATAGCAAGAGCAGGGTCTTTGTGAGATGGAGTAAGATGGGCAGGCTCTTGCAAAACAAGCATTTTAAGACACTTAGAAGAAAGAAGCAGCAAATCCCAAGTTAATCTTTAATTTAATGAGCTACTTCTTAAACCAAAACCAGTTTCTAGTATATGCTTATCACTGGTTCATTAATTATTAAGGCAGGAACTGGATTAGATTTTGTAATGCCTTATAATAAAGTCATCCATTCTGCTGCCCTGTTGGTTGTTAATACTTATTTCATGAAGCACGCACACCATTTGGGAGATCAAACCTTTATCCAGAGGGAAGCCATCAATGCAGAGTTTTCAACATACATTTACTAATCATAGACACACTATGATTCCCCCCTACTTTTGGACAGGAATTACACACAAACAGTTGGTTTTTAAATGTAGTAACTTGTGACGACCTAAAATACTGCCTGTCTGTATTGCAACACATCTCTATTTTATCCATGACAACATAGACCAAAATAGGCAGCAGAACTTCCCACAGGCACATGGCCCAATCCAAGCATTGGTGTCCATCCCCAGAACACACCCAGAGTGCAGAAATGCACCCACCTATAAAAAGCTTTGCTACCCAGCTAAAAAAGCAAGTGGCTGCCAACACAAGACTATGAAATGTGTTCAGCCAGAACAGATCAATACCATTCTTTTGCTCAAGATGTAAGCAGAGGCTGGGGTTCAGTACTCAAATTCATCGATGCTGTTGACTTCTGAACCCCAAGGATGAAATCCTGATACAAGTGGAATTCATGAACAGCTACAGAAGCATCAACTTCCAGATATTCTTTACACCTCATGTTGTAAAATAGCATCCCCTAAGAGTCAGGTGGGAGAGGCTAACAGTAGACTGAAACACAATTGGGTTGCTGCAGAGTAAGCACAGATACCAAGACAGATGCAAAGTGCTGTATGGTTTATCTAGGAAGAAGCCAGATCCAGGAGAAAGGCATTCTGCCTGAAAGCCAGCATGGAACAGAACAAGATGAGGAAGCAAAGAGAGCAAAGCTCAGCCCTCCCTCTAAGCAGGTGTTGCTTCTGGGTCTCTATAAACTATTTAAGCCACACAGAAACATAACCTTTCCAAGTTAGAAAGGCCTTTATAAAATGAGCACAAACCCAAAGCTTCTCAATGCTCACTCCTAAGCCACTAAAAGCCCCAAAAAGCAAGAGAGTTGAAAAGACACCCCTGCAGGAATTTCAATCCACTAACAGGGAGGATTTGTGAATGCAAATCAATGTGAAATGCAAAGATAAAAGCAGAACTTTGGGTTGGTTTTGAAAGCACACAGCGAAAAGAAGAACAATAAAACCTTCTAACCTCAGTATTGAATGAAAACATTAGCAGCTTCAGCAACAGAATGCACCATGAAAGCTGAGGGGAGAAGAACAAGAGTTAGTGCAATATAAGCAGAAGTAGGAACTACTTCTGGAAACTGATTCAAGCCTTTGGCAGGGTGTAAAGGCATTAATGGACAACATAGAATTTACTGTTTCTTTCTGCATCTCACTGCCCTTAATGTTTCAGGCACTGTCAGGCAGAGGTGAATACGTGTGCATTGCTGATGGAAGAGCTCTTTAAAGATGCAGAGTATTCCAAGGGCTGCAAGGCACAGGGACAAGGATCCTCCTTTGTAAGGCAAAGTTGGAGGAGTCCACTCACTGGAGTGAAAACTGGTCCTTGCTTTTAGAGTGGTCACAATCCAGAAGCAGCTCTAAGAACACAAAAACATCTGAAGAAGAAAGTGGTTTAAAAAGGAACAATGTGAATGTTGTGGAGGCATTAGAACATGTGGACACCACCAGAACACAGAAGGAAGTTGCCAGGGTGCCCTCAAACAATGCAGGGCACTTCAAAGGCAATCTCTGCCTCTTTCTTTATGTTTTACAACTATTCCACCTGAAATACCTGTGACCCTTTCACAGACCCAGGTGCACAGCCAAGGCCTCACCACATTCCCTGCAGCAAACTCCATAAGGATGCAGAGACACGCATGGGCATCTCCATCGGCTGCAAATAAAATCAAAGTTGGAATGCAAAGTATAGAGTGTGTATTTTTATAGGAATCACGAGTGTTTGGAATACTGTGTTGCAGAGAATTACATTTTTTAAAGGGAGGTTATTTTAACATCTTAATGCTTATTAAAATTTAAATCTTAACATTAAACTCCTTTACAAGTGTATTACTTAGAAAGTTTTATCTGCCTATTTATAGTCAAATAGGGATGTGCTGCCAAAATGAAACTCAAGTGAATGATCAGTTTCCCTTTCTCCGAAAGGGGAGGAGTTAAAGGACTAAAATCAGTGTGGTTTGACTGACCCAAGAAATACTGAAGAACAGACACACAGGTTTTGCATTTGCCAAAGCGATGCTGTAGAAGGAATCAATGACACTCCACATCAAACACATTGATGCTAAACACAGGAACCTCAGGTAAGATTAACAGGTTCTTCTTATTTCAAACCAAGATTATTTTGAGGCACAACTGTTCATATTAGGCAGCATCACCTCACTTACTGTAACTGCTGCACATATACCTGCAGGTTTTAAAACACTGATGGGTATTTTGGTTTTAGAGTTGCTCTAAATATGCTCCCTAGGGAAAAAACACATTATGTGATGGCTTCTTATGGACAGCAGCAAAGAGCTTAGAAAAGGTCACCATTCAGGGATGAAGACACCAACAAAGACCCTCACACCAAGGAGCACCTGAAGAACATCAATGTTATAACATCAAATCCAGCGGTCATCAGGATACGATGGACAGGCAGATGTGGGACAGAACTTGTATTTATAGAATAAAGTATCCAGATCACAGGGAATTGTGGGGAAAGAAATATTAAAACCCAACTCATGGTGGTCTAATGGAACTTAAGGGCTCATAAAGTCACATCACACCTCTGCCTTCACCACCCCAGGGCTCGTTTCTGAACGGGCCTCAGGTGACGTCTCTTCTTCATGGAGATGAGAACAAAATTAGATGCTATAAATCAGTGCCAGGGCAAAAAAATGTTTTACTTTCTGGAAGTAATTTAAGCTGCTCCAGTTCCTGATAGTAAATTAGGAACAGCAGGGAAGTAGCCCACATGCACTGACAGCACAGGAGGGGGTGGCTGGGGAGGATCCAGGGTGCGCATCACTCGCACACCGAGTGTCTGAGCCGATCCCGAGGGTCGCTGTAACCCCGACGGTACCGACCCCTGTGCTGAGCACCAAGGGGAGGAAAGCTGCAGCGAGCAGGACCGGGACAGAAGGAGCTTCCTCACCACGGGGACCCCGCACCCCCGGACCCACCTGGGCCTGCCAGCAGCTCTGCGCCCAGCTCAGCGCCGGCTGCTCGCCTTCATCCTGCGGCTCCTCCTCGGCTGCTGCCTCCAGCTCGCCCTCGCCGCCGCCATCCTCTTCCTCCTCCTCTTCTCCTTCCTCCTCCTCCTCCTCCTCCTCCCAGGTGGAGTCGTACTCCCAGAAGCACCCCTCGTCCTCCTGCGCCCCGAAGCCGAGCCTGGCCGCCATGGGAGCGCGACGGGAGCGACGGGAAGAGGAAAGGGAAAGGGACGGGAAAGGGAAAGCGAAAGAGCTGCACGGCACAAAGCGAACACGTGGGGCGGGACAAGAGGGAAGGAAGCTCGGGAAGGCCACGCCTCCTTCCTGCGGCGCCGCGCCCCATTGGTCACCTCGGGGTTGGCCGCGCGGTCCCTGTGCCCGTCCGTCGCCGTCCATTCACACCGATGGGGGCTCCGCGTTTCGCACGGGATCCATCCCCTTCGTGTGTCCATCAGAGGGAAAAACGGGAGGAAACGTATTCCTGCTCTTTGCATTCCAACCGGGAGATGGGCAGCTGTGGGGGGTCCCGAATAGGCTCTATGTGTGTGTGTCCCGGGGTGATTGCTGGTGGAAACAAAACACTGGAGTAACGGAGCTTCCTCTTCCCCTTGGAGTTTAGCAAGTCCTGGGTGTTTAACTTCACACATTAAAAACTGACTCCTTCCACAGCAATATTCCTCTCACAGAAGAATTAATACAGGAACAACCTTCCCAAGAAGCCAAGAGTTGGTGCGAGGGAAAGGAAGGGAGGAGCAGCATCACCCGGGTCATTTAAAGCACGCGCAGTTGCCCAATACCTAACTTCTCAACCAAGCAACTCCTAAAATACCTGTGTCACTGGATTGACCGTGAAATCCCAAATGGGCTTTCAGGGATTGCACCACTACATGTTAATGTCGACACAAACCTAGCTATGAAAACAATTTATGTGTGTGTATATAAACTGACTAGAATCCCCTGGATGCAAAGGATTTACCCCCAAGGCTGTGAGGTTTGTAAGTTACAAAAACTGCACTTTATGGCCAAGATCCATGTAGATCATGACAAAGTAACCAGCACTTTGGAAACAGCTCCCAGCACTCACTCTGACGCGAACTTTATGCCCCACTATTTCATACCTTAAACCAGTGAGCTTGCATCAGGCTGTAAGCAGTTACAGTGGGCATCCTGATAAGAGTTCTGACCTTCTAATGCCATGCTTCATAACTGCTTCTTGCTAGTTAGAACAGAAAACATCCTCTAGTTTGGAAGCTCAGAACAACCTGACTCTCAAGCTCAGCAGGCAAGGATTATCAAGTGTCTTCTAGAAATAACAGGGCAGTAGTCCGTAAGTGCAGGCAAAGTTAGTAAAACCAATTTCACTAAAGCCACAAGGTGTCTCAATAACTTCCAAACCAAGTTGGACCAAGTTTTAATCAAGTTGCACAACAATTACCATTTAGTAAAATAAAAACAAGTCAAATTTATTCTTGGTATAAAACAAGTGAAGCAAATAAGGCAGACCAGAACTTGGCTACGTACCTAGAATACAAGCAAAAACTAGCAGATTCCCAGTTTCTCACTTTGAAGGCAATACTGACGCATCAAGAAGTAATACTTCTTGTTAGTAACTGGTAGTTAATATGGTGAAACAAATACAGTAACTTGTCAGTCTACTTTGTTCACCATTTAATACGTTTGTTGACTGTGGTCCATCTTTGCACAACACAAAAATAAGAACTTCATCAAATCTGAATATTCTAGCATATAAAAGAGAAGCATTACAATGTCAGGAAGATTCTGAAGTTTTACAACAAAAGTAACATTTTGGAATATCAATTCCATTAACACGTACTAAAACTGCTTTAAAAAAACAATAAATAATGAAGTACAAACCTCTCTGTTACATTCTACTGTGTTATAAATGGATGAAGCAACACCTCCAGGTTCAGCAGATCCCCTACAGGTGACATTGGGGTATTTTATTTAGGACAGTTATTCTACCTGGGGGCATTATTTTCACTTCCCTTTGGGATATAAACTTACAAAGATTGAAAAACGTTACATCTCTAAGGGTGAAAGAAGTAAAGGTTCCTCCAGCAAATGGAACGAGAGAATACAGTGAGAATAACTCAGTGGTTATATGGATTTAGGATTTTGGTTTCACTGAACCAACGAAGTCAGGCATTTGATGCAAACACTATGTTAGCATTAACTAAAATGTCCAAACGTTACCCTAAGAGGGTCTGTAAGATTCAAAGCAACAAAGCAAAGGCAGGAAAAACTACCCCAAATTTACAGGAACAACCTTTGCTTTTCAGGAACCGAGGCTCCGTGTTTCACTGAGCACTTGCTGGAGGAACCATGCTGACACAGGGTGTGTTACCCGTTTGAAATGCAGCCACAGGAACTGTTACATGTTCATGATCTCTGGACACTGCCAGCTTTCCCTCCCAGTGCCCTGAGAAGGTAACTGTCACTCAGCCACTCACTGCTGAGCAGAGAACACATCAGGAACACCTGAGTCATTTGATTATCAAGCCAATGTGCAGACTCTTCAAATACCTGGCTTTTTTTCCCCCCTCCTCCAAAAGTTTATGTAGTGAGTATCCTGCTACTCGTTTTTACTGTTCCCTCCTCGTGTTCCAGTTTTGACTTCTCTCTTTCACAGCTTGCTTCATGTTCTGCGCCGCTTTGCAGCACTGGGGCTGGAAGGATTACTGTTCGCGTTTAAGACCTTTTCAGTGACTCTGCTGCGCTTCCTCTTATCAGATCCTTCTTTGGATCCAGGATCTGATGAAGTTTTCTCTTTCTCTTTGCTGCTTGGTTTTTCAGTTGTTTTTCCTAAACTTCCAGAGGGTGCAAAAACTGAAATAGGATCAAAGTAATGATTCCAGATCAGAGTCATACACATAGGCAAACAAGAAGTGACATCAAACTTCTTTATATTACATCAAACTTTCCAAACCAAGCAATTCTCAGCATAATTAACCACCGTTTAAATATGACTTTAATGTTTCAAGGAAAAATCTTCTGTAAGAAAGGCACATCTTGCTTTTATTATTTGCTTTAAAGACAGGCAAAAAATGAAATTCAGTAAGTGGAATTAAACAGCACTTGAAATACTGAAGAGGAACACTTACAGAACAGAGGATCGATCTATGAGATTTATCATCAGCAGAAGTCAATACATTTGGTATTACAGATTTTAAAGCTGAACACCCAGAATATGAAATTTAATATATTTCTTTTTAAAATACATTCTTAAATCTTTTATTACACTCAATCTTAAAACACCACTTATTCTGTGATATAAATATTATAAAGTTATATAGTTAACAGTTAGCTTGGCCTGTTAAGGGAAATAGCAGGATCTCTACTTGTTCACATTTGACCTTGTTCTACAGCAAAGTATTAGGAAAATAAGCCTTAGATTTGTAAGAAGCAAGATAATGCAAATAAGATAAAACCCCACTCTCCCCACCCTCCCAGTTAAGCATCGCTTTTGATTTATAGGCCCATGTTTTTCCCCATGACTACAAAGATCCTAACACAGAGTATTTCAGTCTCAGCTTTCAGAGATCCTTCGATTACTTCAGGCTCCCAGGGTTTTGTTAAGTACATACTGAAACCAAATCTATACAACTTTGCACATATGAATTAGGAGCAAAGGAGAAATCTTTCAAAGTATCAGATACGGGCAACTGCTTATTCTGTGCATTCTGGAATTAGTCTAGTTCTTGGCACAAGCATATGCTAAGTCTGAATACAAATCACAAAGTACATTGGATTTGGGATTTACATTTTGACATTAATTTCTCAAGAGTTACAGTTGGTTTTTAATCTCGTATTACACAGTAGAGAGTTACAAATTTACCTTCTTCTGGACCTGCATGTGTTTCCATCTCTTCTTTTATTTCCTCTTTTACTTCTTCTTCTATCATTACTTTTCCTACAGAAAGGATTGTTAGCAATGGTTAGACTTAAGGAACCAAGTAGTTCTTTCCGGATTAGTAGCCTCAGTGTATGTACATGGTGTTAACAAACACTCAGTGCAACATTCAGCAGTGATTTAGAAAGATTCCTCAGCACTGTACCAGAAAAATACAGCTAACAAATATAGAGAATAGAGTCCAGCCATACTGAAGCACTAAAGATAATGTCTCATGTCGGGCAGTTCCATTGATATTAACAAGAAGCAAGCAAAATGCTAAACAGACAAAACATATTGTAGTGTCCTAGCTGTACTGTGATTTTTATGCTGAATTTTTAGTGTAAAGTTTACTGTAACCTAATAGTAAAGCTGTAGTCTAAACCATCCCTCAGACTCCTTTGGTGATGCTTGAACTTTGTAGCTCCTACCCTGGATAACAGTACCAAGCAACACATGTACTGCTAAACTTTGGAAATCCAGCTCTCACTGCTCAACCTAAGGCTTCTGTCAAACTGCTGCACGTTAGATTAGGCAATACAGACAGGCCTATCATGAGTGAGAGAGATCTGAAGAGTGAGGAGTTGAATCCCAAGAAGGTAAAACTACTGAGAGATGATTTCACAGCGCAATGAATTACATTTTGCCTTTCACTCTGCAAATGAACATCAGTGAAGCATCTTTTGTGCGTACCCAGGAGAAGCTAAATGTAAATGGTATAAACAGAACGTGTTTGTGATACATTAGCTTCCCATCTACACTACACTCAAGAACACAGAAATACTGTGTGGCACCTCTCCAAAGGTCTCTATCTCATACTAGCCTGTCTGCTTCAGTGGTCCTTCACAGAAGCTGGGAATATGAATGGCACGAGCACTGTGATCCTTTCCGGTCCAAGCAACCAAGAATAAGAGCCTCCTATGACATCTTACCTTCTCTCACCTCTTGAATCATTTCATCAGGAAGAGCAAAATTCTTCTCTATATTAGGGAATGGAAGAATCTCAGATTCGTGCTGAGAAGGAAAAGAAAGGTCTCTATGAATGACTTTGGTAACAAATTTAACTTGGATTTCGAAGTGCAACCTCAAGTTCTATTTCATGTGTAACTAGTAGCTAAATAATTCCTAACAGGACACTTCAGACATTAGAGATCAGGAGGCTCTTGGTGTCAAAGTTATCATTAAGGTTAAGATACTTGAGATAATTTCTGGACCCCAAACAGGGCAAATTCTTATGCAAACACTCTATAACCTCCTTATTTGATATTTACCCATGCAAACATTTGCTGGATCAGCACTTAGGCAACTTTAATAAAGTCACAACACAATATGGACAACAAAACAAGACACAAATCGGTGCTGGTTTTATTGTCTCCCACCTAATGTACTTTGATACAGGGAAAACCCCATCGAACACTGGACAACACGTAATTCTTAGCTGGTATGCCAGGCCCAGTGATTCTGGCCTACTGAAACTGTCGAACTGTAAGGAATAAGAACGTGGCTGCATCCCCCCTTTATACTCACAAGAGCCTGCATGTCATACATGGTGCTCAGGTGATCCCAGATCACTTTGGATGAAATCTGCCGTCCAATATTCTGACTGAATTTATCCCGGATGCAAATCATGTGGAAATGGCGATTCACACCTGGGGAAAGAACTCAATGCCATTAACGCTACTTTCTTTATGCCACATAATCATAAAACCCCCTCCCATCCTATTGTTACAAGGAAGTCATAACATTATAGAAGAAACGTGTGGCAACACGGGGAGCTCTGGGGGCTGGCATCTCACCCTCCATTACAGGTGCTGCTCTGCAGCGGGGCTGAAGGTGCCCCACTGGGTAACGCTGATACAGCCGCAACCAGAGCTTTTAGAGGCGCTGGGTGAACGACAGCCGAGGTTAATAACGCATAAGAACGGCAATGGCGGAGGGAGCGATGCGGGCAGCTCCGTGCCCCGGTGGGGCAGCGGCAGGACACAGCACCGCCTTCCCCACAAGCCCCGGGGCCCTCGGCCAGCAGCCGCAGCGGATCCGGGCCTAAAGCACCACCCCTTGACCGGCTCCTGGCTCTCCTCCCCGGCTAGCGCCGCTACTCGAGGCCGCGGCCTGCTCTCACCTACGGGCTTGTGGCCCAGCATGGCGTGGAAGAGGCAAACCTCCACTTCAGGGCTCCACACCACCACCGCCTCCTCCGCCGGCACGCCGGGCTCCGGAGCGGCGGCCGCTGCCGCGGCGGCGGCTGCAACGGCGGCGGCGACCGCAGCGGCGGCCCCAGGCCCGGCCGCGGGCAGCGGCGGCTTCTCCACAGCGGCCGCCGAGCCTCCCTCCGCCTCGCCCATGGCCGCGCCGCCCGCAGCGGCTCCTGCCGGCCGGGAGGGACGGGCCCGTTCCGGTGCCTTCCCCGCAGCGAGGGGAGGCTCCGGGGGGGAGGTTCCCTCGGGTTTGGGCGGGGGCTGAGCGCGGAGCCCGTCCCCGGAGGGCCGGTTCAAGGCCGCAGGGTCGCTCGGGGGGGGAGTCGGTACCCACCGCTACCAAGGTTAAGGGGTTCTAGGGCCAGTCTTGGGGCAGCGCGATAGGACATCACTGGTGGCCCCCGGCGGACCCTTCTGCTGCTGCTGACATGAACGGAGGGGTGGGAAGGTGGCACTGGGAGGGCAGAGCCCCAGCACTCACACCCCCCCCCCCCCCCCCCCGGCTCAAGTTGTGGCTGCCCCATCCCTGGTAGTGCTCAAGGCCAGGTTGGACACAGGGGCTTGGAGCAGCTGCTCCAGTGGAAGGGGTCCGTGCCCATGGCAGGGGTTGGAGCTGGGGGAGCTTTAAGGTCCCTTCCAACCCAAACCAGTCTGATTCTGGGATTCTAAGTTGCTGCCAAGATGGAAGAGTGTGATGGGGAAGGGTCCGAGCACCTCAGATCCCCCAAACTGCTGGTCCTTGTCACAACAGCATCCTTTATATGAACCTGACGTTGAAGCCTAACAAATAACTTCGCCTGATGAGTTTAAATAAACGCACAACCCACCAGCTTTGCCCGTCATGTAGAAAAACACTTTGTTCAGGAAGGAGAATGTATCTCCCTTGGTGACAGGGTTTTTGCTTTGTTAGGTATAATTAGACACAGGCATGAAACAGGACTCGAGTTGCTGAGGTGATCAGGTTTTCCTATTGCTCGCTCCTCACTTGAAATCTTAATCCTTTTTGTGATATTGAAATCATTTCAATAGCAAATAACAATGATATCATACACTGTTCTGAGTGAATAATAAAGTGGGGGCAAAAGCTCATGAGCAGAGATATTATTTTCATGCAAATTATGCAAATAATGAAAAGCAGGAAAGGAAAGATTACGATTTTCTGAAATGGAAAACTTTCTGTACCTTTGATACCCAAAGAATTACCTTGACTCGTACCATTCTTTTGGGCTTGATGTAATGTTTTTACCCAAAACAGATTAATCTAATGTGAGTTAACCCATTTCAAATTGAACTGAAATTCACACGTGAGCCCCAAACCTCACGTGTGAAGCCTGGTGAAGTCTGGCAGTGCAGATCCTGGGTATGGATGCCTGGATGCACATCCTCATTTCCAGCAGGGTTCAGGCTACCCTCTTGAATGGAAGAGACTCTTTCACACCACTCTGGTTTAGGCACTGTTGGAATTTCCCAGGAATAACTGTTCCTGTGAGAGCTCCATTCAGAGTGATGGAGATCTCGATGGAATGACTTTACTGCATCAAAACTATAGGAATCTCTGGAAGCATTTCCTCTGCTTGCTGTCCTGGTTGCTCTGAACCTGTTTTACACAGCTCAGGCCTCACACATTTTGAGCCAAAATTAGCTATCAACAGGATTCTGCCCATAACAAATACAAGCATCCATCCTTTTCCAGTTAAACCCAGCCCTAAATCCAGTGTGGATCTCAGACCTCTTTAATCTCCCAATGTTCATTTGATCTATACTCTTACCTAGTCTTCAGCTGCTCCCAAAAGAGAGGGTTGTGATTTCCTGTGATGCCTGCACAGCAGGAGTAAATGAGCTCCTGAACAACTAAATTCCTGTTTTCATACCTGTTTCTAGGCATAGAAACAAGAAGCAAATAAATGACAGAGGAGAATATCTGTTCCCCTCTAGAATAGGTTTCAAAGTTCTGCAGGAGTGGGTTTTATGTATTATTATCTTTAAGTCTGTGCAAAACACTGAGCCTCAGTTCTCTCATCTGTCACATTAGGCTTCTACTTAAAGACTATCATCAAGAGGGAATAACCGTGTCGACTCCGATAGCAATTTTGATGTCATTAAGTTCTGATGACTAAAAGAAGTAGTATGTGAAACAGAACATGAAAAAACATACGGCTACCTCTGAAAGTACAATAGAATAGGAAAATAATTCAGTAGAATAAGGTTAATTCAACAGGAAGAATACATGCATAAACTGGCTGCTATTTTGTTTCAACCACCAGTAATTACATTTCCCTGTGTCTGAATTTGTCTCATTCGATGCCTCTAGGAAACATATGGAAGCCTGTAAAAGTGCCACATACAGCCTCTACCTGGAGTCAGACCAGTGCTAATTCTTCATCTCTTTAAGCTCCAGAGGGGGTTTTTTCACCCTCACAGAACATGTTTTTCAGATCCTGAAAATTTACCCTCCTCTGGTTCAAGTTTAAATGTTCCTTTTGGTTTTAAGCAGATATTGGCTGTGTCAGATGCACAATTGGGTTCCTCTCTTTTCCTTCCCACTCTTCAGGCTGCTTTCAGCCCTACAAACACATCTGCCTCTTGGACCAACTAAGGGTGCTCAGTCCTTTGCTGGATCAGGTTGTGTCCCTCGGAGAGACAATCTGAGATTTCATCAGACATTGCAACAACTGAGAAATAATGCCTAGCATTTGGCATCCTCCCTTAGAAGCGTTGGGTTTCTGGGATGAGCAATATGACTATGACTATTTCTGTCATTATTTTAGAACACCATGTGTTAGTGCCCTTAAAGTAAAAGCTTCATTCCAAATCCTGGAGAATTTCTGCTATGCCACATGAACGGTTGTAAAAGAATATCATCTGCATACTTTCACATTAAAACCAATCACTTAAACTTGGCTGGGGGGTTTGAGGGCATATTTGACATAGAATCTAACAGGATTTTGCTTTCATAGGTAAATAAAACCTCCTGAGACCCCCAGATTGCATTCCCAGCTTTACAGAGACATGCTTTTCTCCCTGTTAAACCTGTCAAGGAGGAAGAATCAGAAAGATCTATTTGTCGTTAGAGCCTTATCACACAACCCTTAAGAGCAGCATTGCCTCTTCCAGGGGCTGGCAAGGAGATATTTCCTTGCTTGCTTCCAGTTACCTACATTCTCAGCAGAAGAGAGTGCTGGAGTATTTTAAACAAGAACATTGAACAGAGGGGTTTGCTCTCAGATTTGGCCTATGTGGCTTCTTGAAAGGGCAAAAATAGAGAAGTTAATTCAAAATCGGGGGGGATGTAGAGCAGCAAAGAGGAGGGAGGCAGCTGTCAGCCAGCAGTTATGTTCTGGTTGCTAAGACATATGCTCTCGAGCTGAACTTTTCCCTTGTGATCAGTTGTGCTTTCTCCCAGCGGAGAGAGGCTACATACTAGATGGGCATCAGATGGCAAGCCTTAGAAAAATGGATTGAAAACCGTGCAAATAATCATCTCTAAGCACGCACAGAGGCTGTTCATTACCTCTGCTGTGCACTTTTAAGATATCCCAGTGCAGAGTGGGGACGGGAGAAGGAAAAGACATCTTACTGATGTTGCAGTTTAGTAAATCCATTATATCCCAGGCTTACAAAGAAGCATAAAGAACCAGTGGATTCGGAATGAATCAGTTCAAGAATTGGTTCAGGAATCCCTGGTCAACATCAGAAGACCACAGCATGCTTTACTGAAGGTGGTTCCTATTGAGAGTGGCTAACGTGCCTGCCAAACTATAGTGCTAGCCCAGCTGGTCAGAAAATCAGGAAGAGATTCCTTTCCTTGCCAGTTCCAGTGTTGTGATCGGGATTGCCCAGATCATCATTTTAAACTGAAAATACTGCTTTTTATGATAAATAATATATAATAAAATGAAACAGAAAGGACCTCCAGAAGGAAAGCAGAGGAGCACTAAGCCTGCCGAGCTGACTTTAAAATGACAACCGTGCTCAGCCTTTCACTCTGGCGGAGGGTGGCAGCAGATTTTCATGAAGTACATGTGCTCCTTTAAGCACATACAAACCTTGGCAAAACTATGCAAGGTAGGGGCTTGGAAGAGCCTGTTAGCACCCTGCTTTTGCATTTCAGCTCTGACTACCCGGGGGTATTCACAAGTAGCCTTCAGCATCATCATCCTTTAGGCTCCAACACTTAGGTGACATTAAAGATTGCTTCCTAGTCCTGGGGCGTGGGGCAATCTGGCCTAGTGGAAGGTGTCCCTTTCCCATGGCAGGGTTGGAATGAGATGGACTTAAGGTGCTATCCAACCCAAACCATTCTATAATTCTATGATGAACTCTATGCATTGGCAATAGATGATGAGTTAGGAACAAACTGCAGCCGGGCAAAGCTACTGTTATAGAAAGCTATGAAACCAACAGGTTAGTTTGAGATTTTGCTTGCAATGATGATAAGTCAATAGCACCATCCAGGCCTAAGTACTTGTAAAGAGTGTCTCAACTTGTCTGATGTATAGAAATAAGTCTAGATTCAGCATGTCTCTGAAACAAGTGTCCATGAGGTGCTAATAACAGTCTGTTTTCTTCCCCATTGCTGATGGAAAAGAGGCCTATCCTGTCTCTTGTTTTGTTTTACAAACACTTCTGTTCTGATTCCATGATTTCAAGCCTCCATTTGATTTACAGAACCAAATCAGAGCTCTGTAATTCCAGGTTTATCCTTATGTGCAAAGAATATAATTACTCTCAGTAGGGAATGCTTAATAAACCATCCTATGATGGAGCTTTATCTTTGAGCCAAATTCCTCACTGTGTGTGAAATCCATCACAAAGAGAACAAATTAGATTCTCAGAAATCACCACTGTATTTGCAGTGTTCTATTGGTAGAAGATGCTCTTAACACTTGTCAGGTTTTCAACCAGACAGATGCTACTGACGTGGATCAGGAGGAACTGTGGTGTTGCCAAAAGTCTCTGAGTTTTGTCCTTCACCATTTTCAATGAATCCACTTCATTAATCCTAAAATAGAACCACTAAAAAAAAAAGAAACTAGAAAAAAAACAGTTTTCTTAGGCTTAAGTGTTAATCAAAGGGGGAAAATACCATTGATTTCAGTGAAGGTGTTATTTCCTATAGACTGCAATCTTGTTTCTGTTTATTTGACAGTTTATGAGACACCTGGAAGAGGAGACAGGAGACAGTTGGTTGCTATAATTCAGGCCTGTGACTCTTCTTTTCTTTGCTTTAACTTACAGCATGTATTTCAAAGCCAGTTATTCCCTCTAAACCAGCACAAAAACACGGAAGTAACTATATTGTTAATTTAAAGTATTTGGATTAGATCTGAAGCATGGAAATGTTTGCATCTTCATAGCCAACAAAATGTCAGTTTTCACCATGTGCATGCCTAGGGCATCTCAGGGGGAAGAAAACCCCCTCAAATAAATAAACAGGTTTAAAGAAAAGCTGCAGACAACACTGTCATGACTGACATCACTATTTGAGAATATAAATGTATACATACACACATAAAGTCTGTTCCTGCAAAAAAGGAACAAAGGAACAGATACAGCTAATGATATTACCAAGGTAATGTGTGCAATTCTCTTTGTGACAGACTCATACACTCAGCCACTCTTTGTTTCCTGATTCATCAGGCAGATCTTTATTTCAATGCATTGCTCTTTGTGCACCATAACTCATATATATAAACCGTGCAGAGGTGATACAAGTTGATGTAAAAGTCAATGATGCCAATGGGCTATTGCTGTGTGTCACCTTCACAACAGACTTCAGTGCATAACCCTGCCCACTGGATCAGCAGCTCTCTACTACACTCCAAACTTCTGATCACTGCCTTCTGCACTGTTTCCTACTAGGAGCACCTCCTAACTGGACTCTTGTGTTGGAGGAAGTTACAATGGATTGATACAGGCCAATGTGTCCTACCACTAAGATCACTGTCCATGCTGAAACTACTGGTCCTGCTTTATCCCTTAGTTATTTCACTGAGCAGCTTCTACCCCAAAGTTGCTATCCCAATCTAGCAGAAGTGAGCATTCACTCCAGACTCCAACTCAGATCCTATCAGAATGCATTCCTTGCTTGGTCAGGCCTGTAAGCAATTTTACATATGTATTATAATTCCCATCTGAACACATATGTTAGAGTATTCTCAGGCCAGCTGTGATACACAGACCTCTCACTTAGAATAGCCTCTTTTTTTTCCCCCTGAAATCGAAGAAACTGAAAACTTGCACATTTAAATAGATTTTATCTCTGCATTTTTTTGAGTAATCTTCCTCCCTTCGCAGAATGGATAACAGCCTTCAACACTTCCCATTTCCTCAACTGCATCAGCTCCTTAGGAGCGGGATTTCATTTTCACATGAATCCTATGGCAGGGCAACCTGATGGACCTAAATTCAAGGAAATTACAGAAAATTGAAAGAGAGCAGATGCCATTGTAAGTGATGGCAGGGCAGTGCTATTGCTATCGTCTGCTTTGCATAATCACGTTAGTGACAAAGCCCGTTAGCAGATTTCACAGCTTGTCCCATCAAGCTGCAGCAATAAGCTTTTTAGAAAGACAGAGCTTTTCCTATTCAGGATTTTCCAATTGCCTCAGCCATTCATGCTGCTCTTATGCTCCTTGAGACAATTTCAGAGGCAGAGTATCCCATTTGGGCTTGATGATCTTAAAGGTCTTTCCAACCTAAATTGGTCTATGATTCTATGGAATTTAAGTGACTTTCTAAATGGTAGGAAGGCCCCTATTTCTTTCACAATAGATAAATATGTTAGAAACTTACAAATAAAATAGCTGTTTGATTTTATCATGTGTGCTGGGGAACACACTTTTAAAAGCTTGCTAACTGTTTCTTTATAGTTTGGCACAGGAAGGTGAAGAAAGAGAGGCTGATGCTCAGGTGCGTGTAATGCTTTGGCTGGCTTTGGATCCCACCTACACATCCCAGTGCTGTTGAGTCACATCCTCCAGCCCATGTAAGAGTAATCAAATGTCTCTTCCTCTTACCCCATTCTTAAAACTGTCTCTGCTGATCTGAATTACTCACACTTCCATTCCCATTAGAAAGGGACCTTCACTGTGCGAAGGAAATGCTGATACAGAAGATACTGATGTCTGGGGGGGTCTTTCTCCTGATCTTAAATTCACCCCTTAGAAAGCCATTAACACTGGAGGTAGAGAGGTAGCATTTGCTACAGATTGTTCTCTTAGAGTTGGAGAAGTAATTTAAGGCTATCCTGGGGAATATCAGAGCTCTGTGATTCCCCAAACACTTTATACCTGTCAATCTTAGCCCTCCGATGTCCTTTAGCACACAAGAGATGCTATTATGTGGTCTAAAGAATCAGTGAAGAAAAAGATCCTCCTTTTTTCTAGTCTTTCACTGACTAGTGTTCATATTTACCAAGGTGTCTCAGGAGGTTGGAACTGCATGATCTTATGGTCCTTTCCAACCCTATTTATTCAATGATTCTATGACCTGGCTGGATGGGGTGGAGGCAAAGCTGACCCTTCATTCCCACAAAATCAATGCATTTGTTAAGTACCAACTTCATCCTGGTTGAGGGATGATTTATAGCTCACATGTCTCAAATCAGCTATCTGTGTGCTTCGGATTTTAGAGCCTGTATATATGTGAAAGGAAATCTGATTTCTTTAATGTATATTTGCTCAACTTACTAAACCTCAGAGCTAACTCCAGGTGTTTCAGAACCCAGCTCTTTTCCAGCTCTCTTTGGTGCTATGAGATATCAAAACCTCCAAAAACTAAGTAGAAGATTCTTCTTGCAACAACTTCAGGAGCACTACATCAGGCCCAGGGTTCACCAGCAGCCCTGAGGTAGGAGGTGTTCAATCACATTTCTGATTACAGAAGGTTTTCCTTTTCCACTCAGCCTTGGAAGCAGGCGAGAGTTCATTTGGAATCCACCCACACCTTCCCGTACAAGGGATTACAATGGACTTTAAGAAAACCATAAGAATAAAAGGAAAACAAAATCAGTTTTGCCTTAAGAGGAGGAAATTTGGGGCTCAGGTGAACTATTGTGGGTCCTATTAACGTTGCACACCAGAACCCTGTGCTTATGCGATGATAATAAATACTTACTTGTTTAAGAGGATGGCTTTATTCCCAGTGTTTTATTTCCCCTCCCTGTAAGCTATTACCTGAAGTGCTCTCAGCTTTCGGTGCTGTGAAACATAATCATCCTCATTCTTTCATTTGAATGACTAAGTCTACACTAGAAAATATCTACAATTGTGGTCGCTTTTGGAAGAGAACTTGTATCTACCAATGTTTGGATGCTTCTAATGGAAGAATTGTGTGTCCTTAGGAGAATCACTTGCCATGGGCAGGGGACAGAATCATCCAGCTCTGTTGAGCACAAGAACTTTCCATCAAGTCAGGTTATCAGCTGGGATTCTCAGAACTTCCCTTTTATACTGGCCTTTCTCATGCTGCTGTTTTGCCTATAGCTGGTTCTGCTGTCCTCCCTTTTATTTCTTAGCCTGAAGAGTAAATGTTCAATAGTTGAAATGGAGAAAGACTTAAAATGAGAGATGGAAAAAATGATGTTTGTGGTAAATTGGAAATGCCGGCTCATTCCCTGCCTTTGTTAAATGATCCCCTTTAAACTAGTCTCATATTTTTATATTTGAATTTAATGGGAAAGATTTGAATCAGTGAATTGATGGAAACATAGATATAGATTTCGCCCTGGGTCTAATGTGACTGCTGTCCTTATACATCTGCCAGCCTTTCACCCTCAGAGGTGATTTGGTGGTATTCTCATTTCAGAAGCTCTGCTCTTGCACAGGACATTTAATCTGCCATTGCCTTTCTAAGCATCCAGATGTGGTGATCTGTGGTTGCTTTCATACAAGGGAACAGCAAGGACAGTGGCAGTGTCTCCCCATTTTGTGTATAGCAGTTTCTGAAGCTGTTTTATGAGTCTTGCACGACTTACTACATTCATTTCATTTCTCTCCATTGAAGGGGAGTCTGAACATTTTCCATGATCAAAGGTGAGATGAAACAGGAACTTTTCCACCCTTAGAAAATAGCTTCATCTATAAAGTGTGTAGCTGTTTATGTATGCAAGGGCAGAAGTGTAAGTTATCTTCAATACAGGTGGGGAAGTTAGGGAGAGCTGATGAATTCTCCTCTCTATCTATAGTCTACTCTGGAAGAGGATCCCAAGGACATAATAAGCTGTATTTACCACTTTGAATATTTTGGGTTATTCTTCTTGGATCAGCTTAGTTGAGCTGTTAAGGAAATTAATCTCACCTCATTTTCCAGTTTATCTTTTATTGCTGCAATTCATCTCTGTATATTACCTTGTCTCTGTACCCCGGTGGGATTGTTTCTAATCTCTTCAAATTCAGCACGGTTTCTATTTGTTCTCACTGTGATCAAGGTGGGCTCATGCAAACTGTGCTCTTCTAATCAGTTTTATTAGATGAGATTGCAGATTAGGTGTCTTATACTTGTCTTCCAGACCCATTTCTAAAATGAATTCAGACAGCAGCTTTGTGAAGCTCCTGATTCTAATACAGGTATTATTCAGGTTCACCATAGGAAGTTGCTGACAAATGCATTTCTAGAAAATGAAAGTCACAGACTGACTGGAACAATGAATACACAATGTGTGCTGCTCCCTTTACTCTTTAGTTACAAACAGTGCTTTAAACAACAGGCAATTAAACATGGTGACAATTGTGTGGTTTGTGACACTGGACTGAGCCTACTAAGTTCAGTCATTGGAACTACTGATTCCCAGTGGTGCAAAGAGAAGATGCTGTGTCTGGATGGCAGTACCATTCCTACCGTGTAGCTGTTTGTTTTACACATCGCTATTTTGTTTATCCTCTATTTATTGGTGGATCTAATTCAACCCCTCAGACTTTGCTATTTGCTCTTTTGGGCAGTTTCATGTTCAAGTCCCGCTCCGGATAAAGGATTGGAAAATGTCCTTCCATGCGTATGAGTCCTAAGTGGACAACGCTGAGGGCAGTTCCATTCTGATGGATTCACTATAGGGCAGGGGTTGTCCAAGAGGTTTAAATTGCCCTATTCCTTAAATGTCTAAGGCAAGACAATAAAGACTGTTAAAACCCTGTTGAGAGGTAATAGTTATATTTATAATATTGTCCTAATAAAAGAAACTTCTGTCTCCATTTTAATTTTCAATTTGGAACAAGAGTTGCTATTTACATTGCCAAAAATAACCTCTCATTGAAGATAATGCAATTTAAAGCCTTTGTGACCTATTCTAAAGAGAGGGCAGCTGAGGGAAGAAGCTTTTCATTATGACTATTAACTGCATTGTGAGTCTGATTTTTTTCCTCAATTTACTGTTCAATTGAGTCTTCAGCCAAGAGCTACTATATTAAAATTGTTTTTCTCTTTAGATGGTTAATGAAAGGTTATAATTAAGGTAAGTGGGATTAAGCATCCAATCTCAAAGTGATGCTGATTGGTGGCAGCAGCTGTCTTTTCACTGCTTTATGAGCTCTGTTGGTATCAGCAATTGGAAACCTGAACGTTCCTCAGGATCATCATTAGGTTTCTGTGCATTTGCATTCAGGCTCAAAATGAAAACTCTCTGCAATCCTCATGGCTTGACCCAGTGGGTACAGAGATTACAGAGCTCATATAACTCACAAAGTCACCTTGGGGAGTGGGGGCAACCAAGAATGAATGTGAGCTAATTACTTGGCTTGAGAGTTTCTTCCTTTCAAAATTGAGTGTAACTTTGCAAGTTATTAAACTTTGTAATGCCAAAGTTGTTTCCTTGCAGTTCAGTGCAATCCTGCTGCTGATGGTGGCTGGAGAATACGATTGTTCACTGGCTTTAAGGGATGAGCCTGGATGCAGAAAGGAATTTGAGGTACAAATCCAAGTGCCTAGTTCACTGGTTTGTCATCTGGAATTGTACTCTGATTTGTGTTCTTGCTGGGCAAGGCAGTTTGGCTTTGGACTCCAGTATCTCTGACATCAGGAAAGATCTGAGGTTAGTCCTTATGCTTAAATCCACCTCTTGCAAGACATACTGGCACAGAGATATTGATACAGGGGTAACCAATGTACAGGGGGGTAATACAGAGAAATTGTACAAGGGAGTTAAAGGAATTCCTTTGCTTAAACAAAAGTATTGTCTGTCCTAAGTACCTGCCATTGATATCTTGCCAAGGCATTGATTACTGCTGGAGGGGGAGAAGCAGATGCCAGTTCTACTGACAAGGGACAAAAGCAGATGATTGGTTCTACTGATAAGCCTGGGAGAGGCAGACTGGGCGCCGACCAAATCTTAAGGCCATGACAAAAGCACAGGTGTTTGGTCCTACTGAGAAGTGGGGCAGAAGCAGACTGGGCACTGACCAAACCCTAAGGCCTTGTCTGAAGGTTAAAAGGTGTAAAGCTTAAGAAGAGGAAGACTCATTTACTTCATCTTAAAGACCCCTACCCACAAGAGGAAGACTCATTACTTCATCCTGAGACCCCTGCCCATGACCAGAAGGGGCACTGCACAGGTGCAAAGGACCTTCCGACACATTATAATACGAAGCGGGGATAGATACTAAATATGTATAGGCAGATTGAGCAACCTCATGTCTATGTATACCTTAAGAGACTTAATGTAAAGGGAGAACAACCCTGAGGGGTGCATGCTTTGGAGGAGCTATCCCCATGCACCTCAGCGCTGAATAAAAGCATACCTACTTTACAACTTTAAGTAGTCGTGGAGTCTATCCGCGCATCAATAACACATAGCTGGAAATGCTTGGAGTAAACATGTTTTGGAGTAAAACTGTTTTAAGTAACCAACAACATGTTTAAAATGTCTGATCAATCGAAATAAACGGTTCCAAAGGGAGCTTGGGTTGGGATTTTAGTGGCTGCACAGTTTTCTTAAACTTCTCATAAAGCAAAAGAGCAGCTTTGGCAGAAAGGAACCCATTGTGTTGGAGGTTTGGGAGTTGCAGCAGTAGTGGTGCTGTGTTGGTGGCAGTGGCAGGGGTGAATTTGTCCAACAGCCCTATGATACCTGCAGGGTTACATCTTAAAGCAGAAGCTGCAAGAGAGGTGCTAGTGTCAACCTTCCTGGCACTGATGAAGTGCAGTGAGAACGATGATTACATGCTCTGCTTCCCCTAATGAAAACCAGCCTTCTAATTTGCTTTGATTTTCCTCTCACCACTGTTTGCCTGGCCTTTGACTCTCGAGGTGTAGCTTTTCCTATGCAATTAATCCCACACATCCTTACATGGAAGTCTGTGACTAGGAATGTTATAGTCTGAATACCGTTGTGTTTCTCTGAGCTGCACATGGGGGGGCACAGCAAGATGAAGAGAAGTAGCCAAGTCACATTGAAACTGGGCTCCTGCCTAATGTCTGCAGAACAGGCTTTATAGTATCCATAATTTCCAGCAACCCACTGGGTATCAGCTTTAGGGGGGCTATCCTATGCATTTCTGTGTCATGCTGACTGTGTCTGCAGCACGGTAAGATCCTTTAGGAAATGCCATTATGGGCTGTAATCCTAAGTGGAAAATACTTGGTTTCACAGTATTTAAGTGGAACTGCCTCTGATTGCTGTTTTACATGCAAACCACTTATTTTTAGTCCCCTTGGTGGCATTAGCAACCGTTTGGAAACAGCCCCAGAGGTGCCTGTGTTTCTGGAGCAGCAGGCTGTGTGCAGTTCTCAGTGTCCCCCTGCATCTGGACTGTTCCTCATGGCTTGCCCTGACTAATGTGTTCCTACCTTTGCTACGTGATACCTTATTATAAAGGGCATTAGAGTTCCTTTAAGGGGTTTATCTGATTGCTACTGTAAGAAACTATAGAATATTGTTTATTAAGATTTATGTTAAGCCCAATTTAAAAAGTAGCCAACAGACACTGATAAGATCACCGCCAGGTGCCCAGGAAATCGCATATGTGAATAGCCAAGATGACCACCAGGTGCTCAGGAAATCGCTTATGCAAACAGCCAACAGACACTGATAAGATCACCGCCAGAGACCCAGGAACCGACATGAACACAGAAGTAAAGATGTATAAAAAGGGGCTGTTTGAACTGCTCAGGACGGCAGTTGGTGGAGCGCAGACTCCCCTGTCGTCCAGCGCTGTATTTGCTCATATTCTACTTGCTATAATTAATAAAATTTTAATTGGATTATGATCCGTTGTGGTCTCAATTTATAACAATTTCTGGTGCCGTGACTCGGATAAGGAACGGTGAGCTTTGGTCCTCCGGGGAGGCGCCCCGCGACATTTCGCGGCCCCGCGACCTACAGCCTACCTCAACCTTACCGACGAACCTAAATTCTAGAATAGTGAGCAAAGGAAAAACCGGTAAAATCCCATAAAAATTCTGTGCACGGGAGTCCGGACGAAGACGCAGGATGCGTAAGTATATTGCGAAATTCGCAGAGCGAAATTGTTCGCGGGTTTACCGTTCGGGCGGGATTGGGTTTCCTGGAATATAACGAATGAGAGGTTCGATATACTGAACCAAGCGAGTGTGGACCCTTAAGTACTGCGTTTTCCATCTCCCGCGAGGGACTGGGCCAGGAACAAGGGGGAGCGAGTGAGTGTATATTTGTGGATATTCCAGAAGATGGGGGGCGAAGGGCAGCAAGCCTTCGACTCACATGAATACCCCTCTGGCATATATCTTAGATAATTGGAGAGATTTCCCTGGAACCCTAGGGAAAGATAAGCAAAAAAATGATAGAATATTGTACTAAGATATGGGGAGGGAAGACGGGTCCCAGGTAGAGGTCCCAGTCCCGGGGGCCCAGGCAGAGGTCCCCGGAGTAAGACAATGGGTCAGAGTAAGAGTCGTAATTATAACCCAGGAAAGGATCCAATGAGAGATCCTAAGAATAAAGCAGGGAGCAACCTACCAGATATACCACCGGACAGTCCCCTGGGGTTAATGATAAAGTACTGGGACATTCAGCCGTCCCAGGAAGGAAAAAAAAAAAAAAAAAAAAAAAAAAAAAAAAAAGTAAGGAGAAAAATGGTCCATTACTGTATGGAAGTATGGACAAAAGAAAAAAATTCGACCCGATATTTGGGTCCGCAAGACACAGTGGGTGTCTTGTAGAACAGGTTTTGAGGATTTCAAAGGTATGTGCTGCATGAACGTAATCTGACCATTCTGAATCAACCCATGCTAAGCTGGGAAAACTGCAGGAGAATATGCAAAAGCTTTAAATTGTTGGAAGTGGATTGGATGAGGAGTTACTGGATGGTTCAGAGATATACTTAACCAAGGCCTTCTCCAGGTAACATGGATAGGTCTGTCATAAATAATAGAGTAAAAGAATTTACTCACTTTATAGAAAAAGGGGGAACTTATACACAGGTAAACAATGTACAGGGGGTAATACAGAGAAATTGTACAAGGGAGTTAAAGGAATTCCTTTGCTTAAACAAAAGTATTGTCTGTCCTAAGTACCTGCCATTGCCACCTTGCCAAGGCATTGATTACTGCTGGAGGGGAAGAAGCAGATGCTAATTCTTCTGACAAAAGCAGATGAAAGGTTCTGCTGATAAGCCGGGGAGAGGCAGACTGGGCGATCAAGCCTTAAGACCATGACAAAAACACAGGTGTTTGGTCCTATTAATAAGCGGCAGGAGAAGCAGACTGGGCGCCGACTAACCCTAAGTCCATGTCTGGAGATTAAAAGGTGTAAAGGTTAACAAGAGGGAGACTTATTTACTTCATCCTGAGACCCCTGCCCATGATCAGAAGGGGCACTGCGCAAGTGCAAAGGACCTTCTGGCTCATTATAATACGAAGCGGGGATAGATAATACATATGTATAGACGGATCGGGTGAGCCCGGGTTTTCGCTATATCCCAGGTTTTGGGAGCCAGGACGGACCTGCTGGGGGGGGGGCAGGTGAAGGGTAAGCGAACCCACCAGGTTTCTGCTGTATCTCAAATTCTGAGAACCGTGAGGAGAGTAAGCGGAACCATAGTGTGAGTGGGGGATCCCATGTGTAACTTTGTGTTTCTGTGTGACTGAGACGTAGCATAGCTACGAAGCGAGTGTGGAGTCCTAATCCGCGGTTCCGTGTCTCCGCGAGGAGAGCGGCCGGAGACGGACGAAGCGTCTATATTTTTTTTGGACCTGTGTGTCCTGTCTGTGAGCATGGGCCTGGCTGCCCTCCCGCTGTCCTTTCCGTGTAACCCTGTGTGTGTCCTGTCTGTGAGCAGCTTAGAAAAGGGCGGAGGAGGAGTGTCCGGCTGCCCCTCTCGCTGCTTTTTTTTTTCTGTCCTGTGTATCCTCTTGTGTGTGTACAGCCATTAAATTATAGATACCCAATCGGTAATTCTCTGAGAACAAAAATAAAATTATTATTTTGTGGAAAAAGCCACAAAAGTTCTGGAGGATCCTCTGGGAGGGTAAAAAGGAAAACTGGGAAAGGGTTTGTAAAAAAAAAAAAAAAGTATCAAAGAAAATGTGAAGAGGCATGATTGTAAAGGAAATTTTGCTGTAACCAAAACTATGATCTAACAACAGGGGAGCTGATCTGCAGAACCCGGAGATATTATTGTACTGACCCCCTTAAGAATATCATACAACTTGTGTGTAGGTGCTCTCATTTTCATAAGTGCATTTGCAGAGCACTGGGAAAGAGAAGCTATAGAGATCTGTAAAAGATTGGCTGAAATGGGAGCCGGTCAAGACAAGGAAATTCTGAAGAAAAGCCCATTGGGTTACATTTTGGCACATTGGAAAGAACTGAGAGGGTCTTCTGGGGCCTCTGTAAACAAGAAAACGTTGGTAAAATATTGTAACCAATGCTGACCTTCATACACTTTAGAAGATCAGGAAAAATGACCTAAAATAGAACTTTGAATTATTATACATTGTTATAATTAATGTTGTTTTTGAGGTGACAAGGAAAATGGAATGTATGCAGATGTGACAGTGCAAAATTAATATACCTCTTCCTGATCCCTTAATTTTTAAATGTTGTTCAGATTGTGATACTGGGGAAAGATGTTTAAAGTTAAGGAGGGAGCTCGAGCAGCTCCTGTGTTTGAGTATGGGATGGGTGCCGGGATTGACAAACAAGTGGAAACAGACATGTTGACAAATGCGGACTGGGAGTAAAGGAGGAAACATGGAAAGTGGATAAAAAGAAAGCGGTTGCTTTAAAACTGGTGGAGAAGGAATGTTGAGCAGAGGTGGGGGAGTAGGCTCTTCTGTGGAACCGGATCTGTGTGTGTGCTATGAGGAATCTGGACCCTGGAAGTGAGACTGCCCTCGAGGGGAGTGTCATGGGGCGGCTGCAGTGAATGAATTAGAACTAGAATGACATAAAAGCTGAAAAGAAGAGAGTTTATCCCCTCGTTGGGAGGGACCATTTCTTGTTCTTTTAACTACAGAAACGGCGATAAGAGCTGCTGAAAAAAAGGCGGACACACGCGTCTCGAGTAAAAGGACCCATAAAAGAATGGAAAGTTGTGACTGAACTCAGAGACGCCAAGCTGACCCTCTAGAGGACTTGGATAAGTAACTGAGAGAATTCATATTGACTCCTGTAAATCTGATATGGGAAATGAAGATATAGTTGAAATTATTTTAAGAAACCATAGGATAAGGGCCAGTATTAGTCCATGTCCTCCTATATGCAACCACTGCAATTTGTATATTAGAGCCAAGTGTCCCAATTGTTCGAAGTATATTATTACTCATAGGAGAGACCATGAACAATTTTTGAGAAATCAATTACAGTTCTTTTTGCATTCAGTGTGAAATTACCACTTCGTTGGAACAGTTGTTGTGGGTCAAATACTACTGCCATAGTAGCCGACGGGGAATATACCTTTAACCTACCAGAGAGGGCAAGACCGGAGGGAATCGGTGCTGCAGCTGAAAAGGTCTGCCGAGGGCTGCAACCCCTGGGGCTGTGACCGCTGAGCACTATGATCCTGACCGGACCTCTTTTGGTGTCGGTTCTGATAGGAACCATATGGGAAAGTGCCGTGGCTTTTAAAAACATTCACAACAACTGTAGTTGAATGTATTACCACAGCTAGATGAGGGAGAATAATCTCTAAAACCTTGGTATATCACACTGTTTATGAATGCAAAGGAACAAAGATAGGCAGTTGCATATATAATCAAACCCAGTATGAATTGTGTCAGGAAAAACAAGCAAAACTGTGTGTTATGATCCAAAGGAACTTCCAACCTTGTATTGGGTAGAAATGAGAACAAATTCAGAAGAAGGGAAATTAATTGGAATAAATGAAGTTATAACCAATTTGAGTACCTCACTGCCAATGATTTTTGATGCATGTGATATTATAGGTGAGGATTTAGATACTAATTGTGGAAGTTTAGAATGGAGGCAGTACTACAGTAGCCAACCAAAATATATTTATCCAGGTGGATACCAATATCATATAAATCCTGATTATGTACCTAATCAAACAACTAGGTATCAGTCATCACACCTCTGTGGAAGAAAAGGATGGTCTTGTGTATGCTGGAATACTGCAGGCTGGGGATATGACTGTCAATGTAAGACTCTATGAGGTTTAATAGCAGGAATAGCTGTACAACCTGTGCCTGCAAGCCAGTACATTTAACTGAAATTTAACTGAAAAATTGAAAAAAAAAAAAAAATAACTAAAATTGGACTTAAAATATATGGAACTGGAAAAAGACCCAAATGTAATTATTAGTATTAAGATCAAAGAAAATATAGAGAGTCAATACAACTTTTTATTATTCAATTCTTTTTATAATGAAATGGAAACTGGAGTCAAATATGAAATTCTCACAGTTGCTAAAAATCTCTTTATAAATCTTGCTGAAAATATATCTAAAGCATTGAATGTAACTAACTGCTATGTTTGTAGGGGAACTAACCAGGGAAAGAGATGGGCCTAGGAGGCAATGGAGAGTGATATAAGCGACCCTACAATCTGGAAAAATCGAAAAGGAAACAAAAGGAGACAACAATGGATCTTGCAAACGGGTATAATCGGAAAAAGTTGTTGGCAAAATTTAGAAAATGGTGTAAAACCAATAGGAAATTTACTTTGTGAAGGAGGTTATATGTGGAAGAGAGCAAAGAAAGACTGGGGAAGATGGGGAAATCCCATAGAAATAAATCACCAATTCAGTAACTGGACTAATGGAACTAACATACCAAACAGTTGGCCTACTCCAAATGGATATTATTGAATCTGTGGTAAAATAACCTTTGCATTTTTACCCCAAAATTGGACAGGTTCATGTATATTAGGAATGATCAGACCTAGTTTCTTCTTATTAAGGAGAAAACAATATAAAAGAGAGCTACAAAATGGAAAGACAATGAGTGGCCACCTGAATGAATAATCTTATGATTTGACAATTTGGACCGAAGATGCATCCTGGGGATACAGAACTCCTATATGTATGTTAAATAGAATTATAAGGTCACAAGCTGTGGTAGAAATAGTAATAAATAAAACAGAAAATGCACTAGGATTAATTGCAAAGCAAAATACTAAAATGAAAACTGCAATATATCAGAATCGTGTGGTTTTAGATTACCTGTTGGCTCAAAAAGGAGTGGTCTGTGGAAAATTTAATCTCAGTGATTGCTGTTTAGGATTAGATCTATTGTTTTTAAAAGAAGGAGGGTTATGTGTAGCTCTCAATGAAGAATGTTGTTCTTTTGCTGACCATACGGGAGTAGTCCAGAACACCATGTCTGAACTCTGGAAAAGGTTAGATCAACGTAAGAAAGATCGTGAGATGGACAGGTCATGGTATGAAAACTGGTTTAATGTTTCACCTTGGCTAACCACTTTGTTGTCTGCTTTAGCAGGACCGCTTATTATGTTGATTTTGGAACTTATATTTAGGCCTTGTATATTACGCTATGTTTTAGAACGGTTTGACATAGCTAAACTGCTTATTTTAACTACGAGGTCTGGGGCAAAATATAAGAGTGTATCTATTAATGAGGATGAAGATTGTTGTGAATGCGTTATGCCACGTGAAAGCTATGCCTATTGTAATTGTGAGATATTACCTTGTGAGTGTTATGACAAATGTTGGGATTGTGGAAAAAGGTTTGCTCGCAGTGCCGAGAATGAAAGTAGCATCTAATAAACAATAATAGGATAAAAAGAAAAAGGGGGGATTGTAAGAAACTATAGAATATTGTTTATTAAGATTTATGTTAAGCCCAATTTAAAAAGTAGCCAACAGACACTGATAAGATCACCGCCAGGTGCCCAGGAAATCGCATATGTGAATAGCCAAGATGACCACCAGGTGCTCAGGAAATCGCTTATGCAAACAGCCAACAGACACTGATAAGATCACCGCCAGAGACCCAGGAACCGACATGAACACAGAAGTAAAGATGTATAAAAAGGGGCTGTTTGAACTGCTCAGGACGGCAGTTGGTGGAGCGCAGACTCCCCTGTCGTCCAGCGCTGTATTTGCTCATATTCTACTTGCTATAATTAATAAAATTTTAATTGGATTATGATCCGTTGTGGTCTCAATTTATAACACTACAAGGGTTTTCCAGATGAATGTCCACAAGAGGTGAAAACCCCGCTTGCAGGAGACTTGTTTTAGGAGCAGTCCTGCTGGGAAGAGCGAGGATCTGCGTTCTGAGTTGTTACTACAGATTATCCCATGGCAATGGGTTGTATTTCTGCTTCTGCTGGACTGTTCCTGGTAGGAAGCCTGTTCTAAAGCAAGTTGTGGAGACCAAAGCTTCCTCACAGGACTTGCAAATGATTTGTAATCATTAAAAGTTCCTAATAACAGATTAATCACAGAATCCCAGACTGGTTTGGGTTGGAAGAGACCATAAAGCTCATCTAACTCCAAACCATGGGCAAGGACACCTTCCACTAGACAAGATGTGCTTCAAGGTCTTTACAGATAAGGATGTCCCATTCTTTCACAAATGAATGAACAGAAGAAAACCCATAACTGCCTTTGGTTGATACCACACTAAGTATCAAAGTGGGGCAGGATTCAGGTATTCCCACAGCTCCATTTTAATTCTTACTTCTTCTCTTTCCCTCTGCCTAGGACATGGTCTTTATGTTTCAGTTATAAAGCACTCCTAGACAGTGATTTTGCATTCTGTTTCCATAACAAACTACACCCCAGCATTCATGTGATTCAGACACATAGCAGGGAGATAACAACAGTTTAGTATACACAGGGAAATTACAAAGTGCCTTGTGTGGCTGTGTTGTGAAAATAACAGGCTTTAATGACAGCAGCTTTGCACTGGAATCAGCTCACCAGGCAAATCCAAAGCCCTGGCATGTCAATAGCAGTTCTGTGTTTGTTTTACCATGGCTGGATGGGTGGGTGGGATGGGCAGCATCAGTGACAGCAGCTCAGTGATGCCTCCAATGTGGCTGTGATGCTGGTGGGCAGCAAGTAGGGGAAAACAGTTCTAGTTTAGGTGCCTGGAGATTAAACCAAGGAGGAGGCTTTACTGGGACCTGGCACCTGAGCTCTGACAGCAACAACAAATCCAAATCTCCTTTATTATTCCCTTAATTGGGAAGATAAATGCAGCTTATCAGTCTTAATGGGCAGTTACCATCACTTGTTTTTCCAGTATTGTCTGAGTCTGCTGACTGTTATCTGCATTTACAGGGATATCACTGGTGATGCTTTGTGACATTAGGACAGCTGCCTTGGATACAAGTTCCAGGGGAACTACATCCAGGTTTGGGATTTAGTGAAATAGCTGGAGACTTTTCCATAGATGCTTGTGGCCTGTTGATCAGCTATTTACAAAGAAGCTGTCTGCAGATTAGGTGATTTCAGTTCCAGCCAGAAGGCATGAGGCATTTTTGCATATCTTTCTTTAAGCAGGCATGGAATAATCCCTGTTAACCATCAAACAGAGAAGCCACAAATAACAAGGGCTGGGGGGTTTCTTGTTAAGTGGCAAAGCAAAAGGAGAGGGGGGATTTGAGCTTGGAATGACCTCTTCTCTGCCCCATGAACTACTTGGGTGCTTCCCTTCAGATGATCCCCCTGGTTCTGCTCCTACTGGTTCCTGTGATGACTGGGAGACCTGGCAGTGAGCAGGAGGAGCCCAGACAAACCTAGACAATGGGATTCTTGGTCATTTCCTTCTATTTCTCAGGCCCTATAAGTAGGGGGAAAAGCAATGTTCTGTGGTTATTTTAAGTACACAGGTCCCCTGAGCCCAGGTGGTTTGAGAATAAACTAAAGGTTACCTGTTACCTGACTAAGCAGAACAGGGGTCTGCAAACAGAACACATTAGATGGGAAGACCTTCTAATTTTCATAACAAACCCAAAGCCTAAACACGGCAGCAGCCTCCATTCTATCTACTGGGGTTGTATTTAACCCTTTATCCTTCGAGCGGGTGTTTTGCAAAGCAGTGATTTCCTGGGGTGTCAGAGGCATCAATGTGTAATTTTGGGGGGTAGCAAAACTTGGCAAGAGCTTTAATCTCCAAAGAAAGAAATACAAGCAAAACTCGCCATTGTTCCTGTTCTACTCCTATAGTGAGTCTTAATCTTATGTTCCATTACATATTCACATGGGTGCGTGAATCACTGTGTACGGTTCTGAGTAAGGATTTAATCACACTGCGGATTAATTTGCAATGGAACTGATTGAAAAATGCTGCTAAGTTTTGGAAATGCAGTGCAGCAGCTCACCAGGTGTCCATGTTTGGGATCTGAAGGACTCTAATGTAATCTGATTGATTGATTCTGTAATGAAGTTGCTGTGCTGAATTTCAAAGCCTTTGGCAATGGGGAAAGGAATCATCTTTTGTTTCATTAGACCATTGAGGTCAGATATATTTGCAAAACCGAATTAAACAGACTAAAAACCTCCAGTCAAATGCTCTGTCAGGAACTAGAAAATTGGGTATTAGCATACATATATAAGTATGACAGCTCCGCTTCCCCAGGAGCAGGGTGATGACTCACAACATCTGCCTCTGACACACAAGAGGCAACGCTCCCTGAGCGGATTTAACACTGCCCCCATCAGCTTTCCTTATTGCTTTTTAGCCTGGGTCATTCTAACTGTGCTCAACTGCCTTGCAAGGTGTAGTTGTGGGATTCTGCTCTGCATTACCAGCATCTTTTCTCCCACCTGTGTATCATAACCCTGGAAACATCCTTGTTCTGTTCGCTAGTGATGAGACCTGTCCTGCCCTGAATGCCAGTAAACACAGTCAGCTTTAGGAAACAAGAGTTCTATTCAATTAATCCCTTTTAATCAAGCAATATTAAATGAAGAAGAAATAATAACATCTGAAAGAAAATAAAACTGACGTCAAAGCTGAATTTTTATCCCGATGTGCAAGAAATACAGAGAAGAAACTGCAATTTACATTCACTCTTTGCTTTACTGAGTTAAATCTCAGCTGGCGAGGAGTGATAAATTGGTTGTATAGTATTAGAGGTTTAAAGCAAAGGGTGTATAAATCCAGTAGAAAGAAATCGAAGAGTTATAATTTACCTATGTAACACTGTAGAAGGATCTTGTATAAAGTCCAGTCACCAGGAATTGAGACACAGCAAAACTTCCCTCTCTCTTCAGAAAGCACCATGATCTTAAATACTGCAAGGATCCACACTGCTCACTTTTGCAAGGGTGATTGCTTAGGAGGAAGAGAATTGGACAAATGCTTTAATGCCATTTGCTATTCAGCTACAGTAGTTCATTAAGATAGAGAGATTAACATTTCTGTGTTTCTGGGCAGGCAATAAGCCTTTGCCTTTGTCCTTTTTGTTGCTGAGATAGCTGCTGGATGTATTTTTAACCAGGAAGTTGTGTGAGACAAGAACTGAGATCTGTCTGAGTTAGGAGGAGCTGGTGCAACAGATCTGAAGCTGCCACTCAATGGAAAACTCAGGAACCCTGTTTTGTGTGTATATGAAGGAGTGAAATAACTCCCAGAACAGATGTCTCCCAGTTATGGGAAACATTTATACGAGGGCAGAAAACCGGCTAGAAGGGTAGGAAAATACCACACATGACCAGTGGAACCACAGATGAGGAGTGGTGTGAACTCCATGGAAACCCATCATCCCTGGGAAAAGCAGACAGCTGCATCCTCTATGTCACTGTCATCTCCAGCTTTTGAGGCTTTAGACTGTGTGCCTCCACTTTCCCCTCCTCTGAAGGAGACAGAAAAGATGCTTCTTTTGCATTTATCACTCACTGTGCCAGGATCCTAAAGTGTCTGGTGTGCTAAAAACACTTAATAGCACAGAGCAGCGTCGGCTGCTTCCCATTCTTTCAGTGTGCTGACAGCTCACTTCTGAAAGTTTGAACTGTAGAGAGGAGAAATTTGCCTGCAATTTCTGATGTTTATTTTCATTATTCAGCTTTAAAGGGGGATTCAGGGCAAAAAAGGGCTCAGGAGGAAGCAGGTATTTTCTGTGGGCTTGTAAAAGCCTGTATGGCTTTTGTTGGATTGATATCATTGCTTGCTGACCTCCACTTGGATGGCTGGTCGCAGGGGACAGGGTGGTGGGACAACAGCAATCTGCTGTTGTTCTTTGCCAGAGGGTCAGCAATGAATTCACAGTTAACAGAGATAAAACCAGACATATTGCAAGCAGCACATGTCAGGGCAGAGAGAAATTGCAGGCAGATGATCCCAGGTCCCCTCTGTTGAATCTGAGACATCCGGGATGCTGCTTGGCAGCTTGTTGGCAGCATCCTTCTAGGAAGCTGCATCTCTCTGTTTTAACCTGAGATCCCAGCAGCACCTTGGAATTTGAATGTGTAAGAAAGAAAATGCTGGTGGTTAAACTGCCCTTGAAATGGTGCTGCCTGCATGGGAGAAGGCACTTGGCAGCGGCCACTCAGCATGAAACAAGTTGAGTTTAAAACAGAGGGGTTTATTTGAGATTCGTACCTGCCCATTTTTCAATGGACAAAGACACATTATTTTGCACTTCACTAGGAAAGATTGAGGGATCAGTGTATAGGTATAGGAAACATGGCTCTAGGCAGGATGGCGTTATCTGGATATGGTCTTCAGTGAAGTGTTTTCTCCTTCCCAGTCTGGGGTGAATCATGCATAAGGGATGACCACATAGATAAACTCTTCATTGCCTTGCTATTCGGACCTGGAGCTCCTCTGGATTGCAGAACACTAAGATCAGATCTCCATGAGCAGATGGATTGGTGCTGTAGCATCACTGGGATGTGCAGAGGGAGGTTGCTATTCCAGAGCTCTTCCCACAGCAGCTGCTGCAGGCTGGAGAACAGAAAGATGGATTTCTTGGGGGTGCTTTGAGCCTCCTTCCCCTCCTGCTCCTGCCCACCTTCCCACGTACTTGTCAAATGGCTGGTTTGTATGGAGAGAAGTTTTTGTTCCTGCAGTCCAATTTGTCACAACAGGCATGCCAGGAGGAGAGCATTGGCTTCTTTTCTTCAACCAGGCACATTCCAAGTGTAATTTTCAGGGAGCCAGCCCAAGGAATGGCATCTGCAAGATGGGTAGAGGATGTTCAGATGGCTGGGAGCCCACCCGAGGTGGTGGTAGCCTCTTTGAGTGAGTGCTTTGCTCCTGATCAGCAATGAGCCATCTGACTACAGGATGTAAATTTAGGCACTACAGAGTTTGTATTTCGTGTGCTTTGCAGCTTAGCAATAGGTAGAGAATCATGGAATGGGTTGGAAAGGACATTAAGATCCCCACAAGCTGCACCTCAAAGGGCACAGGGATAGGAACTGTGCTAGTGGCTGCAGTTGAACCATGGCTTGAGCTAAGCTGTCAGTGCAATTCTGCTTTCCCTGCTGCATTCTCAGGGTCTGGACCCTCTTTTCTGTGTTTGAGACTATTCTAAACTACAGATTTTGTGGTGTTCTTTTCCTGGGGAGACAAAAGATTCTCCTTTCGCTCAGCGTCTGATCCCTGGGCTTGTGAGAGACCTTTTATTGTGTGACAGATTTGATCAATACAAACAATTCTTTCCACCTATTACATTTCAGTCTCCCCTCCCTCTGCTCTACTGCCATTGATATTTGGGGCAGATAATGTAGACAGCTGAAAATACCCTCTTCCCCATCTCTTTTTCATCCTCCTGCTTCCACCAACCCCACAAAACACTGCTGATGTTCCTGCCTTCTCTTTGCCATTAGCAGCTATGGTCTGTGACAAGAGCGAGCGTTTCAGTCAGCATGGAAAATTTGCTGTTATTTTAAATAACCATCTGCTCTCCCCACAGTCTGCTACCTCATCCTTAATTCCTTTATTTTTTAGATGTTTATTTTGATTAGCCTTGTCACATGGTGCTATAAGGAAATCTTGCTTCACTTCACACGCTGCTGCCATGTTGATACAGAAAACTGGCTCGCAACCAAAAAGATGTTATTTTTTTTCCATCTCCCTCCCCCTTTTCTTCTTTTTTTCCAGCAAAAGTTTTATGTAACAAAGTGTTGTGTAAGGAGAACAGCAGGGAGTGCATCAGGACTCATGGATTTACTTTCCCTCTCTGTCACAAATCCACTATGACACACTGGGCAAGTCGGCAAAGTCCAAAGCTCCTTATTGGGATCAATGCAATGGCTGGCGAAGTCAATTAAATAGATCCATAGTCACACCTGTGTAATGAAGATTAAACTAGCCTGGAGCAGAAACAAAAGCTTGGAAGAAGCATGAATATCAGGGATGAGCTGATGCACTCAAGTAGGTCACCTCTGTTCATTTGCATTAAAATTAAAGGTACACAGATCCTGCATTTCAGACTAACATTCATATTTACATGCCAGGTTTGCATGCGTAGTATTTATACTAGAGATGCTATTTCTCCATTAGGTGAGTAACAGGCCTGTGTGCTCAAGGTTGTGGTAAGCAAACAGCCACAGCTCTGGGTGGGGAATTTGTGCATGTGATGGAAACGTGACAGACTTGAAGAAATCTCTGAGGAGCAAAAAATCACCGAGAAACTGGTACTCAATTGTGTGTTGCCATTACTCAATTGGCATTACAACCGGTATACTCAGCTGGTATTGCAAATGCAGCTTTCACTACTCTGGGTTGAATGAAGGGATGTAATTCGGCTTCCTATGAGAAACATGTCAGAGGAAACACAGTCCCACTGAGTGCTTCGCAGACATTACAGTTCTTGCATATGCATGGACAGCAAACTGAAGGGTGGTGGTATTAGAAATACCCCTGGGCTGCATTTCAGTTATCCTGTGCTTTTCCTTAGGACTTATCTTAATGTTGGCTTTCGGCTCATAAAATAAGCTGCTGCTCCTGGCAATGCTGGTGAAGGGCAGGAAGGTGAGAGTGGAATCAAGCTCCACAATTCGCATGATGACTTCTTACAAGGGAATGCAATGGCAGGACAAGGGGAATGGCTTTAACCTGTAAGAGGGGAGACTGAGCTGAGCTCTTAGGCAGAAGCTGTTCCCTGTGAGGGTGCTGAGGCGCTGGCACAGGGTGCCCAGAGAAGCTGTGGCTGCCCCATCCCTGGCAGTGCTCAAGGCCAGGTTGGACACAGGGGCTTGGAGCAGCTGCTCCAGTGGAAGGGGTCCCTGCCCATGGCAGGGGTTGGAGCTGGAGGAGCTTTAAGATCCCATCCAAACCATTCTGTGATTTTATGATTAACGAGTCTTTGGAGAGTGTTAGATCACAACCTGGGTTTATTTACTGTGAGTAATTCTCCTAGTAAAATGAAAGGCAAGCAAGGGCTTTTGGTTCTGGCAGGCATTGCAGAGGTTCACTTGAGGTGCAATTTTTATGTTACAAAACACAAGGGATTCCTCCAGAAGCTTTAAAACCACACCTGCGACTGCTCAAACACCACATGTGGCTTTCAGTGGTGTGTGTCAAGAGCAGCTCCTCTGCAATCAAAACAGTTCTTAAGCTTCTCCCTGAATTAATGATGTATTACTCTCATTATGTAGTAGTTTTCAGGTACAATTGAATGCATTTATTCTGCCTTTTCTGGGTAACTCATATTATTATTCAATTTCTGCAAACAATACCAGAATGGGTAGTCAGCAACTCTACTGCATGTGTGTCTGAGCCCAAGGTTGTCATGTTACCAATGAAAACAGGAGCAGAAGTGTCCTTAGGATGGATTTGCCTTTATCTTTCCCTTTACTTGTCTCACACTCCATTCTGTACTGGCTTCTGCAGGCATTTATTCTCCTTGCCCATTCTGTTAGGTTTTTCTGGAAGCAAAACCCAAGCCAACAAAGAAACCCAATGAACAACAAACCTCCAAAACACCCCAAACCAGCAACACATCCAAACCAGAATCACTGCAGTGATGTGCTAACACTTACTGATATTGGCTTGCCAAGAAGAATAACTTCATTACTGTTGACAGCTAAATAAGAAACACGTTATCTACACAACACAGCCATGGATTCAAGACAAGGAATGTCCTTTTCAATACTGTAGCCCTTTCCCCAGGCTGCTGCTGACTACCCTTGAATCCCTATGGGAATTCATTGGGTTTATCTGGTGAATTAACACCATGAAGGACTGGCAACAGCATTAGTTCTTCCTTCACAAGGATACAGGCTGCTGCTGCTGACGTTACTCAGTGAAAAGCAGTGATGGGTGAACAAAGGAGGTTCCCCTGTCCAAGGTGAATGAAACCCATGTAAATCTCGTTAATGCAGAGCCACAGAGAGGGAAGCTGATTCTGGTCTGCAAAAGATGGATTGAGAGATGTCCTGGGGAAAGCTTCCTGAGCTCATTTGCAGAACGCTCTATTCTGATTATTGTTAACCTGAGGCAATTCCCAAACAAGCAGAAAATGAATCTTTAAGTTGCTTTATGTTTAAGGGAGGAGGAATAGCAAATAGCAAAGAAAGTGTTTATTACTATGAAAAATGAAAAGGTCACAGGTACTAATTCTGTTTTGCCCCAGCTACACTCCAAGTGATGTTTTGCCTTACCCTGGGACTGAAAAGCCATAGATTTTTGTTCAATATCTGAGTGTTTTTCTTCTTGATCCATACTAGTAGCCAGAAAATCCAGTAGGAATCCCTTTGCACAGGCATTTGTAGGTATGTCTTAGTAAAACAGACTCCTTCCAAGTGCTTGTAGTCTGTAACTACTGAAAGAAAAAGGGTGGATAAAGCCAGGTATTAAAGCAAGCCAAGGCTGCCGTATTCAACTTGACATCCTTAGGGGTCCTGAAAAGTAGGAAGGGCTGACTTTGGGTGGATCAGGGATATTTCACATCTTTCAGCTTTTAACTCATTTCCCATAGGAATTGTTGTGTAAACAAGCCCTGTGTTTGTGTCCCAAATGGTCAGGTTTGGTTTTGTTTCATTTCACATGATAGGAAGAGTCCCTGAAGAACTACACGTCTGACAGATCTCATTGCAGAAGGTAGCCTGGTAAAGGGAATGGACTTTGTTAGCGTTCTTACTGGGGAATGGTTGCAGTACAACCACAGCCCTAAGGAGACATCAGAGAAGACACACAAGAAGGACTCGGTATGAATATTGAAGTCTTTGGGGGACAACTTCAGACAAAAAATATGCCTTAATAAATACTAGGGAATCCAGCCGTGCAACACCAGTTTGTAGGCTACCAGGCTTCATTGCTCACAGAACAACATGACTATGAATACCCTGGGAGCATCCAGGTTTCTTCTGTTGTTCCATAAGTGCTTTGATTTGGCACGCGAGCTCCTCAGGGCAGAGGCATTAGATGGTGGAAGCAGAAAGCAGGCACATTTAGGCAAGTTTTCTAAGTACAGGCTTCTCAGCTGACCTTGGAAGGCAACGAGTGCCCTTCTACTTGCTCATAGACTGCTGTAAAACCCACTGTGCACTGCTGCTTGCTGTGAAAGTCTTTAATTATGAAGCAGGTATCTTACTGAACACGGGAACACGGCGCATCTTTGTCATCTGCATCTTGCTGGCTGTGATTATTCTGCCTGGTGAACATCAAAAGGAACTTTCCTCCCTGCTTCTCCAGGGTCTGCCACAGGGCTCTCTAACCTGGGAATGTTCCCTCAGCCATAATCCAGGACCTTGGTTTCAAACCTTTTCCCAGAATTGGTGTTGTTCAGGCTTGGGATAGCTGAACAGAGACACATTATGAACCTCTCTCTCATGATGCTCTCAGGGGAGCATCCCTCCTGAGTCAGCCAAAGGGATGGCTGTTAAATGATGTGGATTAACCCCTTTAGCCAGTGCTGGGCACCTCTCCCTGAATCTCCTGTCACAGGCAGCACAGCACAAGAACCATCAGTCAAGGCAAAGGCACTCACAGAGCAGCACTGGCAACTCTCCAATGACAGTGCACAGCTATAGCACATGACAAAGGTTGGGGCAATGCTCTGTAGTTCGGTGCTTCGTCTCCTTTTCTATCCTGTGATAGCACTTACCAACAAGGATTCATCTCCAGAACAGGAATACACTAAGGACATCCTCCAGAACCCATGAATTTACAGTAGAACTGTCAAGACCAGAAAGGCAAATGCTGGGTGAACTGGACTATGAAATTCCAGCTCACTGCAGAGAGGAATGCATGACAGAGAACAAACAGCAAGTGTGAAGAGGAGATTGAAGAACCAATTGACATGAACTGCCCTCTTCTTATACAGAATGGGTTTAACCAATACCTGTGTTTAAATCAAACCTAGCAGCTGGCATCTTTCCCTAATTATTCCTGATTATATTTATACTATGAAAGCTGTCAGGTCACACAGTTTCATCCAGATTGCTTTGTAACTAGCTGAATAAGGAGTAATTGGAGGCATTGCCCCACTATATAATTTACTTGACAGCTGTAATATGTACTTAATTTCTCCAGGGAGTTTCCCAGCCCCCATTAAGTTCTGTAGTGCTCAGGGTACTTGAGTGGTTTCAAGCCAGCTCAAGACTATTTAGAGCTGCAGTCACATATGGGACCTATCCAGTGGTAAATGCAACAGCTCAGCTTCATTCATCCATCCATCCATCCATCCATCCATCCATCCATCCATCTGCAGAGCAATCTACCTCTTCTCTGTCCCCTGTATTTGAAGATTGCCAGTCAGAATATTGCTTAGGGAACAAGGAATTCTGATTCTGATTGAGGAATTCTGTGATTGCTATTAATTAGAATGACTGCAGGTGACTGAGTGCAACTTGGGACCACAGCTGCAGGGGGATTTTTGGTGGTGGTGCTCAGCACTTCCAGTTTAATCAAGCTCCCACCAGGTTTACAATATCCTGATGCTTCCCGAAAGATGGTGGCACCAGTTTTTGCCTGAGAATTGCATGAGATTCTTATTAGTGTCTAATCAGTGATCAGATTTATTTATTCATGAGATGGCAATGGAGGCACCTGTGATGCAAGAGAGTTTAAGAAACCTCTTTAGTAGCAAAAAAGGCAGTTCTATTCAATGGAAGTTGTCCCCCCCCGCTGTGAGATACTAGTAAAGGGTAGCCAAAGCTTCTGCTCTAATGATCACACAGCAAAAGGTGCATATAAGAAGAATAAGAAATGGAAATGATAAGAATAGAAATAATAACAGTAAGAAAATGCTCAGCTGAAGGAAACTGAGAGGTTTATCCATAGGGTAGCTGAGGTTAGATTTCTCTGACTTGTCAGCTTAGCTCTTCCTCTGCAGGCAGTCAGCCCTACCCCATTTGTAGGTCTTCTGGGTGGGAAGAACACTGCACTGAGGTCTCTACAAAGGTGTGAGAGCATGCAGCACTGAAGGACATAAATTACACTACTTCAGGGGATAGTATTGAGCTCATTTTCCTGATGGTCTTTATTACCCTATTTAAACAGTTCAACCCTCAACAGGCTTCCCACACTAGGAACTGGAAGGTGCATGGGAAAATCAAAGAAGAGTCAGAGCTCTTGCCATGCATTCCCTACCAGTTAACTGTTTTGTTGTTACCTCATTTGTTTTGTGCTCTTTAGTGGGATGCTGACCAAGCTGCACAGGGAAACTGCCATTAATTATTAAGAAATTGTCTAATCCATCAGGACATCAGCACTGCTATAATGTTTCCCCTGAGGAGACAAAAAGAGCCTTGAGTAAGGAATTGGAGGTGTTCCAGGGAGAACATGCAGCTCCCAAAAACAGGCCTGGTTTTTAAGCTGGTTAAATGAAATTTCCAGATGTTTCCTTCATTTTCAGAGTTACAACACCAAAAAGGCAGAGCAGTTTTGAGAGAATGGAAATTCACCCATTTACCTTGCTTTTGACCTGTTCTTGTTTGACTGATACCTGGCTCAGAAGATACCCAGATCTTATTTACTTTACTGAAGTGTCTTTCTTCAACATATAGTTTTTAAGTCTTCTTGTAGCTCTAGGACAGTACCGCAGAACAGCAGGTATCAGAGACAGTTGGGATGCTCCACCATGGTCACCCTCAAAGAGGGTTTGGGGCAATTCTGTTCTTTGCAGTAATTCCCTATTGTGTGGCAAAATAAGTGCTGCACATGAGTTTCTGTAGCTGCATATGTATGTGTGTCTCCCAGGTCTCAGCCCTTACACTCTGGGAGAAAGCATCTGATAGCACCCACTGTCATTTACTTGGCAGGTGGAAGCAGGAAAAACCTGAATAAAATGTTATCCATGAATCACTTGGATTTAAGAAGGGATTTTCATTTTATCTCCTGTTTCCAACCTTTCTTCTCCCCTCTTCTATTAAAGTCCTGTATTAGGAGTGAAAGGCCCATGAGCTTCTGTCTGCAGTAATAAGGATGCCTTCTGTTAGCTGATAAGGCTTCTTTTCTAACCATGAGAGCGAGTCTGTAAGCCCGCAGCTCTCCAGGCTTAAATCTGGTCATTTCACTCTCCCTGTTTGCCACTTCCAGGTGGCTGTGATTCATCTTTAAGCTCTGGAATAGCCAAGGCATTTCAGAGTGCACTGCATCTGGCTGCGGATGGTTTTGCCTCTTGTGGATAATACGGTGCATCCTCTCCCTTCTTTTATGTTCGGGACACGACTGTGAAGAGGAGCTGTTGAGAAACACTTTTGGTGGAAAAAGAGGGTTCTTCAGAAAGAATTCCTTCACAAGAGCATTAAAAACCAGTCTGTGTAAAGCTTTTGACAGAGATTGGTGCCAGTGTTCTGTAAAATTAAATTTCTGGTTGAAAGGAAAGAGCATCTTTCCTTAAGAAAGGAAAGAGCATCCTTTTCCTTAAGCCTCACTGTCCCTTCATGATGTTCAGAGCAGCCTGGGATGATGTTTGCCTCCATCAGGGTTTAATTTATATCCCAGACTTCCAGGAAAATACTGCTTCTATTCATCATGGCATCAGTATTCGGCGAATAAGTTTGCAAATCATACAGTAACCCTTGTCTACATTAAAGGCTCTACTAGGCTGGGGTGAGAAGTTTGAACATGGCAAAAATCATCCTGACAAAAGAAAGCAGCTTTCCAAAGGAAAAGGGTTTCTGAAGGGGTTTTGACTGCTCTGTGTGCTACAGCATCTGGAAAGTTTACCAATAAGGAAATACACTGCAATTTAACTAATTGCTTGATTAGGGGCAATTCTGGAGACATTATAATGTGTCAGGTTTTCAATGGCAGGGCTGACAGACTAGTGTCATATTTTCCTGTTGCTATAAATCAGTGTGTGACTTGCTAGCGAGCCTGAAGTATGGAAATGAGATGCAATGAAATGCACAACCATGCAGGCACTGTGGGGCTTGTATTTTATTCTAAGCAATAAAGCAAAGGAAAATAGCTCAGGCATAGGGAGTCTTTGTGTGCAAATAGGCCCCTTACAAGCAACTTCAAGCCTTACACAATTAAGCTGAGGCACAGTTACATGGAATAAATAGAGACATCTCATTTTTTTTGTACATGTTCAGTTAAAACACAGTTTGCTTCATCACTAAACTGTTCATAATAAGGAAGTGACAGCAAAAGACATGAAGGTAAAAGAGGTTATATATGAGGTGAAGAAAATGGATGTGAAAAGAACAGCTATAGAATAGCTGAGGGTATGGGACTGAATTGCAAACATTCCTAGCATGAGGGTGCCCGCAAGGATCTCTCATGCAGAGCAGAGGTTCATACAAATAGGAATGGCTACTACAGTTTTATTAAGTCATTTATTATCAAGCCATATACCATGTTGGTGTAAGTGGATGATCCTTGTGTTGTTTGATCAGGGCAATCTAATGGAGACAACCTCACTGTGCCTCTGTAGGATCCTCAGAGAGGGAGCCCAGGGAATGGATGATTCCTTGGCAGAGCTTTAAGCGCATCCTCCCATGCCACGTGCATGGAAGAACACCGGGATCTGATTAATTCCTGACTGATGCACGAAGCTGGGTGTGATTTCAAGGTGGCTCAGGGAAAGTGGGGAGCACACATGGATATCCATAGAATCCTTTCTGTGCATGTAGTTTGTGCCTCTAAGTTTCTGGAGACAGCAAAACCCACTATAAGATAGATTAAAGACAGTGTATGGGCATCTATATTCTGAATTCTTGTAGTGATTCCTATTAGGATTCAGGAAAGAAGAGGTGCCTTTTCAGTCCTTTTGTCAGGAGATTGGGTCTCCTGTTTCAGGTAGATCATTGTCTCTGCTTTTGTGAGCACTGCTACATAGTCTGCTTTGCAAAAATGCAAAGGTCTTTGCTAGTAACAAAACCTCTTTCAAGAACTGTTCCTGTTTTCTACAGGAAACCTGACACTGTCTTCATCCTAGATCCTGGCCTTTTTTGTGTGTCCATCAATTAGATCTCTTTCTCCATGAAAGCCTGCCCTGTAGCTCCAGATCCATTTCTTTCCATGGATGTCAATGCATGTGCTAGTGCCTTGGTGGCTTTCAGTTCCTGGAATTTCACTGTTTCCTTTGTCTTTGCATCTGAAGCTGTTCAGATGCAGATCTGCTCTCCAAAGAGAAGTGGAGCATCAGTCAAGTGGATTACAGTGAAGCTGGCAGGTCCCAAAGGCTTCATGAAAAACACACTCCTTTTTGGGAGGCAAATTGTCCATTGAAAAGGAAGTTCTATCAAAGCTGCACTTGTCTGGGCCTGAGAGTTTCAGATCATTTGTAGCAAACACATGTGCTTTGTTTTGCCCACAACATGGATACCTTTGAAGAAATGATTTCTTTTTACCATTCTTTTAGTGTCACATAAAATAAGAAAGAGCACCAAATAAGAGTCCATTATGACTTCTTATTCCATAACCTTTCCATCCAGACATGCTCTTTAAAAAACTAATTAAGGAACTAGTGGTGGGTAATGCAGGCACTCAAAATAATGCACATTCATACTCTATTTTCAGCGAGAGCAGCCGACGTTCATTAACATTGTACACTAGCAAATGAATTCCGTTTGGGATAATGCCATCCGATTAAACTTTCCACAGCCCACTTAACTGGAGCTTTGGTGAGTGTTTGACAGACACTTTAAATTCCCTAGAGATCCTCTGCTTCCCCATTTTCGTTGCATCCCTTTCTAAAGGCCAGTTTCTGTCTGCTCTCAAGTTGATTAGTGACTTGCTCTTTCCCAGGTTTTAAGTGAGATGAATTGCAGAGCTCAATGTTGTCCCATATGGGGAAAGGGAATAGAATGGGATCCAAAATGATGAAGTTAACTGAAGGGTAGTGTTTCAACTACCCCTTCACAACCACAGCTCAGAAAATGGGGTTTAGGTAAGATGCTGGGCTGGAAGTCAAGAAATGAGTTAGCCTTAAGCTTAATTCTGGAACTTGGGTGAGGTTGTAGACCCTGTTGTTGTGAGGGATACCTGAATTGAACACCCACTTAATGAAGACACTCTTCCCAGCTGCCATCTCTTTTTAGTTTGCAAAGTGTTTCCACACATTGGTCCTGCCTCTCAAGCAGAAGTTTGTTTGGTGACTGTTACTATGGGACTCACATAGGGAATGCAGGAAAGATGCGGATTGAGTGAGCTGCACAGATTTGTGCTGTGAGAAGCAGAAGGATGGACAACCGAGTCTTGGAGCCTCAGACAGATGGGCAGGATGGCACCATCCTCTCCTCACAGGGGTGACAAGTTATAAAAGCTCAGGGATGCAGACAGACAGGAATCCTGCAGATGAAGCTGTTGCCATTACCAGCATGTGTTTGAAAGTGGAACCAGCGTAAGTGGCTGCCAGACACCCACGTTCAGCGGGATGAGTATCCCACATCTTGTGGGTTTTATTGAAATGAGATTCAAACAAGGACTTTATTCCTTATAGGTGGTAGCCTGATGCAAATTAAAAACTGAGCTCAATAAATACAGCCTGAGAGATTGCCTTTATCATGTGTTTTGATTTTTATAGTAATGTTTTTCTGCATTTCCTCAGAAAAGCAAAGAAGCAAATACCGGGTTAATAATTAATGGGTTGGCTAATTGAGTTGCTGCCCTTTTCACTTGTGTGATTAACCAATATTCACAGCTTTTTAGTGTTCTTTCCATTAGGATGAGAAGTGGTTGATGTCTGACTTGCATCTTCTTTGACATTAATTCATGAAAGATATCCACAAGCAGCACAGACACACAGCAGGCAGTTCCCTTGATGAGAAAAATCCTTGTCTGGACCTCCTGTGTGTGCCCTCCTGGTGAGATCTGCCTCTCTGCCTGCTCCTGAGAAGTCACACAAACCCAAAGCATCAGAGAGAGCCCAGCTTCATACAGTGACCCTGTACAATGTAAAACAAGGTGTGAAGTGATGGGGACAAGAGGTTATTTGAGATACACTTTGTTAGACTGTGCCTTATAACAAGCACAAGGTGCTCTTCTGGCAAGATATTATCATGGGTGGTGAGGCACTGGAATGGGTTGCCCAGGGAGGTTGTGGATGCTCCATCCCTGGCAGTGTTCAAGGCCAGGTTGGACAGGGCCTTGGGTGCCATGGTTTAGTGTGAGGTGTCCCTGCCCATGGCAGGAGGGTTGGAACTGGATGATCTTAAGGTCCTTTCCAACCCAAACCATTCTATGATTCTATGTTTAAAAGCAGAGAAGCTCCTTAAGCCCCTCAGATGCTCTGAATAGCCCTATGCCCTAGTTAATCAGTTTATTAAATGTAACCATCTGAAAGGTCGTGATTGTGCCATTAATGAAGCCCCATGGTCCATCCAGAGTCTTCATGGTCGTGCAGATAATCATTAGAAATCATCAACAAATCCAAATATAATATACAAAATATAATATAAAATAATACTCCATTGGGTAAAGGGAATGGCATCTGGGGAAGCTGGATCAGTTGGGGAAATGCTCTCTATTGCCGTTTTTATCTTTCAGATATATGCACTATACAGTATTTCCTTATAATCCAATCAACTTCAGTGGATTGCTTTGTTTTGTATTTAGGCTGCTCATATGAGTGTACTCCAACACAAACCTCTGCATACAAGCACGTGTGTGTTTGAGTGTCAATTTGCATACATATGTATGTGCATAAACCAAACTGAATAAAATGCTTTGATTTTTCAGTGCCCACAGCTGGGCAGGGCTGGAATCACACTTTAATCTGGGAGGTGTGGGATAGGCTCACCTGGGTTTTGAGCTGTCACCCATCAGTTATCATACGCTTCCTGCACCAAGATAATGTGCCCAGTGTCCTGAACTGGGCAAGTGTGTGTCTGGCAGGGAATTCATTTGGCTGGAGACAGCTCAGATGGCAAAAATCCCTGACTTATCTGCCAAGAATACTGAAAATGTGCTTCAGCTGAGCTCTGTCAACATGAGAGGAGCAGAGGGTTGCCCAGTCAGCCAGAAGATGGATTTGTGCTTGTTCTGTCAGCTGCTGGAGATTGGAATATCAATACAGAGCCTAATAAACCTCCAGTTTCTAAAGCGCTGGCTGCAATGAGATCATGTTTAATAACAACCTGGTCTACCTGAGCTCATGCAGCCATCTGCAGCATCGTCTTGGGGCCGGTAGTGTTGCCAATACCCTGGTTTATCAGGTCTGCTTAGGTGTGTGATCTGCCCAAATTAAATCTTGGCCTCTGGTGGCTTCATTTCTCAACCCTTCCATGTGCAAAGCAAAGGAGATAATTAAAAAGAAAAGCCAGTAACTAGAGATTGAGAGATGAATGTATTTCATTAGGTTGCTTCAGAGAAACTGAAGCAGAGATGGGATACTGAATGCACACAAGCAAATATCCTCCTAAGAAAGGGATGAGCCCCTAAAAGTGATGGAGATCAGCCCTTATCAAAGGGCTGATAAAATCTTTGTGATTAAAGAGGCTTTTAAAGGACTAGAACCTAAACGGCCATTAGAAGAGAAGCACAGGGAGTGCTGACGGATGTCTGGTTACCAGAATGCCTCATTGCACTGATTTCCCCAAAGTTCACTTCTGTGGAATATAAAAAGCACAAAGAAAATATTGAATGCAGAGATTTTTCCTTTGTTTTTATGTTGTCTGGATTAATTAAAGGTGTCATTGATCCTGACAAGAATGCCTTGGGGTAATATGGCTGATGCTATCCTTGCTACAAATAGCTGGTGATGAGGGTAGAGGCAGTGATCTTTTTGTGCTGTATTATTCCATTCGAGTCCACTTGAGTTCCTTCCAAACAACATTTGTAATTAGAATTATTACATCCTCCCTCGACTTATTGATAATGTGTGGTAACTGATTCCAAGACACTGAGAATGAAATTGGTTGTTGGTGATTCCAGGGTTTTCATTTGTATATTCTTTAAATGCAAAGGAATAATTTACTGGTAAAGAGAAGGTGGGACACGATTCCCACCCTGCTGCACTGGTATCTGAGCAGTGTTAAATTAGAGGAGTGCTCATCTTGCAGCTCTCACAAAGCAGTTGCCTAAGTATTTCTCATCATAGCCAAGATTCAGTTGTCAAATGGCATCAGGTTGGAGATTGCAAAGATGGGAAGGATGGAATCAATGCACCTGTGGGCAGAGGGCAGATGACGGGGTCAGAAGCACACGACAGATCCATTTCTCCCACAACCCTGTAATTTGTTGTGTGACTGCCACTGCCATTTACAGCCAACGGATTGACTTGGTGACCCATAGGTGATTGATGGGCCAAAGCACGAAGCATCTGTCTTGACTGTAATAAGGCTGTTGCCATGGCAATCCTTGGATGTCTTAAAGACATGAATGTATTTATCCCTGTTGTGGCCTTTGGAGGTTGGGCAGTGAAATTCAGATTTTTATGTTATTTATTCTGGAGACAGCAGGAGAATAAATGAGATGCTAAAGGTGACAGGAAGAATTCCTTGCAGAAGCAGGAACTAAAGCATATTCTTCCAGCTTGCAGTCTTGCATCTTGGCCACAGGATTCACTTGTCAGGTGGCATCCTAAAAACCTGATCTATTTAATCTGTTCCTCTAGGTGTTTCTGAATAGCTACATGTTGAAAATATACCTGCAGGAGATACAGTTTAAAAAGCTTTTTACTGCTTCTGCAGGAGTGAGATCACTTTAAAATCAGCCATGTCCTGTTTTTAGCATTGTAAATTTTTATCCTTGATGGAAAAATATCAATTGCACATTGGCTTTTACTCCGTGTCCTCTTATTCTTGATGTCTCTCTGAATCAATGATGGCTGAATTACAGATGAATTACATAGACAGCGATTTAGTGCTAAACTGAGTTTCATTCCTTTGATGAGAACCCTCGAAGACAGAAATAAGGTGGCTGAAACTTTAGATCTTACCCAAGAAACACCTTGTTCTTCCTATAAACCCGATAAATGCTTGTCTGCTACCAGGGACAGTTTCTAAATAAGCCTACTTCCAAAGAGCATCTCCAGGAATAGTTATTTACTTGGTGGTGTGTAGCTATAGAAAAAGAAGTAGGATCCTTCCTAACTGAAAAAGAAGAGAAGTTGTCCATCTGGTCTCAACTTCTGTGACAACACTTCTATTTATCCCACATTCTGAATTCCCTTAATTGCTCCTTTCTTGCCATGTTCGGGCTGTGCATACTCCTCCCGGAGCTCCAGCAGGCCTCTAACAAGAGCTAGGAAATGTAATTATTCCCATTCTCTCTGTTTTCATTATGTCCGTAGTAATAGTCTTCCTTTTCCCAACAACCTTTGCTGACAGCAGACCATTACTATATGATGCACATACACGGAGTACAGATTCAGGTTAATACACCAGGATGCTGTGTAATACACTGTCCTGCTGCTGAGCTTTAACTAATGCAATGTGATGTCAGATGCACCATGACACGACTCGCTATTGTATACCAGGATGCATTATCTTGCAAAAATTGCTGAGGCCTTACTTAAAAGCTCTCTTTCTCCACCAGCATCTCCTGTCAATGTAAAGACGCTGTCTATTCCTGCAGGGCTGAGACAGGCACCTGCTGGTATCAGATGGATGGCTGCTTGCTTCTGTGCCACCCTGTCCTCTCTTGGCCATCACTGACAAGGGAAGAAGGGCTGTCAGACAGGAATCCTCAGGATGCCACCAAGCTAAACTGCTGCCAGTGAGCTCAGTAAGCTTTACAGCTCTTATATGAAAATGGGTTGGGTAGAGAGAGTAGGGGGCATGGAGGATGCCAGCAAAGGATGCGGAGGAAGATCCTGTAGCCATATACAGGATCCCAAAACAGATCAAATGAGAGGTGTGAAGACAGCTCCTTCATGGATCCTGGCAAGACGTTTTAATTAAAGTCACTTGCTGTAGCAGAGTGACTCACTTTTGCTCCCAGCTATCACATCAGATGTGATGTTTGCTAAGATGGGCTACAACAGCAGAGCAGTATTTCTATCTGTCTGGGGTGTTTTTCTTTCCTCAGCAGTGGGCACAACAAACTCACACTGCAGGCAAGGAGAGGAAGATGAAGCTGTTATGTTGTGGTAAAAACACTGACACATCCCATGACTCTTCTGGGTCCCAAGCTCTGTCAATAGCTCTTTCAATGCCATATTCCCTTTTTTTCTCTCCAAAGTTTCTGTGGAGAGACAACTCTGTGTGGAAAATTGGAGTGCCTTGGCTCTGCCTCTGTCATCCATCCCCACATGTCCCACTGAATTTAGAATGCAGAGTGTGCCTTGCTCATCAATACACAGACCCCACAGCACATCTCTCTCTGGGACAGACTCCACATTACCCCCATCTCCCCAGCATGGTCACAGTCAAAGATCCTTAGATCGTGGCAACTTCCTACTCCCTATCTTACAGGTGACTGCAAGTCATTGCTTGTGGCACCATTACATCCCTCTCGAATGGGGGAATTTCCCATTGGTTCTGCTAAGAGAGAAATCAATGCAAAATGATACACTATGTCTGGGAAATTGATCCAATTGTTTCTAGGGTCATACAAACTTTCATCTTCCATCCTATTATTTCTCCTAAGAATAAGGCCATACCATGAGCCAGAACAAACAGTAAGGGGGAAATAATTTGTCTGGTTATTTTAGTATTACTACAAAATATTTTATGATTATGAAATAATAAATAAAATAGAGAGTTTGAATCCTCTCACCAATGCAGTTACAGCTGTTTAAGTCATTGGACCTCAGTGTAACTCCATGTAGCATACTGTACATTGGTCCGAGCCCCAGATCTACCATCTGCAAATCAGCGGCAAACACCTCTTTTCTTTCCACAGAGAGACAGATTTATGACAGCTGCTGCCATCTCTCCATTTTTATAGCAGACTGTTAATTTAGACTCTTCATTCAATTCCAATCCAGAGAAAATACCAGTCCACAGCAGCACTGACAGTCATTCTTGTTCTAGAAACAATAACACTGACTAAACAATAGAATCTTTACTGTGAAGCCTCAATAAAAGTTATGCTGATACTCGAGACAAAAAATGTCATCTTCAAACCATCAAAGGAAAAAACTCCCCTTCCTGTCACAGTGATGGGCTGAAAATAGAACTTTTGATCTGATGCTCCTGGACTTCTAGATCTTAAAGGCAACTTAAACTAAATGGAGGCAAAGGACTGGCTCTGTTAAAGCAACAGAAAACCAGAGACACTCTGGCTTTGCTGGTGTCTGTCATAAACTAAATAACCCTTGTGAGGAGTAGCTTCTACCAGCAGGTCGATGGCCACAGCATCAATGTTTTTCCAGCTTTTCTTATTGACTGACTGTGCCAAGATGGAGACATCATATGCCCATGGTTTATACACATTTTGTACCCCTGCTTCCCAAAGGCAAAAGCAGTGGTTCCACCTCCAAGGCAGACACCAGTTTTACACTGAGTAGAGCCCATACAAACACCAGAAGACAGCCCCACTACCAGAAGTTCCCTGTCCAGGAGCAGTGAAGGAGAAGCAGCACCAGGAGACCTGTCCATTTAGCCAAAATGCAAAGAAAGCAATTTCTTCTCTTTACCTCCTCAAGCAAAAGAAGACACTGAAAAAACATATAACTCAGAGAGATTTCATTTCTTCCAAAGAATGCTTTGGGTTGACCTCTGTTCCAGCTTCTGCCCTCACCATACGTCTTATATCCTCTCATGGTTGAAAAGAGAGGCTGAAGAAACAGAAGAACAAAAAAACCCCAACAGATAAATCCCAATTCACCCTTACCCTGCAATCCCCCTTTCTAGAGCACAATAAGAACCCTCATCCAAGAAACCACTCCTAACTACCTACACACAGCTGCTTGAGATGAGATGGTTTTATCCTTGCAGCACGTGATTGATGATTGTTAAGCTCTTCCCTACAATTCACATCAGAAGAAAGTGAATAGCGGAAAGCTCAAGGTTCAGCAGCTCCTGCTGTGGTTGTCACTACAAATCTGGGGAGAGACAAGAACAAGAGAAGACAAACCTGATGGATGATAGACACTGCAAAAGGCAGCCCATTGCCCTAACACAGTCTGGGTTAACCTGCATCTTCTCAGGGACCTTCTTGAGATGAAGGAGGAGTTTTTCACTGTGCTTAGGAATCATAGAATCTTAGAATAGTCAGGGTTGGAAAGGACCTTAAGATCATCCATTTCCAACCTCCCCCATGGGCAGGGACACCTCGTACTAAACCATGCCAGCCAAGACCCCATCATCCAACCTGGCCTTGAACACTCAACTCCTTTTGCTTTGTGCCTGTGTTGTTTAATGAATGTAATTAAAGCCAAGTAATTAAGAGTGCCTTTGATATAATGATAGTTGGTAATCACATAGCTAACCTTAGTATATATAATTTTCAGTAGCTCCCTTATGCATATTAACATGAACTTGACATTTTGCTCTCATATTTGAAGCCTGACCTATGGGACAGATGCAGCAAGAGAATTGCTTTCAAAGGCTCTTGAAACAGCTTTGCTAAGGCTCTACTCACATGGTTCCACATGAGAGATTAATAACACTGAGAGAGGTTTTTATCACAGTCACATTATCAGCGAGACATGACAGAAAGTATTTGGGTCACTGGGAATGAAGAGACTGTGAAAACCAAAGATATACATGAAAAAGAGTAAGTATTAGGGATTGCCTTTTCTAATTAGGATCCAGAGAATTTAACAAATGAAATTCCTTGCACAATATTCTTGGCCCAAACCAAGGTATTGGTGTTTGAGTGCCAAGGGTTTTATATATACGTTTATTCCTATGTGTGATCATCCCAGCATGAAAAAGGGTAAGTGCAGATCAGTGGTACACAAATGAAGATGAGAGCCTCTTGGCAGTGATGGGCTTGATCCTGTACCAAAGCTGTGCTGTTTTGTTCCAAGTAAAACAGCAGCAGCTGAGGAACTCTTTGAATGCCCAATGTGTAGAACTGAAATAACCAGTGCCTGAAGCAGGCAGAACATGATGGAAGAGCAGTGTCAGGAGGGTCTTGTCAAGATCCTCTCAATGTGTAGGAGTCTCTAATTATCAAGTCAGGCAAGGCTGTATATATTGGAGCACAGTTGACATGTCTTGCATGGGCAAGATGAACATGTCATCTGTGCCAATCAGGTTGTGCAAATGCTTGGTCAGTTTTCCAAGGGCTGAGCAGAAACCAGGTTTCAACTGAACAAATAAATCCCTGACAGGGCACTTCTGCAGATGAAACAAGGGCTAATTCCATGATGGGATGATCTGTTCCCATCTACCTGAGCTTGCTTTGGAACAGGTCTTGTCTCTTCCTTCAGCAGGTAATTACTCTAACATGCTACAAATGATGCAATTTTCTGTTATATCCTCCTTCTTTTTCCTCTTTTAAGCAACAAAGAATAAGTGAACTCATTTTGTCCTTTTCCTTTAAATGTATGGATATCAACATGCATAAATCAGTACGCTTAATAGAAAATGTGCTTCCTGAAGGAGCTTAAAGAAGTAGAAAGACCCATCATGAAACATGCATAGAGCATCTGTAATAGAATTATATCATGTGAATCTATGTGAAAACATTTGTCATCTTGGGACAAAGCTGGAGCCAGGAAGGAGTATTATATGAGAGCTTTCTCTGTGCAGAACATATTGCTGCTAGCCTGGCTGGAAACCCACAAACGAAGAAACCTTTTAGTTTATTTAAGTGCCAGATGCCTGATTTAAAGCAAATTGGGCCTGATCCCAAAGCCTATCAGAGATGATAAGAAATCATCCTTTGAATTCAGCTGGCTCTGGCCCAAAATGACAAGCTGGTCTCTTACAGTACGTTTATACCACATTCAGTGTCACTGACCAAGAGTATTTATGTATTACAAATGCTCTCCTTACATTCTGGGTTTGAAGTTTAGGCTGTGCTTACTAACACTTACTGGAGCTCATAAATAAATACTCCTTGTGTATTTGGCCTCAGTTTTTAGTATGAACTTGTGGCAATGATGCTATTTTGAGGCTTCTACTTCTGAATTAATATGCTTGGAGCAGTGCAGGAAAAGGAGCTCGTGAAATTTTGTGCTACAGAATCCTGTTGTCACTATCATTTCATCCCAGCCTGTGATGGGGACTTCAGAGGGAAGCCCAAGCCAATTGGATAGTGTGTAGGTAGCAAGAGCAAGGATGTACGTAATGGAGCTGAGAAAAAGAAGATTTGTTACAAAACTGGGTAAACAAAATAGGTGATAATTTCCCTAGGCTGGCTTATCAGTAACTGATCCTTTTCTCATGTTTTTACATCCTCACTGGACTACATCCTGATGTTAGGAAATACTCTTCTTCCAACCATATCAATGTTGATTTAATGTGGCTATAAGGTGGCAGTTTTTTAACTGGCTAGATGTTTGGTCCAGCTTCATTTAAGATGCCCTCTGGCATCCCAGGAGCAATCAATGCTGCCCTGAAAACTGGTGCTTCAGCGTTTCAGAGACAGCTGAAATAGTGGGGGAAGGCTAATGTGTGTTCTTAGTGCATCTGGAGTCTGATGAAGAGAATGAATAGAGCTGATAAAGGATGCTCACAATTAAATCCAAGCCACATAATACAATCAGGTGAAGAATAGACCTTTTGCCCTGAAGCTTTACTTCTTACTGGCAAAGAAAAGAGAGCATTAGTGTTATTTCACCTACTGCTACCTTGGCTCCCTTCTCTTCTCCAACAAATACATTTGTGCACCTCAAAGCTAAGATTCCAGCAAAAGTAACTCAAAATGCTGCTTCTTTTCTGCATAAATTCTAGTTTTGGAAGCCTGGATTTCCATGTGAGCTCACTGAGGGTCACTTCAGCTGGTTGTTATGACAATATCTACATCTCAAGGAAACAAAACTGAGAGAAGGGAGAAATAAGTTGGGTCCCATCAAAGTTATGTTTTCAAAGAGTGAGAGCTGGGAAGAGCGGAGCTGTTTCACTGTGGATGCAAAACAAAGCTGCACAGGTTTTCTTGTCATTGGTTCATGAGGCAATGTCATCCAACAGTGATGGTTGCAGGTTGGGCTGCTTCTGGGGATATGATAATAGATGCTGGGTTATGCTTGCTAGCAAGTATTTGCTCATGATTGTAGAAGGTAATGTATTATTGTCCTTGATTACATAGCACACATCACCTCATCAACCACCTTCATGGAGCTTGCTCATCCAAACCCCTCAATTAGTGAATGCTCATTGGATTAATCCTCCTCTGGTCTTTCTGCTGCCAGTAGTTCTGCATCAGTCTGTGAATGTGGTGTATTTGTGCTAATGCTATTGCTGCTCCTGCCAAGGGAACATTACAGCTGAAAAATGAGTATTGAGAATCACTCCAGCACAGGAATATGAATTTCTGTGATCCAAACAAGGTCCCAGTGTCCAAACAGTCAGATTGACACAGCTCCACTGTGAATGGTATTTAGCTGAAAATTAACTGCACATATTCTCTAGCCAAAGGTGAATAGATGTACTTCTTTTGCTTTGATAGAAGGCCACTGACACTGGCTCCTTCTGGTTCTAAAATGCTGCCAAGGAGATAGGATTGCATAGAGCTAAGCTATTCTGCAGCCCTGCTTCATACAGTGCAGCCAGGAGTGATTTTAGCTGTCTGGGGCATAGAGGGAGGGAGAAAGAGTCTGTGTCTGGTGACTGCTACTAGACATGCATATTGTAGTACTGAAGGGGGGTTTTATCCCATACAAATTGCTTCAGTTCCACTTTCCTAAGTAAAAAAAAAACCAGCTACGGAATTATCTACAGTGCAAATGATAAAAGGAGTTGAAAGAGTAATGGAGAATAATTGAAGAGGAAGAAAGGAAACATGGGAGTAGCAGCCCTTACAAAAAGACAGACCTAATTAAATGCAATAGAATTAGTTTCACACAGTGTCCTTCATATGCAGCATCAGAAAATGTTTTGCTGGATGAGCGCACCTAGAATCAGCCATGGTCCATTTGGAGCTTAATGCTATAGGTTGTGGAAGTGATTCCACTCCCTTTTCCAGATGTAATCCTTCCATTGTCACATTTTGGCTGTGCTAAGCCAAGGAGTAGATGCGAGGGCTGGCTGTAGACCCCTTCATCATTTCTTGCCTTCAAATGACAGCAGCACACATCCTTCATGAGTTGCCAGGAGTGCTGTTTAGGATGTGCGGCAAATTGAAGGGTAATGAAAATAGCAGAAAACACATTATTGTTGGGGGAAAGATGTTAGGAGTGACATAAACTGAGCATCACTGCAGAACGATGGGGCTGAAAGGGAGAAATTAAGTACAAGAGCATTCTTTTAGGGTACTGATGTCTCCACACCAGTGGTTTTGTACAAAAACCAGAGCTTGGGAGCGATGTTGCTTCCTGCTCTGGCTCTGATCTTCACCAAACTGCCTGAGTTTCTTCTAACAACATGTACAACATGCCATTCTCTTCTGTGCTTGAGGCATGAACTGCTAACACTCCTGGGAGCTGCTGTGCTGCCAAGTGCCTGATCAGCACATGCAACTGGACACGCAATTCAAGCATATGTGGATCCAACTCCTCTGTTCCCAAGCCTTCCATGTTCCAAACTGCTCCATCTCCTGTCCTTTTGATACATGATGAGTGATGTCCGTCCCACAGAGGCAGATACTGTTGGCAGAAGTTTCCCCTTTGGCTTTGGCTCCCTTTTCAGCAACTGATTCCTCTGAGTCTCACAGATGAAGGCAGGCTTTTTCTTGGCCATAGGAGGAGATTCCCTTGTTGGCATTATCCAATAATTAACTGCCTGTTCCAAGAATAAATCAGGACAACCAGGTAGCGCAAGCCATTCTGTTCATTCTCCATGTTAGCAAGATGTCCCTCAGAAGGGAGGTGCACTTCAGTGTGTTTCTTCTATCCTAATTTCTTCTTTGTTGTCCATAAGGGGACTAATAAGATGCTTTGGATGTCAGAGCTAACCTCCTGGGTCATCCTCTCTACATGGGGTGTAATGAGGTTAAGCAGAGCTGTAGCTGCTTATATTATAGCCTATGACATAGGAAGGTATCCCTTTGCTCATCAAAGAGCTGGAGGTTGCTATGTTACATAGTTTTCCTGATGGAAAAAAGCACAATTATTACAAGGCACTGTTATCTCCTGTCACATTCAATAAAATCAGCTTGGCTTTCTGAAGGTCCTATGAGGAAGGCATCAGAGTGAAAATTCATGAGTGCAGACTCAGAGACACCGACGAATAAGACCTTCTGTCAGTCATTACTCTGCAGATCCTTTTTTTAGGGAAGGGATGAGTAAGCTGGGATTAGGGGATCTTGCTGCGTGATTTGCCAAGCATTTCAGGATGTCGACCCTATGTGTGGTGACCAGTGATGAATGCAGGTTGTGTTACTGAGCTTTGCACTGCAGCAAGTTGGGTTATAACCACTATGCAGCTGTGTCTGATGATGGATGCTGACTGGTCACCATGGTGGCTCCTTGCAGAGAAGTGGCTCTCATTAAGGGGGAAATGCCCCACAACATAAGATCTCTTATGGATTCACATGTAAACAGCATCCTTAGAGGTGGGCATCCCTGATCAAACACTAAATAAAACAGAGCTTCTGACAAGGCCATTGGAGGGAGAGAAAGGGCTTCCTTTGCTTGAGTTGATATTACTCTGCTGAAGCTGGTGACTTCCTTCTGTGACTGGTATTAGCAGGGTCTCCACAGCCAATATGAAAGCTTTCCTAAGGAGAAGCAACTCACAGTGCTGTTGTTGCTGTCACACCTATAAGTACTATCATCCTTCCTGTCCTAACATTAAGAGAAATTAAAATGGTGACTTGATTTCTCCTGACAGCAAAGGATTTGAGTCCATCATTTTAGGTACTTAGGTCTATGATTCTATGATTGCTTTTTTAACCATCTTATCAATTGCACCGAGAAACCAAACCATTTGACAGTACTGTGGCCAGTTGATCATGTCTCTGCCCATAGCAGAGGGGTTGGAATTAGATGATCTTTAAGGTCCCTTCCAGCTCAAAACATTCTACAATTCTACGTTTGCTGATGTTACCCAACTGTTTGTTATCAAGCTTCACCTTCTTTGGGAGATGATTCCATGGGAAATGGGTGAACTGTTGTATTTCAACAGCAGCCTGTCTTGGGAGCAGCTTGGAAATGCACCATAACCAGAGAGCCAGTGATGATATGTGCCCAATCTGTACATGGAGCGTTAAACCCAGACTGCTTCTCCCTGTGTCTGCAGGGTTCACATCTCAAGGGGCTTTAGTCGGAAGTGCAAGTGACAAAAAGCAAGTTGTGCTTCTGGAAATGCTTTTGTCTCTCAGGAAAACATCCTATGAAGCGCTGGCAGCTCTTTACCTTCACTGACTTCAGGGGACAGGGGGAAACTTGCTTGGATTCTTGCAGAGCAAAGCTCATCAGGGAGTTTTAAAGCATGAATGTGCCCATGATTCATAGAAGCCACAGCAGTAATTTAATGCACATTTGTTTTGCATGGGGGTTTTGTAAGCACAGCTCAATAATACCATCGTTTCCCCATCTTGCCCTTTCTGTTATGAGCTCTTTAGGATCTTTGTTGTGGATTCCCAAGAATACATGTGTTTAAATTCAAACATGACCCTTGCAGGGGAAGAACCCATCTTCTGCTCTTGCGTCAAGCCTGTCTGATAATGAATTGACAGGACCTGACTTTCTGACATGGACATTTCCACTTAGATCCTTTCTAGTCTGTGAATATTAAATTTTCTAGAATATTAAATTTTGAAGCCAATTGACCCATCTTAATAGGCTTGTCCTTGTCCTTGCTTGGCCAAGCATCGCATTGAAATAGCTTATGTCTTTCAGAGACACTTTGTTAGCATCTCCTGGGAAAATGGGAGCAATCAACCTTTCTGCAGCGTTGTTCCAAGCAGTGTGGGCAGCAGAAGGGTTGCTGTGTCATCCCACAAAGTGTGCAAATGGAGGCACTGTGGTCACATTGCCCCATTAGCTGACAATGGCAACAACCTCAGCACCATCCCTGTTTAAGCAAGGGGGCTGTGGTTCAAGGCGGTTCAAGGCTGCATTAGTTCACTTGCCCTGCGACCACCCACAAGTTCCTACAAGGGAGTGGGGAGACCTGAGGAGCTTCTCCATGGAAGCAAGCATCAGTGGGTAGGGTTTTTATTAACTGGTTTCCACCTGTCAGACTTGTCAGTGCTGAAAATGGATGTTTGCAAAGAGGAAAAGGTCCTTCCCCCTCATCCACCCCCAGCCCTCCTCCCTTCCCACTGGCCTGTCTCCAGGCTCCAATGTGACATCTGAGCAAGTTTATTTCAGCATCTGCTGTCAGCAGGAGTGGAGGAGTTAGTGCAAAGAGGCATCCCACGGCTCCGGTTCCTAGCGGATATTTTGTGTCTGATCTGTGTTTGGGAATCATTTCCTTTGGATGGTGTTGGGAACCTGATGTGATTCACACCCTGGCATTTAGGCTCGAGTAGCTTCTGAGATGCGCTGGTGCTTTAACAACAGCTTTGCAGGTCTACGCAGGTGGGGTGAGATGATGGGGATGAGCTGTCCATCTTCAGCATGTCCCAGGTACCGTGATATAGAATCATAGAACAGTTAGGGTTGGAAAGGACATTAAGATCATCTAGTTCCAACCCCCCTGCCATGGGAATCAGCTAGGAAAGAGGAACTGTAATGAATACCCACTGTGTGCGGGTATATTCTTTGCTTTTTCTCCATTTCACCCAGTGACACGATAATGACTTCAGCTAGGGGCAATGAGGGGAAATGGGAAATCTGACGTAATAACTGAAGCTGTTCCCAGCAGGGAAGATCATGAAGCAACAGCTGTAGCTCTGTGTGCACACAGAGCTTTTTTCCCCTCCTCAAGCAAGTGTACGCTCATCTCTACTGGTGAGCAGCATCACCAAGCAAAGCTTTCAAGGCGGAAGTCTGAAAGTGAAGAGGATTCTCTCTTTCTTGCCTCTTTTCCTTCATTTAAAGGAATATGTATTTAAAGAAAGGAAAATAAGTGTGAGTGAGGATTTTGCCATTTGAGTTTCAGGGATAATTAAAGGAGAAAGGAAACTATTCTCTTCTGCTGGCAGAAGGAGACAGAGGAGTGAGCAACCCACCCACAGCCATGTTGTCTATACTCCAAGGTCCACTCTGTAGATGACTTCTCTGCTTATACCTTTTCCCTTAATGGAGCTATAATATAGGAAAGACTTAGGTGGTGAAACCAAAGGAAAAAAGGACCAAAAGTTTCAGTTATGGGGAAAATTCTATTATTTAAAGAATAGGAAATAGGAAAGAAATCCCTCTTGTATACAGTTGTCACCCAAGCAATCTCTGCTTCCACAATATTACCTGAATTCCTGAGACAGAATGTATCAGTGCAGCTTTGTGCCAACAGACAACTGAGATGACAACATTGTTAGTATTCTCAGGTTAAACCTGTCATGTTGAATTAACAGCTCATAAGCACAAGAGGTACTGGTCCCCCATGTGAATCAGGACTGAGACATCACCTGCACAAATAATTGTATTAGTTTTGAATCAACAATGAAAACAAAGGATAAACAATTATCTACTTAAGTTCTTCATCCTTTTTGGTACCATCATTGTGCAGAGTAACTGAATTACCTTTGAGTTTATAAGACACCCTTTCTTCCTTTCCCCCCTCCCTATGCAGCAAACAGCCCGATGTGCCTCTGTGTCTGCATCCAAGGATGGGACCATTGGACCAGAATGATCTGGTTCCCTACCTGCTTCCAGGGAGTGTTAAACTACAAACTCCTAGTGTGGTTCAAAAGGGATTGGGAGCTGCCAGCCAAGGGGATGGGAGCAGAGTAGAGAAAACATGAGGTTCATGCACCAGCATCTCACAACACCTCTCGAAGTTTGACAGGACTGAGATGCAGAGTTGGATTTGGCCTTTCCTAATTATTCTTCTATCACTTGGGCTGCACCCAGACAGGGCTGGCACTCCTGCTTGGCACTACACCTCCAGCTATCAGGCAGCGCTAAGTGAGCAAGCAGGGATGGCTCCAGGATGCCGCAGGGAATGTGAGCTTGTGCCCTTGGCCACAGATGTTCAACACAGGCACTAACAGCTGATGGTTTCCAGTGGTAGAGGCTGGTTTTTTGGGTGAAAACCTGACTGTTTCAGATTGGTGCCCTTTTCTGCCAAAGACATTAACTTTCAACTTCTTTTTTGCTTATCAGAAGTCTCTGGTGCATCTTTCTCTGCTTTCACTGACTGGTATGTTCTTTATTACAGCCACTTATAAAGGGGGTTGTGACACTTATGAAACTAAACAAGGTTCACCAGAGTCAGCTCTTGGATGGGAAACCATAATTAGAAGCTGTTGGAGATGTTAGAAAAGGTGACTTTTTCACCTGGAAAGTGAGCTGCTCTTTCAAAAGAATGCTTAAAAAGAAGCTGATCTCTGCTTACAGAAGTGCTGTCCTTCAGGTGAGCTGCAAAAGTGAGATACATCCATACATGACTGCTCATGATCATCATGATGGGGCTAGAATACGTCTGTGATACCTCAGTATCTTCACCTAATCCTGGCTGTGCAATCCCAGATTTGCCTGTCTCAGATGTACTTTCTATGTATCTATGCAGATTTCATGCATTAACTCAGTATGTAGCATTGCTCCCACCACAGTTTGTGATTTATTTGAGATGAAATCCACTTTTCTGCATCACAGATTTTCTGGGTACATCTGGTTATGATGAGGCCTCAGTGCTTGACTTTTGAAACATCATATTTTCTAGTAGCCCTGAACAGTTTAAGGGAAAATAAGGGTGTTTATCTATGAATATTTATGGCTACAGTTGAACTGTATTTTAGCTTGCAACTCATTATTGTTGGTAGAATCGTAGTTAGAAGCCAGCAGTCAATTTAATTGACATATTTTCTCTTTCGTGCTTGACCAGGCACAATTTATCTGAAATCTGAATCCTGTAAATCTCAGTATTTAAATCTTATTAAAATTTCAGCCTTATGAAAGAAAACAAAGCTAGGAATAAATCTGTCCACAATGCCAATAAGCCAGAAGTATTTCTGCTCACAAACAGTCAGAATGTAGAACTGACTTAAGCTGTTTTATAGAGTAGATACTTTGATATGAACAGAAACAGAAATTATCCTCAATTTAAACATTCATTGGGTGTAACCACAGCTGCTCGAGTGAAACTTCTGCTTGTTAATCCTAAATAAAAGGAGCTGGTTGGAAAGATGTGAAATATATTTGCAGTGGAGATGAAATCAATCAAACCAAACATGCACTTATTTTAAAGGTCTGGGTCTAACCATTTTTTTTCCACTTTAAACATTTGGAGAATAGGGATGAGTGGAAAAATAACTGTGATGAAAAGATGGATGCGGGAAGAGGGATGCTGGCAAACATGCAGCTTGACATGCTCTGGGGCTGGTTTTGGCAGCAGATAATACTTCAGACCTCCCCAGGTTTGAATGATTAGCTCCTTCCTTACTATCCCACTTCTCTCTTTCTGCTGTAAGCCAGGTGAGTGTCCCATCCTCAGCCTCCATAGCATCACCTCAGATCCTCTTTCTCCCATTCTCCCACTGACTTTCCAAGTGTCTTGGCATCTCTCCCTATAGCTTGGTATGTGCAGATCAGAAACCAAAGGGAGGAGATGCTGTTAGGTGGTCCAAGGAGCTGCTACCAAACTGAATAGGAATGAATTGCATCTGAGCAGAAGGGAAAATGTCCTCAGTTGCACTTTGCAATAATCGCTCTGAGAGCGAGTTGAGAACAGTTAAAAAATACAGAACTCTGGCCAAAAAATAAGACAGAAATTGTAGGAACAGCATTTGCTGAACAAACTTAACTCTTTGCTTCTCTGCTTTATGCTGATGCCCAGTGAAGGGATGCTTTACTGAGCAGGTTATTGGGGTTGTACACGTGCCCTTCCTCCATTCCACTGCATTGAGTGCATTGTCTGAGCAACCCTCTCTCCCCTCTAGCTCATTTGGATTATGGTCCTATTCTGTATTTCTCTTTCTGTGCACAATTAAGCAGCTTCCTGAGAAACTCCATTTTGTGCCTCAAGAAAGTAGGCTCCATTTCAAATAAAAATACAATATCCTCAGCTTTATCAATTGTCTCCCAACAAAACATCTTTCCCATCCTATCATCTGATTCAGTGTTTCATTTCAGCCCTATACCTCCTAAATCTCCAGTACTCTGGAGCCAACCACTAAGGAAGTCTCTTGGGCTCATCAAAGTCTTGCTGTGACTCACAGCCCCTTCTGACATAAACCAGCCCTTTTGTGTTGATTAAGACAATGGATCTTCAAACCCTATGGTGCCTCCTGGAGAGAGGGATATAAAAAATAGGCAGACCCTGAACCCTGGAGGCAATCTGCAAGGAAAACGAATAGCACAGGGGGATGAATTGTCGTAAACAAGTGGAAGTGAGATTTTGGTTGAAGAGAAAAGCTTTTGACTGATTTGTGAAGATGTGCAAATCAGACAGGAGCAGAATGTTTTCCTTTCCTCCCCCCCTCCTTTTCCATTTTCCATGTATTTTTGTTACATGCTGGTGTTGCTAACACAACTGTCTTCAGTTGGAAAAAGTGCAAATCCTTCTGATGACATGATGTGCATAGAAACACAGAAAGCAAACAGAATTATTGTGCATTTATTTCACCCGTGTTTTCTAAAGACATTTAGAGGCCTTTGTACCTTTTATCCTACATATTAAACTGATATGGCACAATCTTTCTCAGAGCTGGGCACTGAAAAGTCAGTAGCTTTTGGATTGGCGTGCATTTCAGCAGGGGGCCAAATAAAGTGAGACCTTCTGCTGCAGAAACCTTTCTTGCCTCTATCTCCCCGTACAAAGCTTCATTAATATTGCATTTGCCTTCCAGACTGATCAGTTGAGCAGAAATAGCCCTGCACACATTCCTAGTGTTCATCCATGGGTAGCTTTAGCTTTCCTGTTCACCACAGGTATAAAGCTGCCATTCACACACGTATTCCTGAATTTACTGAAGAAGACAGCCCTTCTTCCCCAGGCATCAGACTATAACAACGCGGCTGGTCTCACAAAGATCACATCCATAGGGTAAGGGGGAGAGGGGTGAGCTATACAAAGCCGCTAACAGTGCTCTTCGATGAGGAGCTGGTTTTAATGGTGTATAAATGGAGTGAGGCTGGCAGCATGGAGCACCTATTTTTCTCTATTATCTCCCAAAGTCTATGAAACTTATTAAGATATAAAGTGAAATCTGCAAGGGTGTTTTGTGAATGTCAGTGAGTTCCATAAGATAAACAGTATATTAAAAAGCACTGAGGCGTGCTGTGACAAATGCTTTCCCTCCTTGCAGTTGTAATATACAATAAGCAAGAGATATAATTCTGTATCCAGTTAAAATCAGGATGAGAGTCTTTGTTCCTTCAAGACACAAGCTATGAACTGTGATTTCTGTTTTAATCTGATCAGTGCCTCTGGCACCTAAGATTGGCTCTGGAGCTGTGAACATAATGAACTGCTTCAGTCTTCCCCTGCTAAATGATGTTTGAAAGAAGCCTCTAAAACAAAGGTAGACTTGGTCACTGAAATACAAACTGGGTTTGTTGCAGATGCAAAAGGTTTGATTTCAAAATCCTATAGGCTTGTGCTTACATGTCTTACTAAATCAGCCTCCTCCAGAAGGATGCTCACTTCTCTAGACAAGTCTGGCTGCCTCACTGGTGCATCATTGGTGACCAGCTTTAAGATCCCTGTACCTTTTGCTTGCCTTAATCCAGATCAAGGCCAGAGAAAGGAGAAGGGTAAGTCTCAAGTTATGAGTCAGGGAGCACCATTGGCTACATGAGGTGGTTTTTTGGGATGGTCATAAAAAATGTCATTTCATGCTTGCAGTGACGGTAAAGAGAAATTGATCTTAACCCAAATTCCAGCCTGAAGGAAGACAAGCAAATGATTTATTGCAGGAATGTGAAGCTATAAGAATGCATACCATGTGTGGGAGCCGTACTCAAAATGCTGTAGGTAGCAGTAGCTGCTTTTCAAGTGGACGGAAGAACTAGGGCATTGAAAATGCCAGGTGTCACACTGTTTGTTATAGCTCTCCATAGCACTGCTAAGGTCATTCCCACTCAATGGAGTTTGTTCCTGTGTGGATATGGTTTAAATTCAGAGCACAGTGCTTCACCTGCTCCTGCAGTCTGTACTAAGACACCATGGATAACAGCACTGTCAGGAACACTCAGATCTGCCAAGTGTTTTGCCAAGGTGGTTGCTGACAACTGGCAAGAAGTTGCTTTTAAATGGTTGAATGTTGGCATGTTTTGCTAATATATATCTTGGAATGGAGGTTTAAAATAGCTCATAAACTACCTGCTCATGATGAATGAAGGGAAAAATGAATCAGAGTTGACTGTGCCAGAAACACTGGGGTTTGACTCTCTGATCTACAAGAAGATTTCATTACAGTCATTGAGTCAATCTCTGTGCCTGAAATCTGTACCATAAAACAAAAGCAGCCTTGCAGCAATGAAGGTACGGAGCTTGCTGGGTTGTTAGCAGTGGGCTAACACTGTTAAATCTTAATAACGACAGCTATTACATCTCAATGATGTTCATGAGATGCTGAGGTGCTGGCGAGTCCCCCAGTGACTGTACAGCATGCAGGATGCAGAATTGGCTGAGTGTTTGCTCTCCAGATGAACCGGGGGGGGGGGGTGTTATTCTATAGTAAATGTGATTTCAGAGGAGTATAGCGTTGTGCAAACCACACTCCTGTTATTCAGAGTATCCACTACCAGCTTGGCTGGGAAAGCAGCTTTTCCTTCATGTATTTCTGGGAAAAACAGAGTTTTACAACCTCCCTTGTAGCTCTGGTGCTGGGAATCTTCCCTTGCATGTTTGGTTTTGGCAGGGAGATGAACCCCAGGCCTGGGTGACCTGTGCTGATACCTGTTCAGCACTGATTAAAATGCTATGTGAATGTTTTCATTGGAGATTGCATCGTTCTAGACCAGCGATGAGATATAGATCAATCAGAGCTGGATAATTATAATGTGTTATAGTAGTGCCTGAGGCTGCAAGCTGTATTGCAGAAGTCTTGAACGTACCTATAGAGCAGCTTCCAATGTCAGGAGAATGAAGAAGCAGAAGAAAGGAACAAAGAAATCTCAGGCTAACTAGTTCAGGTCTTAATGCGACTGAAAACTAACGTGATGGCAAAACATGGTGTGTCTGTCCTTTAATCCTCATGCTGCATTTCATCAAGATGAAATGATCCATCCAAGATACCAATGTTACCTGCAGGAGAAGAGTTCTTTATTCCCTCTGTACCTTTACAGATCTTGAAGCAGATCTTCCATGTGTTCATCATCATTCCTTTATGTAACTTGAGTTCACAACAAAGCCGGACAACTCAGCAGTGTGCAGGGGAACAGCAGCAGTGTGAAAGCACAGAGTGGACTGCTCCAGCTTTACAAGGTAGTTTTACATTTTTGTGTTAAAAAGGTGAAGGATTTTGCTTCCCATTTCTTCAGGATTTCATAGAGAAGCAGCCAAGTGTAATGAAAGATAATGTCACTGGTGGTGCAAACCAGCCAAGCCAGCCAAGAGGAAGAAGTCATCACTGGAAAGACCAACAACTTACAGGCAGTGTATGCACACATGAGTGTGTGGCTGCATATTCACTCCTGTGGTGATATTCTGGCCATCTCTGGGATGGTTATTTAAGTTTTCTCTGACTCTTCCCACTTATTTTGCTTTCAGTGAGTCTTTCTTTAGGAACAAAACAATTGTGTTTTCTTTCTCTTTGGTAGCTATGGTCCCTGGTCGGGTCAGTTGAACTGTCTTAGATGTAGATGAGCTCTTAGGCAGAAGCTCTTCCCTGTGAGGGTGCTGAGGCGCTGGCACAGGGTGCCCAGAGAAGCTGTGGCTGCCCCATCCCTGGCAGTGCTCAAGGCCAGGTTGGACACAGGGGCTTGGAGCAGCTGCTCCAGTGGAAGGGGTCCCTGCCCATGGCAGGGGTTGGAGCTGGATGAGCTTTAAGGTCCCTTCAACCCAAACCAGGTTGTGATATTTACGATCCTTTCCTCCAGCATTTGGCTGCATGAGCCCAGTGCTGGGCTGGCAGAGGCAGATCTGGATCCTCTGTGCTCACCCTCCCTGGATTTACTCCTGGGAAACAACCCCATCACTTCAGTTTGGACACCCCAGAGCACATGGGGCTGTGCCTGTGCTCGTGTACTTCTGAGGGGGTTTTGCACTTGAGTGCTCAAAGTCACTTCCCGTTCTGCTTCATACTTCATAGCCCACAGGAGACTTGTAATAATAACCAGGATGCACCGCCTTATTGCTTAAATACCCTCATGGATACACTCCAGCTTGATCTACAGTTCAAACAAATCCAATAAGGCAGAGGAGGGTTTAAAGACATTTTAAATAAATTACCTTCTGGATGGATGTTTATTACGTTTCATGAAGCCATTTACTAAAACGTAACATTTGTTTCAAAAGGTGCCTGAAATTTTCCTCTTGTGGACTAAGAAATTACTTTTATAATTGAAAGGAGAAATACGGACATTCCTCATTGCTTGGGGCACAGTCCTTGTCCATTTTTAACAGGAAAGGCAGAAATGAATTGACTGTCTGCAGCATTTTGTTTTCCCTCACATCAGTGCGGTGTGATGGGATGCTCTATCGCGTGACATTGAGTGGGAGGGTTGCATGGGAGGAATGAGGATCTTTGGTTCCCGAGAGTTTTGCTTTGTCAAGAAGTCAGCCCTAAGCTAGAGAAGTCATAAGCAAAGGGAACATATTTCACTCTATGTGGTCTGGATTTCTGCTTAAGACATGGAGGATCCACTGGGAGCATCATGCCCTGCACAAAGGTCTCCTGCAGCTGGAAAACAAGGAGATTGCCACATGTTGTGGGTTTTCACTGCTGAAGGCACGAAAGCAGCAGTGTAGACAGCAGACTAAAGATACAGCTTTGAACAGAGCAGGGCTGGAGACCAAATAAAATGATCCATAAAATAAATGATTCGATACTTTAATGATTGATGGTTAAGGACAACAGAAGCTCCTGCTCTTCTCATCTAGAAGCAGCACCAAAACGCTTTTGGAGAGGCAGTGATTTTAGTTGTGTTTCAGAAGATTTTCCAGGCATGAATGATTCCAAATATTCAATGTTTATTTTGTTGCTCTTTCCAAGCAAACTTCCCTCTGGTAGAAATCAATGCAATAGAGTTGAATGCTGAAAAACTTTGAGTGTTTTGTGGATTTTCCTGGTGCTCAGCTGAGCTATTTCACTGCAGGATGTTAACTGGGAGCTGCAGGGGGAATGGAGGGGACTGATTTTTGCTCATAAAGTTTAAGGACACTTTAATGTAGTGGGTGATACCCAAGTATCCTGTTCCCACAAAATCATATCTCTCTTACAAAAACAGATGCCAGGGAGGAAATACATCATGGAAAAGAGAGGAAGGGAAATGTTACTTCTAGGGCACAGTAAAACTGCTTTGGTTTCCAGCAACAAATTCTTTGGGATGAGAGCTGTCTCCTTTGCTCTATACCTACAACTCCTAGTGCATTGAAGCCTGCCTGCAGACTGTAGGAGAGAAGGACTCAGGGGCCCTCCTGCAGAGGAGATGCAAAGGTCAGTACAAGTTTGATGGGATTTCACCAGTTTAGACCACAACCAGACAGCCCGCACTGGTAAGCAGGCTGTATGCTAAAGGCACAGCTGCCATTTCAAGCACATCCAGCCCAAGCCTTAAATTTGGATGTTTATTTCTTAGGATCAATAAATGACAAAATAAAATAAGATACCATACAGTACAAAGGCTATATCAAGAAGTAACCATTTCATTACAGTTTGATCAGTAAATACAGTATCAATAACAGCATGTTACATTGAAAGAGTGGTTCCCATTGCTACACAAAAGGATTTTACACCCTCTTCCTTCCCTTTGTCACAGAAAATACTACAAAGGAGACGCTGACTCACTTGCAACATTCATCTTTTTTTCCCCATTGCACAACAGGCCACAGAAAATAAAGCACATCAACGTTTTGTATGTTAGAAAATAAAAGGTGCACTTCAAAAAGTATTCGCCATTTAAATACAATATGTGCAGGACTATCAGGTGGCACGGCTGGGGAAGGACTCTGGATCACAAAGCCAGGACACAGCATCATGAGATTTTCGATTAGCAATTCCTGTTGTACTAACCAGATCCAGACTGAGAACAGGAGAACTGGTTGGGCTGTAATGTTAAGAACCAGCCCGAGCTCAAGCAGATACACCTTTGTTTAAACAGCTACCAAACAACATAGCCAGGAAGGTATCAGACTGACACTCAAGGTGTTGTACAGGTAAGCTCTAGCGCTCTCATGCCATGTGGATGTCTGTCCAGGGGCATCATAGGGATGGCAGCCACATGATGATGAGTTCAAACCTGCAACGCAAGCTGCAACAGCACACCTTGGGGTTTATTTCACTAAATGTTTGATGCTATAAGTGCAAAGGTCCTGCTATTACCATGTTTAAAGCCTGTGTCCTGCTAACCCTCCTTTGGCTTTTCCATTTCGTTTTCTCCTTTACAGGCGCAGTCATTGGAGCGAGGTCTCATGCACTTTACAAGATAGACAAGCTCAGCAGAGCATTCAAACACTGATGTGTGCTGGGCCTTCGGTGAGAAAGTCCTGTCTGGGGGAGGTTTCCAAATCACATCATGACTTTGTAAACCTGATTTCACACCCTGCCAAATGGATGGCCCTAGCAAGAATACTGTGAAGAGAAACAAAGCCTCAATATAGCATTTGAAAGAGGTCGTTCAGTAGACTCTCTTCAGATGGGGATTTCTCAGGATCCATCTGGCAACACTTCACATCTGTGGGTTCAACAGATACTTCATAAAGTGGGAACAAACATTTCAAAACACTCACAGGAAATTTGCATAGATTAACATCGTGCTGCTCCAACATTCACCTCTGCCCCAGACAAGACAGGAATGCAAAGGATGGGAGTATGCATTTTGTCTAATGGCAAAAGCCACTTATACTCACTTAGGTTTAAAACTAAACCTTGTTGGGTTCGCAGTTCAACTGCTGTTAAAAGACATGGAAAGAGCTATTTTTCTAGCATATACTGGGCAGTTTGTGCTATTTCCTTCTCTATGGTATCAGGCTTTCCTTTACAAAACCATGGTGTCCTGCAGTGAGTCATCCTCACTTCTTTGAGCTCAAGGGAGCTAAATATCTCTATTGAACACAGCAAAACTAGGTGATGAAAGAAGAGAGGATGAAATCAGCTGTCACTTACACTTCTCAGCTCAAGGTAGTCAGATTTGGCCAGTGAAAGAGGTAGCTTTGAGCCTCAATCTCAGATTAAGGCCATAGATGTCGGTCTGCTCCCATGTTAGATTGCAGGAACGGAGCTGTAGAAGCCCACAAACTGCTTAGATAAATCCCCCCAAATAGTCATCTCTTCAGGACTTGAGTGGCCCATAAACACTGTGGAAAGAGTTTATGATAAGTTCGTTTTTACTCCAACTTGTTCCCATTTTCATGTCAAACCAGAAATAAACCCATCAGTTTCTCTGAGCTGTGATCAAACATTCTGTACTCTGCCTGTGTATCCCAGTAATGAAAACCTGATACAAGCATCTTATGTGAAACAACAAGTTCTTGAACAGTGTTTTCTAAGAGAACCCAACACATTTCAGCAGGTTGGTTGGTGTTGAAGGAGTATATTAATAATGTCTAACCTTTCAAAAGCAACTGAGACACGCAGGATGTTAAATCCCAAGAGAAGTCAAAGCAACAGTTACAGCTTCTGTGGGAGGTTTCCAAAACCACCTCCCAGCTGCTGGCTCATTTTAGAGGTGAAGTTAAAATACGTGGGTCCTCTCCAGAAACACTGGAAGTGCCAATGTTAAGTGTGTGACATTAAGACTCCTCTTCCTTTGCTCATTGTACAAGGCAGGATGCATCAGTATTCTAGAGCTTTCTCCAGCCTGCCTAAGCTATTTCTAACAGTCAGACAGATGACATTTACTGATATCTCAGGTTTCCTTCCAAAAAGACCAGTCTCCTTTTTTGCTTTTTTCTTTCTTTATTCTTTTGTGTATGCCATTACCTGTTTTTCTTGCCAAAGAGGAGTCAATTGTGCACAAGCAACTAAAGTGCTTTGTCAGCTGTATTCTCTGCCCCCTGTTTGGTACAACCAGGGCAAGAAATGAGAAGGCATGACAGAGGAGAGCTTGCAGTTTGGTTGAATCAGAAGAAACTGAAACTAAAGCCTCACTGACTTCTATTTTGAGCCCTTTCTTTTGGAGTGATTCTGTACTAAGGGTTAAAATAACCTCTAGTCCTTGGTGTGGTTGGGGGTCACGGCTGATGGTAGCCAGGTCTATGATGCTAAGCCTTGACAATTGCCAGGTTATATATCCCTCAGAAGCATATGACTTTCTCTAACGACACACAGCAAATGCCCCACAGTTGTTTTCTCTATGTCCTAAGCTCAATAGGACTTAAATCAGTAGTCCAGGGAGTTGGGCTCCATGATCCTTATAAGTCCTTTTCAACCTGAGATATTCCATGATAGCACATCTATAGCAGGAGAATTCATAGGTACCCAGTGGATCAGCAAGTGGTCTCCATCACTGTGTGAGTTCATTGGGCCTAGATCCACATCTCCATCACTGAGACTTCTGCTAAGTCCTAAGGGTGCTTGTTAGCTGAAGAGTGACATGGGACCAGAAAGCAGAATTGAGCCAAGTGACTCTTCTCATTTGTCATCATAAGGAGGCAAGCACTGCTCTCCTAATAAAGTGTGGTGTGAAAGGGGACACAAAGTCACCACCAATGAAATCACAGCCGAGGTTGCAGAGGATGATGGATTGGTTCCAGGTTCATGCAGGTCACCATCTGGTGATGTGACAGCAGGGAAAGCCCTTTAGCTTGTCCCAGAAGCCTGTGATTTCCTTTGCCAAAGACTCTGGGGCAGTTGGTTCATCACACAGTGGGCTGTTAAAAGTGGAACCATATGGGGGAAAAGCTCATGCTACCTATCCTGACCAACTGAGAAATGTCAAGGAGAATTTCCAGGTCCTGTTTCTGTTCCCTTTGCCTGTTAAAAAAGAAAGTTATTTTAGAGCTAAGACTCCCCAGTTTAGACCTTCTTGAGTCCTCCATTTGCAATATCTGAAGATTCTTTTGTGCAGATCAGGGTGACAACAGGTCTGGTAGCAAAAAGAAATAATAGGCAGGACAAGAGGCCCTGCTGCTTACAGCTGATGTGACCTCTGAGCCATCAGCTTATTGAACATGGTAAGGAAACAAGTAAAATTGGAATAAGAATGGGAAAAATCTGAAGGTCCACAGAGCTTGACACTGTTTTATCTCTTAATGCAGGCCAGCTAACTGTTCTCCCAGGTTTAAAATAGGATTTGGCTATATGGAAAAAGGAAGATTTTCCATTTCTGTTCATGTTCAGTGCTCCAGCTGGGCACAGTTTCTGCATTCTTGACTTTGCCAGAGACTTTCTTATTTACTGATGTTGCAGTACCAATACCAGCGAGAGAAGGGATTCACTGTGCCAGGCACTATAGATGCCCTAAAGTGAAAGGTGACCCTCATTCCCCTAGGCCACAGCCACCCCAACCTAGGTAAGGCATCATATGTTGTTATTTCATTCCAAGGAGCCAGATTGGCTCTTTTGAGCACCTAGGTCATATTACTCACAAAGTAGATATATTCCTAAAGTAACCACCTGGCTCCCTGAGTTTTCACTCCTTGGCCATTGAACATCCCATAGAACATCATGTCCATTCTCCAAAAAACATCCCTTTCTGTCCAAAACTGCTTTCTCCTCATCAGACTCTCTGCTCGGTGCCACCAAGAGACGGGATCTCAAACCCTTGGATGTGAACATGGCATCTCTGCATTGAGACAAGGATGAATGCAGTATGATTTTTGCCTAAGTATAACATATTTTGGCTTCCCAGTTAACACTGCATCTTGATTTATGCCAGACTGAAGTTACAAAACGTGTAGACATTACTCACAAGAGGCAAGGCCAATGCTTTAAAATAACCTCAAAGTTACTGGCAGAACGAAGCCTATTTTTCCAACAAAAATGACTTTGCTAAACACATTTGTGTTACGTGAATTTGGAGACCATGCATGAAAGTCACAGAGGCCTCTCTCAAGTTTTGACTCCACGATGAAATGCGTTTCCCTTCATCCTTTGGCTTCAGTATGTAGTTTCCCTTGTGACCTGGCTGGAAAACGTGTGGTTGCTGGAGATGCTGTTGGATTTCCTGGTGAAGGCCAGTCGTTTCTTCTTCTTCCTCCATGGCAGGCACAGCAGCGTGAGCGTAGACAGGAAGATCTGTCGGAAGTTTGCAGACACCAGGTTGTAGAGGATGGGGTTGATCGCAGAACTGATGTAGAAGAGGACGTTTGTCAGCATGTAGAAGTAGTGGTAGAAGTTGAAAAGGGAGCTGGAAGAACAGATGAAAGAGAAAAATCTAAGTCGAGTGTGAAGAACTCAAGTCAAAGTCACAAGGGTGAGAAAAGCACGAGCTGTTTTTTCAGCTAATCCTCCTTGGCTGGGGACATGAACTTACCAATGGTGCATGAGCCACTAGGAAAACGTCTATGTTTTCCACTTGGACTGGCCAAACGTAGGTCAAATGTCTCTAAGAGAGTCTTAACCCAATAACTAGCAGTTAGAAACTTATTTATGCGCTGGGTCCGGATGTGGCATTTACCTTGTGCATTCCTTTTGGAATCAAAGATAGATTCTGGACACTGAGAAGTCAGATGGAAATCTGTTTCTGTGTCATGCATATACATTGGCTTGACTTTTCTGGCTGCAGTTTTAGTGTACAGAGCCTACAGAAGAGCAAAGATCCAGTAACAGATGCAGCTGTATCCTCCCAGCAGTGAGAGCTCATTCAATGGGCCTCTGGGTTGAGATCTGCATGCAATCTGGGATAGCATTTTCTATTCCAGGGGCAAGCTGATGATAGCGTGAGTTTGAAACATACCCTGACCATTGCAATATAATGTTTTCTACTAGAATTGGTTGAAAATGCATTGCTATTTTTCTTTCCTTTTGGAAATACCTCTCCTTGGGCCAACTGAGATCAACAGCTCAGGGCTGAAACAGTTATTAATAACATGGGTCTCATTTGCAGGAAGATGCTGCCCAGGATCATTCACCTCAGTGGAAATTGCAGACCTCTTTGTTAGCTTGAGCGCTGCCTAACAAAAGATAAATAGATGTGTGCTGGAGTATATCACCAGTCCCTCCACACCCCTTCAGCACTGCCAAGTACTGCATGACCCATCCAGTTCTTCCAAGCAGTTTTTCTATGAAGATGGGAAGAATTAATATAGAAAATGTCTATCATCTTCATGGGCAGGATGCATTTATAAATGAACACATCAAGATGCTGCAAGCTCTTGATTAGGTCCGTACTGATACTTCACCATTCCTAATATGCCTGTAAATTCAGTGTTTTCCTAGGATCGCTCATGGCTTTTAAAAGGAGAAACAAGTAATATGGGAATGCAACCACAATGCATAAATCCACACTAACTGCAGACAGACTTCTCTACCCCTGTTGCTCAAAGCAAAGGCAGTCATCACATAATTGATTGCTGCTTTAAGTGCTTTTCCTATAGGAAAGCAACCAAGAAAAAGCAGTTTGTCCCAGTGTGTGCCTAGAGCTCTGTTTTCATGATTGAAGATAGGTTTGTGGTTTTTACTACGGATGGATGTACAATTCCATTCAATAGACTGCTGTATTGTAAATGACTCTTTTCTATGTTTGCAGTTAATGAAATTTTAATGTCTCAGAGTTCCTCTGCCTGTTGGTATTGTGGATTCTTTTCTTTTCCCATCCCCTATCTGTTCCCCGTTCACTGCAGGGAATAGTCCTGGTCCCAGGGGGAACAGGGATGCAACACCATGGGAGAACAGTGCGTCTCATGCTGTCTCAGGCTACCTGGGTATGTATCCCCAGACAGCATTAGCTCTTAATTGCATAGTTAAAGTGAATAATCAGTTCTGTGGTTGCTTTGCTGAGGAACCTGGCCTGACACAGCAGAAAGGCTGCACGGAGCTGCTTGTGTGCCCTTGCACACCTGTGAGCCGTGCACGTGCATTCAGCATAAGCATGCAGTTATCCCTATATTCTCTGAGAATCTGCACATTTTCTGATCAGTGCAACTGCTAGTAGTTAATTTCGATCCACTCCCTGCAAGACCCAGTGAATAATGTGCCCCACACTCAGTGGGTTGTGCAGGTTTTTCCCCACCTATGTAGTAATCTCTCCTGTCACTAAGGATATGTGGCATCATGGAGCTAAATCATGCGTTGACAGGAGCTGCTCCATTTCAGGACTGATGATCAATACCTCTGCCATAGAGACAGCAATCCACTTTGAATGTATAAAGCCCCCCTGTCTAAATGTCATTTCACTGAGGCCTGTCAGAGGTGGCTATCCATTGCTGTTGTTAACAGTGGCGAGGCTGTGATCGCAGCCACAGTAGAAGGAGGGGCTGACGATGCATTTTGGTTTGAACTAATGCTTCCATCACCCACATATGGGGATTTAGATGTTAAAACTCTTAATTTGTCTGGTAAAAATGGTAAGAAACCCAAAAGAATAAACCAAACCACAATTAGGTTGTTGAGGCTTTAACCCCTCATGTAGAGAATGCTTGCAAATCCCCATCTCCATCCCCAAGTCTGCTGGTACCGTGGCAGCCCCATCCCCAAACCACATCCCAGCATGGTGGGAGCTTGTCCCCTGTGTTGGTACTCACTCTGTCCAGTGACTGGAGGGGACATAGCAAAACATCAGACGCCGAATGTGATAAGGGAGCCAACAGACCACAAAGGCAATCACCACAGCACCTGCAAGGTATGAAAAAACCCATTACTTTGTCGTTAGCAGTTCTTTGTCGGGGTGAAAAAGAGACCTGTATGTGTGGTGCTTATTGCTGTAAACTGTTTTATCTAAACCCCCCCCACTGCAAAGAATTAATAACCCTGAGGGACAACCAGCCTGCAAATGTCTGTATAAACAAGCATAACAGAGATAGCAGAAAATAACAATAAGCACGGGGGAAATGACATTATGATAGAAGAAGTTACAGGTAAAGGATTGCTGATGCCTAGTTCAGACTTTGGATTATGAAACTGTATTTGCATCTGTCCTTGTGTTTCATGCCCTTGTGGTACTGGGTATTTTGCCCATACTACTTGAGAGATGTTAGTGTATGTTTTTCATCCAGGTAGACAGGGAGCCAGGGACACTGTAATCCCATTAGTTTGTTATGTGGAGCCACTGGTCCCAGCCCCTATGGTGCTAGGGATCATTAAACAGCCTCAGGAGCTGCTTTCTGGTGTCAGGGCTCATCCTTTTGTTCCACGTTTGTGCAATTCCTGAGACACTGATTACAAGATGTTTGGCTCTAGACGTTGCCATAATAAAAATGATAAATTAAAGGGTAACCAGAGAAAGATTATATGGTTTTTTTCCTTTCCGATTCTAGCCAAGGGACATCAAATGATGGAAAATAAAATGCAACAGCTCTGAAGGATAAAAGTGCTGTTGGATAGAGCACGTTTGTCAATCTAGATTAAAGACGAGACAGATCAGGCAATCAAGGGAAAGATTTGTTTCCTTTTGTAATATGCATTTCAACCTCTGCATGAGATGACAGGATTCTGGCAGAATCCTAGCAGGAAATAAAGAAATCTCAGTTAAAACATAACACAATAAAAGATAAGAAGAAAATCAAGGCTAAATGGAATAATTATGCTAATTCTTTATCCCAATTTTGCTGTACAGAGAGTAAGGGACACATCACTCTTGTCCTTTATGTGACCTGTAAGGGGCTAGGAAGCAGCAGAGCTCTCTTTCAGAGCTATGCACCACAAGTGCAATGCAGATTTGGCACGTGGAGGCAAAGGCTGCTTTTCCTTCTGCCTTGGGATTGAAAATACTTATGTGGATATGTCTCAGACCCAGACACTGTCATCCCACAGGGACTATGCCATAGCTCATAGAGGAGACATGCGGAAAGATGTGTTTCCCTTTAAAAACACAGTCCAGGAGGAGCAAGTCTGGCTGTGGTTGCATCTCCCCATCACCATAACTCAGACAAGAGGCATGGGGGGGCTTCAGCAGTGGAGTGGGGAAGGAAGGGTCTGTGCCCTGTTTCTGTGGGTGTCATCATTAACAGAGCCACTGCCTAATTTGTACAGAAATAAGTAATTCCTGGTGTCCAGCTCTGTACTTACAGCCTTATTTCAACTCTATGTGCTGTATCTCATAACTAACAAAGGAGATGGTTATATTCTTTTAGCATCAGCCTGCATGATACATGAGCATCTTCCAGGAATGCTGCAAAAGCCATTTATTCAATAAAGTTTCAGGCAACTGAAGGGACATGCTTTGGAAGGAAGGATAGAGGGTCTGGTTTTATTCTCTTTTCCAAGTGAATTCATTATTTCAATCTGAATATTTCTGGCTGCTATATGGTCACTGTGATCACAGATGCAATTCATCACCAGACAGCCTGCAGCTTTTCAGATGCTGTCAGGAGAATCACGCTGACCTGCATCTGCTCCTGCCCTGAGGAATGTTGATGGGACATTGATGGGGACAGCCCCTAGATGACACATTATGCGGGAGTAGTGGGGATGTCCACTGGGAAGCTCAGAGGGAGTGCTGGATGCCTGCCTTGCTCTTCCATGTTTCTGAGCACCTGCTTTTGAGCACCTCCAGGAATTAAGTTCTTTGTTGGATGCTCCTTTGCTTTGCCCAGGATGGAGCAGTCCATCCATGACCCCCCAGCAGAGCCCTGCCAGGGGCCATAGGATACTGTCCAGCTTCTTCCCCTCCAACAGGAACGGTCCAGCATCACATCTCCAGTCCATCTGCTTTCCCAGAACCTGTACAGGATTAGCTGGATTTTCAGGCTGTGAAAGCAGCTTCCCAAAGGGCTCCCAACACAGGTTCATTTGCGCACATCATAATTTTTGCAGAAACCTACATCCACTAGCACTTCCCAGCTGCTTCCCCTGCATGTAGCTCTTTAGGAACAGCAGGATTTGGATGCTTTCTACAGCCAATTTTAAGTCTCACACATCTGCCTGTTAAATTTACCAAAGCATTAAGTGAAAATGGTTTTCTCCTGGTAGAGGATCTCTGTTTCTGTGGCTCAGACAATGCTGTGCTAAATAATATGGAGGCAAGGATCTATAGCAGAAACAACACATATTGGGAGAAATATCCGCTTAACCTCAGCAAACAAATAGTCAATTAAGTAATCTGTGGTAATTCTGTAATATCACATGCAATCACTCTGCAATTAAAACTCTATTAAACACATTGCTAAGTGCATCAGAGACACTTAGGGTCTGATTTGGCAATCCCAGCTGGGTAGCACGCTGTGCGGTTCTGTGCCACCAGCCTCTGCTGCACGGATTAGGAGACCCTGACCTGTATTTGTCACCCTTAATCTGTATGTTTCAGTTTTATCATACAACAGATCAAGAAGATTTAAGGTGGCAATCCTGTCTTGGTTTTTTCCCCTCCCCAGGGATGGATATGAAACACGGGAATGTGTTAGCTTTAGTCTAATATGAGCTGCATCTTCATTCCCCTTCTAAATCAAACTCCCACTGTAACTGCATATTAAAACCTGAATTATTGCATCCTCTGGCCTTCTAGTTTGTCCTATAATGGCCTTATTCTCTGCCCATTTGAACCATATCCCAAGGAAGATGGGGAGAGGAGGAAGGAGGAGCAGTTGCGGATGAGCTCTTGTTTGTTTATTGCTCAGGAAGTCCTGCAGAAGGAAACATATATTTTGTGTGACATCCTTTTCATTGTGCAAAAGAAGATTTAAACTGTGCCAGTCTTGATTTTCAGACTAAACTGGATGTGGAAGCAATTCTGGAAGCTAAATTGTATTAGATTGCACCGAGTATTTCATTTTACCTTATGTGTATCCTGTAGCTGAGGCTGGGAGACAGCCCTTCTCCAGGGCCAGCATCTCAAAAAGCTCATGTTGGGTTAACATGAGCACAGAGCAATATATCATGTGTAAAAATACCATGCTAAGTGCTCGGAGGCTGGTTTGACTGAGCATAGGAGCCACGCTTGGGAGGGACTTTCAGCCGTGGTCTCTCTTCTGGGGCTGTCTGAGGCTTGGTGTGACTCAAAGCATCGGGACAGTGATGGGTAATGTGCCACTGATGCTGACTCATGCAGGACCCCAGGGATCTGCTGCAGTACAAAGCACTTGGCTGGTGTTTTCCTCCTCACTTTAGCTCTTCTATCCCCTCCAGGGTCATGCTGAGTCACAACTCCATGGTTTAGGGTGGCCCTTAGCAAAGACATCCCTCATCTCTCTCCTCCTTTCTGTCCAGGAGAGGAAGAAGAGAGATGCTGCTCCCTCTTTAAACCACTTCTGCTGCTGACGGAGCATTCAGAGAGGCTCAGATCTATGATAGTTTCATTGAAACTATTTTGGCCAATTTGCTTATTTTTCTGTGCATTTCGAGGGCAGCTATAACACATGCAGCTGGGGAAGAGCGTGTTGTAGTCTCTGAGCAGAAGCAGGAGCTGTTTGGGTACACACGGACCCATCTGAACAACGTCTCTCAGCCTTTTCTGCATTTCAGCTCATCCGCAGCTGTGTGTCTCCAATGCTGCCCAAGGAATGCACGCTCCAGCTGGTACTGCTAACATATATGACAGTGTTATGGGGTTCATATCAGGGATTTGCATTAATGTCAATTTTGGGAGAAACCGTTCTTGTGTATTCAAAGCTCCTGGGTTTAATATGCTTATTTAGTTGATGCTATTACAAGAGAATCTCTTCCAAAGTGGAGCAAGAGTCACTGTGCCATTTGATATGAGAGATGGCCAAAGCTGGGCCAAGTGTAGATGTAGTTGGCACTGCCAAGTTAAACCTTGAGGCGCTGTTTATGTTAACATGATGCACTACCTGACAGGTCATAGGCACTGTTTATTCCAGCAGGCCCCAAAGTAGGGATTATGGGAGCTGCAAGGGTGGGTATGAGCCTAGTAAAATTAAAACTGCTTATGCTGCTATTTGGGTCACAAGGCTGCAGAAAGGATTTCCATAAAAGTCGATAGTAACCAGATTGAGGAGCTATATGCACCAGTAGTACTCAGGAGAGCAAAGAAAGAGAAACTGGGAATAACAATGGGCCTGGGGAGCCCTTGGCTCCTTCAGACACCCCCGAGAACACAGAGCATTTGCTGGATATAATCCCTCTTTCCTCTTGCACGTATTACTGAGCAATGTAAACGTCAGATTTGACTCCTCATTTTCCATTCCCAGCAGCCAGAGATCTGCTTTTTATCTTTCTGTTTCATTTTCCTTCTTTCTATTCCTACTGCTGCAGGATTGTCTCTTTCTTGGATGAAGAGGTAGAAGATGCTAACTCTCCTGAAAGGAGCCATGTTCCCCTAAACACTTTGTTAATGGCAGTGAGACAGCACGGTGAATAGACAAACCTTCTAGCATGCAAAACCAGCATATTTTACTCAGACTATACTCTCCAGCCTTGATTTTCAATGGCTTTAGCTGACAGCTTTGAAAGTGGATGTGAATTCCTGCTGCTGCAGGTGATTACAGCATCCACTGGTTTCATCCCTAAGGAGCAAGGCAGAAAATGAAGGTTAAAGTCCCCCCCAAGAAGAGGGTCTGGCTAGCAGTGCATCACTGCTGACCCACTGCAGACTGGGGTCTCATCCTCTGTTTCCTTCTAAAGCAATTATTTATTTTGGAAATTAAACAAAAAGTTGCTTGATTCCATTTAAACTTTATTCCTGCCATTTCTCCAGGGGATATGCAGGTGTTTGGAGGAGAAGGAAGAAGAAAGAAAGAAAGAAAATTTCCTTTTTGAAGGATAGATAAGTGCTCCTGTATTCTCCTCACCACCTTCAAGGCTATTTCTACTTGGTAAGATCAGGTATAATCTGAACTAGCATCGTCTGCAGCTCCTTCTTCTCTTCTCTCCAGTTCTGGGTTTCAAGCATCCTTTGGTCCTCCAAGTTTTCCTCCAAGAAGGAAGTGTTCCAGAGGGACCGTGGAGCTCTATTCACTGCATGCTTCTGCAATGACTAAGGCCCTGGCCAGACTTTCTGTTTAAAAACACATCAGTTAGCTTTCTAAATGCTCACATTGACAGGGTTTTACACCTGGAAAATCCACTTGTAGGGCAGGACAAGCCTTAGAGTTGTCTTCAGAGATGCAGCCATAGGAGCCTGAATCCCAGCTGAATCCACTGAAGCCAGAACTGCAGTGCCAGGGAAAGGACATGGCTTAGGAGAGGAGAACAAAGTACCCCTATCCTGAGAGGTACAGCCATCACCCCTTCCTGCTCCTCAGAGGGTGTTTATAGAGCGCTCTGATACTGCTTTCTTGATGTCACTTGGCAGGCTCTAAAGTAAACCTACATGTACAAACATCTCAGGGAAATATATACAACTGTTCTATAGCTAATTTGTCCTCCCAGATTTCAATGTGACACTTGAGCTGTTAAACCCAACTTCCACTCACCCTTAATATCACAGCGCTTTTGCTGAACTCCACTTGGAGCTGCTCAAGCTTTTTATCAGGGATACAAACTGCCGTGAATTTAGTTCCTTTCTTCCAAAAGAAATGGTTCATGGACAAATCTGATTTCCTTAGTATACAGGAATTATGAACTATATCTGCCTAAGGAGCACATTTGCAGGCTGGTGCTCTTCTGTGTATTGTGACTGCCAAGTATTAGCTATTTGTTATTCCTGGTTGCGAGATGATTACACTAAATCTCATAGCAATATTCTCCTGAAACAGATAGCTCAGGCTGGGAGCATCAGAGAGGGGAAATGAATGAACTCTTCAGAACATTCCTGCAGAAAGGGAATTATTAATGCACAAGTTAATGAAATGCAGGCTGCATGGATGCTTCATTAATACTTGGCCTTTGTCTAGTGTTACTTGAAGAAATACAGACCCCCAGAAACCATCATTTACAAATTCTTGGATTTTCAGTGAAAGAATACAGTCTGACTTCAGCTCCTAAGAAGCACCTTAAGGAGACATCACCCAGCCAGCTGTGGGACACCAAAGGATATTCTTGTAATTGGTTAAATCTTTCTAAGTCCTTTATAATTGCTTTCACTAAGCAGCTTCTCTAATGGAGCAAACGGTACCTGGAACTGATTGCATTTTAATAGGCTTAGTCAATGCCCACCCAGGGACATGCAAACTCTCCTCTTGATGCCCATCAGTTTGTCTCAATGTTGTCAGAGCTGAGCTGTGCCATCCAGTAACTGCTTCCTTCCATCCACAGCCAGAACAGATCTGACAGGCGGTCAGGGAGGTATTGAGGGCTGCTCAGTGAAAAACGGGCTGCAGGCTGGTGTATTGATGGGACATTTAATCCTTGTCACAAAACGGTCCCCTTTTGAGAAGACATTTTGCCCAAACTGTGCTTTCAGCCTGAACCAAGCTCAAATATCACCTGATTTTTCAGTGCTGTTTGGAAATGTGAGACAGATAGGGAAGATTTATGTTGTCTTTCTATGTCTGGATACAGCATGTGATAGTGTGCACAGCATACATGAGGTTTTACCTACTGAAGGCTGCTTATTTGAAGGGTACGTGTGTGCACAGCTCTGTTTAAGATTTATTTAGGATGTTATCAACTCATCAGGCAATCAGAAAATACTCATCCTTCCATGAAGCAACACACATGGCCCAAGCAATCAGCTCTCATCACTGCAGTATAGCCAAGGAGTAATAACAGAGATTGGAGGTGGTTTGCAATTGGAAACATGGAATATTGGATGGATGAAGGAAGGAACAAAATCTCGTGGTGAGAGGTATGTAGCAGCAGCGCTGATGGAGACTTTCCCTGTTACCCTCACTAAAGAGCTGGGAAGCTGCCAGTACATTGAGCTGCCTGAATTTGGATCCTCACACCTGGTGAATGCTGACAGCAGAGAGGGAATTACAATCAGGAATCACATGGTTACTGAATTAACGGGTGGCTCCTTGGCAGCCGAGCTGATGCTTTCCTTGATCCCAATCTCCCTAATTATTTTGTACATGACCAAAGTCAGACAGAGCCAAGAAATACATAAACGCCACCAAATGATGTGCATATTTTGAATGAAGCTGTTGACCTGAACGTTTTAGCTCCTACTTCAATGTCAATAAAATACACCATCTCAGCATGGAGGGAAGAAGGAAGGTGTTGGCTGCTCTGATCTCATCCAACAGCTCTGCACACCATGAACTGCAGAAAAGGTCTTTTTTGGGCACTAGTTCTGAAACATTTCAACCTTTAAAAAGTGTATCAAGCTCTTTGTACTTCAAGCCAAAGTTCACTTTTGGAAATGGAAAATAACTTGATCCCTATGGAGCTCAGATTTTGTGCCAACAGTTCTATTAGTGTAGACAAGTGCCATTTTTCTTTCCCCATCCTCTTCTATATATGAGCCTACGTGGTTTTGGCTGCCATGGGCCCCAGGTTAAATCCTTTGTGTCCATGTGCATTTTGCTACTTTTCAGACAGCTCACAGGTCTGATTTATTGAAAGAAAAAAGAGCTATAAGGAATAGGTGACAAAAGGAAATGTGAGCCAAGCACATCCAGTAATCAAGTGCATCTGCAAAATGAGATGCAGCAGGATTTCACTCATGCTTGGTAGATAAAAAAAGCCTTTCTGCATCGTGTGGTGAATCACAGACAAAACTGATGATGAATTTCTTATTTTCTGGGTCTTCCTCAGTGCAGAGAAGGAGGAAGCAGCCACTCTTTCATTGCTTTCCCAGCAGGGAAGGGAGTTCAGCCCTGTTGCTGAAGTGACACTGCAGAGATGCTTTAACATCTGTGCATCACTGCCATAGGACCCCAGGGTGCCACATCTGACCCATTTCTGCACCATTTCAGGCTAGATACTGAAACCCCCACACTTTTGCTAACTTTTCTCAGCTTTTGCAGTACATAAAAAAGCAAAAGTTTGCCTGGGAAAGGAGAAGAAGTAAATTAAACTTCTTGGACCTGTTGGTGAGTGATGCTCTTCCACCACCACTGAGCAATGCCAGAGAATGGCAGGTGTAAATTCAGGTCTCGCACTTATTATTCATGAAAAGCTCTCTCTTCTTGATGTTTAAAGAGTATACAGTACTAAAAGGAGAGAGAAACGTGTGAGATGTTTGTAGCACAAGTGAGAAAAGGCAACTTCTCACTTAATGGCAGCAGGAGGAAGCATTAGGAAACAGAAAAAGTAAGCAGGGAACCAAGTGACTTGCACAGCCCCATCCTTGCAGGCTCAGCACTGAAGCAAGGCTCACACTTTCTCCCCCTATTGATAAAGGATGTGGAAGCAGTAAATATCCCAGTCCAACAAGATACTTATGGGGAATTCCATGTCCTCTGGTGTTTGTAGTTCTTTTTCTCAGTGGGCATTTCCCAGCATGGTATTAGGAGCTGTGATGCACATGAAGTAGGAATAATGAGCTGCATAGGACATATCCCGTGTGAATAACAGCTGGAAAAATCTTGTGGAGATTCTTGGTGCCTTCTTGAGGGATTTATTTCCTTGCTGGAAGAGTGGCCTTGGCCAAAGCTCTTCAGCTACCAAGAGCTTTGCCATTAAAAGCACCAGTCAGAAAGCTCCCTGCTAACTACTCCTCACCATCTTATGTGACTCTCACAGCTCAAAGTTTGTTAATAACAAACAATCACAGTTTGTCAGTTATTTTTGGGTACTACTTTTGAACAACTTTTGCTGTATTGTCTGTTTAAGCTACCAGACACTTTGGTCTTTTCCTCAGCTTATTTCATTAAGCCATCCACTATTTTGCAGTACAGCTCCGTTCCTCGGTGCAGGATCTTTTATTTAACCTTTGTCTGGACCAAAGCTCTGCAGTAAAAGAATAAAGAGGTAACAGGCAAGGCTCAAGTTGCTGTTGACTAAATCATTAAAATGCTGGGCTAGTTTTGCTTTTTCAGAGTCTCTGTGATCAGGTCTGTTCTTCAGCTCTACATATCAACAGACAAAGGCAAACAAAAAGGTTTCTTTGTGATTACCTTAAATGTGTCTATTTGGAAGGCTAAAAAAACCCTAGATTGAATCTCTTTCTGTTCACAGTTCTGTCTAGCTTCTCCATGAAGTTATGAATACCCATGACCTAAGCAGGTCACTAATGGCCACTTATGTTCCCAGTTATAAATGTTGTTTGAGACACCACATGTGCAAATATGAACCCGCTATTGTATGTGAAATAGAGGTAAAGCTATTTTCCACAACAAAGCTTGGGAATTTGGCTGAAAGATGTTTCAATAGTCAGCCCTCAAAAGGCTGCAAGATTTAGTTAAAATCATATAAGAAGCAGCTTTTTTCTTCATATAAATAAATAAGGGTTTTGATAAATCTTAAACACAGCCATACTGATTTGGCTTGGGGCAAAAAATGTCTTTGTGGGTATTGTGGCTGCAAATACTCTGCAAAACACTGGGTGCCCAATAGCTGGTGGGAGAAGGTAAAGTGCAGCTCTTCAAACAAAGTAAGTTTGGGTCTAAAACTACACCAGTCCCCTGGTCACACTCAAAGCCTAAACCCAGCCCCAGCTGGAAGAGGTTCAGGGTAGAGCTGGCCAGGAATAGAAGAAGGAACAGGAAAACTTGATGTTATCAGGTTGTTTCTGCTTCACAGAACATGAAATATGTTTAAATGTTGGGTTTTTTCCTGACCAACTAAGTAATACTTAAACCTCTTCCTTTTGCTCTATGATTTTTTTAATGTCCTTTAAAGGGAGGTTAGAACTCAGAAAAGTGACACTAGGAGAAAAAGAAAATAGTGGAAAATAGAGGATAAAATTCCCTAGAAAACTCTTGGTGACTTAGAAAGAAAAAGATGGAGAAGGAAAGAGAGCAAGGGGACAAATTATATTTCCAAAGTTTGGGGCTATGATACAAGAACGAGACAGTGTTGGAAAATGTCAAAGCATTTGGGGGCAATTTGGGTTTCCAAAACCAGCTAATTTTCATTTAAGATAGGTTTAGGATGAAAGTGCTTATCAATTTCAATCTATTACTCTTCAAATTGTATTAACTTTGACACTTGTAGCCAGTTCCATGCCAAAATATGCCAGTACTTACGTAGGACCCTCACGCCATGCTTCAAGGCTTGCACGCGGTTGGGCTCCATGGACATGCTGAGCATCGTCTGCTGCCCACCGATGGTGCAGACCTGGTTTTCCTGGGCAGCCTGCTTGAACATAACCATGAGCTGGTTGGCGATGATGGTGTTGAGCACAGAAATGACGACCATTGGGAACACAAAGGAGATGAAAGTGTTGACCTGTAGAGGAGAGATGTGGCACGCTTAAGGCATGAGCAGGATCAATGGAGCAGGAGATTGGGTTTTATTCCTCAAAGCAACAGAGAAACAGCCTGCAGTGGAAATCTTTTCTCTCTTCTTACTCTGCTGGGTTTGACTTTTGAAGGCTTATTGCACAGAGAGAAAACTCGAACGCCACTCATACATGTCCATAAACATGGCTTGAAACTCAAAAACCCCTAATTCATTCTCATTCATTTATATTGCTTCCCTCTTTCAGTGCAGTTCATTGCCAGAAATGTCTAAACTGAAACATGCCATTGATCTTTTCATCTTAGGAACAGCAAGATGCTTCTTAACATTCATTGTGCTTATGGTGACTCCTAAATAACAGCATGTTACTGTATTTTTTCTTTATTACCAGCACTCCTTGGGATCTTTTTTACTTCCTGTTTTTTTTCAATGGTCTCTCCTTCCCTTGTGTATTTAATGACAGCATTTTGTTATCTCATAACCAAATTACCCAATAAACCTTGTGCCTTACAGGATTAAAATTGACCAAAATAAACAAGTGGAAGTTGTAATGTTATTAGTACAAATTATTTGATTACTACAGTTTTGATAAAATTAAATGGAGGATCAAATTAAACACTGATTGAATCGAGTGCAAGTCGCTGTTCATTTCAAACAAGACTTTGTGAGTCAGGCCTTATGGGCTGTCTAGAAGCCCTGCTGGAGCTGAGCTTAACAAACGGCAGGCCAGGGAAACAGAGGCATGTGTGGGATTTGCCTGTATGTCTGTGGTGAGGCGGCCATGGTGGGATGGTGAGCTGCTGTGGTGGGATGGTGAGCTGTCTCTATACAGTTTTTGTGCTCAGAACTCCATGTGTTTAGCAAAAGTACCAGCTGGGTTTCGTCTCTCGCAACCCACATGGTGAGAAGAACATCATCTCTCGTTTATGCTGGTGATAATAATAGAGCTCCTTTTTGGACCGAGGAAGTTCCTAGATACACCTCACTATTACACACTGTTAATGGCTTCTTTTGTTATATATAGAGCTTTTTTCCTAAGCTTTTAAGATATCTCAGAGAGGAGTTATCTTTTGGAGTCACCTTGACAGGCTAAGAAAGACCATTAAGCAGTAAGGATCAGGTTCTCAGCTGGTACAAAATGACATGGTTTAACCAAGAAAGTAATTTGTGCTTGTAAAGGACCTATTTCATCTATTCAAGATGTAGTTGGGCTGAGCTGGCACACACTGGGGTGGGAATGATTTGCTCAGACTTACCAGGTCAGACTAAGAAAGGAACCCTGTAGGTCCCCATTCCTATTTCTATGGGTTTAGCACCTGAATTTCCTTCTTTCCTACTGCAGAATGATGTTTGCACATCAGTAAAAGGAAAGCTTCACTCTGCCACTTGTGCTTCAGAGTTTATTTGCTTTCATTCAAAACCTTTGCCTTAGCTATAAATTAGCCTTGCCTAATGTCATCACACAGAACTCAAAAAGTCTTTTCTGATCTTTCTTTAAAGCCTTGATTCATTCCATAATTCTATTGTGAAGTCTTTAAAGAACTTGGCCAATTGTCTAGAATAGCACTGACTTTCCTTTTTATAGATTGTTATGGTAAGAGTGAAAGCTCTGTGCTGTAATAATGATTTTTTTCCCCATGGCTTGATTTGTACCAAAACTTTCATATAGTTAAGGGAAAAATCAGTGTTTTCCCCAGAAGCAGAAGGTTTTAATCTGTGGAAGGAATTATCTGCAAACACAAACTCTTGAGGACCAGAAAGGCTGGAAAAGCTGATCCCCCTCCTGCAAACCCTCTGTACTCAGTGCTTCTTCTAGGAAGCTGCTTGCTGGGTTGTGTGAGTTTGGACCCCAGTACTGAAACTCGTTACATCAGTGGGACTAAAGCATCAGTGGGTAACTGTGGGAGCTTGTGGGTCCTTATATACCTTTACAGATCACATTGGCCCTGGGAAGAAGGATTTAGACAGTGTCCAGGTTCATTTTTGACCTGAAAGTCTCAGGTGTTATGTTGGCTCATCATTGAAAGGACAGTTTGTGCAGTGCTGGATCTAAACTCATTCTGTGCTCAAGGTTGCTTGGATGCACAAAAAGTTGCCTGATTCTATCATCTTTGCTATCACCAAGCATGGTTCAATCTCCTCTCCATTAAAATTCATGTGTTTGCATCAGTGTAAACCCATCAGATCCGAGGTTCCTGCTCAGCACCATGATGGGCAGGGGCATGCAGAATGAGCACAGTGAAGAAGCACAAAGCTGTGCATAGAAAGGCTTAGCATTGACTGCTCTCAAGTGTAAAAAACCCCAGCACCTCAAACCCTGTAACTCTGTGCTAAATCCTCCTAAGAAAAGAGTAAATCCAATAATGCAATGTCTGCACTGGCAGGAGAGAATGAAACACTAACCCACTTCCATGCTGCTGTCACTCCAGTAATCAGTTCAATCCTTAAAGTCTGGTAGCATCTGTAGGATAAGATTAGTCCTCAGGACCAAATAGTGTTCTGTCTCATACAAAACAACCACCTTCCCTTCCAGCACCACCTGAACAATAACACTCAGAGACCTGAATCACTCTCCTCTTAGAATCATAGAATAGTTAGGGTTGGAAAGGACCTCAAGATCATCCAGTTCCAACCCCCCTGCCATGGGCAGGGACACCTCACACTAAACCATATCACCCAAGGCTTCATCCAACCTGGCCTTGAACACTGCCAGGGATGGAGCATTCACAACCTCCTTGGGCAACCCATTCCAGTGCCTCACCACAGTAAAGAATTTCTTCCTTATATCCAGTCTAAACCTCTGCTGTTTAAGTTTCAACCCGTTACCCCTTGTCCTATCACTACAGTCGCTAATGAATAGTCCCTCACCAGCATCCCTGTATCCTTTGAAACAGAAACATGGGAGAGACATGGGGGGGTGAACCAGAAACATCAAGTGATACAAAAGCGGAAGCCAGTTCTTGGCTTTGTGACTCTTCCTATATCTATGGTACAGAAAACTGTTCCCCAGCTCTGCTGACCTTCACATTGATGTGATTTGCTTTTGCCAAGTTGTCCTTCAAATTATCTGGTTGCTGTGGTTTCCCTGGGTTACCACTAAAAGCAGACATCCACTTATAACAGTGATGGAGAAGACGAGCTTATAACTTCACTCAGGGATTCCCTAAGGAGGCTTCAATGAGTCCTCTAAACCAGAAGTTTGATGAAGGTTTATTCTTTTGTGCTCCAAGGCAGCTTCTGTAGGAATAGAAACTTAAGGACCACTACAAGGAGATGGTTTTTCCATCCCTCCTACAAGCCCAAGCTTTTGTTATATATGTATCTAAGGAAAGGAGTGGAAATACTACATCTGTTACAGGCATTTACAGCAAAACTCGATTCCCTCAGCTGATTGTTCCCTTGCTCCATCGGCACGTGGCCTTGAAAGGGTATGGAACAGTTAATGAGTTTTTGAGCAGGTTTTACAAGGTCTTGGAGCACTTGAGTGGTTGAAAGTAAAAGATTAGGCTAAAGGTTTTTCCCTGGAGTTACAGCAGCAAGTTAAACACATCCACTGCAAGTATTTATAATGACAAACAGCCGCGAATCAGAACTACTCATAATATTTTCTTTGCAAGGGTTTTGCTGAGGAAATGTTCCATTACTGAGACCGTAAAATATTCCTGAATATGTGTCTTGTGTGCTCCCTCAGGCTTTTTCTTTCCTAAATAAGTAAATAAAGTCCCACAAAGCCAATGAAGAGTGAAATGCTGGTCGCAGCAGCAGCGCGGCATGGAGCATCCCATGGAGCAGCAGCTGGGATCCCCTGCCAGCAGGATTGGATGTGGGGAGCAACTAATATTTAGGGATAATTTTGGCCCTGGGTTATGACAGTGGTTTTGTGGCAGAGAATAGAGATGTTCCTTTGTTGCCTGATTAATGAGGTGACAGAGGAGCCAAGTTCTTGCTGTCAGTGCCATGTCTCTGGAGACACAGCCCCTTTCAGCAGTGAACTGGGATGATCAGAGCAGTTTTTCCCCCTTCCTCTTCAGGGGTGCGAGAAGCACAATTAAAATGGAGAGAAATATGGATGATTGTGAGAGGGTAAAACCTCACCAGGATGATTAAGCTTCTCTCATACTTCATTTCCCTGCTGCACACCTGCTTTCTGGCTGGGAACTGCTATGAACTGGCTGTCAGCCTTTCTGCTTTCCACTGAGGAGGAATCTCAGTGCAGAGCCCTCCTCTGGTCCAGCCACCCCCTGAGCACAAGCCTTGGGAAATGGTTGAGAAACCCAAAAAGGACCTGAAAACTATCTCAGGAGGAAATTTGCCTTTGCTGGTTTCCTGGAAGTGATGCTGGATAGGACGGAGGATGCAGAGCATCGTTTGAGTTGCGGCTCTGAGCAAATCCCACATAGCTGGGTTTTAACAAGCTACCACGTTCTGGTTCACCTCATTTCCAATGGAAATGAAAAGTAAATTATCCTCCCCCTGATTGTGGAGGCAGTATTGTTAGCATATGCCAATCAGAAAAGCACATTCTGCTACATCAACATTCGGCTGCCAAAAACTCTTATTTGACTAAAAGTACTTTACAAAATTACCAGCTATTTCATTCATTGGCCGGAATTAGCAGGTTTTTAACCACCCAATGGATAATTCCAGACTTTAATAAGCACAGTACCACATTCCTGGATACATCAATCTATGCAAGACAAAGCAGGAAGGGGAAAGGCACGCAGTGTTGACATGCCAAAAGGAGCATTTGGTCATAGCACTGGTGTTTAATGTTCACAGGATGTATCTGATGAAAAATCCAAAGGGTTTTTTTTCCCCCTCAGTAAATGAATCACCATCTAATTAAACCTCGTCTCTGCATAGCTTGCCAGGTTTCCATGCCAAGTATCTCACAGTTATCAGGTAAATGCCATTCCTTAGATACAACAGGGCAGGGGAGATCTGCATTTGTAAGTGATGGAAGCAAATAACTGCCTCTGTAGCCAGTGCCTGTTAAGGGAAGAATGTGGAAGCTAAAAACTGTAGCCTAGGGAAGGAATTTGACTCTTTTGGAATATTTTTAGAGGAATTTTATTAATTTCAGAGAGTGTTAGCACTGGATTTTAGTTGAAAATCTTTCCAATGTTTCATTTCTCTGGTCATTCATTTAATAAATAGTGCAGATTCAAGGAGGGACCTTAAAAGAGTGTGGATGTGAGAGAATAAACTAAGGAATAAGAAAGTCCTTATCTTGGATAAGTGCAGCCTGCTATGGGAACACAAATCCTGGATAAACGGGAACAGTGCCCAGTGCTGAAACCTGTGTAAATCCGGAGCTCTAACAGTGCAATCGAGCAGGAGCTCCATCTTTACACACTGCCAGTTTTAAGTCAGGCATGTTTGCCTGTCACGTTTTATTTCTGGTGGCTGCTATCTCAAGCAACCCTGACAGTGTGATAGGATGTGACACAGCCGTCACCCTCGGATGGAGGCTGACAGTGATGTGGATGGGTTGTATTAGGTGCCCGTGCCCAGAAGGCCTTCATCAGTTGTGTGAAATAACCCTCCCCGTGCCTCAAAACCAGGAACAGAATCATATATCTGATATAGATCCAGGTGGTGGGACATTATATCTCATCTTTAGCTTAATGGGTAATTAAATGGTAATCAAAGATGCCTAACCCCAACAAATATTGTATTGGGTCTGTGTGACAGTGGGGGAGATACAGGGGTGGCTCCTGTGAGAAGCTGCTAGAAGCTGAGGCTCTGTGCAGTCAGCCCTCTTCTCAATGTATGGGCTGGTCCTGACTCTTCCCATCCCACACCAATCCACGTGTGAAATCCTGGAGAACAATGGAGTATCTGTAAAACACTTTGAAACACAAATTGGCCACCAGAGACACCCACTCCAGCAGTAGCAGAATGTGAACATGTGAATTGCTCTCATCCCAGAGAGCTCCCCTGTTCATCTCTGGGAGCTGTTAAGCAGAGAGGTTGAGAAGCACCTTTGTTCTGCCCCTTTTCAGAGGTGTTAAATACCAAACCCAGACATTTCAAGTAAAGGTTACCAGGATGTGAAACATTCCTCACAGGCACAGGTATCTGATGTCAAAACGTTTTGATCACCTACGAATTACAGAGGCAAACCCTGAAGCTAGGACACAGCTGCACAGGGACAGGGGGATGGATGGCAGGCACAAGCAGCTAAACCTCTGGGAGCTGGGGCAGTGATGTGGTGTGGGCATGATCTAAATACAGAGATGAGCAGGACATCAAACGTGTCATTCAAGGGACAAGAAAAGCCTCAGATGCAGGCGCATCCTGTTCAATCTGATGAAATAACACAGCAAGTTCTGCTGATCTCACAGCCAGAATCGACCTTAGGGCTTAAGCTGGGCAAACCTGTGCATTTCAGACCTCTGCAGGAGTTCCAGGTTTCCTGTTGTTTTGGATGGGGTCTGGGAGTAGGGGACTGCAGGTACTGTTGAGGAGAAATAGAGCAGACAGGTATGAAGATAAACTATCAGATGAAGATGACGGATGCTCCCAAGTGACAGAGAGAGGTCCTGTCCTCATGATACTCCTGCCCTGCAGCCATTAATATCAATGAGACTGGTAATTAATTGCATGGCAAGCATCTGTTGCTGACACATCCATTTGCTGGCCTTTTTCACTTAATGAAACCCCCTCAAAAGACAACTAAGGGGACAATGCAAAAGGCTTGTGCATGAGCTCTGGCTTCTTGCTTCTATTTAGATGTTTCAGGGTTTGTATTGGTAGATATGTCAGAAGAAAATACAGGTTACTGCAGGGCTTACAGTGACAGCACCGTTTGTGGTCTGTGCTGCACTTTGAGATCTACAAGGTACAAGTACCTGCAACCTACTGCAGAACAGGACTTGTTCAGTACAACATGGTGATGCGGGGGAAGCACGCATTCTAGTGGTCCTCCCTCTCTCTGTGCTGGCTGGAAGCCCCCGGTGCTGTCTCCAACTGGGTAACACCAGGCATGAACTCTTCCAAAGGGCTTAATTTAGCTCTAGCACTGAGATCAAGGGGATCTGCTTAAACTCTCTTTTCATTAGCATTTTGTGTTTGCTTCAGAGCAGTGATGTTTTCCTGGTAACAACCCTTTTCTCTTTAGATCCATGGCTGTCATGAGAGAACAACCAGTTAGTGTGGATTTGAGATATTAAGAATAACCAACATGTAACATTCTCAAGCCTGTGTGTGGTCCCAGACTGAGGAACTATAACGGGAATGCAGAGCAGCTAATGATCTCGAGAAGTTCAGTTAATCACATACTCTGCAGGAGTTAATCAGATTCAGAACAGATGGAAATAAACTGCATACTGACAAAAAAAATCCATCATATCTCTATGGCAAAAACATTCCACCAGCTTTCCCATTCATAAATCTCCCTCCATGCAGAAAGCTTTTGTTCATAAAAAACAACATCTGATGCAGAACAACTTAAATGGGTCCCTTGCTCATGATGGGTTGGCAAAGATGGATAATGGTGGCATTCCTGAGCTTGAATGGATACCCAAAGAGATCATTTAACCCCATTTCTATGCATAATTACAACCCTGTGGCCTAAAGTGTTTTCAGATTTATCATAAGTAACAGCAAAAAGGTATGAATCATTCATAAGTGCTTGATACAAAGCTTATTACTGCTAATAGCACACAAGGGTAATACCTGAGTAACTCCTTAGGGACCCCAGAGCTCTTCACTTCCTTGCTAAATGCCAGAGAACTTTCTTCATTGCAACTATTTATGAAAGAATATTTCCTCCTTTCCTGATCTTTGGACACCAGTCTCAGACCTGAATGGTTCTTCTTATTCAAGCTTCCAAAGGGAGATAAAAGTAGTGAAACTGAGGAAATACTGGAAATAATGGACCGGAGAATGGGCCAAAAGGAAGGTTTTGAGGTTTACCACTGTGTGCTGCTGAATGCCTTGTTGTACATGATGTACATGATCACTTGATAAAACTGAAGGATAAAAGAATGTTTTTTGAGAAAGATTAAGAATAAAGCAGTCATCCTCACTAGGATTATGCTTGATGAAGATGTAGGATTCGGGGGTCTTGTACATCTCACTTCAGTTAATCTAGAGCATCCTGCCACTGATTTAAGAGGGATATGAGGAAGCTAAAATGGAAAGGGTGTTGCCCAGGATGGTTGCTGCCTCTCTGTATCTGGTGAAAGGAGGAAGAAGTGACAGCACCAGCGATGATCTTCCATCCTATCAGCATCAAATCATAAGCTTCAAATCTTCCCCTCTTCCTCCTTCAGGAAACCTTCGTTCCTAGTTTCCTCTGATTTGGTACCTTGAGCTACAAGTTAAATGAATTAAATTTACCCAATTTTGCTTGCAAACAATAATAAAGTCAATTTGCTCACTGTCAGTTCACTGACCTCAGCTTTGCTCCTCAGCTCTAGTTATCCATAGCCCTATTTAGAGCAATATTTTTGGTTGAACAAAACCTCAGTGAATAATGGCCTCAATTTTCCCTTTGAACATGCAGGTCTATGTTACTATATCTCCCTCACCCTCCCCAGCAGCTATATTCTACTGAAGGGGAAATAATACTTCATCTTCAAATGACAGGTGGGAAATATGCTTTAAATTATTCACCAGTGCAGTTGGATTTCAGGTCTCACTGTGGGTATTTTGGTTCTTCCTTCTTTTCACCAAAGGGATATCCCCATCACCTATCACAATATATTTAGTTTTCTCCAGTTTTGTCTAGCTGCTTGTCAGCCCTCTAAATATTTAATGAAGATTCATACAGTGCCTGATGCTCCTGGCATCTCAGTAATCCTAATCCAGGTTTTGCAGTGATTTTGGTCCTGTCCTCTTGCCTTTTTCCCCCATTGGCCATCTCACAAACTATGGGGGCTCAATCCAAAGAAAGTGCTTCCATGGATGGTGTTTCCCCTGGCGCAGCTGCTGCTCTCTGTTGAGGGTAGGTAATGATGCCCTTGTCAAAACTAAGAAAATGGTACTCTTTCCTATGCTGTCAGCTGTGAATGCAAATGCACAGCACACCCAAGGCTCCTGCTGTGCACGTTTTGCAGCTTGAGATGGGCACAGGGGTGGCAGCCACCACAGCCTTAGAGAGAGCACAGAGCACACGTGTGTGTTAGGAGTGTATCCCCATGTAAATAAATCACAGCAGCTGATTTTGTGAGCTGATGCCTGGCTCCTTGCTTCTCTTGTCATTTCATACTTCTTTGGTTCATGCTTGGGATAGTTGTTGCAATGAAGGAGATTTTTACTTGGATATTGTTGCACAGATGATGTCAAATAAAGAATCAAACCATAGTGACAGTCAATTATCCCCCAACTTTTCTTATTCTGGTAATACTGAGTCATTTCATCCCTGCTAATTGAAATAGATGGCTTTTGCCTACATGGGTATGAAGTCATTTACAGGGAGCAAGCCAGCGTGGGGATTTCTAGTCAGTGTTTAGGAGATGTCGTGGTTTAAAACGAAGCAAAACCCATAAGCATGGGAGTATAATAAGCAAAGATTTCTAACTGTAAAGAGATGCAAACAGTTAAAGCAAGTGGTGCTTGCTTGCTTTCTTCCCACACTCTTGGTAGATGGATCTTGACAGAGAGGAATGCGAGTCTGATCTGTTCACGTGGTGCCTATCAAACTTCAGTTTTACACCCAGCATATGCAATGCTGCAGGCAAACAGAAGCTGGGTGCTGGGCTCCAAGCTGGGTCCAGGCGTGTGGGGTCCAAGTCCTATAGCAGGGCTGGAGCATGGGTGTGTAGAAAAGCAGTGACCCCCCTCTCCTGCTCTTTGTGGGGATGGATGACAGGAAAGCACACACTCATTGGAGCAAGAGTGCAGGGTAAGTAATAAACCAGCTCCATCCCCCAGGATGATACTGGAGATTTAAAGTAAAGACTTTGCTATAAACCAAGCCAGCCACTAAACCTTCAGCCTGATGCATGAGGCACACACACCACAGAGGAATTCAGAGCAGAATTAGTTTAAAAAAGGAAAAAAGCAACAAATAGAAAGAACAAATTATTCTTCTATTGAAACCCACATTGGATCTCATTCTGGTTTTGCACGTTCTGCAGGTGAGGTGGAGGCAGATAAGAGTAAGAGGTGATAGTAGTGCCTGAAAGACGAGTGGGATCATGGCAAAGAACGATTTATCTGTTGAATTATGTTTGAGGATGAAATCTTCTGAAGCTATGTGCAATATTTCACAGATGCTGAAAAGTCACATTATTATAGCTGGTAAAATAACAGCTTGTCTGCTTAAAATAATTAGTAGTTGACAATTAGGTTGAATTTTAAACCCATGAGGAGCTTTGGTTAGCGCTAATAAACGTTGATTAAGGTAGCAATTAAAGTCTAACAATCTCTCTGGGGGTCTGAACTTTAAAGCTGAAGTTTTGAACACTCCTCAATTTATAGGGATAATGCTCAGCTTCCTCCCCACCCAAGCTGCATTATTAAGCTGTGGCCATGCAGATCTGCCTTCATAGTTTCCAGTAGCCAGGGGCAGCAATCAGCACCAACCTTGGTCTAACATCTGATTGACATGAGAACCTTGGTACAGCAGGGACATTAAGCAATGTGAGGTTTTAGCTTAATGTTAATGCTGTAAGACCATCTTGAGATCCCTATTTCCAGACATCTCTATCTCTCCTTTGAGATGCTCTGTTTGGAAATGTAGCTGACCCCACGTAAATAAGCAAAGTCAAGTAGCCCTGACTGCGTTCATCTATCCCAAATCCCCCTCCTGCTGCTCTGAGGAACCCGACTATGCATCATTTAATCAGAGTGATTGGATGAGCCACCAAAAAGAAGTGTTGACCAGGTAGTGCCTTGAGGAAGACCAGAATTACCTCCCTCTGTTGTGCTTGAGCAATGCGACCAAGGCAAATCAACCACACTTTTGCTTACAGACTTGTTTTAGTGATTTATCATCATGGAACTACTCACAATGGTCTCAGGTTCTTTATGATCTTATCAAACATGAGAAATTTCAGTCACTTCCCTGCAGTTTTCTATTTTCAAAGGAGGAAAATGCATTTGTATTTCATGGAGCACCTCAGTGATGTTGGCCATATCAGTTTGTTTTTTCACTCTTGCTGTAGGCAACACATAAATCTAACACAAAACCAGATTTGTCTTTCTTCCTTTATCACACGCTTGCTGTGTGTCCTGCATTAATTACATTTCATTCCCAGTTCATAAGCTGAATGCCAGTGGGAAAAAAATAGGAATAAAGTAAAGTATGAATTGGGAGTGACTTGGTCCTCTTGTGCTCCCGGAATGAATGGGAGTGCATCAGCTCTGCCCTTGTCAGGCAGCTTTAATCACCAGATGTATCATTGTGTTGCTATATTACAGTCTGTTTTTCCAGGTCTGTTCCTGATGCCTTTCCTAGCCCAGCCTATGTGATCTGAGTGTGGCTGCTGTTTTCTGCACAGCACTGCATGTTCCTTAGTACATTCACTAAGTCCATCCATTGTGAAGGGTATTTACAGCATCAGGGAGATGGAGAGGTAAGGATGTGAAGAGATGGAGGAGGGAAGGGAACAAATCTGTCCAGAAGGTGAGAAAGAAAAGCCCATTCACTCTCAGTGGATGTGTGTATCACTTCTTTTTCCTTTCTATACAAATGACTCAGATAAACGTGGAAAGAGACAACAGTGAAAGCACCATAGCCAGAGATGCTCAGAGCTGGTTCTTTTTCCAAAGGAGGCTTGAGAACTAGGCACAATGATGCATTTACTTCTGAGTGAGCAATTCCATGCCTTAAGCTTTGAGATAGGTTGCTCACAGTGTAAGAAGGACACAAGGATTGGCGCATCTGGGAGCTGGAGCCACAGTGGGCCATCAGAGACCATCAGTGAGCACTGACTTGGCTGCCACACTGCTCATGGGGCTTACAGGGGAAACTGCAACTGCCGCAAGAGGTGGATATAGTCATCTTGGACATCTCCATCCACAGCCAATACTGCCTTCCACAAACAGGGGTACTAAAGCTGGCTATGGGTGCTGTGATGGGCATTCATGGTTGCTGTGGAGACATCAGCTTGGTCTTTAACCACTGTTGTATAGGAAACCATGAGCTCTCAAAGAGAAAGAGGAGTGATAATTCATGCAGACTTCCAGACTACTTAAAAAGACCTATTTAATATTTTTACAGTAATACTATGCACTCTGCTGCTCTTACTGCAGAATTACAGGTGTCAGCCTGAGGAGGTGTGTGCGTGGGGACATGATGTTGGAGAAAAGCCATTTTGCCAGTGAGATGAGACAAACAGAGGGGGTGCAGAGAGACCTGGCACCTCCAAGGAGCTCGGAGGATCCATTGGTTTCAGGCTGCTGACCTGTTGCTGCACAAAACCACGAAGGTAAGTCAACAGGTCAATATGCATATAATAGGGACCGTATGGTCCAATCACATATTGGCTTGAGTGATGAGCAGAGTGAGAAACCCTAAATCTAGCTTAGATAAAGGGAGAAGCAGATATGAGAGCAATACCTCCCTGGTGACCATGTCTCTGTTGGTTAATTAAAACCCACTACATTGAATAGGTCAAGTCCAAATGAGCTGCATGTCCAAAGCCTAACTGGTCAGCTGGAAGGTCACTGTAACCCCAAACCTGCATGGTCTTGCATAAAATGATTCCAAGGCAAAACCTATTGAAAGGTCATGGCTTTCTCGTGCAAACCACAACAAAGACAAGTACTGATTGCATTTCCATTCCTCAAAATGTATTTTCTTTGGGTTTTTTTAAGTGCAAAATGAACATGTGGAGCCTAATGCTATGGGATAAGGCTGTTAATGAGACTAGTAGGCCAAATGTCAGATTTGTTTCTGGTGTAGCTGCTGAGGAGTTCATTACTGAATACAGTATTTATGTAACCTACTTTGCTTTAAGGCATAATCCACCACCAAATGCCTGCTATAAGGAAGGTATTTTGTTTGAGGGGTGGCCTCTTTTCTGTAATATATTTCTTTGGACCTTACCCCAGTGCATCTGGCTGCAGCCAGCATTTGAAATTGGCTAAAAATCTGATGGATGAGGCAAGTCTGAGGTTAATTAATTCCTCAGATTCCGTATGGAGCCGTGGCTGCCTGCAAAGACAGAAATTGCTATTCCTTATATTAAGATTCTGATTGAAAGTTTAGAAAAATCTCTATTTCCCCTGGCAGTCCATACTCCTGTATGGAGGAATGGCTGGAAACATTGACCTGGAAGCTGGAGCAGGAATCAGATTCCAGCACCCTGCCTTCTGCAATGCAAGAATCAGGAGCTAAACCTCTGCAGGTAAGCAGGAACTCATGGTCCTGTTCAAGGATCTGAGTGTGGCTGCTGCTAACATCACCCTTTGCTCAGAGGGGCATTGCAGCTGACGTTGCTGGCGCTTGCTTACATTGCCCTTTGCTATGCATTAACTGAAAGGGTTTTCTAAGCACAAGAATTTCAGTACAAGAAATGCTGCTTTTCATCCCTAAAGCAAGCACTGCTTTTATCCCTAAGGCCGGCTTCTCAAACACAAGGCTCAGGCTCAGGTAGAAACCGCTCCTCTCCAACAGCTATGGAGGCAGCGTCCTTGCAGCAGAGGAGGTTGATTTACCAAGATGAAATAATCACAGTGTCATGAATGCAACCAGGGTTTCCCTGTTCATTAACGAACTGCTTAATTAAGGGGCTATTTTTTTATTAAAATTAATTCTTATCTCTGTAACATACATGACTTAAACAGGGGATGCACAGAAGTGTTTATCACTGATGCCCTAAGATGCTAATTTGCCAATGTTATGACTTGTAATCAAGATTAATTTTCTCTGACTTATCCTCCAAAGGAAAGACTTTACACCAGTTTTGACATTTAAATTACCTTAGATTTGCAAGTCCAATATTGTCATAAATATTCATAGCCAAGATTTGACTATTTAGTCTTTAATTTTTTTAATTTTTAATTCACCACTCAAAACTGGTTTCAGAACAAGCACAGAGAAATGAAGCACCTTTTATTTGGAGCAGGGAGAACATCTGGCTTTGCTACCCCAGCAGTGAACTGACACATTCTGTTTCTGTTTGATGCTGCTGCTGAACAAAATTGGATGGTAAAATCATCCTTTGAACCTTATGCCTATTTGCAAGGAGACACTTTTATGTAGAAGTTATTGGGCAGCTCTGCCATTGTTTTAACATGTGCCATATCCATTACTGCATGAAACAAGGAAAGGTCAGTATAAACCACAAAAGCAACTCCCCAGGTAGCTGCTGGCACAAACCTCTGCCGCATGCCATAGCCAGCATCTCTGTGTCTGGTCTCTCCTTTCAGGTAATCAGAGCATTTATTCTTTCACAGTTACACGAACAAAAGGTTATTGGCTTGTGCTGAATGCCATCCTGGTGAGCAGAAACAGGTTGGATTGGGTGAGCTGCCTGCTGCATTTGTGGAAAAGCACCTTTTTCATGCTTCCTGGTTTTAACCTTGTGAGCTCTTCCATATGCACAGACCCTTCCCTTCCCATTATTAGCCTAAGCACAGTGCCCATAAACATCCCAGTTAAAGCCGGTAGGCTGCAGGCTAAGGGAGCATCCCTGTACCCTCCAGCTGGAATGGCAAGGTGTGCTCCTGCAGCTCTTCTCAGCCACCCCATTCATTCAGCCTCTTTGGCACCATTTCAGTGACAAAAGAGAAAGCTGAGCTGCTTCACGTGGGGGCTGGCAGCTTCCCAAGGGTGATGTGCCAAATCCCATTCATCTTCCCCCTGCAGAGGTTCAGCTGCTGGTGGAAACCCAGGTGAGAAGCAGGAGAGATGAGATGCTCCAGCCCCTGCCCTTGCTGGTGTGGATCTCTCTGGTGGCCGATTTCTGGTCTCTGTTTTAAAGATACTACATTTTTCCTCAGGATTTAGTGAGAACATGGGTTGATGTGGGGTGGGAGAAGCAGGACAGGATCAACCCATACACTGGAGAAAGGGCTGGCTCTGCTCAGAGCCTCACAGCCAAAAGCTGATGGATACAGCCAGGCCAGTATCTGCACACATCAGTCCAATCAGGGCAAATTGGCTTCCTAATGAGACATTCTTCTCCTTTGCAGAAACCAATGGCTTCTCCAGCTTTTTATATCTGATCCCTTTCAAATGCAATTAACCTCTCCAGTCTTTTTTCAACAGTAGGGAAGGGACAGACAACCAGCAGTGTTACTATTCACATCCCAAAAACTTTTCTATTTGAAAAAGGCTAATAAACCACCAACATTCACACTGACCCTTCCTACTCCTAAACCAAGTCATGTATTTTAAGCATAAGCACCTACTCCTGAGACGAGCTACTATCAATGTTTCAACTAATAGAGAATTGATTTTCTGATACCTGAGATGTCTGCTCCTGTCTGATATCAAAGACAGACCTGCTTGCCCAGGAGCTCACCAAGATCTTTTGTTTCCTTGATTATTTTCCAGTTCAGTTCATTATTTTAATAGAAGATACAAAACGATGCCTTACAATGGATGACAGACGCAATTCTGATGTTATTTACTTCTTCCAGTTGAAAGGAATCTGCTTGGATCAAAGCCTCAAAGTGTTAGAGGGGTGACCTATTCAGTTGGGAAGAAAGTGTGGCCATAGAAAATGAATGCTTCAAGCTTTGAAGATGTGAGGAGGGGCATAAAAGGTCTGAGAAGCAAAGCTCAGGTCTGTCTCTGCCATAGAAAGCTGAAAAATGCAATTATTTGGTGGGGTTCCCTATGGTCAACACCTAGGACTACATCTATATTATATATGTGTATATATGTGTGTGCATATATTGCCAGGACAATAAACTGAATTCCTTCCAGATTCGTTTCCCATGAAGGACCAGTCATGAGAAGGATGAGCATCTAAACTGCTGAAGGTGAAGCTCTTCAGCTCTGAACTGTTTTGAGAGACTCCACTTGAACCACAGTGATTAGAGAAGACACATAGAAAGTCCTGTTCTCCCAAATAACTCCATGCAATGTAGGAAGAGCTGCTCCCGTGTCACTCACTCTGGTAGGAAAAAAAATATGACAAGATCTTAAAACTTCTTGATTTCTGCTTCAGTAAAACCTGAGAGTTTTTAAGTGACAAGTTCTCATAAATAATTCCATCTAATGGAAGATACTTCAGTAATTGCGATATTTTAATTTCAGCCCTTTAAGTGCAGAGAATTCTCATTAGCTCTCAGTATTCGGGTACTGCAATGAATTTTCATGGAGAGAGAATAGCATACATAGCACTGAAGTGGCGGAACTATGTTGGATTCATTCAGTGTTTTATGGACAAAGAGATTCATTAAGTAGAATTTTCCACTTCCTTCAGGATACAAGTTTGTTTTTATTATTCCTGTCCTACAAGTAAATAAACTGAGGCAGAAAATGAATAGATCTGATCTAAATCTCTTCTTCGCAAGCATTGTCATCATTATTTCCTCTGTTTTCTAGCAAGGCTTATTTTTAAATGAAGCTTTCAAGAGGCCCTGGGAAGCCTGATTTTCCATACCTCAGTCTAACTCCTGCTTTGACTAAAGGCAATAAAAACATCCACAGGGGAGCTGAAATGCCAGGCTGGCAGATTGAGTACTCAGATATTGCAAATGAATTAAGTAAGATATAGATTTCAGGAAGGAATCATGCTTTTTTGCATTAGTGCAGGGGGGATTTGGCTGGATAGTGATGTTCGTGGCTGTTTAAAGGAATTTGTGTCTCTTGGAGAAGTGACTCTTCTAATTTCCATACGTTTCTAACTCGGAAACCAAATCATGGAAATTAAAACATCCATGTCCTCAGTTATTCCACTGACACTCCAAGTGATGAAGGAGGAGGAGCAATTATTAAAGCAGGTTGTCAAGAAGAAAAATGAGTGCTTGTTTTGCACTGAATTATGATCACTCTCATGAAGCAATGGGTCATAATCTCCATCCCTGGAAGTATTCAAGGCCCGGTTGGATGGGGTTTGGAGCAACCTGCTCTAGTGGAAATTGTCCCTGCCCATGGCAGCGTGTTGGAACTGGATGAGCTTTAAGGTCCCTTCCAATCCAACCCAGTCTGGGATTCTATTCTATGATTCTATGATTTATTCATATAGCAACTTTCTATCCCCAGCCCCAATCACACTGCAATCCCCCCTTGAGGGTACCCAGCTTGGTTTTGAAAACACCTCTCTTCTCATTACCTACAGCTCATATTCATTTTACCTTCTATTTCCAGCACTGCTTCATTTGGAAAAGCACAACTACAACAACAGGGTTTCCCAACTTTGATCACTTCATCAGGTTTAGAGCTTATACAAGAGCTCAGAAGTGTAGGTCACTCCTCACACACCCCAAACCCATGGGCATCCAGGTACATCCAGGTTTCTATAGCTGCAGTTGATACAAGCAGCTGAGGCTGTTGGCTCTGCAAAAGCTCTGTCAGGGTTATTGTGAAACCACCTTCTCTGAGCTTTTTCTCCTTTTGCATGAAGAAATGGGGTTTTCTATAGATGCATGCATGTGACACCAGGACCCACTTTAATCGTGAAGGTAGAGTTCAAACCCAATTAGAATGTGTCGAAAGGTCTCACAGGTAAGGACCTGTATGGGGCTTGCCAAAAAGGCAGCCCGATGTTCTGCTCTGCTGCACAGCTGTCAGTGAAGCAGGGATCCGATAGATGAAACAAAGGGATGTGTCTGATCTTTAATGATACAGTCAGTCTCACAACCTGAGAACAAAAATGAAGAGCCTGAACCAGACAGAAAGAGGGAGAGGCACCAGTCAGTTGCGTGGTATTTGATTGTATTTAGAGCCCATTAGGAACCTTATGAAATACTCTTACTCCTCAATGTCCCTGGCATATACCTGGCACAGACAAGGGAAAACATTTGATCTTTAGCAGTGAAGGAGTAAGAGAAAACTAAAGGAAAAAGACAGATACTTTAAACAAAACGAATCAAGAGAGAATGCCAAGAACTAACTTTTAAGGAACAATTCATGTGTATTTTCACTTATTTGTTATGCATCAAATAAAAGGCTTAAAAGAAGTGGCACCTGGTTTGGGGTTTGATGAAACCCGGCTCCTGTTTTGACTCATCTGAGTGCAAGCTGTATGAAAAATATAACCAGAATGATCTGTTTGGAGGATTCAAAAGCTTTGTGCACTTAAGGATATATTACACGCTCTTGTGAGGTAAGGAAAAGTACAGGAAAAGCAGACGCAAGGATACAAGTTAAAATAACAACTGAGAAATGACTTTGTCCCGTAAGGAGTTTCTAATAATCAAAGCATGATTAAGCAAAAGAGTAAACCTTGTGCCCTTTGAAGCCTGCTCTACGAACCCTCACTGCAAAAGCTGTGTCTTTAAGGACCCCTCTTACAGAATGAAGCCTCTAAAATCTTCTATAGAATGAAGCTTTCTATGACCACTCTAAGCCTCTAAAGCAAGTGGTAACATGCTATGTTCTTCCTTCTGAGGGTCCCTGGTTCAAGCTTCAGCAACTCACATAGGTCACCCAGGTGAATGCTGATGCAAAAGGATGGGGAGTTACAAGCCTGGAGGTCCAAGGTTCTGCCCTTGCTTAAGCATACAGCAGCTCGAGACAGCTCATCTTCTGAGAATGGTGAATTTGATGAAAACAGTTATTTTTGGAAGGACACCAAAAGCTACTTGAGGATTCATGTTACAATTCAACAAACAGTATTGACAAAGAAAAGGGGCAAATGTTGAGCTGTTTCAGTGTTTTCAGACACTTGTGCTCCCTCTGGAAACACCAACACATTTCATTTCAAAATATTCATATTTAAGATTCAAAATATTAAACAAAAAAAACCTTCCGAACTTCTGTTTTATTTCACAATTGTCCTCGGCTAAAAACTGAAGAAGAAAATGGTTTATAAGCCAACAACGAAGCAAGGCAATTCACCTCAGCTCGAACTAGTTGTTTCATTTGCAAACCAAGTGCTGTAGGTCAACCCCAAATTAATTGCTTTGTTTATCTGATCCCTGACAGATTTCTTCACTCATTTGTCTTGGTTTGACCCAAACCTACTTTTTTCCTTTGAAAATGAATTATTTCACTACAAAAACACAAACTCCATCGTCCTCCCAAGTGCAGGAGGAACATTTCCAGTGGAAAGAGAGGGTGAAGGAGAAAGAGCGGCTCCAGCCCATGAGCACTGGAAGCAGCAGAGTAGCTCTTGCTATGAGCAGAGGCATCTCCAGTCTTCAACATCAGTTTTCCTATGACCAGCACTGAAGAATGAATAAGAACAGCAGGGAGGATCAGCTTCTGCTGCTGCTACAGCTCAGAGAGACCACACTAGCATCTGGGGAAAGGCAGAGCAGAGCTGTATCACCCTTCTCTGTGCCCCAGGGCTACCTCTGTCTTCTATAGCAATGGGCAATTTCATTTGAATTGGGCAGAAACCTCTCCAGAAGCACATCTATGCAAGTGACAGCTGACTCCTTGGTAATAATGGCTTTGGAGACAATTATGATAGGCAATTGTTTAATAAGAACTGGCATTTCTCATGAAAATAATTATATTGATGAAGCACGAGGACATCCTCGAGTCTCTGGCTTCTCAGCCAAGCCCATCTTGGTGATTGACAGTCCTCACTACCATACCCTGACTAACCAGCTCTGGACTGTTCATTCTTATGGCAAGCACTGTTTGATGTACCATCAAAATGTAATCCATGAAATCAGTTTGGCATTCCCATAAACACAGACAGAGTGCCCACTTCAGGCAGAAACCTCACCATCGGACTTCAGAACCTCATTGGACTCTGTAGGTGAACATTAGAAGTCTTCATGGCCCTGTACATTCACTCCACTGAATGGGGGCATTTTCCAGCAGCAGATTAAGCTTCTCCTACTGGGCACAAAGTGTTTTGGATGTTGCCTTGCAAGATTTAATGGATTGCTTGAATTCGCTGTGCACTCAAGCTCCTTTACTCCTGCAAGGGAGTAGGTTTTGGTGCAGCTCAGAAGTGATGGAATGTAAACTAACTGCGAATTGCTGGTGTTGGCGAGATGCTGCCAGTCCCTCTCCCTAGGTGGAAGATGGAGCTGGATCCAACAGGAGAAAATCAATGGATATGAGCATGGTGTTAACACACAAAGGCTCACACAGCAACTGGGAATTGCTGGGATAAAGGGTTTATCTAGATGTCTTCATGCTTTATAATGTCTTTCCCCTCCTTTTGGCCACTGTTTGATCACTGTTTGTTGAAAGAGGAGGTTATTTTGGAAAGAATGAGAAAAAATAAGTATCTGGAAACATTTCCATTTCCCTCTTGCTTAATTTGCTTTAAGGTTTTATCAAAGACACAGAATGGTTGACAATAACATTATTTCTCTGTGCTGGGAGAGGTAAAGCCGATTGTTACACACAGAGGGAAGGGAGCTGACTCTCTCATAAATAAGTCAATGTGTTAGTCCTGCTAGACTGGAAGCGGAGTGACAGCTCTTCCAGATGCTGATGCTCTACTTCTCTGTGACCCTCCGTAAACTGCAGCTTGCTAAAAATACCCTACAAAAGCACACGTGCTTCAGGGCTACAGAAGCACTCGGGGCAGGGAAGCTTTTAAATGGTCAGGCTCCAGCTCCCCACTTCAAAACCCAGCTGTGCTGAGTATTGCACCTCTGCTCCCATTTAACATGCTTGGATCTCCATTGACCATCTCTGCTGTGGTTTCATGCTGAGGGAGGGCGAAGGATGCTGTGATTCTGTGATGGGGTCTGAGGCTGCTGAGGCTCTGAGGGTGGTGTGGATGTGGGCTTGCTGCAAGCCAGCCATTCTGGGAGCAAATAATGGTTTTGAGGGGCTGCTGAATCACATTATTTATGGTGAAAACTATTTCAGATAATGTTGCTAATAGGGATGTTTGCATACGCACTCAGTCTTGCTCTCTTCCCTCTCCTTCACACACCAAAGGGGCAGGCACATGGCAGTGACAAAACATAATCAAAATGAAAGGCAACAGGAGATGGAAGCCCATTTAATGCTAAAGGAGAGCTTTGTTTCGGGATGCAAGTTCCCTCATTCCTCAAAATGCAGCACATGTGTAGGCAGCAGCCAGCAAGAACATGTACCCATCCCTCCCTGAGACCCAGCATAGGAAGCAAATTAAGTGTCCTCAAGACATAGACTCTTTCTCCCTTTCTTTTGCAGTCTGATGCCTATGTAAGGGGGTGATTAATGCTTTCCTTTACCCATGCAGAAAAGAAGTTATCAATCAGCTACTCTGTCCCTATCTGCTTGTTTAAAATGCAAACTAACATAACTGAAACAATAATGTTTTAATTAGATGGAAGTAGAAAAGCTACTGGAGAATGATATTGTTGCCACTAAAACACTAAAGGGAAAGTTAAGCAGCAGAGTTTCCACAACACTCTTTGCACAGCTCTGTCTCTTTTCACTTAGAAGTGATAGAAACCAGGGACAACCAGGGTGGGAACTGACTTTCCTTAAGTTCAACAGACATCCTTCTGGGATAGGAACCATCTCACACTCCAACCCTTCCTGACGCGGTACCTGTCTTGTATTAAAACAGAAGGATAAAAAACCCTGCAGCTCCAAACTGGAAGATGCCCACAAAGTGATAAACAGGGGGACAGCACATAAACTATGATGGTGATGAAAAGAGGAGCTGGGTCATATTGTCAGCGTGGTTTGTGTCCTTGGCCAGGGAATGGGGAGGAAGAGAAAGCAGCATCGGGTACCCATAGCTTGGAGAGGATCATCCTCATCACTATGTGGGGGTTAAGCAATGAGGTTATAGGATTCATAAAAATAATAAATAAATAAAAATGAAAATTAAAATTAAATTAAAAAACTAAAGGAAAAACTGGAAATGACCCATGAAACTTTTCACAAGAATAAGGATGTACTCTAACTGCAAAAGGTAATGAAATACTGCTACTAGTGTGGTCCAGGGATCAATCCCTTTGGAGCTGGTTCCCCCAGGGTCTCTGCAGCTGTAGTTCCAACTTTCAGAGTGGCACAGCCTGGATCACACTGGTGTATGGAGGCTGTTGAGATGGGGCCTGTTTGCCAACACAAAATGTGTCACAGTGAATCATCTGCTTACTGGTTTTGAAGTGAAAACTGATCCTGAATGATGGTAAAAAGCACAAAAGTTCTGCTCTGAAAAAGGAAATTCACTGAGTCCTTTTTGAGCCAGAAAAAAGGGAAAGGTTATGTAATTCATTTACTTTGAATAATAAGCATATCAAAGTTATCTAAACAGCGCTAATAACAGGGAAATCTCTGTTTGTTTAATCTGTCTGGTTTTGCTCTGGGATACATGCTGGTGCTCCAGGCCAGCTTGTCTCATTTACCTCAAACCTATTTAAACCCAAAACTTTACCCAAGAGCTGGGAGAAGATGGCAGGGCAGCAGCCTTGCTCCATGTCTACATTACTGCCTTAACCACATGCTCCTAAAAGCCATCCTATATTTGTTGAATGCTACACAGCTCAATATGAGCAGAAGGAGAAGCCAGAAGCATTTTATAAGTCTTGGAACAAGCTGGTTTCTTAGGGGTGACCAGTGCTCATTTAGTTGTTGATTTGCCCCATTCCCAGCCCAATCTGCTTGGCTGGAGTCAGATTTCTGATAAGTTGCTGCTAGAATTCCATATTGAAAAGAGCCATGCTTATTTTCAGCTGAATTTCCCTCTCCCTGGATAATAACTCTGCTTTCCTCAGCATTCTTTCCAGTTCATTCTTTGTGACTGGACACAAAAGCCCCGTTTTCTATGAGATCACTTATCTCCAGCAAAGCTTCAATGGAATATTGAATGAAGGGATGAAAACTCTATCAAAACAACCCCTGTCCCAGCTTGGAGAGTCATTTTTCATGGCTTCTTCCTTGGTGTTTGCTGATAGTAAGTTTCATCAGCTTCATTACCAGAAGGTAATAGGTGATTCTCTCCCCATCAGCCTCATGAGACACTGGACACTCTCCTTCACCATCAATGAAGAGGTTTTTGATGCCCAATCTCCATCCCTGTGGGATTCCTAGGAATCTCCCTGTCTATTAACCATACATCCGTGATTTATGACAATAGATATGTTGGTGTAACACATGTGCACAAGAAAAGCAGCTTAGCAAGCTGATACAGGGTTGATACTGGAATTACTGTGCTCAGCCAGCTCCAAGGAAGGAAACCATCTTCACACTGCTGCAACACCAACCCTGTGTTTGGGACTGGTGTGTGTTTATAAGTGGAGGCAACCAAGCAGAAAGACTCATTCTCCACCTGAGTGGTTTCCCTGCTGCCAAGACACTGACCTGAAAAGCCCAACACACAGGTTAACTCTTGGCAGAAGAGCATCACAGCTAAAGGGATGTTGGGTCTGAAGAGGAGTAGCCAGTAGATCAATGCAATGGCTCCATGCGGCACAAGCAGGTTTTGCAGATGTGCTTGTGTGAGATTTGTAGGACTATTCCCTCTATTGTGGAAATAGAGGGAAACTAGATGATGTTAAGGTCCTTTCCAATCCTAACTGTTCCATGATTCTATGATTCTGTTAAGGTTTTCCTTTCATGTAAGCACTAGAGTATGGACCAGCATCTAGAGAAGAAAGAAACCCATTGCTAAAAAGTAATTAATGCCCAGGTTTTAATGCATGATTCAATTTTATATCAAGTATTTTATATCAATATCATGACCACCATTCAGAATAATCTCTACAGCTGGATCGATACACATGGCTTGAAACCCAAGCTACTCTCTGTTGTCATGAGGGTGGCTCAGGAAAGGCAATAGTGCAAATCCACATGGAAAATCAGGGATTGCACCCTGCCAAACACATCCCCTGCAAAAGCCATCTGACACAGCCACACTGGTCCAGCCCTGTGAAACAGGGAATAGGCAAAGTCATGCAAACAACCCAAACCAACTCCTGCTGGAACATCACCGGAGATGTTTGTGTTCTTTCTGTCTGAATTTGAAGGAACAGCTCTGATTTATAGCACCAAGGGATAGCAGCCCCTGTCTGCTCTGTAAAGAGCTGAATGCAGCTCTGAGACAGGAGCACAGGCTAAGCAGATGCGAGGTAGTCGGTCTGTTTGCAGGCATACAGCTTCTGTGCAGAGCTACAGCTGCAGTTGTAGAGCCCGAGTCAATAGTTGCTTTAATAGAAAGCCAGTTTTATTTCGCAGGCACAAAGGCCTCTTCTATCACTGTGCAGCAAGAGGTACAGAAAACTGTCATTCCTTGCCCTGTTTCTGCCCTTGTCCCTCTGCTTCCACTTACAACAGGCTGCCAGTGGATTTTTATTGCTTTGGGGTTTTTGTTTTAATTGAAGCTGAGTAAACGACTTTTTTTTTTCCTGAATAGCTGATGAGTTTAACAAAGTTTTCCATTATTTCATGGGGAAGGAACCAGCAACCTTCAGAGCAGAAAACAGAAACATCATCTGAACTTGCTCTGTGCAAGAGCAAGGGGACATAACCTCACAATGAGGGGGGCAGCCCCTGAGAGATGTTAATAGCAACTTCTGCCTAGGCAGTATTTAAAGGATGCAATTTAGCACAGCACTACATGATATGAGAAAACCTCTTTAGAGTATGCCCTGCCATCTTCCTCTTCCCCAAACACACTTGTTTCAACACAAGCCAGCTTTATTTCTGGCTGTAGCATCACTATTTGTGTGGTAGTTTTCCTGGAACATCTCCATTGATAAAAGAGAGAGAAGATGGAAAAGAAAAGCATTAATGAAAGTGGAAGACCTTCTGCATCACCCCCCTGGGATACTGCCATTCCCTGCTGATTACATCTCTAACTCTTAGAGGAACTCAGGCTAAGCAGGGAGTGATGGGGTGGGAGACCTCATTTGCTGGAAGAGACAGAGCTGGCAAGCAGCAATACAATTGGCATCTCATTCTCAAAATAGATAGCTCCTGCCATTGCTTCATCTTCCTTCTCTTTTCCTAAAGGACCCCTAGCATTAATATCACTAGTGAGCTAGATGCCTGTTCTTTCTGATAAAGGAGCAGAGTAGCTCCCTCTGATACTGCTCAGCTATTCTATACTAAAGCCTTATGAGTGCTTGTAACCTCAAAATACTCCTCTTGCTTCTAACAACTCCTTTAGCCCCCAGCCTTCCCCTAATACAGGGCATTTAAAGAGTAGGCTGCTAAGGGATTACACTGAGTTGGAAGCTTGGTGAAACAAAGCAAGACTGTGGGAAACACTAATAGGACCTAATAGGGTTTAGGAGGAGCAGGGAAGGTGCAGGTAGATGGGGTGGGTTTGTGGCTGGGAGCTGAGTGTGGGCAGCTGGGTGCTGGGAACCACAGCCCCTTTGTATTTCATTGTCATTTCCACCTTTCTTCCCTCACCCCTTTTAAAGTCCATTTCTTTGCATGACAGTGGTTTTGTTTTCACTGCCCTGAGACAAGTCAGTGAGACCCATGTGCTCTGCCATGGTAGTGAACTGAGGGAAAATGCATCCATAATGGAGCTCTTGTTGGAAATCCTCCGAGCTTTTTGCTGCTCCCAAGCAGAGTGTGCTCAGCAATGAGCTCGAATGTCTCATGGGCTTCTGCCATTTTCTTTGACTCACAGAAAAATGGCTATTGTAGCTGCCAGTGCTCTGTCTTCAAATGAACCCCCTTCCTCACTAGACACTAAAGAGAAATGATATTTGCTTGGCTCCAGGATGTTCTTTGAAAACAAGGTCAGATCAGGCAGTCTTTCTGGCTATGCTGCCATTGTGTTGACCTGTCTCCCATTAAAGCTGTGCTGGTTGTTCCCTTCCAATAGCCCAATGCTGCTTTCAAGCAGTAGCTGCCCTTATTAAGAGGTCTTATCAGTGCATCATTCTATCTTAGGGAAAAAGGAGGAGAGGTTTCCCTTCCCCTTTGCAACAAGAGGAAATCTCTTAATGAGCAACAAGTACTCCAATGACAGAGCCAGTATCAGTACAATGCCATGAGGAATAAGTGGCAGCACTCTGGTGATTATTTAGACTCTGAGCTCTTTGACACAGTGAATCATAGAATCAATTAGGTTGGAAAAGACCCTAAAGACCATCGAGTCCAACCATTAACCTCACACTGTCAAGTCCAACATTAAACCATGCCCCTAAACACCACATCTACACATCTTTTAAGCACCTCCATGAAGCATTCTTTAATGTTCTTTATGCAAAGTGGTGCCTGGGGCTCGGTGTCCCTATATACACAGCTGTGGCTGTCTCACTGCAATAGCCAAGGAGCAGGTTAGACCCCGAGTTTTGTGTCTCTCCCTTGTGCACCTCTGAACTACACCTTGAAGGCAGCCTGCAGAGCAAATGGTGAAACAAATCTCAGCCAAAGAAACAGAGCCAATGTCCTGCAAAATGCCCTTTGCAGTTTTCAGTGTGCAGAGCTGGAGTATGAGCCTGGTCTACGGTAAGAATCAAACCAGAACTGATCCTTGCCCTGGCAACTATTGGGTTTGGCCACATTTCTCTATGTGACATTGGTCACATTTCTCCTTCATGAAAGGTGAACTCAGGCAGTGACCTGGGCAGGGTGTTCAGTGCTTTAGAGGGTAGGAGGGACAGAGAGGAGCCCAGACAAAGGATAAGACACAAAGCTATTAATAAAGTCCATAATGAGCACGAGCCCAACACATTACACCTGACAAAGCCATTACATGAGGATAAAAAGGAATAAAATAGCTCCAGATAATTGCAGAGCATGAGAATATGTTCAGTGCCATCTTAAACTTGCTGAGATTAATTTTCTCAACGCTTGTTTAAAAGGAAAGTGGGCTACAGAATTAGAACAAATAAAGCAGATGGCCTATTGCATGAGCAGAGATAATCTTCCAAGGTTCTTGCCTACCTGGATGCCAGCATTTCCCAGTGGTTTTCATGCCTCCAGCTCTTTCCTTTGGCCATGGAGCCGCAAGCAGGCTTTCAGACACTGATTTTTACAAAATGGCATTTTTAGATACAGATTTCTTGCTTCAAGTATTCTTAACACTTGCCAATGAAGCACCAAGCACAAACCAGTACATATAAACCAGGGTAATAGAAGAGACAGGCTGTTAATCTTCATAATGTGCCTCTCAGTGGGGATTTCACTTGAATGTTATTTGCATTAAATATGATACCAAGTGCTGGATATGGGGTTATAAATAAATTAAAGGCCATATTTAAGTCCAACACTGTCCCACTGTTGACTGAAGGCTCAAGTGTGAGAGCTGTTAACAGTCGACTGTACAGATTTGGGTGGCTGCCTGACTTGCTGAAGGAAATGGTAGCAGCAAGTTCCATCATTAGTGCCCTGAGAAACTCATATGGGGGACAATTAACACCCAGAGTAGGGTCTGTAGTGTCAGTCCAACCTCTGGTAGTGCTGGCTGTGTTGTGGGCACTTTGGCTTGGGCAGATGTTCAGCGAAATACCTCAAGAGCATCATTTCTTTCACTTGATATATAAACATCTTAATTATAGCACCACAGTCAGCCTTGCCCTTCTGGCAGGAAGGAAAAAGAAGTTTGCACTAAACTTCACTGAGATGAATTCATTGCATATGTTAGGCAAATAAGTGAAGCAAACTGCTATGGGCCTCAGAGTACATGAAGTAATAGATGGGTTCAGCTATGTAACAGTGAAAGGACTGAAGCTTTGGATGATGAAAACTAAAATCCTTGGAATAAACACAGGTTGTTCCAGCAGCAGGACCGTGACCCTGCAGCACAAGCCCTTTGGCACTGCTGCCAGCAGGGTTATTTTTACAGAGCCAGACAGTTTGGAAGTTGTTGAGAAATGGGGAATGGAAAACTATTGGGAAATGAGAAACTATTAAGGAATGCTGTGTTGAAGAACGTTCCCTTCGCTCCATGGTGTAGGAAGACATCACCTGATTTGGACCCTTAGCTGAAGGAAGAGAAGGTGGGGATGACTGTCTTGAGCCAAGCACAGGAGAGAAGGGTTTGGAGTTGTTCTGGTTTGCTTCCTACCTAGTAACAGCCACCAGCAATAGTTGTACCCTTGCCAGAGAACAGTGTTCTCTGGCAGCACAGACATGAAATGCCTCCACCCCAGGACACGAATTAGACCACAGATATTCAGAGGAAGGTACATGATCAATGAATCATCTCACAGCATTTCTGTCCCCTTCTGGTGCTGCCCAGCCCACCCATCCCTCTCTAACCCCTTGGCAGGTTTCAGACCCTGTTAGCTTATTTTTACCTGCTACAAAATCACAGTCCCCCATCCCTTTACTTTGTTTTCCCCTTGCTATGCTCTACTTAAGGATTTTATGCATGACAAATGTGCAGGTGTGGGGCTCTGCCTGTATCTCTTGCATTGCTGAGGACAGGAGCAACAGGGTTTGTTTCCTGGCATGGCTTGGTCCCAGCTGGAGCAGGACTGCCAGGCTGGATGTATGCCCTGGCCTGCTGCACTGTGGTATCCTTTCTGGCCAAATTCCTGCATGATTTTTTCCCCTTCCAAAGGATATTTCCATCCTGCAGCTCTTTTGCACTGGTCTGAACCTGTATTTCCCCTCCTTCCTGCAGTGCTTTATCACACTGCACACACTTGGAGTTAAGGAACAAGTATGACAGTGTCATAAGCCCATGACTGTCAGGGATGAAAAATGAAATGTGGGCTTTGGGGAGAAAAAGTCAATGCTGTGAGCTTCTCTTTTGAATGAAATGAGTATATTAAAATGTATAAATTGTGCCTATGAGGATAAAATGTAAGGTTGTTGCAGGAGGAATCAATAGTGATGCAAGCAAGGAGCTAAACTTTCCCAGTGGCTGTGTGAGTTGCATATTTATAAGATGGTTTTGAAAAAACCCATAGAATATGAGGGAAATGAAGGTTAATCTTGTATTGAACATACTTGAATAGTTATTGACTTATTAAACAACTTCTCTGAGAGAACAAGATGATACAACAGTCCTAGCAAGTACCGAGACCACATTTATTTGGTTCAGCACTGCATTGTTCTTGGTTATGTTACAATTAATAGGATGTGGCATTGCAGTGACTGTATTAATTAGCTCCTTGGATTCCTGATCCAAAAAAGAGGTCTGCTGAGCTAAATGCCATGCTGCATCATAGAGTTCATAGCTGATAGGCAGCAGGTCTTTGCTCTTCAGGCCTGGGTGAAGCTGGTAAGTTGGTAGACCCCATTCTACAGGGTTAAAGGAGGAAGAAAATCAGTCAGTTAAGGGATGAGATTGCTTCTCTTACTCTAGACACCCCAAAAAGCCTTGGGCAGCAGAGCCAAGGCAGCTGAGTTTGAGCATCCATCAGGATGCACCCACAAGGGCTGGAGAGGATCCATCAGCAGGACTGAATTGCTCAGGAAAAGAAGACAACCAACACATCCACTGCATGGCAGAAACCTGAGCAAACAGACTGCAACTTTCTCCTGAAGCCCCTCAGAAAACTGAGGTCCATGCATTGACTCTGTGAGCCTGTGTCTATCAGTTAGCCCTTTCTCTTGCAATGGAAACCATCCTGCAGGCTCCAAAAGTCAGGCAAGCAATCCAGGCAAAGGGACAGCAGTTTTCCATTGGCCACAAAGAAACTTTAAAGTGATAATTTAACATATGAGAGTTCCCAACACACATGGTGCTGGCAGGAGGAAAGGCTTGTTGGCACTTCTGAAGCTTTGCCCTGAAGTATTACCTCTCCCAGGGCCATTCAGCAAAAGGGAAGTCATGGAAAGGTTAAACCAGCTTGACCCTGAATCCCTGAAATGAAGATGCTCAGACAGCTTCCAGGATCCCCAGTCTCATGATGGGCATACCACATGCTAAGGGAGTGTTTGCTAATCTCCTTCATTTCCTCTGGAGGAGGAATAAATCTCTTGAAGCAAGGTAAACCATTCACTTCGAGTGCAAGTTGGCTGCAGCAGCAGTGGCCTTAAATTTATCCTTTATTATTCAGAGGGAGTAATATTTGGCAGGAAGGTATTTTCAAAGGGAAGGGCAAACACTGAAATCAGACTCTATACCCAGTCCTGTCTAAGTTGTATATTCTCCTTCTAGGAATTCACTTGGGAAAGGGACACCTGGAAGGTTTTATAAGGAGAGATTTACTGCAGATGGTTCAGCATGTGGGGAGATGTACAACATGGGCTTGGTGTAAATCATGGAGATTGCCTATGAGGACAGCAAGTGGCTGCTCCAGTGGAGCCAGCAACCATGGGCACTAACCCAGGGCACGTCCTCCAGCTTGGCTGTCACTCCAATGCCTCTAATTTACTGATACTAAATAGGCGTTGTGCTCTGTGTGGAGATTTATAGTTCAGAGGCACTCCCAGCTTTTTTATGAGCAATTTGAATAAAAGAGGTGCCCTTTTCCCTCCTTTGACATTGTGGAGGCTTTGTGAAACTTTACTTTTTTCCTTTGTATTTTCTTTCCCTGTTTCCACTAGGAAAATCTCACCTCTTGGATCTGTCTTCAGCTGACAATTGTTTCTAGTCCCTGAGAACTTAAAAGCTGCAAAGAAACCTCAGTGAACTTCCACTTCAAGAAAAGAAGTTCTGTTAAAAAGACCTTGTTTGTTCTATTATCTTTAGTTCCTTGAGAGAGAAAGAGCCCCCATGAAGCCGTGCCCGGCAGTGCCCTCTCTGCACTGAGTATTATTGACATGGAAAAGCCACAGGAGACCAAAAGCAAATCTCACATGCTCAAACCACCTGTGGATAACCAGCTCCTCCTGCCAGCCAGAACATATCTTCTCTGAAGGATGAGGACAAGAGCAGAGCTTCCTGGTAAGGAACAGCCCTGTCCCACAGCATCCTCTGCCCCGGCAGGAGAGGGGTGATGACAGGTTCTGGTACCCCAGGGAGGCAGGAGAAGGAAGGACCTCACAGACAGATGGACCAGATAGACACTTCGGTATCAGGATATAAAATTATCTCACTGCTATTCCCCTCCTATCCATGGAAAACTAAACATTTACTAGTTTGAATGCAGGGAAAATACCGGGAATGAACTGGCAGCTTAGAAATTTCTGCTATCCAGAACTCCATCACCACCACCTTTTCTAAACCAGCCCCAAGCATTTGTTTCCTGAATAACTCATCAGCTCAATTGATTTATCATCAGCTTTAAGGTGTGGGATATGAAACTGAAATTGGATGGAAGAAATGTCATCCATGGGAGGCAAACTGTGGGGGCTGATGTTACCTACCGGAGCATGACGAGTTAGCTGGCCCTCTCCCCTGAGACTTGTATTGAAGGGAGGAAAACTCCAAACCTTTCCATGAGATCACACCTTGACATGAAATTACAGAAGGGAACTATTGAGCAGAGCTCATGTGAGTGTGGTGATTCTGTCCCTCATCCTCCAAAGCACATCCAGCCTTGCAGGATTCACTCTTAATTCACTGCTGAAGAGCAGCTCCTTGGTGGCATCTCCCCCCGGGAAGTGATGTGGAAGCCATGCCCTGTCATGCTGGAGGAGCTCCATGCTCCATCCACTGTGGGAGAGGAACTATTGAACCCCAATTATCATGGTGCTAGACCAGCATTAATTATGATGCAGAATGCTCCTTGCTTGCATTTCAAAGACGTCTGGGACTAACAAGGACACTTTGCTGTGTTTTGTAAGGGAATTTTAAAACATCCTTTCAAATTCCATAATAAAGGCAGCAAAATCTATCTCTCAGAGAAAGGCAGCTCTTCCTGAAGCCAGGGACCAGTGTGGCCAGGTCCCTGCTCAGATGTGTCTGTACAGAGGGTGATGGGGACCAGCAGCTGAGGCTGGATGCTCTCAGATCATCACACCACACAGGTGACCTCAGGGTGCTTGTGTATCTCCAGAACTAGGGCAAAGGCTGGGAAAGCTCTGAATGTGAAGTCTGTTTTTCTCTGCCATGCCAGACTGAAAGTGCTGACCCCTGTGAGAGGAACATTTGGTATGGACATACTCAAGGATGGGCACTGGAAGCATCTCCAGTTTCACACAGCACAAGCGGCTTATACCGGAGAGCAACCAGACAGATTGGAAATGTCATAACCCAGCTTCATCTGCTTAATGAAAGGAGAAGGATGGATGTCAGCACTGGGACTGCTGGTTTTGGCATCTAATGTTAGCTGCTTTAGGGCTAGATGGCCACAATGCTCAGACTTTCCCACCATCACACTCCCCAGCCTCTCCACATCCCTTTTCTCATCCACTGCCCTGCGCCCCTCAGCAAGGGATAACTTCAGAGTAGGGAAGACACAATGGGGACACTGTGGAAGCCTCTGTCCCTTGCCCAGGTACCCACATGTCCCATGGTGGGATGCTGCCCATCGCGTGTGCCTTGGGCAGGACACAGAAGCGTTTCTAAACGTCAGGAAGCAAAAGTGCCATCTGTGAGTCTCAAGCAGATGCTGCACAGAGACGATAGCAAAAGCCTGTAAAGGAAAGGAGGGGGGGGGAAGTAGGGAGAAGATAATTAAATAGCTGTTTTAAATGATCTGGAAGAAGATTAGAGGCAGCTGCAGGTTTTGTGGGTTGTGTTTTAGTCTAAGAGGAGCCACTAGATTACCTTGGTTTCTTCTGCCTTTGCAAACTGCTGTTAAGAGGAAAACCCAAGAGCTAAATTGATCAGCCACATTTCCCAGTTCTTTTATTATCCCTCTGGCTGACATCTCGGGAAGGGGGAGGGAAAAAGAATCAAGTAAATTAAAATCAATTGAGGGGAATACAAAAAAGAGAAGAAATTATGTAAGAACTGGCAAACCACAGCAGGCCAAGTGGTTATGTAAAGCAATGAACACAAGAGCTTATTTAATTTAGATCTAGCTGCAAGACGGACCACAGTGTAAACGGGCTGGGATTAGACAGGCTAGGCTGATGCGTATGCACTGAATTAAAGCCCTGTGTGCCCTGTGTCCATTGGAAAAAGGCAGCTTTTTAGGGATGCTCACACCACCATAGATGAGCATCCCCACTGGGGTGGGGGTCTCTCTCCAGAGATCCTGTGTGTGTGTAGCCAAAATAGCTTTATCAGCCAGGGCCATGGGTGGGATTATCACTGGATGGAGCTGTAGTGACTGATTTAAAACAGTACTGTTATTAAAAGCCATAGTAGGAATTTGGCTGTGACCTAAGGAAAAGAAAGCAATTCCTCTAGTCAACATCAGTATAAACACAGGATTCCTGAACTAAAGCCATTGAATAATCCTGGATACAAGTTGCCAACAAACCTGGAGAGAATTCAGCCATTTGGCTTTATGGGATGCTATTTACATGTACTACAGAGAGATGCTTGTTGTGTTTATTTACACAGCACCACTGATCTGCCAGTGGGCAGAGCCCTGCCAACCACAGCACCAACCATGTGCATTGTGGCAGAAAGCTCATCACAGCCCTGCCAAGGTGCTCCTCACCACAGGGAAGTGTAAGGGAGCATTTGCAACATCATGCATGGAATCAATAACTTTGTGGGCCTCTCAGGCAAATGGGAATTAGATATATGTCCTTGGAAGAGTGTATAAAAAGCTTAGTTAATGGATGCTGAGAGGCCAAGCTGAACCAGCTCCAGCTCCTGCTCCTTTCTTCTCCTTCATTCCTGGGGCTCTTTGGCACATTCCTTCAAAGGCATCACAAGAAGAAACATAGGGAGAAATAAAGCAGAGGACCTCCTTGGCCAAGCAGTTATTTCATGTGCAGAGTTATTTACTCTACAAATCACCTGAACTATGAGCAGGCTTTATAAAGCATATGAAATATGTGGAGGGATAAGGAGACTGCAGCCACACATGGGTTGGCTGATGCAGAGCAGAACTGCAGCAGAAGAGCTGCCCACCCAAACCTATTTGAGGTATAGAGAAGTTCCCAATGCACTTCCCAAGAAGTTTCCCTGTCAAATGAGCAGCTTGGAGCTGATGGAGCTGTGACAGTTTATGGAGGCTCAGGGCCATGTGTTTTAATAACTGGGTTTACACCAGATGTCCATGCAAATCAAACATTAGCATGTGTGAAGCATCACCCACCCAAGCACTTGCCATAACTTAAGGGACATTTTGCAGCATGCTAGTGGGAAAAGACATTCCCCTCTGTCCTGTGAATTATGGGGTGCCAGAGAGCTGCCCATACCCATACCCAGGCTCCCCTCATCCATGTGCCAAATCCAATCCTGGGATTTTAGGTCAAGATGCTGCCTGACTGCTCTGGGACTGAAGATGCACCAGGTATTTCTTTCAACTTCCCCTCTTTCCCCAGGTCCACTAAGGAGCAATCCAGAAAAGAGGGTATGAAGGTAAGACAGAAGCAACAAAGGAAAATTGACTTGCAGAGCCATCTAGCCATTAAAATGCAGAGCTTTTGGAAAGTGGTGTTGAATGTGATGCTGCATGTGGTGGAGTGGAACGCTTGGCAGGCTGCAGGGTCAGGGGACCTGGTCCTAGAGCCAACAGCAGGGCTGGGAGGTAGGTACTGACCTGCAAGTGAACAGAGGAAGCATTTCATGCTGCCTTGGAGCTCTCTTCTCTCTTGCTGCCACAATGAGCAGCTTTAAAACCTCTTCCAGCTGAAGTGGCATGAAAACACAGATTTGCTTGTATGGGGATGGCTTGAAGAGGTGTTCAATTTGTGTGGAAAAAAAAACCCCAACCTAAAATTGGCTGCAGAGTGTTCTAGAGGATGCCTGCCAGTCAAAGTGTTAACTAGACCTAAATAATGCGGCTATAATGGACTTATTCCTGCTACCAGATCCCACGCTGATGCTGATATTCAAACCAGACATCCCCTACTGACAGAAGTAACAGGCGAGTTGGCGATGAAGAATATATAATAAACCAGACACACAGGCTGCTTTAAGCAGCTTCAAGGATAGTGATAAAGCTGGGAAATGGTACTGCTCTAAAGCATTAAGCATCAGAGGTCACACAGAGCTTGATGGCATGAGGCGAGATGTGCCATGCCCAGATGTACAGACCTCAGTGACACACAGTGACACCCTACAGAGCATCCCACCTATTGCTTATCACTATGTGCTGCTCTGAGCAATCTGTAATTGCTTCAGTATCAGTCATTACCTCTTAGAGGTGTTGTGAAGGTTAAGGGGTGCAAGTTAAGGAATATGGGCTAAAACCAAATACATGAAGTGTTGTTTGAAGAGTTACTTATTTTCTCATAGGGAAACCTGGTTGTGCACACAGTTTAGTTTCACTCAGGAATGCCCATTAAAACTTCGATATTCAAAGCAAATACATAGAAAATGTTTCAAAATCGGAAAACTTAAATGAATACACTCAAATATTCATCCCAGAAAGCTTGTTCCAGTCCAGGGAGGAGCGTTTCCCTGCGATGATCCCAGCAGAACCACAGCTCACACTGGGCTCTGAAGCTATAAATGGTTACAATTGCTCTGCTCTGGGACTGGCTTTCAATCAGCCAACAAATAAAACCTCTTAGAGAGCTAATGGCTTCCAAAAAACCAAAACAACCCCGATTTGCTTTAGACAGTTTGCCAAACAGGAAGAGGAGTGAAATACATTGAGTGATTTATTACCAGTGATTTGCCAGCTCGAGCAAGTGCATCATCGCTCTGCTTAATCTAAAGGCAGAAAATGAACGCAAAGAGATGCAAAACAGCTTGAGTCCACTGTGAGAGATCAGGACTCCACATTTCCAACCAGCGAGCCCTCTGCCTGTCCCCTCCACGCTGCCACTGCCCTTTCCTTCACAGCTCTTCCATTATTTGCCCTTTTCTAACCCCCTGCACAGCTTCCAACGTGCGAACGCCCGCTCGCACGCTGCACAGTGCTTTCCATTAACACGCTTTCAACCTGACTTGCAGCTGCTTTGCTTATTCACCCTGGAGCCTTCCCCAGTCCAGGGCCCTGCATCACATTGTGTGCTGCTTCCCTGCATGCAGAGGAATGGAGCGAAGCCATTAAACAACCTTCTTATCTTAGCAAATCTACTTCTGTAGCCGGATCCCCTGAGAAGGGACACTATGCAAAGGTTTGGCTTTCTTTCTTTGCCTCTTCCTTTTTACTTTTGGATTTATTCACAAGAGAAATAGTAATCAAGAAGTAAAATAGATGAGGAAAAGCCCACAGGTGAGCTGCATTTACTGTGCATTCCTATCTGCCTACTTGGCTAACAGGATAAGGTATAGCCTGAATAACAGCCAGACTGTAAAATATGTTAAGAATTTCTTAAACTGTAATCTCCAGGGACATGGCTAGGAAATAATCCTCTGATTTTAGCCCTACCATGGTAATAATGAACATCAGTTTAAACTGAGGGGAAGATGACTGGAAATCATGCATTTAAGCCACATTGTTCTCAAATCAGATGGCTCATATCTCCTCAGAGAGCAGATGATTTGGGTTAAGTACACTGGGCTGCCACTGGCAACATCTACAAAGCACCTACAGGAGAAATGCAGCCCCCAGCATGTAAAGATGAAAGTTTGGTATGAAGACAAAGCACAGGGGGAATCCAGGGCTTCTCTGTGGGCTGGATTTTGGGTTATGGAAGCAGTACAGAGAGAAACTTGGAGAGACATCTCTAAACATCCACAGGCTCTGGGCTTAAATCTAACCATGTGTGCTCTCAACTGCTTTTTAGTGGGAGAAACTGTTCTGATTAGTTTCCATGTAAGTTCCCTCCCTTTAATCATAGAATCCTTAAGGTTGGAAGGGACCTTAAAGACCACCTAGTAAACTGCAGGAACACCTTAAAGGCTTTGGTGCACCTGCAGCTTTAAGTTCTAACTGTCCACTGTTTAAACCCAGCTGAAATTCATGTTCCAGATAAAAGATTGAGAAGCTATCACATGCCAGCCTGGCAGCAAAGGGATTGTGGATGTTGATGTCTTGCTCTTTCTGTCTCTCTCATTCTATGTCTCTTGCATTTTTCAAGCCTAATGCTCCAATGAACAAATGCCTCAACCCCTCAGAGCACTGAAGCACAGCAAGTGTTGATGCTGAAACCCTTTCCATGCATGGGTGTGTTAGGTGGAGCAGTGTGTGGAGACCAGAAAAGCCTTTCTGAAGTCAGGAGGGATCTGCTAGTTAAACCAGCAAAAATACCAGCCTCTGGCTTTGAAGATGCACTTCCTTTTCGGATGCTTATGCTACGTCTTGTTCCCAAAACTTTCTGAAGTGTGGATCTGTCACTAGACAGAGGAAATAGGCTCAGCACAAGAAACTGGGATAAGGGGGGAGATGGTTTCATTGCCCTCGATCTTGAGGGCCACTTCCCATCTGAAGGAAAGGAGATGCAGAGAAAGGGTAGAGATTTATGGGGTTTTCTGGCTCTGAACTGCCACGTTTGGGGAAGACCCGAGCATCCCCACTCCGAGACAGCGGCCGCACGGCAGAGAGGGGCTCGGCTGCTCCGGGCTCCGGCGGGGCTGCACCGACCCTGGTCCGGATTAACCTCAGGGCAGGATTGACCCCGGTACAAGAGCTCAGCTCAGCGCTGTGGTGCCGGAGGGGGTGTGGGAGGGGGAGCAGCCGAAATCGTCCCCCTCTTCCCCCACATCCCGCCTGCCCGTACCCGGCGCCTGTCCACCCCATCGGGGCTGCCCGGGACACCCTCATTCCCGACCCGGTTCCCCTTTCCAGGCCTCCCCCTCCCGGCCCGCCCGTCTCCGCAAAGTTTGGCCACCCGAGCCCTGGAATGAGGTGACTGTCCGGCCCCTCACCTGGATGACCGTCTTCAGCGTGGAGGCGTCCACAATGGTGGTGCAGATGAGGGAGTCGGGATTCTGGTCCTTGCCGTAGATTTCCCCCATGGTAAAGATCATGGGGATGGCGAGGAGAAAGGAGGCGATCCAGATGCAGCTGATGAACTTCTTGGTGCGACTACGGGACATGATGCTCTTGGCTTTGAAAGGGTGGCAGATGGCCATGTAGCGCTCCACGCTGAGGCTGGCGATGTTGAGCGCCGTGGCGTAGGTGCAGGCGTCCCGGAGGAAGTAGTAGCCCTTGCAGACGGCCCCCCCAAAAGCCCAGGGGTGATGGACCCAGATGAAGTTGTAGAGCTCGATAGGCATGCAGAGGAGGAAGATGAGGAGGTCGGAGAAGGCGAGGCTGGCCAGGTGGTAGTGCACGGTGCTCTGCAGGTTCTGCAGCGACTTCTTGCGCACCAGCGTGTACGCCGTGATAGAGTTACCCACCGTGCCCACCAGGAAAAGAGCCAAGTAGATGACAGTCACCATCACTTTGGAGTAGATGTCGGTGTTAACGTCCAGGTCCTCCTCGTCGGGCACTTTGGGGAGCAGGTCGGAGCGGTTGGAGGCATTGGCGTAGCCGATGGGGTGCAGGTGGAGGGGGCCGCCGGTCACGGCCGGAGGAGCCGTGGCGTTCAGGTGCATCGTGGGGCTGGTCCGGTCCCAGCGGGGCTGCAGCAGCACCGGACCCGATCCGGCGCCGCGCTCCGACGTGTGCCGCTGCCCGCGGCGTGGAAACTTGGCTCGTTTTAATGCGGCGGGGAGGAGGTGCCTCCGGTCCCGGGCTGCCGCGCGTGTGCGTGTGCGAGACACACACCCCGCACCACCACCATCAGCCCCCTCCCCTTCCCCGCCTGGAGCCAGCCTCGGATGCGAGCGGCTCCGGCTCAATCCTCCCTGCAGCTCCCGGCTCACAGATGTGCCCTGGAAGCGCAGGAACCTCCCTGCACACAGCCACACACAAACACTCCCCCTACCACCGTTAAACACACACACTCACACCCGATCGCATCCCCCCCGCATCCCTCGCACAGCCGCACCGGGAGTCGCAGCGCTGCTGCTGACCGTGTTGCCCCCGCAGGCACCGGCCCCTTCCTCGCCGCCGAGGGGGCTTTTGCAGCCCCAGCTCGGTCTCCAAAGTGGAGATCGGGGTGTGCATCCCTTGCACAGGCAAACCCAGGGGCATGGTTGAGGGTTGGTAAAGGGGCTGGTGGGGGGTCCAAGCACAGACACCCCCTCCATTGGGGAGAGGAGAGACACCAGGGGTGCTCTATCACACTTGGACATCCATATATCCCCCTAGTCCCTAAATAAGCACTCACACCTGCTGCTGCTGCTAGGAGAAATGCATTTGAAGGAGGGGAATAAAACACCTACAAATATCTACCCTTGAAGGATGAGCACTTTGTGGTGGGGCTGCCCTTTCAGGCCTGGGCCGTGGAGTCAGCACCCTGTGTGGCTCTAATGGGCTGTTCGTCCACTCAATTGTCTTCCTGATAAAATCTTTACAAATGCACAGAGGAGATATAGGAAAATCCCATTCAGGGAATCACTGATTTAACTAAAGACAGCCATAATTTGCCCCATTCATCAGCACATGTTGAGTACCTGGTCCCCAGCAGACAGTAGGCTCTGTGTTGACTGAGGTCCTGCTGACTGCCTGTCTATTTGATGTAAGATGTCTAATCCTGCAGTCAATCAAATCATGTCTGTGTGCAAATAGTGAGCTTTCCACCAACAATCAGTATTCCCCCAAACTTTCCTCCTCTTAAATCCATCCGATAGGATCACCATGAAAAACTATCCAAAATCTGATTTATTTTGTCATATTATTCCTACAAGTTTGGAGATTAATGTTTTCCGGTACTCATCCCACACTGGTCTAAAGAATGACTAATAATCCCTTAACACCAGTGTTCCTTTCATTTAAAAGCTTCTGTTATGAATTTCCTATTAGCTGAGAGAAGTTTACCAGGGTTGGTGTTCCCAGCTGGTCTCACCCATTGTTCCTGTTCCTGGATGGGTTCTAGGAATGGATCAAGAATATTTATCCCGAGGAAGAAAAGTGGAAGATGAAATAAGCAATGGCTTGTACTGATGTCTGAAGGAGATACTCAGCTGGGAGGCAAAGCCCAGCATCCCTATTCCTAACCTCCAAACTGGGGAGAGCTTGTAGCTACATGTTCCAAGCACAAGCCCTGGACTAAAGCACTTTTCCCACAGTGGCAGCAAGTTATTTCCTTTGGGATCTCTATTTATAATGAAGGATTATTGTCCCTTTGTGGTCCTATAACTTAATTTGGCCTTGTAGAAAGCAATTGCTATCCCCACGAGCAAGATACCCACCTGCTGGTCTAATTTTACAGTGTGGATGTGCACATTCATATCGATAGCTGTCTCTAGACATGCTCTGTTTTGGATTCTGTTGCCTCTTATTTCTGCACAATGAAGGCAATGCACAAACACGCTGCTAACAAGGAGAGTGTTGTGCATCTCTGCTCCGTCCCAGCAGCTCTTCCCAAGTGCACCACATGCTGCCTCCTCCACTTTCCTTCTATGCCAAGCACTGGAAGGAATATCAACAGATATAGTGTAATTCTAATCACACATTGAAATGCCACGTACCTGGAAATAAAGTGGCTGTTGATTTACAATCAACATTTCAACAGGCTGGTGCAGTTTGTACTGACCAAATCTCTCCTATCCTAGAAGTGCATTGGAAGGGTACAGTCACCCAGCAAGTGGGCTGGGTGCTCCCATCTGTAAAGCCCTCCGCAGCATGTTTCTAGGAGCTAATTAATGGATTCCAGTAATTCCTTGGCAAGTCTGTCTCAGCCACACGTGGAGCATCCTCACTGTCACAGGCAGAGAGCTCTGCTCTGTTCTGTTTCTCATAGAACAGAGTTGAGCAAAGAGTTCACCTGGGATGCAGCCTCACAGAAGGATGCAGTCAGGTGCAGAAGTGTGGGTCACTGCTTGCAAAGAAGAAAGGAAAAGAATGTCCTGTCTCTCTTCATGAGGAAAGGGATCAACCTCTCCTCTTTTTAGAGAGCTTTTTACCCAGGCAGCTTCTACCTTCTGTTCTCACATCACATTTCCAGAGCTGGACACATACCACTGGTCCACCCCTTGCAAACCCTGGCTTGGGAGCAGGTAGTGGTTTATCCTGCCAAAGGACAACATCAACTCCAGTCCTGCCTCACCATGTAGCACCTCTATCTGGCACCTCTTTACCCCCCTGCTGCTAGTGTGTGGCCTGAGGATGTGTCATGTCCCTTTCCTGGTGTGGGATAATGAAATGAATGACAAAAGGATCTCTTCTTGCTTTTACTTCTTGGAAGGTTTTAATCCACATTCCCCTTCAAGCAGAAACAGAGCTGGAGATTCATCACTCTCTTCTTGTGCACCAAAGCCTCCAACCTAAATCCCTGCTGTTTGTTTCTGAACTAGCCGACCTTTCGGCTAAGCTGAGCTCGTTTTAATGTATTTTGTATGTGTGTGTCTGTGGCTTAAAAAGGAAAAGAATCATGGAAACCAAGAGACTCCTGATCTCAAATGTTACCAAAAGGCATTTACTTAAAATCTTGCAGGAAAATGTCACCCAAAGACCTCATCTATTAAAACTGCCTGGACTTTGAGCTGAGGGTCCCACAGTGCCCAAGATGCGAGGCCAACAGGTTGTTTCACTCCCTGTTATATTGACCCAAGTGCTTTTCATCTTTGCTTTTTCCAGACGCAGTGGGGAACTACTAGGAATTCTTCATATTAATCCTGTTCCCATCTGATTTCACCAGGTGGGATTTTTCTGAAGGGCACCAGAAGCAGCAGAGAGAAAGCTCTGCAAGAGGCGGATGCTAAGAGGCAGCATCAACCTTTTCCCATTGCGATCCTTACACACAGCCCCAAATACCTGTTAGAACAGGCTCCCACTGAATCAAGCATTTAGAATGTCTTTAAATGATGGTCCCTGTGGACTCACTTAGACAAGCTCTCCCTAAAAGTCAGGGGTTCCTGAGATGGGTTAGGAAGATAATATCCTGGGGTGTACAGGGCTTTTTTAAGGATGCTGTGTTTGAAAAACAAGGAAATGAGGGAGAAAAGGATGATAGAAAAAGGGGCATACATCAGCTTTGTTGATGATAGTATCGACTTTATCATTACTTACAGGCACAGAAGTACATCCCTTCCTCCACTCAACATATTGCAGAATGAAGTATTGCTAGTTTGGATGAGCAATAAAAGATTCCCAACGGTTCCATGTTATTTAATGCTTTAGGCTGAACCAATTTCAGGAGAGTGTTTTAAATAAAACCAGTTGATACATGTTTATTGCCTCTGATTTTCATAGCAGGGGAACCTGCTGAGATTGTGCATGGAGAGCACATTGGTGTGTGGGCTGGACCATACCCAGAGCAGAGCAATGCTTACAAGTCCAGAGCATTTGTGTCTCTGGGCAGGTTTCAACACAAAAATGGGCAACCCAAAAAGCAGAACACACCAAGATGTGTTTGATGACATTGGTAACAGAATTACCCTAAAGAAGGATCAATCTCTGGGAAGGGACAGCTGGGAAATGAGGTGTGCAGACACCTTTTACAGGTCCTATTTTCTGTGTGCTGCATGGTCAGTCCTTACTGGAGCAAAACTCCATTAAAGTTAATGGTGATAGACACCAATATTTGTCTCAAAGAGACCAATACATTAAGTGGACACACAGAGGACATCAACCACTTTAGATATAAAGCAGGTTTTGGGTCCCCTGAGCTGTTATTGCAACAAGCCCAAGTGATATTCCTCATGGCAATAAATGCATTTTATCTTCACCTAGGAATACAAGTGTTCAACACACAGGCAGTCACACACTGCACACAGGCTTCCCCTTCAGAAATCCTGCGTTATTCCAGGAACGCATAAGAAAGATCAGGAACAGAGGAATCCAAAACCCTAACCCTAATGCTCTCCCACAACCCCAAGCACGATGCTGGCACCCTCAGTGCCCATGCAGACGGGCAGTGCTTGTGCAGCCCTGGCTCTCCGGAGCTGCAGCAGCTCCAGCAGCGATGCTTCCAACAGCTCCGCTCAGCGGTGCCAGCTCGGAGCACAGCCCTGCCTGCTGGGACCGCTCCAGCTCCGGCTCAGCACCGTCCCTTCTCCCTGCACACCCCTGCAGCATCTCTCCGGAAGCCTCAGGGGCACAGATTATCCTCATTTTCTCACCTCTCCATCCCCCTAAATTCCATTGTTTGTCAAAATTTCAATGCAATTTTTAGAAGTAAAGGGTACAGCAGCACAGGAGCCTGGCCAAGCACCCTTTCCTGCCTTTTCCCCTCCCAAATCCTTATTAAATGCCTTGGATTTCAGGAAATACACAAAGCACCAGGCATGCTTTGTGCTCTTTCCTAGGGTGAGTCTCCTTTATCAAATGCTGGAAATGCCACAGGCTGGTAGGGCTTTCTCCTTGGCTGTATGGAACCAAACAAGATGACATTTGTTCAGACACCCCTTTCTGCCTTCATCCCTTACCCCCATAAAGGCCCTTTCCTTACACCAAGGAGATCAGGGCTTCAGGATGCAGCGCCAGGGAGATTCCCAGTGGAAATTTACCCGGGATACCCTACACTGGGTTCAAGTCTCATTGTACCCCTTCAGCAGACTTGAAAACTTGGTGCTTTGTGTCTTCCAAAGCACACTGTGACCTGCTGTAAATACATATTAGTTGTGTTCTGCAGCCTGGTTTGTTCCTGTTATTCTTCCCATTTAAGGGCTCACATCCTCCCATTTTTTCACAGCACTGGCCTGGATGTGCCTGAGCCCGGGCTGCTCTGAAGCCTGTGCTGGCATCCCTCTCACTATGTGAGGATAGGATGCTAATACTGGTCTGCAGCCTGTGAGAGTGATGGGAAGGTCCTTCCTGGTTATTCCCAGGAGGAAGAATGAGAGGCTTGAACACTGCCAGGAATGGGGCAGCCACAGCTTCTCTGGGCACCCTGTGCCAGCGCCTCAGCACCCTCACAGGGAAGAGCTTCTGCCTAAAATTCTCCTAAAATTCTTTAAATTCTCCTAAAATCCTTAAATTTCTCCTTAATTTCCTTCCTAAGAAAGGGTTATTTTCACCCCTGTGGCCAGGGACTATTGGGAACACTTCTCCATGGGCTGTCCTGGTAATATGCCTTTCCCAAGGCCCTCACGTGCAGACCTGCAGAGGCACTGGCTCACAGCCCTGTGCACGCTGGCCCAGCCTCACATCCCTGATCTGCAATCCCACACCTAAGGCTTTACTGATTTTCTTCCCTCTCTTGACCAGACTTACCCAGATGATTTCTCAGTTCAAGCATCTCAACCCAGGCAAGAAAAATAGCTTTGATCCTATTAGAATGAGAAGAGTGTCCTTGGAGAAGGATTTTCTTTGCCTTCTTCTGTTATAGCTCGGTAGTGGTTGCAACCACCCCAAAGGGAAAGAGCTGCCACGCTCAGGTAACAGCCCCAGGCTCTGATGTAAAGCAGCCCTGGAACTACTCTGAATTACATCGTAAGAAAACAGCCAAAGGAGGCAGGAGATGAAAGATACCCATAAAATACAGTCAGGGACCATTCACTTCAGCCTGTGCTAGAGAGGGAGCTCATCCAATGCTGTTCCACATGATAACGGGGTTTGTTTGTAGTTGCTTTTGGTACATAAGAGTGTTTGGTAAATCTGATCATAGCAGTCTGGGGAACTGCAGGTGCTGAAGAATTTAAACAGCCAACCAAATACAAACCCTGCTTGTGTGATATAAAGCTGTGGTTGATTTAGCAGAAAGATGTTTGCCGGGAAGGAAAGCTCCCTGGACAATGGCTTTCTCTCTATCATAAATCCTGAACTGTTCTGACTCCAAGGATAACTATTTACAACTGCTTCATTGCTAAAAATAAGTGAGTTTTGTGCCTCATATAGAAAGCAATGTCTGCTCCCGCAGCATGTTCTCCTTTTTTGCTCCTAGAGAGTTCCCCTCTCTGCTTCTTGTCCTGTCTAAGCTGAGAATAACTTCTCACAACCTAATGCCAAAGCAAGGGGTGATCCTATGGTATCCTTGCTGGAATTGGTAATCCGCTGCCGGAGCTGTGAGATGAGGGTGGAAGATGGCACGATGAAAATGGTACAAGCTCTTTCTCAGGCTCTTCTAGAATACCTTCTAAAGAAGACAATCCACCTCTTGTCTTGAAATAGTCTTTCATCAGTGCAAAAGATGGTTTAAACCACAGCTTGTTCTAGCTCAGCCTTTGCAGCATTTAAAGACTCTTCATGAGGAGCCTTATCCAACCTGTGGTTTCGCATAGTTTGATACCATGGAAAAGCACAGGGGTGGATTAGGCTTAACACCATGCACAGGCTTACTTGGGGAGAAGGGCAATGCACAAATGTGTTTCATCTCAAAATGTACTCCATTAACATTAATTAATTGCTCTGCTTCTATTTCCCCAAGCATATGGGAATACGGAGAGTTCGTGCACACTGGGAGAGGTTTTAAACTGGAGCATAGCAGAGCAATAGGGCTATAACAGAAAATCCTGAGTGGGCATCACATTGAAACACCCAACAGATGTGTCCACAAGGCATATTCCCAGCTCATGTATCTATGCAAGAGCAGAGGCTGCAGCTTTACTGTGCAGCTCACAAAGCCCATGTATGGATGTTGAAGCCAAATAAATTCTCTTTTGGTGCAGTACATGACTTTACAGCAAAACAGGAAAAGCTGCCTGCCTAACACCAGTCCAGATCTGAATGCTGGAGGGAAACGTCTAGAAGATCATTAGAAGGATGCATTCATAGGAGAAATTGATACACATCAGCAAAGCCTCATTGATGACAAGGATGTGAAATGGGAAGGAAAAATTAGATGGAATCTTTCTCCCTCGGTGGTGATAATTTCATCAAAGAAAGTCATGCTGTGCTATGTGATAAATGCGAAAGTAATAATGACAACGACTGCTGCAGAAGGAGCTGTGAGATGAGCTGTCAGAACAGCTGAAGAGAGCTCCATTAGCAAAAAGATGCCTTTAAATGATTTGATCCTCCAAATTTTACCTGGATTCTTCAGCCAATCCTTTGGGAAGATATGGCACGGCTGTTGTCTAAGGTGATGATGCAGTGCGACACACACAGTCCTTGCCTCCCCTGGAGATACAGCAACAAGATGAGTGGCTTCACCTCAGTGCAAGGATAGGTACAAGGTAAAACCAAACCTATGGAATGCAAGAGCTAAGATCCAAAAGCCAGGCTCGAGTCAGACTGACAGAATCAATCTCCATTTTGTTTCCACAAGTGAGGAATTTCCATTATTAATATTCCATTTTAGAGGGCAGAAGTACACATGCAACACTTTCTTTCATCTCTACACTTTAATCTGTAAAGCAAGGGCAACACTTGGAAATGTTTCTCCAGTGTTTGGGGCATATGTTATATGTGTTATATATGTTATATATATAACAAAATGGTGTGTGTGTGTCTGACCGTAAACGTCAGGAGCTGTTTTTAAGGACTATTAGGAGTTCTTCATGTGTTGTCTCTGCACAGCTTGTCTCAAGGGATGTCTCATGTGGGTATCTTGCTAGAGAAACAGAGGCACCTGGGGTATTTCAATGGTGGATCGCAACTGGGAGGATAACAAACTAAGAGCATTTGGTGCTTAAGAGCCTCTGAAACAACTGGGAAAATGAGCTGAGCAAGCAGCAAGTCCTAAACACATATTTGTGAGGACTTACATTTGGATGCATTAGGAAGCTATGTGGTTTGCACTTGCGTCTATAAGTTAATGAAGATCTTCACTTTCCAGAATCCCCTTCAAGGAGCTTGATATGCCTTCTTCAAGGAGCAATATGCCCCTGACCTCTGTTAGACTGTCCGCTTTCCTGGATGAGAATGTAAAAACACTTTATTACAAGCATAATACAGCAGATAGAATAAGGAATTGCTAGTTTGCTATATAAACAGGTTTAAGAATACGCTTGAAGAAGGGCAGACTTATGAGAAATAAAATACACATCCTTTCGCAGCATGAGACCACTTTATCTATTCATCTTATATTGGAATAAAAGGACATTTGTAGGTATTGAGTTAACTGAATGACATATCTTGGCCTGAGCTATAAGTAGTATGAAAAGAAGCATTCTGATCAAACAAATGCTTCCTTCAAGATTTAAAAGGGATTATATTAAAAGGTATTTTTGCATATTTAAGCAAAACTGGTTTAGAGTAAGTTTTGGGCAGCAGACAGGCACAGTGGGTGTGCAGATCCCACCTTCACCAACCAATCAGACCACCACAAAACCCAGCTGCAGGGTCCTCTCACAACTGGTCCCTTCCCTCCTACTGCCCATGCTGAACTGACCCAGGACACTTAGCACCTAACTCTGCTTTAGCTTCCTCACTGGCAGCTCACAGCTTTATCTTTGTCCAGCCTTGAAGAATGGTAGAAGAGCTGAAGACAAAGAGTCCAAGTGGGCACATTTACTTGAGAGATGAATCCTAATCCTGTCCTGGCTTCTGAATTTAATCCCAGAGGATTTGGGAGAAAGCGATGCTCCTACTCCAGGATAGGTGCAATAGTCTCATGTTCAGTTCCTGGTGGGTTGTGTTTCTTCTACTGCTAAAAGTCAGCTAGAGAGATTGAAAGAAGATTTCTCTATAGATTACTAATTTGCCTGATTGCTGACTTCCTTCCAAGTGTGATACTTATAGAGGACTCAGAAGGAAAGAAGCTATTTTCACTCTTTATTTAACTCTTCTAAGCCATTAGCAACCGAGAAGTTGTGATTAGTGCTGCGAGTTCTTCTGTAAAACAGTTATCCAATGAATCACTCTTCACTGACAAGCCTCTGCCCACCAGCTTCTACCATATGATAGCCTGCTATTATAACTCCTCCAGGGACCACTTACTTCACAGAGAGAATCCTTTTCTGCCTCTCCTATATGGTAGAGAGCTGCTCTGCTCAGCTCCATAGCAAACAGCAGCTGCTGATGGAGATGTCTCTTCCAGATATTGGCACAGCCAGGGTTTCCACATGGTATCCTCATGGATGGAGCTTCAACTGCTCAGAAGGCCATGGCAAAACTCCTGCTAACTCCAAGCAGCTGGTAAAGCTGGAAACAAAGAAATGTGCCCCAAATTCCTGGAGACCCACTATCCAGGACATGTAGGTAATTCTGGGTTACGAAGATGAAGTTTTCCCCTTGCCTTAGCCAGTTCCAGCTGGGTCAGGAGGGCATCCCCCAAAATGAGGACTTCCCACTGGTATCTGGTGACTACAGCATTCCTGTCCTCCATTCTGTACCAGAATCAATGCGCAACAATGCAGAATCAATGTGTAGTGTTTCACCTGTATTGTGTCTCATCAGGAGAAGAAAGGAGGAGCAGATCCAGACCTACTGCAATGCCTTGCCCTTTTGTCCCAGTCTTGTTCCCACTGTATTTAGGATCGGTGATGGGGCTCTGCAGGTCAATCCTATGCTTCCTTTTGGACTGCCCAGACTTGCTCCAGAAATCTGGAACATTTTCTTTTCCCCACATCCCAACTAACTGGAAGCTGACTAACAGACTGGGTTTGGATGTCACCACCAATGTGTTTCAACCTTCCCATGCCAGCACGTAAACTGAGTGGAGAAATAGAAAGGCCAAATTCCATCCCCTTTCCTCTACTCAGTGTATATGTAGATTACTATCTTGAGCTAATTATTACAGCTTGTGTTTATGTGGTTTTTGCCAACCTAGAAAATAGCAGCGAATGCTCATGCTTGGTTTTGGCTTTGAGCAAACACCTCACATGCAACCTCCCTTGAAACAGTTCCTGCAGCCCTTGGCTTTGCTGACATCCTGGCAGTGATGCTTGGTCCTATATGACTTAAGTGGATTTAAGTGATTTTTATGATGGCTTTTGCATGGCTCCAACAGCAACTCCCATTCTGGAGGGCAATTCCTACCCTGGCACAGATGAGTGTAGTAAATCTCATTTGATGGTATGCAAAGAAATGTTCTTGCTTTGGAATAAAGCAAGGAGAAAGCAGCTTAATCTGCAATAAACCTGCAGGTAACCTGCTATTACAGCTCAGAACTGCTGTTACTGGTGTCAGGCTCAGCAGCACCAGTGCAACAAGGCATATAATTACGGATGGCATGAATAATGCATGTCAATACTAGAGACAATATGGTATGGGCAACATGTGTGAATTTGGGTCCATGAGAGGAACAGTAGCCTTTACTTTCCTTCCCCACTGAAGGTTTTCTTCTGCAGAAAGAAGACATAAATCCCTACATTTATAATCAATTCTGAGCGTGGGGTGAGAGGATTTAAAATGTTTAAATTAAACACAGTAACTGCTGCTATTCAGACAGAAACCCACTCCCTTTGGATGCTCTTCTGTAGGTGTGTTTCATGGGACCATCTTTGGCACAGCTACAACACGACTGTGGAGCTGGAGCTGAAGTGGTTGTTTTGGGGTACCCAGTTCAGCCTGGGGTGAGGTGATATGTAGCAATACCCACAAGGCAGCATTGTGGTATAGGGATTAAAATCTTCTGAGGTACTTTGTTATAATTCCATACTTCTTTTTAAATGGAATTCTTGAATAATTCCAGTAATTGGCTTGAACTAAAAAATATTTCACCTATAACTGCAGTTTGGTAGGAAACAGGGAGAAAAAGGAAGAGCTTAGGTGAAAGCAACTAGGTGAGCATAAAGAGGGTTGGGAGAGAGGAATTCAGGGTGAATATTTAACACCATTAACTTACATTTATGTCACCTTCACATCGAAGGGAGAATCCTGAAAATGAAGTCTGTGAACAAACTGGGATGAACATTAAACCTGAATTTCTACTCACTTTGACAGTGCAAATACTCAAGTACATTAAAAGAGACTTAGATTTTCTAGTTGCTCAAAGGGTTTGCAGGCACTGCCAACTTCGATTGAAGTCAATAAACAAGTGTGAATGTTATGGATACGTATGCATCTTAAGAAGAATTGTGTCCAGCCTGAAAAGCAAGATGCTTTTCAGCAGCAGACTATGTGATTCATACGGTGTTCTATTTGCTTTGGAAATATGAACAAAACCAAAGAAGTTCCCAGGAAAATCAGGAAGGATTTGACCTGATTGATACATCTGACCGAGGCTGGAGCAACTCCATGTCCGTGTGAGGAATTTGCCTATGGCATAAGGGCTTTGCTTTGGGAATAAAAACCAGCCTGCAAATGTTCAGATAGGAGGAAGACGACTTACAATGAGATACAGCTACAGAGACACAGACCTGGTGTAAATTAAAACACAGATGGAAACTCAAAATACTTTTCTTTAACCTGAAAACATGACCTCTAACATCACCCCTTCTCTGTGTGCTCTGTGCCTATGGATTTGCTGCCTGTCCAGTAAATTGAACTATGAAAGAAACTCTTTCTGTGTGCATCTCAAATATGTAACCACAAAGTTGGGAAGAAACTTGCCATGTCCAGACCTACAGATCACTGAAACTTACTGCTAACACCTCAGGAAGATGCAGATAATGCACTGAGGGGCCCTGCTTAGATGCTTCCAATGTTACTAGTCTTTATAAAACTGATGAACAGTAGCAAGACAAAGTACAGGACTGTCCATGCTGCAGATACAGAAACAATTGGTAGAAAGGGGAGGGGGGAAATATCTGCATGACAGATGGTGTCCCTCTGCTTGCCATTCATAAATGAATAAAAATACCCCCAGGCTCACAAAATCTCCTGCTTTGTTGCTGTCTGATGACTGACACTTATGTGAAGCTAGCATACAGATTTTATAATCACCCTTAAAGAGAACAGAGAGAATGGCTGAGCAAGCAAAGAGGTTGACTTGAGATATGACAAATACCTGCAAACACCCCCCTGTGCTTGTTTCTACGCTGGTTGGGACCCAATGTGCAGCCAGAGCTGGACCCAGGAATATGGCACTAGGATATCTTCTTGCTTCTGCAGCTCTTGGTGGCTGATGGAGTGCCTGGGATGCTTTGGCCCATCTGCACAGCAGCCAGGGGAGCTGGGAATGCTGAGGTCAGGCACTGGTGGAAATGCAGCTACTGCAGCTTCATGTCTGGAATCTCTCTAGCTCTGTTCCAGGATCTCACCAAGCTCTCCTGTCTCTCCACTGCCGTCTAAGGTGCCCCTTGCTGCTGAGCATCCCCTCCTGCACGTAGAGAAGGAGGCAGCAGTCAGTTTCTGTGCTCTGATTTCAGTGTCTTTGGTCATGATGGCAACACTGTCACACAGCTCAAGAACCTGGTCCATGAACGTTTGTCTTGTCCAAAGGATGAGCAGCTCAGCTAAACCTGCTGCAGGGCAGCAGAGACTGCTTGGAGCTATAGATTGCTCATTTGAGAAATAGATTAATCTAACCCATACATGACATTGCACCATAAAATGGGTCCTGGGGCAGCTGCGTGATGCTGTGTGCTTGGGCAGGCTTAGAAGAGGGAAAGACACTTGTCCACTGGGGCTTTATCCACCATTTCTGGAGACGGGAAGATGTGAAAGCATTAGGATTGACCAGGATGTTGATGCTATTAATTTTCAGACTTGTAAAAGTGGTTATAAACTTGAAACTTTGTTTGACTCATGACTAAAAGCAACATATGATCACTACAACATTTGGACCAAAGCATCAGTAACAAAGAAAAGCAGCATATGAGGCAACATATGGTAAATATGTATTTAGAAGCACTGAAAGTAGACAAACTCATTTGGGTCAAGATTTAATCAGATAATGTTTGGTTTAGACTCAGCACTAATGCTGCTTAGGAAGCATATTACATTGGAAGCAGTATTTAAAACCCTGTTAAAGGCAAATGAAAATGAAAACGAAGAGAGAAAAAAGGCAAATTTATGGCATAGCAAATTTATATTTCTTTAGTAACCAGAAGATCAAGTTTAATAGGTCTGCACACACTTGCTTTCTCCACATGGCTTGCAGCAAGGGCTCACCTGGCTATGTCTGTGTAGGTAATGCAGTTAAGAACTCGTTTTCTTTGATTTCTTTGTCTTTATTCCTTAGTTTCCAAGTGGCAACTAGACCTACCAATATCATCTTAGACTCTGAAGAAGCTCCTGAAATGAAGAAGGAAGGCTATGGTAATGTTGGAACCTCTTTATGCTTTGATGAAGGTCCCTGTGGTTCAAGGATGTCCTTATGTCCTGCAGGTACAGTATTTCTCCTCAAAGCAAATGAATCATAAAGCACAATTAGCACTGTCATGGCTAGGAGTAGAGCTTTAAGAGCCTTGTGGCCTATAGACATGATATTACCTAATGTTTCTCCAATGCCTTTATGATTTCCCAATTCCATCACTATGTGTCCTTTGACAGTTTCCATAAGCATGTATATATTGTTATTCCAGCATGCAAAACACATTGGCCACATCGACATTTCTTTTATCCCAGTGAATTCAGCAGAATGACACCATTACCTGTAGGATGTGAATCAAATCAGGATCCATCCACAGTCTTTTCATTGAGTAAATACCTACAGCTCCAAGCCATGAATAATACAAGATGTGTGGGATACAAACTCAAGCATGCAGAGACTCATGGTACATATAAACTGCCTCTGCATCCTGATGGATGGGGTGATTCAGCTCTGTTCTCCACCACTTCTTTCCCTCAGGGCTGTTGAATCACAGAAGCAATGTGGTATCCAGAGCTTCACTGCTGCTGTACCGCAACCCAAATCCAGTCACCAGCAGAGCTTCTCATGCTGTTTTCCATCACCTCCGGCTTGAAACACTATATACATTGTGACTTTTCATCATTCCTTCATTTGATCTCGGCCAGGATGGGGTGAAATATTCACACAATCTCTCCTCCATTTGGCACAGGGTGCCTTAACCAGCTTGCATTAGCAGGTATGATTTTATTCATTAGTGAGAACTCAAGTGAGAACTGTATATGGTAAAATCACAAGACAGGGCAGGAACTGCACAATATTTAAGTTCCAGGATAGGTGTTTTCTGAGCAGATGTGTCTTTCTTTGAGGATCTTTTTTAAAGTTAGGATCAGGCATCGGATGAGACCTCTGAATTTCCTACATATTCATCACTCTACACATGGGAAAAGTTGTCAGTTTTCACCCTTAAGAAATGAGAAAGGTTTGAGGTTTACTCCTCTTTTAACAAAGGCACCAGGTGGCTGGCAGAGAAGCTGTATTACTTGATTAGCAGCAAGCAGAGCAGAAGGCTGTCTGTGAATGAGCGCTCGTTGAAGGAAGCCAAGCAGCCTAAGCTGTGGGATGGAGCCCCTCCAAGTGCTGATAGGAGAAAGCAAGAAGGGCCAAGCCAGTGAGAAAACCCTGGCACCTCTTCCAGGCAGTCACAGAGACCTCAAGCACTTCTTTCTTACAACTGTGAAACCACCTCCTGTCAAGACACTGTCAAGACACACACTTTGCCTCAGCCTCTATGTTACCTTCCCTAACAGTGGCTGCTGTCCATAGGACAGTGATTGCAGTAACCACTCCCCCCGCCCCTGGAACCATAAGCCATTAAAACATATGGCTCTACTGCTATACATCTGCTTGGGTATGGTAGCATCAGTTCTCACACAAGATCCTCAGCAAAGATGGGGATGTGCAGTAGCAGTTCATGGGTATTTACGGCTTTGGAGGAAAATAATCCACTCTCCTGGTTTTCGGACCATCTCTCCTAATTCCATCAGAATCACTAACAGATTCTGGTGTTAGTGAGGGTAGGGGAAGCAATAAGCTAATGCATTAGCCTTTCAGGCTCGGAGGGATTTACAACCTTCCTTTTCCTTATATCGCAGGCATGCAACGTGGTCTGACATGGATACTGAGAACAAACCTGGGACTGTGTGCAAGAAGCTTCTCCTAAGTCCTGGGGGTAATTAATGTGTCCCTGTGCTTTAAAAAGACAAAAGAAAACAACACAAAATAACAGTTCTGAGGGGTTTGGAACTTCTGGTAGCAAGATTACCAACAGGTATTAAAAAGCATCTGGCTTTGCTGCCTACGCAGGAGATCAGCCAAATGAGACAGGGATATCCCCAATTTTAACTGAAGAGAGGGCTCAGATAAAGGATCACAAAGCTCTTAGACACTCTCTTTTGCCTCAGAGAATGCTGTGAATAGCCACAAGCCAGTAAAAGCAATTACTAGAACATTTTCCCTTTCCTTTCTGGTGAGGATTCAGGCGGGTCCTGGCACTCCCAGTGATGAACTCCATTTGCATTAACAGCACAAGAAGTTCAAGCACAGTTCTTAGGGCTTGTTGAACACTTCAGAAAGGACAACATTTTTCTCCGAGCAATTTCAATCCCATGAACTCCTCAGGGGATCCAGAACTGAGTTTATCCCATGAGTTCTCCTATGTTTACTCAAGTAAGGACTGCAGCAAGTAATGCCTGGCTGCCAAGCTTTGCTTTGCTGGGCAGGTTGGGTATCTCCTTCCCTGCAAACTACTTGGTGCTCTCTGCTGCACTCACCCTTCAGATGGTGCAATCCTCTTTTGGTGCCTTTAATTCAAAGATCACCTTCCAAACACAAGTGAGAGGAGCCCTGGGGTCTTTGCTGCTGTTCCCACAAGTTAGCCATGAAGCCATGACTAGGAAATTCAGCATCTTTCAGCAATGATGGCAATTTATCACCATTTCACTTTAAAGGACTCTCTTGTGCACCCATGGCAGCAGCAGTGAGGGAAAGAAAAACACCTGAAGAGCTGTGAATGACAATTTTAATACAACAGTGTTACTGTGAAGTCAATGAAATCTTGAGAACAGGTTAACAGGGTTGAAACACAAACAGGAAAAAGAATGGGAAGAGAAGAAGGCTACATCTTCTTCATGGAAGTCAGGATCTGCTGCCAGTTTGAACTGGCATCATCAAAAGGAGGAAAGACTGGGAATGCTGTTCTTGAATCCATGTAATTGTGGTTTTGGGCAGGTGGCTTTGAAAGTCGCTCACTCTCTTTCAAAACGTTCAAAGCTGGCTTTGTGGGTGAACACAACGTAGTCCATTCAGCCTCCATTAAGAAGTCTCAGGTACTCTTCTCCTCCCCACGTGCCACCAACCATAATGTCGCATCCCCAAAGTCCTGGCCAGAGGCACGGCGGGTCAGCAAGGAGCTTTTCCTGCTGCAAGAGGGGGAGGATGGAGAGGAGCAATACTTACATCCTCCCCTTAGCAGAAATAAACCAGGCAGAGCAGAAATGCCAAAGAATATGGCAAAATGAGTAGTTAAAGTCACAGGGACAGTCTCATAATGACTCTTGTAAGTTGTAGCTGCTCATTACTGCTCCCTCACTGCTGTTTCACAATGCTGATTTAATTTTGCTGTCTGGTACCGAGTCTAAATACTAATTAATAAATTATGAGGAGAACTTCTAATAAAGCACATTGTGTTCCTGTGATTCACTTGGTGCAAAGCGTTGGGATTACTGCCGACCAGACCCAGGGGTGTCAGCCAGAGCTGCTGTCCATTGTCCATCAATTCAAATACCAGTTAGTGTTTGTAGCTGTACCCTGGGGCCATTCATAAGCTGTAGGTGTGCAGACCCAAACCATCACCCTGTGCTAGGTACTGTGGCCAGCTCAGGAGATGGGGTGACTGTTGAAATGCCCAGAGAGACTACAAAATGGAAAGCACATCTTGGAAGCATCCAACCCTTTCCACCAGCTATTGCTTCTTCACCACCTCCCATCAGGTTTTCCTTTTCTGCTCAAGGCAAATCTCCACCAGAATGAAAAGCTGGGCAAGGTAATTTGGAATATTTTAAGTCCTGCCATGGGTTTTAGCAATCCAGCTCCTACACCTGGTGGTGGAAAACAGCAACCTCTGCCCAGAAACAGTGGAAGAGCATCCATTGGCTTTACCTGCTTAAGTCAGCAGGAACTCCACACCTTATTCCCCTTACACCCTGGGCAGGGACAATGTTTAAACCACTTCAATACAAACTGCATAACAGGTTCATAAAGACAGCTCTGAATTCCCCAGACTGATGCACTTACACAGCTTTTGTGCAGCTTTAGCTCTGATGATCCATGATGAGACGGGGAATGCTCCTCCAGACGGGAAGGCAGTGATTTTCTCAGCTGAAGTGGCGTGTGTGTATCTGATATGCATGAGGAGCTGTTTAAGTATCAGTTGCCAGATCCTGCCAAACAAGAACTAGATTTGCCTTCTACATTCAATCGAATTCTTATTTTTGTCAATCTTGCTACTCTTACAACATGTGTCTCTGCAAAATGTGTTGAAAGGAGATAACCAGGCAAAACGTATCCTCAGGGATCTGCAGTGGCAAGAAAACAATCTTGATGCTCACAATGATAAATGTCAAGTGGCTTTGTGCCACTTTGGTATCAAATGATGATGTTTTTTATATTCTGTGTCTGGGAAGTATGCTTTAGACACAGCTATGCATTACATACATGTATATTCATTTACTGCAATTACTGATCATGAAAGTGATGAGAAATCACGAACAAGCCTCATCATTTTCCGTGCACATCCCAGATCTTCTTTTGTCTCTGCATTTTCCCCCTAATTACAGTGATCATATTACCCAAATAGGCAGCTGAGAACACAGCTCATAACACCATAGGGAAAGACATGAGAAGACCTTTGTAGGATCAGGTACAATGGCAGAGACAAGTGCCACAGAGAACTGGTTAGGTGCTGTCACAGCCAGGAAAATAAAACACATGGGATTTGGGAACATCTTCTGTTTCCTGCAACTACAAGATTCCTGAAATATGTTAGTCTTTGCAGACCACAGCCTAAGAGCAGCTTAGAATTCAGAGCATCTTTAAAGAGCCCATGAATAGGGAAGACAATAAGAAGCAGGTTTACCCACCAAAGGGGATTGATTAGGAGAAAAGCAGCTGATGAACATTGAATCAATAGGAACTTAAGGGTACGAGTAAGTAAGAATGAGACACAGCATTTCTTTCTCAGCTACTAGTTTCCCCATATGTGTTTCCTGGTATCTGGCATCTTCTCCAGCAGAGATAGTGCTAAAAAAACCCAAGTTAGTGGAATGAAGCCCATTTTCCAAATACCTGTTATGTGTCTGGAGGAATAACTTGTGTTAATGTTCTCTCCCTCGTGTTAACTTTTATAAAGACAAGTAAAACATGTTAACTTTTATAAAGACAAGTAAAACTTCTCAGTTCCCAGGAGCTTTGTGCAGATGCTGCAATTTAGGGGTGGTCAGAGATGGACCTGAGCACTCAGAGCTGCAGAGCCCATATGTTCAGATGGGTTTGAACTCAGCCCAACTGGGCGCTGAGCAATGAGATGCAAGATCAACCCCTCCTGGTGTTTTGATTCAGACCTCAGGCACCTAAAATTGAGCAAATCCACAAATCTTTGCATTATCTGATCTAAACTCAAAACTGAACCTGTTAAGCTTGGCAGTGCTTTGGTCTGATATGGAACTTTAACTTAATCTACCTGGTCTTCATGTTATGTTGGGTCAAAATTTAGCTTTGCTCTCACTTAGATCTTTTCTAAGGTAACCTTTAATGCCATTAACCAGGTTTTTAACACCTGGTTAGTTAGCTGTAGGAAAGCAAGAAGATGCAGTTTAAGGCTCATTTTGGCAGTGGCTCTGCTAAGATGAGACTGTACCAAATGCATTTACTTCCACAGTTACCCACAAGTGAACTTCATGGCTTCACATGTGCAAAGAGACAAAGCTTCAGGCAGGGAGATGGAGAACCCTGCAGAGGAAAGACAGGTAAGGGAAGCCCATAGCATTACTGTTGTCAGAGCAGCACACACACAAAAGGGTAACATGAATGATCTCTCCCTGGTGTCTCATTAATTGCCTGGGTTCAATTATACCCCTCGATTGGCTGCAGGTAAAAAAGGATGCATTTTCACCCCTCCTAACAGCTGTTTAGGAGTTTTAATTACATCTGGGACATTAAGAGAAGCCTAAATCAAAACACTTGGCATGGGAAGGTTAAATGTTGCTCTTTTAAAACTACATATTGTGTTTAGATTTATCTCTACAAAGAGGATATTATAGAAACAAATGTGGTGATGCTCAGCGAGCGCTTTCTCCTTCATCCATTTCAAGCATTTGCATGCTCTCAGTTGGTTTCTGGTGATTAAATTTTATCTTTAATTCATAACTTGATCTTTCATTTACCATGTTTCTTTCTTCCCCTAGACATGCGTTCACGTATTCCTGCTCTCGGCTCTTGCAACATACAATATCAAACAAAAACCTGATGCCAGAGGGAAAGCAAGGTGGTTTTTTGCAATGTAAAATATCAGAAACAGGCCGAGATTGGAGGCAGGATTCAGGTCCCTAAATACACAATGTGCAGTGCTCTGGATCCCCCACATTGTCTGAGACACCCCCAGAAGGGCTGGAAGACGTGACAGAAAGCCTTTGGGACACCCAAGTCCTCACCGGGACCATGGTCCCCAAGGTTGGCTTAATAGAGCACACAGAACATCACGTTGTCATGGCAATTATTCCTGATGATGAAACCCTCCTGTCTGTCTTACTTCTTTCTGGGCTTTCAGGAAGGGGAAGGCAAGAGCTAATAGCCTCCTTTGTGGTGTGAGAGGGGCAGATGCAGGAGGAGGGTCATCATCCAGCCTGGGTTACAAGAGGGATGCTCTACATCCAACAACCAGGGGTATTGGCCCCACACCCCAGTGGGTATAAGCTGCTCAGACCAGTTTTAATCTACTGACAGGATTTGTGTAAGAATTCCAGGAAAGCTGGTAGCTAAAGCTCTCAGGAGATAAAGGATTTGCAGGATCCTGGGTGAGATAAGATGGTATTTCTTTGAAAACCAAAGCTGGCATAGATAGAGACAGCACCTCCCCAGATCCACAGAAGTTCTGGTTTAGGATGAAGCACCTAAAATAAGAGATGTGTTTCAAAAGCACTGTGACTCCAGGTATGGGATAGGTGCTTTTCCAGAGGGAATTTGTCTGGTTTAATACAGCACTGGGGATCATTCCATTGCAGGCTGAAACTTTTGGCTATGGAGAGACGGCAGGAGGGGATAGGGATGGGAGAGATGCCGAGGGCAGCTGTTTGGAAAAGGAAGGATAACAAAGCACCTCTCAAAGCTGCTGCTTGAAACTCATCTGTCCCTATCTCCTAATGCACTAATGACATTCCTCATCCAGGTTGGAAAACTATTTTCCAGGCTCTGAGTTTTGCTGCAGAGAGCTCCATCCCTTTGGGAATGAGGGGCAGGAAAAAAGGAAAGGCTAAACTACAATAACACGCAGCTCAGACAGGGCAGCATTTGCAGTAGGATCTTTCTTTAACCTGTTGAGCCTTTGGTTTCCCTGTCCTGCTGGTGTGCAAAGCCTGGAAGGCGGCTGTTGAAGAGGAAACGTACTAAAAGAAAGGGGAAAAAATACACAAATGGTGAACTAAAATAGCAGCAGTCGAGGAAGTGGATCCATTGAGCAGTTTATCTGTGAGTCAGATCTAATGTGCCCAGTTCTGGTGCCTTTCCCACTGCTTCCCCCGAGAGCCCATGAGCACAAAACTAATGCTGTAAATACAATTACTTGCAAATGCTTCTTGGAAGTAACTTTTTCCCCCCTCTCTCAAAGAAACAGAAACAAAATTCAACAATGATTATGCAGGAGGTGAGCGTGAGCCTCCATTGGTTGCATTCATCTGCTTTGGGATTTGATTTGAAGGGACATTCCTGATGAATAAACCCTGTTCTCACAAGCCAAAGAGGGGCTGGCTGCCAGCAAAGGCTGAAGCACACCCAAGGCTGTGCTGCTCAATTGTAAGTGTCCCAGTGTGACCCAGCTTCACATGGGATTTGTCACTGCTCCCAGGAATGAGACCAAACGTAGCCAAGGGATGCAATACCCACTCCATCATTAGGGCTGGTTTTGTATTGCTGGCCCCACTCTGGGCTTTTATTTGCCTTGACTGGGCTCAGATGGGCCATAACTTGTAAACCATTTTCTGCTAAAGATAAATAAGATATGGTTAAAATTCCCCTGGGAAACATGGCAACGTGGCCATTAAAAACAGCCTCTCACACTGCTCACCTACAAGTTCAGACCCATCTCATAATGAACTTAGGGAACTTATCTATAACTAAGAAAGTCTGATGCATTCCTATAACCTCCTTCATCCCTCTGGTAGGGCAGGGAAAAGGGGAAATGAAGCAGAATTTGCTTTCCGTCACTTGAAAAAGGAATAACTTGACAATCTAAATGTATTTCTATACCAAAATCAGGGGCTGAAGCCTGAGGATTGCTCTGATCAGTGCATTTTGGGTGACACAGTTTAGTGAGAGGTGTCCCTGTCCATGGCAGGAGGGTTGGAACCTGATGACCTTAAGAGCCCTTCCAACCCTGACTATTCTATGATTCTATGTCAGGCTCTGCAAGGGGCAGCAGAGCTGTGGTAAAGGCTTCCTGGGATAACACAGCCCTGGGCCAGGCAGCAAGGAGTACTCAGGAAGCTTATTACCCATTCCAAATGGGATGGGATGAAAACAGTGCTGTCCATTGCAACCCACCTACCACGGGCAGGGACCCCTTCCACTGGAGCAGCTGCTCCAAGCCCCTGTGTCCAACCTGGCCTTGAGCACTGCCAGGGATGGGGCAGCCACAGCTTCTCTGGGCACCCTGTGCCAGCGCCTCAGCACCCTCACAGGGAACAGCTTCTGCCTAAGAGCTCAGCTCAGTCTCCCTTCGGGCAGGTTAAAGCCATTCCCCTTGTCCTGTCTCAATATGTCCTGGGAAAATATTCCCTTCCAGTGTTAATATTAATTACCTTTGTAATTGTGCAGTTCCAGGGTTTCAGCTCACAACTGTTACAGGATAGGAAAAAACAACATCTTGCACCTTTCCCCTGCTAAAGAGGCACAAAACCCATCAAACCCTTCGATTCCAAGACTGGCTCTTTATTCTGTACTTTTATCTCCTCCTCCCTTTCCCCTCATCACTAACAGCCATCTAAAAATGCAAAGTATTTTACAAGGGCAGAAACAAGATGCACCTTCTAAATACACAACATATTTGCAACTTCAGGCAAAGGGCATTGGCAGCTAGGAAACTCTGCTAATGAGAGCAACTCTGCTTAGTGGGAATGCTAATCAATTAGACACACAGAGCATTAATGATGTTCTTTTGCCTAATTAGATTAGCAAAACATGAGCACAGCCTCTTTTTTCCTCTTCTAACTTGTGCCCCCCCAAGGAGCAGCACCCATCTGGCTCTGGGGTGCTCAGAGGGAGGTATTTCCCCAGGCTCTGGGTGAGAGCAGCTGGGTTGTGCCTGTACCAACAACCCCCCATATCCACCCCAGGGATGGGTAGAAGAACATTGAGAGAGTGATGCAGGAAGATCTGTAGTTATCCCTACAGCTTTTATGTTATGGAGGCTGAGAGCAGAGGTTTAGCAGCTCATCTGGCTGCTCTGGGATACAGCAGGGACACCCCCCCCAGAGTCCCACAGAGCCAGAGAATGATGTTTAGGTGATTCTAAGGGAGGACCAGATGCTCTCCAGCTTCCCCAGCATTCACAAGGGATGTAAAACCCAAGTGGGTATTCCCATGAGCCATCCTACTTGAGGCTATCGACATCCTCACAATAATGATAACAACAGGGGTTGGAAAAATGAGATGAGGCTTATCTCTATGGGAAGAGCATTATTTGATTCAGAGCAAGGCAAGAAGCAGATAAGATGCCAGAAACATGAGTCCAGACTAATACTCACTTGTAAAGTGTGGGATCCCTGCAAAATGTTGATAAACTGTCCCAATTCTGCATCACTTTTCTTCCTGGTTATCTGAGTTATGCAGGTGCAGGTAACACACTGCTTAGTGCCCAGCTCCTCACATAGAGAGAAAAGGAAAGAAAAAACTGCAATGTTTTAATGAGGAAATATCCCTAGAGTACATCCAAATGCAGCTAAAAGAATGGTACAAATCCAAATAATCTTCCCAGTTTGCTGGTTGGGAATTGCAGATTATCATGTAAAAAAAGGGAGAAACTTGTTTAATATACATGTCCAAGAGCAGGCTGGATGGGGCTTTGAGCAACCTGGTCTATTAGAAGGTGTCTCTCTCTGTGGGAGGGAGCTGGAATTAAATGATCTTTAAGGTCCCTTCTGACCCAAACCATTCCATGATTCTCTGATTAACCACAAGCAAAAAGTCTCACATTGGGTTTCTTTAGCAGCTTGGGCTGTTTCTGAGGAGAAGCCATACTCGTGCACAGGGAGCAGCATGTCTTTATGAAGCGAGTTAGACAGAAAACCCATAATTGATCCTGTTTGATGTCAAAAAGCACAAACTGACCAGTACCCAACAACCTTTTGCTGCGAGGCTGAATGTTCCAGCACAACTCACTGTATTCCCGTGCAATGCCAGCTCTCAGCCAGCAATGGCAAAGCAGCACGAATTACCCAGCTCATTTGCTTGTGCCTTCAGCACGGCAAGTGCCATGACCTGCACTTGAGCTGCTATGAACCCATTGCTCCATGAAGGAAGCTAATTAGTATTAAGAGATAATTGCTGGCTCTGCATCAGAGCTGATAGCACAAATTCAACCCTTTTTGGTGCATTGAGCTCAACCCCATTGCTTTTCCTTCTGTAAAACATAAATCAGCCTCTACATCTCCCAAGGCAACTCCACACACCCTTTGAAATGAAGACATGCGAAGATGACTGGTAGTTTACTCTCCCTATTCAAATGGTTTTCATAGATATTGATTAGGTGACAACTACTGAACAGGCTTTATCTGCAATGCCATAAGGGCTCAGCTAGCTTGTGATTTGTAATTCTTCCCTCTGCTGAGGTGGAAGGTTTTAACTGTAATTTCATCAACTTGCAAAGCATTGCTCCCCTTGGGACAGATTCTGTACTTTCAAAGCAGCTAGAATAGTAAGACATCTCATTTTTCATATTAGTGTGAACCAGGGCATATTAATATGTTGAACATTCATGTCTAAAGCTACAGTTTCTATAGTTACTACTGCATTAGTGTGTCACTGAACTACTGCAATACTAATTTTATAGTAGCTTTACTTCCCTCTTACTATAAGGGTAGGTTTGTAATGAGTTTTTGGTTGCCTCATCCCATTGTACATACTTCAAGGAGGTTTCTTGGGTCCCTCTTAACCAAGAGTTACCTGGTAATGAAAGAGGCAAGATGTAACAGCTGAAGATTTCAGTGTGAAATTTAGTCTTCTGTGTGTTTCTATGTAATTGAATAGAGGATCCCTGGCTGGAGAAGAAACAGCGCCTCATCAGAAAGGAGCAGGATGGTCTTGCTTTCACCTTCTGAAATTACTGCTTGCAGGTCAACATGAAAACTTCATGGAAGACAAGAACATTTTGGCATTTGTTCTGTTCCAGAGGAAGTTATTGCAGCCACAGAAAACACCAGCACATTCTGCTCCCTCGAATCCCTTCTGATAGAGATCCAGCACCATTCCCATAGCAGAGCCTCAGCCACCCCCCACACCTCGTGGCCACCACCACGTTTGCTGGGCTCAGTCTGCCCGTGCTGGTACAACACACACATTTCCTTCATTTACCACTCTACCACTGTTTGATTTTAAAGCAAGACAGAGAATTGATTAACTATGATCTGACCCAGAGCCCACTGGGCTTAATAACTCACTGAGCTCAGCTGGACCAGAGCACCCTGGGGTTATTGCTGAGCTCCAAAGCAAGCATCCTTCAGAGCCACACGTAGGCTTTTTTGCACAATAAAAGCAAAACAAAGATCTCCTGTAGGGATGTAAAGATTTCATTCTTTCACTTCTGTTCTTCACTCTGTGCTGCTTGGTCAACTTCAGTCAATGCAATTTCTATCCTAAGCAAGAGGAAACTCTGAAGTCTAATACTGCATGGGCAGAGCAACACTGTTTGGCCTTACCTAACCAAGGGAAGATTTTGCTATGGGGAGAAGCAGCTAGGAAATAGCTGTGAATCCTTCTTACATCACTCAGGTTGCTCTGGTGCTACCATGTACCCCTCTGCCAGCCTGTGGGAGCTTCACTGCTTCACTCTCACAGCCTTTACTCCCCTTCAGTCAGTTATTAGGTCTCTGCAAGTCATGTTTTCCATAAAGCCCACCAGTTCCACTGCCCAAGGCTTTGCCAGTGAAGGGGAAGGAGCTGCAGAACTCCAGCCTCTGACCCAGGTGGGGATAGCATCCCCATACCTCTTCCTTTCCACCCAAACCCATGCTTGCATTTCATCTCCAGCTTAGTGACAACACAGTAACCATGGTGCATGAAGGTGAAGGGGGATTAGCACAGGTTATCCTGCAAACAGAGGTTAAACACAAAGATGAGTCTGGATGGCACTGCACAGAAGGGACAGTGCTGTTCTGGAAGTGGAGCTGGGGTATTATCACCTTGCTCAGAGTAAGGTGAAAGGCTGAGGCTAATGGGAGTCACAGGAAAGAAAGTAAAAAAGAGGGAATATATAGAGAAAAAACCGATTTTTGGGCGACAGCTCAAAGCTGCTTGGGAAGGGAAAGCTTTGAATAGGAATTTCCCACTTTAGTAAAATAATACAGCTTTGTCTGTCAGCCTCACCTGCTGCATCTATTTTCCCTGGATCTGTTTCTATATACTGAAAGTTCACTGGGACATTATTCGGGTCTTATAAAATGTATTTGCTGCTTTGCTGGTCAAACCTGGCATTCAGTGTGCTGCTCTGCTCTTGTCCTCTCCATAAACCAACAAGAGCCTGCTTTTAACCAGTGCACAGAGATGCCGGGATAGGGATGCTGAAGCAAACCCCACTCAGCCTTGTTGCTGTCTCCATTGCCATCTAGTGGCACAGGAGCCACGGTCCTTCCCCTCCCGCAATACCCTGGCCCACAGTGATGGTCAGGAAAAGGATCTTGGCCACCTCTGATAAATAAAAAGAGGGGGTTCTTCTTTTTGATGCAATCAAAATACGACAATATTTTCTTTCTGTCCCCCCCCTTTTTTTGCCCCTTTTTTCCCTTCCTGAATTATATTAAGTATAAAACATGAATTACCAGTATTTGCTCCTGTTCCCACCTCTGACAAGAAGGCAGCTGGGCTGCTGTGGAGGGAAGCTGATGGGGTACAGCTATGGTGATGAGGAAGCATCGAGGCTCTTCTGCACACCCAGACATAGAAAAGAGGCCACAGCAGCAGGAATAGGGTAAGAAACACCACAAAAAACAACCTGTGCATCACAGTCAGAGCTTCTATTTGCCATCATTTTAAAATCTCCAGGAAGCTTCCAAACAAACTCTTCACTAGAAAAAAACAGCTCATTGGGATTTTGTCTACAAATAAATAAGGTTCAGCTCTTCCTGCTTGGACTCCCTTCTGGGCACTCATTTGTTTTACTTCCCTGTGGCTTTTCCTCAATACCAACTACTGTTTGCTCATATTCTTTAACAGCATGAATCATCCCTCAAACAAACCACAGGTGACACAGGACTTCGTCCTCCTTTACACAGAGGAGGTCTGGTAGGAACGCTGTGGCTTTAACAGGGCTGCTCTGTGGGTGAAGGAGGGCAGTGAAGGCATTACATTGCCCTCTTCATTCTTCTTCCCCAGCAATCAAAAACCTCATTTGTCTTCAAAACAATTATTCTCCATCTCAGGAAAGGGCAAGTCAGTAAGAGACACTAGTCCACAAGGGTCTCAATGTCAACTGCTGTCCCATCAGTCAGACAGTGCTGCCTGCAGCTCCTGCATCCACAAGCAGCTTTCCTAACACTATGATTTAAGCACAAACCTGAATCCAAACTCCTCCTTGGAGCACCATGGTGACCTGCAGTGAAGCCTGGACCCCATGGTGTGGACCTGACCCCATTAACAGGAGGCTCCATGGCATGGAATTCCCAAGCATCATGAATCCAGCCTGCTCCTGCAGAGAACAGTAGCTTGGAAAGAGTGACAACTGACAAAACACACACACACAAGTACCTGTGAAATACTGATTATATTTCTATGCTTTGATAGCAATATAATCCATATGAGAGTGGGAAACATACTTTCAAATGTATTAAGTTACCTGTACACCTAACATAACCTGTTGTTGCTGCTTACTTAGATCCATGACTTACCAGTCCCACAGCAACATCAAAATGCCCAGAATCCCACAAGCTTTCGTTTTGCTCTGGAAACCACACACTTGGATAAAGCTCATTTTATAAACACTACAATTGCATTGCAATATCCATCTAGGTATATATTAAGAAAAACTTCTGCCTTTCATAAATACATCACACATAAAATCTGCACCCAAAATACATTCACGCATCTTCCCCATCTAAGATCCCTGCTTGCACCCAAAGTGTCTGCAACCTGGAAGAGCAATTGCTGGGCAAAGACTGGGCGCAGGGTGGTGTCTGCAGGTGAGGTTGTGAAGAAGCCTTTGGTTTTGGGATGGTGTTGGAGTTAAGTCCTGCATCAGTGGGACTAATCCTGTCTCCTAGGAGAACAGGGCTTTCCTGCACCCTGTGCCCCATCAAAGCTGCACAAGCTGCCTGTGTTCAAGCAGCCAAAAGCCATCCTCCATCTCACCTCTTAGTTTTCCAGCAGTTACTGGAGCACTTGACAGGGGCTGGAAAACAAGGGCTTTGGAAGCAGGAAGGTCACTACCTGGGTTTGGTGGAAGGGAATCTGTGAATGGAAGAACCTGCTTTCTTGACTTGACCACACTCCCATCCCTGTCTGCAACAGGAACGGCTTCACTACTGCTCTGACAGTTGGTCCTTTGCTAACAAAGAAAACAAATGTAGGAAAGCATAAATACACAAAATAGACAAAAACATCTACAAGGGAATCCTAAGTAGCAGCTGGCACAAAAACAGCACCAGTTTCGCAGCTCAGTAACATAGGTCCAGTCCCCATGAACGTGGTTTATACAGTGTAGGACTCCAGGGGCTGGCCACAGCTCTCCCCCAGAGCTGTACCTGGATTGTGTGGCTGTGCAAATACAGGCAGACTAAGCACTAACCTCGCCTGATCCGAGTTGAGAAGGAAGCCAGATACAGCCATCCAAATCCCACTTTTCCCCCTCAGAAAGGTCAATATTACAAGCATGCATTCAAAGGGAACGCTGCCCTCTCTACTTGCAGACAGAGCCTGTTATAAGCCATCATCCCCTTTCCACAAGGCAATCCTTGGTTAGGGCAAGCTACCCCTTAAGCTAATGGTCTACATATGAATTAAGTTCATTCTGACTTTTCTCATCTACCCAAATCCAATGTCTTTACAGAGCAACCCAAGAGAAGCATTGCATAGATCTGTGTCTCGTGTCTTCCCGCACCCAACAAACAGCAAGAAGTAAGTTCAAGTTTCACACAGTACATTACAAAAGGCATCACCTTTAAACAAAGCAAGAGGAAAAGAAGGGTCACCAAGGTGTAAACCCTGCAGTGGAATGAGGCAGTGAACGTACAGTGCTCGGCAGCTCCTGTGGATGGCTGCCTGTAGTGTACCAAGGAATCTGTTAGTGAAGCCCACCTCAAACCCATCTCCCATCACACATTCATCTGGGTTTGCATAAGTAGATGTCCTGCTCCGGAACAAGAGGAGCAATGCTGTGTCAAGGAAGGAGGAGGATACCATCAGGGCCATCTGCTTTGCATACTGTAGTTTAAGAGCCAAGTTGTCCTTGCTGCAATGCAGACTGCAGGACACCAGGGCTCTTCTCAGGCTTGGGAGGTCTCCATAGAAGTTTTGCTACAGTTGGCTTTACAATTGAGATACTACAGCCCAGACCCTCCAGTGGTTTAAGCCCCACATGCTCCATTGGAGTTACAGATGCTTATTTCCACGAGTGGAGAACGTGATTCTGGCTTCTCACAGATATAAAATAAAGCTACGGTAGCCCTTGATTTAAATTAAATTAAATAACTGCATATGGCATCAGCACACAACTTGAAATGTGCTTCTGCTGTTAAGAAAATAGCAAGCACACCAGTGGTTGATTAAATTATTTATCTTGAACTAAAAAAGAAGTGATAATATTACTATTAAACCCCCTAGGGACAGCATAACATCCTTCTCATTGCATTTCTGAGTCTGAGAAAGTCACTTGCATGTGTACAGTGCTATATATCCTCTCCAGCCGGCAGCGAAGGTTTGTGCTCCTGGTGGTTCCCATGTTCAGATGCATCCGAGCTTCCTGCAGCTGACTCTGGTGGTGGTGGTTTGTAGAGTAAACAGGCAATGAGGAAGAAGGTTGTCCCAAGCACCTGCAGCATGAAGACACCCCATTACACTCTGCTCCCCATCAGCCCAGGTGCCTAAACCTCATTTGGAATTAGATTTGCTGACCAGGCTTTGTGGAGGAGATGATGCTCAAGGTCAGCCTGGGCAGCAGAACAGCACACAAGGCTAGAGGGAGTGAAAATCAGAATGCAGCAAGCCCCATATCAATGGGGCAGTGGGAATCTGGGAAGCTGTTCTGCCTCACACAGACATAGAAGGCACAGTGCTGCATGGACAACACTGCCTGAGCCATTTGCTGAAGGCTTTTGAAAGCCTCTTTATCACAGCAACTGCTAACACTGCTACCTAGGGCAAGTGCTTGTTTGGGAGCAGTTAAAATAAGGGGTTTCAGCTAATAAACAAGAAACAGAGAGCTAAGCTGTGATTGGGGAATGGTTATTTACAGCCTGCTCACAGTGCCATCCCTCACTCTCCCTAACACGCTACAGTTATATATTTTACTCCATTTCTAGCAAAAAATCACTTTGGTAACTGTTGTGAGAAGAGGGCATATTTCATGTGGTGCAATGGAAGCTGTAAGCCTAGAAAGTAATGGGAATTTGAGAGAATGATGGTGCCTGGAGCACAATTACCTGGCAAGAAGCAAATAGAGCTTTTGCCTTCCCTGAGAACATTTCTTGTGTGAAGGGGAAAAGAGCAGGACAACCCAGTTCTGTCAAACCCTCTCCCAGAGCAATTGGGATCTCAGGGCCCAGAGACCTGCTTGCTCTATCAGAAAGGGAAGTTAAGAGGCAGCAGCATCACCTTGTAGACCAGTCCAGCGATGAGGGTGTATCGGCTCATGGCTGAGTTCTGGTAAACGTAGCAAGACCCTTGCTCACCGCACTGGTCCTGCCAGAGCAGGCAGGATTTATCGATCATGGACCCAAAGGCGATGGGGCCAGGGATGCCTCCTGTGGGAAGAGAGAGTGGATCTTCAGATTAGGCAGCACCAACACACCAGCCTGGCAAGATGAAAAGTGCTTGCAGAAAACCATCAGGCTCTGCTACTACTGTGATTAAGCAAACTCATCCTGCAATGTCTAGAGCCACCAGGTATCCAAAACATGCTGAGTTTCAAGACCTGAGAGTCCAATGGGACCATCCCAAACTCCGTGTCACACAAGAGCCAAAAGACAACACAGGAGCTTCAGTGCCTCTGCTCCTTTTATCTGAAAGTAAGGGTATGTTGCCAGGACATTGCTCCTTTACCCCATCTGTGGCATGTTACAGAGCTCTTAATTCAGTTTGCAATCACATACAAAGGGAATGAGGTTTTTCTGAATGACAGCAAACAATAGGAAGCATCCTTCTTTCAACAGTGCACATCCCAATTGGTTTTTACAACCCAATGGGTTTTATTCTTAGATAACATCTGGGCACATGGTCCACAAAGCCAACAAACCACCCTGATGCACAGATTCACTCTGCTCCATACCTAGTGTTCGTACTACGATCCATTGGATCCCAAGTGCAAATGATCTTTGCCTGTCAGAGACACACCTGGGGAACAAAAGGAGACTGTTTAAACATGCTGCCAAGCTGCATGGTACCTCCCAGTGACACCATGGACCAGGATCCAGCACTCTTGGTACCTCCATCCCTTCTGGAAATAGAGGTTCACCCCAGCACAATGTCCCCCTGCACTGCCATAAACTGGGATAGACGTGTGTGTCCCATGTCAGAGAACAGAGCTGACAGTTTGGTCTTCCAGCTAGACATGGAAGGGAATTAGTCCTGATGTCTCCAGCCAGTAACAAGGTGGTTTCCATCACATCTGCCCCATGAATAAGCAGAGAGTGATATTGGGGCTTCTTACAGTGCTGGTAGAGGATGTGGTGACCCTGTGCTTACCGCAGAGTGGCTGTCAGGGCAGGAATGCTGCTCAGGAAGGTGAAGAGGATCACCACAAACATGAACAGCAGCAGCAGGGACCTTTTTGCACAGGAGGAGGTGCATTTCCCTGCCTCTGCATCACCAGGGCCGGGCAGGAGGGTTTTGTCAATGCAGCTACACTCGTGGTAGACCTGGGAAAACAGGTTATTTCATAGGATAAATTAGCTCTCCCACTTCTGCAGAGCCAACCACATCACTCTGAAGATGCTGTGCCACCACCCTGTTAACACAGTGCTCTCAGACATACCTTCTTGCCATTCCTGAGGTTTTTGGATACTTCTTTGCACCCAGCATGGCAGGGAGAGTAATACATAATGTCATCACTCCCGCAGACAGGGCTGTAGGTCTCCCGTAGACAGCCACAATCAGCATTGCAGGCTGCTGTCAGGTTTAGGTGGCCACTGGGCAAAGCACTAAGGGAAATAGAGGAGCAGTCAGTGGGAAGACACCAAACAGCATTTCCCAAGATGAAATAGGTAGAGTAAGAGAAGAAGAATGGACAGTAGGAGATGCAGTGGATACCCAAGTAGCCTGAAGCCAGGCGCAGGAAGGGTTATATCTAACCTGATTTTAACCATGAACAGGAATCATGCCCTCCAGTTGTCTCTTTCCCACAGCTACCAAAGGAGTTTAAGTGACCAGCTCATAGGGAGACAACTTCTATTCAGAGAGGAGATTCCCACTTTTGTTCCTGCCTATCCCATTGGATAGACATTGGGGACCCTGTGACAGCAACTGAGGAGTGGAGCATCTCACACTGTGGCACTGCTCATATCCCCTCCCTCACTAAAGAGGGAGCCTCTTCCATGAACTCCTACTAGATGCAAAAACTGGGACATCTGTATTCTGCATCTCACCCTTAGTATCTGCCCATAAGACTGATTAGACATCCCCTTCCATCCACCTTCACACAGGACTACCACCAGCACCATGTATTTGGAATGACCCTTCTGTTCTGGCCCCGCAGCACAAGGCAGAGGGGAGGGTTGTTATTACCTTCCTTCATACGTCTGGGTTACTCCTGCCATCGGCATGTTCGGGCAGTGAATAAAGAAAATGAATATAGCCAGGAGACTCGACACCGTGCAAAGTAAACACAACTTGATGATTCCTGAACAGCGGAGTTTGAACTTATTCACAAGGAATCCTCCCAGGAATGTGCCTCCCCCTCCAGCTGGCACAACCAGATAACCTGGAGAAAACCCACAAGGAAGTTTGGAAATGTCAGCAAGGAGTCTTCAAGTCTGAATAGATCAGCTCCAGTGTGTCTGCATGAGAATAACCCCTTGGATGCTGCTTGGCTTTTGGTGGGAGTTCAGCAGGCTTTTGCTACAGTACGTGGTCCTCTGTAACAACGCAGGTAATGTGGCATGAGCCTGATAAGGCAGCTTTTCCTATGCAGAGATCTTAAAACAGACTCTGTGAGAAGCACATCGTTAAGTATTGATGCTTGTTGGGCACCACTTCCTCAGTCCATGATACAGAAACCAAGGATTTTCCTATTTGCAGGATGCTGATGAGATATGTGCCCCAATTCAGACACCCCCCATTAAAGGAAACATCTAGTTAATATTTGCTGGTAATGCACTAGAAGGAACAGACTACAATTATTTTGCCTTCCTCTAGAGGGTAACAGATGGCTACAGAAACAACACATTTCTTCCTGATGTCAGTAGATACAGCTTTGAAAATGCACTTGGTACAGATGTGCTGGTGGGAAACGACCCTATCTAATAGCTGAAGATGATAGCTGCCCTGTAAATGAACTGCAAAGTGTGTTTGTCTCCATTCTGCATGATCTACAGTGCTCTTGTATTTGTTGGCAAAATGAGAAAGCAGTGCAAAAAGGGGTTTCCTTACCGAAAAAGGTAGCAGCTTCAGAGGCACTTAAACTAAACTGAGACTCCAGGAACTTGGGTCCAAATGTGGACATCCCAGCAATGAGGGTGGCTTCAGTTGCTCCTGCTAAGCAGAGGAAGATGAAGGTGGGGTTCTTCAGAAGCAGCAGCACTGACCTGGGAAGGAAAAATGTACCAGAATTGAATCACTGTGGCTTGTTTTGATTTCAGGTCTGTTCCTTATCTTCAAGTCAGAAGGACTACATATATGATACGGCAGCATCCTACCATGCTGTATCTCTTTGAAAGGAAACAAAGCAGCACAAAGTTGGAGTTTGAACTTCTCCACTTACACTTAGAGTCCTACCAGTCAAGGAAGGATGCTGAGGATAGCCCCACCTCTCCCTATACACTGGCGCAGACTAGGATGCTGCTGCTTTCTGGAGAATGTCTCTATTCCTAAATGAGGCAATAACTGAAAGAACACTACTATTCACTAAATCTCAATCATTTATAGGTTTATTAGTCCCTGATGGCAGTTATCCTGGGACTCCCGACTCAACCCAGAGCAGGGAACAAAGCTGCATTACATCCTCATATATGTACTACGTACACGCTACTCATGTCCTCATGAGTGCTAACCATGGATGTTTTGCAGCTCAGGGGAAATACCAAGCAAGCCTTTCTATATGGAAGAAACACCTCCAAAACACCTTATATCCCACTGGAAAACAAAAACCAATCCTCACTCAGTGTAAGCACAGATTTACTTTAAAAATTTAATGTATCTGCTGAATAAACACATCTTATTTTTGACCCACTGGGATTTAGAAGAGTGCCCTGGATATGCCTGAAAAAAATGCCATGTGTCATTTATATGCAGGAAGATGATCCCACAACAATTCCATCTCCAAGATGCAGAAAGGCCCTCAGGCACATGGGATGGTCTCAATTACCCCTCACTATCTCAGATATTGGACCAAGAGGGTTGACATTGCTTTGCAGGGGGTGTTTTGTAATGAGCTTGAAGTTCTGCTGCATAACTTTCCCCAAGTGTAGCCCCGACCAGTACCACTGATCATCCCATTGCTGAGAGGGGCACAAACCCCTTATTCTGTACTGATGGCAGTGACAGACAGGGGTGCTGTGGGATGCTCACTGAATTGAAAGGCACAGTTATTTACCACCAACTGATTTGGAGGAAATATGAAATCAGAGAGAACCCAACTGTAGTACAACTGTGAGACGTGCTGAGGCTCAGCATCATATTTATGCAACATTACCCACAAAAAGGGGAGAATTTCATTATACTAAAAGAGCAAAGAAGTTGAAAGACTGAAATACAACCCATTCTTACACTTGATTACAGGGGGCTTTATAGGAACCATCATCTAGCTGTTGGGATTAGCTTAATTTACCAAACTATTTTCCAGCAATGATCTTTTTGATTGTGCTTTATTTGGAAGCACAAAGCTTAATCCCTTCGCAGGAAAATGCTTGGAAGCCTTGTGGCTGATGTAGAAAAAGGTATAATGCCTTCATTTTGTACTTCAAGAGAAAAAGAGAGGAGTTCCCCACTTTGTGCCTGCAGGCAGGAAAATGCAGAGGAACTCCTTTCAGCACCAAGAGTAAAGATTTACTCACATAATCCAATCTGTAGACAAATGACATAGTTCTGAGGAGCTACAGCACATAAAACATTACCAAAGTCAACACAGACCTTTTCACTGCTATCAATAGGATTTTAAACACGCGCACAAACCACCTAACTCTTGAATAGTCTTGACTGTCCTCAGTTTCTGCAGCCAAAAGGATTTCAGAAGGCTCTGCATTGCCAAGAGAAGAGTCCCCCCATCTATAAAGATCTGATCCTGCAAGTCTTGACTGATATGGGCACACAGAGGTTACTCTTGCCTTGTGTAGCAGACGTGCTGAGTAGGTTGGGACCACCTGAGCCACATCCTCTGAGAAACCCTTGCACGTCCAGGACACCCCAGATGTAACAGAGCATGACCACAGGCTAACAATTCATTAATGGTAGATATTTATAGAGCTTTAGAGCACACAAATGGGGGCTTTTCCCAGTGCAAAATAACACCTACTGTCACCACCACCAATGGAACAGAGGGCAGCACATACAGGAATGTAAACCAGCTGCCTTCACACTGCACAGACACTGCCATAGATCCATGAGACAAACCAAAGCCTCACTCTGCCACCTAATCTAAGAGGGATGAGGGAAACACTGACCCCAGCTTCTTGTGGTGAAGATCAGGGCTTGACAGACCAGTGAGGGACCCTCAGACTGAAACCTGTAGCTCACTAGGACAAAGCCTCCTCTTCCTGGCACAGCTCTATGTGTCTTATGCTTGAATCCTTCTGCATTCACAAGAGGGGTTATATCTCAAAAGCAATCATATGGAACCAGAGAAAGGAAAACGCTATTTTATCAGGCCTCTTCAACCCAAGAATTAAGACAGAAGTCTCTTCAGGGCAGAGAATTAAGTTGTATGGACTGCATTCCTGTAAGCTCTTGCTCTTAGGCAGCATTGTGAATACAGCAATTCATTAAACTCATTGAGAAAGGACCTGATGGCATGGAAGAGTATTTTGTTTTGTCAGTATTTGTGCTTATCTTTGAGACTTGCTGTCTGTGCTGTGAGAAAGTGTGCAGCATCCAATCTCATACTAAAACAAAAGCAACAGTGTCCTTTGGCCTTGTTTTCCAGTATGGTCAACGTGTCCCTAAGAGCTGCATGCACAGATGTGATCTCTTTAATGCAAGCTTCCAGAAGAGCAAGCCTTTAAGGCACTTCCCTTTTATTAATCAAAACCAGGGAACATGAAAGTCTGCTGGGTTTTCGCTTTCAAACAAAAGCCACACTAAGGTCTGGACTGATCTGAATTGTTTGATATGAGTTGCCCACCTTTAGGTATTTATTCCTCCAGAACAAGGGGTGAAAGAAGATGCACCCAGAGAACTGACTCTGTACCTGCTGTCGGACAGCCTGCACTGAGAAACAGTAGGAGCTTTGCTCCAGATACACAAGCCTCAACCACTGAATTTCATCCCTCTCTGCCGTGCTGTTTGTGTTGGTTTTAGTCATAACCTTATCATTATTTAAATGCAGGTTTTGAATTTCATTTCCGTGTGGAGAATAAGCCACGACCTCGGAAAATGGCTCCCAGTCAAGAATGCCATTTAATAACATATTGAAATCTGTTCAATGTTATATTCTGCATAAAACTGCTTTAACCCCTGGTAAACTTCCTATGAAGTTTCCAAGAATTTCAGGCCAACGTGAGTAGCTGCATTGACACAACACAGATCGACTGCTGCTGAACACTCCCATCCTGAGCACCTGCTTCCATCCTCCTCTGCCAGCACAAAGGCAAATACCACAAACTAAAGCTCCCAAGTAATTGCTGGCAGCAGCACAGGCTTTGGCAACACTTGAGTGTTTGCCTTTGCATGGGGCAGCCGTCACACATGGATGCAAACTCCTCCCTAAGAACAGTACTGGGAGAAATACAAGAGGGGAAAATCCCTTTATTGACTGCAAGCTCCAAAAGGAATTGATACCCAGATCTCTCTGCATCATCCACAGCTTGCCCACCAGCTAAACCAAAGCAGCATCCATTTAAATACAGCTCAACACACAACAAAAAATCATAAAAGATTTCAAAGATCCATAGCCACTGTTCCCAGGTGGAAAGACCATTTTCTATTTTGGCCATTGCTTTGTTCCCACCTAGGATCCCCTTAAACCATTTCCTGCCAAACCTCCTTTGGCACAAGGATGCTTGCCCATGCCGCAGAGCAAGAAGAGGCCCTGTGGTTAAGAATGCTGCTGTGTCACTGCTTTGCAAGAGATAAGAAGTAGTAACACATAAAGGTGGCTGGAAGATGCAAAGGCAAAAGGGGGGAAAAAATAATCTAAGAATAAAAGAAAAAGGGAACTGAAGGCTACAGTGCAGAATATCTTGTTCCCTGGATCTGGAATGGGGATGTAAGGGGGTTGTTTTCTCATTAAAAGGGAAAACCATGCATATAACATGAGCAAAAGTAGAACAAAGGAAGAAAAGGCCTGAGGGGAGAGGGAGGAGATGTTGGACAACACCCAAGGAGGCCAAACACAAGCCAACAGGTAGAAATAATGCTGGTGTGGAAAGGGAGGGAGGCAGCAATGTCTGTGCATCTCTTTTCAGCTACAGGCTTACACCAAGCCACCCTTAGTAAAATAGTGCATTGCATATTCTTGAGTGCCATAGTTCAGTGTGAGGTGTCCCTGCCCATGGCATGGGATTTGGAACTAGATGACCTTAAGGTCTTTTCCAACCCTAACTATTCTGTGATTCTATGATATGACTGCAGGTGGATCTTCACAGGGACAGGAACAGTCACTTGTCCCCTGCTCTCCCAAGCGATCCCTAGCACAATGTCTAGTTCAGCTCATTTGCCAAGAGCCCCCACCCACTGATGGGACCAGGCACTTCACAATCTCCTCTTCAAGGAAGCATCAACATTAGGTTTGAAGATGGACAAAACCTTCCAGCTAGCATCACAGAAAGTGAGCTCAGTTTGGGCCCACAGCTCTCACCGCTGGATAGGGCTCCCTGACCCTCAGGTGTGGGGTGGCTTTCTCACCGAGGCAGATCTTTAACTGTTTTCCCAAAGTCCGGATCCGATGCTTTTTTGTGGCTCCCATCCTTTAGCTGATGAGCCTCTGACACCCTCATAACAGTATAACGTTGGGATCCTGAAAATGAGAGGCAAAGAACAAGAAGCATGTGAGACATGGGATGCAGATGCTGCCGAAGTGGTGTGTTTGCAGCAGGAAGATGCAACACAACATCCACCCTCAGCCAATGGCTGCAAGGGAGGAATGGAGAAAGAGGCAGCTGGAAACCCATGTAGGAATTACTGTTTAAACACTGGAAGCTCTTCCCCTACCCCTGTGTCCCCATCTACACATGTGCATAAGGCTACAAGCCCCAAGGTGAGCATGAGTACTATGCAGCCCCAGTTCCCTCAAGCCCTGGTCGGTGCTCCATACCTGGGAGGCGGTGGGGATAGCCCAGGATGGGGATGGAGATGAGGAGGGAGGCTGCTCCAGCCCCAAGGAAGCCAATCCACCATGCCCCAACCCACAGCGTGTTCTCTGGGGTGATGTCAATTCTGTAAGAAACAAAGCCAAAAGGACACAAGGGAGAGAGGCTGTGGTCTAAAACGGAGCAGGACAGCTCGGTGTGCCATGCACTGGAGCTGGCAGGGGATGGGGGGAACAGACAGGGTGGATATCAGTGATGGAAACCAAGCTCCAGCCTCTCCCCTGGCAATGCTACATCCACCACCCTTCCTGCCTTAGCAGAGAACACAGCACTGAACAAGCCTGGGAAATGACATCATTTAATTCTCCTTCAATCTCTGCCTTGCACATTCACCTCTCCCCATCACATTTGCACTTTGGGGGTTGCTGCAATCCTTGTGCCACCCCCAGGACCACCCTTTGCAAGAAAACTGGTAAAAATAACCCATTCCTTCCCCAGAAAACCCTCTCCCCAATTGGAATCCATTCATTTGCCACAGAGCCTGTAAAGGAAATAAGATTAAATTACAGATAGTAAGAAGCAAGGAGGGACTTGGCACCCTGGCTGGGTGACCGGGAGGACGAGCAGCACTGCTGGTAGTGTTGCCTCATTAGGGAACTCATTCAAGAAGTTCACCTGCTGCTCATAGCCCCATTAGCACAGGCAGTGCAGCGTGAGGAAGGATTGAAGCTGACAGGTTTGTCAGCAGTCATCTTCCAGAAGCAGCACTGATGCAAGCCACCCATCCAGCCTCACCCCCCCTGCAGAAACAATGCTGAAGAGCACGGGAACATTGCCACCCAGCCACCAGGTCATTTCTCCAGATCCTTATTGTTGTTTCACCCCAAAGGAAGCACAGTATAAAGGGAAAGGAACAAGATTGTTTTTTAACAACTTACTCTCTGCCAATTTCAGTATAAATATTTAGAAACATTCCTCCTACCAGATAACCCGCTGCAGGCCCAAGGATTGCAGCAGTGTAGAAAACAGCTGAAAGGGAAAACAAGCCATGTAAGACAAACAGCAGCCTTTCAGCCAGGGATGCTGCTGGTGCCCAGCATCCCCCTGCCCCATTGCAGCAGCCCCATTCCCTCCTGGATGCGGGATGCTCAGCCTCCAACTGCCTCACAGCCTTATTCCTAAGCCACTGAGGAACAAAGCCAGGCAGTTTTAACAAGTTCTCATCTCACATTTATGTCCCAAGGAAACTTCTGCATCCAGCGTGGGAATTCCTATAATATGGGGCAGGCAAAATCGGTGCAATGGGATATAACAGGAATGTAGCTGACCCCGCTGCCACATCCTGACTGCCATCATGATGAGCAGCAGCATGGGCTCCGCAGTGACAATACAAGATGTCTATGTTAAATACAGCACCACTGGCACATTCTGGTTTGCTGCCATGGAAAGATCATCCACTTGCTGAGGACCTTGTGATTGCCCAGAGAAGCTGTGGCTGCCTCATCCCTGGCAGTGTTCAAGGCCAGGTTGGACACAGGGGCTTGGAGCAGCTGCTCCAGTGGAAGGGGTCCCTGCCTGTGGTAAGGGGTTGGAACTGGAGGAGCTTTAAGGTCCCTTCCATCCCAAACCATTCTATGGTTATCTCCTCCTATCCCTTCTGATACAGCAGCATGAGCAGACTGCTAAATCCTGAAACTGCTTAAAAGTCATCTCTTTTAGCAATTCCCTAGGTAGGACTGTAAGCATTTGGTAATTGCTAAGTGATCAGCAACACAGAGCAGTGAACTGAGCCTCTTCTCTTGGCTGTGCTTTGCACCAGCAGCATGTGAGCAGCACAGTGACCATCCCCACTGTACTGCCCCATTGCATAGATCATGTATGGCTTTCACTATTAATTGCCAGAGATGCTAATGCCATGCACACCAGAGGGCTCTCCCCAGCTGGTTGAATGCCAGAAGCAGGAGGCACCTCCTGATCTACAGGGAGTGAAAATATCCCATTGCACTTGCAGTTCCTGCCTGTAACTAAGCAGAACATGCTCAGCAGCTGCCACTTCCCTCTGACTGCCCCTTTGCCTGTTATTGGGAACAAAAGATGAGGAATGCTCCTCACTGTTTGGTGCCAAGGCAGCTGGACCAGCTCTCTCACCACCCATCCCATGCATTAGAGCTGTCGCTGCAGCTCCACTCACCAATGTACACAGGGGAGTAGTTAGTCTTGACATTTTCATCTAAATAGGTGACACCAAGCGTGTAGAGCGGCGTGGCTCCCATCCCATGCAGGAACTGTCCCAGCATGAACATGAACCTGTAGCTGGAGAGGCTGGAGGCAGCCTGGGCACAGGGCAGGCTTTGGTTCCCCCCGCAGATGCCAACCTCTACAGCCGAACGTGCCTCATATGGTCCTGTGGTGAAGTGGGGTAAGGCAAAGAGCAGGGAGCCCAAGCCCATGACCAGCACGCCCCAGCCCAACCATCGTGGTTTGTGGCCATTGCCCCCAAAGTAGCTGACGAAGGTCAAGCAGACGCATGCAGCTATGTCGTAGGAGCTGGCAATCAGACCGCTCTGGTAACTGCGGAGGTCGAAGCGTCGCTCAATGGAGGTGATGACCGTGTTGATGAAGCCGTTCACTGTCATGCCTTGCAGGAAGGAGGCCACGCAGAGGAAGAACAAGACACCTTTGGATGTGTTGAAGAGCTGTAAGCACCCCGGGGTGAACCCCCCCCAGCCGCATGCCAAGTCCTCCTGTTCGGTTGACACATACTTAATCCCTTCATGGAATTGGGTCTCTTCCTCTCCAGGGGTGGTGGAGCAGAGGGGTTCAGCACATGAATCAGAGGGGCTGGGCACTCCAGAGGATGCAGTGCCATTGCTCAATGGGGTACCGCAGGCCCGGCTGGCCTCACCAGGAGGAGGATGTGAATGGGAGAAGTCAAGTGTCTGAGTGAAACAAAAGCCATTTTCTCCAGTTGAATTTTGAGGCATTGCCATGAACGGGGACACAGAGTCAAGCGGGAGGTTGAGGCAGGGCTGGAGGCCAGGGTGGTGAGGACCTGCCTGGCTGGGAGATGCAGTTTTCAGCGCTTACATCAGTAGGGAGATGGAAAAGGTCTGAGCCAAGACCATTCTGATCTGTGAAGAGAGAAACTTTACACATCTTTATACAAAACCATGCTCAAACCCTCAAATATTGTCCTTTCTGTATATATAATTATTATATATAATATTTAAATATATATATAATTATTAGCATTTCACCATGTAGTTCAGCTGGATGTGTGCCCCGCACCATGGGATGTGTTAGTACCTCAGGTGTCAGGACATGATCAACGTTAGAGAAAAGAACAAAACATAGAATCATAGAATAGTTAGGATTGGAAAGGACCTCAAGAGCATCCAGTTCCAACCCCCTTGCCATGGGCAGGGACACCTCACACTAAACCATATCACTCAAGGCTTCATCCAACCTGCTCTTGAACACTGCCAAGGATGGAGCATAAACATTCAAAAGCATTAAAGAAAAGCACCTCTAAATGCAGTGTCCCTGCCCACTGAAGCCCCTTACCCCTCCTTTAGAGAAGACCCTGGTTAGACACCAGACCCTCACCACCTCTGTCCTTCTCCTTAGTCCCGCGGAGACCAGAGTGCACAGCTACAGGCTCCCCACTGTTAAAAGTCCTTTGGTCTCCCTTTCCCACTCTGCCAACAATAGTTTATAATTATCCTGAAAAGTTTCCACAGTCAGACTGATTTTATTCCAAGCCCTCAGATCCGTTTACAACTATTCCGTAAAATCCTTTCTATAACTAATTAGACTACATGCCATTTCTGAGGGAGCTGGAGGGCAGAGGCAGCTGACTCTAACCTAATTACCAATGCAGACTGCCTTCTTTCAACCGGTTCATGTGCATCACAGCACCTGACCATGCCAGCAACCAAGAGTAATTTTCCTTAAATGCCTTGGCTGAATATACGCCATATATATATGTATATATGATGACAATAAGGTTGTCTCTTGAACACTGGTCTTACATACGCAACAAATACTAGGCAAGAACTGTTCTATTAGAGAACACCTTCAAAGCATCCTGTATTTCCCAATAGTTTCATGGAATCATGAGATGGTTTGGATTGGAAGGGATCTTAAAACTCATCCAGTTCCAACCCCTGCTGTGGGCAGGGACACCTTCCACTAGAGCAGGTTGCTCCAAGCCCTGTGTCCAACCTGGCCTTGAACACTGCAGGGATGGGGCAGCCACAGCTTCTCTGGGCACCCTGTGCCAGTGTCTGTTCAAGAGACCCTTATAAAAGTGTTCCCCTTGACATGTGAATCAACCTCATCAGCAGGGAATGAGGAAAAACATATTGACATTCACCTGGTAGATAATAGCATGCACGAGCATCGATGTGCTGCCCTGTACCAGCAGTTCTTGCAGGCACAGGAACAGGAGGACACTACTTCTACTTCAGCTGACTGAGTACAGTACAGGATAACTTTGATTGTAAAAGCAAAAACTAACTGCAGGTGTTCAAGTTTTGCTGCAGAGACTGTTGCAATCTTTTGGCACAAAAAGAAAATGCCTTGGATGCAAAGCTGTATTTTCTCACTTTTTCATCCCTCCAATGTTCTTATGACTCTTACGGCTCTAAATCTGTTTCCTCATCTTTGGATGCAATACTGGAAACAATAAATAAGAGTGCTTTAGCACTCTATTAAAGTCAGAAGAGATTATGAGGTACTGGATCAGGCTCTAAGGGGTGGAACTATTTGTGTCCATGTAAATCAAACATGCCTCCTGCACAGGAGCCAGCTGACTTCAGCTGTGTGCTTCCCATACTAAACACAAGTTTGATGTTACATTTGGCTGCACTTGTAAAGAAGGTTGATTGGCTGTGGACTGATTTTGCTGTCACTGATGTCAGCTGATAGAAAAAGCCTATCTCTGTTAGTTAGCTGATGTGACCAAGAGCCAAGGGCTTCCAAACTGACTCACCTTCACACTGGAGGAAACATTCCTACTGCCTCTTTACCAGCACTGGGATATCTCCTTGATACTTCATGAACATATATATTGACATTACATATTGACTTTTTGATATTTTATGAGTCAGGAAAGAGATTACAGGTCCTCATTAAAGTCTTCTTCTTCTTGACGTAGGAGTCTGGGCCACTGGACCCAAGTGACCACATCATCCTCCCCTTCAACTATGGGTACCCGTAGCCCTACTGGCAGCAAACACAGTGTGAAACACATCCAAGCAAGCAACCAGCCTTTCCTCCAAGCAGCAGATGTTTCCCCACACACAGAAGCCTCTCTGCCCCCAAAGCCTACGCCATGGCCATTTCCCAATGGAACTGGGCTAATGACTTGTTCCCAGGTGCCACAGGCAGGAAGCCCATTCCTGCTCTGTGCTGTCTACTGAGCTGCTTTTTATCCCTTGAAGCATTTATAAACTGGCAATGACACATTCACTGGGAATATCAGCCTTCATAGGAGCCATATGCCACTTTAGAGGACAAAATATGATCTTCAGGGAAAAAACAACCCCAACCAACTTTCTAATCATCCTTATTCATCTAAGCCATGCATTTATTGCTTCCCATTCATCACTGGCTTTAATGACTCAGATGGTGATTTCTTGCTTACATTGAATCAGTCCCAAAACCTATTATCTCACAGCTATAGATTTACTCATCTGCCTGCAAGATTTTGACTCTTTTTCAGCTGTACAGCTGGCTCCAGATTGCCAACATCACCAAGCCAACACAACAGAAGCAGCAAGGCAATGAAAGCACATGATTTGTATTCCACAGTGAAATCTGTAAAGACTCCCCCCACCCACCTTAATATTTACCACTAAATCAATAGTAAAACTTACAAGGTTTTCATCAGGTGATTGTTTAAAAACTCACAGGAACAATTAAAAGCATTTTGTGTCTCTGCCAAAGACTGTGATTAAATTAATGTTCCAAATTAACTCATTACTGACGTGCAAAATAATCCTATTTGCTGAAGCATGCTCAATAATAGTTAATCTTCCCTTTCATTCTATGGGTTCTGACTTTTATTGTTGTAAATAACATCTATTCATAAGCTGTGCTTTCCATAGCGGAGCACAGTTTACGGTTTACGACCAGACTTAATCATTTCTTCAATTCTATGGCATACACAGAGATACTTGCTAAGGAGCAGGGACAGGGGATTTAAAATGATCAGACAATGTACTGCAAACCAGGGAAGTGCAGCCCCAGGGGATGCTCAGTGGCTGCTCTGGTCTCAGTTATTCTCCTTGACATGAGAGTGAGACTGACCTTCCCAAGTAGATACTTTGGGAAAGTCCACATCCAAGTACCAAGCTCATGTCACTCCAGAAAGAGACAAATTCATCTGGGTTTGTACATTAATTTCTCTTGATAACACATACTGAATTTTTCTCAGGTATTCTGGCTTCAGAGGATTATCAGTGCTAATTCTGTCATGGCTGATAAACGCCATATGGATCAAGTGTAATCCACTCGTCGCTTTAGGAACAAGGAAGCCTCCCAGAAGTGAGATAAATCATGTCCTAGTCCTGTGAAGGGGGTTTGTACTCAAGGCACTGGCTCAGTCAAAAAGAGATTAAAGCAAGCAAGGAAGGATGGGGTTGTTCATCTGCAAGACTGAATTGTTTTCCTGGCAACTGAAGAACTTTACCCACCTCTCTTGAAGAATGAGCCTTGCATCTTTTAGCATGCTTTTAAAAAGCATCCCTGTGGTTCAGCAATACAGAGGATGCTGCTGTTGCCAGGAGCAGCACCAGGACCAGCCCAGATCCACTCATAAGCAATTCCTACAGGAACAGCATCATCCTGCACACATGGAAACATTTCAGGAATGAGAAACACACCCAAAGAGCAGCCAGCAGACCCTACACCCAATGCCGTGCACCCCATCAGTGCTGCAAGGACAGCTTAAGTGCAGGGGAGGAGGTACCCAGCAGAGGATGGAGACAGGAATACCCCCATATCGCAGATTGTTTTCACATGATTAGTTCCACCAGTGTCTTTTGCATGGCAGAGAGCAGTAGAAACTGGCTTTAAACTATCACATGAGCAAGAACACACTTATAATTATATAAATTCCAAATAGCAAAGCTTAGCACTCTCAAATCCTTTGTGTTTTTTTCCAAGCACTTTCCATTTGCTGGTGAATTAATGCAATAATATGCAAGAAATCAGGAAGGTGGCTTGGATAATTTTCAATTAACTGCTTGAAAATGCTTTGAAGATAAATCTAGCCAGATTTTCTGAGCTTACTTATTTGTTCCAGCTTATCTGTTCGAATACAACTGGCTGGAGCTGCCTTAGAATATCTTTAAAAACCTGCAGTACCAATGCACAAAGCAGATTTAATTCGGCCACTAGACTTTGCCATAGCAAAGATTAACCAGACAAAAGGTTCTTTTATGCTATAATAACTAACTCTTTCTCCCTAAAGTCACTCTTGCTTCAATATCTTTTTCCTACCCACAAGTTTCATCAATGATGAGAAGGTTTTCATGCTGGCCATGGAGCTGGGTGTCTTCATGGGTCTTCAAACACAGATACACCACCAGTATATTATCAAGGGCTGGCTCTGCCCATAGCATGCCACTGTTTTCCATCATTTGGATTCTTTTAAAGTCATTTAAGGGTATTAAATATTCAGGATAATGTTTCTGCATGAGGCATTAGTCAGCTTTTCCCAGTGATTACCCATTAGTCTCTATGCTATCCCTTCTTTGGTTCTATGCAGAAGATGCAAATCCAAGCAAACCCTTTACAATATAAGAAATGAAGCAAAATGAGCAAAACCCAAATAATGTGAGACACGACTATGTGCTGCTTCTAAAGATAGAAGCAATAAAGATGCAAAAGAATGCAACATCCTGTGTTACACAATGCAAGGGCCCCGAGTACAGGATAAATGTAATAGGATAACGCTGACATCTGCCATGGTTTACAGAAACTTTCTCTTTTTCATCCTCCTGCTCTGACCACTGTGAAAGTAAAAACAAATAGGGGAAAACAGAGGAAATGATACCATGAAACTGTGGAAGCCACATCACAAAAAAACTGATATGGCACAAACAGTGTAAGGCACTTCTGTTGGAGGTGATGTGTTAATACTACACAGAATTACTGCATCCTCCTCAAACAGAGGGCAACAGTCACTGCTGGAATAGCAAAGCCTTTCCACTGGCTTTTCTCTTACATTACTGCTGGATAACAGCCTTTTCATTGAGATCTCTACACGTATCACACTCTTGCCAGGTATTGGGAATCTATTTTTCACTTGATTATAAGAGCAAAAACAGAAATACACAATCATGCTTGGTGCCAAAACTATATATATCCTAACTTGGGCCACTACCCTCCTTTCTGCAGTCAGCCATTCAAAACCCATGGAGAAATGTGCACATTTGCACAACTGTTTTTCCTTAGAGCACTTGTCATGCCTGTGCTGCTGCAGACCACGAGCAGGGAGCTGCTAGGAATGGGTTTCGAATGAACCCTCACTGTTGAAGAACCATTTCTTCATGGGGACTTAAAGACTTTTTCCTTTCAAATGGATCACACAGATCAAAATCTGGAGAAGAAACACAGATCTTAAATCCCCGATTTCTGCTGCAGCATGGGAAGAAATCCCATGTGAGGCACTACGCAGTGCTGTCAAGGGGAAGAGCTGGCACAGCGCATGGCTTCTATGCTGTCTCTTTTACATGTGGACGAGGGTGGTAGGAGGTCAACATCTAAATTACTCAGTACTTCACTCTTTCCTGAGACAAGATTGATGCCAAACACCTTTTCTCTGTAGCAAGTGGACTTTCTGAGGAAAATCACATACCACAAGGTCATGTTGCTCTACCAGCCAGTGACAGTCCTTAGCTTGAGCTTTCCATGACGAGTTCTCCAGCTCAACCCCGTACTGGTGGGCTGGATACAGAGCTGAAGGGAGCACATTAAAAGAGCCAAGTTTCTTACTCTCTTATGCTTTTAGCTGTCATCAGCATCCTTTGCAATGGCTGTCATCCTCAGTGAGCACAAGAGCCCATGAAATGGGCAGGTGGAAACACTGCATCAAGTGGGAACACAACACACACACTACAGGAAAGGTTCAGATGAGGGAAGAGTATTTTCCACACAAGCCCACTCTTTTCCAGATCAGCAAGTAACAGCTTCCCCAAACAGCCCCCGGAGCACAAGCTCACTGGTGCACACCGCTTAGCCTGGATCTTGTTTAACATTCAGCGATGCTCTCTAATCCTCTTAGGTATTAGTCTTGAGATTCCTGCCAAGCACAGGAACAGCACAGCCTCCCAGGCAGCACTTAAATGAACTCACTGCTTGCAATGGGCCATTTTGCAAAATACAGTAGAACTCCAGCTGTTCTGTTTCGGTTAACCTCAGATTAGCACCTAGGAAGTTACTATGGCATGCAAAACACAAAATTAAATAACCCTGATGTCTACATCTCAGGTGATTCCCTAGGAAGTCATACTGCATTAAGACTGGGATTTGTCTCTCTCAATTATGTGTTTAAAGTTATGTGCCCAATTTGAGTTTGATATTCCTATTGTCTCTCTGTTGCCTGCAGCAAGACCATCCTATTCAGGTTACGGACAGCCCTCGCTCCATAGAATCATAGAATGTTTTGGGTTGTGAGGGATCTTAAAGACCATCTAAGTCCTGACTCCCTGCCATGGGCAGGGACACTTTCCACTGGAGCAGCTGCTCCAAGCCCCTGTGTCCAACCTGGCCTTGAGCACTGCCAGGGATGGGGCAGCCACAGCTTCTCTGGGCACCCTGTGCCAGCGCCTCAGCACCCTCACAGGGAACAGCTTCTGCCTAAGAGCTCAGCTCAGTCTCCCCTCTGGCAGGTTCAAGCCATTCCCCTTGGCCTGTCCCTATAGGCCCTTGTCCAAAGCCCCTTTCCAGGTTCCTTGTCAGCTCCTTTAAGCACTGGGAGCTGCTCTAAGGCCTCCCCAGAGCCTTCTCCTCTCCAGGCAGAATCATCCCAACTCTCTCAGCCTGTCCCTATAGCAGAGGTGCTCCAGCCCTCGACCCTCTCCCATGTCCCCACCATCACTACCTTGTGTACTGCTAAATCCCTCCTTAGTGCAGGTATGACCTGAAGCACGAACAGGCACATAGTCCTATTTCTGTTTGATTAGCAAAACGTATTACTCCGCATTTATTCTGGCTCCATGTTGGCTGAAGCCACGACACAAACAATATTTGATCTAGCACAAAGCCAGATGGCACAGAATTAACCCATTCAGCACAAATCTGAAGTGGAACAACGGGGTTTGGTCAAGATCGGTGCACAGGCTATAAGACTTCTGACTTGGCATTTGCAGCCTCTAAGTTTCCTGACACTAAGTACTCCCCATCCGCCCTCCAAAGATGAGCTACACAAAAGTAACATACTTCATCATATTTCAACCATTTAGAATAAACTCAATGTCAGCGTGCAGTTACTTTGCATTTGAGCATGCAGTACCCTTGATCTTGACACACGGTGGTATATTTGGGGATTTCTTTGAATAGGGCACATCCTTGTTGCATAATTGAGAGGGATGGTAGGTAAATCTTGGCTTCTGAGACTCCAACTGATTCCTTTGAGAGATGCTAATGGAAAAATGCTGAGCAATACTGTTCTGCTTTAACAGGCCTCTCTAAGAAACCCAACTCAGTATGAAACAGCAACCCCATACACACACACATCAATATATATGTGAGCTCTCTGCAAGCACCACATGGTTTGCAAACTGTCCCTTTCCTAGGCTGGAGCATCCTCCATCTGACAACACTCAATCAGGTCAGCAACTCATTCTTACTGCCAGGGAGCAAATTGTTGCCAAATGGCATTTCTTCCTGAGATAAAGGAATAAGCAAGTATATAGTGTTCCTATTGTCAACCCAAAACATCTGCTGGGAGTCAGAGGGGTTTGCTGACTGTGGACCATGCGGAGACGGCTTCTACTTTGTACCCTCCCTTTCCTCCTTCACAAGGAATCACAGCATTAGGCAGTGGCTGTTGGAGGATAGATTTACTTGGACATCTGAAAACTACCATCAAGGGATTCCTGCTTTCACATAGCAGCATAGTGGCATTCCCACTTCTGGCTTGGGAACTGTTTAAGTTTCCTTGGTAAGGAGCCACTCACATCCTAGAGCCCCCGCAAGGTGCAATGGGAAACACAAAGAGCAGGACAACTTTTTGCTTGATCATCAGCTTGACCGAACTCACAAAGGACTCATTTTTGATCAGTGTTCCCTGAGGAATGATGGGCCTAATCCTTCCATTGCAGCTTACCCATCCTGCGTTTGCTCACAGAAGACATTCAAGTGGGGTTTCTGAGATCGCTCACACAAAGTTAGAGGTAGGTCAAAGGAATAAAGATTGGCTGGTTTGTGGTAATAAGGAAGCCCATTTATTGCCTCTTTGGGGGGAAAAAAAGGCAATATTTTAAGCTATTTTATAACAAGAACATCAGAGACAGAAAATCAGTGCACCACAGGCTGGGAATCCACTTTTCACTCCTTTCAGTTCAGTTTCTTCAACAACTTAAAATACTCTTTTCAAGGTTTTGAGCTAAATAAGAGGCAAATATACAACACTAAAGGTATCATGGGTTCATAAGGGTTATTGGAGGACTCCAGAAAGGCTGAGTGTGTTATAACCAAGCCCCACATCCCGGCTTTAAGGATCTAAAGCCTCCATGAAACTGAATCCATTCCAACAATACAAAGATGACCGTAAAGTTGCTTTGAAAGCACTGTGAGGAAATCCCTTTTTGGGGTGGAATTCTTATGCTAACATAAAGCCCCATGGCATCTGCCCGGATTAAGCTGAAGCAGTGCAGGATCAGATCGGTCATGGAGGTAAGACAAGGTAGAGCAGCCTTGCAGCTGCTGCGGGACAAGGACTGAGCTTCTGTTTGCTATGAGGCATTTAAAACAATAGAAAGCTTGAATTCAAGTTTCAAACCCAGTTTTTTGGGCTATGGTAACCTAAAAGGATTGATGCAATTTTCCAAGGAAAGGCTATGAGGGAAAACCTATAAGAAAATCCAAAAGAGCTCATGATCCTTCATGTGTTTTGGGGACTGTGTCATGGGTTGGTATCATTTATCAGAACTCTAGAATCTAAGTGTGGGCTTCTTTCCTCTCTTAATGCTATCTAGAAAAATAAACTCCCATTTCCTAGCACACCCAAACACTTCAATGCACAAATATGAAGCCATAGCTATAAAAATGCCAAAAAGTACTTTTCCTTGGATTTTTTCAGCCAGAACATTGCAAAGTCAGAGTATTCTTTGGAAGAACCCCAAAACGTTTGGCCTTGCTTTCCCAACATGAAACCAACTCCCTAACCCCTCAGACCTCTGAATGATGGTTATACAACACTTCTCAGCGCTGTCTTTCTTGATGGAACCAATCTGAGCTCTGAGAATGCAAATGGCTGAAGATCACCAATGCCATTCAGCAATAAACCTCCATCAGTAGGAATCAAATCCAGTTTTAGTGTAACTATATGTATGTGAGTAGAATAGAACAAGAGATAAAAACTGGACTAATGTCTTCAATGCTCCAAGAATTCCAGAAAGTGCTGGGAAGCCTCAGCACCTTGCTGAATGAGGCAAACAAGAATAAAGAGTATTTCCTACCACCACCATATTACTATTGCTCAAGCTCATTTACAGTAGAGAAGTGGCAGGACATTTTTGACAGCAGCAACATGCTAGAACACCGAACTTAGGGTATTTCAGCCTGAATTGAGATTTAAGGTTAGAATAACATTACTCTGTTAATATTAAACACTTCACTGCCTCACTTCATGCTCTCTGCTGTACTAACAAGAAGCCTGATGCAAAACCTATTAAAGTTAGCAGCCCTGAGTACTTGTCTACAATCACTCATCACAGCTACCGAAGCAGGATAAATGCTTTTGTTTGGGATTCATAAAGCAGACAAAGTCCTTGACCTCTCTCAGAGCATTTCTCCCACAAAGTGTTTGTAGAAACTCTTTGTTCTCAACTCCTCCAGTTCAGCATCACTGCTGGTACGCCGGGAGGTCACTCAAGGGCAAGATGGAACAAAAGTAATTATATCACTGGGGGGGGGTTGCCATAGATTGGTTTGAAAAGGGAAAAGAGAGTGATCCCAGGCTGGGAGCAGCTCTTGCATTTACAGGTCCCACAGCTAGACAGGGCTGGGGTAGCTGGGGAACATTCTGGCCATTGAAATCAAGACCAAAACACCAATGTATTTAACCCAAAACAGCCCGTGCATGGTTAACAACTCCAACAGGTTGCTGTAACATGGTGATCTCTGTTTATTAAGCAGAAAAATCCAAAGGGGGAACCTCTTCCCACCCACCCCAAATCATACTCAGTACCTCACTAACCCACTATCAACAACCCATCAGCTCTGCTAAGTGGTTGCAGAGTCTTCACTGTTGCCTTAATGGGATCCTGCAAGATGCAAATGGCTCAGATTAATCAATTTACAGGCAGCAGCTCAAGGAACCAGGTGAAGAAGACAAGAAACCCAAATGGTAAAGCAGAGTATTTGGTAATCTGGCATATAAGCACCTTCACCTGTAGGTTGTGAACAAGCCCATAGGCAAATGCAGTTTTCTGTGCTTAATACACTCAGTTAAAATAAAGGAAAACTAAACAGTGCTCAGTGATGCTTTTTGGGGTGGTCTGAGCGAAATAAGCTGCATCAAGCAGAGCCATGATTAACTTTTGTGCTAGTTTACTGGATGCAAAGCCCCACATCAGAGGGCAAGGTCCTCCCCAGCCTGCTCCATGATGTAGAGACACACACAAAAAGATTAAATCTGCCTCAAGGAGCTTGCAGTCAGAAATTGTGGGGCACTGAGCAGCTGGATACTGATCTCCATAAGCCAATGGATATTTCTTTTGTTAGTGGCTGATCCCATTTGCCCCTCACCTACAAACCTCTGAGCTCTGTAAGGATTTCTAGTAAGTACTTGCCCAGTAGTTCCTGGTTCTGCTGGTCAGGAACGTCCAACCCCCACAGGAACTGCTGCTTCCAGTCTCATTTGTCATCCTCAGCTTGCACATAATGCTTTTGCCACCATCACTTTATGGGTTTGCCCCACGTGCAGGGTGGATTAAGGCAATACAAGAGGAGTGGCTGTTGCACAGAGCAACAGACAAGGCTGTCACGCCTGGACACGCTCCTCACACCCCAGTACATTAGCAGTGGCAGGGCAGGTGGCTCTGGTCTGTCCCTCATGCTGCTGCTTCAGTTTCTGATCATTTTTGGTACACCGCAAGCTACATCTCTTTGCATATAAATAACTATTTCCCCTCCTCCCCTTTCATTATTTGACTAACCCTCTCTCCCAGCCGTTGCATCCTTTTTCATTCTTCTTGTGTTTAAAGCCTTCCAAGGCATGCTTCTTTCAAGATCTCTTTCCCCTTCAAATACTATCTTAGGGTGTTTTTACAACCAAGTGGCACTATAGAAAGTAAGAGCCCAGAAATCAAAAGAGGAGGTGCTAGACTGGAGTAACACCATGTTTGTAGCATGTTGCCTGATAAAACCAGCCTATAAAATAGCACTAAAACACTAATGCAACAACTCGTGCGATTAACGCCCACTTGTGCCTTTTGAGCTCTCAGAATTGAAAACCATGCTTTTATTATAACAAGGCTTTTGCTTTGTATCATCTGAACAAATAGGTTCATAAAGTAATATAGGTCAGGTGGTGGAAATGCTCCGATTTCAGCCCAGCATGCTGCCTGCCACTTCCTCCTCTAACTTTTGTTACAACCCTCTTGAAACAGAATTGATTTATTAATAACATACTTTTTACTTGCTCTAAGGACCAATTTGTCGTGCCACTTATCTTTATTTCCTCAGCTTTAAGTTATTATTATTATTATTTCCTTAGCTTTTCTTTAGCTATTTTCTCAGCTTTCCTCATTTTCTCCCTTTTCTTTGCATCTTTTTAATTTCCAATAGAAAAGCAAGGTTCTCATAAAAGGAAAGGAAAAAAGAACCCCACCACCAAACCACAATGAATCAGTTGTAACGTGTTTCAGTTACAAGATAACACCAGCTTTAAAACATCACCGGAGGCAGCTCGTAAATGGAAAATCTCAGTGACTTGGGCTATTTTGCTGACTACCCCCCTCCCCCCCCATCCCCATCCCCATCCCCATCCCTTCCCTTGCCGCAGGACAGGATTTTCCCGGACTCCTATCACCGAACCACCGGTCCCACACCACAACCTGCACACCCCAGGCCTGGACCGCTGCCTCCCCCAGCCCCAAGCCCCCCCAGAACCGCCGCTAAACCCCAACCCCAGGTTTTCCATCCCCCGGCGGGGAGCGGCAGATGATCCGCGCCCATCCCCGCCTCCTCGGGGCTCAGCCGCGCCGCTCCCGCAGACACGTGCGGTACCACCCGGTAGCTCCTGCCGTGTGTGTGTCCATGTAGGGTAACGGGATCGGGATCTCCATCACCTCTGTGCCCACCCCGCTCCCTCCATCCCTGCCCCGGTACCTGCTGCCGGAGCCGCAGCTGCCGTCCTGCCGCCACCGCGCTCCCCTGCACCAGCCGCGGGGACAGGCCCCCCGCTCTGACTGACGGGCGTTTTGTCCAATCAGAGGCGGATGCCGACAGCGGCGCAGCCAATAGGGAGAGAGGAACTGAGAGCAGGGCGAAAGTGGGGGCTACGCGGGCGATGCAGGGAGAGAAAGAGGGATGGGAGAGGGACAGATGGAAGGGGGAAAAGATGGGAAGGGAAAGAGGAAGAGCAGGGAGAGCATCCCTCGTTGAGCAGGAAGAAAAGGAGGAAAGGAACAGCAAGGGAAGGGATGACGGAGCAATCGTAAGCGGGATAAGGCGAGGGCAAGGCTTATGGTCAGGTGCATCTAATCAAATCCGCTCAATTTCCTGTCCCGCTGCCCACCTGGGGTCTCACAACCCGCATGGAGGGCTCAGGCAGCCCCATCCCGGAGTATCCCAGCCTTCCTGCATCCCTGAGATAGGCAGGAAGAAATGCTGTGATACATCCCTCCAGCACACCGAGGGGAAAAGTGTGCTGGAAGGAACTGCACCCATGGCTGTTGTGGCAGGGAAATTATTCTTTACCTCCAGTCATTGCACTGAGTTGACCTCGTGTGAAAGGGAGAACAAGCCAGAGAGCAGATGCACGGGTATTATTTTATCTGGGGCATAACTACATCTCTCACAGTGCTGTCTGTATTGGTGCAATAAAGCATCAGGCACTGTCAGCCGGGCACGGCTGGGTTAATGATTGCAGAGGCAGAGCCGAGGGAGTGGTGTGGAAAAGCACCGAACCCCTTGGATTTGCATTAATGTGTTTGGGCCTTTTTTACTGCTGTTTGGGCTGACACGGGTTGGTGGGGCCCTTGCCTGGTTAAACAGGGGAGCCTCCGGATCAGCATCCACACCTGAGCACTCCACACTCTCCAGGACATCAATCACCTAGGCAGGACATATCAGACATGACATGTGCATAGGTTTGCCCATGCAGCTCTTGCATGCCTCCCAATGCAGCTCCTCTTTGCATTTCTTACAAGAGCTGTTTCACATCACTTGGGAATTTGGCCTGTTTCTGCATGTTCAAAGATAAATAATTCAGGCACTTTATACTTGGCTCTTTAAACTGCAATCAGTTCTCCATTACCCAAAGTACATGAGATAACCTGGGTGATGGAAACCCCCAGCTAACTCTGTGCAAGGTGGTGAGGAAGGGAAACATGTGGTCAGAGGTCTCCAGCCAAGCCCTACGGTGCTCACCTCTGCTTGGTGCAGAGCCAGTGGTGCTGCATCATTCCCACAGCTGCTGCAGAGCTCAGGGATCCACAGGGACCTGAGGGCAGGGGCAGGAGCATCCCAGGCTGTGGCTCCAGGATGCTGCTGGAAGGTGCTGCCTTTTTGTCCCATCCTTGCAGTGCTCTTTGCATTTGGACGGGTTCCTGAGGGGTTTTGCTTTCACTTACTGTGCTAAATTGGGAGTTGTTGAATAAGTTTTTAAAGCAAAATTAAGTGTAGGAGCTGTTTGTGACATCCTATGGTCAGGAAAAGCAGGAAGCATTTGCTGCATGGGCACACACTGAGGTTACTTTGTTATAGATTAATCTTCTCCTGTATGCTGAAGTTTAGGGCATTATTCTGGCTGTTGCTGCAGCATCACTGATGAGTAAGGCCCTGTTTCAAAGCGGTTCTCTTTTAAATAAACAGGGTGGAAAGGACAACAAATGTGCAAAGGTGAAGCAGTGCGTCAAAAGCATCTGAGCTGGGAACCCCCTCCACATTTCCTGTTCACCCATGCCAAGCTGCATTCATCAATGTGTCCAGCTTCAGGGTGATGCATCCCTCCTCCTCAGTTATGCTTCCTTCTCTAAGTACATTTTGGTCCATCCTGCCCTTGGTGAAGCTGTCCTCAGTGGTGCACAGGGATTCTTTTGCATCAGTTTTGGTGACTTTCTTTGTCTCATCCTCTTGGGTGAGGAAGATGTAAAGATATGAAGCTTGTCCTATGGATTTGCATGAGCTAGTAGGAACGGATGTGTCCAAAGGAGAAGGTGCAGCAAGAATAGATGGTAGTTACCTGAAAGAAACCTGTCTCCTACAGACATCATTAGAAGTTGCTGGGCAGCATATGGCAAATCAGTCCTTCCATCTCTGCTGATTCACTTGTAAATGAAAGGAGTCTGTCCCAGGGGCAAGATTGTTTTAAACTCCAGTTTTAAAGCCTCCAGGGCTCAGCATGAGCCAATGCACACCTTGCTGCAGGAGTGGCTCCTCCAGAACCCAGCATCTTCCCAGGACCAGGCTTATCCTGGATGTTTGCAGCTATTTTAAGGCATAGAAGAAGCTGGAATTCATTTGCATTCATTTGCCAAAGCTATAGAAAGGCATGAAGCGTGTGTGATGCAATGAAAGCTGGGGGAGGCAGGGGGTGGAAAGGCCGGGCAAGGTTTGGGGAGCACAGAGGGGAACAAGGGCAGGGTGGCAGGGACTTAAGCACAAGGGAACTGGGGGCTTGGCATGAACTCAAGTCAAGCCTCACTCGGTTCCTCTCCTGGCTCTGCAAACCTGCAAAAGAGAAGGATGCAATGGAAGGAAAGGGAGAAACGTATTGAAGAAGAATTAGAGAAGTGCTCACCAGTGTAGTCCTTGTCCTGCTGCGAGCCACAGGCACCTCAAGGGGAGATGGAGGGGAGATGAACAGACACAGCCTGGTCCCCTGCACTGCTGGAGGTGAGCATCAGTTTTCCTTGGCAACATCTGGCCTCAATCTTCCTCACCTCTGCCAGTTTCCCATCTCAGGACTACCTCCTTTTGCTCCCTCACCTGCCAAGCTCAGCCAGATTGGATATAGAGCTCTGTCAGCAGCTCATGCTGCTGGTGGCTTCTCTTTCAAAACTGAAAGGAACAAGGTTTTGGCTTGGCTGGGGCTTGGTACAGAGGCTGTTTCTGAAAGGATGGGGCCATCTCTATCCTGGGCCATCTCTGCCCCATCCATCATTACAGCTGAGAATTATCAGGGCAGTGATAGTAATTAACAATGGTAATCATATTATTATTATTAACATTATAATAATTATTGTTCTCACAGGGGTTTCTATCTCCTCGGGCTTAGGAGGCTCTGGTCATTTTAGTTTGACCAAACCCCCTGATTTTATGGCTCATGTTAACACTTGCAGCTCTTCCACGATGATTTTCATTCAGTGTTTCACATGGGGATGGATTTCTGATGTCTTGTACCTCTGTCAGAAGCTTTGGGAGCGTCAGAACCTCTGGGCTGCTATTTTTGTATTAATCTCCATAAATCATTAAAACTCTGGGTTTAATGAATGCAAATCTGGTGCCACAGAAGGGAAGTCAGTTGGCTGGAGGCATTCCCAGGCCTGGAATCACTCCATCACCAGCGGCTGTTGAATGATGTTCCTTCAAGTTCAATCCTGTAAGCCACGTGGGACCTGAGATGATCATGACAACCTTCGGGTTAAATCTGTGCAGAAATAAACCTTATTAATGCCCATCAAATAAAACCATCCTTGTTTTTCCAGGATCCACAATGCTGACTAGGAAAGAAAGGGAACAGTTGTATATTCATCATGTAAAATCTAGTTCTAGGAACACTGACATTTTTAATACCATTAAGTGCGCATGTATTTACAAGATGAGGTTAGCACAGAAATAAACAATTTATTTAAAGGCATAATGTCTAATACAGAGTTCTGCTGCCTGAATAATCATTTCCTAATACTGCTGTTATAAATACTTCCCTGACTCACATCTGTTGCAGAACAAGCAACAAATCTCTGGGAAGGAAGTGCAGAACTGGATTTTTTTCCTTTAAAAAATAACAGAATAATTTAATAATCAAATTAAAACTCTTTAGAGTTTTATGATATCTCTAATTTGAGATAGAAATTCATTCACAGGAATGACCATAATAAATAATAAAGGGATTTTTCAAGAGCAGTGACTAGCGCTGGCTCGCAGTGGGAAATACACTTTGGAAAATCCCCCTTGGGATATTTACCAGACTTTGTACTATCCTACCTCTGTGAGACCCTGTTGGTTTTGCAGACTGGAGCATCAGAATCCATCCTGCTCAGCACCGTGAGCTGCATTTGTTATCATGAGAGCAAACGATCCTGTAAATGAAAGGAATCCAACAGTGGCAGCCATTGCCAGAGGGCTCTGCAGAACGAAAAGTGTATCTGCTCAAGGAAGGATTAGACAAATTAATGGGGGACACATCCTCTGGCAGCTACTAAACCCAATAATCTCCATGCAAACCCATAGTTTGGGATGTCCCCAAGGTGCTGATAGCTGAAAGCATCACGAGAGGCAGCAATCCCATGTATCTCTGTATCTCTGGGTTATTGGGAAACAAATTTAGGAACCTTGATGCTGAGCATGTACAAAGTGCGATGTGTTAATTCTGAAGGACATGAAGGAGAGCTGCAGCTTCTCTTTGAAAGATTTCTGAAGGGCCTGAGCTCTTTTATTCTCAGGTCTTTTCCATTAGATGGTGTGCAGATGCTGCAGCCTTTCTTTCCTAAGATAGAAATGAAAGTGATCTCTTGCACTCCAATCAAGTTTTATTTGAATGAAATACGACTTTATATTGGCAAGAAGGATAGAAAAGTCCAAAGATGGCATCACCCAAAGAGAAAACAATTGGAGCTCAGTGCAGGAGCTGTAGGTGTGTTCCTGCAGAGCCTGAACAGTGCATGGCATCCGGTAGCTCTGAGTTAACACCAAGGTTGTTTCAGCCTTAGGGGTTAAAAGGGAATATTTGCCTGTGATGATGATGATAAGCACAACATTCTGTTAACTGTTGTTCTTGGGCAGAAAGCAGCCCTGGTTTGCAAAGCCACACCATGGGAGTGTATGTTCTGGGTCAGACTCCAGGACTCCTTTCTTTGTGCCTGTATCCCACACTATGAACAGGAGCTCCTAAGCTGTTACAGGTGAGTCCTGCAGAAAGGCAAACAGTAATCAATAATAACAATCATTACAATCCACATCATTACATGGGTCATGACAAGCTTCAGGATTTAAATTCTTTGAGCACAACTAACCTGCTAAGTTGTTATTTAGTAGGGGCCAACAAGGCATCCTCTGCACCTTACCTTCATGGGTTGCTAGAGCTGAGGCTCTGCTCCAGGACAAGGTTCACCAGCTTGGAGAGCTGTGCTTGCAGCTGCAGAAATGCCCTGTGTTGGGTAGGGAGCACTGGCAGAGATGTACCCCATGTACAAGGATGTACCCTGATGTACCCCATGTACAGGGATGTACCCCGATGTACCCCATGTAGAGGGATGTACCCCAATGTACCCCAATCCCACGTTTCCTCTGCTCACTGGTGGGAAAAAAAGCAATGAATAACCAGATAAAACATATAAAATGTTGTGACAGCTCATAATTCATTGCTCTGTTGTACCAAGCAGTGGTGCAAATGGGACCGTGGGGAAGATCACCTGCACTGTGGTCTTTCCTTCTTATCCACTGGCTGTGCTTCTGGCTCTGTGTCCCATGGAAATACTTACTCTTCCTTTAGCAGCAGCACAAACTCCCCCGTACCAAGGAAGGGAACAAGTGCGGTGGCAGCATCCCAGATGAGATGCCTGTAGCGTGGGCCATGCATGGGAAGCAGTGCAGAGCATCCACACAGGGGTTTGGGCTTGGGCTCCAGCTGAGCTGCCATGGTCAACACAGCATGTTTGTACAGCAAGAGATCAGATCACAGCAACACCCTTCCTCTTTATATGTGTTTTTGAAGTGTAATAACAATTGAACTGTCATTTCACACCACTTCTTTCTGGCTGGGAGACTACAGAAAGAGGTTATTTTCAGCCACCAAAGTTTTACTTTTTTTCCTTAATAAAGCCTGATGAAAAAGGTGACATTATAACCAAGGCATGAACTTTTAATGACTTTATATCATAATAATTGTTGAAGATCCCTGTTGAACTGAGTCTTTCAACTCTTCTTGCTTTGGCTTAAAAAGCTGACACAAACATTGCTCCAGGTCTCATGTACCATGCTATTTCCTCTGCCCAATCCCCCCTGCAGATTTTGGTTAGCGTTGCCATTGCAGTGTGATGAAGTACAGATGCTTATTGACAGACATCTATTGATTGATCTATCACCTGCCCTTATAATCCAGGAGATGATCACGAGCAGCATGTGTTTGTGAAGAATATATCCCAGCATGATAAGTTAGCTCTATTGGAAAGATTTCCAGATAGCCATTGATTTTCCAGGCTATAATTAGCTCAGAGATTGCAAACATAGAAAATATTGCTCCAGACATTGATTTGTTTAATTGTTGAGAGCACCAAAAGCTCTGGTGTGACTGCAAAGCACATCACATGCTTCCTGCAGAGAAAGACTTTGGATAAATATTGCTCCTGTAAACACGGACAAGAAATCATGTGTGTAATTGTGTTGCTGTCTCAGATAAGGTCTGGATCTCACTCACTGTGGCTGATTTTGGAAACCCAGCTGTATAGTTTCAGATTCATGGAGCTGCTTTTAATCACCATTACAAGGGTTCATAGGGATGCTGTGAGATGGCTACCCAAGGACTCTGGTTGCAACATGCAGCAACATGACATATCCCAGCAAGGCTGTGCTCTGCTACTCTGCTGCTGTATCCCAGTCCCTGCATGGATGCTTTATCAGGTTAAACATCACACTTCTTACATTGCTGATGGAGCTGCCTACTACTGCAGCAAATGCCATGCATGCACATGGGTTGCACCAGGCCCTGCCCTAACCATCCCTCAGGGCTCCCATGAAACAAGCCCCATTGACCACATTTGGCCATGCTCAGATCCTTTCTTCTCTTCTTCCACTGGCCCTGCAGCAGCCAGAATTCAAGGCTCAGCCTCACGTACTGGAGAGGTTTAGAGGATACAGCTTTAACTTGGTGCCTGCCATGTGTTTCTTATCTAAAGTAACACTTGCATATGCCATTTCCTTGTTATAATTAGAGAGAAACTTAATCAGTTCAGCTTCTTGCTGAAGCAGGCCTGACTTTGCACTTGGCATGCTGAAAGGCATTAGACAGTGACAAGCTGCAGTCGGCAGAGATCAGAAGTCAGTCTCTGTGGTGCCATCATCCCTCTGATCCTATGGCATCACTAGGGTGCACCATACCACCAGTTGCTTTGTAGCTGCTCCCCCCAGTTAGTGCTTATTCTGGTTTTTAAGTCTCTTAGTTCTCAGTTGACCAAGGGCAGTAACTGCTTCCAGGAGTGTCCATGGCCAGAAGCAGACATATTATTAACCATCTATAAGACACCCTATGGCTGCTTTTTCATCCCCACACATCCCAGAGCTCATGGACAAAGCAGGGTGAACCCAGCCCCACTAATATAGGAGATGCTCCCACCCCGCTCTCCCCAGCAGCTACAAGATGCATTTACACAGGCAAATATTCCCTGGACCTGCCAGCTCTGGAATGTCCCTATTGCTTCCAGGAAGCATTTGTCCATCTCTAACACCAGCTGAACAAAGATGTCTCTTCTCTTCCTTGGAAGGGGATTTTGGGTCCCTCCCCAGTGATGTGTATGAGCTGGTCAGTGCTATTTGCCGGTGACTCAGCGGCCTCATAGCACACACAGGGTGGGGTGGTTGTTTCTTATGGAAAATAGGAGTAGTTGTGTCCAGTAACAACACACAAAAAAATCCCCAAAACCAAACTTCCTCTTCTAAAGAGGTTTCTATTTCTCTCTAACAGGATAATGACACGTATTTTCTGATGAGGCAAAGCCAGGGGAGCCCAGGAGAGGCAAGCCAAGGACACTGCAGTTAGGGAGGTTGTTAGAATGATTTCAACTCATTGCCCAACTGTACCAGCCACTAAACAAATCAGTTGAGTCACTTCTCTAAAGAGCTTGCAAATTAGGAAGGTTGGGCAAACAGAAAAAAACCCAAAAAAGATCATTTCCAGGTTATAGGGATTACGTATTTTGACACAGTCACACAGGGATTTGGCAACTGAGATTTCTTCCAGATCCTGTGAAATCTCTGGAAGGAACAAGAGATGCTCATTTTTAAAAGCCCCAAACCTTATAATACTAACAGTAGTCAAACTGGGCAATCTGATTTGGTTGAGAAAAATGCTTTAGCGACTATAGAATTCCCAGACATACCCGTTCCAGCAAAGCCTTGGGAAGAATCTCAGGAGATGGGAAGTGCTGCAGTGAGAGTAAATTAAATAAAACATTAATGAGTTGTGTGCCTTCCCTTTCCTTCCCTGCAGCAGAGCCAGGGCTGAGCAGCATCAGACCAGGGCATGGACTCTCCTCCTGTATGTGCAGTCATTGCACCGGCCGGCTTCCAACCTGGAATGGTATTAGTGGGGGCATCCTTAAACAAGAATCCTATAGGAGAAAGGTATAAAAGGGAAGGATGAGATTATGATGCTCTCTTTATCTCACCTGGTTTCCTGGGAAGAGGGATCTGGGATGCGGATGAGAGGAGTGAACTGCAAGCGCTTTTCCCACTTCCCTATGTGCAGGACAGATGGATATGAAAAAAGTCGAGTATTTTATCCCAAGAACCTATCTAGTATTTGTGTAAGTGAATCCCCCATGCATGAGGGCACAGTGGCTACTGCTGGGACACCAGTATTGAGGTGCACCAGGCAGCCTCCCCAAAACACGCACTTTTGGGGCAATAAAGAGGTACTTTGGTGGTTACCCACTCCCTTCCCCATATGGAATGATTTGCACAACGACCTGCGGGCGTTTCTGTTTTCAGCTCCCCTCGGAATTCCTATCGGGATGAGGACGGAGCAGACGTAGCCCAGTCTCACTCTCCCATCTAGTGGTAAGACAAGGAAAGCTGATCCAGACGGGAAGTAAGCACTTTCGGAGGCGGGTATCGTTGTGGGCTCAGTTAAATCCATCTTCCCCAGCACTCCGGGGACTGGGAATGTCACCAACCTGATCCAGAGGGAAACATAACAAAATGGGAAGGTGGCTCCGAGTCCTTCTCTGCATCCAACGGGGCTTGGGGGGCCCCGACTCCAGGAATAAGCCACAAAGGAGAGAAAGGAGGGAATATACCGCAGGTAAAGCAGTCTGTATCTAAAAGCATGCACTTCCTGAGCGAAATAGTATCTTCTAAATCACTCGTGGTGGGTGGGAGGCAGAAAGCTGTAGAGCAGAGAGAGAACCACATCTGCCCACAAATAAATAACCTCTCACCTTCAAATCACCCTCCCTGCCGCTCCAGCTCAATACAGACACAGCTTTACAGCTCCCCTCACATGTAAGCCCCATAGAAACCCCACTGCCTTCCCGGAAAGGCCTCTGTGGTCCCCTGAAATAGCGAGGGGAGGTGCTAGCAGCACAGGCTGATTGCACAGATACCATTAGGGACCCACAGGAAACGCACGGTCAGAAGTGTGAGCTGGGGCTGTGCTCACTGAACACGGTGTGCAGAGCCTGACATTTCAGCAGGGAAACAGCCTTGATGGCCTCTTCTTGGAGGTGACACAGGGGGGATGAAGCAGGGCAAATGTGGTTACTTTGAGCTGCAAAGCTGGGTTTTATTTCAGCCAGACCCACAGGGCTGGATGGGAAGGGTTTCACCTCTCCCACAAAACTTGAAGGTGCTCAAAGCCCAAGAAATCCCAATTTTTCCATGAGGAACTGGTGCAGAACCAGCCCCACAGTGGTGTCACTGATGGGACGACATGGGGCTGAGGTCCTGGTGTCCCAAGTTCAGGATGCTGCGATTCCCACTCCAGTGGACAAAGGCACGAGATGCATAATGGATGCACTCTTAGAGCAGATTAATATTCTCATGTTAGATTGAAGAATCACAGTATTCCCTTGAAAGTTAGATGATGTTTCCTTTGGAGCAAATAAGATCAAACGCACAGGGGAAAAGTAATCTTTCATAGGTCAGCTGTTTATAAACCTTGGAGGTGCAAGTGCTCAGCTTGCATCGCTCTTCATACAAAAAGGCTTTCCAAGAGCAACACACCGCTAACTGTGGCATCACCCATACAGTCTGCGGCACTACAGACTCATCTGGAAGAGGACAACTCAGATGAGCACTGTATTCATTCCCACACTGCCAGATTATATACATAGGTGCTGGGCAGGTTTGGAGGTAAAATGGAAATGCCCCATCCCTAGCAGTGTTCAAGGCTGGGCTGGATGGGACTTTGATCAATCTGGTCTAGTGAAAGGTGTCCCTGCCTCAGGCAGGGGTTTGGAACTGGATGAGCTTTAAGGTCCTTTCCAACCCAAGCCATTCTATGATACCTTCTGCAGAAGCAATGCAGTGCTCTGGATGGTTTCTGAAGCAGCACCCACATGCTGCTGGAGGGGGATGCAGGTTGGAGCCAGCATCAGGCACCTTCAGGGGATGCATGAGGCTGTGTTGGTCTATGTTCACTGGAATGGGACATCATTGCACTGTGCCTGATGCAGGCTGAGCATTGGCCAAGGTTGCTGGGAATTAGCTCAGCCACTGCATCCCTCAGATACTCCCAATGTCAGGAGAGGGCAGCCTTCACTGCAGACTGATGGGGCCAAGAGGGCAACAGGCATCTGCACCCGACTGGGCCCAGCACAGTGAAAGCTGTGACTTTTAAGAAGAGCTTACATGAGAAAGTTTAAGTGATGGCCAGTGTGGAAAAGGAGGTGTGCAGATGAAAAAGGCACCTTTCACATGAAGACATTGATGCTAGCAGGAGTTCAGCACTGTTCTGTCTGCACGGCCAGGATGTGATTCACACAGCCAAGCTGGGGAGACAAAAGGGTCCCCTGAAGCAGAGCTCACCATGACCTGCTGCTCCAAAATCCTTCTTCAGCAGACTTATGTGTGTATATATATATTATATATATATATACACACATATATAAAGTTTCCTTTCTCCATTGCAAGCCCATCTACATGCACCAGGCTCATCCACTTGGTTGCAGTAGCAACACACACGCATGGGAATCCAGTTGGGACATCCTAGTCTTGCATCTCCAGTGATGGCCCTGCAAAGCATCCCTGGAAACAGCGTTCCCTGCTACAGCAATAAAAAAAGGTTAATGAAAAGACAAGCTGGAAGCACAGTTAATGCTACTGCTGCGATACCTCATTTGAGCTGCAAGTAAATGGTAGAGTTCTGCCTCCTACTAGAGGTGTCATTGGGGAAAACGATTCCTTCCTTCTCTAAACAGCATCACATTGTTTCTGCTTTTCAACTTGCTGCCAACTTGGTGTCACAGTCTATTTTTCCATGACAATGATCTGTTTACCTGGCAGTGGTGATACCCTCTGTTCAGCCTCCCACCCTCCAGACAAGCACAAAAGACAGTCAAAAATAGATTCACCTAGGAAAGCAGAATAAATAAGGGCTGCTCTTAGCATGTGAATAGCTAATGAAGACCCATTTTGCAGTCTTGGTGTATTCATCAGCTTCAGCAGATGATTGTTGATTGTGGCTGCAGCTACTTTAGTCTGCTTTGCTCATTATACCCAGGTCAAACGAACCGTGCACAGAACCGTGGCAGAAATGATGAGAGCCAATGGAGGTGGCCATAGTGGTGACCCATCCCAACTGGAAAATTACCAGTTAGGGGTTTTTATAGCCCGTTACATGGAGCTATTTCATCCAGCAGCAAGAGGTAGGTCACTTCTAATCACCAAGGGCAAGATCCAGCTCATCACACTGTCTCATGTCTCTCATTAACAAGAGATGAGTCTCAACAGTCCTGTCTGGGAGACCAGAGAAGCTCCAGACAAGCATTTTGGGGGTTGCTTAGGATTCACCACCACACTAACGTGCCTGTACTGCACAATGGAGTCAGGACTGTCCACACCAACCTGGGTAGGGATTGAACAGGGTGGTGGGTCCGTTTGTCACCCAGCTCCTGGGAACAGCTCTAACAACCATTGCCACCCTCTCCTCTGCCCAGAAAGGCTTTTCCCTCTTAGCAAGAGATTTGCAACCAGCTGTTAGAGTCCTGTGAAACTTACAGTGAATAACAGACATAAATACACTATAAGCTATATAAATATAGGCAATCCCCTAACAGGATTTTCTTCTTAAGCATCTTAGGACACCGATTTCTTCCCTTCCTGAAACCGAAACTGGAGGGCTCAGGGACTGCAAGGTGAATGAAGTTTTAATACTATGGTGGCTAATAACCTGGGAAAGATGAAAGGGAACAAAAACAAGAAAGAAAGAGCCAGACGGATCCAGGCTCAGCACAAGTACCTGTGTCTTGGTTAATTTGCCACTAAACTTGTGGCAATGGATAAAGACAGAAGAGGGATGCTGTACCATGAAGCACCATTGCCAGATGACTCTGCTGCAGCCTAGATTACACTGCTGTAAAACCTGCTTTAGTTCTTGTCTGATCCAACCCCAAGACCCCATTGATGGTGATTAGTCCCAGACCTTTCTCTGTCCCTAATCCAGCAAACCATCCTCATCTCACCAGTTTTGGGTCAAAGGAAAGTGGTGTTGTTAGGCTACCTCTATTTTAAGGTCTTTTAATTATTTCCACCTCTGTGATTACACTAATTGGCTAACTGGCTTCTAATGCCTGCACAGTAGCTTGCATCACACTCCCATTAATCACAGCGTTAGTGAGTCTTGTTAAGAATCCCTGATTTTTAACATTATGATTTGAATTTATTCAATGCAAAAGTAATCTGAAGGGGGAAGTCAATAGGAATAGACACTGTCTTTGCCAGCAGCTTAGCAGAGAGCCTCTTTGATATATATATAGACATGTTATGATTTACAAGAGCCCGCCCACCATTTACTTAGCATCTGTAATAAAAAAAGCAAGGTAAGTTTGAAGTTCCTAATCACAACTATTAAAGGCTCCTTCTCACTTGCTTTGATTCAAGGCAGTTGACTGACACATTCAAACGGGATAAAACCCTCAAAACCACTGACAACACATCTCCTTCATCCTGGTAGCTGTAACCAAGCACTTGCTGCAGCTCCACCACCTCCATGTCAAACCCAGGACAAAGCAGAAATAAAGATCTAAGAGGAGGTTAAGCTTTTGCTGCTGGAACAACATTGCTCTGAGCCCTCCCAAGACCTTCCTATAAATCCTCATCTAGGGGAACTATGTGATGGGCTAACGGGCTTCTTAAGATAAGCAAAATTAAGAACAAAGCAGCCCACATTGGATAGCTTAAATACACACACAGGGGAATGACCATCACTATGGTTATGATAGGGAAAAAATGATATTTAGCACCTACTTAATCGGAGAAATTCCAAAGCCTGTACAAAAGCCTCCCTTTCCCCATCCCATGCCAATCCTGCACATCAGCCCTTCCTCAGAACAGCAATTGTCACCTGCACAGCATCCCACAACCTGCTTGAGCTCTGGTCCTTACTGGAGGAGTGCATCCTGGTGGGCACAGGGAGGGCTGTGGCCCCAGTGGCAATGAGTTGGCCTAGAAAAGCAGTTTCCAAAGGAAAGCATGGAGGCAGCAAGCCAGGTCTAACACAAGAGGCTGCTGAAGCTCCTATAAGAGGATGCTGGTAAAATAACAGCACTTAAATGCAGTTCCCAGGCAGAAATCACACTTTGCTCAGCTGTTTGTGACCTTCATCAGCACCTTCAACACAGGTGCTGCTGATATCTTCAATGAGCACCTCTTTACCCACAGTTATCCCATGCTGGCTTTTGGAACATGACCTGCATGCTCATGCTGGGGATAGGATAACAGCATGGCATTGGGATTACCTACACCAGACCTTGAGCAGCAGCTGAAACATCTCAGCTACTGCAGGAGGGTAACCATTGCCTCCTGTGGGTTGTTCTTATAGGAGCAACCTCTCTATTTAGTTATTTTGCATCTATCTAATCTCCAAGCAGTAGTCTTCATTAACTGCAAAGTTCAGCAACAAAGGATGTCTGGTCTGGCTGCAGCGAGTGGTCTTTCTCCAGTGCTTTGACACGCCAATCTGGGCTCTGTATGATGATGAAGAGGGTGGCCAAGCCCCAGTTCAAACAGGTCCTTCAGTGCAGCATAGTTTTAGAGAGCGCTAAGTAAAACACTCTTAGCAGGAGGGACAAGGGTTCTGCTGCTCTTGCCTGCCAAGGCTGGCTTTGACAAGGAGGAAGAAGCAGGGAGCCTTCGTTTCCTCAAACTAAGGCTGAAGAGCCCCAGTGACAAGCAAACCGTTAAAAAGAAAAAGTAACAATAATACTGAACAAAATATTGCTTCAGGGAGAAATTTCTGCTTGGTTTTAGCACAGATGTTGATATTGCACGCTCAGAAATGACCGCGCGGAAACACATTTACAGTATGCTATTAGACAGTGCATGAAAGCCAAAGAGCCGCGTTTGCAAGGCAGGAATTAAAGCATTTAAAAATTGAAAGACATTTGAAAAACGCCATTTGAGAGGCATTTTCTTCCCTGAAAGAGAAGTTATGAGTAGAGAGACTGAGCTTCCCCAGAGCAAGTCCAACACTCCACTTTGTGTCCGCAGAAAGGGCTTTGGTAGGAACCAGCCATCACCTCTGCACCCATGGGAAATCCAGTGGGGTACCCTGCAAACCGACCTCGGATGCTACCCACAGCTCCCCTGCATCACCTCATTTGCAACCAAGCATTCCTGTGCCCAGGAGCACATCTGAAGTAGGGGGGGATCTGCAGCATGCCAGATTGCCCCAGGGCAAGCACTTCTCACACTGGGAGCAGACACCCATCCTGCCTAATGCCTGCGCCACTGGAGATGCTCTGTGTGTAAAGCTGAAAGCAAGCTTCTCCATACAGCACCCTCAGCACCTCCACATGATGATCCCACAAAGCATAAAGGGATGTTGCTTTTGAAACTAATGAATGTCATCATTTCAAAACCTGAAGCCCTTGGGAGGAGGGAATCCCGAGCCCTGTGGGGAGTCGCAGGCAGAGGCTGAGCAGAGCTTTTCAGGTGGCTCACAGCAAGGCTCATGCAACAGAGGTGATTGCTCTGCACTTTGCATATTCCCTCTGTGCACCGGGCTGGGATTTTTCATTTCATCCATAATTCATATCTCGCTGCAGCGATTCTACCCAGGCAGTACGGGACCTCAGCATGGGTAATAACAGGGGAAAGAGAGATGCTTTTTGTCGCTAGACAGCAAACTGTAGATCCTGGGTCCAGCCAACACCTCCATTTTACACCAACTTCTCTATAAGAAAAGATGTGAATAGACAGGGGATTAAGGGCTCAGACTGGGAGAAGGATGAGGTGCTGTTGTGTGTGCAGCCTGCTGAGGGGTGCAAGAAACCCCTTTGCCTTGTATGGTCCAGCCTGGCTCAGAGTTGTGCATCCTGCTCCTGCGTCCCTGTCAGCCAGGGCTGCAGATGACCACTGCAAACCCCTCATAAGCCCCCTTTCAACCCCCTGTCTTGGCTCTGGTTTTAGCCAGGAGTGACTGTGCACAGCAGCCAGCATCACCTCCAGCCCTGGATACATGAAAATGCTATCATTGACCAAACCCAGGGTGGACCAAAAACTTTTGGGGCCAGGCTGCTTCTCTTCTTCACCTGGCTGCAGCAGTGCTGAAGGGTGACAGTCTTGGTTGTCACTGTGGATGTGGAGGTCCTGTGCCACTCTGGCTGTATCACATACACCAAGCAGCCTGTGCTCACTCTCAGGGCTATAAAGCTTTCTCACTGCCTTTCCTCTCCATAACACATAGCCTGAAAGAAAAAAAACAACCCAGTTTGTCAGAAACCGAAGTGTTTTGTGAGATTAAAATGTAAATGTTGCTCTCGGCTTTGCAGAGGGGGTTTGTTATTTTACTTCTGACTCTGCGAGGAAATAGATTCTTGATAACTGTGGAACTGCTGCTGCCCAACTACTGCTGCAAACAGCCAAGCCCGAAATGAATAAATCCTCTGTCAGCCAGCTCTGAAAACCAACTCGCTGCTGGTTCGGAGAAATATTGGGAATTTCAAAGCAGCCTTGCACAAGGGGACCTGTAATTACAGCAGCTTCTCCTACACTGCCTGGGTTTCCCTGGGTTTGAGAGGAGAGGGGAATGCAGAATGTTCTCTTTGGCAGTGCTCATAATAACTGCTATATATTAACTTTTTACTATGTTTATTGACTTGAAAATGTGGGGAAAGGGCTGTGTCAGGTGTCATGCTTTGCACTGTGTCGCCTCTGAACACCTGAATGGAGAGCTGAATATAACTCACATCCAATTCCTGCCTGGCTTGGCTCCAGGTTGCAGCCTCATGTCTGTAAAAAGGTCTGCCTGAACCCAAAAGTAGGGGATCTTTTATCTTCCCATGATGTCTCTTTTCTCTGGACTCTGACTCTGCAGAGATGCGCACTGCACTCAGCATCCACCATGCACCATTGCCTGTGAATTATCCAGGCACCTCATGTATCCAGGCTGCTGTAAATAGGGTGAACTTAAAGGGGAAAATAATAAGGATGAGTTTGTTTGCTTTCTGCTGACCACCAAAGCTCTGAGCCACCCACCAGTGCAGTCAGAAGTGAGCTGCTGGCATTTGTGCATCCCCAGTTAGCACACATTTAAATGGCTGAACTTTGGTATAAGCTCTTGGCTCTCAGTTGAAAACTATGACCAACATAAATATTCACAGCTTCATTGCCGAAAAGCATCATGAGTTTAAATTAACCTTTTATGTGTGATATATGTAATAACCTGGATACAACCAGCAGCCTGACCAGCAGCGCTTGGAAAGGATCAGGAAGTCCAGAATCACTCAGAGGATTAATTTGGAAAACAATTTCAAAACCTGAGATATATGAAAATGAACAGACCACACATTAATAGAGCTTGAGCCTGATCTGTAAACTTAGCTACTCACTTTTTATCCCTTAAGTAAACCAGGAAGAGTAATGTATTTATAGCCTCTTGACGTAAGTAGCCTCAGTGAAATATTGTATGTAATAAATATTCTGCCATCTCAGAAAGCTTATGGGACAAAGCAGCACCGAGGCACTGCAAAGGCAAACTCTACGTGGCTAAAGATTCTTGATGAGCTGCCAGCAGGCTCAAAACATCACAAATGAGAGAAAGCAATGGAAATAGAGGCTTTATTAATATAGGATGGAGTTTTATTAACACAGCCGCAATGCAGGGTCACTGGATAAGGTCTTTTGCCTCTCTGCTTTGCATGGTGCATTGAATCGCTCCTTCCAACCATCACCTTGGAGCTGGACCAGTTTTATCCCAACAGTTTATTGTGTGTCTTTCATTTTCTCCACTGGTCTTCCCCCTTTCTTTTCTGATGTAAAGATCATAGGATCTTGGCCCTTTTTCCTTGACCCACGCTGCCAGCATTGCTTTTTATGGAATTACAAATCATACAGCGCATCCACGTTAAAACAAAATGTGCTCATCACCATTCTTAAATAAGGATGTCATTTGTAAATGCTTTATTCATAATTAATGGAATTATTACTGGGTGCAGCCACATTCTTCATCCATGTACTGTAAGATACTTTGTAAAGTGCATTAGTGAAAAGCCTTATAGATGAGCATATGACAACCTGGCTGTGAAGCACATTATGGGATCTACTGTAGCTATTGTTGCAACAACCTTTATGCAAGATTTTAAGCTATCAGCCAGCCAGGGGCTGATTGATAGTGTAAATGTTAATAATTAATAACAGGGTAATGTTGATAACTATGATTCTATGATGAGTATGGATTTTTTTTAGTTAGTATTATGCTAATATGCATTATTCACTGAATCATAAAATCACATTAGGGCTGAGAAAGTCTCTCTAGCTTTCTTCATCTGTACCACTGATGAGTCAATTCTGCTCTTTCCAAGCATTCCCGAGCCAGCCTGGCTTCCTGCATGAAACCTAGGGGTTAAGAAGTATATTTTAAAACAAATTCAGAGCTCTGAGTATGTGCTTACGAGACCGAGGTGTAAAGTTGTGGCCTTTGGGACGCAAGTACAACAAACCTGCTCGCTCTAGGCATGAGAGACCCATGAGCTGAGGGACCCCGTGCTACTTCTAAAAGGAAATAGCTTAAAATGAAGTTATTGCCACTGCAGATTTCGTTGACTGAAGTGCAGCATCCTCCAGCAAGTTAAAACCATCAGGCATGCTTACCTTTTGTAGTGGGTGCTGGAAGGTCCTTGAGTCGGTGAGCAAGTGGTAATGCAGGTGGGGTGTAAAGATGGAGACATAGGAGAGAGAAGTGGAGAGCTGAAAGGTGGCCCAACGCTGGTGTCACTGTTTTACAGTTGTCATTATCCTTGTTTATATATGCTAGACAGGATGAAAACAGGCATCACGTCACATCAGGGGAAGTGAATGTCTGCTGCTGGGCACAGACTGCTCCAAGGACGTGAAAAGCCAATAGCAGCCTCAAAAATAGGGATTTAGATACTGTGTAATGGCCCCTGGGACACGTTGGATTCAAATGCTCCCAGTGGGGAGATCTCCTCTTCTCCAGCCCAGCAGTGGCCGTCTCCATCCCTCGTCTCATGCCTGCCCTTGCAGGGCCAGATATATGATTTTGCCTTCTCTAGTTTCAAAGACTAAAATGCAGGAGAGCTCATTCCTGGTACTCAGCTGGTTTGCAGATAACTGATGCCAAAGGCATCAAGCATACTGAGCTGACTGGTGTTTTCCTGTTGGCACTGTCTCTGATGAGAAGGGGTGCGCTCCATGAACCTCTGTAATGACATTTTAATTCCTTAAACCATGTTAATACCCACCCAGCTCCCTGGCAATGTGGGAACACAGCTTATTGACTACCCTGAGAGCGATGTCGAGGGAGAGCTGAAAATTGGTAGTGCAGGAATCCTCTTCTAAGGAAATTAATATCGGTAGCTTTTTCTCAGAGAGATGAGAGCCCTCGGAGCTGATCCCCAGATTACTTTCCTTATCCCTCCTCCTTCCCCACCTCTTTGACTCTGAGTTTGGCTTTTCACTGTTTTCATGTCAGATAAACCCACAAGCACATTTGCGTGTGGATGTCACCCGGATCCACTCCCTCCCTATCCACAGACACTCTGGCTCTTATCTCACTTACATTAGTATCAATTATTTACAGCAGGGATGCTAAACCATGAAAATGAAGTTGCAGCAAAGCTCTGCCTCAGCTCAGTACCCCACACTGGTTGCAGGTTCCAGAGCTCCTCTGCCATTTGTACTTGGCCTTGAGGAGCAATGGCCATGAATTTATTCCCCCTTTCACAGCTGCAGAGCAGCCCATGTTTTCATGGAGGTAACAATCATATAGGGAGTGTATTGGGCAGCTTGTCTATAGGGAAAGCATTTCCACAGTGACAAGGGTTTGGAGCAGCACAGCTCCTGCGTGTGCTTGCCAGAATGTTTCCTTTGCTTCTTTTTCTCCTCTCCTTCCACAGAGGCTTCCTCACATGGCAAAACAGCATTTGGAGGAAGGAGACCATCTGCCTGCCCACAGGGAATGGAGCTGACACCCAAAAGCAGGGTGCAGCCAGACTGCCAGGGGCTGCACTGCACCAGTATTGTAGCCATTCCCCTCATTCTCCTTCCCATGGGTATAATCTCTCTTCTGGAAGCCCATAATTTGGGGGAAGAAGCTCCTTCCCTCTCATAGCATCCAATGCTATGAGGTTTAAACGGGGTTCTCGCACTATCACTGATGAGCTCCTTAAGTGACCAAACAAATAAAGGACTTTTTAAATGAATAGTATTTAAACACAAATAACTAAAATCTCAGTTAAATGAGGATGTTATACAGCCTAGAACAGTATAAATACAAGTGTTCGGACTCTGTTCATGCATTTACTCTTTGGATCCAGAAGTACTTTACCTCCATTGGAAAGTGCATCACTAAGTGAGGTGATGCTCACACCCTTGACCTTGGAACAGTGCTTACATTTAAAGTTCCAGTAATTCTCAGTGTTGTTCAGATCAATCCCTGCTTGCACCAGAGATGCTGTCCTTTCCTAGTTTTGCTTCAACTGCTTGCCCAGCACATTCCCATTCTGCTGGTTATGACTCAGGAAAGTGAAAAGAGAACCCTTGAGAAAATAAGAAGAACAAATAAACCTTTTGAAACCTATTTTGAAACAGTAGAGACTATTCAGAGAGTGAGGAACCCCCCAAGTGCAACCAGAGCCTGCAGAAGCTGAGCAAGCTGGTCTTGACCCACCATAGGTAGCAAGGGGGTTACCCCAAGAGACTCTTGTCACGCCCTGAGGTTGCAAAGCTCCAAGCCTACAACACAGCTCCTTAAAGGAAGCCTCCAATCACCAGTGGCCACTTCAGCCCTGGATGAGTGATATGGGGCACCTCTGAGCATCCCTGTCAGTGTGCAGTGGTGTGGTCCATGCTGTGGCCATGACGAGGAGGTGAAGGGCAGAGCTTGCCTTGGCTGGAGGTTTCCATCCCTCAAGCAGATGCTTTCGACCTTCAGGAAACCTTCAGGCAAGTCCTGTCCCTAGCCCCAAATGAGCCCTTAGCTGATGTTCTGCTGTCACCCACGCATGCGATTTTGGGCAGGCACTCGGTCACTCGCAGAGGAGAGCTATGCAAAGGAGGACAGAGAAAAGGAAGGGTGTTTTACCCTGCTGTGAGTCACTTCATTAGCCCTGACCCTGTTTGACCCTTTTACTGTTATATCAGCCTAACTGTTTATTTTCCTCATAAAACCAAACCGAGATCGATCGCCTTTGTCTCAAAGCCCTTTATGTGTCTTGGCGCCCAGGAACAGCCCTGCCGTTAGCAACAGGCCTAATGCAAATGGAATCTTTGGGAAGCAGGGATGGTTTGAAGCAGACATGAAGCCGACCTCCCCATCTTCCTCCTTTTTCCTACTTAAGTTTCAGCTATTGCATTTAAAAGAGAAATGATATCTATTTATTTTGAAAGTAAATATATGATGCTATCTAGATACGTGCATGGTGTGTCTCTGTTGTATATGCATCTGTACAATCAATAACTGTGTCTTGCTGGGGATTCAAATATTAGTCTTCAAAATCCAGGCCTAGAGCACCAGATTTATTTGTATGAAAATATACCCTTTCTTGCTTAAGGAAGGATATTAATTATAGATGCAAACCCATAAATCTTCTGGCTTTAGGTGAGATATCTGCTGGATTATAAATATGAATAGGAGATGAGGGTCCTGCTCTTCCTATTATTACTATTATTCTTATTACTTACTGGTTATTATTTGCTATATGATCGGTATCTTCAGGTGGGTCAAACATTACTGGGGAATGGGGAGCTAAGCCTTCAAAGGGTGCACACATGTTGAATTCATTAAAGGGTTTTCTATCCCAGTCTTACTCCCTGCTGCATTTCACAGTCTGGTCCATCATTAAACACCCCGCTCAGGCCTCTTCCCCTCCTCTCCATCCTGTTTTTGGTACCTTGTTTCATTGCACTGCTTTTGCCAGATCATATCAATCTCCCTAATGTTTATTAATGATGTCCTGTGCATCTTATTGACAATATGCTATTGTTTCCAAGGTTCTGCTTCAACACCAGGCCTGGAAAGCAGCCAAGCCAGAAGCCACTGAGGACCTCAATATCATGCAGGGCTTTGAGGGAGGTGATAATTTTCTTCTCCACCATTTATTATGGCAGACCTGGGGACAGCAGTAATAAGCCTCAAGGGCTTGATTGTCCAAGGAGCTGAGCACCCAGAATACCAAGTGGAGGACTTGTTTCAGGCAGGATGCCACAACTTTAATGTGACTGTCCCAGTGGGGCTCAGCACCTCCCAGGGCAGGGCTGGTGGAGCCTCCCCATAACACCACCTCAGAGCTGAAGAATTCAGTATTCCTAGTTAATCCAATACAAACCAATACAGGATCACATTGCAGTGGGTATCCCATCCATTACCAAGTGCTCCAGAGTCAGGAATACCAATTAATGGGAGTTAAATTGAAGATTTCATTGAGGACCTCAGGGCTTGCTGCATCTGCGGTTGGTTCCCTGCTGATCTCCACTGCTGCAGCCGTGCTGGTTGCTCTGTGGTCCATCAAGGACCAAACAAAATCAGATGTTAACTGCAAAAGGCCAGATGCTCACAAGCATTGGCAAAAGCAAAAGGCATGGATCTAAGCTGGTGTGCACCGGGATTCTTAAAGGTACCTCTTGCAGGTGCAGCAGTGCTGTGGGTTGCTGACCAAATAGGAGAATGCAGCTGGATCTCAAGCTAAATTCATACAAAACCCTACCCTGAAATTAATAGGACCCTGTATGCCAGGGCTGTAACCACAGGGCTCTGTGTAAGGTCTGCTTTTTTGAATTAGATTCCTGTGCTTAAATGAATTAAGTGGGCTGTCAGTATATTAAATGATTTAATGCTTTCTTCGGTTTTGCAGTGGAATCCTAATGAAAATACTCTTCAGTATAAAATGCTGAATAAATTAAAGGGTGAAGTGTTTTAATAAACAGTCTGTTTTATGGTGAACCACCTTAAAGTAGTGTTTATGTCTATGGTAATGATGCTGCCCTGGCTTTAAAAGAGTTTTTGCTGGTTCAGGCTTTTACTGACAAAACATAAGCGTTGTGCTGAAGTTATGCAGTTCAAAAGCAGCTCTATGGCTCCTGGGCCAAATCCTGAAATCGATGGAAATCTTGTTGGCTGGCTAACATGGAGCTGGATTAAATGGCGTTTGGAGCAGAGGACTCCTGCAGACTGAATTGGAGCTGCCTGGTGCCCTCTGCTCTGCGCAGGAGATGCAGGAGTGCGTGTGGGTTTAGCTACAGCATTTGGCAGCATCCTGCAGTGCTGCCTCCTCCCCACTAATTAATAAACTGGATTAACAAATGTGCCTCTACGGTGCTGGTCACAGCAGCAAAGAGGTGGCAGGCATTGGGGACAGCAATGGCAGCTTGAATGATCCCAGAGCTAAATCCAGCACAGCTCAGGACGCTGATTCCCTGTTGGTTCTCAGCCAGTGGTGTGGGCAACAGGGATAGGACAAGGTCCCAGCCTCCCAGCTTCAGGGATGGACCCTTAAATTTACAGCTGCATAGATTCTGCTATTGAAGAACCACAGTGAAATCACTAATAAGCAGTGAAGGGGCTTGAAAGTCTTTCTTTGCTCAAGTTAAGATAACAAATTCCATCTCTTTCATATTCTTTATATAAGGTAAAGACTTGCTTTTAAAGGTAAAGACCTTATCAGAACATAAAGTCTCTTACATATAACCAATTATGAACCAACTTTAATTATCCAGCTTTTGGATATCAGGTATCTACTCACCTCCACCCATCACAGTATTTCTTTGGAAGGAAATTCTTTTCCTACCACTGTTTTCAGGCTTGAAAACATAGAAATAATGTCCCAGTACCCAAATAAAAAAATAATTTAAATAGCATATATAAAAATATATATTTATATACACATATACCTGTTTGGTCCCCAGTACTTCCGGATGCACAATAAGATGTGTGCTCAGGTTTGTGGGTCAGTCCCAGAAGAAGACAGTGAGTGGCTCCTGGAGCTGCCCGAGTGAGGGGTCTGCAGCCAGGCTCCTGCTGAAGAATTGCCATGAAAGGAGAAATTCCAGCAGCTCCCAAGCCAGAGAGCAGAGATGTGGAAGAGCTCCTCCAGAAAGCTTCCCTGTGCATGATCCTGGCTCTCCCATTCTGCGATTCCCTGGGTGTAGATGAGTGTGTTACCAAACTACACATTTTTACTCACAGTTTCAGCACCTTTTAAGGATTACGGATGTGTCACTTCCCTGAACAGTTCTATCAAGCTAAAACAGCAGAGAGGGATCAGCACGACTTGACTGCACCACTGCAGGTTCTTCATGTACTTGTTTCGAGCTGCTTTCTTCGGCACTGCGTTTTGGGGTTATCTTGTAGCAGAGAGGTGTTGGTAGGGTTGGTTTTATTTGGTTTTATAGTACTTTTCCAGTCTTTCCGCTGCCAAAGATGAGGCACTAATAACATTGAGGTGTCTGTGTGAGTCTCCACCAAGGCCAGATCAATAACTCTGACAAAAGTGAATTGTCCCACTCAGTGCTCTGGGATGATGACTTACATACTCGTTATTAGGAACATTATAAAACCAAAGAAGGACCACCCCATCTGTGTGGTGTGGGTGTCTCTGTCAATTCAGTGATTTTTGGTGGATGCAGGATATGCCTTACAACATCCAAAAAACCCAGAATTGCTTTGAAATGGACAGTGAGGATGAAACCATCTGAGGGGAAGTTGTTCTGATGTTACTTCTTCCAGTTTAAAAAATATACCCTTCCTAGCATGGATTTTACAGTGTCAGCTTCCAGTCACCGGCTCTTTTTATAGCTCTGTCTATTAGATTGAAGAGCTCTCCCTTTCTGCATTTCTGTCTGAATACATCTGAATTGTCATTAAGCCATCCCTTAACCTTCTCTTTGTTAAGCTAAGCGCATTGGGGTCCTTGAATCTGTCACTATAAGGCATGTTTTGCAATGCTTCAGTCATTCTTGTGTGCCCTCTCCCATTCATCACCATCCTTCTTGAGTTGCGGACACCAGGAATAGCTGCAGTGTCCCACTAGATGTTACACTGGAGATACTTCACTCTGCTGCTTTATCCAGTTGTGTAATAGGATCTTTCCTCCTCCCAGTGAAATCCTGGTTCCTGGAAGTGTGCCCACATTAAATCTCCTGGTGTTTGCTTATATCTGGTTCACAAAAGACGCAGGTCTGAAGAAGAGACAGAGCCACATCCCAACCGTGCTCCTACTCCAAATCTTACCGGCAAGCTTTGATTGTAATGAGTTTTGATTTTCTACCATGTGCTTAAAATGATGAACTGAAACACAGCCACTTGGGATGATTCTCTGATATGTTTAAACATATCAGCGGGGTTTTCATCCGTTTAGCTCATGCCGTGTTGATTTCACATTGTTTTAGCTTCCTAATAAATGAGACAACATTAAGTTAAACGCCTCGCAGAAGTCAAACTTAGCCGTGTTGATGAAATGTACTAAATCAATCAAATCTATAATCACATTCTTGAAAAATTATATCAATTTCATTTAATAAGATCTATTTTCCATTAGCTCGTGTTGATTGTAATTAGTTATTCTCCTTAAATTGGTATTAATCAAGGCCCTTATCAGCTCTCCCATTCTTTCTCACAAAATCAACATCAAACAATCAGATTTATAATTACACAAGTCATCCTCCTCATCGATGCTCAGGCATTGGCACAGTGTCAGCGCTGCTTCGGGCTTCTGGAAAGCTCCTTACCCTGGAATGCTCCTGGGACACAGTCTAAAACTCTCAGGCATTGAATACTGAGGGCTGCTGATCACAATAAAAGCTGTAGCAGCAGTTGTTTAACATCCTGAGCTGGAACCACAGATACTTCACATCATCACATTACATCGCTACCTCCTCTAGCTTTTTTCCCCAAAATAGAGAAATTAAATATTTAGCGTCTGCCTTTTATGCATTCTTTTTTTTAATGTCTGCTATTCTGTCTAGACAACTACTTTTAGTCTCTTATATCTAAAGAGCGCTTCCCTGTTGCCCTCGGCTCTGCAAGCCATAGGTTTCACCTAACAGCCTTCTGCCTGGGGCCGGGTTATGTTCATTATTACTCGCTTTCTTTTCTTTCCTCTCTGTGAATTCCAACCTACTCTTGCTCCCCTTTGAGCTTCCCTTTTTAACCGGAACAACCTTCTCTTTCCCAACGCTGAGATTTTCCTAGATTCCCTAGAAGCCAGTGTGCCTTTAAACAAAGAATTGCCCAATATCATTCACTTCTGCTGTTTTAAATCTTCCAGGTGACCTGGCTTACACGATTGAAAAGCAAAGGGATCTACTCTCAGCTCAGCCTTTCTTCTGTCTGTGCCCAGCACATGTAATCGAAACGGGGTCACCTCTGTGCTGGCTGTAGCTAGGTTTTGTGTCTGTGATCAGCTCTCCAGCTGTCAAGATGATCTTCTTGAAGATCCTTCTGGTTCTGGGGAGGAAACACTCTTCTATGGCATATAGAAAAACCCAAATCCAGCAGTGTGAGCCCTCCAGCTCACATCATTTGAGTTGAAGTTCCCCAGAACATCATAGGGAAATCTTCTTAAGTATTATAGATATGTGACTAAGGAGCCAATAGTTCCTGTTTTCTAATGAGAGTTGATGTTCAGGAGAAGCATCTTCCTTGGCTTTTATTTGTACTTGAGGTCACTTTCTCTTATGTTTTAGTGGTGCTTGGAATGCAGCAATGTCACTTCTCATATTGATTGTCCCTCCTGCACCTTCTTTGCCCACTCGATTCTTTCTAAATAGGTTACAGCTATTGATTTTAATATTCCAGGCACATGGATTTTTTTCTCCCCAAGTTTAAGTCATGCTCTCCAGGTAGAATTTGTGCTCATAAATTAGTCGTTCCCAGCTTTTTGCATTGCTCAGACTCTCTGCACTGCTGTACAGGCAATTAATGTTCTCCCCATCATTTCCCTAGGTGTATTCATTAGCTCCTTTCTCAGCAGCTTCATTTTCTTCCTTGGGCCAGGGATGGGGGTGGATGTCAAAGGATTTCTGTGCTTCTCCACAGTCTCCAGTGCTTGTTCCTGTTCACCCAGTCCAAGTGTTCCTCCTTCCAGAAAGGCTACCAGCCTAGATGGCTAGCAGGAGAAAGGGAAAACCTCAGCCCAGCTGCAGTACAGATGGATTTCAGGGTCAACATGGCAGTGGATGCAGAATGAGTCAAAAACCAATCTGTCATAAGTCTGCTTCAGAAGGTCTCCAACCTCTGTTTCTTCTGGCAGCCACTTCCCATGTTCAGCTCAACCTGCTGTGACTAAAGGCTTCATTACAGTATAGGTAGACAAACACCCACAGCCTTTCCCTCATGCACTAAACAGGTCACCTTGTCATGGAAGGAGATGAGATTAGTTCAAGCAGGACCTGCCTTTCATAAACCCAGGCTGACTAGGCTTGATCCCTGGTTGTTCTGTATGTGCCACATGATGGCACTCAAGATTATCTGCTCCATAACCTGGCACCAAGGTCAGGCTGGGAGGTCTGTATTTCCCTGAATGCTCCTTCTGGCCCAGTCTTGCAGATGGGAATCACATTCACTATCCCCCAGTCAACTGGGACATCCCTGTTGAGACAGGATGGCCGATAAATGATGGAAAGAAGAATGCTCCCACCAGCATTGTGCTCATTTTAACAGGCTTTATTGGAAAGCAAATAAAAACCACACGACCCCCCCACCTAAATCTGTTCTTGCAGGTCCTAAACAGGTTGCAGCCAGGGTTTGGAACACAGACTTGTGATGGTTTGGAAGTGTCCCATCGGGGTGCTTTTCATTGCAAGTTGTGCACGTTAATGTATGGTTAGCATACCAAAGCACAGCAATTCTCTAGGCTCAGCCCTTGCTGGGCTCAGCGGCTGGGGATGTGCCTGTCCCTGCTCTTGAAAACAACCTTCCATCTTCTTTAATCCAGCAGAGAATTTAGGGGCAAGACTGTAAGCAGAGAAGTGGTGAAGTACAAGAGAAGAGAGCAGAAAGTCTGTAAAATAAACAAGCTACAAAATGCCTCCAGGTTGCTCTAAATTATGCATCCTTCCTGTTGGGAGATGTTCAAGGTTGTCTATTTCTTTGAATGGCTTTCCTCCTGGATACTCACCTTCATTTTCTGGGATGCCTCTGCAGTGGGTTTATGCTTATTTTTCCTTCCCTTTCACTGCATTTTAAACATCTTCTTTGTTACCTTTTAAAACGCAGAGCATGATGAGTGATGTCCCCCCTCAGCTGGGCTGCGGGGGAATGGGAAAGGGATAAATGGTGTCTAGGAAGAGGTCAGTGCCTGCTGCAGGGCTAGCAGCATCCCAAACCCCTTGTGGTGGTCTCCCCCTGTTTAAGCCCAGGACAGATGGATGATGCAGTGTCTGCAGAGACCCTGCACAGACCCCATTGCTCCCAGCCCTGCTCCATTGCTTGCGCAGAGCCAGGAGCTTCACTAATACAAGCTGAATCCCTGAGCCTCCTGCCAAAAAGCATAGGGGCTGCTGTGGGAAAAAGCCTGAGCAGCTCGTTTCCTTAATGCGGTCGGTGCTCTCCTCAGTTATGAATTTCATTTTTAAATTGTAGCTTCTACCTTTTCTTTTTTTTTATCATTTTATTATTAAAACCTCTAAATTTCATTAGTTTGCACTTACAAAAATAAACCTGGCATCAAGTAGTGAGCTCTCTGAGATTGTGTCATCAATTTACCCTGCCACCGAAGCAGCCCCGTGTCACGCCTGGCACGGTGACAGCACCCAACTTCAGTGCTGCGGCTGCATGCGTCACTTGCCCTGCCTGGAGGCCAAGAGGTACTTTCATGGGCTTTTGTCATTAGGAACTTTGGTTTCAAGGTTTCAGGGGGAAGAGGAAAAAAACCAACCAAAAAGGAAGTTGATTGTAAATTTAATTCCTGCATCTTAGTCATTTCTGGACCACGGGTCATTAACCACACATTAGTACCATCAGCCATTTTTCATAGGGGCTGCACCAGTGACATGGAGCACGGCTGCTGCATCCTGGAGCATCCTGCCTGCAGCTCGCTGGCATCTCAGTGTGGAGGGGGGCACTCAAAGCCTGTGGGCTTGGCAGTGTTTTACTAGGCAAATTCCAGAGGGGAGCCAGAACAGTGGCAGTGCTGAGTGTGTCTGTAGCATACCAACATCCTCGGAGTGAGGACTTCTCTGTATTTTACATTAAAACACCCCCTTGTCTTATAAAACATCCCAGCACTGTCTCTCACCCTCTCTGCACACTGTTCATTTTTAACCCTTGCAGCTATGTGATGGGTTAGTGTGAGGTGTCCCTGCCCATGGCAGGGGGGTTGGAACTGGATCATCTTAAGGTCCTTTCCAACCCTATCTATTCTATAGTTCTATGGTTTATCACTTCCAGGCTTCAGGGATGTGATCAAGGGACTTATCCAGTCCTAACAGCACAAGTGCTATTTGTTACCAGTGTAGAATTACCTCTTCTTTTAACTAAAAAGTCATCTTGCAGCATAAAATGTAAATCTGTGCATATGTGAAAGACCCATCCCGAGACATTCAGCACTGCCCATGCTCAGCACCAGCCAGAGTCATCCGAACACTGGCGATGTCAGTCTGTCCACAGGCCTGACAAACAGCCCGGGGAAGCTGGCTCCTTTAATAGGCTTCAGGGGTTTATTTATAGCCCCTTTGAATAAGTGCAGCTGATACTTAAGATCGGCAGATTTAATGACAGCGAGCTGGCGATAGGCCAGGTCTGCAAATAGTGCCACTAAAGTCTTCTCCTCCATAAAATTTGTTTAATGTAAGAAATCATATCGGGCAGGGCTTTGCCTGCCATCTTTATAATTAGCAGGAGAAATCTCCATTTCATTCCAAAGAGCAGCCAGCACTTTATGGGACTTGGCTGTCTGTTAGCAGTAGTTTCGAGATTTATCTCCATGTTTGGAGGGGCTCTTGGTCTGTGTCCTATGGGAATGGGATCTTGCCCACCGTGGATCTCCTAGTGCTTCCCAAGAGATGTAAGGAACAGAAAAGAGCAGCAGGACCTGTGCCAGGTCCATGTGGTGGCTGATCATGCAGGAGGATCACACCCCATATATGCCAACCCCAAGATCAAATCCTTGCCAAGGAGCCACAACCCAACGCATTGACATCCCTCAGAGATTTGACCAAAACCCCATCAAATCAACCAGAAAAGCAGCCAGGAGCAGGGCAGTTTGTGAGATATATAGACATGCAAAACACATTGAAACCATCACATTCTGGTCTCACTTTGTCAATGTTTGCTAACTTCGAGACATTTTTTTTCCCCAAAGAAAGAGCCACATTAGATTTTGGCAACTATTCCAACTTTTTACAGACCTCTCAATCATATACAAAATCCTTGGCACCATCCAGCTTCCTCCATCAGCAGAAGAGCTGAGAAATAGGGTTTTGTTGCTCTCATTTTCTGAAGGGTCTCCTTGAGACGTGCCTTCTACCTGCACACCTCGAGAGCAGATCTTGCAGGTACCTTTGTCCTGAGGTGTCCCATCGGGTTGTAAGAGAATCTGGATTATTCTGGGTATCTTTATGGGAATAGCTTTCCCTGGTGTTTGCACTGTATGTATCCTCTGCACCTCCTGCCAGCTCAGCTATGTAGAGATTTCGGTCCAGCTCCCTCCTATTACAAAGATTAACCATAGGCGAGCCCTGGCCAGCTCCATGATTTAGATTCCCTGTTTCTGTAATGGACCGAGCAATTGCCTGGCTGCGAGATGGGCTGATATTTATAGACACATTCTGGATCTCAGATAAAATGCTGTGTCTTTAGTTGAAGATGCGAGATATGATTAGTGTCCTTTCCACAGGCTATGGTTTAAAGTTGAGGTACTTCCGAAGTGCCTTAATGCCTGGCTGACCTGGGACCTACATTCAGAAGAAGCTCTAAAATTAAGAAAGGCAGAGGAAGGGAAATAATTGGGTGAATTGTGCTGAAAAAAAGGTGCTATCTATGGCTGTTCACTGTCTTTTTTTAATTTTTAAGCTTTTCCTATCGTATTTTCCCTCCAGGAGGATGAAAAATTGCAAGAGCTGAGTGCACGGTACCTCCTCTTCAGATACAAGCAAGAAGTACACACACAGACATTTATTTACTGCAAGGAGGATAACTCCATCACAGAGAGACATGAACGTGTCTCCTTCAATTGCCTCAGCACTCACAGGGCCTGGGAAGGCAGAGGGGGAGCTGCCAGTGCAGGGTGGGGGGTTCAAGCACAGGGGAAATGAAGCTTGTGCCCTTACAAGACACCATGCACCCTATTTCCAGCTAACAACCGCGTGTGAAAGAGGCACCTTGTTGCCTGTACATGTGTTTAGACCTGAATTTCAGGCTTTGTTAGTCTTAAGGGTCCCAGGAGGCTCCTTCGTGCTGCTTGTGGGGATTTGACCTTGGGAGAGGTTTGCAAGGTGGCTGCAGGCTGCGGCTCATGATGTCTCCTGCGCTGGCAGCATCCGTGTGGTACCCACTGGGATGCTCAACCCAGCTCCGCATCGGCCAGGGCGCAGCTGTTAAATCCCCTTTGGGGGAGGTTGGTGCTGCTCAGGTGCAGCCACTTTCCAGTGGCATGGAGGAGCGATGATAGGAGCCTGATAAATGAACCCTCTCCTGACACTCACAAGTAGGACCAGGCCATTCTGCTTTCCACCAAAAACCTCCCTTCCAAATACACGTGAGAGGTGTTTGCAGGGATGTGATCAGCAATGGGGCTGGCAGCTGTATTTTGAGCCCCAAAAAGGTCTTCCAAGGTTTCAAAATGGACTGTGAAAATCCTCCAAGAGACCTGACCCCTGAACAACTGATGTAGCAGCTTCAGCTGCCCCAGTTTCAGGACACCGACTCCTTCCCCTGCTCTCAGTAAATGCTACAAATCCAGAGGCTTTTCCACCAGAATGTATTAATTCAAGTGAGTTCCCTGTACAGTTCTCACCCACGATGCAAAATCAGTGATCAGGAGCTTGCTTTTCCCAGCCTGGGGTGTTGCAAACCCACTGCAATCCTCTGGGTGGGAGTGGGAGCTCCCCAAAGGACTTCAGGAGCTTTCTGGGGTGCAATGACTGATGTTGCACCCAAGGGGGTGCAAGGAGGATGATGTCCCCTGTCCCTCCATGCTGTCCTGTAGCCAATGTGCACACAGCAGCGATCTTACAGAATCCCAGAATCCCAGACTGGTTTGTATTGGAAGGGACTTTAAAGCTCATCCAGTTCCAACCCCTGCCATGGGCAGGGACACCTTCCACTGGAGCAGCTGCTCCAAGCCCCTGTGTCCAACCTGGCCTTGAGCACTGCCAGGGATGGGGCAGCCACAGCTTCTCTGGGCACCCTGTGCCAGCGCCTCAGCACCCTCACAGGGAAGAGCTTCTGCCTAAGAGCTCATCTCAATCTCCCCTCTTTCAGTTTCGGTCACTCTGGTACATGCAGGGTGGTTTCAGCCACTGGGGATTGCACTGATGTATAGAAATGAATACTGTCTATTTAAGGGAGGGCAGAGGGAGCAATCTGATGGATTATCCCTCAGCCTCAACCCCAGGTGAATCCTGACAGAGCCCTGATGTAGCCCTGTCACACACACGAGCAGGTCTGCAACACAACACTGAGCATGGGCACTTGCAGCGATCTCTGGTCACAGCACTGCATGGCAGAGGTTTGAACCTTGATCTTCAGACACCACTTTGAACATGCCTGAGCCGCTCACCACTGCATCCCACGTCCTGTGCAAGGCACCGATGCAGCCTGAGCCTTAGCAATAAATGGTTGCATCAAAATCACCCATTTTCACACCAAAAGTGATTCTGCTGCAAAATCTACATTTTCAAGAGGTGAACACACCTGATTCAAGCATGCAATGCTTTGTTAGCATCCAAATCACCAGCAGAAGAGGGCATTTCACCCAATAAAGCAGTGAGTTTTGAAATAACCTGAATTATTCCGGCCCAAATTAATAGTTGCAAATTATTCACCCAATTCTGGTAGCATGTCCTGGTTTTGCTGAACTAAAACCAACTGTATAATACCCTCTTAGCCTACTGGGCTTATCTCCAGAGCTCAAAGCTGTTCAACTTCCTTGTCTCTTTTTTCCTTCTCATTTAGTTTCTATATGATAAATAATAACAAAAAAGGAGTTTTTCAAACCAGAATAAGACAGAATTTTCCTTTCCCAGTGCATGGTTTGCTGGGATAGGGGGGGTTGAGGTTGGGGAGGCTGCAGAACCTGAAGTATTATCAAGAACGTCACTCAAATTACAATATAATTGTATGGGGAGGGGGGGGGGGATATTCTGGCAGCTAATTCTGATTGCAGTGCACATTTCTGTGCCGGTGACAAATGATTTCTAAAGTTAGACTCAAGGACACCAAGCTTCCAAGAGGTCACTTCTCGATGGTGTTTGTTTTATTTGCCACACCAAAAGTTTCAAACCAGTTCAATTCAGGGGGGAAAGGGAGTGCTAAGGAAAGGGAAGAAAAGCGCGGATGAGCTGGGCAGAGATTGAAGTGTTTTGTTTTAAAAGGACCGATGCTGGGAGCCATAAAGTATGAAATACAGGAGGGAAAGCAGATTTGGGGCTAACCTACAATAGCACATTAGGCTTTAAAGCTGTTCCAACAGACTAAGCATTTGAGAGAGAATCGGAGCCGTTTGTGATAAGTTGCTCCTCTTATCGGCAAACTGTCATCCGTCTTGAGTGAGAACATTTTGTCCACCCTACCAAAACAAGTCAGAAAAATTGGATAAAAACAAAAGTATAAATCAGAGCGGTAGCTGGGAGCAGGACTGAACTGATGGCAATTCCTTGGCAGGGATCGCCATGCAGCTAAATGTCAGATGTGGCAGAAAGAGTTACGCTTTTGGCTTGAGGTCAGGAATTATGTGGCAGCCAGACCCCCGCTGACCATGGGACCGGTGGTGACAGCCCCATGGGTACATGGGCGGTGGAGCTGCGTGTCCTGGCTGCTCTCCTCCATCCCTGTGTCACCAGAGGCTTTGCTTAGTACACAGCCCAGCTCCCATGACCAGGCCACTGATTGCAGCAGGGTCCATGCTGATGGGTCAGGCCCTCCTGCTCACAGCCAGAAGCAGAAGATAGTGGTGCCTGCAGCCTCCTGTCTCAAGGCAACCTTTGCAACTGGATCTAAATGCTGCTGGAGCCTCCTTGCCCCATGCCTGCCTCCCTGCAGACACTTTTCCATGGGATAAGTGGCTTGCAGATAATTGCGGATGAAGAGCTTCCCAGGCTTTTGTTTCACTGCATTCCCAAAGCACCCCTGGAGCTACACAGTGGGTGGAGAATGAAGGTACATCCTCTCCTGGGTATGTGCATGTGTTAGGGGTTGTGGGGACCAACTGCACCTGACGTGCTGGGCTCCCCCTCTCTTCTGGGTGTACTTCAGGGAAACCCTGCTCGGATCAGAGGAAAGCATAAGGGTACAGCCTGCTCCTTGGCAGTGACAGCTATGGGCAGCCCTTCCATCCACCCTCCCCTTTTCAGCCCTGCAAGGGGAGGCATTTAGCTGCACCTCTAGTTCTTAGTGCTTCGTGTCCTCAGGTCAAGGGGATGAGGTGCATGTGTGCCTTTGGAGCATGGAAAAACATCTAGGGACATGGGCACGATATCACGGCAGGACCTTGCCATTTGAGCTGGAGTCAAAGGGGGTGTCCGTAACACCACAGGGGATGAGCTGTGCTCATCGTCTCCCAGGCAGATGCTCAGCAGCCCAGGAGGACAGACATTGCTTTGAGCCCAAGGCATGCCCCAAACTTAGATGGGCAGCAGCAGGAGGACCAGGGACCTCGATGCCCAGGGCAGCAGGGGTGGAGGGGAGCCAGGATGCAGCCTGCCAGCCCCTTTCCCATGCTGCACCCCATGCTCCCAAGTGTTTCTTTCCTTCACGTCAATACACCTAACACTGTGTTCCCACTGCAGCAGCGAAGCTGAGATCACTGGAAGCAAGACCTGAATCAGATCCTGAAAAAAATAGCTATTTAGATGCACCATAGCTGCTGCTCTCTCGGCAGCAGTTAATCCACAAGACACCCAATTACAGTGTGGAAGCAGAGGTACAATGAGGGGATGGCTGGAGACACAAAATCACTGAATGGGAAAAGAGGTGCTGGGAAGAAGTGAGGAGTGTGGTACATCAGATCCTGAGTGATAAAGATGTGGCAATGGCAAAGGCTTGTGCATATGTGGCAGAGAACAGCACCTTCAACAGCAGGGGAGGAAGGAGGATGTTCTCTGCCCCTAGTAACTGAGCAGTAAATGAGGGGAATCACTGGAAAACTCCCCAGAGCCTTTTGCAGGTGGGGAAAGGGAAGCTGGAGTTCCCACAGAGTCTTGCAGCATCACTCCCTGCCCAACCTGCCCCAAGGTCACTGCACCCATCAAACACCCGAGCTGCAGGAGTGCAGCATCCGCTATAGCAGGGCTGTTGGAGCTGTGTTATGGTGCCTGCTCTGCTTTAACTTGGTTTTAAAAACCTCTTCTTTAAAATATTACCCATTTTGCAATAGTTTGGTGCTCAGGGCATTGCAAGTGCTTCTGTAAATGCAGGTGACTGAGCAAGAGCTGAGCCTTTGCTTTCACCCAACTGGGAGCAAAACATCCTGACACACCAAGGTTAGATTGCCGGGTACTGCAATACCTGCTACAAATGCCAACAGCAAGTGCCCATCTCAGAAAGACCAAGCAACTTGTAACAGGAGGACTGGGATAAGGGACAACAATTTGTTCCCTTTTGGAAACATCCCAATAGCAAGGACATCAAAGCTGCCCTTTGAGCAGAAGCTGCCGAGGGGCTGGTGCAAACTCATCTCCTGAGAGTGTCATTTAATGCACATTTTGTTGCAGAGGAGTGACTCAGGCAAGGGTTAACCAAGGCTGTGCACCAATATATACTGCATTTGCAGCAGTGTGGGTGCATATCTCTCTCTCGCACATATACAGGTATTTAGTTATCTATGGCATGTGGGCTGCGAGCAGACAGGCTCTCCTCTCACCACCGTGGGGTGTGGGATGCCACACGAATTCTCTCTATCACTTGTCTGGAAATCCTGGCAAGCCCATGGGAGCCTGCAGTTAATCAGAGCTGTGTTCCTGAGCACCACTGCGGGCAGTGGGACTCCACTGCTGTGTTTGGGGGTGTCCTGGAGCAGCCGTAGCCCACACAGCCCCATTCCCCCAGCATCCCAAGGATGACTGCGCACTAAACACCTCCTGGGCTTCATCTGCCAGGTCCTGGGTTTGCTGATGGGATTTTTCAGTTCCATTTATGGGCTTTTTTTCTGCATTGTAATGCTCTAACATTGTGGCAGGTACAAAAGAGCTGGAAGATCAGCCAAGTCACAGCCGGTCCCTCTCTGCCATCAGACACATGGTAGAGCTAAACTCCTGCTCTGGTTGCATTTGGTTGTGCTGTTGCTTGCTTGCAAGGATCACAATATTCCCTGCCTGTACTGCACCACTGACAATAAATCCGAAGCAACCAGGGCCCAAGTTATTGAAGAGGTTTCCCGAATGGAATGTCAATTACTTTTCCCTTCCAGCACCACCGACATCCTCTGGCACTTACAAATCCCAGCTTTAGTTTGAGAAATGCAGCCTTTTGCTCTAATTATTCAGCCTGCACTCTAAGGCGAGTGAGAGAAGTAATATTTAGTAGGTAAACTTGAAAAGGCAAGTGGTGGTTTAAATTGGTACTGCTGGGATGCCAGGCATGAAGGAATACAGTCCCTAACACAGCCAGTCAGTGTGTATGCAATGGTTTATGTGTGAAAGTATGGAAGTAGTGGGAGAATACCATAGGGTAACTCTTGAGGTCTCATTCTGGGTGAAATTCCCTTCAGAGGCAGCTGGGATTGCTTTTGCTGGTGGGGATTTGGTTAGAGAAAACAGTGCCATGACCTGGATGGGTATTTCTCTTTCTGCCCAGCACAGTTACTACACTTGAGCACGCTGAGAGCCCTGTGGGGTTGCTCTGGTGGGTGCAACATCATCACCTCCAGAAAGGGAAGCTCCTTTGCATCTGGAAGAGGATGGAGGAGAGGAACTGATGTGCCATCACCATAGGGACCAAGGGGTCCTGCTGGTGCTGCTGTGGGAATGCAGGAATTCACCTGGGAGGAACTGTCCTTCTCTGCCCTTGGGTGAAGTGTTCCCCTCTCAGCACTCATCTTCCAGGTGCTTCATCTCTCTCCATCCCCATCCCTTCCCCAGCTCCCTCCTCATGGGCTGCCACCCTCCTTCCACATTTAGATGCCAGTCTGTCCTCACTCATTGCTATTCTCCACCCGTCTCCTTAGCTCTGCCTAGCTTCAAACACAAATGCTTTGTCAAGGTGCCAGGATCCCCAGGCGGAGGTGAAGGTTGGTAGATCAATGCCATGAATGCCTCCCAGGGCATAAGCATCTCTGCACCTCTTATGCCCAGAGAGAGGGACCAGCCCTGGGGCTTGGAGGTGCTGAGGACCCTCCTTGCAGTGTCACTTCCAGATCTGCATCCCAATCTCAGCTGCCAGCTTTATTCCAGCCCTTGGCTTTCCCCTGGGCTCACCAGCCCAGCCATGAGCACTGTGGTATTTGGGAACCAGCAGCCCTAATTCTTGTTTAAGCTTCATTATACTCTTTCCTATGATCTGCTCTTTGATCCTCCTTCCATCCCTCTGTGTCTGCCTTTCCCTATGATTCCCCATGGCACCTCCACATTCCCAGACAACTTGTGCATGAGCCACACGGGATTTTCATCTAAATCACCCCAAAATGTGCCCCACTGTTGAGAAGGGCTTTCCAGGGATTTCCAGCCTGGTCCCATGGGAAAAAGAAGAGCTATCATCTTGGGACACAGTCTGGCTTTTAAGGTTTGTATTATCTGTAGGGAAAATAACCCTGTTTGTCCCAAACCAGCTTGTTCTGATAGCTCAGAAACTAGGTGTCATTACCAGGTGTCATTACTCTAAAGTCATACCTAGCCAGCAATACAGCTACCGCAGATAGATGAGGAGGATAATTTGATACCACCTTTGGAAATGTCAGACTTTATGGGTGAATAAAATACATTCCTTTTTTTTCCTTCTTCTTTCATCATTCTGTTTATCAATATTGGGTGAAAACAGACTAGAAATTGCTTATAAATGGGCAGTGACAAGAGGGAGGCAATCCCTACCCCTAGCATGTGCCCAGTGCTGCCACAGCCACCTCTGCATAGTGTATAACAACCATGTAAAGCAATAAAACAAGGCATAGATGGAGAAAGAGTAACCTCTGATACATCTCAGTTACTGCTGTACAAGTCTGGGTCCTGCAGATGATAATCATGGTCACACAACATAAGATAGTCCAAAAGCCACTGCAAATACTTGTATTTAAAGGGAAATCTGAAGAACCTTGCTAGAATGTGCCAAAGGCAAAGCAGAGCCCCCGGGGGTGAATAAAGGGAGCTCCATGTCCTGCAGAACTGGGAGCATATGGGGCTGGTCCAGGGACAGGCAGGTTGCTCATGGGCTTCAATCACTGAGCCCAAAGCAGGACAAAAGCCTGACTCACAGAAGGCATGTGGCTCCTGGTAGCACAGCACTGGCAAAGGGAGAGATTTCAGGAAGGGGAATAGAATAGCAGTGAATGAACTTTTGAGATAAATTATGGCTAAAGGGGAATGAAACATTATAGTTTCAATTACTGCTGTGCCCAGCCACGCAGGTAGCAATTCAAACAAGAAACAATTGGTGGATTGTCACCCTCAAATCAGACACATACCATTTAATTCCATTTACTGAGGGTTCACTGACTGGATTTTGAATCAAATACAGCCATTAATGTGCAAAGATCTGAAAAATGCATGTGTCCCTTTTACAAATGTGACAGTGAGACACTAATTCCTGTAAAACCCTTTTCCTTCAGGTTGGGCTGTTCCTATTGTCTTTAGTTATATAGATATTACTTACTGGAAGTTTTATTATGTCAAGCTAGTTCTTATGAAACGCCTTGTACCTTTTTGTTGAGGGCACTGGCCAAATCCAGCCTCATTTTCCACCATCCAAACTTAGCAAATTGATTTGGATGCAGAAAAAGTTACTTTCATTAAAACAGTTAAATCCTTACTATTATTGCCATATCTGGCTATTACAGCACAAATATAAATCATCAGATATGGGAGCTAAAAGCTTTCAGACAGAATTGCTCTAACAACTGCCCCACGCGATGGGCAGTGGAAGGATGACATGCATCAGGCTTCTTCATGGGCAATATCGCTGCCTAAGTAAAAACACATCCTATCTATGAAGTGAATATTATTGTGCTGCCCTGTTTTGCTCCAGCAGGAAAGCAATGCATGCCTATGGGCAGGGAGAGTGGGAAGAACAGTGCTCGGGATGAGAAGAGCTGGCACCTTCCCTGGGTGATGCCTCCTACCCTGGCCAGCAGTCACAGGGTGCCTGTGACCCTGGCTGGGTTTTGCATTGCTTGAACCCTGCACTGGCACTACAGAAAGCTAAATCTGTGCCTTCCCTTATGCAAAAATCAGTTTCAACAGTGAAAATGCCCTGTTCAATGTGATTTGGTGGGATGGTTTTGGCACCAAGATTTTGGGGATCATCTCCAGTACTTTTGCTTTCCTTTCTAAAGTAATACCTGCACATACCCCATGAGTCTGCACTGTCACACACTCTCCATGGAGCCACAAAGTGTGCTGCCTACTTAAACCAGACCTTTCCACAAGTTATACTTGCCTTTCTGATCCGGTTGAGATTGCACCAAAGGGCAGGTTGCTTAAACATAACTTCACTAGTTACTGAGTGAGTCGTCAGAATGGGATATGAAGTTTTGAAGTCTTCGCATCATTCTAGGTCTCACTTCCCTACAGGAGCTCCATGTTGACTCAAGGACACATCAAAGGAGCAGCGATGGACAGGCCAGTTCATCCTACACATTTTAAACTGCTTAAAAAGACCCAGAAGCCTTTTTGCAAAGAGAGGCAGTGGCAGGGACTGAAATCAGTGCTCAGCATGTGGCTTAGACAGAGTGGTCATTAGTGACTGCTGTCATTGTCACACCGGTGGAGCCTGTTAATGCAGCACAGGAGTCATTAAAAACAAGCCTCGGTAGAGAGAGGGGGGGTTTGTAAATGCTGGATGACTTGGCAAAAAAAGAAGACCCACAGCATCCCACATTGCTCTCCTTGTAAATTCAGACCAAAACTGCAGGAATTTGCTGGAGACAGGATTAGGCACCAATTCTTTTCTTATGCTAAAAACCCTTCAAACCTAACCTGTCTCTTCCTCACCCCACAACCAAGCTAAGCTTGGTTATCCACCACATCCCCCTCTTCCTAGAGGATGTCACTCACCACTTCCAAAGCTTTCACTGTGACATTGCTCCTGGGTTGAGAAGGGGATCTCACCACCCCATCAGCTCAACAGGGACACTTGGCTCCATCACACTAAGTAGCACTGTTCCCACATATCCAAGAAGGAAAGGCTCAGCCTGCACCCCCTCCTGCTCCAGCCTGAGCCCTGGGGCTTTAACTGCCTCTGAGCTTGCAATTAAAGAGCAGGATTTGCTATGCTGAATGGGTGTCCCTCTGTTAGAGTTCCTCCTACCAGGTACTTTTAATTTATTTGTATTTCCAGCAGTGATAATTGAGTTATCAATTTCAGGCTCTTTTGGGCCAGAAGCAAGGAGATCAGAGGCCTATTTTATACACCTAATTATAGATTGTTTCCCATAGCTATAAAACCACAGAGAGACAGATCCAGGAAACGTGACGTGAGGTGCTCTGGGTCCTCTTCATCTCCACTGACTTTTCCCTATTGCTCCTTTTCACTCCAGGCTGAACATCCTCCAGACAAAACAGTTGTCAAAAGCAAGGGATACCTATTTCCCCACAGGGCAAAATCCTTCCCCACCCCAGCAGAGAGCTGCTTAAAAATCAAATTCAACTTACACATAAATGATCTGTTTAAGCCTTTAGCATTTCATAGAGTCAGGCTGAGATTTATTCCGTTTCTGTGCAGTTTGGCTATAATCTGGCTCAAAATGGTGACCTGGGGTCCTGCTGAGGAGTGAAAACTTGATTTTCTTTTGCACTTCTTCTTTTTGGGGGGGTTACGTTTTGTATGTCCCTGTTAGCTCCCCAGTCCCCACATCTGGCTGCAGTGCTGCAGAGCCACCCTCCATCTCACATGGGTCCGAGCTGCCTCCAGCATCCACAAACCAGTGCGAGCTGCCTGGAGCACTGCAGTGCAGAGCAAGTGCTGGAGTCCAGCAGATCCTATTTTTGTATTTACGGAAAGAGATGGGAATCATCCGTGTGTCAGTATTATGTTCCTGTCAGTGACATGAAGAGGCCATCCAAGATGTATGACCTAGCAAATGTACAGTAATGCACACATCACATTTGCTCTCTGAGTAAATAGATATTGTCTATAGAGTATATTACAGTTGTGCTTTCATGTTAATTTAATGTAAGTGAACTGCCTTAATTTCCCTAAATTGTAGTAATAAACATAATGCTAACAGTGATATCGCTAATAATTTATTTCGCAAGTGATTAATCAACAATGAACTATTTTAATTACCTGTTCTGAAATGCCAAACTCTAAATTAATTATGTGTCATTATATAAATTCATGTGTGTGTATATATATACACTTATACATTAATTCCAAGGCTAATTAAAATGAATAAATCACTGGATTTGGTGGATCCATAGAGCTGAGGGGGGATCTGCTCTACTCCTGCTCTTCTACCTTTTTGCATTTCATCCTCAGTACAAAGAGAATCACATTGCAGTGCTTTGAGCAAGTCATTTGTGCCCCTGAATAAAAAGGAGAAAGTCACAATCTCAATGGCCCCACACTGGAAACAGAAGTGCTGCTGCGTGGCCAGTGGGGTGGGATGGGGACTGCATCTAAAGATGCTGTAAGGCACATAGATGACGGCATTGGGGTATTTAGCAGCAGCAGCATCCTCAGGAGCCCCAAGACAAGGCTGGGCAGAAAGGGGAGACCATTCTCTTTGCATGAAGACTCAAGTCTGGACCTCACAGCCAAAGGTCCCCAGCCATCCAGCACTGGCCCTGCCATAAGCAGTGATCCCAGTGGGTCAGTGCTCCCTATGGCATGTGCAACACAGAGGGGCAAGGAGCTGCAGGGAATGGAAGCTCTAATTTAGGGATGGGGAATGAGACAGTTCTAATGGGCTGTAGCACCGGCTTGAAGAACAGAATGATTAATGAGAGCAACGGCATGAAGGAACCAGAAACAAAGTAATGAGACCTTTATTTGATACATAATACCACTGGGACCTTCTATAAAGAGAATACCAGGAATAGGGCTAAGTTTCGCCGGTTTGGGAATGTGTCAGGAAGGGGGAAATTATTGCTGACTTTGCAGTCAAATGCCTGAGCTGTACACAACTGGAGCCGCAGTGCTGTTCAAAGTTAAGCCTGGGACATGTTAATTTGGTCATATATTTTCAGATGGTAGAAAGACTTTTGATATAGGATGCTGTGTGGATCTATGCAATGGTGTGGGTTTAAAATGCAGTGTCCAGAGCCTGATTCAGTCATCTGATGGTTGAATTCCAGCTGGGAGAAGAAGCCTTTATCTATATATAACAAGAAGTTCCAGCCAAAAATTACTTATGGTTTCAATTGAAGGAGAAGTTGCTGATAGTTTAGGTATGGATGTCAGAAACACAGCAGTTAACAGAGGAGATGAATGAGAGATTGGGAGGTGATAACTTAGATAAATTGGTATCTCATCCATATTAAGGAGACAGCTCATCCTCAGTTGCTGCTGGATGACATGAACAGTGGAGCATACAGGGATACTAAAATATATTGGTCTTAAAGTTAAATCCCCAAGAACCATCAGAAATAAGTCTCAGAAGCCAAAGTGAGGTTTGATGCACCCTGCAAAAATACGCAGCCTGTCAGAGCACACCACCCTCTCCATATAACTTCCACCAATTGTGGGACAATTACAGAGAAAACGATACTGTGATCTGTAAAGCAGCTCCTGAAGTGGTTTTATTCACTAACTCAATGCTATGCATAAGCGTTGCCAGCAACATCTCCAGAGGTGTGTGCATAATAGAGAGACATCAAGTCAATGAGTCAAAACATCAGAAAATAAAATTCAGATGAACATCACATTCAAAAATTGTATCATCTATCATTTAACACTGTCTGAAGACCTGCCTATTGAAATAATACATCAAAACCAAAAGTTACCCCAGGCAGCAATACCGTATTGTGCTGTGTTTAGGTTCTACCACGAACCGGGGTTTTCTGCAGCTGGAGCTGGATGCTAAATAGGTGAGCTGTGGTTACAAGCCCTATGGGGATCGTCAAACTGAAGCCCCCAAGAGACTTGTAGAGGGGAAACATGGGGCACTGAGAAGGTGTACCCTCATATACTCACTTTAAAACCTGCCAAAGTCAGTAGTAACCCAGCCAATGTCACCCATTCCCTTTGCTGTGTGGGTACGTGTAATAACTTCTCTTTTAAGACCCAAATTAGCCTTAAAAAAGGCGTTGTATCCAGCTGCAGAATTAATTTGCCCTCTCTGACACTACACTTCACTGGATTAGAACCTTCATTCCTCCAGTTCCAAACCACCCATCGAGGTAAGAAGTTTCCCGTTTTGAAAATGCAGGCCTGGAAGACCTTTAAATCCCCTAACTAAATTCTCGTCATGCTGTTTTCCTAAAGCACCATGTACAGCATCATCTCTGCGCTACAGCCTGAAAGGCACGATTCCCTGCAGATGCACACATCTGAGGCCAGGAATATCTGCTTCCAGGTGCGTTAGCAGGGATATCACAGCGTGGGCCATAAGGTAAGTATATATATACATATATAGACATGCAGATATAACATATATGTACATATATATGCATTTTTTAACAAGCTATAGTGGATGGTGGTCTCACCAGACGTGCAGGCAGGTGCTGGTGGGAAGAGCAAGTGCCGCATAATGCATCCCAGTTGCTCCAGGGTGTGAGAATGAGCAATGAACATCTCTGCTGGAAGCAAAATCAGGAACCTGGGTAAGCTTTGCCACTTCGACAACAAATCACTGGGTGTGCTTGAGGGTTCATTTTTCACTGGGAAACACCGGTGAAACGAGTACTTTGCTGCTTATCACTTTATTGCTTATCGCTGCTTCTTTGCCCTTCATTTCTTGGAAAAGGCATGGTGTTTAAATGGGTTGAAGGGTGGACACTGCAAAAGAACTTAATCCCAAAGGCATCATAAAGGGTTCATTTTGCTCTCCTAGAAAATCTCTGTCTTCCTGGAGCGCTCGCCTCCCTCTCTCTGCTATCCATCTAGGTTCCCTGGTCTGTATCTGCAGGCATGCTTGCCATACTTTGAAGAGGTAGTCTCCTCTAAAAAATCAATAGTTAACATTGTCTTTAAATAGTCTGACATTTACCTTTACTGCAGTTTTCATTTTTTCCTGGGAGTGCTCAGACATTTGTATTACCCATGTATTTCTCTGCCTGTAGCCACCGACCAGGAGCTTAGCATGGATGGCAATCCTGGTGTGCTGGTAGCTCACAGCCACAAATAAGCAAGATAATTGAGAGGACTGGAGCTCACTAATAGAAGCATCTTTAATTTATGGAAGACATCGAGTGAGAATAATTACAAGCAAAAGGGTAGCATAAATCCCTGAAGAAAATACATCCTGAATGCACTTTTCCCAACCAGCAAATCTGAATGCTGGCCCAAAGGTCAAACATAAAAGACTGCGAACTTCAACCTCCCGAGCCATCCACCTTCCCTTTCCCCTCTTGTCAAGAGCTTGTCTGTGGGTTCATTTAGAAAGCTGCTTGTTCAGAGTAGGGCTGTTTGCAATCTGGGGAAGTTAAGCAAATTAGCAGAATTATTAGGTAAGAGGCAATTCTCCACAGCCTGCAAAGCAACCGCTTGTTAAATTAGCTCACACAAGAGAATTGCACTGATCGAATGACGGTTGCAGTGTTTGCAGAGAGAAGGCTGGGCAGGCGTTTTCTTTGCCATAACACTGCTCTGCTCCAGCTGAAAAAGGGGAGTTTGTGCAGCTTCCCTGGCAGGCTGGGACAGGCTCCTTGCACTGGAAGATGCCATAAGGCCTTTTACATGCATTCCTTGGCTTCTTCTGCAATAATAATCAAGAAGTTAATAAAGAAGAAAACCTCAGCACCTTCAAATTGGCTCCTTCTGAAACCAGGAAGGGCTGCAGGAGAGCTGAAGCCATGAAGACCCTGGAAGCATGTGGCTTGCTGCACCCGCTCCCTGTTCCAGGGGTTTTGCAGCTTCCCTGTCCTGGGGTGATTTTGGGAATGGGTCTTTCAACAGCAGAAACAGAGATTGGAGTCCTCCAAGAAGACACATGGTTTCTGATCACTCAGTCTCATTTGTATATATTCTTTGGCTATTGATTTGATATTTTTATACCTTATGTAGTGCACTTAGTACAGAAAAGAAATGGATTAACCAAGTAAATGTGCTTTATTAGCAGGTCTCTGATGGAAAATTATGTCAGTTTTCCATTTAAAAGATGCATCAGATTAATCCATTCATGAATCAATTTGTCTGTGCTTGAGAATCTACTAACGCCCCACATAAAAACTTCCAGTGTCAAGCTGCATGCTGGATACAACAATCAAAGCTCCAAAATGAAGAGGTATCACTGGGAAGTCTTCAGCCATTCCAACACAGCTGAGAAGGAAATGCTCATCCCCAAAGTGAAGTGAGGATGTTACACCAGGCTTAACTCCAGCTTCACTTGCAGGAGATGAAGCAGTCTTAGTAAAGTCATGGAATTGCATCTATTAACATCAGCACAAGCAGCAAACCTCTGGGCTTTCCCAGCCTCACTCTGCCTATTCAGAAGTGCAAAAAGCACCCGCAACTGCCAGCAGAACGGATCTGGAGACCAACAGTGTATAAAACAAGGGCCAAGACACATGTCAGCTCCTTCCTAACTGCACCACATAGTCTGACAGCCTGTTACAAGCGCAAGAACCTGATAGCATTGCGGCTGGATCATGCTGGCAGATAGATGGGGAGGCTTTGGCGAGCACCATTCTCCCTGCAGCCCTGCACAGAACAAGCCCTATGGGCATCAAGGGGGGCATGTCCCCAAAGGGAACCTGCAAAGTCAGGCTGGCCATGTTAACCAGATAAATAGTCTGCAGTTGATGGCATGGACCTGTGCCATGATGCAGAAGCTGTGGATCCAGATCCAAACCTCCCAGGTTTAAGAGGTACAGGGTCTCCAGTTTGTCTCTGCTCAGCTGTTATTCAGCTCCTTGTAGCTCACCTTCCATGCTCAACCCCAGCTCTGTGGTGCAACCCCACCTTGCAGCCCTGGGTCTACTTGGAACATCACAGTGTTTATTTTTGGTGTTGTATAATAAAAGACAACTACTTATAGCCAGCTAAGATGCCTGAGTGTGCATTAATATCACAGGCATGGGATAAATAAGAGCAGATGACCATTAAAACAGGGAGTCTGTCCAATCCAGGCAGAACAATTGTGTAAGAAAATAAATGGGATGTTGACAAGCTGTTTTCTGTTGTAATTCTGTTTGCTGAATACCCCAACGTGAAGGGTTTTATTCTTTGGGAGAAAAAGGATGACTTATCCACACTGCAGGCTGGGGTGTTACTACAGCTCAGCACTGCCGCAGTAACTGAGGTAATGCATGAACCCGACAAGCTGCTACGACCACATCAAACACAAAGTAAAGGACATTTGCTTAAATCTCAGCCAAAGACATACACATAGGCATGTTTTATCTCATGGTTGCAAGTAGCTCAATGCAGGCAGTCACCATTGCACATCTGGGTGTCAAAGGAACGTAGGCAGCCTTCTTCTGTTCTTGCTTGGATTTACAGAAGATATCATCATCCAGCCCTTTATTCCTTAGGAAAACATGTGGAGCACATCTCGCTGTTTACATTAATCCAAACTAATGTCCTACAGCTATCACATCCATGATTACGGCAGTCATTTTTAATTAAGGGTTGTGTCAACAGTATTGACATTTTCATTGCTTTGGGAGGAAGTAGAGGAATTTTCCTGCAGGTGAAGTCCCCTCCTTGGAGTTCTCTATCTCTCCAGCTGCACCCCCTGTATGTAAGGGCTGTTCAGCTTCTTGCTTCTTAGCAAGAATATTAAGCCCATTCTCTCTACAAGTAAACTACAGTGATTTACACAACACAAACTCAGGGAATGCAGAAATTCAAATTCCCTTTTTCCTATGGCAAGATTTGCAATCTTATACTGAGTGCAGTATTTATCATTAACAGAAGCCCTGGCAGGATCTGGGAAACACTGGTGTCCCTATGATGAAGAGGATGCACACAACAGCCTGCTGGGAAGTGGAGTTAAGACACGAATGGCTCAAGCCCGTCATTGCACTCAGTGATAAACACCCTGCAGGAGCTATCATTCACCCGGAAAGAAAGGGGAAGGCAGATCATTACATTTATTGGTCATAGTTTTTCAAGAGTCAATAAAGACCCACTGGAAGGGCATGGTTAGTAGCAGGAATATATATATTTTTCACCTCTCTCAAAAAAACCTTTAGCTCAACAGCTACACAGAACACCAGTAGAAGGTCTGTCTTCTGCCCAATATGTCAGGATGAATCTTCCTCCTAGATGATGGTCCTGGTGTAGATGGTGCTCACACTGTACGGTTTTTAATGTCTTTAACCATCTTTAGCTTTATATCCTGATAGCCCCTTCAGGCTATATGTCAATGCCATCTGGGAGGAAAAGAAGAGACTTCTGCTCAAGTGCCTCTGTTAACGCTGATCTCTTAACTAAAATTGTGCTTCCTTCACTTGACAAACTGTCAGCACAGAACAATTACTGCCTGTTGGTTTTGCTTGTCCTTTCTTTTCTCTTCCATCAGAGGACAAAAAAAAAAGAAAAGAAAAACAGATGAAGGAAAAGGATTCACATCATAAAACTCCAAGGACAGAATCCAGCTGATACGATTGCACCATGCAGAGACGTGCTTGCAGATCTATCAAAGGTAGAGGTGGGTCCCTTCTTTACCACCTTTCTCTTCCTACACTTGATTGATGAATGCTTTCAGGTCTGTAGGACAGATAATGTGCTTGGTTTTATGCCTTAAGTCCTGTATAAATACGGATATTAGAGCATTAGTGTATTTAGGCTGATGTATTTAGCAGCTCTAGATTATGAATTGCTCCTCACAATAACGTTTGCATTTGCTGACAAAGGTCTTTATTACAGAAGAGGGTCAAGCAAAAAAGGATTATTCCCGCTAATTATTCACTGTTATTTAATATTTGCACAAAAGGTTTGCAGGACTGAGTCCTCAGGATTGCCTTGTTTGAGAAGCTAATAGGGTTTCCAGGAAACCAGCAATGTCTGGTGGGCCATCAGGGCAGCCTCTTAGTGGATATGGAGGACAATTAGATTTGTTGTAGTTAAGGGTGGTTGGCTAAAGGCTTATAATGACTTTGCCAGGACCTGATCCTGGGGTTTTCAAAGTCAGTGGAAAAACTTCCACCCGGAGCTGTGCTTTACGGGAACTTGACTGAGGCAAATCTGGTTTTCACACCATGAGCCTCATGGCCTGTGCCTTAGGTTTGTCCCTATATATTAGCAGTCCTTTTCAAAGTTCCCCTGAAGCCTACCTGCTGCCTTCTGCTTGGGCACCATATTTCCTCGACTAGACCATAATTGTATTGTTGAAGAAATTCCTTGCTAAGTGAACTGAATTTCTCATTGCATAAAGATATAATTAGGCAATAAAAATACTGGCAGAAATCTTCAAGCATGGGAGCCTGAAGGTGGGATCCACATTTAAGCATCTAAATATACGGTCCAACTTTGGAGACTCCTGTGTATTCGTACCTTCTCTACCTTCAAGAGAACTGGAAGCTTTCCTGCTATTCAAGGCTCAGGTTGCTTTGGGGGTACCTAAATATGGATCACACTTCTTCAAGGAGAAAACTTTTTCATTTGCATTCCATGGCTTTGTTCACGTCGCAGCTCCTCCAGCTTCCCCATTTGACATTTTTTAGTAACTTAATTATCATTACGAAGGAAGAATTTTAATAATGGTGTTGTTTACACTGGATGCAGCCCTGGGGAACAAGAGAGAATAACCCAGATTGCGGGAGCAGGAGGGAAGAGGGTGGTATTTTGGAAACCCAGGCCACAGCCTGCTGGAAGCATCTGTTTCTACTCAACCTTTTCCTCTAGAGTCCTGCTATCATTCACAGCCCAGACTGCCAGCAATTAGGGACTTGTGCTGAGGAGTCCCTTTCCCTTGCGCTTTCACTCCCATTCTTCTTTGTTTATGAACCTTGGAACTGATGGCAACAGCGTTAAGGTGAAGTTTGCCCAGTGACTGCCACTCACACAGTCATTCCTGTCGCAGTGGATGCTTCACGTGATGCTTCCAAGATGGAAATCAGAAGGTGGGATTGTGTAGTGCTCGGAAATCAGCACTGCTAATTGCAAAGCAAAGAATTGGCTGAGAAAGACAATATGTCATGATGTGACTTGGAGCTTTAGAGGTGGTGGCCACCTGGCTATTTTGCTGAGGACAGAGCTGTGCTCTGTGGCATCCTTACTACCCATGCTGCAAACCGGCTCCATGCTGACGCAGGGATTTGTTGGAGCTGCTCATTTTCCTCTGTTTGCAGGCACAAATGTCAGCAAATGCATATTGCAAAGGCTTGTGTCTCTTATTAGGCCAGGTCAAAGCCCTTTGTAATGCATTGTTGGATGTTTGTTTCGTTTGTGAAAAATAAAGGAATTGAAATAATAGTAATTTCCAAGAAAATAGCCAGTGGCACAAAGGAAAACATCCTTCTCCAAGAGTTCATCCATTGCTTCCCACTTTTGCATTAAATAAGAAAAGGAAAGGAAAAAAAAGGCAGGAAATATTTCTGATCAGTTCTGATACAACCCATTCTCCTTGCTGCTGTGTTTATACTTCAATACTGATCAACCACAGAATGAGAAAAACTTAGTACCTGCATCTTCCCCGCAGCAACCCGGAAATGTACCAGTCATCACTGTTGTACAGATCTGGGCTCTAGCAAAAAGGGGTCTCAGCATGGAAGATGGTCTCATTGCACGGCAGCAATAGAGACACTAGTGACACTTAACTGAAGTTTTGCCATCTTAGCAGTCTTTTCAGTATGAGAAGTGATCACTGCATTCCAAAAGAGAGAGCTCTCAGCTCTACAAGTGCTTTTCAATCTGCACTTGTTCTCAGGCAGAAGTACCATGTACATGCCTGATCTAATTGAAAAACGTGGGGGGAAAAAAAACCATGTCGACTTCAGCAGGATTTTGGCAAGGGTGTTTAGGCACTGTTAAAGCGCAGGAAAAATGAGCTAGCAGAATTGGGTAAGCACTGTTTTCCTTCTAGCTGGGGAAAGGTGCTCCTGCAGTAACATTGCTCCTCATGTCTTTGCCTTTTAAATACCCACTAATATAAATACTAGATGCATGTTAAGCCTCAGATCCATCAAACAGCTCCTTATCTTAAAGCACATTGAAATGGTAGCTAAAGGACCAGAAATATGGAATCAAGCAAACCAAATTTCTGGTGTGTGACGACAGATAAATCTCAGCACTTTCTCATGTCAGGGACTGACTTGGGCCAGGTGTCATTAAGAAGTAAGTCCATGAATAATTTTGCATCAGACTTTTGCATCCAATCCATCATTATGCCAGCAATACTCATAGCTTGTGATAGTACTATGGATTTACAATGGTTAGGAAAAGATGACTCCCAGCTTACTTTCCCACCAATCATTATTACATGGGAAAGTGAGCGATTTTCTTTAAATCCATTAGCATAACATCAGTGCTTATAAGGACCAGACTGGAGTAGACACTTTACAAGTCTTTCATGTTAACAAAATCAAACTGAGGACCCTTTTTTAGGAGCACAGCTTTTACCTCCCAAACAAAAACCATTGTTGGCTAGTACAGGCTGTGGATATTTGCAATTTGGGGCAATAAAGCTGGTATCCCCAGCTCTGGTTGCCTTGTAACAACCCATTTCTTCACTACAGCCTATTGAACGAGCAGCTCGGCACGTGGTACAAAACACAAGGAGGGAGCTTCAGATCAAAACGTTTATTCTTCGTTGCAGCAGATGAAACACAGGGCTCCTGGGTGGGCATAAGCCAATACATATGAAAATGCACAGCATTTGCAGTTGAAATACACAGTCCTGAATTACAGCTGAGATCAATAGAGGAGGACGATAGAGGTTATCAATCCTGAGTGGTCTCTGATAGGTAGAATTGACTGGCAACTACATAATGACTCAGGCTCAGCCCACCGGTTTAGAGCCCAGGTGATAGATCTGCAGATGCCAGTCATCATAATTTCCTTATCAGCAGCGTTCACATGGCCATTTGTCTTCTGCTACCTCAGTTGCCTTGGTCCAGTTCAAGTGTTTGATCCTCCAAGGTGCGTCTGAGAGATCAATGCACAGCTACAGCTGGTTGAAGGGGACCAAATCCATTGAACAGTTGATTTGGTTCCATTTTACCAGCTTTAGCAAAGCATTTGGCCTCATGGGCTGTGGCCAGCAAAGAGGGGAATTCCTCGGGGTCCTTTCTCTCCCAGCTGCCTGGACCTCTTCTGAACTTGCTGCCTGATGTTGCACTGGTTCAAATGGCTTCACTTTCAGGCAGTCAGGATTAATTTAAGCTTCTTAGAGGCTATGGCTGAAGAGCAGGTCTGAATTAAAGAGGCAAGTTTAATAGCAGTGGAATAGTCTGCAGCAGTAACCACCAGCCTGGAGCATTTTTAAGCCTGGTATTTGGCTCCATCTGTTTTGAGAGCCACATTGCTATTACAGTGTGACATAAGTAAAAGCTATTGTTTTAATCCAGATACTTTAATTGTCAGCTCCTGCTTTCTTCCTTTCGGGGTTTTATGATCTGCTGTCCTCCTCCATGCCCTGTGTCTCCGTATCTGAAGTGCCACCCAGCAAGCAGGTAAAGCAGAGATGTCTTTTGCTATGACCAGCCCAGCCTGCAGCCAAGTAAGTCAGGGCTGCAGAGCTCTTTTCCCCTTGGGATTCCTCTTGGCAAACGGGAAGGAAAAGGCTGGAATACCTGAAATCCTTTCTAGAGGTTAGCAAACTCTGCCTTCCTACCCTACAGCCTCCCTTGTTTTCTCCTCTGGCATTAAAATCAGTGGTTTCAGCAGTTTCAAGATCTGCTTGAGGCAAGCAATGGTTGTATTTGCCATCATCAGAAGCCAATGGAAAAGAGGTAGAAAGGTAAAGAAAGAGAGGGGAGGGAAACGAAATTAATCCCCCTGCTTTTCTTTCTTGCAATCTCATAATCAGGCAATTTGCCCCCAGACACCCAAAGCTCCTGCCCCACTGTTCAATGGCTGGTGTTGCAGCACTGGGGAGCTGGTTTGTCCCTGCAGCACCAACACCCCACAGCCACAAATAACCCAGTAAATCAAATACACAAAATCACAGCAGCTCCGACCATTCCTGCAGTGGGAGCCAATAAAGTCAGGCCTTTCCCTTTTAACCTAGAGCCATGCTCAGATATTGCACATTGCCATGTGCATAACCTACTTAAACAAATTACATGCATCATAAGGCACAGGTGACTTTTTCCCCCTTTTTCCTTATAGCCCACCATGCTGGAAGATGATCCTAGGGAAAAGCACCTAAGCTTGCAATCACTGCTCATAGAAATACTGCAAGTGGGCCAGCGTTACTGCTCCCCAAGAAACACAGGCTTTGCATCGAAACACTAAGTACTGCAGATCACTCAACTGCCCAAACATGTTACTCTAAGCTGCCTATAAATAAATGGAGAGAGAGACAGAGGGAGAGAGAATAGCTTTTTAAAAACAGCTCTACAATTAATTTAATCAAGTTATCTCTAGGTACCTTTTCAAGAGACAATCAAGCCAAGGAACTAAATGGAAACTTAAAACCTGGAAGTATTAAATTCATCCTTTGGCGAATTACTGCAGAAAAAGGAAAGTAGTTATTTACCAGTGATTGGGTGGAGGTGGAGATGGAAGTGCCATCAGTGACTGAGGCTGCATTGAACCTGCAAGCTAAACCCTGACAGGCACATGGATTTTGGGTTAGAGTGCACCAAGCTGCTTAAGCATCACCACTGCGCACTTAAAACACATTCTGCTCCCTAGTATGCTTGCTCTGTCCCTGTCCTGTTGATGTGGGGAGAGAGATTAGAAAGCAGCATCGTGGGAGAGCAGTGTGGGAGTTACACTGAGCATCTTCTGCTGAGGCCAAGTGTTCCTGCTCCTCTTTACTTTGGGGAGTGCCCAGGAACACATCTGAAATCAATGCGAGTCAGTGTGGATGCTCTGTGCCATTTTCTTTAAATCCTGCAGTGAGCTATGGGTGAGGGTTTCCTTTTTAGAAAATTAGGTTTTCTCTTCTAGATGCCATTAATCAAAACTAATGATGTCTCACTGGTGGTGAGGCCTCCTCAGCATCTGAGAAACAGCAGACCACGTTATGGGCCGAACAGTGTTATAATGCACTTGTAGCCTCCCAGCAGGGAGAGCAGAGCTCTCCACCAGCTGGGGAACACCAGTCTGGGCTCTGAGGCTGGACAAGCCATCCGAGCAAGATGAATTACAGAGGCTTTGCTCAGAGGTTTTCAAAGGTCTGAGCTGTGACGAAGCTCCTGATCTATCCTACGAGGCAGTGCTCATGCTCTGAATGCCTGTGGACCCCCAACCCTGTGAAATGTGGGGGTACAGGGTTCATTGCTGCCAGGTTCAGCAGGCAGGATCTGCCCTAGCAGCCAGGCAGGGGTTGGTGTCACTCTTTCTTCCTGCCTATGCTGATGTTGTAGGTGTCCTGGATTCCAAAACTCAACCACTGACACCACCAAATGTAGTTCTGCTTTCCAAAGGGAAGACACATCTAGGCATTTCCTCATGAAACTGGGTCTGATGTTGGAAAGGTCCTTTCTGGACCCAGGATCAGGATCAAGTGCTGGTACCACCCTTCACAGGACCCTGCTCATACCCCTGCCAGCCTTTTGCACAGGCACATCCCCAAGTTGAGTGAAGTCCATGCATGCTGCAGAATGGCACAGAAGAGCCATGGGCACATTGAGCAAGTGATGTGTTAGAGGCCAATCAAAACCAGAACAACAAACCAAACCTGTGCATCACTTTATCCCTCTCTGTTGGCCATTGCCAGTGCCTCTGGTTTGCTTTTGTCCCAAGGGTCAGCTACACTGTTAACAATAACAGGTATGAGAATGGGCAAAAGCCCCACATCACCAAACCACTACCACGGCAAGTAGGATCAGTAGTAGGCAATGTAAGAGGATTTGCTCTATTGAAGATGTTTCCACTTTAGCCTCAATATTCTAATAAAGATGTATTATGGACAGTCCAGAAAAGCCAAAGTATTTATCAGCATTTGTCGATATTCCTAATGAAGCAGAAGATTCAACATGCAATAGAATTAGCCTACAATGAACCCTTGCATAGGGCCCATCCTTCTGAGTCCAGAAATCTCCTGCCTATTCCAGTCCTATACCCTTCTGAGAAATGAGCATCCCTTGAAGCCATTATCATTATAAGCTAAAAGGCCAAATGAGACAAAGTACCGTTGCTCTTCATCTGAATAAACAAATCATTTTTAGATCAAATGCATTAACAATTTATCATTCTAAAATCCAATCAAAAGGAAAAAACAACAATACAGAAAATTGATTTCCTACAGCTTTATCTTAATGAAGTGTACATTCCCTTCGTAATTAGCTTTGGAAGGTTTTTTCCCTTTTCCTCAAGCTAATGTGTTATTTGATTTCCATCCAAACATGACTAAATCGGAGGAAATTTCCCCCAAATGAAGTGGCTTTTGATAATACAGGAAGATGTCTACTCACTCACATTGCTATTTTTTCTACCAAACAGCCATACTTGTACTGCAGATGATTCAACTTTATTGCATGGTGTCTTCGCGTGGATGCTTAAATCAATGCCACGGTCGTTGTATTCTGCACAATGTGCCATTTGCAAACCAGAAAATACAACCTCGCCCCTTTTATCCTTTTCCTTACAGACATCAAGTATTAATTTAACTTATATTATTGCAGGGAAAAAGTGGACTGTGTTTTATTAACATCTCTAAAATTATAGATATTCAACCCCAAAAAGTAGACTCCAGACAAGGCTCGAGAGTCTTCCGCTTGGATTTTATTTGACTTAATTAAAAAGCACTCAGTTCCTTTGTGCACTAAAGTAGTTGCTGACATTGCAGTAGCCACTCACTCTTTCAAACCAAAACTATTACCTGAACTTAATAAAGTGTCTATTTAATTTATACACCCCCATGAACTCACCTGTCTCCCATAGACACAATGCGGTGCTTGCTAATGACCAGCAAAGGCAGCAAGTTAACAGCAAACTCCCCAGCACCTCGGGGGAACTTTTCTGCCCCATAACATAATTTCCATCACCTTTTATCTGCCTTCTCTGACATTAATACTGTTATCCATGATCCAATGATCCACTGTGCACTGCTGGAAACACTTTTTGTCAGGCCACCTCTCTGTTCCTCCCCTAAATCTCTCTTTAAAATCTTCTCTTCTTTAAATGATGCTGAACAGAGAACTATTGCTTTCATCCTGCTTCACTGAGTATTTGCTGAAATGCAATGGCTAATTTGATAGTCTGGTTTTATTTGGATGTATTGCCAAGGTACACAGCAACATCTATGATAGAGAATAAAGCCCCAAACCCTACAATTATCACCTTATTCCTTAGTTACACGGAACACCAAAAGTCACCTTATCAGAATCTTGGCTTCTAATATGAGAATCTCTGCCTTCATCCCAATTTTGGTCCTGTGTAAAAGAATGGTCCTATTTCAAGCACAGACCTGATCTATTCTAGCAGAGCAGAGCACTGATACCTGGAGGGAGATGGAAAATCTCTGGCTCCATGCGGGATCTAGATGGACCCTCCATTTGCCTGAAACACGAGGCCCTGAGCAGCTCTCTGGGAGCAGCACGTCCTGAAACTGGTGGTAATAGTTGCAGGATTGGGTATTTTGGGGTTTTAGCTCACACCCTCCAAAGAGAACAAAGCCATTCTCTAACACAGTTTGTGCATTTTATGGACCGAACAATTAAAGAGGTTTTAAAACATGTGCTGACTGCGTGATTCCATACAGGGCCATGTACTCAGCGTTTTCAAACAGCAACTGATACGAGATACCACTTAATAGTACAAAACACCGGCAGTCCCGTTAAAATCAATAGAAAATTAGATGCTATGAAAATGCAATATGTGTCCAATTAGTTATAATTGGAGCAAATGGTGGTGCAGATAAACTCCTGGAAAAAGACATATTTGGCCAGAGCACTACCTGCCTGCTTTCGGCACGGCACACTAGTGGCAGTGGCGGGCTCGGCTGTACCCTATAGCATGAAGAATGATCTATCTAATACACTTACGTTAACTGTTATCTAATTACAGAGTTGCTCAGAGCCTGCAGGACTGCCTTGGTGCACCACTGTGCATGGTGAAAAATGATCCTCTGTCACACGGAAACCTCCCTGTTGGACTTGACAAATTATGCCAACAAACCTGCTTAAGAACTAAAAAATCCTTGGACACGGTGACAGGCAGAGAAAGATGCAGTTTTGGGACAGATATTTATTTATGTATCTGGCACAGTTCGAGCACTGTGGCTCAGTCCTGTGGATACTCACTTTTCCCCCTGCCTGTCTGTTGTTATATCAGTTTAAAACTCCTTCCCACCGATTATTTTTCAGGCTTCTTTCAACTCCTAAAAACTCAGCTGCATGGCAAAATGGGAACTAGGTTATGCAATTCTAACGCTTTATTTTTAACATCTTTGGTGCAACATATTGGCCTCCTCTTTGTTTCATCTTATGACTAAAGAAAAAGAGCCATATCGCAGCGGCACAAAAGGTACAGCCCCAAGCAAGTGACACTCCAACCCCTTCCTGTCCTTGCAATGGATGGAAGCACATCACTTGTGGTACAACAAATACTGTTGATTTGGAGGGCATTTTTTCATATCAACTCTATGAAATACCAGTTATTTTACCAAAACTACTGACTCAGAGCTAAGAAGCAATAACTTTCTCTAGGGTTTGTATTCTAGTCCTGTTTTAAGTCAGTAATTCAAATTATTAAACACTTATAGCTACAATAAACACCCCAACCAACTCCTGTTTACCCAGACCCGAAACCTTTTTGCATCATCGGACACTGTTAAGAGAACTGTCTCTCAAAAAGGGGCAGAGAAAAAGAAGTGGCAGCTTTTATTTGTTACGCTGACTCAGACGAACAGTGGAACAAGGAATATTAAGACCCAATCCATAACTTTTGTGGCCGCTCAATGGATGTATTCCTCCTCGACACTGATAAAACTTTAATACATAGTTGCCCAGGTTTTTAATAAACTTGTCAACAAAAGAGCAAGGCAAATTGATGGGGACCTTCCCAGGAATAAATTCAACTTCAAATAGGCCAAATGAGTGTGGAGGACAGGGAGGGGACGGAACACGGGCGACTTTTGCTGGGCTTTGCAAAAACAGCGCAATAGATTTTAGCGGGTGCATCTTATTGTCTCAAAGACGAGGCTTTAGGACAAAGCTGGCTTCATTTAAAGAGACATAGAGGTGCAGCTCCCTGCGCATCACAGCTTGACACCGGTGAGGAAGGGAAGGGACAAAGCCTGAATAAACACCCCTCTGGTCCTGCCTGCTTCTGCATCCTGGTCCCCATCCCACAGCAGAGCTGCTCAGAGACAAGCTGCAGGCTTGCTCCCTGCTTTTGATCCCAAATCCACTGCTGCACCTATTTCAGGACATCCCTTCCAAGTATTTCCTTGCACAGCCATCCCCTCTGCTCAGCCAAACCATCCCCATTCCATGCTCCATCTTTACCCTTCACATACTCAAGGCTGAGCTCAATTCAAGCAAAACACAGTCCTTTTCCACCTCTGTTACAGGAGCTGGATCACACTCCTGCAGTCTACACATATACCTCGCATATAGGGACCAGCTATACTGCATCCACATGGACATAAGCTATGCACACTGTCCACCTTCTGCAAGGTTAGACATGAAATCACTGCAGGAGATTCATTATTTTCTAATAGCCTCAGTCAAGTTGGTACCTTAAATTATTACGACTTGAGGGTTTTTGGTTAATTTGTTTACCCAAAGTAAACACAAATATTAAATCAGAGCTTCCAACAATCTCACTGCCAGCAAATTAACCCACAGATCCCCAGAAGGAAGCACTCCATCTCAGCAGCTCCTTCCAACACTCTGCTCCCTGTATCATCAGCTCCATCCTGACACCTTCCTTCACTTGCACCAAGCAGCTTCAGCAAGCGGTGCCTCCAACCCCAGGTCACTTCTCAGATTGGAAGCGGTGCCCCAGCCATCACGGTGAACTTTATTCTTGATTGCCCTTACGTCACCAGATTCCTGCTCCCGTGGCTTTATCCGACTCCCCAAATGCCAGGGTTGACTTGCCTATGTAAGGGCTTTGCAGGGATGGCTCCCGTCCTTTACAGCTGCTGGGTGACTTCTGCAGTCGGTGGTCACGAGTCCCACACTTCTTGGCTGCCCAGATGCCACCCAATCCGGTCCCACCAGAAGGGCAGCTGAGAATGAGCACTATTTATAGCAGTTGTTTCCCCCGTCCCCCTTGGGCTCATCAGTCTGCCCAGGGCTTTTTTAGATAGCGGCACAGGTCCCAGCACAGGCCATATCTGGGCATGGGGAGGCATTTACATGCACAGCCCTGGGCTTCGTGGAAAAAAAAAGGGGAAAAGAAAAGGAAAACTCTGCATCTGCTGGAGATGTCAGTTGCTGAGCTCTCCCTGAGCACCAGCACTTGGCTTGCCTCCTGAGCACCACCAGTTCCAACTGCTGAAACCTTTGACTGTTACATTCTGATGTATTCAAGATAGATCTGTGCCTGGAAGCCTTCCCCTTGTACATATCCACCAGCGGCCTCTGCTCCTCCACACAGACCACTTGGCCAAAATAAAACTAAACCAGGGATACATGCTGATGCTGGTCAAACAGTGCAAGGAAAAATGCCTTCAGAGCACCACAAGGCACAGCAGTGGTCAAGAGGAGGCAGCCCATGAGACACTGCTCCACCTGCATACACAGGTACCCACCAAGGTGCTCAGGGTATGGTGCTGGCCTGGCACAACCTCACCTAGAAACACAGCACTGTGCAGTACTGCACCCAGACTGCAGCCCCATGGTGCTGGAGCATCTCATGGACCGCATTGCTCAGCTCACTCCCGCTTGGATACCCCCTGATTGACATGGCCCTGCAGGGTCCTGGTTGAGCTCTGGCCTCAGCACCTCATACACTGCACGCACTCAGAGATGTCAGGGTGTCCAGACAAGTCATTGCATTTCAACATGAGCACAGAGGCGGCACAGTCTATCCAGGCTGTGCCATCTCCCCAAAACACATGCCAGGCATCACTGTGCAAGCCAACACCAAAGCAGGAAAGTCCTTACAAACCCAGAACAAGCTTGCCCTTCAAGCATCAACCCACTTTGGCCTCCTCCAGCTTTAGTCTTGCAACAGCTTCAAGAACTCCACAACAAGCACCTACTCTGCCTCTGGGGGAAACTGAGGCAGGGGAAGCTACACAACCCACCCGCAAGCCCAGCAAGCTGGCAGTGGAGCCCGTGCTATAGCCCCCATCTTTGGAGCACTAGGCTGCTCTCATTATGACCCCGTGCATCTCACAGCATCACTGCCCACTCAGCCAAGGTCAAGAGCAACTTCAGCATCAAGCAGCAAACATTTAACCTGGCATCTTCTCTGGGAGGCAATTGCAAGCGCGGTGCTTAAATCAGCCCTGGGCTTTCAGGGGAGGGATCCGAGCTGAGGAGCGAGGATATTTCTCTTGCAAGGAACACACCACCCCCTCGCCCACAGTCACTGCTAAGTGCAAGATGTGGTGAAAGTCTTTAAAAATAGATATATTCCCAAGCAATGCATGCCGCTCGCATCTGGCAGGGCAAGCCTAGCATGGAAGCTCTTTCTTACTGACTAAAAAGGATCATTAGCAGCAAGAGGCTCGTTCAACCTTGACTCTCTCCTTCTCTCTTCAGGGCCTTCTCTTGTTCTTGGCCTAAACCAGTCCTGGGAAACACAAGGGAAGCCCTGCCCAGCTAGGCTGGTGTCAAAGGCAGGGAAAGATACTGCAGTGCAGTGCTGATCTCTTCTGCAATCGGACGTGCAGACTAGCCCGAATGCTGAGTCAGCACAATTTCTTTTTTGATTGGTTGATCTGAGCAACATATTTTCAATGTATGCTAAAGGGGCAGCAATTAATACATTTCCCCCCTTTCCCCACCTTTCCAAACTGGCCCGAATCGAATGCACAAATCTCACCCCCAAAGTCACTCTCTGGTCCTAAATATTCTGAGGTTCTTTCATTTTTAATTTAGGGCATTAAAAAAAAAAGGAAAAAAAAAAGAAAAGAAAAGAAATTTGCAATCTAAGCAATGCTCACTTTGATCGACTTGTGCTGCTGCAGCTAAAATATCTGTCCTGCAGGTCAATCTAATCATGCTTAATAGCAGTTTATTCTTCAACACAACATTTTTCACGTTGGGTCGACAGTTTTAAATGAGATTGCTGATGCACCCCTTTACTAATGCTTTTACCAGGGCCAGCACATCCCTTGAAATACTTGTGCAATAAAATGCTTTATTGCTCTTGATGAATGCACTATTAAACTGGAATTGCAAACATACACACCCCCACCACCCCCCCTCCTTTTTTTGTGTGTTTTTTCCAAAAGAGGGTGCTGGAATTTATGGGACCACCTGTCTTCTAATATTAAGTAATAGTAACAACAGTAACAACAGATCATCAATACAACCAACACAGAAAACTAAGACAAAAGAAACCCGCTGGGGAAAACCGCATGGATGGCACAAATCTGTCCCTGTGCTCTCGTGTGCACGTGCAAAAGATCCATCTTCTACCTGCCGGTGGTTCCGCTTACATGCGGAGAATCCATCTCGAGAACGGCTGGATTTTGTGAGGCATAGAATAGAAAAATTTAACTAATTTGGTCCACTGGATTTATGGCTTTTACAATTCTCAAAGCTCCTCTTCCCGCGCCCGGCACTGCACAGCCCTCGGTGTGCAGGATGGATGGGAGCACCTGAGCATCCCGGTGCTCCCCGCAACAGCACTCAAGGCTGGGAGGTGCCCACCAGTTTATAATGAGCGAAAAGAGAAGTGGCATCACTTTAGCTATCAAATAGAGTGGACTGAGTGCAATGCAACGGTCACAGCTTTAACCTAAAGAGGTGAAAAAGGGAAGAGGAGCTGCCACAACGCTGAAGAACGGCGCAAACCAGTTACTGAAGGCCTCCAGCCATCATCTGCTTCCATTGCCACCAATAGCAAGGCGCTGCCGTGGCTTGGGGGGGCTCACGTAGACACCCCATTTCATTATTAACATCATCTAAGCCTGGGTTGCTGGGACACGTGCCACAGCAAAGCCTCCCCGCCACCTCCGCTCCCATGCTGCGAGACAGCGCTCAGAATTAGAGCTTTGAAAATATTTACATAAAAAGATAAATCTGAGCACTTAGTGACTTCCTAAAGTTAGCAATTCCATGTGATTAACAAGCGTATTAATTCAGAGAAGGGGGGGAAGGAGATAAAAATTGCATCAGGAATGCAGGTATCTACCGTAAATCAGACCATGAGCACCTTCGCGAGAGCAACGCGCAGTGGCAAGGGAGTTTTAGCAAAACCTGTGCTAAGGAAAGGAAGAAAGGGAAGAAAAGAGAGAGAAATAAAGAAAAGATAAAGAAAACAGGGGAAAAAGCAAACATGAAGTAAAAAAGAGGAATTAATGAAACAGAAGGAACAAAGATAATGACAAGGACAGAAGGTAGGAAAGGAAAGCAGGAAGGAGAAGGAGAAGGGAAAAGAACAAGAGGCAGGGCAAAGGGTCAGCAAGGAAAGCAGTGAAATTTTATATATAAATTATATATAACGTATAATTTTATGCTGTATCCAGAATGGTGAGATTTGTCCTCATTTTTCATCACAGATTCAAGCTAACATCAGCAATTTACAAAGGAGCAAAACTGCAACCCCGCTTGGGCCCCAGCGCTTCCCCCCTTGAGCTCAGCTCGTTTCCCAGCATCCAACAGCTTTGTATCTAAATCTGATAACACAGCAAAGTGGGCCTGGACACCCCAGGGCCTATCTTGTGAGGACCTGGTTGTTGAAGACCTTCCCCATGTAGGGTGACTGAGCTCAGGGGACCCTGCATCCCCACAGTGAGGTCCTAGGAGACCCCGCCATTGCCAGCCAGCAAAGCCCAGACTTCCCAAGGCCCAGCATAACCAGAGCATCATGAAATGCAAACAGGATGCTGTGCAAACCAGCCACTCTCCAGTGCAAACTAAAGCCACCTGGCAAAGGAAAGGCTCCTCCTCTGCTAGGAAAGACTCAGCACTTCCCACACCTCCATCAGCCACAGTATTTACATTAAACAAATAAAAAACCTCTTAACAAATCCCTCCATATCTCATACATAGGAAATCTTCCTGATACCCAGCCTGTCTTTTCAAACCCATATCCACAAGCACCTGCTTACAGTTAAATCCCTTTTGGCATACCTGTAGCAAGGGATGACGGCGCTGAATACAGCCGGATAAAGACGCAACAAAATCCAACCTTCGAGTCTCGTCCTCTACCCATGCCTAGGCGAGGATGCTGTGATGGGTAAGGCTTGGTTAACCTTGGTGCAGGATGCGGAGGCATCACATCAGACGATGCCTTAGGAGCCCGCTAGCCAAGTGAAGAGGGCTGTTGCAATTGCTGGGTAACCACCCAAAATCAAAACGCTGCTCTCAGCTGCCCCCATGGAGATGGGAACGCGAGTTTGGGCAGCTGGGGAGCTGCTATCTGAGGAGTTTGGCTTTGCCTGGTGTTACAGGCATCACAGAAGAGTGAGGATGTTTGGGGCTGAAAACTTTAAACCCTCGGATGCGACTCCCACCTGCGTGTTAAAACCCGGCTCCTTTCTTCTTGCCTCATTATTGTAGGATCCTGAAAAAACACCCAACTATTTTACATTGCAAAACGTTAACAAGCAAAAGCAAAAGCCAGTGAAGGCTTCCAGAACTAAAGGAGTTAATTTCCTTATTTTCCTTTGGGAAATAAGACCCTTATATCCAAGAGCTCTCCTCTGGCTTTAGCTGTGATCTGCAGACTCGCCACACCGATAGGGAAGATCTCCTCCTCTCCAGTTTCAAGCACAAAAAGTTTTAACGTGGGAAAGACTGGAGAAGCGGAATTTGCACGTTAATTTAAAGCTGGAACACTGCACACCCGAGTCACAACTGTTGGATCCTTTTTCTCTCTCTTCTCCCTCCACCTCCATCTCCTTTTGTTTCTCCTATATTTAAAGATCAGCCTGTTTGCTGTCTATTGCCTTGGTTTTGAGGTGGGGGGAAAGGGATGTTGGGGAGGCAGGAAAAAGGAGCGATTGGCCTGCATCCCTGTTAAAACCCAGGAGCGGCCAGCCAGCTTTCCTCTGGCATCGCCTTTCAAAGCCCATGCCGCAGTCAGCATATTGAATATTTAATGTCCTGATGAGCATTTCCACCTGCTGACACAGGCAAAGTGACAGAACAATACACGCGCTGGAACAAGACCATCAATTGACTCCCCGGTCGGGCTGCCAGGTCAGGCAGTTAAATAAGAAATAATAATATCAAATAATGTGTCTGTCTTTCTCCCCCGCTCTGCCCAGGTCACACATCGCTCCTCTGAGAAGGGTTCCCACCTGAAATACATACTTCTTTACATTCCATAGCTTGCCAGGTTCATATGGGCATATAAAGAAGTATGTCTCTCAAGCAGGTAGTTTCAATATGCGCATTTATATGGTCACAGGAGGAAAAATAAGGCTGATTTGCAATCTACATCCCGAGAGCGAGTTACAGCTCAGTTTAAACCAGCAGACTTTCCTCCTGCCCAGCCCATGTGCAGACACACACACACACACACACACACCCTACTCCCGCTCCTCACTGGTAATTCCAGGCTTTGCCCTCGGCAGGTGATGGATTTTGGTCACTGGGAAGAGGAACTGGATAATTCACCAGTCACAAAGCAGCAGCGCTCCGGTGGCTGCCCTGGCAGGGGCTCTTTGTCACATAAACGGCACAGAGTCAAAGCCAACCTCCCACTCCACCTCAAAAGTAGGTGTTTCATTCAAAATGGTAAACTTTCAGCAATTTAAAAGACCAAAATGCGGTTTAGTGGAAAGGATTTGCTTTATATGCATATAGATACAATTGAGACAAAGCCATGTGGGGGAAAGTTAAATATCTAGTATTTCCCAATTGCCTCCAATTGCAATTTGGAAACAGAAAGCCAATTTGTTTTCAGAAAGCTCAAAATCAAACGGCTAGCTACTGATATACAGACCGACACCGGGAAGGACTGCTCCATTTGCCAGAGTAAGAAAACTCATCAGCCCCAGACAAGCAATTGCTTTCATCAGTAAGTAGAGATTAAAGCATAGGAAGAAGAAAGCATCTTACCTAGTGAATCCAATGATTTTTCCTCTGCTGGTCACTGTGAGTGAGACATTACCTTGCAGACAAGCAAACCCAAAAAGACAGCAAATGCCTTTTGGGGAGTTCAGGGTATTGGAAAACAAGAAATATGAAGATGCTTCTAATAACTCCTCCGGTAGCTCCATGCTAAAGGGTTTTGGGGATACACCTGCAGACACGCGACGTAAAAGGCAGCCAAAGCAAGGTGCTGGGAGCTCAGATCAAAGTCTCTTTGAGTTATTCCCACAGCCCTGTGGGGTTCCTCATGCACCCATGGGGCTGGATCCCGCACGCAGCCATGAGCTCTCCCCCTGTCCCTCGCCTCCCCGCAGCAGCGCTGAGCTTTAAAGCTCCTGGAACAATGTGGGCCGAGTGGCAGGGCTGCAAACGCCGCCCGGGATGAATGGGAGACTATTATAGGCAGGATTTAGGCAGGGAGCGACGGCGGAGGTCACGCCGGGCGCTGCCTGCTCGCTGCCTGCTCTCTGCCTGCTCGCTCAGCACGGCGGGCAGGGCGAGCTCACCTGCACCCGCCGCCCCTCGCCACGATCAATGCCAATTTACAGGCAAATGCAGAATGGCTGCCTTGGTGTTAATGAATTTTACCGTTTCTCACAGGCTTCTAATGAACCCTTTAAAGAGGGTTTAAGTAAACTTAGCAAGTGGCAAACTAAGCACTTTGGAATACCTAATTGCATCGATGCTTTTCCACTGCTCCATAAAATATCACTGCCAGACGGGGAGTAAATATTTCCCTGCTACCCACTGACTTCTAGCACCACCGAAAAGCAAAGGCCACGCTGAGCCAGGGTGTAAATCTACTGTGCTCAGCCCCCAAAATGGCTTTACACCACTCATACAACACCAGTACATGCTTTGGTCCTGGCTCGGTGCAGCTCTCCCCATTCCCTGAGTTTGTTGGCCTTTTTAACCATCATTATTTGCCTCATTCCAAGGCAAGTTTCTACCTTTAGTTTGGATTAAGGGGAAGAGAGATGGAGCTGTGGCACCATTGTAATGCATGACTGCAGTGAAATTAAAGCAAAGGGAGAGCTGAGGAGTGTGAGGGAAAGTCTGAGTGCTTAAGATTCAAAACTAAAACCCAAACCCAACAAAACTCAAAGTGCTGGTGGGGGGTTTTGTGCAGCCAAAGCACTCCATGGTACTGAATTACCTTCAGACTGACAACAGTAGGATTGCTACTGGACTTCTTGGACCATTAAACATCTGCAACTCATACCCAGTTTGCTTTCATCTAATACATTTGACATAGGTTGTCATGATCAGTTCCCAACTTCTGCAATGAGCAGGACAGTAACTGCCAGCCACTAAAATAGCACTATATGAGAGCTAAAGGAAAATGACCTTTTAAAACTGAAGACAATGTCCACAAACCCAGCAGGAAAGTTCATCCTGGACATTTCAATTTGCCTTGAGGCTCCATGTGGAAGCTGGTGCTTTCCAGGGTTTCGAAGGAGCAGATAAATGGCACAATGGTGCTTTTAATGGTGATGCCAGAGGCATCCTGTGGCTCCCATCCTGCAGCTACCACCAGCAGCAAATGGTGGTGGGTGAACGTCATCCAACGTCTCGACCCACCTTGGCTCGCTGTGCTCCTGGGCTTGCTCCCAGCAGAAAAACCTGGGAAGTAAAATTCCCTGGGGAGAAAAATGGATGGAGACACAGACAGTGCCAAGGCCAAGGGGCAGAGAAAAGGGAAGAGCCTGAGGTACTGCCTGGAGATGAAAGGGGAGGAGGATGGTGGGAGGAATGGAAAGCAAGGTGCTGTATATTAAATGATATACCTGCTGTGCTTGAGGTGCTGCTCAGGTCCTGGTGGCAAAGTCAAGCACAGAACTTTGGGGACTTTGGAGAGAGTCTGTATTTAGGGCTGGGTGCTGGGGAAGGGAGAAGCAAGCAGGACCAAGGCAGAGGCATGCGTCTGCCCCAGCGCAGCCCAAGGCCAAAGCGCTGGGCTTGGGCATGGGGCTCAGTCCTTGGGAGACACTGCCACAACCATCGAGAGAAACCCAGCAATTAAACTGGCAGCACAAATCACACATCTCTGCCTATACAATTACACACCACTGCTGAGTGTACGCTCTCCCCGGCACAGACATAAACCCATACCCATATTCTAAACACAGCCTGGAGATGCCTGTACTTGGATGATATGTTACACCTGCTAATAGACAGCAGTTACATATATGTATACAGATGTATAAAATACCCATATGCATGCTGTAGGACACACTTAAATCTGTGTGCATGTATGTATCACAGTATCCATCTCACAGCACCGATGCCTATATATTCAAGTGACAAGGTATCACCACTATCATATAAAATATACTGACCACAGTCAACTCTGAGCTGCAGAAGCTATAACAGTCAATTGATGTTACACTTCATGTAACCTGAATTCCAAACCCTTGCAGGGAAAACCTAACTTCTCCTCCTCCTATTCCCTTTCTGCTGGTCCACAAACCACGCGCCTGTAATTAATGTCCATTTCTCAGCATTGTAACAGTTAATCCCCGCAGCATTGAGATCATTGCAAGTTTAGGCTAAGTTTAACCACATTTCACCCTTTTGCTCTGCCTGGTATTAGCTCATAGCACTAGTTTGTTGCAAATAAATAAATAAAGCCCCAATCCCCCCAGGTGTCATTAGCCAGCCTGTGTCTGAATTAGGCATTTAAAGGCCAGTTTAACCTTGCAGAACGGTTGCATGTCAAAGTTCTAACATTTCAGTTCAGATTATTCTAGTGCACTGCTTGCTCTGCAGTTTGTTCGGGTTTGGTTTTGTTGGGGGTTTTTATATGCAGAATGCCACAGCAGAACAAAAAAGAAAGGGAAGGAGGGGGGGGGAAGGTCTCTTAACCCATCCCCACATGAAACACACACCCAGCACATCCCTGCACAGACACACACAGGCAACACACACACACATATATCTTCCGGGTGCTAAAGCCTAGATTTAAGTCCCCGGGTAAGTTGGATGGGCGCTTAGTCCTGCATTGGCCAGGAAAAGTGTTTAAAAACAAGCTGAGCTGGGAGCGGTTAAAGGCAAGGCAAGGGAGCAGGAGGAGGAAAAAAAAAGACATACCAGTTAGGAGCTTCTGTTGCAGCAGAGGACTCACCAGAGCACTAGCTGAAAGCTGAATCAGCTTTCGAGAGTTAGGGATGCATAGAGGAGGGTCATGGAATCACAAGGTAATAATGCGCTTCATGCTGCAGCCGTCAGCCTTCTCCTTATAGCCAATCTCTAATGCAGGAAGGGAGAAAGAGAGCAGGCCCGGGGATGGGATTAGTCCTCACTTGGAGAAGAGAAAAAAGACCGAGATAATAAAGCCAAGAGTCCCCAGGCAAAGGCTCCCTCCCCATGCCCAGCCCCATCCCCAGCCCTCCACAACTCCGGCCCCGCGGTGCGGCGGAGGCAGCGCGGCGCGGCGGGGGCGAGCGGCGGGGCGGGGGGAGCGCGGCTCCGCGGGGCTCCGCGGGGCTCCGCGCAGCGCGGCACGGGTTAAGGAGGAACAACCTTGCCCGCCCGGATTGCAGCACACCTTGATGCGAAAAGGGCTGCGCCTGCACAAGTGCCTCCTGCGCGCACACCCCCCCCCCCCCATCCCCATCATCATCATCATCATCATCCTCCTCACACCCACCCCGCATCCAGCCCCCGGGTTGGGGGTCAGGATGCCAAAGGGGGGGTGCACACCCCGGGGTGTGGGAGGGGGGGAGAAGGTTGGTGGAAGGGAAGGGGGGGGCAGCGCCGGTCAGGAAGCGAGTCCACCTTTCCAGTGCTTATATACCCAGCGAAGCATCCGAAACACGCACTCCCGGGCGAGTGGCCCCTTCTCCTGCTCTTCCCTCCCTGACCATATTTAGTCAACCACGGCAAAAAATAGCCCGTCAGCTGGAGCCTGCGGAGCAGTATTTGGAGTTCAATCACTCCTCGCAGCCCATTGACTACTGGTCCTGCAGGGTCCTGACTCTGCCTTTTTTTTCCCCTCCCGCTATTTTTAGCTAGGCCAAATACAGCAGGAGCTCATCTTACTACTCTCCGCCAGCCCGAGGGTTCGTGGGGCCCTGGCTATGTTTGGTAAGCACCGGTGTTGGGAGACACGGAGCGGAGACCTTGTCAGTGCCGGAAGACCTTTGGGTCGCACCCGTATGCATCTGTTTCCTCTCCTTTACCTTCTTCCATTTGTAATGCTTCCTCTGTGGTAGGAAGGGGTCCAGGTGAGAAGGTGGGGAAGAAGCTCAAGGGATCCTGATTTTCACCTTACATAGGGAAGAGCCAGGATTCAAAGACCTCACACTAGGGCCAAGTTCCTCACCATAAGGTCTTGGGTACCTCGCTGTCCAGCCATGTCTCCAACCGTGCTGAAGGCTGGGAAGGTGTTGGACTCTCTGTCCTACATGGGGAGCACTGGGGAGCCCCATCACCAGCCCCTTGTTATGGTGGGTTAATGCAGGTCACCAACAGAGTGGTGTCTCCTGGGTCTTGGGGTCATGGGAGCTTTCCAGCCTCCAAAGCTCACCCAGCAGTACACTGAGGAGGGCTAGTTCTGGCAGCACAGGCACTGCCTTTGGCTTGCTCCCAGAAAAGCAGGTGGATGTGCCTAGAAACTTGAGTTAGGCCCAGCTTCAAAGTAAAGATGTCAGGACAGCAGAACCCTAAGGAGGTCACCTTGAGAGAGCACATAAATGATGACAGAAGCGGCATTCACTGCATTCAGTGCTTATTTGCAGCAGACCTCCATCCTGAAACACCTGCTGAATTCAATGCCCCCTCCTGCCCTAACCACACCAGGTCTCTAATACCATGCCACCTCATCCAGAAGGTCCACGTCACCTCCTTGCATCCCAAGAGCACCTCATGTTGATGGACCACTGCCATGGGCAGGCTTTGAGGGATTGGGGCTGGAGGGTCCAGTACCTGCCAATGCTTGCTTGGATGGTGGATGTGGAGTCAAGGTAGGAACCCCAATGAGGTGCCCAACACCCTCTGTTCCCATCAGCAGCCAACGAATGTGGAGCGACGCATAATAGAGCCACCCAGCCACAGGGTCTGTGCACTGCGCACAGAGACCTGGGAATGCTGATCCCAGCGGATACCTCCACTTAGGGCATCACGTGAGACTGTCAGGCAACACTCGCCTGAGGGTACTTGTTGGGAGCTGACAGCAAGTCATCTAAGGATGGGAAATGCCTGCAGGAACCACCCCATAGTGCCAGGAGGTGGGAAGGGCTCCCAGGAGGTCCCAGCAGTGCTTCCCCATGCCCTGATGTCTGAACTCCCCAGCTTCGGGGGCACTGACAGAAATAACCACAGTGTCTGCTCCCTGTCCTGGGTTGCCTCTGCCCTTGCTCTGTCTGAGCAGGCAGCTCTCCTAGACCCACACTGGGAACATGGATTTCCCTCTGCCCGCCCAGTCCCAAGGACAGGCTGTTCAGACAGCCCAGGGCAGGGTGTGTGGCAGCACAACCCAGGAGGTCTGGTGTCTCTGAGGTGCCAGAACCATCACTGTAGTGGCCCTAACATAGAGCAGTGCTCAGGACACCCTGTCTGACCCCAGGATACAAACTTGGAACCAGCAGTAACAACAGACCATGCTTCTCCTCACTCCTCTGCCCCAACGTGGTCCTTGTGACCACCAATGTCCCCTTTGCACCTTCAGGTCATTTCAGAACAGCCAAGTTCCTGCAGTGGCACAAACCACGTCCTTTGGGGTTTAATTCCTTCTCTTTTCTATCACTGCAGGGATGTCCAAGCCTCTCCCCTCGGGCATCATCCTGGAATTTCAATGCTTTCCTAGCCATGCCTGTACCCAGCTGAAGCCACAAAAGCCCTTCTGCATACTGGCTCACCCCAGGGCCACCCAAATACATCCGGGGGGGGGCTTTACCCAACATACCGGCCAGCACAGGGGTAGTTCACTGCCTGTTACCCTCTTGGGTGCATCTTGGGGGTTTTTGAGAACCCAAGTGCCAAAAGCGACAAGTTCTCACGCTATTTTCAGCCCCATCCGAAATCAGAGTCCCCTTGAGGAGCAGCTCCAGCAGAACCCACCACCAGCAGCAGGGGAGCTGTTAAGAGCCGCTGCTATCACAGGCACAATCGTGCCCTTCTTTGGATTGAGTGAGTTGTTATCACATCCCTGACAGGTTCCCTGGGGTTGAGAATCCATCCCGACACCAAGATATGTTGGGAACAGCGTCGAACTATAAACAGAGATGAACCAAAAGCAAATCTCAGAGATGTGAATGGATTGTTTAGAACACAAACCTGCTCTTTGCACACAGATTTCTTCCCTTCACTAATTGCTTTACACCACACTCACCCTTGAGCTCGCAGCGACTGAAATATCCATGTACCTCTCCCAAATGCATTGCATCTTTTTATCAGGACTCGGTTTGGAGCCTGCACCATGCACTAATAACACTGGGAGTTTGGCATGCAGAATGCCAGGAGACATGGGTCTGAATGTGCAACCACCACAGCCTGATATATATATATGTATGTGTATATATCTATTTACCTACACACATACATATATACCCATATACCTATCTGCATGTGCATATGTAATAATAATGCACGTGTGAGTGCCCATCATAATTCTGCATTAAAGCTCCTTTAACCAAAGACGCCTGAGGAAGATGCACGGCAGGCTGTAAAACTGAACCAGTTCGAAATGTTATGTGAGAGATTGCAACACTCCAAACAAAATGCAAGATGTTACTTTAAAAGAAGCAGGCCTGGGCTTTTGAATTTATGTAACCTAAACTGATTTTGTCTGTTTGAAATTGTTGTTGCGTGTGGGGAATCTCAAAGAGGAGAGGAGCAAAGCTGCAGACGTTTCCTTTGGAGTCCAAGATTACAAGCCCCTTTACTTCTCCTTGCAGCTCCAAAGCTGTTAATGGTTTGCTTCGTTTTATTAACAGCAGACAGGGAAAAAAAAGAGAGATTCCTCCTCGGAGCATGTGTGAGGTGACAAGTTGGATAATAACAGCTCCTTTGGAAGCTTTTATAGTACATTAGGCAAACATAGTGGATGTTTATAGACTTTTAAAAATGCTGATTATATAAAAATGCATTTTTAGCCTTCTAAAATACCAAGCTACTGTAATATAAATATTTCTGATAATATTAAAAAAACCCTAAAAATGAAGATTATTGACCCAATTGGAGCATTTTTTTGGTATTGATTTCTGGTTTGCTTTGGGCCAAAATGTTACCTCAAACCAAAAGATTGGACAGTACCCTGTGATGAGGGCCAGGTCAACCAGGTTTTATCCTCCCGCAGATGATGCTTTGCTTTCCTGGGATGAAGCCAAACTGATCCAACCCTGCACCCCATTTACCCTCTCAGCATCCTCAACCACATGCAGCTCCAGGAGCTCCTGGAAAAGCCAAGTACCTCCCAGCATCCAGCTACCCAGACACCTTCCCACATCGCGGGTGGTGAGGAAGCTCATGGTCACCCAGGGTTGGTTTTTGTCTGTTCTCCATGAGAATTGGTATGAATAATTAATACTTTATTGGCACAGCAGCTTGACTGTGGCTCTCTCCTGTTTCTCACTGATAAGGTTGCTGGGGATGCTCCTTCCCTCTTTTTGGTCTCTTTTCCTTACTTTGCCTCCGAATTCCATCAGTACATGCAATTAGATTTGCCAACAGCAGTTGTCTCAACACAGATAAATTCCTTCCAAAAATGAAGGGCTTGACAAATTGGCACATCCCTACCAAAAAAAACCCAATACCCCAAACAAGGAGTGAAATGATGAGTTGTTCTTTGGTTTATAAAAGCAAGCGTTGGCTTTGTCTTTTATTAATGACTGGGAAAGACCAACTGAGCTTTAGAGCTGCCTGCAAAGTCCCCTAAGTCAGTGTGAGATCTGGCTTTTACATCACACGACTGTAACGCCTGTTTGACCCCAAGGAAGGGTGTTTATTTCATCTTCCTGCAGTTAATTTCCTTCCCTTTGGTAACTAAAGCTCAGTTTTTAAATAAAACACCGTTTTTTCTGTGTGCAAGGTCCCATCTGCCCATTAACTGAGCCCAGCGCTGAATTCCACATCACTTGGGAAAATCTCAGCCCCACCAGTAAAGACAGACAGAGGGAAGGAGCTGCCAGCACCAGGCCCATCAGATGAATGCAGCAAACACAGCAACATTTTGCAACGTATTTGTGCTTCAAAACACATCTCCTAACCCAGATGCCAGCTCCAGCCTCATCCATTGTACATGGATATAACATGTCTGTGTGACATACAATTCATTCAGTATGATGCAAAAGGTGCTTTACCCCTGCTTGTCCCAACTTTTGTCCTTTTATTTGGTGCTTCTGGCAAAAGAAAGAAAATGAAATAGTTTTCAAAGCTAATATCAAACAAAAGCAGTGCTCATTATAGCACAGTAGCAACATCCTTGCCTCCCAAGATCCTAATGTAGGAGACCACCGTGTGATGCTCTCCGCTTTTTAATTGGGAAACTGAGGCAGGGATGGGGTTGCTTTGCTGGGGAGCCAGGGCATGGCAGCGGATGCTGGGGCTGCTTCTCTGCATCCTTCCAGTGAGCTCAGCCACCTCTGGGGCTTATCAGCATCCCACTGTTGGTGGATGAAATGGTGACATTAGTGATAACTTAGGCAATACCCACTGTCCAACTTGAGTTCATTCACATGCTGTGGGCTTTTTTCGGTTCAGCAGCATGGAAGGGTTGGGTTTTTCTTTGCCATTCCTGAAGTTGTGAAATACAGCTGTCAGATGCTATTGGAATGATGGGATACAGCTGTTTCACTGGCTGGCTGGGAGATTTCCAGTATCTCTGTATGCACATATACACAAAACCAGCATGTTGCTTCTGTAGTTTGTGTGCATAATATAGAGCTTTTTGTTTTGGAAGATATTCCTCTGAAGACACTCCCCATCTCACCTCCGAACACAAATGGTTTTCACTTATTAGATGGGGTTTTTTTTTCCCCCTGCATTGTTGGAGCAAAAGTAACAATGGGCAAAAAGGCAGCAGAACAAAAGGTTTTCATAGCGGTCTATCTGTTTAAGTATTTATGAAGCACCAATCTCTCAGGTACCTGGCTCTTACTGTGGTTTTAAAAGATTATTATGCTATCATACTATAAAGCAAAGAACAAAGGCCCACTCATAAATTTAGACAAACCCCCTATATTTTCCCATCTGCATGATCTCTCTGAAACCTGGGATCTTCTTTTGTGTCAGGGACATTTATGTCTTCTCCGATGTCCTTCCAACAATAAGCGTTCCAGCAGCAGAGATCACGTTATATACTGTGGTTTTGTTTGTGGCAGAACAAAATTAAATGAGTACATAAATTACTCTGCTCTGGAATAAAGAAACAAGCAAAAGAGCATTTTTTTAAGTGGCTTTTTTTCCCCTATCCCTGATAGGATGAGTTAGATTTCCTGAAACCATGTGCAAATTAAAAAGTTCACAGTTCAGGCTTATTGTGAAAGCTAAATCTCAGCCTCATTTTGAGAGGCGGCATATTTAGGAAGACACATTTGGATTTATATAAGAACTTGTAATTGGTTTCCCACATCTTCCTCGAGCGAGCACGCCTCCCGCTCCCTCCCAGATTAACATTGGTGGTGCTTAACAGCAAAAAGGACACTCGTGGCATGGTGCACGCTACAGAAAGACTTCCTGATGCTAATGGGGCACTGCAGAGTTCCTCTGTGAAGACCTGCTGCCTTGACTCATTCATACCTGAAATACAGCTGTGCCCTTTACACCCCCCAGTACAGCCTGTACCACCCTCAGTGAGGTTTTGAGGAGCAAGAAGAGCATCCTTGAAGGGATGAAGGCTGTGGCAGGGACACCAGTGGAGATGGTGCAAGTCTCCGTGAGCACCTCCACACCACCCCATTGAGCACAAACCTGCTCTTAGGTTTCTTATCAGGCTCCTCCACTGCAAATCTCAGCCCAGGATTGCCTGGAGTCACCAGTGATGGCTGACCAGAGCCAGGGCTGTACCAGATTGGTTTGGGAGCAGAGGAACTGGGAGGATAGGAGATAAACCTGATCAGGAACTGACACAAGAGAAGCACAGGCTGGTGAGAAAACCAAAGAGCTGGAAGGGCTCCACGCTTTTTTGCTCAGACACATCTTTTCCATGCATACAGGGTAAGGTAACAAGATGCATGATTTATTTAGCACGGAGAAAGCAGCTGTTCAGAGGAAGTATGGGAGTTTTCAGGCAATCACGCTCAGTTCCAGAGGAGTCCCATTTACAAACGCTCACTGCTTCATTTTACCCCATCCCTGCACTTATCTCCCCATCAGGCTGTGCCATGTGGATACCTTCAGCTCTCTGTCTTTACTTCTGCCTTCACCTCAGTTCCATGCAGTTGCTGGTACTGCCTGGGTTTGAGGGTCACCCCACCACCTTTATCTAATATAAGAGGCTGTTTCTGAGTTTCTGACATTGTCTGAGCCAAGGAAATCCTGCTGTGCTCTGTCAAGGGTATTAAAAACAAGCAACCCACTGCAGCCAGGGGCATCAATGAGACTCCATACCACATCCATTGCCTGCCCAGGAGTAGGTGAGACATCCTCAGAGGCACCTGTACCAGCAGCTTTGTGCCCTTTGCTCTGCTGAACCAAGCCCTTGATCAGATCAACCTCTCTGCAAGCTCACCTCTCATACAGGGTCTGTGCTCCCCACTCCAAAACCATTACACAGCACTTGTGATGCTGGATGGGCTCAACCTCCTCCATAAGGTTAATATTGCCTCTTTTTTTGTTCAGAGCTGGGAATGAAACCACATCACTTCTACATAGAGGGTGGATGGTGCAGAGCTCACCAGGCTTTGAGGCTCAGGAGCTGCCCTGGGAGGCATGGCACGTACCCTCAGCCCTTCTGCAGCATACCTAAGCGGTCTGGAATTAACTGTTCTCCTGCAAGTAACTCGCTAATAGATGTGATTAGCAATTAAGAAAAACATTATTATCTGTCACATGGGATTGGGGAAATATTCATTGCAAGCCTGTGCATGACAGCGGTAAGAAAAGTGTCCAGGAAGGCTAAGAAAATATCAGTAAGACAATGTCAAGGAGGTTATCATAGGAAAAGAGGTAATGATGGGAGAGGAAGCCAACAAGGTGATCCATGAAAGATGGTAATGAGCAGCAGTGCCAGCCAGCAGTGTTGCACTTACAAGACAAGATAATTTATCATCAGATATAGGTAAAAGTTCTTCTGGAAGATCCAAGAATTCCTTGCTAAATCAGGAAAAAACCCAAATATCAGCAAAAAAAATCACAGGTGAAGCAGGGAGCAAAACATCATTGAGCAAAACAAGGTGCTCTGAGCTCATTGTGATGGGGAGCTCCAAACTCTGCTGGTCTCCTTCATCTCTGCCTTGTGCAAAGCCCTCCACGCTGGTCTAAAATGCCTGAGGAGCTTTTAATGCAGTCCCTGCCTCTGCCAGACCTTCAACGGCAATTAGGCACCAACCCATGCAGACAGATAGGTGCTTGGTAACATTTCCAAAAGCACAAGCAGTGAATTAGATGCTTACTTATAGCAAAGCACTTCTGAAATTCAACTGAACTTCCTCCCACACTTAAAAGGCCCAAATATGCTTGGAAATCTGCTCCTTCCAGGCACACTGCTATGCCTCCAGCTAAGCACAACGTACCCGAACGAGTGTGACCAGATAGTTCTAGAGGGGCCATGTAGTCAGATGATATCTAGACTGCACTTAGACCCTGATCAGATATCTCCAACTAGAGCTTTCCCAGGCTAGTAGTAGGACACAATAGCTTGATGGGAGCAATTTCATGCTTGCTACATTTCAGACTTACAGCCATAGCCTTAGCTCCTTCTCCCTAAAAAATATGGAGCCAATATAAGGGAAAATAGATGTTATTTCTTCCTCAAGCTGCAAACGTTAGGTTAGTTTTTCATTCTCAGACTGCATCAGGATGCAATATAGGCAAGAATAACTTATTACCTCTTGGGATTGTTGGAATAATTGGAGCAAAGCCTGCTCTTTAGGAAGGACACAAGTAGCTTTTAGCCGTGGTCTGGCAGAAAAGGGTCATCTCACTTAAAACTGTAAAGAAATTCCCTTCTGGAAATGAATGCAAAGCTTAAATGAAAATCATCTTAAACCAACTGGTGTTGAAGCCAAACCTAAGTAGGCTGGGTTTTGTTAGGACGTACCCTTCCTGAGTTGTGAGCTTACAGTGGCACTGACAGGTTTTTGCCTGTTCCTTTTGGTGATGCTTCTCTATTTATTTAACATTAGCTAATTCATTCAAGTATAAGTTAAGAACCAGTGGAATATAATAAATATTTGTTGAAGTTTAGCAAATCTGTAGGACCCGTATGTATATTAATCCTCATTGTAAGTGCTGTCAGTTGCCACTTAACCTACAGTAGCTGTCTTCCAAATTTATTGTATTAAATACATATTTGAGATGACTAATTTACAGCATTAGCAGAATACATTTATGTCACATCCCATATTCCCTGCCTTTGCAGGCTCCTCACAGGGAATGCCTCAGGAACCAGGCAGCACACCCCAAAGCTGCAGTGAAATGAACACTGTGAAAGGTTCATTGACCACCGTGTAAATCAGGAGTCCCGAGAGAAGCAAACCCAAACCCTTTGGAGGAGCCAAAGCAAGAGGGCATACCCCAGCCTCCTTCTTCATGGGACCATCACAAGCCCATGTCTTTGCCTCAGCCACATGTTTTGCTGCAGGCTGCTAGAAGTCAATGACCTTCTATCTGCTGTTCCTCCAATGAATGGGCTGAGTTTAGATGTCAGGTTCAACACTTACTGAAATGCTCACAGATCATCAATGCTTAATCTACCTTTCCTCACTGAATCCACCTCAAGAAGCCAAAGGGTCCTGATCCAAAACTTGCTGCAGTCAATAAAAAGCTCATTTTGGTGCCATTGACACTGACACAGCTCTTCTAACAAGTCCAACCCCTAACAGCACATGTGGGCTTGCAATTTTAGCTTGCAGTTTTCCAGGCCATCATTTCTCCTTGATTTTTGAGCTTGAATCGAGCATGCACCACAGTGCGTGTGCAATGAGGTGTGTGCCCATTTGAAGGTAGAGGTGAGGTGTGTTGTTCTGCAGTAACGGCATGGTAACTCCATTAGAAATAATAGTAATTAGGTTGTGACTCACCTTAACACTACCACATTACATCCTAATGGCTGCTCAGTTAATTCATTTTTATTGCCTGTGTCTTGGAATGGAGTTTTGGAGTGTGCTAGTAAGGCATTGGAAAACAGGAGCGTACATGGGCTCCTGAGGTGGCCCAGCTGCATTTTGGTGCTCCTGCCTCTAGCAAAAAGATAATGAAATCAGAAGGAATTCATGCAAAGAATAGGAAATGCTGCCTTACCATGGGTCCATCAGTAACATCACCCTTGTTGAGAAGCGGCGGGACATGCCAACAGGGCTTCTGCTGCAAAGAGAAACTCAAGTGAGCTTGGAAAACTCAAGGAGGTGTTGTTGGATACAGGGAAAGCAGAGCAGCAAATGAATCATGGCCTGCTTTGTAGGGGAAGGTGACTGGAGGAGACACTCTGGCACCTAGAGAAACTGTCTGGATCTGCCCAAACTGCAGCCCCAGCGTGCCTGCTTCATTACCCCTTGGGCTATAGAGGGATGATGACCAAGCTCTTTGCTGCTGAAGCCTCCCCTCCTTTGTTTACAAGGGCAGGGCTCCTTTTATCTGTTGTCTTTGTGGCTCCTTATGACCAGTATTTGGGGACAGGGTTTTTGCAAGGTGCAAATTACCTTGCAAAGGTGCGAATTGCCTTCCTCCAGGGAGGACCTGCCCTCAGAGCAGAGTCTGCACCTTTCTGCTCTGTAGCCTGATCTAGGTCATTCCGAAGCAGTCATTTCATGCAGTGATTTTAATCTTCTGCCTTTTAGCCAATATTGTTATTTCCCCCCTCACCCCCCACTGCTTCAGATGGTGACAGGTTTTCATGTCAACATCAAATTACCCCATATTTCTAGCCCAGTTCCTGAGCCAGGACCTCTGCTGACACACGGAGTCACGCTGGTTGTCATTCTCAGCAGAGGGACCAAGACCGTGTGAGCCTGGATGAATAAATGCCTTTCTTTCCTTTAGAGGTGGTCCCTGGAGGCCAGTTTTTCAGGCAGAGGGATTTTCCACTCTGCAGGACAAACAGTGCCATTCATAGAAAAAATATGTTAATGGAAGGGAGCTTCATGCCAGCATCTCTGTGCGTGTGTATCAGCCTCGGCAGCAATGACTGTGCAGCTCCAGCAACAGGCTGCTCCAGCCAGCCAGGCTTGGAAGCTACACAAGGAGAAATGTCTGTGCTTCTGTAAACCCTAATGGAATAAAGAGCACTTTTCTTTCTCTTGTGATGTATTTCTTTTGTTTTCACCTTTCTTTCATTGCAGGCATTGAATTTACAAGGGCAGAATGTAATTTTCCTCTTAAAATAAAAGATATGTGGATTTCAAATAATTCTCCCAGCTATTTTAAGGGAGGTCAGACCTGAGGCCCAAAAACCCTTGACAGTGTCCCTGTCATGTATCCCATTAGCCAACAAAGGGTTTGATGTAAATGGACATACATCTTTTAAAAGGGCAACCTGGCTTGCAATAGCTGATAATCTCATTTTGTTGAAGGGCTTCTATCACGTTACCTTGAGGCTGAGGTCTCCAGCAGGACTTGGAGGTAGCTGCAGGTTGGTGAGGAGTTCTGCTCTGGGCTGAAGCATGGGGTCTGTGCCAAGCCCAGCAGCCACATCTCACAGGGCAGTAGAGCACAGCCATGCTCTTGAAACCTCTGCAAAGAGAGTGAGCCACTCACCCAACCACAGCTCATTTAACCCAACACAGCTTTATCCACTTCTTGGTCTTATATTGATGAGAAAAGCACCTGGAGGCAATCACAGGCAGCTCAGGAAAGACTGGGTTTGTTTTATCTGCAAGGTCAAAGAGAGCCAGGTAAGTGAGACACAGTTTCCTTGCACCACAGCTCCATCCAGGCAGCATGAGAGGTGAACTAGGCATGATGGAGTGGTGTGAGCACTGCAGGTGGTGATGAGCTTCTGATGGTGAGCTCAGCCCATGTTTGCCAACCTTGCCTACCCCTGCCACTCATCTCTCTTCCAGTGCTGTTGTGTTGGTGTTGCTTTCCCCATGTGGGATAGTGCCCTGATGTAGACAAGGAGAACTGGAGGACATTGTTGTTCAACAGGTACCAGTGATAGATCTTTACTCAGAATGGAGCCTTGTACCACCATGAAGTGATTTTCATGCCACTAATGAGATGTGTACTTTGGTCCTGTAACCTTTTCCAGTCCTGGGAGCACTATTAACAAATAGTTTTGTCCAATGTGTTCTAAAGGTATCAGTTACATTTACTGTTCTGCCAAATAGCTGTTTCTTTCCGGTTTGGCAGGGAGCATCTCATTCAGGAGAGAAGATAATTGTCTGGCTCAATAGCTGATCTATTTTCTACCCAATGATGGTTTCCCTTTTTGAAAACTGATGATCGATCAGTTACATTCAGGATCACCAGGTGTAATATGTTTACCACATAGCATATTTTTTCCAGAGTGGAAGGAATGCATTAGGCTTCGTATCATTATCAGGGGATATTTCTGATGTAAAACTGTGCTGTATTAATGAGACTACCCATCAAAATGGATGGATCAGATTAAAATAGGACAAATTGCAGGCTCCTGCTTAGAAGTCACACGGGAACCTCCAGCCTACATTATCTGTAAAATTGAAATCAAGCCCATTTTTGGCACAGACATGTTTACATTCTTATTGGAAAATACATTAAACTGTATTTAATGATATTCATGTAAAAGGTTGTCTCATGTTTTTGCTTGATGCCACCCAAGTCAACTGAACTTTGAGCTCAGGACTTTTGGATACTATTATAATTCTAATACTGATATTAACTCTGCAAGATAGGTCTGGGCATGGAAGCAAAGCCTTTCCTCTCTTCCAAATGAATCACAGTGATTTAGGAATCATTTCACCTCTTTTTGTTACGTTTCAAGTTTTACATTATGTTTTAATAAGTCTGTCATACTGTGCAGACAAAAGGATGTTCAGCTGCAGCTGTAATTAAAGGAAATCACTGCAACAGATAACATCAACTCAGCAGATTTCAATGATCTTGCTTTCCCTGCTCCAGACTCCACTGCTCCTTGCATAGTGAGCTTCATCTCCCCTAACTTCAGCTTGTAGAGGCAAGCACTAAGTCAGTCCTATGGAGTTTCACTGTAGGATAATTTGCCCCATGTTAGCTCAGCCACCTGTGTTAAGCCTATTAATTTCTTCTGTACCAGCTCTGGGAGCAAAGTGGGCAGGAGGCCGGCAATGTGTCTCCAAGCAATGGAAGAAATATCACTTCGCTATATCCCAAGAAAATCCCATGGGAGAAATATACTTTTGGGGCTCCCATTAGCATCTCTGGCTGGTATCCAGTATTTATCCTGGAATTTTGAGCTGCATTCAGCTTCTTAGACCAGACCCACCCTTGTCTTCAACCAGCATCACCTGGTTAGAGCATCCCCTGCAGATTGTGGAGGAAAACTTTCCAGTGCTACATTTCATAGGTTTAAATAGACAGCAGAGCTCCCCATTAAGATTTTATCTCTTCCTCTCCTCCCTTAGATGAGTTAAGTGTGGAAAAAATCACCTGTAGTTAAACTTAGTCCATTGGAAACCATGAATATTATATTGTCCTTTGTGCAAGAAGGGAATTAGAGATGCTTTTGGCCTTGATTTTTTCATTTGAACTTCTCTGCTTGAGCTGCACTTTCCTATTACCTCTGTGACTCTGCCTTCTTTATGTTATTAAAGGAAAAGTAATTTATGATTGCCAGTCTTGCAGTCTCTAATTATTTCTGGCTGTGCATCACCATTGTTAACTTGAGAATCCATCCTTTCTCTAACAGGATGAAAGACACTTAACCTTTTTGGGGTGAGTTACTCGTGGGTAGCCATGTATCCATCCTTGCAAGCCACTGTGTCCAGTCAGTAATGATACATTTCTGTTTTGCTGTGTTGTTTATACTTGGTTCAAGCCACATGTTGGATTTACAATGAAGATGGAACAGTCGCAGGTTGCTTGAGGATTGTGTTTAGTACCTGGGTGTTCTAAAGTATCTTGCACTGCTCATAGTCTCATTCAAGATGAGGCAGTAAAGCAGCATTCAGCATAAACTAGAATATCATAGAATATCATCATATCACTGCTGTTCTCCTTTTATTTTTTTCTCTGGATTGCTCTGGTTTTCCATTTACTTCTGGTGGGTAATGAAGGCATCTGTTCTCATCCCAACAGCTATTTGCAGCTTGCTTTCTGAGAAATGGAGTAGCACTGTGTCAGCAATTGTGATCAACTGAGAAAATCCTGCCCCGTGTTTAAGAGGCCAGGACAGTCATTGTATGCAGTAAGTTTCCATTAAAAGTCCCAAGGAATGGACGATGAATGGGAAAATTAGGTTTCTGAGATGAGTTCAGGTACCCCAGAGAGGTTTCGGAGGTGGATCTTGGGTACGAGCATCTCAAGCAGAAATGCCCTGGCCAGGTATAGTGTTCATGAAAATTAAACCCAAAAAAGGCTGGGGAAGCCCCCACCTTTCAAAGCAGAAACCCCAAAGCCACTGGGGAAACCTATTTTGTGCCAGTGAATGTGCTTTCCTCAGCCCCCATGGCCCCTCCACTGGCTCACATCGGAGTAAAAGCCTGGGCAGTGCTTTGCTGAATTCCAGATTTCATCTGTATCAATCATTTCCCCATGTACCAGCACTAAAATATGTTACCTGGCTCAAATACAGCAATCTAAGTGTTCCATGCCAAGCAACACATCTCCATCAGTGAAGCCAGACTCGCCTCCTTTTTGGGTCCAACCTCTCACTTTTCTGTAACAAGACCATTTGTAAAGCTCAGCCTCTTTTGTATCATCTTGCGGATAGACTTTATGGTAGGTGTAACTACATGCAAAGGAAGGAGTGTGGGGGGGAAACCTTTAAGTATTTTGCATTTATAGTTCTATGTAGCTTTATTGCAAAGTCAGTAAAAATCCCTGCTGATTATGTCATTGCTGAGGCAATCAGGTGCCAAAAATACTGGGTTTTATTTCATCTGAGCAATAATCATTTTCTGCCTGAACAGTAGACCTGGTTATTGTTTCTTTCCCTTATGTTTTCATTAATTAGAAGGAGGTGGAGAAGTAACAAACGACTCCCTGGATGCTGAAGTGTACATTTTTCACTGTCAGGTTATAAGAGGCAATGGGCAAAGACAATATATCCTGTCAGATGTGAGAGTACTTATTGTCAGCGTGGTTTGTAAAAATAGAAAGTGAGGTAGCTTTTCTGGATGGAGTTGAAGCTATCTATGGATGGAGTTTAATCTGACTAATTATAACTAAAGGCTTTGGCAAACAGCATCATATAGCTGCAAGAATACTGGATGGTGCCTTTTTTTTCTTATCAAGTCCGTGTGAATGTTAATGTGTGTCAGTGTAAAATCGACTTCTATTAAATCTTCTAAATTGCCATGCACTTCTTCACCCTCAATGCCTCACTTCTTCATAACAGCACCACGGAGTTACTGGTAAAAGTATTAAAACTCTTTGAAACAGTCATCTATCTTCTGGTTTACAGGAAGTGCTTCAAGTGAGGGGAAAAGAAGGAATAATTCCCGAGGAGCACTTGTCTCTTGCATGCAGCATGGAGAAGGGGGTTTCATCTGAAGCTGAATGGTTGGCCAGGCTCCATTTTATTGGGCTGCTCCCTAAATCCCACTGTGATGAAGGCAGCCCTTCCAGAGGGAATGTTCTTTCCTACTGGAGAGGCACTAAGGGATAAACCCTGCAACCTGCATGGGAGTTTTAGGGAACTCAAGGAGCTTCTCCTGACTCTGTCTTGCAGAGATGCAGCTCCTCATGTCAATACTGAGGGGTGCAGGAGACCAAGGCAGCCAAGACCCCCTGATTAACTGGGGATTCATGGACAGCCTTTGCTCCAGACAACACATGGAGATGAGCGCAGCCCTCTTTCACCCTGAGCCTTGTTCCAGCCCTGGCTGCATTGCCCTCCCCATGACCACCGCACTGTTTCCCCAGGGTCCTCTGGAAGAGCTGCCAAGCTACTGCAGAATATGAAAACAGGCAAGAAAAAACCAAGATGAAGTTTTTCTGGCATGCAAATGATGAGTTGAGCTCTGCTTTTTTTTCTGCACTGGCGAATCTTATCTTAATTGCATCAGGCTGTTTGAGATTCCCATATGCAGAGTGCTCTGTAGCCATAGCCATTCCCACCTTCCTTAACCCAAATACTTCCTTACAGCCACTACCCACCCTTTGCTTTGGCAAGGTCTGAGCAACCCATAAGAGCCAGGGACAGGCTCTTCTGCATGCTGTCTCATGTGTTTCTCAGAGCACTGGGAGAAGAACCCTCTCCATCACCACCCCTGGGTCCAACACCCTGCAGTGCAGCCAGCTTTCACAGAGGACTTTACTCATGTACAGGCAGAGTAGTGCAGGCATCTAGAAATCTAACAAGCTGAGCATTAGCAATGCAAAGAGAGAAACAAGAGAGGAAATTGGCTGTGTGAGACAGATGTGGGGTATACTGCTTGATGCATACCTGGTAAGGTGCATTTTCAAAGGTGGTGAATGGAATGGGGTAGAATAGAATGGGATAGGATAGAATAGAACTCATATGTAGTGATTGTGTATCAATCTGTGCTCTGCAGGCTAACAGCTTTACAGGTATGTCTCCCAGATACCCATCTTTAAGCCATCTCATTTTCTGTTCTAAGAACAGCATCCATGAAATCCACTCTGGATGTCCCAGGAAGAGGTTGATGTTTAGGAAACTGAAAAAACCTCTATTTTATTCTGATGATTCACTTTGCCTGTGTGAGATGGATCTGAGACCTTTTCTTAGTTTCCTTATTAACAGATAGTTACTGACTTAGAAGCAATGTTAATATGCAGTTAGAGATTAACCCAGCCAAAATCTGTCCCAGCTCTCTTGGCAGTATCAGTCCATAAATGCTATGGTAATATTTCCAGTGTAAAGCTGTGGGTATTTCACAATTTCACATCCCAGAACAACTGTGATGACTGCTGAGAGCATTTGCTTGATGGCATTGCTGCTGCTTGGATGGCTCTTGCAGATATATGTGTTTCAGGAAAAAAAAAGGAAAAGGAAAAGAGAGAAAAGAGAGGATGTAGTAAAAAGAAAATTAAAACTTATCTGAGCTGAATGGAGATTTTATCTTCCCTTCTGCCTAATCCTAAATGTGAAAGGTCAGTAATGACAGTGCGCTATGAAAAGGAAAAGGCTGTGGGGTTGGTATAAAGGAGGCTACCAGTAAATTGCAGCAGTTTTACATAAGACTGCAGCTCCAGGGTGGGGAATTAGATGATGCCAACCTGAGGGGCAGAGTCCTCACCCCTGATGTCCGGGGAATCCTGGGCTCTGGGCTTTGGAGTTGCCTTGGCACCATATGTGACGGGTTTTGAAATGAGAGATGAGGACTGAGCAAACCATGTGGCCATCAGGTTGTTCCTTGCCCAAGGACATCCCTCCTCAAACCCACACATGCCTCTGGCAGCTGCCAATCACTGTGAAGAAGCTATTTTACAGCAACAGAAATATGAAGTCTCTTGCTGCAGTTTTTATTTCCCCTGCCTGGTTCTCGGTGGCTGTTAAACACGATGGACACCGAAGGCCTGTTCCCAGAGCATGCTCAGCATTACAGCTCCCAAAGCCAGCCCTGTCTGCAGTAATAAAAGGTGATTGTTTGCAAAACTGAATATCCCCTTCCTTTGGGTCACTCTTTTAATTGACTTCATTAATAAAGCAAAGGCCTTGTTTAAACATAGCTTCATCTTCCTGGCAGAATATAAGCAGATGTCCTAAAGAAAACAACATGCACTGTTTTTAACTCAAAACTTTAATATTAAATTGCATTAACTAATAACATAAAATCCAACCATCTGGCTTTTTGGTGGGAGGACTCTAATTCCATTAGGACTTTAATAAATGTACTGCACTGTAGAGACATTTTACTTTGATAGCCTGGGCAAAAATGAGTAGCGTTTACAAGATTAGTATATGCAGCAGCCTCAGGATCTCTGCTTTGGAATGGCTTTAGATGTAGCCAAGGGGACATCACTGAAGGACAGAGATGATGTAAAAAGTACCAGCAGCAGGGGATGTATCTGGGGCTTTCACATGCCCTTGGGTGCAATGCCCTGGCACATGGATGTGCTGCTGCCCAAGGAAGGGGAGATGAGATAGCTGGTGGCTCTAGCACTAGTGGGCAGTTCAGGCTTTCATTGGGGCAGCAGAAATGATGCAGGAAAGGAGTGGATTACTCCAGACCCTGACATATTTGTCTCTCTGGTGTGACCATTGCCATCCCCAGCATGAATAGTGGCTTTCTTGGGCCTCATTCTACCTCCTGCCAGCCTTGTGTATCTGCTCTCCCAGTACATAGAATCATAGAATGGTTTGGGTTGGAAAGGACATTAAAGCTCACCCAGCTCCAACCCCTGCCATGGGCAGGGACACCTTCCACTAGAACAAGTTGCTTTAAGCCCTGTCCAACCTAGTCTTGAACACTGCCAGGGATGGGGCAGCCACAGCTTCTCTGGGCACCCTGTGCCAGCGCCTCAGCACCCTCACAGGGAACAGCTTCTGCCTAATATTTAATCTAAATCTGTGTCAGTCTAAAGCCATCCCCCCTGGTCCTATCCCTACATTCACTTGTAAAAAGTCTCTCCCCAGCTTTCTTGTTGGTTCCTTTAAGCACTGGAAGCTGCTTCAAGGTCTCCTTGGAGCCTTCTCACCTCCAAAACATCCTCAGAACCCTACTGACATGAGCAGATCCCACTTGTCATTTGAGGCAGCCCATGCTAGCTGTGAATCTGTCTGTCTGTCTGTCTATGCAAGCCCTTATGCCCACATTAGTTACTTCTTCCCTTTCAGGAAAGGAAGCACAACATAAACATCTTGTTGGCAGTGATGTCCATGCAAACTGATTGCACTAGAGGTGAAGCCTGAAATGTACCCAGCCACCAGTAAACTGAATTTCTGAACTGGTTAGTCACTGGTAGCATTAATTACTGGCAGGAAAAAGGATGCAGAGTCCCATTTTGCTCTTAGGATGTTACTAAGGTGAATTAATCTGCACATGCTGTGAGATGTAGGGGCAGTTCTGTGTCCTTCAATAGGGTTGATCAACAAACCCTGACTAATGCAGCGGGCTGATTTCTGGCACACCAAGCTGCCCGGGATGAGTAACAAATGGAAATCAGTGACAGCATTATCTTTCACTGGGAATTAACATGGGACACACAATTGTAGGTCCTTCCTTCTGCCAGTTTTGTTTTCCCCGGCTCTATTTTCTTGCAGCACACTCCTAGCAAAGAGCATCCATGCATCTTATTATTAATATTTTAAATAGAAGTTATTAATGACTTGCCTGTTTGGGTTATTTTGGACAATATGTTTTCCAGATTGGTCTTCATGCCAAGTGACCCTTGTAATCACCTTGCCTCAGTAATTACTGGAGCTTCTTTAAAAGGCATCCTCTGCCCAGAAACGTTTGTGAGTGAAAGCACATTTCTGTGGAGGTATCTTTGGAACACAAAGTCGATTTGCAAGGAGCTGCAGTGTCAGATGAAGCTTTTAAAAACTTGGATGTCTTCCAGATTTTAATTTACATGATCATTAATACTGACTTACTCCAAATATATCAATCACTTTAAAAAACACCATGTCTCATTCCCAGTTCAGGAAAGAATCCATAACCAGGTGAATGCTTAAGCACTGCGCTTAGCTTTAAGTCCTTTTGAATGGCCCAGTGTTAAGCACATTTTCCACTGAGAGAGGGTTGGAATTAAGCTTTCAAAATGCAACATCCAGACCTGGCTTGGGAGCAGATTCCCTGAGAAACCTCTGCACGGGGCACAGGTGATGCTCTGCATTGGGCACAGGTGATGCTCTGCACCCTACAGCCCCCAAAATCTGAGCCTGAGCCACCTCGGAGCCAACACGTGGGTTTCCAACAGCCTGTTTGTGTTTTGACACACTGCTACAACAGAGTGGATTTAGGTCCTTTCCTTAATGCTCCTTATTATCAGCTGAAATAACATTTCCCTCTGCTGCCAGCACTTGCACAGCACGGTATTACCATCAGCTGGGAAACCCCTGCAATCCTTTTAACCTGGCGAAGGATGAACCTGTTTTATTTCAGACGTGGAAAGCTATAATAAAGCCATCCAGAAAATGACAGGTTACAGGGCTCTGTGATTTGGAAACCGTTTCTATTAAGTTGCTTTCTTGTCTCGTGGAGGGATGCTGATACTTACATTGGGACCCAGCCGAGCCCTCGAGCACACTGCTGTGAGAGCAGCTAATGCCCCGTCTCTCATGATCCTTGTACTTCTGGCTGTTAATGTCATTTCTCTGTAACACGTTGTAAAATAAACACCCTTTGGGTTTTCTACGTAAATCCACAATACAAAAGGGGAGTTGACTTGAATTGCCCAGCTGAATCATTAGAAAATGAATGCTTTGGAGGGGAAAAAAGGAGAGAAGTATTACATTAGTGATCCCCCAGCTTGTCTTTGTGTCTTTTCTCTTTCAGAAATCTCTCATGTTGCTGCTGTCTGCATTTTTCTCACAGTATTGATACTTGAAATAAGGCATAAATAACCTCCCTTTCTATTCTTAAGCCTTCGATCCTGGATCACTCCAAGCCTCTTGCCGATAAGACCATTTTCAGCATCCGCTGGCCTGGAAGTAGCCAGCAATGGTCAATGAGCTCAGGAAAAGGTCTGAATATTTGCCCTGTCACCATTCAGGATGTGCTGTCATCCCACCAGGCATTTCATCAGTCTTCATCCACGTGGACAACAGGGATTTTTCTATCCAGAGATAAGCAGTCATGGGATGTGCATTTTGGGGCTCTGATGTAAATCAGTGCATCCCAGAACTGCCCACGTAAATAGCTAGTTTGACATTAATTGATCTTTCTTCTGCTCATACACACAAAGGTTTCCATTTGCAGTAAGGTCACTAGTAAAGGTATAAAACTGATGATATACAAAAGGGGAAAAGGGAGTTATGTGGTCCAAGCCCATCCCCATTTTACTGCTGCCCACCCTTTCTGGTGTTTATGTGGAGCTCCCACAGATGCTGTTAGCCCTTCCAATGAGATGACTGCAGAATGATTGCTTTTCAAGGTCAACAATTTCAGTTTCACCACTCTTTCTCCAAAAGGACAAGAGAACAGCAGGTAGGGCAGGTAGGCAGAGATGCATAGATTAAGCAACATGATCAGCTGTTAATTAAAGTCCTCTAGGAGGAGGAAGAAATGACTTAACCCTTCCCATCATCACTGGGCAAAGCCACTTATCAGGGGCAGAGTGAATTGTACCTTTCCTTCCCTCTTATTCCTGTGTGTCAAAGCCTCTTATTCCCTTGCAGTCCCCATCAAAGCGTCTCATGTGTTCTGCTCCTCAGTTTTCATTAGAAGCTCTCAGACAGACACTTAATCCTTACTCAGTATTTCCTGACCAGTTCAGTGTGCAATTTGGTCTCCTCTTCCCTTTTGGCAGTGGAACAGCAGAATCACAGATTATGTATATATATACACAGCGTGTATGTGTGTATATATATATATGTATCAAAATGTATATATTTATAAATAAAATAAGTACAACAGGAGGAGCAAAAAGACACAGGCCCATTCAGGGTGCTTCCAGCAACTCCCTGAATCCTATATTACATTTCTGCCCTATGTCTTATCTCCCCACTGCTCCCAGCCTGACACTGGAGACTTCTGAGGACTCCTCAGGTCCTTCAGCTCAGGAGGAAGAAATCCAGAGAGCTGTAGCTAGCAGAAAGCATTGCATCTCTCTTGGGTAAAGTACTGCAGACTTACAGCAGGTGTTGTGACCTTCTTGCAGACTGAATTTACACCCTTCTCTCTGGATGGACCGGTCACAGCTTCATTTCTGCATGGCTTTCAGGTTTTCCCTCTGTTTTCCATCCTGCTTTCTTTGGATTGTTCTTTAACTGGAGAAACAAGGCAGAGCTCTTGTCTGGGTGGTGTAGCAGCCTGGAAAGCAACCAAGAGGAATAGTCCATAACCAAAGAGAGAGGAAAGAGGAGGCTCAGGGTCTTGTTGGAATTAGGACAAGTGATTTATGGAGCAGGGAAGGACAGGGAGAAGGATGAGCTACTTTTCTCCCACTCAGAGGCAATGAGGGAGGTGCTGTAGCTGTTAGGAGGAGGTAGGTTTCCCTTCTTGCTTTTATTTGGCCTTTAATCCCCAACACCTGGGCTCCTTTCATGACAGGTTCCTGTTCCTGTGCATAGGGGCAGCTTTTGTGTGATGAACTCACAGGATCAAGCAGTAGAGCAGGATGCGTTTTATTCTCTCTATAAACCCCACAGGAAACTCATCGCATGGGCTGCCTACAGTGATGCTGAGAAACCATTTCAAACCGCTGTGATTTATCTGCCTGAGAAGACCACTGTGCTTTGGTTCAACTAGCATCGGGGCAGTAAATTAATCCTGCAATGCTCCTGTCCAAACTTACATCGATTCAGATTTTGTTGAAAATCATCCATTAGGCAAGAATTACTACCAGTGTTAGTGGCAATGCTGTAGTGTCATTAATTGGAATTAATGGATGGGTAGTTTTTATAAGAGATTTGAATGAAGGCAATATTCCTTTCAAAAGCCACTTTATTAGAAATTTGCTTGCCAGCTGTAAAAGGCAATGCCACAACAAGCCTTTCCCCAGTGCTTTATCCCTGGCTTGATGTGGTTTTAATTAAGGAAAAGCAAAGCACTTGGAAGTGTTTTTGTTCAACATAAAAATAGCCATAGAAGGGGTAGCTATTTATTGACTGCAAAATGGGGAGCTGGGACCAAGAAAGGCTGGGATGGGTCGCAGCATCCTGGTCCCTGTTTATTTACTGGACCCTGAGTATTCCCTGTCTTCTGGGTATTTGCAAGTGCTGCAGGTAATTTTTGGTGCCTTCTGAATCGTTACATTCCCACACTTCTCAGGTGTGGAACAGGTTATAACCCTGGAGGGTTAATACTGGAGCTGCTGGAATAGCCCCACTCCTGGCTGAACTGTTTTAGAGTGACCCGTTTCCTGCCCTTTCCAAAGAGGAATAAAACAGAAGAAGAGACAAACTGATGATGCTCCACTGAAGTCAGAGGGGCTCTCCTGATCCGTGATGTGTGAAGATCTTCTGTCCTGCCCTTCTCATCTCATGGGGATACAAGTGCTGTTTTATATGCCTCTTCCATGACATTTGGAGTGTTTCACCAAGGCAGGATAAGACTGGTGCTCTCTCTTTACACTTGAGGAGGCAGAGGTAGAGGAGGTTAAAGGTCTTCCTCGAGACCACAGAACAGGAGCTCACCAACCTTATTGCAATAAAAATCACCCTCCCACCAAGAGAATAGGTGAAGGTTCCCTATAGCATTTACTTTAGCTTTTAAACAAAGCCAGATATTGTTTTCTTAACTGTTTCAATGCTACCACAGCTACTTGCTGTCTGCCCTTGCCTCTCTTTTCATCTGGGGCTTATTGATCCACTCACATCTCCCATGAAAAAACCTCCATTGGTGCAGCATCAGCATCCTGCACCTGACACTGGCAGTAGGAACGCACGTGTGCTTTGCATGACCTGTGTGCAAGGATGCTTTGTCTGTGTTTCTTTTAAACGTGGGGGGTTGTTGTGTGTTTGAAATGGCAAAGACTGAAATGAGTGCATCAGGGTCTTGCAAAAGTCACAGTAACAGGGTTAAGGCAGAGGTAAGGATAGCCTGTATTAAGCCATGTGTATGCACATGGGGAAATTGCACTTTAAAGCAGTTAAAGAAGTTTGCTCATCATTTAGGCAGATGGCTCATACAAAGAGAGTGCTCACACCTCGGGTCCCTGACCTGTGGAGCTCACCTGGAGCAGCGGTCCCCAAGCTCCTGCCTGCAAGGGATGGGGAACGGCTGCTGCACATCAGTGTGCTGTCAGAAACCCTTTGCTGTCAGAAACCCATCGCAGTCATGGTCAAGGACGTTCCATACAGCCAAGCCTACTTGGAAATGATCTCATTCCCTTTCTCTTCCTACATCCCTCTAGTTTGCCTCTCCAAACAACCTTGTTTTCCCCCAAAGCCTATACACAAATGTACGTTCTAGGAAACAGCAAGGAGCAAACCACAGCACATCCCTTCAGATCACAGAAATCTCAGTTCCTGTTGTTAGAAACAGGGGCTGGGGCCAGTTTCTGCAAGCATATTGTGGGCATCACATGCAGAAGGGGCACAAAGGACACATTGACTGTCCTTGGATGATGTGGTGGATGCAGGGGATGCAGGGCTTGGGTACCCACAGGCAGGGCTGTCCCTGCCTGCTCCTCCCCTGTGCCACTGAACGTGACCCTTTGCACAAGAGCTGGGCAGGTTTCAGAAAGCCAAGGGGAAGCACAACAGGAATGAAATGGGGGTTGTATGATCAGAATCCTAATTAAGGAGAAACTATTGGAAATATGCCATATTAGAAACGCTATTACGATTAATAGTGACAATACCACTCTGGGGAAATAGGCAAATTTACACAGTAGCTATACATAAAATTTACTTTAGCATAGTCCTCTCCCTGCCTTGTTTGCACACTGTAATAACAAATTGCTTGTATACTGTATGATGGTATTCTTTTTATATTTAAATATTTGAGCCAGCTATTCATTTTGCAAGGAGAGAAAAGCATAAGGAGGTCTTGGAGCTATAGAGCAAAGTAAGAGATGTGCTCTGATATATTTAGCAAAAGATATTGTTTAAAACATTAAAAAACCCCAAGTATATGTGGATAGGGAAGTAAATGCAGTAAGGAAGATCTTAGTTTGGGATTTCCCCAGCAAGAAATAAGAGATCATGTGTGTAAGATGTGCAACTGTCAGTCATGGTGCCACGTTTGCAAAGTGGTTTTATCCTTCAATTACTCAGTATCCTTGTTAAGAGGGAAGGGTATCAGTGAAGTCTTTAGATAGTATTTGCACATGTAGCAATGAAAAGTACTTTTTGGTGGCAAAAATGACAAAATCATTTGCTGTTGCTGGTTCTTTGTGCCATTTAACTGGATCATTGCCCTGTCAGACAAAGCAGGCAACACATTTTGTATATGGTTACATTTATACACAGACATGTATGTTTCTATACCTATGCAGTATATGCTATGCGCATATCCCTTTCTCTCACTTTCTTTTCTGTCTCCTTGTATACCCATATGTGCATGCAGAGAGGAAGGTGATGTGGACAATGATGCTCGGTCATCATTAGTATGGGATAGCTGTGGAGCTCTCTGCTTCCATGTGTAATTAAAAGCTGTTCCGTGCTTTGAGCTGTCAGAGCTAGGAAAGGTTTCATTGGCAAGCAGTCCTGCAGCACCCAGTGAGCCAGAGGGCAATGGGGACCCCTGCTGCATCCACACCATGTGGAGCTCCCAGGATGTGCCAGGAAGGATGTTCAGCCCTGCACCAGGATGAGATACTGGACTGGATTTGGTTCTGTGCTGCACCAGCATGAGTAGGGATGTGCAGGAAGATCCTTGGCTCCAAATGCTGTGCTCCAGACCAGTGCTGGGGTAACCGAATTTCTTCCAAATAGTGATATTGGTTGAGAAAGAAAAGAGAAAGAAGGATTTCTATACACAGAAAAAGGAATTGGAGGAGAAAACAGCTGGAAGCTACACCACAGTGCAGGCACAAGCAAACGGATTGCCAGGGCTTGTCCTTGGGATTAGCTTTATCCCATATAACCAGCTTCATGGATGCTGCTTTCACCTGGAAAGGACACAAGATAGACTCTAGACCCTTTGAAAGGATAAAAGGATTACCTATTGCATCCAGAGGTCCTGGGGCTCACTGCTGACACATGCCAGCACTACTGAGCACAAACCCTTTCCCAGCCCCACATGAGGAGCAGCCCCAGCAGGGTCATGGTGCTGCATTCACATACCAAACTATTAGTCACACGAAAACTGATCTTCCCTCTCCCTTGGGTTGTTAGGGGACATCCCCTTACCAAAATACAGCCAAGAATGCAGTGCTGCATTAATGCTCATTGGAAATGCAGGACAGATCCCCAGCTGGTGTAAGCTGTCAGAGCTCCCTGAAGCCTACAAAGGTTTCATCATTTGGATCAGCTATAGATTGCTCCAAAGGCTTTAAAATCAACAATTCGCAACACTGGTACAATGCCTGTAACTGATCATTCTCAGGACACCCACCTTCTTATTTAATAAAGCTTTCAAGTCTCTTTGTGTTTTATTCATAGGAGCAGTAAAAAATCCAAGGACCCGGTATAAAGACTCATTTATTCTCTTCTACATGGCACTATAAATTTACACTGCATTTGCAAACTAAGAGCCCATATCTTAGGGCAAACCAGAGCTCCAAAGTGAGAGCGAGAATGGCTTTCAAAAGGCCAATCTGTCCCAACTAGAGATTGTGTCGAGAGCTAAATTTACAGCCACAAACCCTGAAAATGAGAAATTAGATCTAGGGTTTGGTTTTATTGTTGGAGCTGGTCTGGTCTTTACTAGTTTGCAAACACAGAGCTGTTTCTGCATTCATCCCTCCAATGCATAAATATAATACATAATACATGAGGGGAAATGGGGCTAGAGATGCAATATATGGGGCACACTGAATGCCCTAGGCCATTGCATGTTGGATGTATCCCTTGTATCCCATGCATAACAGCGGCATGCTGGAGAAGTCATGCTCTCCATGCTGTAAATACACTGGGGTGGCTTAAAACCCTCTGCATGTCTATTCCTTGTCTTCTTGCCTCCCTTCATTTTAAGTCCCCAGAGAGTATGACCCAGGAGCCACGTGTACCAGCACTGGGATCTTCAAAGGGATCAGCACCCAGCTCTGCTTAGCTCCCTCCTGTCTTCAGCTCCCTAATGGGCAAGGAGGCTGTTTCCAGCTGACCTGACCGATGGAGCCACTGATTCCCCATTCTGGTCCTGGCTGCCCTTTCTGCCCATTGACAACCCTGCTACATCCATGAAATTCCCCCAGTCCCTGCTGCTCCCAGCTCTCCCCTTCAGCTCGTTCAAGTGAGCCACAAAATGGCACAAATCCAATGTGATCAAATGCTTTCTTAGTGTCAGTCTTTTCTTTCAAAGGACAGAAAGGAAAGGGTATGGTGTGATATTTATGAGCCTGTCAAGCTCGCTGCTCTCACCAGAAAGTGCTCTCAGGTTTCCTTCCTCACTGGGGAAGGGACAGAGCAAGTGCTGGGGAAGGGCAGCTGCATTCATGGGGACAGCATTATCATAGAATCATAGAATAGAATCATAGAATGGTTGGGTTGGAAAGGACCTTAAGATCATCCAGTTCCAACCCCCTGCCATGGGCAGGGACACCTCACACTAAACCATATCACCCAAGGCTCTGTCCAACCTGGCCTTGAACACTGCCAGGGATGGAGCACTCACAGCTTCCCTGGGCAACCCATTCCAGTGCCTCACCACCCTCACAGTAAAGGATTTCTTCCTTATATCCAATCTAAACCTCTGCTGTTTAAGTTTTGACCCATTACCCCTTGTCCTGTCACTACAGTCCCTAATGAACAGTCCATCCCCAGCATCCCTATAGCTCCCCTTCAGATACTGGAAAGCTGCTATGAGGTCTCTACACAGCTTCTCTTCTCCAGGCTGAACAGCCCCAACTTTCTCAGCCTGTCTTCATACTGGAGGTATCATCCTCTTGGCCCTCCTCTGGACTTGCTCCAACACTATCATCTGCAAGGCACCTTCCTGTTCATAATGGGCATGGTGTCATCATGCAGAGTTCTCCCCACTGCCAGCCTGGCCCCAAGCTGCAAACTGGAGGGTGTTTGTGAGCAGAAAGGGTCTGGGGATGCAGCAAGGACCATTCTTACCTTGAGTTCAACCAGGGCACTCAAGCATCTTTCTGCAGGGCAGGAGAGGGTCTGAATTTTGTCCTGGCAGCCTCTTTTCCCCAGTTCCTCAGAGGACAAGTGAAATGTCTCCTATTGGCTTTCTTTTTGAATGTAATGTGTCACATACACTTGAGAAAACATGATCCTTCATGCTTCGGTGGAAAGGTGGTAGAGTGTGTGTTGGGCTGTACCTCCCCATTTGGTGAGTATACAAGCCCTTGCTATAAACCAACATGCTTAAATCTGTTCAGAACTGGGGAAAATACTGTTTGCTGCTTCTCATCTGTGTGCAAACAGTTTGCCTTGTTGCTTCCCTGCAGGAAAATGATTGAAGCAAATTATAAGTGGTGCTTCTAACACCGAAGGCCAGATCCTCATCAGCTGCACGTCAGTGCAATTCCTTTGCCTTAAATACACATTTCTAACTGCTGAGGAGCCTCCAAAATGAGAAGACTGTAATTACAGCTGTATTATAATGCCTCTTGTCACGTCAAATGGAGGGCTATTGACAGCGAGCAGAGACCTGAGAAACACTGATAAGAATGAACTGCAAGTCCAGTTCTCCGATGTGATTCCCCACAAGCCATGATTTATGAGTCCCAATTAGCTTCAGGAGGAATGGGTCGAGGGTGGCTTTTCTTGGAGAGCCGTGCCAGGAAGGTGCCAATAGCATAGGTGTTTCTGAGTGGTATCTGACCCAACATTGATCTTTCAGGGTCACAGATGTCCTCCGAAAGATTTCCTTTAGGCTCAAGGAGAGTGGCATAATTTGCTATTGTGATGGTTGTCCTGCTTGCTCCTCACCTGAGGAAAAACAGACACTCCTTTAGGGCCATTGCTAGGAGACATCGAAGCCTCCCCTTGACCATTTTGATCCATCCTTTACTTTCCATGCCCTCCGGGAAGGTGGAAGGAGCAGGGTTTTGAGCAGTTCTGTTGGGCTTTTTGCCTAAGAGCCTGTAGATGTGCTGGATCTGTTGGCCAGCTGAGGCACACTGATCTGGCATTTCACAGGGAGATCAGGATCTCATGCCTTTGGTCCATGGTGGGAGCTCACAGCTCCTCCTCTTAGGTTACCAGTGATGTTGAATCTCTTCAATTATAGAGGCAAATGAGATTTTTCAGAGACAATTAAATTAGCAGTTCTCTAGTTTGAATGAAGAGGATGATGGCAAGAAATGTGTGATAGTGGTGACCTTGGACACTGAGATTTTCCTCTCTTTTCACCCAAAACTGTCTGAAATGCTTGGCCTTGGTTTACACCTCAAGGTTTTTCTTTTCTCCTCCATTTTTAAGAAAAAGGGCAGCCAAGCCTCAGCTCTTACAGGCCAGAGAAGTAATAACTTGTCATTTGAAATAGGTTTATGAGCTAAGATTAGTGACCCTTTCTGTATTGTACATGCGCTTAGGGGGAAAGGCTCGACTTCATGCAACAGCAGCGAAAAGGCTCACATTCATTTCAACAGAGCTGGCACTGTACTGTTAGAGGGAAAAACCCAAAACAAGGAGAAGAGAGCCTAACCAGTTATTCAGCACGTGACCGTGCTGAGAAGACAGTCTCAGAAACACTAAGGGCAAAATTCCAGGCTTTATTAATGCTATCATGCTTTCCCTAAAAGGATAATCAATGTACCCAAAGACTTGGAATCAGTATTTGTCCTTCTCAAGCAGGGTATAGTAAAGAAATATTCCCCAAAGCACACACTTCTGGGGTTTTGTTTTGTTGCAGAACATTACAGTCAACTGCAGAATGTCTCTGATAATGAGGAGAAATAAGTGCAAAGCCTACAGTGGGCTATCCTATAGAGGAAGTGAAATGTGCTTGGTAACAAAAGTTCAGCCCCAAGTAGACCTGACCTCATGATCTTCTAAATGTATGGCAAAGACTTTATCCACTAGATTTAGGTTAACAGTTTTGGGAATTTGCAGGTGTTAAATTAACCACGAGAGACGTTTTCCAAAGTGCAGCAGAAACACTGAGCCTGATGAGGAATAATAATTAAAAATGGAATTGAAGGGCTATAGAGTTTAAGGAAAAGTATGTGGCTCTCTCATATGAAAGTGGCTCGTACTCAGGAAATAGGTCTGATGTTGTGTGATACCTCAGGGCAGTAGATCAGGTAAAACTTGTTAAGCTCCAGCAGAGACCTGGCCATGGCCCATCTGCCAAGCAGAGACTGACTTCAACCAATAGATATGAAATCTGGACAGCCCATAAATGCCAGCCACTGCACTTTAAGTAAGAGGAGTGGGCTCTCCATGTATGTCTCCATCCCACAGCACAATTTTGCTGCAGTTCGGGCAGATCTAAAGCTTTAACTTCTGCCTCCTTCCTCGGAGTCTTCACACAGAGCAGGGAATAAGCCCTGATGCCTCTTAGCTAGTTACTTGTTGACCCATTGACCTGGTTTCTAGGTTCACTACACATACACGTAATCAAATGCTGGTTTAGTTCAAGCACAAAACCTAAAGTATATAAACCCCCCAAAATCATTACTCATTTATTTCTCTCATCCACACAGCCTTCTTGTTTTCCAGCTGTGCCACTTCCCAGAAGCATGCTCAGCATGAGAGATTACATATCTATGCAAGTCTGGCCAAGATTTAGGCTTACAGATAATGCCCAGTGCTATCAGCTGAGCTGTAGCTCTACATGTGTAATTACTGATTTAGCAGGAGTAAGAATGGATAGAGTTTTTCTTGCTCTCAGCTCCTTGCTTAGTTCCTTCAAAACCATCAGACTAAGGCAGTTCCAGGAGCCTGAAGCCAGGGGGGTTGTTAGTAACCCATGTTTTTGAGGAGTATGGGGCATAAACACAGCCAGGGCTACAGGGGAGAAGTTCAGCATTTGTCCTCTCAATGGGAAGAGCCATCTCCTTTGAGCTGCTTGAAACTATACTGGACAAAACTAGAAGATGAACTAGTGGGAATGGTGCTTGGAGGCACCAGGTCAGTCTCCAATGTCCATGATTCACATAGCTCCAGTACATAACAGTGTCCTGTTCCTGGCAATCACTCAGTAAGGATATTGGAAGTAGCCTGGTTATTGAAAACATAATTACTACATAATTTGCAGCTGTAAATTCTCGTGATAACCCTGTCCCTTACAGAGGGGAAGAAATAACCTGGTATTTTATTTACCCTGTCAACACGTGGAACTTGCCTTACAGTGTAATTACATGGTCAGTAGTTACATGGCTCTCTGGTTGATGGTGTCCTGTAAACAAATAAAGACCCACAAATCCCACCTGTGGGGATTCAGGCACTACATAAAACTGACATGATTTTTAAAGCCTCTTCAGTGTGTGCAATACTGCACCCATGAAACTATGTGCCCAACCTTGCCCTTTGCTCCTAGGTGTGTGTGGAGCATATGTGCCATGCAAATAGCTCTTCCTTGCAACAGCACCTAATCTACATGGTCTATACCTCAGGTATTCAGTCACCATTACAGCATCACCTTCAAGACCAAGTTTAGCTCAGCATCATTCTTACATATCTATACCTATATTATAGAATTATAGCACCATTTAGGCTGGACAAGACCCTTAAGATCACCAAATCCAAAATTTGGTGTGTATTACACACACAGTTCATTTAGAGCAAGACAACACCCTACCTAGGTTATCCAATTTACTGATGGAGAACAGTGTAGCTCCCTTATGGCTCCCAGTAGCACAGAAACTCATAGTAGAATTAAGATCAGGAGCTGAGTTTCTAGAAGCCAAATCTAACACCCTGACCCCTAAATCCAATCTGTTTTCTCTGCTGGGTTATCACTTGTGGCCACTCCACTCCCTGCTTCTGAAATCTGCTTCATTGCACACCCTGGGAATAGGCAGTGGGGAGCAGGGGGAAAGCTGAGATGAATGTGAAGAGCTTTCTTGCTTTGTTTATTTGTATGACCTTAAAGATGATGCCCGTGCATAATGTTGAACATGACGGAGAGAAGCTGACAGGGCAGTAAGTCCTGGCTACCGCAGAGCAAAACCAAAATTACATAAAAATACCAATTGTAAAATTACTAAAATCCATTAGCTTAATTAGCACCATTAATCAAGGCAGAACATTTGATACGTCATGTACTTTCACAAGAGATAAATGTGCCTTTGATGGAAACCCAGCAGGTTGCCTTGCTTTTGGATCTGCCTGGATGTGGAGGTGAGGCTCTGCAGGGCACAGGGCATGCACACAGCTTGGGGTGAATGCCATCCTCCAAGCAGGGATCCAGCTCAGTGGAGAATTGGCACCGTATTTGACCAAATCTGGCCAGGTTTTAATGGTGTCAGGTCCATCTGCAGGAGTGTGAAACTGCCTAAAGAGCTACACTCATGCAATATCATCCCCTGGTTTTGACTGGTTTCGAAACAAGTTTAGCAAGGATATAGCAAGGATATTAATAATTCCTGTAGCAACTACAATAAGAAATTCCAAGACTGTGCTACACTTTCTTACTCCAGGTTCATTGAGCTCTTGCTTTTGTTTCCTAGGGGAATCTCTGGGGAGAGCAGTATTCCTCTATCTGTAAACCCTTCCAAGGAGAAACACTAGAGAGAGCTTGGTAGCACTCAGCAACACATCTACAGGCAACCCATTCCCAAGATCATGTCTGTCTTGGGGGGTACTCCAAGCTCTCATCTTTCTTTTTGTCTCTAGGTTCATGTTTTTGCAGTCCATCAGGTCTCCAGTGTGCAGTTCAGGGCATCCATGATTACTGCAGGACTTTCTCCCCTTCACATCAGGACTCAGTTGTTGCTCATTCCCAAGCCGTGGCAATAATTGAATCTTCTCTTCTGTTCCTTGTAACAGGACCCAGCTACAAAGGCTAAATGCTTTATTCCCAAGAAAAGCCTGAGAGATAAAATTCACCAGCAGTGGAAGCACAATACAGATCTTGGTAAGAGAAATAAATGTCCCTTCAGTCCACCACTATCTTTCCAGCACTTTATCTGCAATGAACCCAAACACAGTCCTCAGCTATTTGTATTGCTAAATATAATAAAAGAGAAGTCAGCAGTTTCTGAGGGATACACTTCCATAAAAAACAGTTCGATGGCATTTTCTGCATTAAAGACATTATTCAAGGGCTCTTCTCCTTTCTCATATCCAGTTTCTGCTGGGTATACATGTGGCTGAAGCTTCGCTCAACACATAAGGCTGTCACTGAACTGCAAAACACTTACTCCAATGGACAAGCTGGAGTTGGATTTGTTAATATAATTCCAGGCTATCCTGGACAGTAATTGTCTGCATAGTGATTGGGAAAGGAAGAATTGACTGAGAGCAATTTTGGCTCATTGCTTACTTGCCTTTTTATTTCCCTGACCAGTAGATGGTTCAAATGGATCTGCAAACCACTGCTGGCAGACAGCAGCACTCAGAGAGATAGGTCAGTTTTGGCCTGTGCTTTGCAGCTTGATGTAACACTGCAATGAGAAAGTAATCAGAAATAGGGATAGTTGATTGTAAGCCTTAATTAACTATTCATTAAATTTTATTAACCCACAAGTAAAACTGACTGTACCAAGCAATGAATAAAAGGGCTGCAGTCAAAGCAGTTCATGTATCACTCATTTTTATGTGGGAAGAAGGCTCATGATTTCCTTGAGATGGCCAATATGTAAAGACTCCTCCTTGCTAAATCAGTCTGGCCATTTTCCTACATGCCACTGATAAGGAAGTATTTACGAATTTATTCCTAAATTCAAAGTCTACTTCAGGCCTCAATTTACTGTCGTAATTATATCACTGGCTCAATTAGTCCCCAATAAAAATGTTATGCTATTGTACCAAAGAAATGTAGTACCTTTGAAGTAAATGGATTCACTTGCAGAGTAAGAAATCTTCCTCTTTATTGTGTTTTCTCGTCTACTACTTACAGCCACCCTTGTCTCAAATTGCGCTTTTTATTCTATTCCTCGCAAGTGCAGGTTGTGCCTGAGATCCGGATGCTCCCATAGGGTGAAATACTCCTCGCTAGCCTTGGGGCTGCATTGGGAAGCTTTGTGGTAACTTTACCTTTGCCAGCCTCATTTGCATGATGATTTGCATGCACTGCCTCCAATGTTTGCTCTATCACACAAAGGCTAGTGGGTCTGTAGGTTTTTTCTCTACTTACCTGCTTTGTTTCCTTCTTGCCAGTGATGGGACCGTGCTATGAGCTGTAAGGAAAAATGGCTTTATCTTTTGTCCTATAGATTTTCTCCTGTTGCATTTGACAAACACTGGCAGTGCCCCCAGCCTCAATCTACCTCCCCCAAACCAGTGGGGACCACACAGAAAAACAGTCCCTGGGATCCCTGCAGAGAAATTGCTGCAGGATCTCAGGTTTACCCATCCACAGTGTTTGGGTTGGGGAAGGGGGAAATGCAGAGCAGCAATGGATGCAAAGTCCTTGTCTTGGAGCATTCACCCTCCAGACAGGGCAGGAAAATGGTCAAATTGGACAAGCGATGTGTCAGAGGGATGAGGTAATAGCACAGCAAGGAGAATTTGGCAGGAAATCTATGAGCTGGCCAGACAGCACAGGACAGAGATCCGTCTAAGAAATGGGAATGCATTGCCATGAGCAGGATTGTTGTGGACTCGGAGCTCTTTCAGACGTCATTTGGCATCACTGCCTGTCCTCACTTCGGCAAGCCTCCGGGTTTCGTTTGCAGACTCAGGAACTAAAGAACAGTCCAACTATTCATCCAGAAAGTTGTTCAATGCATCTTTGATTGACTTGTATATACACGATAGCAAGAACCCCTCCAGACCAGAATCAGGCTCAAAAAACAACAGTAAAACTTGCACTTCCTGAGAACTTCCTCCAAATCCAGAGCTCTGAGTTGGGTGACCTTGGAAGGATGTCCCTGTGACAGCCACTATCCTGAGATCTGCAATGAGCCCCCTAAAAGGTGATCCTTCCCCACAGAATCACATCCTAATTCTGGCAAATGATGGCTGATTGCACAGCCACAGGATGTGACAGGTACCACACTGCATCTTATCTGCATCTTCTCTCTTGCAAACACATCTGCCTGCAGTACAATGCGTTTCAGGGTTGAATGACAAGGTCAGCATCACCAGTTTCCTCCAGGTTTCAGCAGGGTATGCCACAGAACACCAAGCCCACATTCCTTGTGCTCTCTGTATAGTCAATCCAGTCACATTCCCAGGCTTGCCCGGGTTTCTAGTTTATCTGTGCTTGGAGATGACGTGCCAATGGGTATCTTGGGTCTGTTCTCAGAGAGAGCTTCAGCCAACTTCTGCTGTTGAACAGAAAGTTAACCCTACAGAAAACAGGGCTGAAGTCCCAGCTTATCCCTAAGAAAGTCCATTAAAAATGGTCCACAGGTTTATCCACTGGCAATGAAGCTCTCATGAGGGAAAAGCTCCATGTGCAAGCGCACAGTATGTGAGATTAATGCTTCCTCCATTCTATTCCTCAAAACCAACATATTTGACACTGAACATTAAAAACTCTAAATATTTTAAGCCTGGAGAATGTTCTTCATCTCCTTTTCATGTCTTTAAGGTAGATGAGATTATTGGAGCTTGCCGTTTTCCCTCACCTCAAATGAAAAATGCCCAAACCAAAGTCAGAAGAAAGTGAATTTTCTCTGCATATACTGTTTTCTTAACGTCTGGCTTATTTATTTTAGCTGACAGTCTCTGTGCCCGGGCCCGTGGCTGCTCATTCTGTGCAACCTGTATTTATCCAGGTGGTTTTGTGCCTATTAAAATAGGGAATGTAGCAAAATTAATGTATCTTTTACAGCAGAACTGAATTTATTGGTCTCACCACGCAAATGAATTTAGCGCTCCCAGCTCTCCCATGCTGGACAATAAAGACATGGAATGAAACTGCCACACAAAGCTTTGACAAAACTCACAGTTGTATGAAAAAGGAGTAAAAAGGGCCATAGGTAATTTACCACCCGAACTGAAGCAGCCTTTTATGCCAGTGGTGCACCAGTGATGCCATGAAAGGGATTTCCACCCATTGACCAAAAAACCTACCTGGTGGGAGTAAATGGAAATGCAGAATGGAAAACAAACACAATCCCAAACAGATTTACCTTAATTTTCTTCACCTTGCAAAATGAATCTGGGTCATAAAGCAGACAACAGGGCTGGTGCAAGGCAGCATCCTTCACCCTCACGCACTCATGTGCCAACAGTGTGCTGGTTGGAGCCAAAGGATGCTGCGCACGGAGGTTCAGCAATGGTGGAAACCACAGCTCAGAGGAAGCAGAGGTTGTTCTGCCTTCGATCTGGTCCCACCCCAGGAAGAATTAAACCAGCACATCCTCCAGATCAATATATAATCTACATGTTGGTCCCCACCTCTCTGCACCTTTCTTTTAATGTTTCCTAAATATAAAAAGAATCAAATATCTACTGTAAAAAAATAAAAAAGCAAAACCAAAACCAACAAAATATTCTTTTCTGTTGGGGTTGATCGGGCAGCGGGTGCTGGAAGATTTATCTTGGCAGTAAAGCTGGAAAATGGCTATAAACCTGAGCAGAGTGCCTCTGCGCCTGGGTCCGAGGGAGGCTAATTGTTTGTTTGTTCTCCGTGTTTATGGGTTATCTGTGGCTCAGCTGACAGGAAACCTAAACCTGAAGGAAAAAGCACATCAATCACCATTATCTGCCTTCTGTGCACGCACTAAAAGTGAAGCCAGGCATAGGGGTGGCTCACACACCCAACCCATCGCGATGCCTTGCTCCGTTATGCACCATGGATGCAGGGGAAGGAGATAAGGAAAAACATGGCCTCACTACCATTGAGTTCATCTCTTTCCTGAGCCCATCACTGTGGTGAGGACATTGGTGCTGGTGAGACAAGGAAAACAGCAGTAAGTTTTTTTCCTATTGCCCTCAGAATAAAGAAGATTTATGTAAAATGATGTGCAAGTGCCATAAGCTTTGGAATTCCCTTGGGATTGCACACCAGTGGTTTCTTTTACCCGAAATGTGCTTGGCTGATGGAGTGAGATCCATAGATCAGTGTTTTTAGAGCATGATAAGCATTAGTGCAGTCAGAGGTGTGCCAACTGCTGTCCTAGGGACATTGCTGCCCATGTCTCCTTTCTCTCCTGCCCATCAATGGGATCTGTTGTCTATCTTTTGGTATGTTTTGTACCAGTATGACACAGCAACCACACCTGGATGAAACCAGCCCAAGTTTCCACTGTGGGGCTTCACTCCCTCTGAGGGACAGGCATCCTATGAGAAGGACCATGAGGCCCCACTTGCTTTCCCCTGCCCTGTGTTTACTGAGGATGGATGGAGGCCAGGAGCCCTTGGGGGAGGAGAATGCTCAGGCAGGGCATCCAGACCAGGTAAAACATGGCACAAAAGCCCTAAAATGGTTAAGGGCACAGTTGCCTCAGCTGAATAAGTTTATATCACTGCCAGAAACAACCAAATCATCATTTGCAGTGATCCTGTGCCTCTTGCAGTGCAGTGGAGATGCTCCCATCAGGCTGGGACACCCTCATTCCCTGCCAGGGGACTTGGGCAGTGAGGATAGAGATTTTTTGCTGTGTCACAAACATCTCTTTAGGAATAGTTCTCTGCCTCAGTTTCCCTGTTGCATCCTTTCCTTCCCACACCACATTGCTGGTAGCATGGCTGCAAATGCTCTGAGCAGGGGCTTTGCAGTGCCCCACACATCAGAGACCAGGAGAGACTGTAATAATAATTATTGATTTTCCAGCTTACTTTATGTTTTGCAGAGTGTTTTGTTGGAAATGATATAAACAGCTGTCTGTGTCCCTATCCCAGCGCATGATACAGCAATGCCATTTTTTCACGGTCCACAGGAATAAAATGCAAAGTTCATTTTGCAGTGATTTAAAAGTTATATTAAGACCCAGCATTGGATGAAGCAGGAGCAACGTGCTTGTAACCAGATAACTCCAAAGCTGGGGTGACCGTTTGGGTAAGTCACAGCTGTCACATTGGATTTATCCCAACTCATGGGCTCTAACGCTGCACCCCAGGTTTCAGTTTACGGTAACTGTGCCCACCATGAGCATCCTGCAACCCCAGTAAAACACACCCAGGGCCACCAAACTGCTCTGCCCAACTGATCTTTGGGGAGAATGGTTTCTATATAGGAATGCATTTACTGTTTGTGTGCTAAATATAGCAACAGAGCACATGGGGAGTGCGGTCCCTGCGAATTGCAGGGGAGATTATTCATCTTCCATTTGTTGCACCTTCACGCTGGCAGGAATTACTTTAGCCAAACAGGATTTAATAAATCATTTGTTCATAAACAGCTGGTCATTTATCCAGCTCACATTCTGAATTTCTAGAGGGAAAGGGGATGAGAGCCCACATGCAGGAGGGACAAGAAGTGCCTCCAAACGCAGAGAGCCAGGCACCGGCACAACCTTGCTCATTAGACTTCCAAAGTATTCAAAAGCCCGAGTGTGATAAGGAAAAGGAAGGCTGTAAAACTTCATCCTTATCTTCCAGATAGTGCCCCTGATCTTGCTTTTATTTATGCTGGTGTAAAGCAAAAGTAATTCCATCAGTGCCGCTGGTGCAGAACCCGAGCGGGTGATCTCAGAAGCGAGCCTGGCCCCTCAGCTGGTGTTTTCTACTTTTCAATCTATTAATTTGACAAAGATTTTCTGGAGCGGCTGAAACTGCAGATCCAGCCTGCAGGGCTGAAAGGGAAAGGGGGTGAAAACGAAGCCATGTGTGCATCTTTTCTGATCTCCACCTGCATTGAACATCCCCAGCATCCTGCATGGAAACCAAGCATGTGTTGGAGGCAGATCTGCAGCGAGACTGGGGGGGTCACTGCAGCCTCTGACTATCCCCAGTTAAATGCATTTCACTTGGTTGTAGACTTATTTTCCTCTGAGGCTTTTTTGCTCTGGTGACCAAAGGAAAACGAGCTCAGATTTGACTGTGCACAAAGGAAATCGCATCCTTAACGTAATACAGGCAATTCTAATTATTAGTTATATTAATTACTATTACTATTGCACCAAAGGTTGTAAATAGATAGGAAAGAAACATCCCTTTCTCTTTTGCACTGTGTAGGGTTATTTTTTCCCCTCCAGCATTTCCTTGATGGCACCAATTAAGAAACACAAGACAAATGTTCGGGAATCAGATTGCGGGTGGTAATTGTCTTGACAATGAAGAAGGCAGAGCAGAGCCTGCAGCCTGCTGCTCTGCAGGTACCGCCACACTGCAGTGCTGACAGCAGTAAAAACTTGTCTCTGACAGTAAACTAAGCATGTATGACCCGGAAGACATAGAGAGCAGATAAGGGCAGTAACAGAGACTCCATTTAGTGCTATTAAACTGGTTAAAGTAGACTTAAGATCAGAGATGCCAGCTTGAAACTTGAGAAGCTCTGAAAGTGAGGAGTGGCAGATGGATGGCCCGTGAGCCAGGCTGGTGCTCAGGTTCCCACAGCACAGCCGACTCATCCCGTGTTCCCAAGCTAGGAAATTCTACATAAATAAGGGTATTTCACTATAAAAAGGGGTTTTCTTTTGCAAAGCAGCTTTCCTGAGAATATTATGCTGAAAGGACAAGTGGTTTCGGCATCATTTTGTGGGATTCTGCCAGTCGTTGCAGTAAGAGAAAAGGCTTTTTCTAATTAAAATACCAAGAGACACTCACAGGTACTGCCCTATGCCCTGCAGAGCTATTGCTCAGGATGGGACACGTCAGCATCTTAAATATTTAGTTTGGATCTGGGTTGCTTGATGAGGTCTGCAGAGAGCGGCTGGTGCAGGCTCAGTCCTCAGCCCTGGTGCCAGGACATTGCTGTGACCCTCAAGACACCAGTGATGCTCGGGACAGTCCTTGTCTCTTCCCCCTACACCCTCCAGTGCTGCCCTCCAAGGACCAATAGGGCAAGGACCACTGAGTCTGACATCTGAGCATGGATGCAATGATGCTGCAAAAGCCCCTTGGATGTGTTTAAGAGAACAAGCACCTCATTTCATTACCATCTATGTGACAAACTGATTTATGGCAGAGAGTGTCTGACACAAAAAGTATTTTTTTAATCAAGGCCTGATCACCATAAAAAATGCACTATTTCAGTCAGATATATCCAGCTGCAAATACCCTATATGGTAGCATTAAGAAGATGTAAACTCTCAGATCTATTATAAACAACTTTTTAAGGTAGCTGAGGCTTGGAGGATTTTGACACAGGGAAGGATGAGGGGTGTCATAATTCCATATGTGTCCAGGGATTATGGACTTCTTAATGAAATTTCCAGGGTTTGTGGGAGCTTTTGATATACATCTGTTACAGCTGCCATGACTAGAACAGGTCCTGAAGTAGTGTTGCTTATTTTTTGCCCATCTCGCTATAACTTCCCTTGTGCTCTGTAACACTGAGGTTCCCTGACACCTCATGCACAAACTGCTGTGTCCCATCTGAGGTCTTCTGTCCCTTCTCCTGTTCTCAGCCTTCCTTTTCCCTAGGAACCTCCAATTTACTTTAAGAAGAAACCTCATGTCCCACAGCTCTGCAGCCTCTCCCTGCTGCTTGGGTCTTTAGCCCCATTTTCCCATCCATCCTTTCTCCCCTCGTTACTTTCTATCCCGCTCCGTGGATACCCAGAACCTCAGCTACTCCATCAGGACAGGAAACCAGACAGGTAGAAATGCAGGAATAATGCTCTCCAAAGCCTAACCCAATGGGTGGATTTTCACATCTCCACCAGCATCTCCCTCCTGCTCATTCCAGCCGTGGGACTATCTCTCCCTGCCATCCTTTACCCTCCATCCTATTACAAACACAGCAGTGGATCATTTGTTTCTTGTCCTTGAGGCATTGCCAGTGTGCAACCTGCCGAGCTGGCTCCAATTCGTCATGCTATTCCTCGTGGCTGGTTGGTTCCCCATCTCTCTGTGCAATAGCAAACATATATCGTACACGACTTCACTCCTTCTCTTTTATCTTCCACTCCATCTTCTGAAGGTGCGTTCATCTCTTACATTCCTGTTTATGCTGGGTTTGAAGATGGTCTGCACCAAAAGAAAGCTTGGGCTGGTTTATGTCAGTAAAAGTACAGGAGTTGCTCAAGCCACTGGGTATCAGCAAGAATCAAGACTAAGATAAGGAAAGAGAAGCAGGAAAACCTGGAAATTTTGATCCAAGTAGTTCTTTTCTCCCTTTCACCCCTTCTAATCTGGGGGAATTTGGCCAAACCAAAAATACCCTAATTCATGGGAGCAATTCACATGCACAAAAGAAACGGAAAGGCTGCTGCCTCCCCACTTACAATGGCTTTTTGTTTCATTTTTGCCCTCTCCTTGGTCTATATTGAAAACAGCGGGAGTGATAAATAAGCAAGATGAGACAGAAAGAAAACTGCCTTTACTCCTTTGTTTGCTCTTTTCTGGAGTTTTTGGAAGAGTTTTGGATCAGTGTGTTCCTATCAGTGCATTTTGCCTGTGCCCAGCTGAATTAGTGCTACCTCCCTGAAAAGCAAAGCACAAATGGCCCCAGGAGGGAGGAGAGGTGACTCTCCCCATTCTTTGGCAAAAGCAATAGCTGGTTTGGGGATAAACAATGATGAATTGGCTCCAGCTTCTTGCCAAAGCATTAGGTAAGCAATATAGCACAGTGCAAGTCAGTCCTGCCTTTTCCTGGTTGCATTTGTGCCACTTCACCTCTTTAAGTGCACTGGTGCCCAAAATGCCCTTTGCTGGCTGCCTGATTAGGGATGGCATTGACTCGAAATGGGCACAGCCAAAGGGACACAAGATGGGATAAGTGGAAGCGGTGTCGTGCTGGGCTCTGATCCTTCCCTCCAGCCTCCGGCCCTGGTTCTGCAGTGTCTGTGTGTCCTTCATTTTCTGCAACCTGCACTCAGCCCTGCATTGCAGCAGCAGAGGAGTCCCCTCTGCTGCTTGGCTCCTGGAGCTCAGCGCGGGGCTGCACCAACCCACAGCTCACTCAGGGGTGGAGGGGAGAGGCTGGGGACAAGTCCTGGGGGACCCCATTCCTTGACGGATCTGAGGTTTCCCCAACCCAGCTTCAAAGTCTACCCAAGGGAAGCCCCTTTGTACCGGAGCAACCTCCTCGAGCAAAGTAACCCATATTTACTACTAGTCCTAGAGGGAAACAGTCGATGCTTCAGGATAGATCATCTCTATTCCTGCGTGCTGCAAAGCTCCACTGGACAGACAGACAGACACGCATGCAGGACAGCCATGCCAGCAACGGATCCTGGGCTGATGTAATGAAAAACTAACATCCAAGATTTGGGGGGGGTGTTGGGGGGGGTCTTTCCTATGCCCTTCTTCTATACATGCATCCCCCCAAATGGAAGAGGGAGGTGAGCACGGTCGAACTTTTGGCACAGCCTCTCCATTGTGGCTCGAAGGAGAAAATGTTGGGTGCCAGATTTTTTACTGCAGTGTAAATTAAAATGCCTGGACTAAGATGATGGACACATCGCGTGGAGACCAGCGCAGCCTCCTGCCTCTTAAGAGACATATTAGAATAAAGAGCAAATGAGTCCTGAGAGCAGGGGCTGCTTGAGAGAATGACTTCAATAAAACCCAACCAAGGGGGAACCAGCAGAGTCGTGCCAAGGTCTCTCAAAGCCTTCGGATGGTTTGAAGGGGCTGGAGGAGGCTGGCAGCTCTCAGGTATGAATCCTGCCCATGCAGACACGCTGCAGATATTTGTCTCTCCAAGTGTGATTACACTCGGAAAAGTGACTTGCCATTACTGCCCTTGTGGGATTCTGGGTTTATTGGCTCTAGTTCATTTTCCAGGGTGAAACAAAGAAGAAGCCATGACAGAAATGAAGGGGGTTTGTTTCTTTCTCTTTGGTTTTTTACTTTGCTTGCTTGCTTTCAGGCTGGCAGCTCAGCAAACCCTGGGCTTTGGGGGTGAAGAAGAGCCATAGCTCATCCCACTGGCAGGATATAGTGATGGGAAGGGAACCAGCTCCTATCCTGAAATCACTGCTGTGGTGGCTGTGCTAAAAGGGGCAAAATGTAATAAGAGACATATTTTATCCCTAAAGTCAGCAGATTTGAGGGTGAACAAGTCTGTGGGGTAGGAAGCTGTTGGGTTTTGCAGACACATCTGATGTGTGACCATGCTTTAACCCGATGGGATGCAGTAACAGAATGCAGCAGGGGAGCAGCTCACACTGCGGTCCAGGGGATGGTGATGGGACACACAGGCAACACAGGCTTCTGCTAAACCTGCATTAACATTTAACCAGAGCAAACATGGACCTGCTCAGATGGGAAAGGACCTTTCCTTCAGACAGGGGAGGAGTTAGCTGGAATCTCCAGGGTTTGTGCTTAAGTGCATTGTGGAGTTTGTGCCATTGGGTCATTTCTTTTATTTGCTAATGAAGTTTTTCATGGTGCTTAAGTCATCTAAGCCTAAAGGATGCTCTTTGCTCACAGTGTGTATGCATTTAGTAACTTACACCTGGGTTAGCCCCTGCTCCCAGGTCCAGTCAAGAGGGGTCAGCAACAGAGACAGTTTCCAGTATGATTTCCTCTGGCTGTGTGTGAGCATCACTTGCTATTGAGGCTGCAGCCTCACGCTCCCAGTGAACTGTAAAACCAATTTAAACACGACATTTCACAAATTAATGCAAAGCCCACTGCAATCACACATTGGGCTGCTGAGGAGGCATATTCCAGCCTGGAATTTGTTACCTGGCCAGGCCATTCGTCACTGCATGAGAAGCAAAAACTTTGTCGCCTTTTAGCCCCTTGGTGCAAGGACAAGTGAGAAACATGGATACACAAAGGGCAACTCCTGCCATCCTCTGCTGGGATGTGTTTTTAACCCTGCCCCCAATTCTTTGGAGTCAGTGCCATGCTGTGCTTTAGGTAAAGGGGTATTTTTAGCATCCACTGCAATAATCAGCCCTGTGGTACCACCATTCTCTCCAACACAGCTCATCAGCAGATCTCAAAGGACTTCCTGAAGGTGTGTGAATAATTACCTGCTGCATGAGGAAACTGAGGCAGGGGGAAGCCTGCAGGACACAGCAATGAGGATGAGGGCTCTGTATCCTGTGGGAGCTGTGCTGCCTTGCTGAGGTGCCACAGGCAGCAGCCGCCCCACTCCCAGGAGCCAGGTTTCAAAGGCAATTAGGTGCCTAATGATGCAGGCAGACACCTGGTGGCATTTGCACTGGGAATGAGGTGCTTTACATGCCTAGGCACTTCTGAAAACCTCACAAGGCATCTACCTGCAGCTGTAAGCACCTGCAAAAGCCAGAGCGTTCTCAAACTGCTGCCTGGAGGCTGCTCTTGCTGTACAAAAGGCAGGTTTGGGTCTTCAGCATGGGGGAGAGGGCTAGAGGGGCACCGCTTACTCAACCAGTCCCTTACAAGGAGCACCCATCACCACAGGCTTCCCCCTGGCCCCTATCCATAGGGTCCCACAGCTCAATCACTGCACACAAGACCTATCACCACATCTAACCCGCTCTTCCAGTGCTACCTTTGGGTGAGTTTAAGTTTTTAAAGAAGGGTTTAACAGAGTCTTTATCCCTTTTGCACAACCACCCCATACCAGCACCCGTATGTGCTCATACCTCTTATATACCCAGGCACAGGATCCACTTCACTTAGCAGGGCAGAGGCAGGCCATAGTCCTTGCAGGTGTAAGGGTGAGTTTGCTGTATGCCACATCTTTACATCCCTCATGCTCATAACCATCTCCTTGGGTTTATAAGCACTGGGGTGAGCAATTTTGCCATAAGCTCTCAGGAGACCTCAGCTGGAATTTGGTTTGGACAACAAACACTCATAGCTTGGGGCAACAAATGGCTCAAGGAGGTGATAGATGGGGGTGCTTAATAAATGCTCTGGTACTTCTCCACTTCCCAGCTCCTCCCATATTCCAGCAACAAGCTACACCTGAACACCTCACCCAGGCTTTAAAAAGGCTCTCACAGCTTTGTGCCCCCACTCTGCCCATCAGACCTCAGCCATAACCTGCGTTGCTAGAACTGCCCCCCAGTCTTGCAGAGTGCTGCTTGCACCATCCCCTGGAAAGCCAATAATCCATCAATTCATTTAACCTGGTATTTCTAGGTGACTCCCTTAATTGGGAATTTATTCCAATGCTGTTTGGCAGAAAGCAGAAGCTCACCCCTCCTCATGTATGGTTTATTGTCCCTGTTTGTGGAAAGCAGGCAGAGAAAAAGAATGGCTTCAGTAAATGCAAAACAGTCTATAGGGCAGAATGGGTCTCCTCATCTTCTTTTGGAAGGTTTTATTCAGCTCAGGTTTTCTGTATGATACACTGATGAATGAAATACCTGGGAACAGTACAAAGTAATGTTATTTATGGAGAATAGTAAAAGAGCATCCCCTCTCTTAGCGTGCAATTTTGGTAACAGCAGGGTTTTATGATTAAAATGAGATTTCCCTCAGACCATTTCAATTCATCCCAAACTTTACAAAACAAAGGTCTTATGTAGCAGTGGTGTTGGCTTGGTCTTCCCAGTGTTCCTCATGTCTTTCAAGCATCCATCCCTTGATAAAGTCAAGGAATGGATGAACACCCCAGTCTTGCTCACCACGACACCAATTTTGTCATCAATGAGCCCTAGTCATCCATAAAGTCAAACCTCACCATCACCGGGGACATTTCAAACTAAACAGAGCAAAGAAGTGGCCTTTGTCACAGCTCAGCAGTTTGGTGAGCCCAAATCTTGATCTCTGCAAATGACTTCCAAAGACCACTGAAGTCATCACTGCAAGGATGCTGCGCTCAGGATGGGTACTCAGGATGGGTACCTGCCTTCTAAAACTGCTCCTTATGGCTTCAAATTCAATAAGCCCTTTGAAAACATGCTGCAAATTTCGGCTGGGTGATACCAGCTGACGTGGGTGGCACATGCTTTGGTACCTCAATGACTTGGGGACCCCACTTGGCAGGGCTTTGTTTAGGAAATGCCTTCTGCTGGCTAAGCTTGGGATGAAAACCCCTTTCTTTTCATTTTGTTTTGGGTTTTTTATTGTTTTTTAAAATGGTTTGTTTGCTAGTAAATTCACAGCATGGCTGAGATAGCACATTTGTGTTGTTAGGTACAAAGATAATGGAGCTGACAAGTATGTAGAGAGGAAAATGATTTGGTTACCTCTTAGCGATGCAGCAGCAGCTGGAATGAGCCCCGCATCTGTGGCTGCTTCCAGGCAATTACTGCTTCCCTCCCAGCACTTCTGACAAATGCTTCTGCTCTTCTTCTCCAAATTGTCAGATGCAGAAGTTGCCATGAGAAGTGGGTTCCCTCCTTTGGCTTCTTTTAGCTTTACTGTGATCAACCTGGAGTGTTTCCATGGGGAAAAATCCAAGTATCATTGTGGTGTGAAATTCCCCATACAGGAGGGTGCGATGAGCCTCAGCCCTGGCTGCAAATACCCCAAATGACTTTACTAATATCTGTAATTGAAGAGTTTCCCATGTTTGGGGTCAGCTCTGGTTTAGCGTGGGTTTACTGGTATTCCCCATGGCTGTGCCAAGAGCCCATTACACAGGGTGAAGGAGCTCCCCTTTGGGCCAACCATTGCCTTCCCTCTGCCACCTCCAGCTCTTGTAAAAACAAACACAGGCTCCCTAAGTGCAATTAGCATCTGAGGAATGCCAAGAGAGGGAGATTAATCATTCATAAACTAAACAAATACGGTTCTGATCCCATTAGCCAACAGACAGCGTCTCCCATTAATTTACTTCTGTTTGAGGTGTATCTATTAACCCCTTTTAATCAGCTATTATTCTACTTAAACTCTTAGCTGGGTTTGGTTATCAGAGGAAGGTACCCTTCTGACATGAGATCACATTAAGATTATGGAGAACTTGTCAGGAATGAAGAGCCCTGCATTCGTAATTGAGTTATAACCTAATTAAAAGAAATGAGGTATGCTTCTGAGGAAGGCCCTGCCAGTGCTGCTTCTCCTGAGCATCCTTTTCCCTCTTTCCAGAGGTCTCTCTGCTGAATTTTGTCAGCCTAAACTCAAGCAGGCAGGTGTCATCATCGTCTGCCTTAACATGCTCACCCCTGACACATGGAGCTTTACTCCGTGTATTCATTTGTACCTATGACAGTTGAAAATCTAATGTTTTAAGAGTCAAAGAGGCACATGCAGTTCATATACTTAGAATCATAGAATGGTTTGGGTTGGAAAGGACCTTAAGATCACCCAGTTCCAACCCCCTGCTATGGGCAGGGACACCTCACACTAAACCATGGCACCCAAGGCTCTGTCCAACCTGGCCTTGAACACTGCCAGGGATGGAGCATTCACAACTTCCATGGCCAACCCATTCCAGTGCCTCATCACCCTCACAGTAAAGAACTTCTTCCTTACATCCAATCTAAACTTCCCCTGTTTAAGTTTGAACCCGTTACCCCTTGTCCTGTCACTACAGTCCCCAATGAAGAGTTCCTCCCCAGCTATAATTACCAGTTTGCAGCCCTCTACTTAAAGTCAGTTACTGGTGGTGGACACATGCATGCTGCAGGACAGGCTCTTTCTGCCTTCTCAGGTAGGGAGCATTCCGTCTAGGGAAAACAGAATAGTTTAGACTACCAGCAGCAGTGTATTAGATCTCCAGTTTCCTGAGGTCATCTTCAGTGTGTTGCTGTTTCTGCCCACATCCAGGAGTAGGAAACATGAGTTGGGAAAATTGTGTGCCCTAGAGATGCTGCCAGCATCCAGCGTCATGGCACATGATTGTAGCACTGATGCAGGTCAGATGGAGCAGCCTTGCTGAGCAGGGTAGAAGAAGATGATCTCCTGCCTTGGGATCACTGCTTTGCATTTAATGCCTTAAGTGAATGCTGACTGAACAAGGGGCCCTGCCTAGGAGAAGGCAGCAACTGGGTGCTCAAAACACCCTTGGGGTGCTGGCTTTGCTCCAGTGTTTGTATCACTCATTTGACCCAAAAATGAGAGGTGAAAAGGCTGTCATAGAATGATAGGATCATAGAATGGCTTGGATCGGAAGGGCCCTTAAAGCTCATCTAGTTCCAAAACCAGAACAGCTCAAATAGATTTCTTTTTCCTTCAGTTCAGACCAGAACTTTAAGAAGAGCTGGTGATTTAAGCCTGAAAATCCTGCTGCTAATCAGATCCATTTTCATCTGGGTGTTTCCACACTGGGGATCACTTCCATGCCAGCTCCATGCAATAACTCAAAGGAAAAGGAGTTAAGTCTCACCTGAGCTGCCCAGCTCCCTATTAGCACAAGGTAAATAGCTCTTACTTTCTCTCTCTTGCTTCTTGGGCTGCAGTGGCTGACAAGACCAGTGAGATGAGAGCCCTCCCTTCTTGCTTCAGTGCATAAACACTGCATCTTCAGGGATTTGCTTTGGTTAATTTAGGAGCTGCTTGAACTTTGCTTAAAGGCGCCTGCATGTTGCTGTCCCATGGGGTCACCCAATGTGTTTGTCATAGCAGAACCTGCAGTTCATTAGAGGTACTGAGTCAGCTAATTATTCCCAGAAAATGTAGTATAATTTAATGAATTATGCATAAAATATTAACTAATTGTGAAGTTCCCATATATATATGTGTAGGCTGCAGGGCAAATGCTTCCCCGCTTGAGGGCTGTATACAAACTTGAAACATATAATACGTGTATTTAATCTAGGTTGCAGGCAGGGTGGCTGCACACTGAGGGCATGAACACCTGGGGGAGACTCATGGAGATGTGGGGTCCCCTCAGCACTCGTGGAGAGGGGCTGCAAAGCACAGCACTCTACGAGCTAGGGTTTACAGTGAAGTCTTCATTGACGGGACCTCAATCTCTAAGCCAAGTAAGTCTGGGAAAATTCATGCTTAATTTCGTGGATATTGGCCAAAATGCTGCTTTTTCCCAGCAAAGATGCTATGGTGCAGTATTCCCCACTGCATCTGTAGGTAGGTACACCCTTCTCTCAGGTGCACTGGAAGGATAAACCCCTACCAGAGCCTCAGCCCCTGCAGCCCCCTGAGGAGGCACTGGGGAAGCCCTCCCCTCCCCTCGACACAGCAGCCACAGAACTTGATCCATGGATATCCACTTCAAAGATGCAGATCAGCAAAGCGGTCCCCCTCTGACAGATACTCATTTCAGCGTGCTTTGGAGACATAAAAATCAATAGAACAGAGGGAACAATAAAGTTTCATTGTTCAGTAATGAGGTAGATGGCATCTATCACAAACTCCTGAAGTGCTGCTCACTGCAGGATTCTTCTCCGCTGTCTCCTCCTGGCTGGAGATAAAGAGCCTCTGGGGCTGGAACTGGACCTCAGTTAAATCAGAGATGGGAGAAATCTGAATGCTGGAAGATGAGCATCCCTCCATGGCTGGACTTCATTGCTTCTTCCTCTTGCATGCAGTATCATAGCAGCATCCTGATACTTTCAACTCAAGATCTTGAGATCATTGGTGAGTCCCAGATCTTGACCTCTAAAGGATCCAGGAGTTCATGCAGTCATTTAGTCTATTCCCACCATGGGGATATCCACATCATCGGTGCAGCGGGTGGCATCGCAGCATGGCCATCAGCCTCTGTGTCAAGGGACTGGCAGTGTTGGGAAGCTCTGGCTGTCTGGAGAGAAGGAAGGACACAAACCCTTCGGCTCCAAGGATGCCAATGCTGAAATAGCAGTTACAGAAGGATGGCTGGAGATGGGGAAGCTTGGAAAGGAAGGAAAGCCTGAGACAGGTCAGCATCAGAGCTGGACCAACTGCCTGCAAAGGGATGGTGAAGGGAATGCAGAGACGATGAACAGACTGCTGCAGGAACCAAGTTTGTCCTGAGGTGCAAAACCCTGGGTGCTGCTACAGAGGACTCCCTCAGCTGTATCTGGGGGCTCATGAGATCCCTGGATGGTATTTTGGATACGGCAGGAGCTGGAGACCAGCTCTGCAGGTTTAGGCCGTCAGCTCCAACCCTGCTGGTCCCCAGCTGCCCTCTCATCTTCACTAGAAAAGTATTTCTTCCCTACACCCACATCAGCTTAAAAAACCCAATTTGTGCTTAATTTCCTATTACTTTAATATAACTTTCTATCACCTGTTTTTTTCCTGGTTCTTTTCCCCCATTTTTTCCTGCTGAAGAAGAGGAAGGGAGCTCCTGGCTGCTGGAATCATTTAAACCTTTAAAACCCGAGACAAGGCACACGCTGCAGCATCCAGAAGACAGGCTTGTCTCTTCCTGGTGCTCAACTCCCTTGTACTGTCACACTAGCAGGAAGAAATATGCAGTCACCCTTGCTGCATATTCTGGCAGGGTTATTGTCAACTTATTATTTTTTGACTCAAAGCCAAAAATGAAGGGCATTTGCATCTTGCAATTTTGCTGTTTGCTTGTGTTGCTTATGTTGCTGGAAATGACCTACAAGGAGTCAACAGCAGGCAGCGAGGACGATACGGGAATGGAAAAGAGATGAAGCTGGGAAGTTCGTATCTCATCCTAAAACATCCCACAATATTTAGTTAGTGGGAAGAGAGCACTTAAAAAGCATGTGGCTGTTTGAGCTATAGATTTATTCCTGTTTTGCAGGGGGTTGTGTCAGAAGGGAGCACAAATGGGATTTGGATTTCTCCCTGAAAAGAAGCAGAAAAAGCTACAATTACAATAAATAGAGCAGCCAGATGCTAGACCTGCACATGGAGATGACTCTCATTAACACCCATGCAGGCAGTGCAGAGAAAGGAACCACCTTGCTTGCCTTTGTTGTATTTGCTCCCCTATTGCAACAACATCATTTTGCATCTTAAAGCCTGAGGATACTTTACTGGAGGGCAGCAGAATTTACATAGATGTGATAATGAAACTGCACAAATATAATTTACTGTAAGTGGCACTGAATTGTGTGACAAAGGAAAGGTGAGGATCTCTGTGAAATACTGCCTCTCACCAAAAAAAAGGGGGGAAATGTCCTGAGAGTAATACCTTCTTAAAGCCAGCTTTGCATAATTGCTCTGTACATCTGACAGGGCTGGGATATACTTTTTCTTCTAGGTGTCAAAGACTCAGCATTGACTGAAAGAGTGGTGCACTCTGCAGTCTTTGGTGCAATGCCTGGTGCATTACGCTCACGTTGCGAGACACCTCCTCTGGTGCTTATGAAATGGTTAATTCTCAAAGATAAGAAGAGTTGCTGTACAGCAATCAAATGGAAGCTAATGCACACCTAAGGCTGCAGGCAGCAGCAATCCGAGCTGCTGGCATCGCATGAAGAGTGATAAAAAGAAATAAAAGACACCTGAATTTTAGCTATATGAAGAAAATATTCCCCATGCAAACACCTCTCTGCTGTGATGACAATAAAACTTTACACATGTCTGTGTTGGCCCAAACTCTTCCAGCCTGATTGTCAGCATCAGAGCACATTTACAAAGGGAAAAAAGAGGAAAAGGACTGGAATTGCAAGAGGGGGTCCCATCCCTCCCGTTTCCTTCACAGAAATAATAGTATCCTAGTCCCAGGAGTTAATTCCCTGCATACAAGCAGCGGGACTTGATGGAGGAGGAGAGCAATAGGGACAGGCAGTTTGCAAACGGTGTGGGTGCAGGATGTACCAAGACCCAGTCCTGACTCACTGCACTACTTGGATGCAATGAGCCACCGGTGCAGATGGGGAACCCCTATAACTTAATTTACTTCATTGGCTTTAGATGCTGTGGTGGAAACAAAAGCAGGATTTTGTTGCAAACACCCAAACACTGGCAAACCTCCCCTTGAAATGTCCTAACTCCTCAAAGGTCCATTTCCAAGCTGCTGCGGTTGTCCCCTTGTGCCATTGTACCACAACCCTATTGCCAAAGCCAGGGTTGTCTTGGTGTCCTATGTCTCAAGGTCACAGATTCATGAACTTGGCAAATGTGTTTCTTCTTCCTCTTCTGAAGACTTTTCCAGGTAAAGCCCCTGAAGACAGCCTTGCACTGCAGCTGCCTTTTGGGCTTCATCTGGAGGGATTTTCAGGTTGGCTGGCTTTCCTCAGGGTACAGTGTGCTTTCTGGGTGACATCTTCCCGGCTCGCATCATTTCAAGGCAGGTCCCATCCTCTGTTCCAGGTTTAAGGACAACTGGGAGCAGCACGGATTGAGAGGCAGCTAAAGAAGGCTCTCACACTTCATTATCTGCAGGCAAAACAAAGTAAAGGAGAGATGTTCATGTAGTTAGTAATTACTGAGCTCAGTATTCAGATAGCTGCTTGGGCAGATCCCTCCAGCTGAGGTGGAGGAGACGCAGACACAGACAAAGTGCTCTTAGTTCCCTTCTTCTGTGAACAACTCTCTGTATCCTCCACTTGGTGATTATTTGTTTCTGGGATGAGTAATTATCAGCTGTAGAGAGAAAGCTGCTGCAGTGTGAAGCATGGTAAAGCTCTGATGGGTAGGAGGGATGACTTTTACCGGCTGCATGCATGGTTGTACCCTGCCAATGCCAACCAATGCAGCTAAAAAGGGTTTTCTAAAGACAGGCAAGCTCCAAAGGGGACAAATATGAGGGAGCACAGTGTATTCCTCTCTGTTTGAGCCAGTAGGAAGCTAAACTGTCTGCTCCACACAAGCGGCAGGGAAAGACCTTCGGGATGCCAAAGCATCCTGCTCCTTTCCCTGCCCTTTGAGTGGAACAGAATGGCTGTAGCTGGTTTACACTCAATGCACACAGCCACAGCTACCCCCAAAGGTTGTCCCACCCCTAGCTGATGACAGCATGGCCACACATGGGTCACTTTAAAACACAGCATCTGCGAGTGCCCCTTCCAGAAATAGCGAGGTGGAGGAACAGCGCAAGGTGCCTTATTCTGCCTTCAGTTCTGCACAGGACAGAAGTCCTATGTGGCTCCATGGGGAAGCAGGACCACGACCAGCTTTGCAGGCAGCCCCAGGCCACCCATCACTGACTCAGCAGCTTCAGGCAGCAGAAATAATATGATTCCAGGAGGTTAAATTGATTGCCAAGGAGGTCCAACAAACCTGACAGCCCCCGAGCAGCGCAGCTTCATTTAAGTTATTTCAAGGCAATTCCAGGAGGGCAAAGAGGAGAGAAGCATCGGGAGCTACCGGCTCTTAAAGAGCACAGTTGGATTTTCCCAAGTCATTTTCTCTTCTATTTCTTCTTCAAAGAATAAAAGTTCTAGCAAATAAAACCCTTTTTTTCCCCTTATTTGTTGCATGAGTGGATGCAGAGCAGGGCAGGAGCTGGATCACAGTCTGGGCTCTGCACTGGGGAAGCAGGAGGATCACTGGGTGACTGCATTACTGGAGGCTGCACACGCGATACCGGGAGCACTACAATTAACTATTGCACTGTTGGATACCAAACAAATTACCTGAGTGGCTGCTCTGCGGCACTTGGGCTATGGAGGAAGCAGATGATATACTAGTTGCCAGCTATTTTCATAAGCAGGAGATAAGAGAGGCTGGAGGAGAGCACATCGATGCCTTTTTTAGATCTGTGGTGCTTGAGGCATCTGTCAATGCTGGAGAGTAAATATTTACTTTTCAACATAAAGTCCACATAATCACTTTTCTACTACTCACTTACTGCTTCTGAGTGTTTCTTACTATGCTGGTGATATTTGCATTAGCTACTTGCATTGGCCATAAGATTCACACAGTTGTCAACTGCATTTAGGTTTCAGCTGGAAATCCCAGGGTCCTGGACCACAGCTGCTGCGATTGCTAATGGCAATTGAGAAGAGAAAGCTGAGATATTTCCACAGCAAATAGCAGGCAGAGATAAAGACAGAGCTATGGCATGAAGGTTATAATAACAGGCTCATTAAATTTAGAGTCCCATTGGATCCACAGTGTGCAGATGTGGACAAGAGATAGAGCTAAAGAGAGTGAGGAAAACTTAGGTTTTGAGAAAGGGGGTGTTATTAAGCCCATTTCATTGATGGGGGAACTGAGGCACAGCAATAGAAAGGGACATTGCTCAAGGGCAGATGCTGAATTCTCTCAGAGGATGAGGAGCTGAACCCAGATCTAGAAACTGAGGGCTCAATAAGATGCTGCAGGACCATTTCTGCTCCTTGCACACTGGAAACTAGCAGGAAATCATTCGTGCAAATGCCTTCAGGTAGACAGACAGAAGAAGCAGCATGGTTTGACCTGAGCAATACCAAGGGCTCAGCACAGCTCTGGTGTGGATGGGGAGGAGGGAGCCACAGCCAACATCGAACATGGCTGGGAGCAAGACACTGCTTCAGCCACATGTCCCTGCGCAAAGAGACCAAATGAGACACATCAACAGCTTCAGAAATAACCCTATGAGGTTTGTGCTGAAGGGTGGGTGCTGGTGGGGATGCCTCAGCACCCAGGGAGCACCCCTTGCATCACCTGCTTGCTGATGGGCAAGATTAATTCTCCTGCTTGTGCATAAACCAAAGTAAACCCCAGCCAAACAAACAAACAAACATGGTTTACAGCTCAAGGAGGCCCCAACAATAAGCTTTGCTGGGACATTAATCTCAGCTTGTCCCTCTTCTGGCCATGCTCCTATGTATGAAACACTATGGGCCAGATCCTGGCAGGGTTTCTCCTGCTCACTCCCACCCTGTTTTACAAGCACTAATTCAAACTGATGGAGCTCTTCATACAAAAAAGCTGCTTCTCAGTGTGCAGGTGGTGGGATGTACCCAGCACATCAGTGCTCCATGCTTGCCTGCTGCTTCCCCCCTTCTCTTCCTTCTCTCCCCCCATCCTTCCCACAGTGAGTGGTCAGCGTTCTCACCGCCCCGGCATGTTGACATGCCAGAAATATCTCTGCTTCGCTGCCTGTGCTCTTGGAAGTCTTTTGCTGCTCTCTCACCTCTCCATGAGAGAGACACATTCATCTGTCAGCTTATCGGAGGAATTTCCAACAATCTGTGGCAAAGCTACAAGTCTCAATCTTGCTGTAAGTACCTAAAGCCAATTAGCATACAAGATGTTTCCCTCTCACACAGTGCACCAGTGGCCTAAGGGATTTTTTTCCTGTACATCATCCCTTCCTTCCTCTTTCCCTCTTTCTTTTCCCCTTTCTCCTCTCCTTTTCCCATCTTTCTCCTTTCCTTTTCCCATCTTTCTCCTTTCCTTTTCCCATCTTTCTCCTTTCCTTTTCCCATCTTTCTCCTTTCCTTTTCCCATCTTTCTCCTTCTCTTTCTCTCTTTTCTCTCGTTCTCTTTTTTTGTCTCTTTCTCTCCTTCTCTCACTCACTGATAGTAAATAGCAGCATCCAGCAGCATCTACCCAGCATAGATGAGGCAGAGGAGAAGATCCAACCCATCAGCCAGGATTCACCTTCTCTTCATTAGCTCCTCAGCTGCTGCCGGCCCCGCTCAGTCGGTGGCAGGGGGATGTGAGGGGCCGAGGGGGTCTGAGGGCTGGAGGGATGCAGGAAGCCGGAGTGGAGGGAGGGGGGGCAGGAATCCCTCTGCCCAGGTCCGGAGCGGCCGGAGCTGCAGTTTCCCACGAGTGCCCTCTCCTGGACCCGGCTCCTCTCCACTCAGGTCCCCTTCGCTTCCCATCGGAACCCGCAGGGAAGCTTCACGAACCATCCCCCTCCTCCCCGTTCCCCTCTGGCCCGTGAGCGCTCAGCCCGGTGCCAGGACCCCTCCCGGTGCTGTTCTTCTCCAGCCAGACCTTTACTTTTATTTTGGGGCATAATTAATCCTTTTGGCACGCCAGCTTCCTCCTGCCAGCGCAGCCCGAACGCTGCTCCGGCAGAGTTATCCTTGTCCATGTGCTGTCAGCTGGGTGATGGCCAACCAGCTTTGCCCTTGCTCTCACGCATCCAGAGTGCCCTATGTATCCTAAAGGAAAAGAAACACCTACCTTCCACATTCCTGGGTATTTTATTTGGGGTATATCCATGCATTTTCCAAAGACTGGATTTAAAGACTCAATGCTGCTGCAGTAAAGCTGGCCCATAGCACTACAGGGTGATTCTTACCCTCATCTAAAATGAGGGTCTAACACTGAGTGTTGTTCCTGGAGTTAGGTTCCTAGGGAAAGGGCTTGCTCTAACCACAGGTTTATATGGGCAGATTGGGATACACACCTGCATCTTTTCACTGCAGGGACCTCTCCCTTCCCACCTGTGCCACCAGTCAGAGCATTCCAGGCCAATGAATCCTTAAAACCACACACACACTTTTCTTTGGAACTGGGACATAAGCAGCTTTACCATCGTTCTATCCATAGTTATTCTTATAAGCAATTAAAACAGCCCGCGAACCAGCGGCTGGTTAGAAGGCAAAGGTCCTTCCCACCATGAGATCCCAGCAGATGAACCAGTTAAGAGGAACTTAGGCCAATTTATTTCTTGATAGATAATGATGGGAGTTCTCACCAGGGATCTGTAATTTTCTGTTGATGAAAACCTGCCTTTCCTGATTTGCCAGGTTATCCATCTTTCCCAACTCCAGGGCTCGTGCCAAATTCCCAGGCAGCCCTGTGAAAGTGCCGTGTCCCACAAGAGCCATGTATTTTAATATGAAGTAGTTTCCTTCGCCCTGGAACCAGGAGTGGTTCTCCATGCTGACAATCCATAAAAGACCTAATGACCCATCGGAGGACCATTAACCAGCACTGTGGCTGTTCCAGGCAGAGGAGTTGTTTGCTTATTTGCCCTCCCCTGCTTGGGACTTTAATTTCTGGAGAGGATCTTTAGGGGCCTGTTTGGATCTTCAGAGATCTTCTAGTGCTGAATAATTAAAAGTCAGACTGAAGGGTGGCTTAGCCTCTACATTTAACAGCCTCATTCGTCAAGCCAGGCTGTGTTAAAGAGCTGTTCCAACAGCCTCCGACAGCCCCTCTGTACCCCAAAAAGTGGACTTTTCAGGCAAAACCCCATTATTGCTTTCCCCAAGAGCTTGCAAAAGCGACTGCTAATTTGAAGGAGTTTTTGTCTTCCAATTTAATTGGCTCTGCTTATAATTTAGAGCCATATAAAAGAAAACTATTTACACCCTGCTGTATTTTCATGATCTATAGTTAACATTTGTGTGTAGCTGGGAATTATGAGCTGGCTTCATTTGGTTTCAGAAATGCTTGGAAATACTTAAATGCAAAAATAATCTTTTGAGGTCAGAGCTTTTCTGTGCTGCTGGGGATACAGATGGGATGGGGAGATCTCCACCATCACCTCCATGTGCACCTGGAGGCCTGATCCTGGCCATCCTGCACACAGCCACGGTGGTTCCTTGATAGCAAAGGGATTTGCCATCGGAAGGATTTCCCACTGGCATCCAAAAGCAAACACGTTGGTGCAATCAGGGTGTTGAAGCACTGGATGTCCCAGCTGAGAACTGAGGAGGTTGTCTCACGTGTGACCAGCATCCTCGAGTTCCCACATATCACATTGAGCACTAAGATCACTCACTGACTCTGAAATGGGCTTAAAACCTGCTTATACAGGGGTTTATGTGTTCTCCAGCCTTCCAGATTCCTGTTATTCATTAAAGATCTTCCCTTAATTATTGTTTTTCCCTTTTTTCCCCCCTTTTTATTTTTTACCCTTGGAGTGCCCTAATTATACAGAGCATTGATTTTACAATGCATTCATGGATTGATTGTACTGCCATGCTCCTCCCACAGGAAACAGCTTGCACATGAGCTCTTTTTGATCTCTCCAAAGTATTCCCTAAGGTGAATCAATGGCTCTTGCATCTTGTCTCTTGCTTTAGTCTAAGGAAAGCTGAAGATGTCTTGCTGCTGAAATAAGCTTCAAGAGAAAAAATATCGGAAGGGAGAAAAAAGGAAGGAAAATGATTCTGTTCTCCCCTCCAAAAAAAGATTGTCTCATGTTCAGCAAAATATGTTCTTGTTAACATAATGTTCTCATCCAGCTCAGCCAATTGCAATCTAGGAGAAAGCACGGGAACTTCCATATAATTATCTTTAATAAACTGGCCAAGATAAAAGTAATGATATCTTAAGAAACAGAGTGTGTAATAAAATCTATATCTATATAAAAGCATGAAATAACATGCTAAAAGGAGGCAATTTACATATTTTATGGCTTTGGCACCTCTGTAACAGAAATCTCCAATACAGTGCTGTTAACCAGACCCAACTGTTTAAAACAGACCATCTTCTGCAGTCTAAATGGAGGGTGTTAACTCCTGTTCCTGGTGATGCCCTGTGAAGAGGGTAATGGATTAGACTCAGATTCAGGCAGAAGGCTCTAATCCCTGTGTCCTAATGACTTCACGTGCTCCCAGCCCTGCTCCATGAGGGCTTGATCCAAGCCCCTGATACCATGGAGACTCCCAGGGATATCCAGCCCTTTTGGCATCCAGTGCAACCAGACCCAGCAAAAAAGCCTTGACCTTGAGGAACTCATCCCAAATTATGGATTAATTCAGAGCTAGCGCCGAGACCTTTGTTGGATATTAAGGGGGTGATTCCTGCTGCCAAAAGCTTTGTGTAAAGGGTTTGATTTCCTCTTAGGTTAATACTGGTGAGTGCCCTTCTGCCCATTAAGTTGCTCTGTGTTAATTTCGATCAGCACAGGGTTCGTTTCAGCATGCTCTGCTGAGAGCCCTGCTGATTGCAGCGGTTAATTACCAGCCAAGCATCATCTCTTTAGCATGTGGTAGCAGTGTGCCAGCCTCCAAGGGGTCCTGAACCCCAAAGATGGCAAGGAAATGTTGATCCAGTGCTATGGCCCTTGCCAATACTGAACAGAAGTTTTGAGCTTCCCTTTACTCAGCAGTTTCCCAATCAGAATCTGGAAGGATGGAGAGGGGAAGGCAGATCCCTCTTGTTCAGCAGCTCACCAGGGTCCAGCCCAGAGCTGGGGGATGCCAAACAGCAGTTTTCAATCTGGATCTGCCCAAGGTTACGATGCTCTGCCCTCCCCTCTGTGCTACACTGCCTCTAAACTCTGCATTGCAGCATGATGTTGGGTTTCTCCACCAGTGTTCAGGTGCATGAACACCCACTCTTGGAGTGATGCTGTGCAGGTGTGTAGGTACATGCAGAACATGCTGTTATTTGTAATATATATATGCATATGCAATACAAAAGCAGGTTATTTCTCACCTGGTGAGCTGAAGGCTCTGATTGCTGGCTTACATGAAATATTTAGATCATGCACAAGAGATAACTCATAAGATATAATGTCAGTGTATGATGGGAAGCTAGTCTTTATTATCACAGGTGTAAATTTTCACACCTCTGTTATCAATTTTGCAATTATAACTGGGTTTCCTGGTAATTTACTACTCACTACCATATAGGATGAAGAAAATGATCATTTATCCGCCTTCAACTCAATTAAATATTCATCGTTCCCCAAAAAAGGGGGAGAGGATTTAAATCACTTCCAAACTGTTCTCCAGTATCTTATTTTTAAAGAGGAAGAAGTTTGCCTTGTAAAAAGCATAGATCTGCTGCAAAAAGAAGAAGACAATAAGAGCCAAATACATTCAGGGATGCAGCACAGATTTGGCTCATCAGTCATCTGTGTTGTGGGAGTCCAAAACAGTAATAAAATCAACACAAATCCAGCTTTAACACGAGAGGGATGAAAAAAGTCAGATGAAAGCAGCATCATTCCAGCTCTGATTAAAGCAAGCAGGTCATGCTTGGGGAGAGGGGAGCACAACAAAGCTTGTTCTGGCTCGTGACTTTCAACGTGGATACGGCTGAGCAAACACTGACCTTTCCTTATTTTTGCCTCTTTTAGGAACTTAGTATTTCATACGAGAAATCTGGGATTTCTTTGTTTGCAAGTAGGGAATTTTGGGGGTGTTTCAACTTATTTTGATTAATATGACCCTGTGCTGTATTGTGGGAGAGCTGCTTCCTTCCCAAGGAGCTGGGTCTGTCCATGGGAGCTCAAAGCCAAGCTGTAAGCATGGTGGCATCTCAACTCTGCTCCAGCTCTGGCAGACAACTCACTTTTAAGGCTAAAGATAAATATCAGATACTTTCCCAGCACTGCTCCCAGGGCTAAAGCTGGATGCTATGGGAGCAGACAAATTTGTAACTGCAAACCCCCCTCCTCATCCCAACCAGCATTCATTACTCAGGAGGATAACTCTCAGCACCTTCCTCCTGTCTCATTCTCCTGTCCTGCCTCTGCCCTGTCAAACTCCCCCATCATTAAACCTGTGATGTCTCATGGCTCCAAACACACTCCGGTTGTTGGCTAATTCTCAGTGAGACTTTTATTCCAAAGGCTTCTCCAACAGCCTGATTATATAATAACAGCTTGCTCATTACCCCGAGTATAAATAGTTGAAGTATCCCTCGAGAATGGACACAGCTGGTGGAACTTCCCATATTAGCACCGCATTAATATTTATGGCAGCACTGCGTAAGTATGCAAAATATTGGCACCCTTCCACGCCAAAGTTTACACATCTGTCATTAAAGCCTCTGCCCCAACATCATGGGCAGGGCAGGGAGCAAGAGAGGGGACCCTGCATCCCAGCTGAACTGCGATGAGACAGCTCCAGCTCTCATCCGGCACCATTTCCCCTTGTCTCTGAGTTAATATTGGGGAAGGATGGCACCCCCCTCATCCCACTGTGCCCCCCTGCTCCATATGGCCACTGGCATCCACCTGATTTATGGGGGTTTGTTTTGGCTTATGAAGTGAAATATTAAAGGACATGATGAGAACCAGCTAATTGTACATATAACCTTTAAGACGTCTCGGACAGGGTTCCAGCTTTCACCTAGGGTTATAAAGAGAAAGTAATGGGGCTATAAAAACACATTTAAGTATGCCTTTTAAGTTTAAGGAGAGTTTAATTGCGGGCGCTGGGGAGCCTGGGAGGACAGCCTCTCTCAGGTAGTGTGTCCCCAGGAGAGGCTCAGCAAGGACCAAGCTCAGCACCGAGCTCCCAGGCTTTGCCTGCCCTGAGGAGAATTGTTTTGTGCTAATAAATGTCCCAGCTGCAGGTCAGATTGTAAATGAAAGTGATATTTAATGGCCCAGATCCTCCCCCATCTCCACTGCTTGTGTCAGGCTCTGGCTTGGGTTAAATCCAGGTGTTACTGAGCTGTGTACATGACTTTGGGAAGGTTTTGTAGCCTGACACGGGTTTATAACTCTCCCAGGGATGGAGCAGTCGCAATGAGACAGGTTCACAGCAGCCTGAGCAGATGCATGAGCATCTCTTGGTGTCAGCATGCTCCCATCAAGGCAGAACCTGCTGCCCGGCAGCACCCAGCACCCTGGACTGCAGGAAAAGGGGAATGGAAGATGGGCATATCTATAATATCTTTCATTGAGGGCAAGTAGAGGAAGAGAAAGCAGAACAAAATCTGGAGCATTTCTGATGACTACACATTCATGAGCACCCTGAAGCTCCAGTATAACTGTCACAGCCTGTGTTTGAGGGCTTGGGTGCAAGGAACTCCCACATAACAACAGCACGATGGACCTCGAGGAACTGACAACTCCAAATGACATTTATATGGGGACATGCAGACATTAAGGACATCACTAACGCAGCTACAGGAGGGGCTCCGCTGCCTGAATTACCCTCTCAAAGGCAATGCTGGGGTTGGAGAAGGGCAATGCTCTGGTTGTGCTCCCAAGCAGATGTCCCACTGAGCTGCTGCAGCACCAGGGATGCAGCTTTGAGCTCAGCATTACTGTTCTGCTGTTGCTGAGGTCCTGCCAGGGGTTTGTTCTGCAGCAGGAAGCACCAAACTTTATGCTATGAGGAATGTCAACAACAGGGTGTCAACTGCTCAGCAAGCAGAGGCCAGCCCGCAGGCAGCTCTGCTCAGGTCTGTCTGCCACCTTGGATCTGCAGAATGTCAAGGGAAGAGACATGCAATAGCTGCTTTGCTTCTCCATCAATCAGTCAGTTCCACATTCCCCTCGGAGTCAACGTTGATGGAGCAATATACAATCTGCTGGCAATGGCATAGATAGAGCAGGGGTTTTCCACCTTGGATATATGGTGAGACACCTACAGAACAGCAAGCATATGGGGAGGGTTGCTTGCAGGCAGGTGGAGGGTTACTCAGTGCCTGCACAAACTTTCCCAAGGCCCCCCAAAGCTGATGATGATACAGAAGAGCAGGTAAAGGAGTGGAGATGAGACCTGCTGCCTGCTCCTAAGCAAAGGGGAAGGTCACAGGCACCCAGCTTTACAAACCTCCATCATCTCTGGTGCTCTGGGTAGAATTAATTGATAACACATAATCGCTGTATCAATGCCTTTTTAGAAAAGATAAAGTATACTTCAAAGCTAATTTTGGCCTGCAGACAAATAGCTTAAAGAAGAGCTACTGTACTGAAAAATGTCCATGTCATTTTTCCCCCAAATCATAGTTTCAATGCACATAGCCTCAGCCTGACATCCTGAATTATGGCTTTTATTAAACATTAGTAATAGAGTGCACTTAAATCATGGTTCCCCTGTAAAAGAGAGATGTGTTCAACTCAGATCTGCACATTTTAATGCCATATTTCTTCCTTTTACTCTCCCTGCAAGATAAATTTACTTACTCCACAAAAATGTTTTGCTGAAAAGTATAATTCATCCTTCAGTGTCCATCTAATGTATCTTGTGAGTAATGTGAAACGATGCAAAAATTACAATGCACCGGCCATGCCTGGAATGCTTAGATGCTTCCGAGTTAGAGGTTATGCACACACAGTATTGAAATTAGATTTAACTACTATCATCTTTTACAATGTTGCCTTGATAATTCCCTCCTTCCATCCCCCCTTTTTATAGCTTTGATCAGATGCTTCCTGAATACAGTGCCAGTTACAAGCCTCGGAATCTGCTGCTCTGCAAGCCCTGCTCAGCTATGAACCAGCTTGCCAATAGCTGCATTATTTGTTTGAAGTGAGAATATTTGTAGCCACAATTTGCTCTAGCAGGCAAAATTCAGGGTTTATTTCTTTTTCTCTGTGAGTAGATCAAAAAATAGGTTTTGGAGTAACCAGACAGCTGGAAATACGCACAGAAATAGCATCCTCTGGGTACCATTATCACCCTGCTGAGCCCCCAGGCTCTTGCAGAGTGAGGGAATACCCATGTCCTATGCCTGGTTACCTGGGGAGAGCTCTGCATCCTCAACACAAGGGCTCCATCCCACCCCGGCACTAACACAGGACACCGCAGCTCGCTCTTACCCAAACTCCTGGTCCAGCCTTCCCTCCAGGTACACACACGAGCAGAGCCAGCCCCTGCAACGTGACCTTTATTTAAAGGACAGCAACGGTACCACTGAATCAATGTCCCTCTGCCAGGAGCTCTGCATTGGAGCTGCATTGCAGTGTCAGCACCGGGACCGATCCAGCTACAGCTCCTACCTGAATCCACCAGGACCTACTGACACAGGGGTGAGCGTGGTGCCAGCAGACCTGCCTTGGTACTTGAGAGGGATGATGGGTTTGAGATTGTAAGGCACCAAAAGACATTGGGGCTGGTGGGTTTGCTGAAATCCTGATGCTGTTAATGCAGCATAGAGTTTGATTAACAGGGAAAAGACCGGTATTTAGTAAGCACTGCAAATCTTTTGCTTTATATATTGGTAACATGCTACAGACATTAACTAATTGGTCCCCTGAGACTCCTCCAATGTTAATAAAAGAAGAAGCATCCTTCTCTCCTGCCAGGTCCAGGTCCCCGTGGGTAGGAGCAAGCACCATTCCCAGCATCAAACCCCTGGGAATCCCCCAAACCTGGAACTCACACTAAGGCACTGCAGGAATATTTATGATTTATAGGGTGGGGGGGGGGGTTGTATCAGTACCTGGAAGTCCCAGCAGGGTTATGATCCCATTAGACAAAGCCTATAGGAAAACCAGTCTTGTAGGTTGTTTGCAAGAGAGCTATAAAAACGTGATTAAGAGAAGCAACTTCATATATACCACACAGCAGTTCAGCGACGTGAAGTTTCTAGCAGCATCTCTTATCAGCCTGGGTCACAATTCAGTCTCACAGAAAAGGGTTGTCTGAGTTAGCTGCTCTACAAAGAGTCCCCAAAGAGCATATAAAAGGCTCCTCGATTTGACCTGCTGAACTGAAGTCTGGTGGGTTGTTATTGAGCCCTAACGTCATTGCTGTGCTATTGCTGTTTGGTGGCTGACAACAGGAAAGTCACTGGACGACGGATGCTTGGCAGTGACTTTATCGGTAGCTTGGTGGCTTTGGCTGTCTTCACTATGGTCCCTTCCAGTGGACTTCAGTTCCATTCAAATGTCCTCTTGAAGAGCATAAATGCTTCCAAAATGAGGTGGAAAAGCCATCAGCACATTAGCTAATAGCACATCAGAGGAAGTGCCTGGCAGCAACTGTAACCTCAGTAGGCATCTTTACATGGGAGGACGTAAACCACCTCTGAATTATTTATTGAACCAAAGACATCAAATTGGACAATTAACCTTGAAAACTTAATTTAAGCACCATAAAAGAAACATCTCCTGAAAAACATGTCCCTAATAAAAGTCAGAAGAACAAACTGCAGCAGGTTCTGCCATGGTCCATTGCAGGAACCAGGAACTTCTGTGGGTTTATCCCTGTGGAGAGGTTAGTGCTGGAGGGGATTTGGCAGTAACGCAGCAATTCAGAGAGTAGGGCAGGAGCATCCTCAGAGTCCTCTGCATGCTCCTCCGAAGGATGCTGCTCCTTTACCCTGGCTGCAGAGGGAGCACATCCCCAAACCCTGCACAGTTTCAGAGTGCCTCAGTTTCCCCACAGGGATAGAGGGAGATAACACAGGCACACCACAAAGGTAATGGAGCTGGAGGCTGTGAGATGTCTTCACGCTCTTCTCCATAAGCATCACAACAGTGTAGTTGTCCAGAAGGATTTCACCAGCCACAGGATTCCTTGTGTTTCAGTCTGGCAGCAAAAGGCAGTCTGTGGATGAGCTCCTGCTCTCCCTTGGTGTCTGCTGCGCTCTTCCGACACTGCTAAATGATGGAAGCTGCGGAAGGCTTCAGCAATTTATTCTGTTTAATTTCCTCCACAAAGGTGTTTTATCCTCACTAATAAAAAGAGTGGAACTTGATCATTTCTAAAATATTGTCCCTTCTAAATCTTTATGGCTCAAAGTGGACTGAGATCATTAGAAGTTACTTTATGTGCAGCTCAATCAGCTCCAAAGGGCTATCTCAGTCACTCTGTGCTTGCTGAGAGCAGATCCCATTTCCCAGAGGCAAAAGGACAATACTTAATCACTTCCTCGCTTGTTAGGTGTTTTAACAAGTTGTATTAAGCTTCATCAGTTGGAGCTTTCATGCCAGATTAAAAATGATAGTTCACTTCTCCGTTATTATAGGACATCATTTGTTTTCTTTTATTTTGCTGGGCACTCACATGCCACTGTAATTTCACATGAAAATGTATGACTGATGTCACCCAGAAGTAATTAGGTTTTAAAGCCTTGATTGCAATAGACACAAATGTTATGGCTTTATGGTGCCAGAGCATCGCCATCCATTTTCTAGCTGTTGATTCTGAGAGTATTTCATAGATCTGTCAATAGGAATAATTTAGCTGATGTTGACTGGAACTATTAATCAGAAGGGAGGAGAATACACGTTCTTATTTCTGTGCTCAGGCTTGACAGCTCAGTGGAAGCCTCCCTACCCAACTTTGCAACACTCCAGGTTTCCTTCATCACTGAAACCAAAGCTCTTGGGGAATCCCAGGTTGCTTTAACACACTGTGTCAGAGACCTGCTCTTTGCCACTCATTTGAATACTTGTCATTGTATATGGATATTGTATTTTAATGCACAGGGAAGAACACATCTAATTGGTTTAGCCTTCAAATAATATGTTTATAGGGATTTATCAGTTGGAGGGATGTAGCTGTTGCCTTCCCTGTGTGCTCTTCAGGCAGAAAGCAGGTCAGAGCCAAGAGGTTATTTATCCTAAGTGGGGTACATCTACATCTCAAATCTCAACTCTGGTCATGTGGAATTAATGCCAAAAAACATTTCTGTGGTCGTGACAAACATGGAAACCTTCTGGTGTGATGACCAACAAGGAAATAGGGAGGTGAGATCCTGGTCCCACTGCAGGTGAGTGCAAAGCATCCATTGGTCTCAGTGGGAGCAGGAATTTGCCCAGCCAGCTAAATGCTGATTTAGGTCTCAGAAAGACTGCAGAGCTTGGGAAGTAAGATAGGATTATTTAGGAGAGTTTGCGTGCAGCTCAGCAGCGTGAACCATTTCACAGGGTGATCAAAACCCCTTTGCTTTTGTAATGAGAGCTGCAATAAAGAGAAGTTCAGCTGCTTGTTCCACTTGCGGCTTCAAGTTCTTCATTGTGAAGAAGTTGGTCCCTTGCCACGGAAGAAAAAATGTTCTATATTTGCTTTTAAAGAGCATTTATCCCACTTCATCCTTTCTTCTGATGTCACCTGGCTATTCAGGTGCTCCTCACTGAAGGTACCCCTGGGTAAGGCAGACCCAAACTATTGCCATCGCTAGCTCTGCAAGCCATTCCCGTGAAATGGATGCGCTGGGAACTATCCCAGTACATAAGAACCTCATTTCTTCCTGGTTACAACAAGTTTTTAATCAAACCTTGGGCAAATGTCCCAGGTAGGAAGAGCAGGATTTGCTGTGCCAAGAACAGCGAGTCCATTCCAGAGCTGGGTACCTTCCCTCACCCACTTCACTCCAAAACACATTGGCTACAGCTACAAAACCCTTTGAGTCCAGCAAAGTGTGGAGAAGTGGAGCTCCTCCCTGGAGCCTTGTGCTGTCATTGCTTTCCCAAGGCAGATGTTGTACCAGAGGGCTTCTCACTGCACCATCCTCAGGAGGCACCAGGTTTGCAGGTTCTGGTGCCAACTTCTGCGCATTAAGTAGTGAGGACACTTCTGTTTCCTCTTCTTTTAGTGGGAAAAAGGACTTTTCCTGCACCATTGTTTCCATGAAGGGAGCTCTGGCTTCCCTAATTTGTAATAATTTGGTGGTTCATCATGCAGGGAAGGCATCCCCTGGCTTTTCCACTCAAAGCGCTGTGTCTGCCTTTCATCTGCCAATAGCCCCCAGGGAATCTCTCCCTTGGCTCCTGATTAAGATAGAGGCTGGTTTACACTTTCCTTTTTCTTCTTCTATTTCTTTTTTCCCTGGCCTAGAAGAAAATTCTGGGCAGCAAACACAGGAAGAAAAAAGGTTGAATTGCCAGCAGATAAGCACAATTTCACTTGACCCTGTGCTCTATGGGTCATTCCTAACAATGGGATGTACTCTTATCTCAGCACAGCACTTAACACCCATTAATGCTTTGGGGAGTTAGTCCAGCTCTTTAAGATACCCATGTAAGGATTTATTTCAAACACTGAGATGAGGGGGATGACTGGCTTTAGCAGCTGCAATCTGAAGTGTTGGGCTCTTGTGGTCTGTACTCTGCTCACTGTAAAGCTTTAACCCAGTGGATTAAGGACCTGTAAAACAAAAATCACTTAGGGCAGATTTGCAGCTGAACTGGTGAAGCTCCTGCAGTCCACACTGGTTCCCACTGGTACCAGTTCCCTTACTGGGGAGCATTGGGATTGCTCCACAAAGGTAGATAGGTGAAGGTTTCAGTTCCTCAGCGAGTATAAATTCATCCAGATTCATTGTCTCATGACCAGACTGACTTGCATAAGGGGAGGGTCTGGCTGCTCACTGGAGACGGATCCTGATTTGGGATGCACATTCGGGAAGTTTCTATTGGGAATTTGGAGTTTCTCTGGTTGTCTCTGTTGGGATGGCATCAAAACTGAGGCTGTACTAAAAAGAAGAACTTCTAAAACACAATTATCCTGGAATATCTTAAAACTGGATTCAAATAACTGTTGCTTCAAAATTCAGGGGAAAACCCTGGGATAGCTGAGACAGAAGCACAGATTTTTTTCATCCCCTTAGAAATCTGTTGCTGTCAGGCAGAATCTCAGTGCTTCAGTGCAAGTTTGAAATGTGACTTTATAATAGAAACAAGGCTTAAATAAAGAGATAAAATGGGGTAGCCTTTCCATATCCTTGGCTATAGTGATTCCCAGCACCATTTGGGCCAACACAACAGCCTTCAACATAATTCTCGGGGACGATTGGCATTGGCTATGAGCTTCAGGGCTGTTAAAGGAGCGTTCCCAGACTGACAGCAAGATTTACTGCATTTTGGGTACTTAAAGGAATGGCAGAAAAGTTGGCTCCTAACACTGGAAAGGGAAAATTAAACAGTGGCAGTAAAAAGAATCACTTTTCTTATGGATTGTGCTGAGGAAGAATAGGCTGAAAGCTGCAGAAACAAACTCATCTCTGCTCTGTCTGCATCTGTCCCAGGTGAGCTGGTCCCAGTCCCTGATCCCAGCCAAACCTTGGAACAACCAGCTCGCCAGCACTGTGAACACTAACCCCCCTCCTATTTCCAGCCTGTCTTAAGTTTCTCATGGATTTTGATTGAATGCAACTTCTGACTTCAGCAAAGTGTGTTTTCGTTCTAAAACGCTTTTAGCCCTGATTCATAACTGGTAGGAAAAAAATAATATATGGAATGAAATATGCTGAGGGTTTTAAGCAAATATTTAGGCAAAAAGCAGCTGGTAAATCTCTAATGAATGGCTGTATGTAGAGCTAACACATAATTCACTGCATGCCAGCCAGAAGGGTTTAATTCACCTCCTTCGCTCCTATCTCCCTGTGACACTCCTGAGGCTGCATCATGTGCATTGGAGGTGGTGGCAGGGGAAGAGATGCATCCATCGGCCTTTCCCTGTTTGTCCTGGGCTCTGGAACAAGAAGGTTGATGGTTGAGATTATTTTCTCTGGTTCAGCTTCTCCTGCCCTGGTTTTAAGGACTGGCTGTTGTACAGGGGAACTCAGGTGATACAGATTTGAAAGGACAAACTGATCATCCTTAACAGATGTCACCACTGCTAGATTCACCCATGAACTCCCATTCCTTGCCACACATAAGAGCTCAATAAAATCCCACATATCCTATAAAGGATCCCATTTTCCCCTTTACTTTAGTAACACTTTAAAATAATGGGACATTGATACTGCATTACAAAACAATTCACTTGGATGGATCCGTGGCATAGTCGTTATTAATATCAAGTGAGTTTACGGTGATTTATGTTATCATGGTGATTCTGCATCTTGTTTATTACCTTCCAGAGATCACTTTGCAGTGATTTTTAAGGTGGCACGGAAATTACCATGTGAATTGTGTCTTCTAAATCAATGCAGTCTTTTCCTGCCTGCTAATAAAGCTCTCTTATGGTTTTCAATGAGCAGATATTAGCTAATGCTTAATTACTGTGGAGGGCCATGTACTAAGCACAGGAGAGTCAACAGCATTAATAAAACTCTTATAGTCAAAATAAATCAGGAGGTACAATAAGGGTGATGTTAAAGAATGAAACATTCACCTCCAGCATTGCCTTGAGGGGATCTAGTGTCTCACTGTGAGATTTTAGGTGCTCTCATGTGAGGCATCAATAGCTCCAAACCCTCCATGCAGACAAGCCACCTTCTCTGCTTTACTGCAGACTAACAAATTACAGCTGCAATGACCAGCATTAAACAAACCTTAAGCTGGTCCTTTCAGAAGACTCCCACCTGCTTTGAAAGCAAACCTGGCTGCTCTCATCTTTTCTCCCCACTTTCCTACAAGGAGGCTTTAAAAAAGCATATTTCCCAAATTTTCCCTGCTAATGTGGTGGGTAAAAAATTCACTTTAATTAAAGAATGGGGACCTGGAAGCATCTTTTGTCAAGGAACTCTTGGAAATGAGGTTTGGAAGTGGTTTGGGCACAAGTAAATAGCAGCAAAAAGATAAGTGTTGGATGGCAATAGTTACCCATGCCTGGGTTTATTCCAGTGTCTGAGCACAGGAGCAAAAGTACAGGCTGGTCACTGAGGACTCAGCAGCTGCCTTTGGTCGAGCCCCTGGGCTGCAGCCAGCCCAAGCATCCTTTTGGATATCGTGCTCTGCAGCGATGCTTAACCAAAGATGAATTACAACAGGAGATTTGAGGATGATTTACCAAAACATGCTGAACTCACAAAACCCCAGCACTAGCAATAAATACTCGGTGTAATCTTACAAACAGGATGTTTAAACGTGACCAATACTCAACAAAGAGCATGCTCTAACTCTTGCCTGACACCCACGTTACTTCCACTTCTGAGCAGGTTTATTCTCGTTCCCCAGAGGAGTTGCATATAAAATAGATCATTTCAGTGTCACCTCATAATACATTCTTATAACTGATACATTGTGTAAATAAAATGAAGCATTAATAAAAATGGTTGGTGTCTGTCTCCAGCTCTAATTTGAATACTTACAAGGAGGGGAAAAAAACCCAAACAAGTCTTAGAATTGATTGTAACAAATTCCACATATAAGGCACTAAGAAAATGTGAGCACTCTAAGAGGAGGTAGCCACACAGCCAATAAATCGCCTTCCTTAAGCCAACTATTTATTGTCTATAACGCTCATAAAACTCTTCACACAGAAGACCCTTCCCGATGAAATAAACCATCAATCTCTGCTGCATTACTATTCATTTTCCATGTGCACTGAGAGCAAATGTCATTCAAGGCATTACAGTTCTCTCAAACTATATTAAAATACATAGTCTGATGTTATATCTTTTCAAGCCTCTCTGTTCATAAATTGTCGCTGCTGATTGGAACATAAAACATATTTTATAACACCATAAAGCCCCAGAAGATACAAGATCACTCATGTTTGTCTTTATGGCTCAATGCGTAGGACTTCAAGACATGAAAGTGTTGTGTATTTCATAACAGAAATGGCCAGGACCTGTGGAAAGGACGTCTCAGATGTTTCCATAAAGCATTATTACCATATTCCTTGATGTCTGAAACAGTGCTATGCACAGAACCCTGAGCCCTTAACTTATGGACTGTAAATGGATGAGTTTTCCTAATAAATCAGCTCTGTTTAGGAGCAGAGTTATCCTACCTAGTGCTTGGCTTTAAGTGTTATCTCCAGGTGTCAGTGTAATGATGACTTTTTTCCCTCCTCCGTTCTTCTTTTCTTCCTGATATGGTTAAGAAAACTTCCTTTCTAGGGATAAATCCCTTGGGAAGTCAATGAGATGTTTTGACATATTAGGAAATTAGATCAGCTTCTCAGTGCTGTTCCGTGGCTCCATCAGACCTCCTATTCCTGGCTCCTCTTTGGGGAGCCGTGGCTATCACCTTCCAATGCTTCTCTGCAGAAGGAAAACCCCTGCCACCAGCACCTGCAATCTCTGATCCCGCTCTGCCCTTATCTACCCCCAAAGCTTCAGCACAGAAGAGCTTTTACACACTTCTTATCACTATGGAGCAGTGCCAGGGTGCTCCAGTACTGAGATGGATCACAAATCCATCTCTGGATTGCACAGGAGCCCCAAGGTGGGGGTAAAGGCTGAGTTTGGAGACTTCAATGCTGAGACAGCACAAAAAGCTCCCTAATTTGTTTCTGTCATCAACCAGCAAATGGCTCCATCACTACTGGGAGCAGGAGGGCAGCAAAAGTTTACTTCAAGGTGGAATAGTTTATGCACCATCCCACCACCCAAGCTTGGTCTTAGCAGAAACAGCAGCAGTAACGCGAGGTCTCACCATACTGTAAATTGATGTGACTTCTAAAAGATCACTGCAAAGGCTCATGGCAGCACCAAACATCCTCAGGAGAACCAGGTTAGACATAGGGGCTTTACAGCATGAGAGTTACAAGAGCTCTCTGCATTTCATTGCTAATGCACTGAGTACTGAGCTGCCTTGTCCTGCAAGAAGCCCAGTTTCCTTCCATACAAGCACTGGTTAGTGCTGTGCTTTCCATTAAGGAAAGAACTTCTCGGCTCCCAGGAATTGCTGACATAGTCTAAAGCAGAATTGGCATAAAACATATGTTTTTCCTGGAGTCCTTTAATATTTCAAACAGTTAAATGCCACCTGCATTTTCCTGTACCTTCCCTGTTAGCAGCACAGGCTGCCTGTGCCTGCTCATGGTCATGAGCCTCCCTGGGATGCTGCACTCCTAATGACAGCACTTGGTATTCACATGGGCAATGCATATGCTTTACACAGACTTTCTACTCCCATTTAGCTTTAATTATTGGACACTAAGACTAATACATTACTGGAAGTAGCTCCTGCTATATTTAGCCCTGTAATTTCATATTTTGCTGTCCCCAGGTCTCCAGATGAAGGAGGAGGGGGGAAACACAGAGACAATTGGAAATCTATAAGGTCTCTATCTTGGTTAACCACCTGAGGAACCTGAGGTTTGCTCCAGCACCTGAGGAAACCAGAGAGGACACTGCAGGAAGATGGGTGCCACATCTCAGAGGGAATGCCCATCCCCAGAGCATCTGAGGGGAGGCATTTTAGGTGGAAAGAAAAGAAAGAACAGCAAAAACGGGCTGCCCAAATAGATGAATTTGTCAATCTCTGCATTGAGCCAACCTCTCAATATGAGCCCAGTGACACAATCACAAGCTCTCAGCAAAGCTCCATGAGGTGATACTGGCCCAAATAACTCTGAAATATCCAAACCTGGGGGCTAGCAGGGAGAGCCACAACTTATCCTGGCTCCAGGCTTCCAGACAGCTTCACAAAGGCCTCAGCATCCAGCAGCTCGAGCAGGACACCCTCATCCCATGTGCTGTGTAGCTAATGCGTTGGTATTCCTGTGGTTTCCTCTCTGCAGAAAGCCGTGCAGAGTTTCCACCCATTTAAAGGTCTATAAGAGGTCTCATCAAAGCCAGGTATAGTTTATATTGCAGATGGCTGCTGACATGATATAATCCACACTAACAGGCGGGCTGTTAAAGGTCAGAGTCTCACTTCACTTCTGTTATTAGCTTTGATGTTGGGAAGATGCTGAATTCCCTCCATGTCCTTTTCTTTTAGAGGGAGAAGAGACACTGTTTACTGTCAGGCTCTTCATCAACATAATTGGTGGCTTCTCTGGAATCGCTCCTTTGCTTTAGAAAGTGCTGTAAATCAGCTGTAGGAAGCCTGGTCTTTGAAAAACCCTCCAGCGGAAGAGGAACGTGAGCAACAGTCTGCAGGATAGCTCCATGTCTGTGCCAGATGTGTGCGGGAGGCAGGCGAGGCTGGAGCCCTTCTCATCCTGCATCCCTATGCTGGCAAAGCTGGAGGTCACAGCATTGAGATAGGAGCATGCCAGAGCCCCAGTGACTCTGGGGATCACCCCAAGAGCTGCAGGGGTTCTGAGTCTGGATGGGATCTTCAGCTCCATTTGCTGCTCCCATCCACAACGGAGATGCTGCTCCCAACATGTGCATGACAGGTTGTAGTGCGGCTGTTTCTAACCCTGAGCAGGCTGCACATGTAACCCCTGCCTGCTCCAGAGCCTCAGAGGTCCCCAAGATCACAGACATCACCCCATCCTGCCCATCCAGGCTGCACAGCCAGACCTGCAGCTCTAATGCCCACAAGCAAACAGTGCTAGGAGCAGTCTGAGCAAAAGGAGGTGCAATAAGCATTTTAGGGTTTGCAGAGCCAGAGCTGCTGTACTTCCACTCCTTCCCTGTCCCCCCCATCCTGTTCCCTGGATCCCACTAAGCAGAATGGGGAAAGCAGCACAATGGGAATTCCCAGCCCTTCCTGCTGCCCCCCTTCTAAAAAGGACCCAAAAAGGAGTTGTTGTAGGTAAATACCTTATTCAGAAAAATGCTACTTATCCCAACTTCCAGCTCTCTGTGCTGGAGTTTACCTGGTGACTGCTCAAGCACCAGGAAAGCTTCCCAGTACCTAATCTCCAGCTGTGCCCATCATTCCAGTCTTGGAAAGATACTGATCTTGACCAAATCACTGACCTATATGGATCGCAGCGAGTGCCAAAGCTGTTCCCAGGCCTGAGCATCCCGGGATGAAGAGCCTTCGTGCTCAGCTCTTTGATCTCAGCAATATTTAAGCTTTGCCTGAAGATGGCACTAAAGAATGGCTGGGGCGAGCCTGCGGAGCCCTGCTTGTGCTGCGCTTGCGATGTGATTGATACAGCTCCGACCTGCCAATAATCACAGCTCATCCTCCCCATAAGAGGTGTGTGTCCATCTGCCTTGGCCTGCCGGGTTGGGGTTTGCTGGGGAGAAGACAGCAGAGGTCACTGTGTGCCCAGCAGACCACAGACCCCAAATCTAAAGGATTTCCCTCTTCCCTGCAAAACTCCAGCTTCCCAGGGTGAAACTGGCTTCTGGCTTATTGTGTTCATGTGTTTCGTCCATCTTGCTCCTATCTTTGTGAAACTGTAGCAGTGATTTTAGTTTATCCACGTAAATGACACCACACAGGCTCACAGGGTGCAGTTAAAGTGATGAAGTGATCATAAACCCGCTTGTTTTAGGGCAGCACAGTGCGGCCGTTATTCCCCTTCTCTTTCCCCATCCTGCACTTACAGCTCCATTAAAAACAACCCAAAACAACGAAGGAGTTACCAAACTGCCCACACTCCACAGTGAATTGGGTCTCCCTCCCACAGTACCAGACTGTGAACAGTGGCTCCCAAAAAGTCTAAACCCTTGGCATTAATGCCCCCAGATCCCCCAGTCCCTGAGGCTGCCGGGCAGAGATGTTTCCAAAGCACTTCCCTGAGGGTTCACAGCAGACTCCAGGGGAACATTCCTGGGCCTAGGGCCAGGCTGCACAGGGAGGGAATGGGGAAAGTCAAAGATTAATTGATCTACGGCTGCGAGGGGCCCAGGGCAGGCAGTGTGCCCGGGCACAGGGCAGTGCCCAGCGGGTACCACTTGGCTGATGGGAGTGAGAGCGGCTCTGCTTCATCAATTGCCATCAGACAGACGGGGAACTGGTACCATGTCGCACCCTGCGCCTTTGTTTCTAGCCAAGGGGAGATAAAGAGCTTGATATGGGCAGCAAATGGGGGTTATGGGCAGGGAAAGACAAGCCCTGCTTATATCAACACTGGGAAGCAGGTCTGCTGGAGATGGCCTAGAGAAGGATGCTTGCTCTGGTGGTCTTCCTGCATCACCACCAGTTCACTGCAGAGCATGAAGTATTGATTTGAATTGTCAGATAAGTCATATGTTTGTACCTGAATATGAGCCTGAGAAGCCATCACACACAAAACCCATCTCATTTTCAGTTGCTAGCACTTTCCTGACCTCAGGAAGGGCTGAGGAGGGTTTGGTCCTAGCCCAGGACTGTCTGTGGCTGCAGTCAGCAGCAGCTATCGCTTCGGTGCTGCAGGACAAGCATGGGCTCATGTTTGGGGAGAGGGGTGCATTGCCATTCCTCCCTGCTGCAGCCTGTGCAGAAACATCCCCAGAGTTTAACCAGATATTTCTGATCCTTTATATGAAAAAAGGCATTTTTATGACAAGAATAATGGACCATGAAGGGGTTTAATGTTGCTTCAAGCCTGTACACCTAGTCTGTCCAGTGAAAAGAGAATGTGAGGTATACCGGAGGACTTCCCATAGGGGATAAGATATGAAAGGAGAGGATAAACTGCGGTGCCAAATATCCATATGGCAGCACAGTGTTTGTGTTGGAAGCAGAGCAGAGTCACAAAGCTCAAAGCTCCAAGCAGAGCTCCTCCAGAGTTCAAGGTCCCTCAAACCTGATGGGAGGATTTTGTCTAATATAGCTACAGATCATGACATGGCATGGGTATGTCCATGGGTATGTCCTCAGCAGCACTGGTGATTGCTTTACAGTGTGATCCACAACAGTGCTATAAAGATCATATTTGAACTGCTCCAGTGTTTGAGCTCATCACCTTTCCTAAGCCATTTCTACATGGGACATGGTTGAATTAAAGGTGTTACGATGTGGACTGGGGCTGCCAGCCCACTCGGGCCTGAATTCCTGGCTTTCCCTAAATCATGTCATCCGCCTGAGCATCCTTCATCAGCTTCCTAACATTTCCCATCCATCTTGGCCATTGGAAACCCTTTGGATCTCCCTTTTGTTTACAACGAGTAATGGGCAGGAGTTAACAGAGGTTCCAGAGAAAAAGGTCAGTGTAGTTCAAGCAGCATTAGGAAGACACTCTCAGACCCGCTTTGATCTGCGGAGGATTTAAGCGGTCAATAAGGCAGTGTGGGGAGCAGGAGCATCACCCAGATGCCCCCTCAGTGGAGCCGCTCCAAGGGTCCCAGTCCCGGCCCTGCCGGGATGCAATTCCTACCAGTCCTTTGGGGTTTATGACCAGGGAGGATGTGAGTCACCAGCCCTGTGGCTGGTGGTGCCATGCACGCCGCCCGCCGCCACTGCCTCCCCATGGGTCTGTAATTGCTGAGGCAGACTGTTTGCTTCTGCCACGTCCAAGGCAATCCAGTAAGAGTTTACAAAGGGCTAGAGCTCAATCCTGAGCTTGTGAAAACACCGCTCTGGGCTCCCCTGCTCTGCGGTTCAAAGTCTGAAGTGTGCCCTGTGGCTTTACACATCTGTTTATTCTGCGGCTGCACCATGGATTGGAGCCATTCCGCAGGGATCACCATTCCAAGAACACAGGGTGAAAGCCCCTGAGCCAGAGGGAGTGAGTAGGACATTTGCTTTTTAACCTTCAAACACTCCAGGCTTATGGAGCCTGCCCATAATATAAGCCTGGGATGCACATCAGGGCTGCAGGAATCAGTGTGTGCTGGCAGGGGTAAGACACCCAGCAGCTCAGCTGGATCCAGATTTTAAGGGCTGTTTCCATGTCCCCAAGCTGGAAAGCCCACAGCCCACAGCCCAAGAAGGACGTCTTCTCTACCATCATACCAGCCTAAACCCGGGGCTGAAATAACACCTTGTATGGACACTCAGTTCACATTCGTAATGGCTCTTTCCTGGCTTATCCTAATCCACTTTTGAAGTAAAATCAGCTAAATCTAGGAAAGGTGCTGTCATTGTAACATAGCTGTTTCTGCTCAACTTCAGCAAAAAACCTGCATGAGCTCCCCAGGCAATAGCAGTCATGTTCATTGTGGGCAGGACACCCAACCCCCTTTGTTGGAATTCCAATACCTTGGGTAACATTTCACCCTGGAGTGCATGCACCGGGATGGCAATGGAAAAACCTCTTATCGCCCAATGATTTCCTTTCTATTTACTTGTGTGTCCCTGCTTCACATTCACCTTCTTCTGCTCCCTGCCCACTCATAAGCCCTGTCCTCAGCCTCCAGTCCCTTTGCTATGCATTCTCCTCTATATCTGTCATCTTCTTAGCCCATCACCTCTGATGAACATCTGCTCCCTGCCCAACCTCTTCCATTCTCTCTCCCTCCCTGCTCAGCTCTTGCCTTTAAAGCAGGATGCATTTGGAAGAATAAGCTGGATAAATGAAGCTGCTCAGTAGCATGCACGTGTCTATTGCCAATTCTCCAGCAGGTTTCCAGATTGGGCAGGGAAGAAAAGGCATCAAAAGGAACCAGATGCTTGGGGGATTGATTATTCCTGCATGATCCTAAGGATAAATAAAGTGTTTGGAAAGTTCTTAAAGCACATTGAGGTACTGGGATCTAATTTATAAAAAGCAGAGGGCAGGAATAGATATGGGTTCAAGCTTCCCAGCTGCCAGGAAATGGTGTTAGGTTGGGTTTTCTTGGGGATATAGCAGTGAAGAAGGTCTGATGGGTGCCCACCACATTTGGGCTGTGAGGTCTCCATGGGTGCCTCCAGGTGATTCATTTCTGGGATGGGTCCAGGACAGGAACAGAGAGCAGTTTTCTATAGGGTCCCATACGCAGGACAGCTGCAGTCTGCCCAGAGCCTTGCAGAAACAGCCTTTTTACATCCTCTCTTAATCCACTCACACCCTCTCAATCTGGTTTAAATAAGTAGGTGGGTTTCTCCCAAGGCCCAAGCAGGGATGCACATGCTGCTGGGTGAAGGAGAAGCTTTGGAAATGGGGTCATGAAAGGATATGATGGGAGAATCCACTCAGTGGCCAAACTCCAGGGCTGCACACCCGCCTGGGGCTCACATGGGATGGCTCAGCAGGAGCAGAGCAGCTTCTCCTCCCTCCAAAGACAGCCCAGGGGTGGAGGCAGTCAGAGGGTCCTACACAGGCTGTAGCCTTGGGGCCAGTGGGCAAAACCCACTGTCACCCTGTGGGATGAGCCAGCATGGGGATGATGCTCCAAGGCAGCAGTGGGGACTGGGCCATGCACATCCCCATCTGGGTTCTCCTGCCCCAGAGTACCCCATTCCTCCCACTACCAACAGCAATGACTGAGGGTCCCCAAGCAGGACACAGATGGGGTGGCCATGCATATAAAGCCAGGAGAGGCAGGGCTGTCCCTTGCATACCTGCAGCAACACTTCCCCAGCAAGGGTGTGTGTACTGCAGGGTATAAAGGCAGAAGGATCAGAGATCCAAGGACGTGGGGTTGCTGGAGGAGATAAGCACTGGAAAAGGTCGTTAGCCAAAGAGGCTGATATTTATCTGGACGTAAGACCAAACTATAGGGAAAACACTGTGAAGTGACAAGGTAAATATTTCAGGTGGTGTTTCCATTAACTACGAATTCCCCTTACAGGTTTTCCTTGGACTCGAAGCCGTTGTTGCCTTCGGTGACTTTTCACTTCTTATCTCAGTCCTAAATGCTAAACTCCTTGAGTCAACTGATTCTAATATTTTAGAGCATTGTTTCAGTGATTTATCGGAGCAATACAAGCCAAAATGAGGTGTTATTTGTGAAAGTTTGTTGGAAGCACTTAAGGGATAAAAAAACCCATTTCTGAAAACATAAATGGGATTAAAAGACAGCAAACCCCACCTGCACAGTAACAGAGCTGAATTGAAGGTGTCTCATTTCTCTGAAGGAGTTTGATAATCAAAACCTCTGAAATGAATAACCCAACACAATATACCTGCAAATCTTCCTGTGCTATTCATAAGCATTAGTGTTTCTATTATATCCGCTGTTGTGCAAAATGCGTTTCTGCCATCAGCGCCTTCATTTATATGAGCCTTTTTATTGTGCTTTCATTGTTGATACATTTTCAAGTTATTTATTACTTGTTTATTTAAAACCACTTCTCTCTGTTGCCTTTCTGTTTCGTGGCTGCATTAAAAATAGGCCTTTAAATAGTCAGTGACTCTAAGCGGAACGATCTTAATGATAAACCATTCTCTATTCACTCATCTCTCTTCTAGGGACTTCTGCTGCAGGTTTTATAATCCCTTTATGCTTCCTCACCCTCTTTTGCAAAGGTGGTTTGGGGTTATTTTTCCCTGTTGCATTTAAGCAGGGTATAAATACCACAAAGGAGATACTGATATTTGTTTACGGGGCACCTACCACATTTACAGCTAGGCTCCGAGGATCTCCCATAGTACAACTAAGAGAAATGCAGGTTATTTTTAGTGCAAAATTCCCATATGGCTTTATAACAGAGATATTCCTGGTGTGCAATATTTGCTTTTCATGATAACGATTCCAGCTCTGATGATAAACCCCTGAATCTTGCCACAAGTGTTGGCTCTTTTTTTCCTTTCCACTACTGAAGCAGTTATTGTGTGATTATCTCTGCTTTCATTTATGATAGTTTTTAATACCTTATGGCTGCCAAGAAGAGCTTGAAAAGGCAAACCCTGGTATTTCAGACATTCAATGCCATTGAAAAGCGGGAGGTCCCAAAGCACACCCATGCCATGGGGCCCCTCTCCATGATCCCAGGGAGACATTGTGAGGTCTACGTGAGATGGGGGACTGTTGCCTTCAAACCAGGCAGGAATCAAATGTTGGAGCCCATCCTTGTGCCCTGCAGGCTGGCTCTCATTCAGCCATACCCTTGGAGTACAAGGAGATGTTCACTCTTACATCCAAGATCAGTGCGTTCTGACATGATTTTGTGAAACAGAAGTACTTTTTCCTTATAATACCCCTCAGAGAGGGACTGAGTGCCTGGGGGAGGCTGCAAGAGGCACATAGCACAATGCCCATGGATGGGGAAGGTGCATGCATCGGGAGCAGGCAGCTACGGCTTCCCAAAGCATCCCCATACATTGCACACCGAACCCATTTAAACCCCCCCTCCAAGAAGCATCCCCGAGATGCCCCTGACATGCTCCTGTCACACTATCCCCCCAATGCCAGCACAGGGACCTACAGGGACCCACTGCCTTCACTATGTGACCTGTCAAGAGCAGGGTCAGCCCCAGGTCAGCCCCAAAGAGAGAAAACAGCCATTGCCTCCCTGCTTATCAGCCCCTTCTGTGGGTGGGGAAGCACCCATGGGGTGGGTGCAGGGGATGGGGCTGCAAGGACAGCCTGGGAGGGTCACTCCTGGGTTACCCCCTAATAGCTGCTCCGATGGGGGAACAGGATTTCAAGGCAGGTCAATCCCATTTGTTGCTCACCTCCTGCATTGTTACAGCTTCAGTATAAAGCCAATAGGCAGTAAGCAACAGCAAGTACATGCCCTACTCAAATAAGATGCTTTTCCAGCCAGAAATATGCACATTTCCATGCCTGACCCGCTGGAGCTTTGCTGATGACCCTAAGCAAAGCTCTGAATCCTGCTGATATTTATTCTCATGCACCTTACAGCCCATGTCTATTTATATATTCAAGGCTTAAAAGAATGAAGCATTCAATCATGTACTTAACATCAAGGCCACCAGTAGTTTCCCTGACGTTGATGAAATTATTCCCACACGGAGCACCCAGCCCATCACAGCCTGCTGGGTTGGGATCCAGGCTGAGCCCTTCCCAGGCCCTGCTTAGAAACATTCTGGGGCAAATGGGCACAATTTAAGGAGAAACAACCCCATCTTTGAGCAACAAACTCTCCCACAGACAGGGATATACAGAAAACACAGTACTGCCCAAGGCAGTTGTCTAAAACAACCCATGCAACACTCAGGTTTTGGGGGGATTCCTCGTTTGTTCCTGGTTTCTGGCATAATTCCCATGTTTCAGACATGCTCCTGTGTAACCCTCCAAGCCAAGCAGTGAGCTGTTTCTATTCCACTTGCTGCTGCAAGAGGCAATGTCTTCCTGAGCCTCCCCAATGCCTGTGCCCTTCTTGCAGCGAGGGCTGCAGCACTAGCACTCCAGCTCTGTTTTCCTTTAGCCCGACTGATCCAATCTGGGAATGAAAACAGAGGGAAACAGATGGTCCATTGTACGTGCTGCTCCTGCCCACACCAGCACCGGCTCCCAAGAACCTGGTGCTGGGGCCAGCTCTTGCTGCTGATTTTCCATGTTTCAGGTTAAATGCATGAGCTAAGAGAAATGCGGGCAGGACAGCTTGTGTTCCTGAGGTGGGGGGCACCTCCATCACCCCTGCATTGGGATGGTTTTCCTGCTATTCCTGAAGGAACCGGGTGGAAAAGAAGATTCCTGGGACAGGAGTGGGTGCCCTGGAGGAGCCCCAGGTGTGCCTGCTGGTGTTCTTTTTGGTACCCCTGTTAATTGCTGGGTGACATCTCGGATGCTGCATCAGTATGATCGATTGTTGGATATCAGTGGGTTATGTATATCACAAAAAGGGGAGAGATTTACACCTGCAGAGAAAAGTAATCCATGAAGATGTTTCCAAGCCATGTATGACCATGTGTTACATCTTCCCTCAGCAATCTTTATTGTACCATATAATAATTTATTGATATGACAGCAGCTTCAGTATCAAATTCTGTCCCCACTTAAGCCAGCTCCAGGGAAGTTCCTGTTTCCCTTCTGCAAAGCAAGAAATGGCCACATCCAGCACAGCAAACACCAGACACGTGCAGTTGGTAGCTCCTAACCCTGCTCCCATTTTCCAGGCTTTCTGCCTACCTAAGGAGACAAGAAAAAGCAGAAGGCTGACCCCAAGTATGATGAATTCCTGCTGAGCTTTTTCCCATTAACTTCAGTAAGGGCTTAATCCAGTGGTTTTCAGAAGCTGGGTGGCTGGTGGGGATTTTTGATGGAGGCAGGGGAGAGAAGACAGGGTGTTAACATGTATTTCTGATTAATTATAGTGTTCTCAAGAGTAAGTGAATAATAGTACTGGTCAGAGCCAGGCATCACACGGGTCTCAGCCCTGCAGAGTAAATGGTGTCTGAATTGTGAGTAATGTTGACCTGGCAGAGGCCAGATAAGATACGGATTTTTCACATCCAGGACTGGACAGAATTCCACATATTGATAACTGAATGCACCAAAGTATAACCAGTGCTTAGCATGCAACTCTTCTTGCTCTCAGAAATCATGTTGAGCAGGGCTAGACAGCAGAAGTGGAGGGCAGGTAATTGTGCATGTGAACAGCTAAGGGATTAAGAAGCTTCAGTAACTTCCAGCTTTGCTCCCTATCCGGAACAATGAGCATCTTTCCTTGTTAATCTGGGTGAAAGCCAGAGCCCAAACCTTGCAGCCTTCAGGAGGGATTTCTGCAGGGACACTAAGAGCTATTCACCTATGCTATGCTCCAGTGCCACCAGATGAGATAGCTAAACAAGTGTTGGTGCTAAACTAATGGCAGAGACATGGAGAGGATGGTGGTGTCCCTTTTATAAATAGCTTCTCAATTACATATAGGTGGTTGTCTCTTTTATATATAGGCTCCTCCTATACATATAGATATGAATCTATTGATAGCACTCAAAGCCATCTCACTGTCCTATGTTAAAGCTGCCCAGAGCAAATAAAAGTTCACATGATTGCTTTTCAAAGCATAATAACCTGCCTAAGATCTCCTGTGCTTGTTCTTTGGCATAAGGATACCCCTTTGCTCTGAAAACACACAGGAGGAATGCAACAAAATGAATCGTTTGACTTTCCTGGTTTTATTCCCATATATATTTCATCTATACATATATAATATGTATTTTTTCTATTATTGACCTCAGATGTTTCTCAGTGGAAAATGTTCAAAATTTCCAGTTCATGAGCTGTTTTTGGAGGGGAAGTGGCTTTTTTGACACTGATTTGGAACGAAAAATGGTTTGAATACTTCAAGTTTCCTGCAGAATATAAACTCCACCTTCCAGCCAGGTCTATGAATAAGGTATGATTTTCCTCCTACTCCAGGTTTTCTCACCTATTCAAATAAAACTGATGTATGTCATGATACACACTTGAGGCTTTTGCATTTCTGCCAGGTTAAGTGAGGGAGAAATTGGTTCATCCCTTCTGATGGCACTAATGGAGATGAGGAGAAACGAGCCGTGTTTAACTACATCCTTATATTAGGAGTCTGCTGAAATCAGTGCTGAATGCAAGCAAGCTTTTCCCTAGGAACAACTCTTAGCACCCACAATGTGGTGGGCACTGGGTCCTATGCTGCCTCCAGCAATTCTCCCTAATAAAGTTGTTCCTATTTACAGAAAGATGCACTTGGGGTGGACAGAGTTAAACCAAGCTTCAATATTTTAGCCAAGCACATTCAGTTGCTTTCCAACAGGATGCCAGAACGAGATCCTGATCCAAATCCAAAACCAAACAGACACTTGGGACCAGCCCCCCCCCCCCCCCAATTCAGCATTGCTCTGTGCTGAGCTTTGCAGATCCAAGACACACTGATGGACACACTGCAGTGTCCATTTGCCCAAAATCTGAGTGTTATAGGGCTTTCCTGTTACATCAACAGCTATTGCTGGTTGGTATTAGATGAATGGGGCAGGGCACCTCTCCCAGTTTCTTGTCAGACTTTGCAAAGTCAGGAAGGTTGAGTATATTTAGTATTAAATATTATCTCATATAAACATGGCTTAGAAGCCTGTTTAAAAGACACATGGGCTTTCTAGCCCAGTACAGCAGCAATACACAGACCCACATCAAATGCTTCTTTTATGAATCATGAAATAGATGCCATCTTGCTTATGAGTATGTGTAAACTGGGAGTTGTGACTAAAACCAGCATTTGACCTCCTTGCATTCCCCCTTGGATGCATCCTAGCATGCCTCATTGAAGATGCCCGTGTTCTGCATTTTGCCTTGTCATTGGGAGATATGGCATACAGATGGAATGATCATATTGGCCTCTAAAGGAAAATATTTAACCCAGAGATGTCAATGGAATATAGAAATGATGGTTAAAATCCCAGAAGCCTGCCTTGTTTTTGTCTTTTTCCTTTCATCTAGCACTTTGGGTCATGCCATCACTTATACGCTTCAGCCCAAACAGGCAATTGCTGAGTTAAGAACCTGGAGTTCAAAGTGAACCATAAACCTTAGTCTATAAGATAAATCATACAAATTACTTTACAGAAATAAATAGAACATTTGGGAGAGAGGTTATCTTCTTGCCTTCAGTTTACATCTCTAATGACTGTAAGTTCACAAATGCATTCTGTCAAGAATATAAACATTGCTTTTATTATAGCAAAGACAGATATTTATTACCAACTTTTACAGTATGGCCAGCCAGCTTAGAGGGAAACCCTGGAATCCGGGCAAGAATGTAGAAACTTTGAGTGATTGTGAGTGAATTTTGGGGCACTTTTTAAAGCACAATGAACGTTACTCGGAAAAATCTCAGTGCTCGAGCTCAACTGCAGAGACCAGGTTTTGAAACCAGTGGATGGGGCTGAGCTGTGCTGGTTGGGTCTTGTGTGAGCGATGCTGACACACAGGAATAGGTGTTTCCACACAAACACGCCCAGCTGGGACTTCTCTAAAACTTTGAACTCATCTTTCCTGCAGTGCTCAATGATTATATTATTGTAACCTTGCACAGGGCTGCGTTTCAGGGCATGATCCTTACTCCTGCCGTCGCTGCCAGAGCAGTTTCATCCGGATCAGGCAGTCACTCATTCCTTTTCCTATGGCACTGTATAATAAGGAATAAAAAGGTTATTAGATTAATAAAAGTGGTTTTGCTGAAACTGAGTGTTAGAGAGGTCAGGGAGATACGGAGATGACTCCAAAGGCTGCTTGACCCCCAGATCCCAGCATGGAAACTGGTCCCAGTTCCTTTGTTAAAGAGCTGCCTCATCCTGCTTTACCCAGACCAGATTATAGTCCCCAACAAAACGAAACCTTTTCATTGCTCTTTGAAATGCTCCTGCAGAGCAGGGGAACAGCTTGTGCAGGATGCAGCTCAGGTACCTTTCCTGAGACTCCCAACATGCAGGAGATGGGGATAAATAACATCTTCCTTGCGCAACTCTGGGAGCACTGAGGTGCTGTGATGCTGCCTGAGAATCTGACCTCTCCTCCTTGCTCTGGTTTTAGGACAAAGCTGGCTGGGAGGAGGTTGAGATGTCAGGGACAGGAGGTCCTGCTCGTTCCTGGGGAAGTCATGACATCAAGTGTTCTCACTGCTTGATGGACTCATGGTGCTTCTGGGGGAATGAGAGACCTGATCTGGGTCCAAAAGGATAAGAGAAAAACTTCCCTGGGCCCCTGAAGCAGCTACACAGAGCAGGCAAGAGCCATTTGGGCTCTGGCCCATCACATCTCACTTACCCCTCCAAAACCAGTCCCTCTGAGCCCAAGCTAAGGTTAATTAGCAAAGCAAATGTGGTCACGATTCCATTCTCGGTGCCTGGGCTGTTTTACATAAGCCCATGGGTATTTCCCAGCGCAGCCAAATCAGCACCTCTCAGGAGCCCTCTTTTCTCCCTATCTGTGTGTTTCGTGCCTGTTTTGGAGCAAGAGAAGGGAAAAGACTCACACCAAAAGCTTTATGCACATTGCTGGGCTACACGTGTTCTGTGAGCGCAACAGTCATGAATAAGGTATGAGAAATTGGACATGATACTGCATTTCCTGCTCATGCATCTGTTGGATAAGCCATTCGGAGCCCGTTGCTCCAGCCAGGGATTGTTTCTTTCCTACATCATGGTAGTCGCTGTGTCTCTGGTCGGTTGGGCTACGTTATGTCTGGTAAGGGAAGGAAGGGAAAGGAAAAAGAAGGAGAATGTTGAAGACAAAAGCGTTTAAGCCTGGACACGTCTGTGAGCATGTGTGTGACACATTCAGGGGCTGGTTTGTCAAAAGCAGGGATGTAAAATCTGTGCCCCCAGTCACCCTTAGTGAATCAAAGAGTGGAAGAACGAAGGAATTCCTCAGCTCTGGCTATGCCTGCAGATCTTGCCCAAATGTTGCTGGTGTATTCCTTCCCCTCCTGGCAGCAGGGCTTAGGGGAGCTGTGGGGAAATCTGGGGTGCAAGCTAGCTCTGGATGTGGTTTTCATGTCTTCAGTGGTCCCCAAATCCAGGCTGCAAGAACCTGGGTTGGTGCTGAGCAGTGGGAGGAGGAGAGAGCTGCAGGTAGGTTCTCAATGCTAGTAGGAGTGAATTCCTCACTGGTCAGGAGAGCTCCGGGCTTCTCCCCCAGTACAGCATGTGGTCAGGAAGCAAATGGCAGTGGAGGGAAGAGGAAAGAGCATCAGGATCTGGGCATGGATGAGCTCTGAGGTGGGTGGGGATGTGAAGGGGCAGAAGGAGGGAGCAGGGCTCCATCTCCAGCAGTATCAGCAAGCAGCAGCAAACCCCAGTGTCCCCTGCATCCCCACTGCCACCACACCAGATCTCCTCGTGGTCCATCAGGGCATGTCGGGGGGTGTCAACTCCTCTCTGTCTCCCCTTCACCTTTTCACTTTGCATCCAGGGGCTGCAATTCCAGATGGGAATCTCACCTCTGCCATATGAACCTGGGGGACCATTTGAAACCCTTTCCCTATAGAGGGAATCCGCTCTCTCACAGCGATGCACCAGAGGGTGTTTTGATAAACTGATTGTATATCCACAGCTCAAGTGGATGGGGGGCTCTGGAGAAAGTCCAGGGATTTTCTGCTCCATCTGACATCTCCCACACGGACTCCTCCCTTCATTTCCAAACAGAAGTGTTATTTTCCTTCTCCTTCCTTACCTTCTTTTTCTAATTTTTCCAGAGGGAATCAAACTATGGGATAGGAAGGAACACAAATGAACAAACAAACAAAAAGCCAAGAGAAATTATTTTTGCATTGAATCATGCAGAACAAGTCTCATTCCTCTCACATGGAACTGAACAGCCAAGAAAATTCTGAGAAAAATGGGATTTCAATTGGAAAAGTACATGGAACAAAAGGGATTTTGCTTCATTGGTGATGTTCTGCAGGAACTCCTGACTCCTCCATCAGCCCTGCTCCTCTGTGTCCTGCCCTGAGTGTAGGGATCATGGGCATGGTCACAGCCCAGTCCTCATCTCCATCCTCAAGATTGTTCATGGAGAACTAACCATTCTTTCACCATAAATAGGGCATTAACCTTGTATTAATACAGGGATTGATTAATACTTTAATTTAAATGGTGTCTCTGGTCTCTTCATTACTTGACTGCAATTGGAAAGACCAACAAATACTTTGCATTTTAGCAAAGAACTGGGACCAGGAGCATGTTAACTGCATCCCTGTTGTAGTGTCCATAGTTCAGCAATCCCTGTTCCTTGGAAGACCCAGCCATAACCAGCTATTTTCCCTACAGTCCTCTTTGTGGCACATCTCTCTCAAGGGCTTTTCTGTCACTATGGACTTTCTAGAATGAGAAATTAATTATGACTTGCATTAAAACCAGTGCATCTTAATATGAGGTCTGCCATAACCACAGATGAATGAGGTATCTGGATGAACACAGTGAAAACTTCTCTTCGTTGAAGCCATTTATAACACACAAGTATGCCAGGGTTAGACCGGTTGTAATAAACAGGCCAGGACAACAGTGATTAGGCATGAAATTGAATGATGGCAAATGTTTTAATACAATGGTTTATACAAGAAGTATAAAAAAATATCTTCCAAGCATGTTACCTGAATGATAAATGGAAATGGAGCCTCAAATAATAATAACAATGTAAAACAATTTGTGAAGCCTTTTCTAAGCAGCACCCTGGTTAGATTCCAAAGAAAATACATGCAAAAAACATTCAAAATCTCATGCATTACATTGACTTTGGCCAGCTCCCAGCTCTTGGGTATAAAGCTTTCTCCCCAGGTTTTGCAAGTAAAACAAGTTCTCTGAATGAGGGCCTGATCCTGCCAGCTGCCGAGCATCCTCTGTTCTTACTGAGGTCATTGATGCCTATGGTTTGTAGGGTAGATGAAATACATTGGTCAAACAGTAATGAAATCCACCATGTTAAATAGAAAGAAACTTTCAATGCCCACCCCTTGGTTGTGTAATGCTCTTCTAAAAATGAGTAATATTGGAGATCTGGATACTTAAGTCACTGCTGGAAACTCTTCCTGCATCTGAAAGACTGGCCATAAGGTCTGCGTAACTGGACAGCTGCTCCCAAGCTTAGGGCCAAACCCTCCTTGCTCCACTCGTGGGAGCAGCCTGATGCTTGGAAGCCACTTCTGGAAATGCTCCTACATACAAGCATCCATTTTGCCTCTGAGCACGGTGCAGGATTGGGCTCTGAGCCCTTAATCCCCATGGCAAGAAGTGGAACACTGCACACGAGATGTAGCAACAGAATAGATTTAGTTCAAGGTTAGTCTCAAGAACCCTTATCTGATCACTGACAGTAATTTATCACGCAGAACCCATCATTAGTGTCAAGCTGTTTTATTACCCACTAACTTAACACTGTTTTACCAAGAGTCAAGTGTGATGTCACTCATGTTAAAGTAATTTACAGCTAATAGATATGAGGTAGGAGTCAGTGTTGGCTTGCTGAGTTCTTTTCATACTCCGTGCTAGCTCCTTTCATTTTGCCCAGTAAGCAAATAAGAGAGCAAGGAAAGGCAGTAATAACAGGGAAACCATGCACATGTGTGCCCATGCATGGACAGAGGAGCTTTAAAACCAGCATCTTTTCACTTTAAATACCAGAATTCATCCAAATACATGGACTCTGGTATTGCAGAGTTGAAATGGCCAGTAAGATTTAAGAGACACAAACAAATAAGCTGGTTTGTGGGACAAGAAATGTGTAACGCTTTGATCATGAGGAAGCCCCAGCACATTAGCAGACGGGGAATACCTCTAGGAGTCATATCATGTACCCCAAAACCTACAAAATCTGTCTCAGAAAGAGTAAGCTGGGTCTGATTTGATATTCCCTTTTCATTGGTCTGTTTTCAGGGTGAGAGTTCCCTTCATTTGGAACATCAGGAGAAGGTACAGAAGCCTCGATAATGAGTTTTGTTACCAAAAAACGGAGACGGTTGCGTATGAACATTGTTTTCATTCCCTGCCTTCCCCGTCTCTCCAGCCTTAAGGTCAGCCCCAGTGCAGACTGTGTTTATAAGAGAATACATTTCCCATTTCCAAGCACTTGCCATCTCCTCTAATGAATTCTCCCGCTGACGTTTCCAGGATCCATATTCTTAGCCCACTAGACACTCAGAGATAATCCTGACTAATGTGTATATATCCAAAGAAGTTTATTGTGGGGAACTGTACATTTGGGATAAGAGGAAGGGCATCCTCTATCTGTTCACCTCTCCAATTTTATACCCATTAAAGCCATTTTAAATCGCTGTATCTGCTCATATTTCCCCTGGAAGTTCCTAAACTCTGGGCTATTTGCATGGTGACTTCAAATGGTCCAGGAGGTGCGACCCTTCAAGACACTGCAGGAAAGCCAGGGAAGGTCTCTAAGGATTAAATTTTAACAGTTCCTGGGATCTCAGGTAAATATCTTGCTCGGACAACACACCTGGACTGTAAATCATTGGAGCATCACTTTTGTCAGCCCTGTCAATAACTGTCCTGCTCTGTAAATTCCATTTGGTCAAACAGCTCTTGGAAACACACGATTTCAATGGTGACCTCAGCTTCAACCCACAGCACCGATTGTATGCAGATTGGCCAATGTCCCCTGAAAGGAAGACCACAACATTTGGGCTGTGGGAAGGGGCCAGATGAGCAGATGTGGGGCTGAAGGTTTGGAAAAGCTGGACAATGGCTAAACTTTACCTAGAGATTGGCCTGGGTACAGTCAGATGGGATATACACACTCGTAATTCTCTTCCTTTCCATGGGGAACTGAACTCAGGCTTGCCAGGACTTCTGCTTCTGCATATCTTTGCTCGCATAAAATCATTCCAGTGGTTTCTGTAACACATGGCTTTGCTCAGCCTGTTTCTGTGAAATCTCAAGCGGGAGCAGGAGATTGCAAGTGGCCCATTGCCATGTCCTCCCCCGGGTGCTGCTTTGACCATAGGCCTAGTAGGTTTCCACTGTGTTAGGGGAAAGCAGAAGGGTAGGACCAGCTACAGCTGGTGCATAGCCCAGGTTCTGTCTTACCTTTGTATTTCCAAGTCTGGAGAAGTAGGAAAAAGCTCTTCTCCTCCCAGCCTTTCATCCATCCATAAGAGCCACCACATCTCTTGGGGTGCCCAGGGAGAGAAAGAAGTGCTTCGCTTCCCACTCTGGCCAAACCAGCTGCCTCTCCACCTCTCCATCCTGCCTTCCCAACTAATTGGAGCCATGTTTTCATGCCAAAGCAGATGAAAAATGCAGGCAGCGAGGGCTGAGAGGTTGCTGAGAAGGTGAAAAATGAGGCTAGGAGAGGTCAGAGATGCAGCCAAAGAGACAGAGAGAAGTGGAAGGGGAGTTTTGTGAGGTGGAGAAGATTTGCTGACCCAAACCAAGGCAGTAGAGATGTGGCTGAGAAGCTGTGAAAAGAAAACCCAGGCTGAGCAAAGGCAGGAAAAATATTGGGCATAGGGGTATTAAAATTAAGCATAGCAAAGCAATGCAGGGAACATTAAATTTAGTTCAGGTAGGTAGGAAAAGCTGCAGCATTCATTTGTCACATCCTTTCGGTACCTTTCCTATGAGAAGTCATAGAAGCCATTTCTCCCTCATGGAAGATTATTTTTAGACCCATAAAATATACGAGGACAGAGGTGCAAAATGAATATTAGCCAATAATGCAGGTAGTGCCCCAAATTCATCCCTAGGGCATCTGTGTTAACTTCAGTGGAAGACTTCCACCAGAGAGCAATTCAGAGCTGTATTTAGAAGCGCATATCTGTGTGATGCTGGAGTTTTGACTCAATAACTTCACACCAAGCCTGCAATGGGGAAAAACATAAGTGCTTCTAGTTATAGATACCAAAATTAAGCAGACAAAGAGCACTAATTGCAGCAAATTTTGAGCAGAAACCTTATAGAATGGGTAAATCTGTCCCTGTTACTGTGGAGTTTACTAAAGCTCCAGTAAGTAAAATGGGGGAGATTCATGGTTTGGGACCATGCTGCCTTTTGGGCCTTCAGAAACAAATCTATGCAGTCTCCTGGTTCAAAAATAAGCATATTTCTGCAACTTTTAAGACCTTGGAAGAAGAAACCATCTTCCACGCAGCCAGATTCTCAAGTGGTTGGATTTGCTCAGTGCTTGACACGCTACTACTTGTGTTTTAAATCCAGAATTTCTCACCTCCATCTACTCTGTACACACATGTAATGGTAAAAAAGTGGGGATCAGGATTCAGAGCAGCTATAAAAACCACAGCTGCTTTATCCCACTGTGATGCGGGTAAGTCCTGTCTTGAAGCTACAGGCATCCCTATTCTTTGGATTATTTTGGAAGACATACCTCCAAAAAAAGACCCATGTTTGGGAGCCATAGACCATCCAAAAGCTATAAACCAAACACTTGGGTGAGTGAGTGCTCTCTCATTTTCCAGATATGGGTTTTAAAGGCTTTCCACCAAGAAGGCTGGTTGGAAGAGTGTCCAACAGGGAAGCAGGCACAACAACTTCTTGGTCTCCCACTTTTCCCCCAAGTAGATGAAATCCATAACGCTCCCTGAAACTGATGGAACCCCTAAAGTATAATGAATCAGAGGGTCTCCATACTTGGGTTTTTCTTTTCTAATCTGTGTGATCTCCCCATTCCCAGTTTCTTCTCAGCAGCCCACATAGTGAGGCACTGTTTATGAGAACACTGCTGTTGATATTAGATCTCAAGACTCCACAGCCTGAAGCTTAAAGGAAAAACACCCAGTATCATGGGACTTGAAATGAAGAAATGAGCTCATACCCTAGAGATGTCCAGCTGGGAGATTCCACTTTATGGGAACACTCTACAAAGGTTTCCAAGTGACTCAGGCACCAACGTCCCATCTCCCAACATTTAGCGGTAACATAATGGTCCCAGTTTTCCTTCCCTGGCATGGGAAGGGCGAGATCCCTTGCACCAAGCAACAACCAGGTTACCTCATGGCTTTGGTGGCCGAAGCTCCTCACTTTCCTCCTCCCCCACCCCAGGAACAATGGCTAACTGTTCTTTTTCCATCTATAAATTTGTCTGAGTTAACAGTTCCCAAGATCTGGCAGCAAGCTGGAGCTGGGAGTGAGCTGAGAGATAGGAGAGTGACAGTCTGAAATGAAACACAGAGCTGCTGGGCCTGCAGCCGTCAGACAGGAGCCTGGCTCCCTCCCTTAAAGATTAGCGAGACTCCTTCGCTGGAGCCCTCCGCATTCCCCAAAATCCTAGCAACAAAGTGCTGTCTCTCAGCCGCCAATGAATCATGTGAATTTAACCTTTCACCTGGCCACAAGGAGGTTAATATACCAAAATAGCCTCTTTTTTTCCCTTCTTCTTTCCCCATTTATTGCCTGGAATGGCAGTGGGAGCGTGGTGGAAACATACCTGGAAAGGGTCTCTAAGTGGTTTCATATCAGAGCTCTTTGCTCGCTGGCCTCTGCCAGGACCATGCTGGCATTGCCACCATCACCCCACCAGCTCAGCACAGCCAGGCGTGAGTTTATCCAGGGAAATAGTTTCCATTTCACACTGCAGAAGGTTTTTGCCTCTCACTGCAGCTCGTTGTACCCTCGGGCTTCCACCCCACAGGCATTTACATGCACAAGGAGTTGTATACACAGTGCGTCCCCATTGTTCCGACATGGCTGGAACCTGAGTCACCCACTGCTCCTGCCCATGGCAAAACTCCTGGAGAGCTTCCCAAGTGGGGTCAGATCTTCACCCCATGCAAGATGGGGTGAAGACTGGATATCCTTATCCTTTGGGCTTGGGGATAACTTGGAGCCCCCAGAGTGCCTGTATCAAACAAATCTGGAGACCACAATTTGCCCATCTGCAAAGAAAGAGATGGTTTATCCCTTATAGGGTGCTCCCAGCACTCATTTCACAGGGGCACACACTGCACTCTGCATTTTGTACCCTCTAGATACTGCAAAAAGTGGGGTGATTTTTGTAGCTGTTGTTGGTTTGTGAGTGGCTGAAGGAATGGTTGAGAATGAAGCATCCCCATAAAATGCATCTGTACAGCAGGCAACATCAGCTCTATGGGATCTCTTTTCTTCGCCATGCCAGTGAAATCCTTATGGGCTAAGGACAAAAACAGGCTAAGAGGGGGTAAGGGTTTAAGTCCTTACACACAGACCCCCCCTTTTCCTGAGAGCCACTGCCACATACATATAACAGGAGATAAATATTTTCTGGCAGAGCATGCTGTTTATTTAACCCTTTTGAAACACAGCCCTCTGGCATCCACTCACTCCTCCAGCACAAACCCCTGCTGGCCTGGGGCAGCTCAGTCCTTGCCCACAGCCCCTGGCCAGTGGGGCCTCCACCACCCTTGGCTGTGGCCATCGCCCCTCTCTTCTCAAGCTTCAGCCTGATCAGGCACACAGGAGGAACCAGAGCTCATTCCCAGGACAGGGGCCAGCTCATCCCTCGGACACTGGGTAGGAAGGGAGAGGGGGGAGGATGGAGGGATGCGGACAAGGGCATGGGGACCATAGATGAGGACAGGACAATGGGGACCACAGATGCAGACCGGGTGGTGCAGACCAGGTGATGCAGACCCTGCTGGTTCCCACCTATCCATCCCCAACATTCACAGCCCACCAGGCAGGAGGAAGCATCCCCTGGGGTGTTGCTGTACCCCCAGGCAGCTCATCCTTCGTTGGAGAACCGGGGATAAAGGTCTCTAACGTCGGAGCTTGCTTTCTCCGCAACCCCGGAGGGCAACAGGCTGCGAGCCGCCCCAGAGCCCCTGGGATGGGGAGGATGCTCCAGCCCGTGTGAGGCAGAGGGAGGCAAGGGGCTGTAATTCAGTAATTGCCACCTCCCGATGAGCAGACGGGAAAGCCGACCTCCTGTTTCGGGGTGCGCCCGGTGCAGCAGAGCGGGTATGATCCTGCCCTCCTCTCCCCACTTTCGTTTTCATTTTCCCCCTTGGTTTTCAATGGGGGGGGGTTTGTACAAGCCCCCTCAGGGACCGCTCTGGAAGCTCCCACGCGTTCACCCCAGTGCAGGGCTCACAAATCAGCCGGTGCGGGATTAGGGCCGCGGGGCCGGGGCGCCGGGCAGTCTGTGCTGCCCGGGGAGCCTCACCTGGAGGGTCAGGGCTCCCTGCCGAGCAGCACCGAGCCCGCTGGGACCCGCCGGAGCCAAGCTCTGCCCGGACGGGGGGAGCGGGGAACAGGGACCCCTTCCTAACCCCCGCAAAACAGTGGCCTTATCCCTTTAGAAGAGCAGAGCCAGGTCCGAGCCGGCCCGTCTAATGAACCGTGAGCAGGCAAGGGATGAGCAGCGGCAGCAAAGCTCCCGTCGGGGTGACACCGAGCTCTCCCCGGAGGCCTCCCCGCCTTCCCCTGCTCCGGATGGGGCTGGAAGGGAGATTCTGCGGTGTCCTCCGTGGGATCCGGGGCTCACCTGCCCCGATGCTTGTGTTAGGGAGTTTGTGTCCGTCTGAGCCTCGCCGTGAGCTGGCTCCCGAGCAGAGGTGTCCGGCTGTGCCCCTGTGACGCTCCGAGGGTGCCGTCGGTGGGGCAGGGAGCGCTTGGGGAGACCCCGCGGTTCCGTGCCCGCACCCCTGCGGGTCTTCCCGAGGCACAGTGCGGAGACTGCGGCCGGGGCATCGCCGCTGGCTCCGGTGCCACTCCGATACCTTCCTTCCTTCATCTGAAGCATCTCCCACTCCGGGCCTTCCTCAAAGGAAGGACCCCGCACCCTCCGCTTGGTCCCCGGTCACCGAGCGCACCCCAAACATCTATAAACCCCCAAACCGAAGCACGTCGGCGGCTCCGCATCCAGTGGCCTCACCGTTGTGTGGCTCGGGACCCTGGGTGCGGGACCAGTCCCACGGTGACTGCAGCCGCTGGTGCGGGGATCCCGCGTTGCCAGAGCACCTGCCCGCAGCGCTGCTCCTCGTCCGCGGAACCCGACGCCCCTCCCCGGGGCCTCGGGGCTGCGCTGCCCAGTGGGGCGAGAGCTGTGCAGCCGCCGCATTGCCGGTAGCTGAGTTAATGCCACCGAGGGAAGAAAGTGGGTTGAAAACATGGTGAAAACAAAAAGGATATAAACCAATTGGATGTGTCTGGACACGGACACGCAGCACGGCCACGGGCAGGTTTTAGCGCACGGCGGTTTCCTTAGGCATGAACGGGCTCTCGGGGTAAATCCCTTCGGATTTCAGCAGCGCATCGTTTCTTTCAACGTTTTCACATTTATTTGAACGCCAGGAACGATCGGAACGGGCAGTTCCAAGCGTTTAAATAGTAAAAAATACAATAAATCACAGTTAAAGAATATCTCGAAATTGCCAAACCCCTACGGGCCCACGGCTTCACCCCGCTTTTAACAACCGAAACGAAACGAAGGAAGCTCCGGCCGTGGCTCTGCCACAGCCAACAGAAGGGTTGGGGCTGGTTTTCCGTGGGGACGGAAACCTCGCTGAGCAGGAGCCTTCCCAGGCTGTTATTTTCTTTTTGTACATCGCTTTTCCCTTTATTTTCCCCCTTTTCTTTTTCTACCTTCCCGCTCCTTTTTTTTTTCTTTCCCTTTTTAATTTTTTGTGGGTTTTGGTTTTTGGTTGTTTAGGGTTTTTTTTTAATTATTATTATTGTTATTTAACTTTTTTATTTTAAGTTTTTCTTTTTCTGGGTTTGGGTTTTTTCCCCCCTTCTGCTCGGCGGGCACAGGGATACCCTGCGAGCCGTAACCCAGCCTCTTTCGCTAGCAAATAAATCCATCTCCAGCCAGTTGCGTTGCATGATTCTGAGGGAAATAGCTGGCATTCCTGCACCAGTTTATTTTGGAGCCGAAATTTCCCACCCTTCCCGAAGCGCTGGTCCCTGCGGAGCCGCGGCTGGATGGGCTCCCCGGGGCGCCGGGACTGGACTGCACCTCCGGGCTACGGGAGGGCTCCTGGGGCCTGATCCCGACGGCAAATCCCCGTCCGCCCGTGGACGGTGACACTCGCTGAAGGGTTTTTTAATCCCTTTCTCCGAGGAGGAGAAAACCGGTTCCGTGAGGAAAAGGAGCAGAAATCCCCTCGCAAAACCCGATAGTGATGAAATTATTTCCTCCCTCCGGCGGCCGGTCGGGACCCCGGTACCGGAGGAGAGTTCTATCGGTCGGGTTACTCAGCCTCCCGGTGCTGCTTCCCTCCTGTCGCCCATTCCCGATGTCGCACCTACCGGGCAAAGCACGGAAAGGATTTGTACCCCCTCCGCAAGGCCGGAGCCGCTCGACAGCGGTGCTGCTGCTGGCCCCCTCCCAGCGGGGAACACCGAACGGGACAGCCCTGACGGGACGGTGAGGGGCTGCAGCGCTGCTCTTTGAGGCGTCGCCCCAGCCTCAGTGGGGCCGTGAGTGGCTTGATGAAGGCAGGACGGGCTGTGGGACAGGCTGGAGACCCCCACTTCCTTGGTTGTGCAAAGCGGAGCCGGAGCAATGGCTCGGAGCAGAAAACCGCCCGGCCACGTCCTCTGCTTCGTGACCCCCCGCCGGAGGGTGTTGGACGGGTTCTACCGGGCAGCCCGGGGGGGCATCGCCTCCCGAAGGGGTGTCGGAGTGACCCCCAGAAACGCAAAGAAGGGAGGCACCCTCATCCCTCCTCAGGGGGAGGGCGGACACCTCCGGCCTTCCGAGGGGGGGTACTCGGGGGTGCGGGGCACCCTCGGGGGTCTCATCCTGACCCCACGGCCAAGGGGGAGCCGTCGGGAACATCCCCCCCCCCCCACCGGGAGCGGGAGCCGACGGGACTTGACTTATCCCATCCCATCCTGCTCCTCTCCTGCCGGGAGGCGCCCAATCCTGGCCGGGACCGGGGTTATCCCTCCGGCCGTCACGTGGGTCGGGCCGTACCGGGGCCCTCCGTAAAGAGCCGCCGCCGGGGCCGCCGCCGCCACTTTCCCGACGGGAGCAGTCAGGGACGCACCCACGGGAGACGGAGACGACGGCAGTGGAGGGGAGGGCCCGGGGGAGAGCAGCCCCCCTGTGCCGGGGGCTCCTGCTTGGCTAGGGAGTTCTCCTCCCTCCCCCGTAACCTTTATTCTATCGCCGTTATTATCGCTGTTATTTTCACTTTCCTGGGATTTCCCTGCACGGTCTGAGCGCAGCTTCATGCCCACCCGGCCATGCCCGGCTCCGCTCCCGGCCCGTTGCTATGTGAGTACCGGAGGGGGTGCCGGGGGGGGATCCTCTTGCGGTGCTGCACGGCTGGAGCCCTCCGCCCTGCCCCAGCGTTATTGCGCTTTATAACAAGAAAGCGGCAGCGGTGGTGGATGAGGGACACACGGGGGATGTTCCCAGGCCTGGAGCTGCCGGTACCCTGCTCTCAACCGGTCCGGCCGCCTCACGTTAGCAAGGCCCCGAGAGCGCTTCAGGCCCGGGGCTGGGAAAAATAACAGGAAAGGAAATACTTAAGGATAAAATACACTAAAAATATGGGGTTTGGGGTGTTCTTTCCACCCGTTGGAAGTGCTCGGGCGGGCGGTGGGAAGGAGCCGCAGGGCTGCGGCCCGTTTGCATGGGTTATTTCTCGCCGTGGCTCGGCCGCTGCTCTCGGCCCTGTGCTGCGAGTTCCGTCCGGGGAACGAGCTGAGCAGAGGAGAGTTTAAAGGGAAAATGATAACAATAACAATAATAGTAATAACTACAAATCACAGCCTGCTCTTGAGGCAGGGAAGAGGCGCTTTCGCCATGGGAAGCACCCGCGGGAGGGGAGGACCCGCACTGGGTGTCCCGGGCTCTTGCGGGGTCTCACCCTCAGCTTTTCCTCTTTCCAGGTTCCTCTGATTGAGCCCCGAGGCAACGCCGGGGCGCAGCCGGCCGGGCCTTGAGCAGCCGCCGTCGCCGCCGAGGACGGAACATGTATCAGGGTCTGGCTCTCGCCCCCAACCATGGCCAGTCGGCTTATTCCCACGACTCCAGCAACTTCCTCCACTCGTCGGCCGGCTCGCCCGTCTACGTGCCCACCACCCGGGTGCCCTCCGTCCTCCAGACGCTGCCCTACCTGCAAGGCTGCGAGCCGCACCAGAGCCACCTCGGCAACCCCGCGGGCTGGGGCCAGAGCAGCGGCGAAGCCGCCGCTTTCAACGCCGGCAGCCCTCACCCGCCGTCGGGTTTCTCCTACACGCACAGCCCACCGGGCAGCAGCCCCCCGGGCCGCGACGGCGCCTACCAGGGGCCCCTGCTGCTGGGCGGCGGGGGCCGGGAGCAGTACGGCAACGCCTTGGTGCGCTCCGTTAACGGGTCCTACTCCAGCCCCTACCCCGCCTACGTGACCCCCGAGATACCGCCTTCCTGGACGGCCGGACACTTTGAGAGCAGCGTGCTGCACAGCCTGCAGACGAGGCAGGCGGCTTTACCCGGCCGCAGGTCCACTTTTGGTAGGTTGCCGTCGCCCCTCACCGAGGCCTCGGGGCGCCGTGTCTTTTCCCGGCTTTCAGCGCCGGGTCGGAGCCATCCCTATCCCCATCCCCATGGCGTATTGGTGGCCAGACCGGGGGGTGCGCTGCCCCGTTGACATCCCGACGGGAAAGGAGGGGCTGGCTTTATCCAGGGATGGAGAGATGGTCCGGGCACGGGATGCGTGTGGCTGAGCTTGGACAGAGGTGGGGTGTTTGTGTGACACGAAGGGCAAAGACCGCGTTTCAAAGGAGAGCAATTCCCCTTCAGGACAGAGGAACAGAGGCCGTTCAACACCCCCCACCCCACCCCTGATATCTCCTTCCCACAATATCGACTTTGTGCCTGGGCTTCTATACTTACCCTTGTGTTTAAATTAGCGGGGCAGATTTATAGCTCCCTCCCTTTTAAGTAATTTATTGTGGTAAATTAGTTTATATTTGGACAGACTCTCGGTCTCCTAATTCACCCTCACCAAGCCGGGTCCGCAGCTGCAGCGCTCGGCGGCCTTTGCGGGGACACTGAAACGCGCTCAGGCTTTGAACAATAAACCTGCCTGCAATTCGTTTGCATCCACACCGGAGAGCCCTTTTAAACCAACCCCCCGGGCAAATAAAGTCTGGGGGCTTGATTTAAAAGGACTCTCCTTGCGCAGGGTTTATAACCCCGGTGGGGGGGTTAAACATCCTCGTCCGGCGGTGGTTTGCAAAGACCTTTAAAAGCCACTTCAAAATCTCAGCCGCGTTATCATCGTGCCTGCGGTGAACCGAATTCTCTTATCTTTACCCCAAGAACAAAGTTAAACCAGGGAATGAGCCCTCCCACCACCACCCCCCCCCAGCTGCCTCCCCGGCTCCGCTTCCCCCCCTCATCCCAACGCTGGAGGTGTTTGAGAGCTGTTCCTTTCCAGGATTTTTCTCTTTGTTTGGGAAAATCCGTTGAGCTGTGCGGGAAGGGATCGCTCCGGGCCTGCCGAGGGAGGTGATGGCGCAGAAATCCCTTGTGTGCTTTGGATTTGGTGGTTTGGGAGCCGGAATAGTGGCCGCCGTCCTCCCCGCCGTTTGTTTTTGCTCTTGAATAGTGTAAACGGCTCCTAAGTAGCGTAAACTATTTTTTATCATTATTTATTTAATGAATTATTACAACTTTTTAATTATTTTTTAATTTTTAATTTTTATTTTCAATTTTCCCACCTTTAATTTTTCTTCATTTTCGTTTTTCTTTCTTTGGATCATCATTAATACAATCGAAGATTAAACAAAAAATAAGAGTATTTTTCTTTGGAAGTAAATAACGTTTCAGGCAGAGGCAGATATTTTTGAATGTAATAATATTATTAGTTCTATTTTTTTCTATATTTAAAAAAGAGCTAAAAGCAGCAGGACGGAAGAGACCGACTCGCAATCAAGGGATCCCTCGGGTTTGCTCCCGTTTACCGAGGAGCCGCCTTCGGCGCAGAGCCGCCCCGGGGCCGGTGTTCGGAGCGGGCAGCTTCTCGTCATCTTCCCGAGGCTTTTGGGAAGGAAAGTCGGGAAGAACCCCGGTCTCAGGAGGCGGCGGCGGCCGGGGATGCTCTCCCGAAGGGAGCCGAGCCGTAACCCCTCGTTGCTGCCTGGGCAGTCCCGAGCCCTTCCCAGCCCAGCCGTCCCCAGTGACCAATGCGCCTTCATGGAAGTCAGGAAAATCGCCCTGTTTTGCTCCCCCTCCAATTTATTTTCGCAGCTCTGTTCGGGGATAGCACCACGGATAGGCTCCCTGCCCCTTCCCATCGCAAGGAGACCTCAGCCGCATTCAAACCTTTGGGATTGGCATGGGGGAATATGCTGTCTTGGAGGAAAACACTGCAAGATGTGGGGGGAATAAAGGGGTTTAGTGCAAAGCTTGGAGGGTGGAGATAAACTCACCCCCCTGGCAGGGGTTTTCACTTGCAGAAGGGCAATGGGACACAGAGCATTTGGGATCCTCACCCGCGGGGTCCCCATGGGCAAACAGTGACCGTGTCTGGTGGGGACTGCTCCTGACCTGCTCACCTTGGGTGTCCTTTCCAGAGTACCTGGAGGAATTCCCTGGTGACGGTCGGGAGTGCGTGAACTGCGGGGCCATGTCCACGCCGCTCTGGAGGAAGGACGGCACCGGGCACTACCTGTGTAACGCCTGCGGCCTCTACCACAAGATGAACGGCATCAATCGGCCACTCAAGCCACAGAAGAGACTGGTAAGAGGGGGAAACTCTGCAGGGGTTCCCGGTTTCATCCAGAGGGTGCAGGAGGTATCGGGGTTTCTGTACTGGTGTTAAGGTCTGTTTGACCCTTGGTTGAACAAAATGCCATCAGCATTGTGGCACAAATGTGGCTTGGGGTTCTATAGGCTTCCCCCAGCTTTGATCCCACAGTGGGCATGTTGCTTTTTATTTAATAATAATAATAATAGTAAGAGTAATAATTTCCTAGTTCTTCATGCAGACACCCATGGTCTAGGGCAGGGTAGTGAACAGCAGACAGGGCTGATCCTGAGCTCACCACGGCATGTTGGTGGCTGTTCACAGAATGGGGCTCAGGTCCCTGCTGCCCTCACCCAGCTGCCTAAGGCAGAAATTCAGGCTTTGGTAGCTCCCAGTTTCCCTGCAGGTTAAAGCCTTAATTCCCCCTCTCCTCAATCTGATATTGAGCTTCCTCCAATTGGGATCCCATTGTGAGAGAGGAAAGGCACCTCCTTTTTTTGTACATAGAGTCACTTTGGGATGTTTAAATTTGGTGGTAACAGTTTTGGTTTCGGAGCCTGTCATCAGAAGCCATCATCACAAACAGGATGCTTGTTGGAGCCGTGCTGGGGAATAGCTGGGAGCTCCTTTGGCTTTCGCTCGGGGTGTATTCCTGAGGTTGGTTTTGTACATTGCAAACCAAAGTATTAGCAGCAACCTGACAGTTGGTGGGTTTCTATGTAAGAAAACGAGGACAAAAACCTTGGGATTGAGCAAGATGTTTGATTCTGATTCCGATCCTAGAAATTTGGCTCTGGATTTGCAAAACAAAAGGAGCAGTGGCTCTATAGAAAATCGTCCTATTTTGTTCTTCAAATCCAAATCCAGGCATTTCTGTGTAATATTTAGCATTATCCAACAGGATTCGTCTCTCTCACCAAACTCTCCTGGTTTTCTTTAATGTAATGAAGTTAAATCTGCCCCCGGCAGTGGGCTCTGGTCATTGCTGTGCTGTAGATCTGAGTTACGCTGTGCATTTCTTCAGCACAGATACGATCCCTGCACAGAGAGATAAGGGCAAACTGATTTAAATCCAACTCCACATTTCAGACTGTTCAGATGGATTTAACATCCAAATGTGGTGCTGGGTGAATTTCCAGGGTTTTTAAAACAGTTTTCCCCCAAGGAATTGGAGAGGTTTCGCTTCTATTCAGTAGAGTTTTCTGGTGGAGAATGCAGCTTTGCAGGATTCAAGCTGTTTCCCAAGGGATCAGCAAATCTTGCCGTGAATTATCAAAGCCCTTCCAACCTTTTTTGTTATTATTTTAGTATTATTTTAGTATTATTTTTACAATCAGTGTAATAATGATAAAACCCAAAGGGAAGAGATGATTCTTATCCAGGGGAAACCTCTCAGTAAGATTTAAATGCTTGCGGGGATTTTGTTGCATGGATTAGAAAAGGGGCTGCAAGTTTGATTTTCCATCGTCACTTTGGAACAAAACGTTTCGAAATCTTGGATTTTCCCAAGGATCTGAATTGTTGTGTTGCAAGTTCTGCCCCATCGGAAGAAGGGGAATCCATTGATGATGGACGTGTGTGCCAGCCATACCCTGCAAAGGGAGCAACCTGCACCTCCCTGGCTTGTGTTGTTTCTTCCCCTGGATTATTTCCATGGTGGGGAATGTGTTCCATGCTCACAGTTCTGGATGGGAACAAAGCAGTGTCACTGTTGCTCTAGGAATGGTGAAATTGGCTCTTTCACAGGCTCGGGAAGGGGAAATGGTCACTTTCATTCTTTAGGGAATGACCTTTGTTCTGTAGTAGATGCTGCACTAGGAGTTATTCCGAGTTCTGTTTTCACAAAGCAAAGTCCCACTGAAAGCTGTGGAGAACACAACGTAGCCCAGATAATGCTGCAGGAATGATGGCCTGCAGCTCGGTGCTGCTCAGCCTGCTTGTGCGTGGCAGAGGGCGAGCAATGGCAATGTCTTTTCCAGTTGATTTCTTGCTTATTTTGAGATAAAGACAACATCCCCTGCACAGCATCCCTTCTGCTCCACTCTGTGTCTGGGTTCAGAGCACTATGGCTTTTCAGCAGAAAGGATTTATTGTAGGGGAGAATGGAAGCAGCACTTCATTCTAGGTAGTACCTTCTCTAGCCAAAGTTTCTCGGTGCATTTCACTTGTTACCACCTCATGTGCAAGCCATGGACAAGGTGTTGTTTGAAACAGGAACAGTGTGCCCCTCCTTTTCAGGAGCCTGCAGTGACCTAGAAATCCTGGGTCTTTCCAAAGGGCTTTAGTTGGCCTTCCTGCATCCGCAGGTGATGACAGACCTCACCAGCCCACACCGGGCACAATTACCCCAGGGCTGAGTGCCTCCATGTTCCCCTCCACATCCATGGCAGGAGCTGGACCTCAGAGCTCTTGCACCCCTCAGGTGCTTTGCATCTCTCTCTGCTCCATAGGAGCTGAGGTCCTTCCTAATTGCAGGGATGAAGGACACAGCTCTGGCAGCTGAAAGGCTTAAAGGAACATGGTTGTGACACCATGTCCTATACTAGGCACAAGGATCGCTCTCCCCTCCTCTGTGCCAGGCTTGTCAGCTCACACCTCGGTGTCTTGTAATTCTTGTTTGGTTATTTCTTGAAGGCTAAATAATTCCCAAAGCACTATCATTATTAGCAAACAGCTGCTGAGACCTCTGCAGGGCGAATCAAAGCTTGGGCACGTCAGTTGTGTCTCTCGAACCTCAAAGCTGATCTTTATTTGGCTGCTAACCTTGTAAAAACATTTCGGTTTTATTCCCCCTCTTCCCACCTCATTCGTTCTATTGCTCGGTCCTGATGTCGAGCAATAATGGAAGAATAAACAAACAGGGAGTTCTTTATTGCCTGCATCACCTCTCGTCTGCCTTCGAGTGGAATCAAAGTGATTTTCCTCAAGGCTGAAGAACATGTTCAAACACCTGAGAGTGGGGAGGCTGTGACACCACTCATGTCACTGGTACCTTATAGTTAGTGAAGTCTTTTATTAGATTAGTTTCAATACCTAGTGTTAAGAGTCGTTCAGATGAAATGCCTATTGAGCTGACACATCTGTATAGGCACTTGTGAATTTTCCAGTGGCGTGGAGCATGGTTGTCAGAAAGGAGTTTGCTGCTTCGGCCAGAATACTTTCCTTCTCCCTTTTGAAGCATTAACATTCAGAGCCAGCAATCACTGCGCTCACAAAATAGGTAATAATGGTTGCACGGTAAGGGTGTTTGCAGCATGTAAAGGAACAGATTATCTGTGAGACGTGCAAAGAATAACCTCCCTGGTACCAACATGGGCCACTTCAGTTTGGTTCTGCTCAGTGCAGCGAATTGATTCCGGGTGTCCTAAACCAGAGATTAATTGGGATATTGCACACTTTAGCAGTAGTTCCGAGTGCAGAAAACAAGAAGAGTTCACTTAAAACATGAGTAGTTTTCTTCATGCACTTAAAGCCTTCTTGGCATTTTCCTTCTCTTTCCCCACCTGAGTGGATTTCCTGGAGGAAAGTTCTCTGTGCTCGGAGTCCTGAACACTTCCAGCAGATTTGTTGGAAGTTTATAGTAAGAGTTGCAAGGATATTTGCCAGGTTTACCTAGCTCAATAGGAAAAAAAAGACCTTGCAAATTGGAGTGATCTCATTTGAATGTAATTTCTTTGATCTGCATTTCCCTATCGCGTGTGCTTCACATTTTCCAGGAAAATGGTGTAATTGTAGGGTTTATATGAAAAGAAACTTCCCAATTAATCATTCCTATGTGTGCATTCATGTGTGTGTTTGCTTGTTTTTAAGTCTTCATCTAGACGTGCTGGCCTATGTTGCACTAACTGCCACACAACCAATACCACCCTCTGGAGAAGGAACGCCGAAGGGGAGCCCGTCTGCAATGCCTGCGGGTTGTACATGAAGCTCCATGGGGTGAGAAGCACGTCTGAAATGGGAGAGACCCTTTGGGTGCTGGGATCACTGCATAGTAGGACCAAGATATTAGGTCTGGAGGGACCAGCCTCTAGACTGGACCCAGAAGAGCCATAACCCAGTCTTGTCTCCTAGAATGGTTAAAAGCTCAGTCTGCTGAGGTTCTCCAGAATAAGGCTATGGGGATACTGGAACATTCTCAGGAGGTACCTCCATAGAGGAAAGATTTCCAGCACTGAGTGGCTCTTCATTTGGTTGTTTATCAAGTTACTCCCCAAAACATAATAAAAAGGCAGAAGCTGTTCCCTGTGAGGGTGCTGAGGCGCTGGCACAGGGTGCCCAGAGAAGCTGTGGCTGCCCCATCCCTGGCAGTGCTCAAGGACAGGTTGGACAGAGGGCTTGGAGCAAGCTGCTCTAGTAGAACGTGTCCCTGCCTGTGGCAGGGGTTGGAGCTGGATGAGCTTTAAGGTCCCTTCAAGCCATTCTGTGATTCTTTAGAAAAGCAAGCTCATCAGGGCTCCATCTCTCCATAGAGCCACCATCCCTCCCTACAGGCCTCTTCAAACTTCTGCCATAAAGGTTAAAGTCTCTTTATTTCATGACTGTTCCCTTTGAGCCAAGTAGGCTCTCAGTTTGTCAGCATAATTTAATAGGGCTCTGTCATAAAGGTCACTAATAAATCAGAAAAAGGAAAATAGGAAATAAAGGAAAAACCAGAATTTGTGGGAAAGCCGTAGCTGTTAGCCTTATACATCTTCCAGCCAAGGCCTGTTGCAGAGAAAAATAGCAACTTAGTGAAGGACAAGGACTTTAGGTGCTTTGCATGAGCTATGGGACATAAATAGGGGAGCAACATGTGTGGGAAGGAGCTTAGTAAAATACAATATTAATGATTCTAAACTTTATGAATGTCAAGGTACCACGACCTCTGGCCATGAAAAAGGAAAGCATCCAGACGAGGAAAAGGAAGCCTAAGAACATTACCAAAGGCAAAACCTCAACAGGTACAGTGCTGCTATGATCCATTGTGGGGGCTTGGAACATAATTCACCTCAGCACGTCTTCTGCAGGAAATTATGATAATGAGAAAATAACATTCTGGGTTTTATTTAGATATAGGGCCTGTATTTATGCATAGACCTCATGTGGAAGGAGGAAGCAGGGTGGGAAATTTCATTGCTGCCTTAAGGTTCCTCTGTGCTGTGGATACCCAGCTCCAGTCCAGCAGTGTTTTGTTCACACAGATCTGGGCTAAATTGAGTAATGGGAAAAACCAGGGTTGGGAATGGTGTATTAAGGAGTTAAAAGGAAGGTATCACAATGCATTCAACATTAGCCCATCTAGCCTGTGCCAGGATCAGCACTGCCAGGCTGCGGAAGGATGCTGCTCCTCTTCCTCCATCAGCATCTTGGCAGCCAAATACAAAGCCTTACCCTGACAGAGATGCGGTGGAGAAAGAGAACAGAGCAGTCATGCCATGAGAAGTGATGATAGCTGTTAAAATACAGATTTCTTAAGAGCAGATTTGCACCTCTGCTGCTTCACTGTCCTGAACTGATTGTTTTCCAGGGTCTACGACTTCGGCCACTAACTCCCCTTCTTCCATTACGAACTCAGACAGCACGGTCACTTTAAAGTCAGAGCCCAGCGCATCCTCGCAGTATCCCGGACAAACCATGGTGTCAGTGTCCCAGGTAAGGTACAGAGGCCATGGGCTGCTGGGATGGGTGCTCCACACACCTCAGTAGTCATTGACCTGGGGAGCCTTGATAAGTCTAAGCAATTAGTTCATTGCAGTAGGGGCCACCAGCCTCATGGACTGCCTCAGACTGAAGAAAGCAGGGAGTGTGAGCCAAGACATTGCAGACCAGGAAGGGGTCCAGCCTGCTGGCTCCGCATCAGCTCTTCTGTTTTGCAGTGGGGAACTGGGAGGTCCAAACCCTGCTGCTAGAGGCAATCAGTGATGAACCAGCTTTGGTGCAGAGCAGGATTGAATTCTAATCTCCTGCTATAAAATCCTGGAAGTTCCAACTCTGTCGAGTTGGTGGGATCAGCCCAGGGTGGAAATGTCTGTAGGTCTCATGGAAAGGCTCCCTGGGCATACATTATCTGGAGTTTATAGCTCTGAGGTGCTCAGTGCTCGCAGAGCTGTAATGCTGTCAGAGACCCCAGACTGCAAGGCTGTGCTTATGCCCCAAGGAATTCTGTGGGGTGGGTTGCTCTTTTGTCTTGGCAGAGTTAAAATTGGTTCTAAATCAACCCACATGTCAAAACTTTGTGACCCACCACTATCTTTATGCTGGGTCTAAGGCCTCCCCAAGCTGGACCTTGGTGCATGGAGATGAAGCTCAGCCATTTGCACCATATGAGATAGGCGTATTTTGGGCTGAAACTGATAAATCTGATTTATGCTATGCTCTTAAAAAATATACACATGCCTAAAGATCCCCAAACTGGATGTGTTTAGTCAATAACTAACTGCAGATGGGCCCTGGGATGCTTTCTCCCTGTTTGACCTTTGTGCTTCCTGGGGATGAAGCATCCTCCCTGCCTGGCTTCTCCTAAGGAAAGCAGTAGCATCAGGGATAATTTGCCTTGTTCATAATCCATCCTCAGGAATAAACCACTCTGTTCATAATCCATTCTCAGGTATAACCCACCCTGTTCATAATCTATCTTCAGGGATAACCCACCTTGTTCATAATCCATCCTCCGGGATAACTGTTGTGGTTCATAATCCATCCTAGTCCTACCACCGTTACAACAACGTTACAACAAGGGGGAGAGTGACCCTTTGGCTAATAACAGGCTCTCTAATGACTCTCTGCTTCCCTCCCGGGCAGGCGCAGAGCCAGTCGGACGAGGCACTGGCCAGTGGCCACAGCGAGTTCAAGTTTGAGCCTGAGGACTACACCTTCTCCCCCAGCAGCATGGCCCCACAACCCGGGCTGAGTGTGCCGCTCCGGCAGGACTCCTGGTGCGCCCTGGCTCTCGCCTAGAACCCCCCAGGCTCCAGCAGAAACCCTCAGGACCAACGTTTTTGGCTGGCCCTGCAGATGGATGATGGGCAGGATGGGCTGCCCCAGTGCTTCGGGACTGCGGGGTGCCCAGCCATGGCTGCAGGACGAGTTTCTCTTGGAGGATGCGCATGGAAAACATTGGCTGGATGGGGTTGGGATGGCCCCACTGTGGCACCGGCTACCTAAAGGTCTCATCCTCAGCTGGAGCAACCCAGGGTTGCCTTTCCAAGGCCGGAGCCCCGGGACTGCCTCTGTTTTCCTGGGGAAAAGCCTTTCCTCCTTTGAGATGAAACCAGCAAATAAATGCATCCCAGAATCTATGTTTATTCGCAGTGATTTCTCCCTCCTATGACTCCTCTGTGTGCAATTTATTCAACTTCCCAATAAAGACTGTAATAACGTGGCACCAAATAACTTAATTTTATTAAGATGTAAACTGTGTGGCCTCCCTTATGTTTCACTGGCCACAACAGGAAGAGAGGGAAAAAAGCAGCAATGGTTGTTTTAAACATTTACTGTTTTGTATTAAAAAGGATCATCTCTATAGAGTGTTAGCTTCTGAAGCGTTCGACGTATCAACACTGAGCTCATGAGTCCCACGTGAAATAAACACACTGCTCTGCCCTTTCCAGCTCCAAAGAAAGAGTTTTGTGATCATTATTTTAGGCAAACCACATGACAAAAATGGTCAAAACCTCCTAATAATAAAATAATACCAAAATGCTCTTTTTCTTTTGTATTTCCTGATTAGTTTTCATCCTGCCAAATCTGAGCAGTAGAAAATCAGAAGTTAGGTCTCTAAAAGTTAGAGGGATTGAAATATAAAGGATGTATCAGAGGTTTATTTGTTTGCATCCACTTTTGGGGAGGTTTTGAATCAAGGATTTCCATGCAAGGGAGAGATTCCTTAGGAATTGTTTTAATAAAAGCCAAGTAGAACATAATTTCTTGGACCTAAGTGGTAGCAAAGCATCATCTGTGATGCAAACCCCACATCAAACCTCCAAAAGCTGGCAGCAGGGTGTTGATACAGCTTTTTGGAGCTGCCCTGGTGAGGTGGGCAATGGAGGGATGTGCCCTGCTTGGGGTATACAAGGGGGCCCTGAAGCACCAGAGGAGCCTGGGGACCCCAGGCCATACTGAGGAGGGGAGGTTGGTGGGACATGAAGGGGGAGCAAGGTCATGAAGTTACTTCTATGGCCTGCTTTGTTATTTCTAAATCCAATCCCCAGCCTGGCTCAATGGCTATTTATGGCCAGGAAGCTGTCAAGTAATAGTTCCTTAATATAGAAGTTGACCTGTCCAGGGCTTCCTGGAGCAACTCTTCCTCTTGTCAGAAGAGATGGATAGCTTGATTTTCATTATAAACAACAGGCTAAAGATGATCGGGGAGAGTGAATATGACATCAAGTCACTACTCAGCTGAGATGGAAGGCAATATTTTCCAGCATGCTACCCTTGCTGGGGAAAGACTTGCTCCAGGCATGGGGGAGCATTGGTTCCTTTCAGTGCTGCCATAGCTCATAGGCTGATCATAGAATCACTAGGGTTGGAAAGGACCTTAAGATCATCTAGTTCCAACCTCCCTGATCCTCCAAAATACCCCTATGTGAGCATGGGGGGGGTTAAGCCACCCTTTTATCAAAGCTCATAGATGAAAACTCTTTTGGAAGAGTATTTCTTGTGCCTCCAAAGCTCCATTAGCACCTTTCATCACACCAGCCTCCAGTGCCAGGGTGTTCAGGAGGGGCACCCCTCCAGTGCTGGGCACACTGTGTTTGCATGGCCAGGCTCTCAGCAAGGATCCACGTCTCCATCATTTGTTTTTCCACTCTCTGGCCTGCCAACATCCAAACAGAGCCGGGCACAGTGGTGCAGCAGATAAGCCAGCAGCACCGGGCTACCGCAGTGCCACCACCCCCAAATCCAGCCCAAACGGTGCCTCTGGGAGTCAGGGAAATGGGTGATATGGACCGGGATCAGGCGGCCTGCAGGCGCCCAGGATGATGTGTCAGGACAGGGGTGGGAACAAGGGAGCAGGAGGCGTGGATGCAGCATGAGCAATGCTCCCAGGCAGCTCCCCAAACCCCAGGCTTTGCAGGCTATGTAAAGGCAGCACAACACAAGTCATGGCAAGATGATTTCTATGGACGATGGCGGGGGGGGGGGGGGGTCCTCGCTTTTTCATCTGCATGACCCTGAGGGGGAGAGTTATTTTAAAGGCAAACAAGAAGACCCAAACAATGCCAAAATGTTGACACCAGTGGCTCCAGAGGTTTTATTTATTGCCTGTTGGTAACCGTCGGCCGGGTGTCGGGATGCTCCGGGGGTTGGTGGCTGATGAAACCAGGCAGAGGGACAAGGAATGAAACAACTGGGATGTGTGTAGTTTATCCTTCCTGCCTGCTCCCTGCACTCACTGGATGGCATCAGCCACAGCGCTGGGATTTCATTTCATGCTCCGATCCCCAAGGCAGAAGTCATCCCTGCTGACTTCTGTCTCCTTGTCAGTCCTAATGGGAGACCTTCAATGGTCAGGCTCGCCCCTCCCTGTGCCATCCCCAAACAAGACTCACTTCAGAGGTCTACTTCTCTTTCCCAAACCTTTCTCAGTCTCCTTGGTGTTCTCTCCCCTTCCCAGGCATGGTGTGCACTTCTCCCCTAGAGGTCTGGTGGTTTGTGGGCACCTACTATCTTTACTGTTGTTGTACATCTGCCTCAGAGCTATCAATTGCCTTTGTTCAAAGGTCACCTGCCCAGAGGATTTTACAACGTGACTACAATGATCTGTTCTATTTTGCACTTTATACTGATGCCACGGTGATTTTTACCAAGTCAGCGAGTGAGTAATGAAGCACTTGAGCCTATAAACACATGTTGTTCTTGTTTATGATCATATTCATAGCGCAATAAAATCATTGCACACCCAAGCATTGCTTTCCAAAGGAAAAAGTTTGTTTCTTTTTGATTTCTGCACGGAAAAGGGAAAGTTGTGGTTTCATTTCTGCTGGGAGCCCTGCAGCCCCAGACTCTCTAATGGGGTGTCACTTTGAAGCTGGAGCACAGAAAGCCATCATTTTTAATGCATTGCACGCAGAAGGCTGCAGCACAACTTGTGTGGCAGCTCAGCTGCCAGCACCACCCAGCTCACAATGGGTTTGACTCTTCCTTTACACAAGCTTTCAGGACACATAAGCCCCAGGTGATGTTAAGCACCAAAGTCATCAGTTAGGCTGACCTATGCCAGCTGAGGAGCCTGCCCATCATGGTTATAAGAGGATGGGGAAGGGTGTTTCTGTTTCTTGTCCCTAACGGTTGGTAGGTCTGTGAAGGCTTGAATGGATCCAGGAGGTTTTTCCTGGGAAGAAGGTGGAAGCAAGGCTATGAACCAGGTACAACACTGCTCTAGTGGGTATAGGGGTTCTGTTGGTGCTTTTAATGCCTCTGGAAGTGCTTCATAGTGCAGAGAAGCAAACTCACTGTTACTTCCCAGTCCTTGTCCACTGCTTCTCTGCTCCTCTCCAGTGCTTTTTATTGCTGAGTTTGTTGTGTGCTATTAAGGAAAACAACTCATGCTGCTTTCCAGGTCAATGTGCAGCAGTAATTAAATGTCCAGGCTGTTTACTTGAGCAGCAGCTAAATGAGAACTGAATATTCAATCTCACCATTGTATTCATAGAAGGAGAAAACAAACAGCACTGCTCCTTTCATCACATCAGGTGGTGGTTCTTGGAGACAGCTTTGTGGCCAGGGGTTGGTGGGAGGTGGTGTCTCCAAGAACCTTTCCTTTTCAACATCAAATTTACATTGAATAACCCAAAAGACACTTACTGAGGAGCAATAGCACCTTTTGCACAGTGTTGTTATTTCAAAGCAGCTCCTCCTCAAGGGGAAGTTTGGGGAGAAACAGAACATTCCAAAAAAGCTCTTGTTAAGGTGAGTTTATCCCCATCTTGCTGCCTCAGATCCCATGTTTCAGTAGAATTCCTACCGAAGAATACAGCATGTCATGGATACAGTCTGTGTTGAGAGAAAAGAAGGGGAGAGGGCTTGGACTGTCTTTATGGTCAAATGTGGCAAAAAGCAGCTTTATCTACAGTGCTTTGATGTCACTGGGAGTGAGCATTTCCCATCCTTTTTGCCAGGCTGCCTTCAATGTTCTTAGGAAATGCATTGGTATTGGAATTTAAAGTAAGGTTTTGTAACAAGCATTTCCACAGCAACGTTTAATGTGGCCATGAATGGACCTTGGCTACTGTGGTGCTTGAAAATGTTGAAGTCTGAGCTGCCCCCAGGACCAGTTCCTCAGCTGGCACAAGGTAACAGTGCTGAATTGGTCTTCTATAGCATAGTCCTGTACTGTAGGACACAATTGGCTGTCTGGGCTGCAAGTGCACATTACCCCATAGTGCTGAGCTTCCCTTAAACCAGCATATAAAGATTTAACCTCATTAGCAGGATACTCTTTATATTTCCTGATGATCCAGAAGAAAACAGGAGAAAGAGGGAAAACGTTATCATTCAAGTAGGAGACCGTTTTCTCTTGGATGCAAAGCTAGCTGCTTAATGCCTGTGAAACCTTTGGGAGCCCTCATCTCAAGGATGAGTGCGGATAAGAGCACACATGGGGGAAAGGATGGATAGAGAACAGTAAAGTCAGAGTGCATCTTACTATTGCTTTCCTCCAAAGCAAGCAAATGGCTTAAAGCAAACACTGGTGGGAACTTCCAGCCCTTGTCCCAGTTTCACCTGGATTCCCATTTCCCACAGCTCCAGGGCAAGGCATGGGACTGACCCTCCTGTGGGACCACTGAAAGGTTGAATGTGGGAGGAAAGGAGAGGTGGGTGCAGACGGGATGTGGAGCAGGGCCCTGATGTCACTGTTATTTCAGGTGTCAGTATCATTCTTCCCATCTGTTCACTCCTTCCTTGCAATAAAAAAAGAATGGTTCCAGCTCGTGGAGTGAATGGAAATGATGGGCATTTAGCTGCAGGAGCCTGCCATAGCAGCTGACTAGAAGGGTGCTTAAGTTGCTTTTAGTGATATGGCCTTAATGCATGGGGTAGGAAAATGATGCTGGAGACATCACCCCTCCATGCGGGAGCAGCAGGACTAAGGGGAGAGGCAAGGTGGAATGGGCAGTATTAATCATTTACCCCAAGTGTGATGGAGGTTGTAATAGACACTGTGTGTATAGGGATCTATAAGCATAAATGCCAAATGGGGAAGCTGCTGCTCAAAGGGCACCATAAAGTGGCCTTTTGGGGAGGCACTTTATTCAGATCCACCTTTGTTTGCTTTGTGGGAGCACATTCCTGTGCTGTGGAGCTCTGTCACAGGGTTGTCACTGTGAGACAGCACTGGCAGGGACTGCAGGGTGATTGCCACTCCTGAGCCTGACCTTGACAGCTTTCCTCCCTGATTGGTAATGTCTCAGCACCAGACAGGAGCTTCTATGGAAGGTGATGGCTAATGGTGAAGGTGCCAGAAAGATCTCACAATTCCACAGGAGTCTGTAGAAGGCCCATGATAAAAACAAAGGGTAAAGGGATGCTCTTCTGCGTGTGTTTCTCTCGGTACATTGCAGAGCTTGCTGCTACATCCAGCCTTGCATCCACTGAAGAGAGTCTAAGAGCCTTGTGTGTCAGCTCTGCTCTGTGCTCTGCCTTCAAGGTAAATGTACCTGCAGTTTCTGGCTTCCAGGAAAGCCCCAAAGCATGAAAGGCCACACAACATCTCTTGGAGGAGGCTGAGGACCCAGCAAACCTGCTCTTAAAGTCCGCTGCAGGGAAATTGGTCTCATCAGTATTCCTGCAGCAGGCTTTGCCACATGCCCAGGACTGATTGGCAGTGGCTTGAGCTTTGCTTTTGAATCATGCAGCATTGCCTAATATTAAAGCATGATTAGAAAGGATTTAGGAATTTAAAATATTAATAATGGATAACTCATTTCTGAGCAGCAAGTTTTAATAACAGTGCTCCTTCTTGGACAGGCTGCTCTGAACTTACTGACTTTGACATTGCTGCTTACCCTTATTTTAGACAAAGATACAGAATTGGTCCTTATGTTGCTTCCTTTTCCCTACTGCATAGAGTGCCATGGGCATCCTTGTTTCAGAACTGGTGATACCTTTGCAGGGTTAATGGCATTAAAACTGGGGAGAGAAGAGCCACATCTGCCCCATCACCTTGTAGGCTCATGGCTGGGAGAGCATGAGCAGTGCCTTGGGGTGCTCATAGGGAGGGAGCACTTGGTCTGCCCTTGTCTCCTACCCCTGGAAGCTTTTACCTGTGTCTAAATGCTGCAGACACTGACTTGTACAGTTTGGATCATTAAAGCCAGAGCAGATTGGAAACATCATTAGCTGGTTTGGGATGTCGGCACTTTTCCTCCTCGGGAGCTTCAGGTTTCAGAGTGGTTTTCCTGAAGCATTTTGAAGCCTGTGGTTGCTCTGAAATGATGATATTCTTCACTTTTCATTTTCTGGCCGGGTTTGTGCATCACCAATCATTTTGGTTACAGTGATGTCAATGGGGCTTGTAACATAACCACAAAATCAGTTACACCAGCAATGCACTGAGCAAGGTCACCAGGGATGGAGCTCCTTATGTAAAGGCAGTCTGGATAAATAGCAACCAAACCCCCTTGTGTTTGCAGGAGGCAAAAGCCAAAACTAAAACCACAACAGCATCCATGTTTTCCAGTTAAGATAGCTGGTTTCTGCTGTTGTAATTACATTCAGCTTTGATTTTTGTCAAAGAAAACCACCCTGGGATCAGTCTGTAACTAGGAGGAAACTGGTTTGGATACAATAGGAATCTACTTATGTCTCCATCAGAAACTGAATCTAAACAAAACCAGAATCTCATTTGAGGTTTAAAAGCTTTGTTAACTTGCTGTTTGGGTGCTGCTTCATTTCCCACTGAGGTCCAAAAGGAAGAGTAAAAGAAATCCCCATCATCTTTCAGTCCTACTCGGAACCAGGAACTTTGGGGACTTCCTCAGGAGGTTTCTTGGGTGACCAACATGATTTTGTTATCACCGATGCCTTTCTTTGAGGTGTACAATCAGACTGCAGAAAACACTGTGAAAGTTGAGGTTATTTTTTCCACACTGAGTCAGGCTGCCCAAATGTGTTAATTCATTGAGCACGCTGCACTGCTGCTCATTGCCAGCTCGGGTGTAGGCTTCAGCCAGCTCGGAATGCCTCCTCGGAGTGGAGGCTTATCTCATGAGCTTCCTGAGTCTGCAGAATTGAATGAAAGTCTCACCAGGAAAAGTGGTTTGTTTTGCTCTTAGTTTGTTTTGTAAGAAAGCTGGGAATTTCCCTTCCCAGCCAAGTCTCAATCGACTACAGAGAAGCTCATACGTTGCAGTGCAGCAGCTCCTCAGGCTCTCCACGCTCCAGAAGTGCTCAATTCCCTTTTAAAGATTAAATAAATCCAGCTGTTAATTTACGGTCTTCCACTCAAACTGAGTATTAATTCAGTTCTGATTCGGAAAGAGGCTGTGAATATGCTGTCAGTTCATTTCCTTCCCTTCCCCAGAGATGTTTTTGGTGAAACACTGGTTAAAATGTTTAATCTCTATCAGACTTTCAAGTGTGGTTCCCCATCTTTAACTCTATGGTGATAAGGGAGCTTTCTGGTGTCATCTTGCCCGGTCCCTGGCAGTGTTCAAGGCCAGGTTGGATAGGGCTTGAAGCAACCTGGTCTAGTGAAAGGTATCGGGGGTTGCAAATAGGAGATCTTTAAGGTCCCTTCCAACCGTAACCATTCCATGATGTTTATGCAGGAGGTTGTCTGTTGCATCCCCGCTTCACCAGTGATGGAGCTGAGATGCAATGAGGCAAAGTGACTTGCTGAAGGTCCAGCAGGAGGTCAGTGGCAGGAATGTTTTCCTGAGGCTGGATTTAGTTATGGAATGGGAATAAAAGCAATCTATATAGTAAAGTTTAGGCTGTGGTTCCTGCCAGGCTTCTGTGCTCCCAAAGCAACAGGGGCCTTGTTCACTGTGTAAAGGTCAGTAGGATACTTATATACCACTAAAGCAATGCCCAGACCAAAACCTCATCTATCTACATAAGAATCCTGTGAAGGCAGGTGTGTAGTTAATAAAGCTATTCCCTAGTAGGTGGATTTCCAATTCTCTGTACAGTAGTTTTCCTTAAAAGGATCATTTCAGGCCGAAAGGCAGCAAAGTTCTTCCATTTCAGAGCAAAAAGGGATTTTGTTGGGGAGGGGAAAATAGACTAAATTTGGAAAACACTTAATAACAAAGTTGCCTTAATTTAACAACAGCTTTTATTAGATTGCACTTGTCCAATGAGATTAATGGACGTTTTCCTTTGAAACTCTGGGAGTCTTTCCTAGACACTGGGAATAAGTAGGCTCCTTCAAATGTTCTGCTTCCTACAGGATTTACTGGTGAAAGATTTAATACAATTCAGCACAAACATTTTAACCTTTCCATCTAAAATGCTGAATTCAACCATTTCCTGAATGTGGATAATTTAGAGGCTTGTGTTTTCCTGTGTCATGCTCTCTGGAGCATTTTATGTCGCCTTGCTCCTATTGACTCTTTTAAGAAAACACTGCGTAAGTATACAGTCACTTTCAGATAACTCAGATGTTTACTTTATGAATGAAGGAGGAAATTGAATGCTCAAATAAAGTTATGCATCTAAGTGCCAGAAGCTAACTGCCCTCTTCAATTTGCTTGTCGTCTTGAAAGAGCCTTTAAATACAATTTATGACGTAAAGAGCCTTTCCGTAGTGCTGAGTAGGATCTCCGCTGTCTCTGTTATAAATGGATGCTCCCAGCAGCCACATGTGGCTCGTGATGAAGGCTGGATGCTCGTAGGGCAGGGACAAATATTGTCTTTCCAGAAGCTCGTGTGCATCGTGTTGATCTGGTGTGGGTGCTGTTTTGATGTACGTTATGTAGGCAGAGCTGCGAGTGTAAAGCAAAAGGAGGGTTTCTAGCATCATATAAACACTGTCCTGCTAAACTTGAAACTAGGTTTAGATCTTGCAACTGGGAGAAATGATACACGGCTGCCTGGGTGAGCAGTGCCATTTGCTGTCCTATTTCCCCTGCTCCTTGTGTTTAGGGGTGTAACTCGGGTCAGTCCCTAGTTATGCTTGTCTCTGCAGTGTGTTAGCACCTGAGGTAATTGAGTTTTCCTTAAAGTAGTTGGCAAGCATGATTGAGTTTGCTTTGAATTGAAAAGTAAAGCAATTCCTCAGTGAATTAACCTTGCAGACTCCCCAGCCTGTTTCTCCTCCTCTTTCCTTCAAGAGGGTTTCTCCCAGGATCTCATTCCGATGCATTAATGAATCACTACAGTAATGGGAATATGACTGACGTGTTAAATGTTGTTCCTTGAGCCAGAGAGATTATAGGATGATAAATACGAAAAGGCACATGTGGCTGGTTTGGCACTGCCAGCTGCAGGCAAGGCTCTACAGGAGGCTTGGTGAGTGCTGGGGTGCCAGATGAGTTTGTCTGATGCCCTCCCTGCAAAGCATATGGCTTTGAGGCTCCTAAACCATCACTTGGCACAAAGCTTCTCAGGTTCACATTCAGGTATGACACTTTGACCTATACCACTGTATTATGGGAAGAGGAAAGGTTCCAGGGTCTCTTTGGGTCCTGTTGGTTGGGATTTGATTGCAGAATGAGGATACAAGACTTATTCCCATGGGTCCCAGCTGGATATGGAAACTTGCTGGCCTTCAGCTCCATCCTCCTCAGCAAAACCACACCGTGCTCAGAGGACAGAGTGACTGGTTTGTCCAGCATCCCTGTCCAGAAGCAGGGCTATGGGCCAAACTCTGCTTCATGCAATAACCTTTGAGCCAAGTACTGCTGTCACTTGCACCCTGGAGCCTGGACAGTGGGTGTAGGTATTCTCCCTAAATGTGTTATTCAGGGGGCAAAAACCTCCTGCCAGTACCAATCTGGTTTGTTCCAGTTCAATGGGTTCTTATGATTTCTTATTAGCTTTGGAATATTTGATGTGGTTTTGTCCTTAAAGATTCAGCTTCTGGTTTCATGCTATGACACCTCAGCCTGGCTTTATAAAGCAGTCTATTATCTCTATGAGTAAGGAGGGCAGTTGGATCATGCAGGTCCAGTGTCTCGAGATGGAGCCTCAAATGACTGCACTGCTGAGGACAAAGTTGCCTGGCTCCCCACACCTTCTGCACCCTTAAAGGGGAGCAGTGGGGCTGACCTGTCCCCCTAGAGCCATTGCCATGTGCTTTTGGGCAAGTGGGTGTTAACAGAATAAAGGGCAAATAATGGTATTTCCATACCTCCTGCGATTGCTGCATTAAAAAGGTGAGGTCCTTGAAAACTGGGGTAACTGAGCAAGTTTAAGATAAAGAGCTGGAACTCAAATGAACTTGTGGCCTCCAGGGTGGAGGAAACAGCCAGATCTGGAAGGCAGGCTGATGGGAAAAGGCACTGATTTGAAACCAACCTCCTATTCTGCCCTGCTGCATCTCCCCAGCACAGAGCTCTCCCTGCTTCCCATGGTCCTTCCTTCTTTAAGCTTGAGAAGCTTTGGGGGCATAAAGGAGGCCCAGAGAGATTTGGCTTTTCCTGATGGTTTTTCCCCTCTTAAAGAACACCTTGCACAAGGGCAGTGACTTGGAAAGACAGAGGAAAGGTCCCATTCCATTCTCCCCACTCCTAAAGTAAAAAGTACCCGTGTCTGAGCAGGGACATGCTGGGTATGCAGCAGGTGAACGTGGACCTGTGAGCCAGGCAGAGGTCACTGACAAGGTCCAATCTCTCCCCAGCACGGTCTGCACCACCAGCAGGATCCCTGCCACACACTAATATTGGATTATGATCCCGAGACTCCACAATGTCACACTGATAAGGGTGAGGTTTTTCCCTGTACAAGCCTGTTTCATTTTAACACGTAGGTATGTCAAGTGAAGGGAATATTTTCCCTTCTGCATCAGGCTCTAACTTTGCCAAGGCTGCTCACAGGAGCCTGTGTGTAAATGTCAGGGCTGGCAGGGAGGGCAGTTGTGGGGTTCAGAGGCTGTGGGGAAGGGAAGGTGCTGGGTGGGCAGCTGCTGATGGGAATGGGGATGATGTGGGTCAAGAAGTGGTGAAAGCAAGTCTGATGTTCAGGAATTGCACTAACAGAGCTGCCTGGCTCTGCATCTCAGAGCTTATCCAAGTAGTATTTCTAGAGCAGACTAGAAGAACACCATCTTTCAGACACAAGCAAGAGCTTGGCACAGCCTCTGAGGGTAAATCACATCTTCATTTACAATGTCCATCAGCAGCCTGAGGTGCTTCAAAGGCAGAGTTGGACCAAGAAGTCATGATGGCAACAGCTTGTTTTACTGAAAGAATCAGAAAGCTCTTTCTCAATCCTGGATAAAGATTTCCACCAGAAACTGTTGTTGCTGAGACAGAAATACCCTGGGGACTGAAAAACTGCCTTCTGCTTCCACTGAACATGGCCTGCTTGCAAAGTGCAGCTCCCAGACCGAGTCACCTTTGAGGAAAGAGATGTGGGAGTCATTTGAAGGAGAAAAGTATGGTGGCACAAAGTAAATATGCATTGGGAAACTCCATTGTGTGGGGCTGGTTCCCATGCAGGCGGTGCAATTGCCTTCTCCCTCTAAACCCAAGGGTCCCTGTGGGAGAGGATAAAGGAATACTTGAGGAAGTGCATCAGCTTCCCTTGGGCTGAGCTCTACTCAATGAATTAGAATGCAGAAATGCATCACAGCTTGTGTTCCATGGTCACTTCCTACAGAAAAAAAACCCTTCCAAAACCTCTCCCAAATCCATGAGCATCCAAGTCAATACAGCACCAACCAAAACGTCACAGTGCACAATAGCAACTAAAAATAGGGAAAGACAGGAATTTGCCTATAATATTTTTAAACTTGGAGGAGGACAAACCTATATATAGGCAATACATACAAATAGGGTTTGTTGCTTAAATGAGGAAATCAAAGTGTGTGACTCTTTAGCTGGACAACCGGTTTGATGTGGATTTGATATTGAAACCAATAATGCTTTTTGGTGCTACCTTTCTGCACTTACCCCAGGGCTGTTGCACAGTGTGTGGGCTTCCCAAGGGAACAAGTATGGATTGTTCCATAAAGAAACTGTGTGTTAGTAGAGGATGTTACCCCCTTTTCTGTTTGCTATTTAGCTGAGTAGGGGAGAGGGATGGAGGACAGGGCTCTAACTGCAGAGGGGTCCAGAAGCAGGCTGGTGCCTGGCTTTCTGTGCCATGGAGCAGTGTGTGAGGTGGTTCCAGGTATCACCTTGTGCTTTTGAGCTTGGAAACCTGCTGTCCACACTGCACCACAGAAGGACAAGGAGCAAGTCAAGGCTCCTGCTCCCTCTGCTGACTCTGCAAGCCCTGGCTGGTACCTGTGCCCGAGCATTGCTGAGAGTGGAAACCTTGCTACCAGATAGGGCAGTTTTGCATTACATCAGAAGTACATGAATAAACAGGAAGTGGGCTTGAGCAACACTATTTTTATGTATCTCTATGACAAACAATATAATTTTTCCCAAAGAATATCTTGATGATAAAACACTCAGGATCCAACCTTGAATCAAGGAAAACTTTGCACTGAATTTAATGGGAACATGTTTAAGTCTGTAATCTACGAGAGCTTTCTGGGTTTGTCTTTTTTTCCTGCAGATCCCCTTTAAGCCTTTAGCAATTATATGTATTTTCTAAAAGGGTTTTCTGTCTGTCCTGGGGGTATAAAATCACAATGGGAAAGAAGTGCTGCTTATAAACTGTGAGCAACTGCAATCTGTTTCCAGCTCTGTTGGTAACACCCTGTGGATATTTGCCTCTCAGAGATTAGAGGAACAAAGCGAGAAGAGAGCAGTGTTCCATTATGGTAGAGCATATAATATTGTGATTATTACTCATGCCCTCTGTCTAATTAATCACTTTGTGTGTTATTTGAAGGCAAACAGGGCCTTTGGTTCATTATCGCTTATACATACACAGAACTGGAGTCACTTCAGTGCTGTCAGACTTGGTTAATCCCTGCCTGGGTTTTGTACATGTCTGGGTATCTGAATCATGTACATGGCAAATGATCTACTAATATGTTTGCTCCACCAGTTTGTTCATATGGAGCCAAATATATGAAAGCATTCAAACTCCGGAAAGGGCAGATATGGTCCTAATGGACTTGACAAAGGCAACTAATGTTAAAGGTTGTGAAAAAAGGGGTTGCTGATGAAATGCCTTTCTTCTCTTTTTTTTCTTTTAAAGTATTTTGTTTGTGTTTCTTATTTATATTTTATCCTCCTCAATGTTTTGAACTGGGAGGCAGGAAAGGGTCAGAAAAAATTCTGAACTCTATGAAAACAGGATTACGGGGCAAAAAACGTCAATTTAATCTAAAGTAGAGGAAAAGAGTGGTTGCTGAAGAGGGGTGTTTTGTGGTACCCAAGAATGGGAACCAGGGTATGAGCTCAGCCAATTGCAGGGGTTACTGTGATGCTGCAGTGGTGGAATGGATCACAGCACCCACATGATTATCCGGGTAGCTACAACATGCATTATCCTGCCTGCATTCTCTGCAGCTGCCTGTATCCTGCCTGGTTGCATGGCAGCTTCTGTTATCCTGTCACTGAAAAATTGGGCCATGAATTCTAAAGAAGCTCCATATCCTTTTCTTCTCTGCTCATGTGCACAAGAACAGGATGCGCTTTCAGGCTCTGCACTTGGAAGGCTTCACATTAAGACTGTAACATTTTGATTACAAGTGATATAAAACACAGTTTGCTTTATTTCCTAATTAATGACAGTGCATAAGGCAACAATAAACTCAATTGCTTCCCACAGCTTTTTATATTCACTTGGAGGCATTTTCAGAAATATGACTTGTGTACCCAGCAAAATCTTTCCTTGACCAGATGTAGAAGGAAAGCGCTTTTATTGGCTCCATGATAATATCACTAAAGAGGAAACAAGCTATAAAACTAAACCCCCCGCACTGAATTTGAGAGTTGCTAAACCGAAGGATATAGAAACAAATACAGAGAAGATAATAAGGCTTTTTACTGATAGTGCTGTCTTGTGTAAATAATGCAGACGCGCTGAATAAGTCCCTCTGCAACAAGACTCATTAGAAACACGTACATTGGCCCCGAGCAATTACTTTGATTGTTCCCCAGCTGCTTTTCACAGTAAATGGCTGCAGACCCACCAGGGTTGCAGCCATTTTGCTCACCCCATGTCCTTGCAGATCTATGGCCATACTGAAAATAGGGAAGTGTGATGTATTTCCCAACCAGGATCTTGGCTTGTTGCTTTATAGACCAGTATTCAGGAGAAGCACTAGCCCAGGACAGTAGATTGAACAGGTGGAGAATGAAGCGCCTACTTCCATATGGAATGAGTGTGGTCAAGGAATATATTGACCCATGGTTGTCTGGCACACAGATCTTGACTTTGCATCTGCAAAATCAAACTGCAATGAAATCCATCAGACATTGCCTCCATGATGCCCTCCATGGGCATCAGGAGATCAGCACCAAGTTGGGAAGCACCAGATATTAAAGTTACACCTTATGCCACCCAGACACAACAGGAAGGGGAAAGAAAGAGCCAGGGGCAATCCAAAGGGTTTAGATGAAAACATACCGGTGGGTGGCTCAGCTCCATCAGTGGTTTATTGCTTAGCATCAAGTCATAGCCTGGGTGGTAAAGAGCTAATAAAGAGCCGGCATTGTTTTGAGAGGTTGCAGCAGTGACAGTTGTTAGCTGTGGGATCACCTTCAACAGCCTCTTTGATTGGCATAGTGCCCCAAGAGAGAAGTTACCATCGACTAATTGGAAGCACCAACAGTCTTCTCTTCAAGTGATCTTACTGGGAAATGAGAGCTACGCTCTGTTGTTATACATGGAACAACAACAGCAGGCTGTGTGCCATTCATTTAAATAAGAGGAGTATAAACTTCAGGTGTTGCTCGTGCAAACAGCTTTATTAAAGGAAAAATGACCTATTTTGAATTGTCATCCTTGGACAAATCCCCATCACTTTGCCTTGCAGAGGTATAGCACAAGTACCCACACTGCAAACCACATTGGTCCTGTGGGAGCAGCAGGAAGCCTGGAGAAGTGTTTGGCTGAAAGTCAGGAATACAGGATAAATTCTCTAAATTAAATTTCCCTTTTTTTTTTCCCCTTGGTCTTAAAGATTTTGACTGGGGAAGGTCCAATGAAAGGACAAAATAAATGAACACGGGAGACTGCAGCCCCTGGCAGCCTGATGGAAGTGTAATGTAGTAATAAAAGTAAGTTGAAAGGCAGTCAGAGTGGGAATATATATATCAAAGACACTTTTGCCTTTGTATCTGTATGATACATTGGCACTCTGAAGGTAAGGGTGTAGGTGAATGATACCCAACAAGCAGAAAGACTAAAGCTGATTTGGAGCCATACAATTTCGTTGTAGCATGGGGAAAGATGGGCAATGAGAGTCAAGACTCATTAAGTTATTAAATAGATCTGTATATCACTGTTCCTAAGTGACAATAACCCCCATTTTCCTCCTCTTGATGTCACAAGATTCCTCTTCTCCATGTAAGTTTTACAGGGGGGGGCTGGGCAAAGACAGCCCAAAACCTTTCTCTAGGAGAAGGGCAGTTGCTAAGTGTCAGCTTCTGAAGGCAAGTATTACTCTGTCATGACCTGCTGTGGCAATGGAAAGAAGGGCATCTCCTTTGGTAAGGCTGGGAAATGGGACCCCAGGAACAGAAAAGCATAGGAAATATATAAGGGGAAAACTGAAGGGAAAGCAAAGAGACATCTAACATATCCTGAGATCCCCTTCCTTTGCAACAGTGCAATTCATATAGATTAATCAGGATGTGTATTTGCCTGAAAAGAGTTAATCTTTATTAAGAGCCCCAGAATGCCCTTCAGCTGGTGTACAACCTGGTTCAAAGGTTTTCAAGAGAAACAACACACCATAAACCAAAGGGCAGCAGCAATTGGAAGCAATGCAATTCCTCTGAAAACAGCAATACCTTCCTGCAGGTTAATAACCGGAAATTAAATTTCATGCATCTTAGCATAACCCATCATAAAGTACCAGGTGAATAAGGGGCACAGGCAATAAGGGCAAGGGTTTGGAGCACACACAGTCATTGTCCGACAGCAACCCCTATTCCTCGTTTGAAGTCAGTGTTCCCAAAGGATTAGACTTCAACCTCCTATTTGAAGGAAATGGTTTGTACAATGTGGCTCCTGTTGCTGCTTTGGTGGTGGAATAAGCTGTCTCCAGAAGCAGCATTGCTCTACTCATGTCCTGGCACATGGAGCCAGGGCAGCAGCAAATGGTTGCTGTGACTTGTCCCTCTGATTTGATGTTCCCCCCAGTCCAGTGCTAAGGGTCATGATACTTTGGATGACCCTGCCTTCTGCACTGGATACAGAAATGAAATGCTGGTCTTAAAAACCAAAGAGTTTCAATGTTAAAATGTCATGAAATAGAGTTGGGTACAAACACATACTGGGATTGAGTTTGCTGATGATGGCATTGCCCAAAACAGAAACTCAGCTAATATTTGGACTGTAGGGTGTGTGTCTCCTATAAGGAAATGCCTCAATCTGGAAAAAGAGGTAGAAACACAAGGTCAGATCTTTTCTCCTCTGCCCTTATTTCCTCTCTTGTCTGCACTGACACTGCAGAGGAATCAAGAGGCTGATGTATCCAAGACCAGTCTCCAGGATGCCTCTCACCAGGGATTCCTGTAGTGTGAACCATGACCCCAGTCCATGCTATTGGTAGTGGGAAATAGCTGATCTTTAAGGTCCCTTCCAACCCAAACCATTCAGGAGTCTATGTTTCTATGATTTGCTTTATTTCAGCTGACGGTGGCCAAGCTGAAGAGCAGGAAATCCTGGAAGCCAACATACACCTGGGTGAGAGAAAAAGCTCTCATTTACAACACAGGCTGCAGAAAGGATGATGACAACTGAGCAGCCCCAAGAAGGGCCAGCTCTTTACAGCAGTGAACCGTGAGCCCTGCTCACAACAAGCTGCTACTGCTCAGGGTCTATTTTATTTTGGCCTGTTGCTGTTTTCAAGCGACTTTTCGTCTGTAGTCCTCTCTCCCAATGAACCCATCCATCACCAGCACTGACAGAGGTTCCTGCTGCCCGAAACCGCCAGGAAGACTCGATGGAGCCAGAACCTCAGGGGTCAAGTCCAGGTTGTCATGTCTGAGCGAACGCTGCTCAGGATACACGCGGCTCAGCATCGTATTTGGAAGGCAGCAGAGGACCGAGAGGGAGGAGGAGGAAGGATAGGATGTAATCTTTCATCCTGAGGGCGAGCATGTGGGATGGGAGTATTTCTTATTGCTGCTGCCAGTGGTCTGGCCCCGAGTGGGTGGAGGAAGGGAGTCCCCAGCCTGGTCAGACCACAGCCACTGTGTCCTCAGCCCTGGCACTGCTCTCCTGAGGCTTGGATCTCTATTTTTGGCTGCAGGAAAAGCACAAAATGCAGGGCATGCTGAGGACACTGTGCTGAAGTCATGGGTGCTTCTTGAGCGGAAAATAAAGAGGAGGTTTAAAGGTACCAATGGTCAGAGCCCAGAGCAGGTACACGAGCTGAGGAAGAAGGCTGTAAAGCACCAAGTATATGGGTGCAGAAGGGTTTAGATGAAAACATACTGGTGGGTGGCTCAGATCCACCAAAACACAGAAATGAGCTCAGGCTGCTTCTCAGCTCACCTGAGAGGGCAGGTGATGGATGCACTGAGCTTCCTTCCTTTCCAGGGTACCACCACTATCCTCTTCTTCACTCTCACCAGCAATTCCAGCAGCACCAGTGTTATAAGTAAATAATACACACAGCTTGTTTTACCCAGAGCCATCACCCAAAGGTCCCTGCAACACATCCCTCAGTACTCCCAGTGCTGATGCTCAACTTGTCCATACTGGCAGCCCTTATCTACCTGCATCCACACATTCTATCAGGCAAATCCCATAAGGGGACCCTGACTTCAAACAACAGAATGATGCTCCAGAGATGGGCACCCACTGAGCTTCCCTCAAGCAAGTGAGCAATGACAAGGGGTCTCCTATAACCCACTCCCTCATTGCCCATTCTTCAGTCCCATCTCCCTGGAAGAATGCTTTACCCCCTCTGTATCATCCTCAGCAGCCTCAGCGCTGCCTCCTGCCCTGGGAGCAGCCCCAGGCAGTGCGGGCAGAGGAGCCAGCACCCAGTCACACTCACATTGTTTCAGCATATTTACTTAATTAGTTTATCAAGAAACGTGTTTGGCCTCGTCTGATACTCGGGAAATGCTGTTTGTCACTTGCAGGCACCCTGCAGGGCCCCGGGGAGCTGACAGACCCTGGCTCCTTCCTATCTCTCCTTAACTCCATTTGCTGGGCCTATTTCCCACTGGTTTATTCTTTGTTTCCATGTAGCATTCCCTCACCATTTTGGGATTAAAACAATAGATAACAAGATGATGCCTAAAAGGAGACCATGGCAGGTAGAGGAACAAGCTGAGAAGAGTATCCAAAGCAATGTTAAAGCAATGAAAGTGTAGGAACTTGCAGTGGTTTTGTATTAAGGAAAAGGGTATAAAAAGTTCCTGCTTTTCCAGCTAATTCTCTGCAGATTGGAGCCACCTCATAGAAGGGACAATGAATCAAAGATGACTAATTATGCATAAAATACTCATTCTGCCCTTCCCTATGTGGAGCAGAGGATGCTCCATGAATGCTGTGTAGCCCAAATGAGTGGTGGGCACTCCCCACATCCACCCCTGGCTGCAGCACATCCATCAGCCACTGCCCAAAGCTTTCCTTTGCAGTCGTCTCCCTCTAACACAGCCTGTTTCAATGAGGATGGGCTGGATCTGGATAGTACCTCTTTAAGAGTGAGCAGGATGTCCCCCAGCCCTGGCTGGAGGGGCTGGGCTATAGAAGGGAGGTTATTTGGGTGCTTGAGTGCTGGTGGAAAGGGAAGGTGAAGGCACTGCTGGGCTCAGGTAAGCGGTACCCACCTTTGAGGATGCAGCATTTACCCCCATGTGGGTACTTGCTGCTCTCCTGGTGGGCAGCAGATGAGGTTCAAAGTCCAAGCAAGGGCAGTGAGAGTCATGGACCTGCTTGTGGTTGGGGCCTCTGCAGATGCTGTCTTTGTTATGTATTGTCTCAGGATGGGACTTTAAGGTCTGCAATAACTTTGGCTTCTGCCAGAAGTGTTGCATTCATTAGTGAAGAAGCTTGAAATCTCCCTTCCTTTGTGGGGCTTTGGTCTGAGACCCCTCTCCTGCTCCCAAATTACTGAGGAGGGCATGATACCTACAGGGTTTCTGTGCTCAAGTTTGGCAGGATATGGTCTAGGGTAGCTCACCTATTCAGTTCCACCTGTGGTTATTTATCTGTATAGGGGATTGCTGTGATAATCCTGGCTGCTTTATTAGCTAAACCCCAGCTTTGCTGAGCATTTTAAAGAGATTGTTCCTATTCTAACCCTTCCCAAGACTCCTTATGTTAATCCTGGGTGTATCTCGTGTTGTTTTCTATTGTTTCATAACTGTCTTATTGTTACCCAGAACTGCTACCACCAGAGTAACTTACTGCTCTGGGCAAAGCTGGGGTACCAGGGATCTGAAGAGGGTGACTCAAAACACAGTTCTTGTCTTGGTGGGACTGATGCAGAAATGAAAGCCTGAAGATTAACTTACATAAAATGCAGAATGAAGCAATACAAGGGCTTTTTCCTCCTGAAAGTCATGCTTCTCTGCTGAATTAAACAAAAATAGCTCAGATGGGGGAAAAATGTCCCAACTTATTCTGTTCAATGCCTCAAATCAAGGAGGCATTTTCAGACTAGTCCTCTGTTCCTAAAGCATATTGCCCCTAAAGGAGGCAAAGTTTGCCTGTGGGGGCACCCCATGCTATAGCTGTCAGCTATCACATAATCGGTGATGCTCTGGTGTCTCTGCAGGCAGGTTGCTGATCCTGTACAACCGGCTCGAAGGAAAGGTGGGAGAGCTCAATATAGATGTGCAGCTTCCTCATGCATACCCCAACAGTCCTGTGAGTACTTCTGATGATCCCAAAGGGATTTTCTTATCTTTGATGTTATTACATGGAGTTCAGGTGTGTGGCTGAACCCTACAACCTAAACAGCAGGCTGATATCACCTGAACAGCAGCAATGGTCTGGGTGTGCTGTCAGCCCAATGCCAATGTTGAATGTTTGCCCATAACTGGTAGAGTGGAGAAAAACATATTTAACTGCTGCTGGTAAATTCTTACTTGCACTAGTGGGACTACTGTGTGATAACTCAATGTGTAATGGCAGCTGTGCTGCCTTCAGTGTGTCTAATCCCCTGTGCTCATGTTGAAACTTGCGCATCATGATTGTGCTTGTGTTGGTGAGCTAGAACTGTGGTGTGTCCCCTCTGTCCTCAATTAGATAGAATATCCCATAACTCATCCATCTGAAAGTGATGTCTTTCTCTTCCCTAAAGATTGATGCAATTCCAAGTTTACTTGCTGGGCTTAGGACCTTGCAGGCTCCTATTGTCATAGTGGAGGCAATGTGGGATGGAGCGAGGGCAGGCGGTGTTGAGTGATCCTTGCCAGGTACCCAGCTGGCATTGCCAAAGCATGCGGGGCTTTCCTCTGAACGCTTCCACCACTGGAGAAACATTACTTGTGCTGCCAAGGGTACGGGAATGTCACTTGGCTTGGGGAGAGCTCTCCATTGCAGTGTGACAGCCACTTCAGCAGTCAGTCCAGCAACGCTCCATGCGAACAAAAGGTTGTGTGCCCTGTGCCAAAAGGATTATCTTCACTTGCAGTGGAACACATCAGATGTCTGGCAATTTCAGGGAGCCTTTCTCAATAAAAACATAAGCAAATGAGATTCATGAGTTACACAGCAGTGTCCTCTATAGTTCAAGGCATGTTGGCTAAATATATGTCACATTCCTATAGTTCTTCTTAGGATTAATGTTGTACAAGCTACATCCAAAATCTGCTTTCCTTCGCCATCAAAAGCACCTTCTAGATCCACAGTTATCTGAGCCTCTTATATGCTGGATTTATTTGGGGTTTTGTTTGTTTGTTTGGGGTTATTTTGGCAAACAAATAAACATGTGGGCTTGTTTCTCACATGTCACTTCAAATATAACACCATTTCTTTGACCTATTTCGATGTGCTTCGCTCCCTATCACAACATCCTTTAAAGGCCATGACAAGACAAGGAAATCTTGTCTTCGTTTATCAGTAGAAAGCTTGTGTGTTCCTTGTCCAAAATTGCAGAACAAGCATGTTGGGGTGGAAATAGAGAGGCAATGAAGAAACATTAGCTTTTGGTCACAGGTCTTTGGGAGAATATTCCTTCCAAATGGCTCAGGAAGACTGAATGGATGTCATTACTTGCTGGAGTACTAGGAAACACATAAGCACATATCAACCTCATTCCCAGCTCTGCTAAGCAAGTACATGAAGGACAGTTAATTAAAACAGCTTCAGAGAAGCTGGTAAACTGGGCTGGGATTAAGAAAGCATCAGTCTGCCACCACCGCTGTGCTGGAAGGGCTGTTTGTTGCTAACTATATCCCAGATTTCCCAAGGCTGTCATATCGGCAAACGCTGCCATGATCTGTGAGTCTTTATTCCTAGATAAAGATGTGAACTCCCGGCTCTTGTCACAGATAACAGCACAAAGCATTACAACAGCAATACAAAGACTTAAAACGGGGTTTCAAATACACAGCCATTTGTTACTGTCCTCGGTGCAGCTGCTGAGCTAGCCAGGTTGTTCACAACCCGGAGAACTGAGCTCATCCCTGTGTCCTCTGGTTCTTTACGGGTTTTTAGCCTTCTGTGTTGCTAAGCCAGTGCCTCTGTACCTGCCACCAGCTGCTGCAGGGTTGATAAAGGCTTGTTATGGGGTGAGCATGCACAGCCTGGAGGTTCTTCATGCTAAAAGTGGCCCCATGGGCATCCTTCCTGGCATCAGCTTCCTCATCACTGCTGCTTAACTCTGTAAGTGATGGCACAGCAGGAGCAGGTACACATCAGAGGCTGATGGGACCAGGATCTGGCCTGTGGGTTTCTTTCCTGTTGCATTGAAGGTCAAGAATTGAGATCTTGTTTTCCTGTTGCAAGTGTCCAACCCATCTCCACTGGGATCCTGTAACTCTCATTCACATGCAGCATCCTAGGAAAGTTCTTTAAAAAGCCAGTTTTTATAAGAAAAGCTGTTCTGAAAAGAATTGTTCAATGAAGGTGCATCTGGAATCTTCTACCTGCAATGGCAATGAGGATAGGGTAAAATGAAGTCATCTTTAGAGCAGTGCACAGCAAGAGCTACATCTTCTGTAGCTTCATCTTCCTTCAAGTAGAGTTGCACCAACTCTGGGCAGATAAAGCTGATTTTGGGAGTCCATATGAATTACTCATGATGTATTTCACTGATTTCTTAGAGTTAGAAAAGCTCCTTATACATCTGTCCCTATAGAAAATGCTTTAAAAAATAAATCACTGCTCCACTGTGTTGCAAGTGACCTTTTCCATGGAGGTGAAGCTGGAACTAGGATGGTCTCCAGCATCTTCCTTTTGCTCAGCCCACTGCCGGTGCCAGTGGCCAGGCAAGGACCAGCAGAGCTAGAACTGGGATCCCCAGTATGGGGCCGTGGCCAGGCTCCCATTGTTCCCGGCCTGCCAGACAAAGGGTTAAGTAAATGTTTGGAGAAGATAAGGTGCCCTGTTGACAAGCAGCAGGCTCCAGCGGTCTCAGCAGGATCTCTCCCAGCAGTGATAAATGGGGAGGTTTTCAAAGTGGGATCAGCAGACGCCACAGAGAGGGCGGTTGCTGATGCCGTGATTGGCAGCGGGGAAGGAATCTGAAGGTGTTTAATGATCCCACACTCTGCCACAGCTTTCCTAAAGACTCTGTGTCTAGCCAGAGGAAAATCCTCTATCAGCCACAGAGGCTCCTGCTCTGGGTCGGTTTTTGTTGTCATTGCTTGTTTTTTTTATTCCATTAAAACATGGGAACATCCCCTCAGAGGGATCCTGATAAGGACCCTCTGGGATTCTTCATCCTCTCATATCGGTTTTGTCCCTTTTCATTTTCTCTTTGAAGTGTCCTGTGTATAAGTAGGTGGACTGTTTTGTTTGGCTGACTTTAGTCAGGAGCTGTGTGTTGGGGGAAATGATGTGTATTAAGCTAATAAGGTAGTTTTTAGTTCTCCACATAGCCGCATTATTCCAATCACTGTCTTGCCATTCCTTTTCTATAGCTGTGCTATTCAGTCACTGACTTGCCACTCCTTTGCTATAGTAAATACATCATCAAATGACATCAAGGATAGAAGCCTTGGAAGGGTTTGAACCCCCAGTGTGACATTATTTGGTATATGGACCATTAAGGAGTTTTCTTCCTCTAACAGAGCCCAAAAACTGTTTGAAGGGCTGAACATTAAATACTTTCTTTCCCGATGGGTGAAATGTTTTCTGTCCTCATCTCTAGCTGAAAGCTGCTCTTGGTACTAGGAAAAGCTGTGGCTTTGGTGTGGGAATTAGGGTAGAGCAGTTGGGTATGGAAGGATGGAGCTTTGCCATGTGCATTCATGGGCTGCCTCTCAAAGCAGGGTTTTAATTGTATTCTCTGTGGAGTAAGAAATGGGTATAAAAATAGGTATAAAACACTGCTTGGTCCAACCTAGACCTGATTTACACAAAGAGGAATGAGCTGGCTGGGAAAGCTGCTGGATAACAGGGATCTAGGCACAGGGAACAAGATCATCCTTCAGCTAAAGCTTATCCTGGAAGGACTGGGATATGTGGATGAGTCTTCTGGGGAGAAGAAAGCAGCCTGACTGGTGCTGCCACTGCTGGAGGGAGCAGGGGATGGGAGGCTGCTCCACCAGGAAAAGATGAAAGGAGCTGGGTATAACCCAGCAAAGGGCCGAATGAGTCGGGACATGAAAAGCAGCGGAAAGTATCTGAAGAATGTAAACACCAAGGTGGAAGAGGAATTATTTAGCATGTTACAGGCTTGGAACTAGGTGCGAGGGGATGAAACAACAAGGAAAACTCACCCTGGAGAACGCGGAAGCTTTGCAAGCAGCTAAGTCTGAGGGTGAAAAGGAAAGAGCAGCTCTAGAAGTCTCCTTGTCTGGAGGTGGGAGGTTGATGGGGCAGGGGGGCAACCAGAGCTGGTTGCTTGCAGTGTGCATCCATGCTCTCTGCCTCCTCCAGGCTACGAGCCAAGGGGGGGGGGGGGGTGGTTCACACTGAGAACAAATAGGATTTAGTGCTTGTAAGAGGGGAATGTGGAATTCCCAAAGGAATTCTCATTGAAATTTTATAAGTTCAAGGAAAATCTTTTGCAGATAAATCAGGAGGTGGTTTAATAAACAGTTTGAGAGATTAGTGTTGAAACAAATCCCAGTTAAGTCTCCGCAGAGGAACGACCAAGGGGAGATCACTGCGGCTAAAGGACGTCAGGGGTATTACAGGCACTAAACAGAAGGCTTTCCAAAAATATAAACAATGTGGGGAGGGGGCAGATTGGGAAACCCATAAAAATAAGCAGAACCACATTAAAAGGCTAAACTGTGGAGCAAAATCAAGCATTGAACATGGGGTTGTGAGGGAGCTTTCAGCTCATGGTGTTGGCCGGACCTGTGCTATACTGCAGGAGCCAAGGCCAGGTCCTTGGGGGTGCATGGGGCTTGGGGTGCACAGGCTGTGCTATGGTGGGCCCTGGCAAGGCCAGCATCCTCCTCAGAGATCAGGCATGAGATAACAAGGGAATATCCCTTTAATGAGCATCCTAAACGAGTTAGACACTAAGCAGATGTTTTCCGCCCAAGGTTTCCCAATATCTGAAGAAATAAAAGGGACCTGTAGCTAAAAGACCATGTAGCAAAGCCTGAAGATCTGCAGGACATGGGAATTAGAGAAGAGATGAAGTATCTGGCTGAGAGTGCATGCAGGTGATTTACACAGGCAAAAGCTGGGCCAGCAAATTCTCCCTGTAAGCAATGGGCTACAAGACCAGGGAGGGGTCTGCAGTAATCTTACCCACTGGGATGAAAATCAAACCCATTTCCACTATAGAAATCTGTACATTGGTCAATAACATCACTAAGAAAAGGGGAGGGGGTGAAGGCAGAGGTCTTTCATTTGGGAGAAATGTGAAGCCAGAGTGTTCAATGGGCATCTAACCCATCTTCAGCCTTGCATCCCACTTGCTCCAGGGCACCTATGGAAGAGCAGGCACACTGCTTCCTGCCCAGGCTCCTGTTCTCTCGCCTGTCTTGAATAAAGCTACAGTGATGCCCAGGTCCTCTCCTAGGTGGACACACCAGGAGCTTCAGTCCATAGCTATCCATGGGGCACATTTGACTCCCCAGATACCTGTCACCAGCATCTCTGCACCACATCAGTGTGGGCAGCCCCTGTAATGAGAACTGCCATGCAAGATGGTCCATAAGGAGCAGGAGCCCCCCAGGAAGGTTGGTGAAGGGAGCTGGATACTGATGCTGAAGGCACAGGCAGCTTTCCATTGGCGATGACTGGCAGAGGAGCACAGTGTTCAGTTGGCACTGGTGGCATCCTCAGGTATCACTGTGAGATCTGCCAAGACCCATCCAGATGAAGCACTGTCAGTCCATCCAGTTCCATCAGCTTTGCAACCATGCCACTTGGACTCGAGCAACCAGCCCTAGCCCAAAGCACTCAGCCCTGAAGGATGATCTGGGTGATCCATGGTCCTTTCAAGGCAAGATGTGCATCAGCCTCCAGTGCAAGCTGAGATTTCCTGCCCTTGGGCAATGTGACCCATGCTGAGGGGAAACTGAGGCAGGGGCAGGCAGGCTGATGGAGCTGAACCAAGAGGAGGCAGTGCCTCCATCCTGGTCCTTGGGCTGATGCTTCCCATCGGTGGTGCAGTGACAGACTCTGGAGGTGTTAATTGAGGACCTATTTTTAATCACCTTTCCACTGGCTTTTCCCTGCACCCCGTACACACTTGCTCTGTGAAAAAGGATGTCAGAGCAGATTAACAGCTGGTTCCTGCCTGCTCCGACAGCTCTGACAATGCGTCCCTTCTTCTCAAGGTGACAGGAACACGCAGCTGCCTAATGGGTACAGAAGTGTCTATTCTTTCCCAGTGACATTTATTGTGAAATATCTGAGTGGGACTGAGAGACATGCAAGGCTTTCCCTCCCTTATCAGGCGACCCTGGTCAGTGTCCTGCTGTCAAGGACTAAAGTAATTTATGTCAGTGCTGCAAGTGTTTACTTATCTGCCCCAGCGCCCAGCTCGGGCCGAAAGCAGCCAGACTGGCTCCAGTGGGGCTCACCAGCCTTTTCCTGCCGGTGGGAAAAGCTGGGTGCCGGCCCCGGCACAGGAAAGCAGAGCAGCACAAAACCTTCCCGCAGCTCCGGTGCCACAGCAGCAGTGTGGATGCGAGAGGCAGGGCTGTGCCAGTGAGAAGAGACATCCCAGGGTGGAATGGGCTAAAACAAAGGCCAAGAAGCAGCATCTGCACGGGTAGAAGTGTGGATTTAGAGAGGGGTTTGCTGGTTGGAGTGGAGCAGAATCCAGCCAGGGGACCTGCTGTGATTTCTCCTGGGATCACACCTAGGAGCCTGCAGAAAGCGCTAGGGAAGGGCAAGATATCCACTGGATGGCTTCATACCCTCCTTGTTTCTCGTCTTATGGACCCCTTGGGTTTTACCGGGTTATAAGGGTAGTAAGTAGTAATAGTAGTAAGGTTTGTAAAGGCAGAGGGGCTCCAGGGAGGCAGAGATGCTCAGGGCACAGAGGCAACCCAATACTGAGGGTCTCACTTCTGTAGCGGCTTGGCAAGAGCATCCCAAACCCCCATAAGTCCTTTAAAGGACTTCTCCAGTGCTTCTGTCTTGTGTCATGACAAAACCCGGAGCTTTTAGTGCATCTGGCCCCAAGACTCTACAACATTCCCTTAGATTCAGTTCCAAAACTCTGTAGTTCTATAAAGCAGCACAATTATCCTGGTGATCCTCCCCCAGCACCAGCCAGCATCCGTCATCACCCCAAAGAGGGGAACAAGCTTTCATCTTGTCTGGAATCGCGCATCCCTCATGGCACAGGAGAGATGAACAAGGGCCTGATAGCTCCGCTCCCGTGGGTGACTCCTTCCTGATGTATGTGCCCAGAGATAGATATAAAGCAGTGATAGTTTCCTCTCTGAAGCTCCCAAGCTCTTGTTGTTGGGCCGGGAAACCTTTAACCAGTTGGGATGTCGCGGACAATAGATTAAAGAGGGCAGACTATCTCTTGCTAAAGGAGCTGTTATTCTAAATGAGCTTTTTTTTCCCCAACCCAGGGCATTCCTCAGGAAAAAAATATTCCATTGACGTCGTGTTTCTCTTAACAAATATTTTTCTGAGCTGTCTCCTCTTCCCACCCAGTGGGGCATGATCAAAGGGCTCATCCTGCACTGGGGAGGAGCTGTGAGTGTCTGGGGGGGCTGTGGGGCACTGGTCCTGTCCTCCCATCCCTACCTGGATAGGAAAGCTGGGGGACTCCATATGTGAACAGATACTGCAGCAAAACTCCTCCAGAGATGCTCTATGGGGAGGGAGTTGTGTGGCCATTATGATGCCTTTGGTTCCCTTCCCTGCTTCTGCTTGCAGATGTGTAGCAGTGGGGAAGCTGGTGCAAGAAGGAGGTTGCACTTTGGGCCAACACTGCTTAGTGTGTAAGTCAGACCAGCATCACTGCACAGCTCCCCAGTGACCCAGCTCCTGAAGGCAGCTTCTCAGCCAGCCCCAGGCTGCCTGATGCTAGTGTGGGGACGCACTCACCCTAGGAGTGATGCTGGAGGGATGGCACAATAAGGGATGCTGCAAACAGCTCCACAAGGTGCCTCTGGCCTGGGACAAAGAAGCACATCTGCAGCAGGCAGAGCAGGAGCCTGACATCTGCTTGGCTTTTGTTATTCTTCATCCCAAATACCAAGAGATTACAGTGCAATCTGATCCTATGAAGTGTAACACCTCCTCTTCCTCACTCAAACCCCAATGCACAGCAGGCAATAGCGCACAGCCCCAGCGCTCATCCCTCCATGCTCTGACAGAGGCTCATATGCAGATGTACAAAAGCCTCGCTTAGAAAAAAAGAAATCAGATATTTATTATCCCTTTGATGTTCCATAAGAGCAGTTGTGGCTTCTGCTTAGTCTCCAATGTCCGATTGACAATTGTTTATTAGTTTTAAAATAGCTGAAATTCATGTCAAACATTCCGCATGTTAGAAAAATGTTTATGAAGTGTTATCATGGTTTATTTAACTGTGAATGTTTAGGAAACCAGCATAAAATATAATGGACCACACAAGGCTCTGAGCAGCCTGACAATGGTAGGCACGTTTCATGGACCACAGGAGAAAGAGATGCCACCTTCAGCCTCCTGGAGAGCCCAATTGCATGAGATGGTCTCTGGGTATGTTGGTGCAGCATTAGGGGACCAAGAGAACAGGGTTTTGTTTCATTTTAAGGAGATTTCTCCTATAATTCTCCTACTGTAGTGCTCACAATGGCTATTTTTGCACGCTGGATTGAGCACAGGTTTGAAATCCAAGGAGGAAAGGATCTCTTCTTGTGAGCCACAAAGGTTTGCTTATGGGCACTGAGTGCCCTGAGGGGAGATTTCAGATGTAGGGTGTTAATACTCATGCAACGTGAACAGTTACACTACACCAGTGTAATTAATATTATTATTTATGGTGTCCAAATTTGTCTTTATATCTGAGGAAAAAGGTGCCTCTCTAACAGGATAGAAGTTTTAATCCTCCTTTCTCCAGAGCTGTGGTTTCCAGACTAGGGGTGTGCTGGCAGCTGACTGTGTACCCAAACTCTGTGTACATGGTCCTTTGTGTTAGGAGCAGCATCCTCCAAACAAGAGAAACCAAATTCAATCTCTGCAAGTTATGCCCATCCTTTCTGGACCCTATTGCTTGACAGAAAATCTCTTCACCTTTAAGGAATCAGAAGAGGTGCAGATAAATATCCTTATGCAGATAACAGCATCATCCCTCCAAGCAGTGACCGTCAGCAGCTGCTTCCCATTGATGACTAAATACAGGAGATCATATTTTAGCAATTCCCTATTTGTGAGCTTTAATGGCAGGACAGGAAGGAAATGCCAGGTTATTCTTCCCAGTGGCTGACAGAGAAGTGGAACAATAGGAAGGGATATTTTAGTCATTGGACTCAAATGCTATTTTCCCCTGATAAAAATGAACTCGTGGGTGTCTGTTATTCCAGAGCCCAGATGAAACCAGGAAGATTGGCCACAGAGGTCTTTATTCTGTGGCTTTAAGGCATCAGTTCTGAGAAGATGCTCTGATGCAGCAAGCTCTGCCTAGGACATTTCTCCAGGTCCAGTATGAAAAAGGAATGATCCACATCCAGATTAATTGCTTTTGCCTCTAATGTTCAGATTTGACAGCAAAGCATTGTTTCTGTCATTGATTTTATTGTTGACCATCGGCACACAAGTGGATCATAGGATCAACTAAGTTGGAAAAGACCTTTACAATCATCAATTCCATTGATGATCTGGTTTAAGTAACTTTGCTTGCCTGTTGTTTTACAACACAGCATTACTTTGTGCCTGTATCTCCAACCTCTGGGGCCTGACTCTGTTCCCATTCAATAGAAAATCCCACTGCTTTCCATGGATGCAGAGTGTGTAGAGGGAAGAGTTGACATGTTAGCTTGGTGGGACCCCTACTCAGCACAGCAGAGTCACTGCCCTCGGTTGCTGCCAGCACTATTAAAGGCACCAGAGCTTTACTTCTGTGCTCTTTCTGTTCCCGTCACCTTCATCTGAACATTCCCCCCCATCATAAAATTTCCATTTTTAATATTTTAAACTCTTATTTCTCATAAAACTCCCAAGTATGAAAATTTCCTTTAAAGAAATATACCATTAATGTATCTTTATGATGTGCAGCTGATGCTCACTGCATGGGCTATGACTTTTTTATGTTCCCTACTTGTCCTTGAGACATTTTATTTTGACACCATATCCTCACATTCTAAATTAAACCATATTTTTATTATCTGTTATATGCCAGTAGACAGCAGTGCCTTAAGGCTGTTGTACAGCTCCTCGTGTCCATCTCAGGGCACCTTCCCCTCTTCCTGCCCGCTCCCCCCATCCCTCCACTTCTCCAAAAAGGCATGGATTGAGTTCTCCCCACTGACAGCAATTTACAGTCCCCATTAACAGTCATATAAATTCCAGTGGATCAAGGAAGCTTGGAGTATATGATATTCAGGCAGAGCTAATAGCTCTGGGCTAATTGCCATCTTGTGTTTCTGCTCTCTGAGCCCCACTGTTTATATCTGTGGGACAAGCAAGCAGTAAAACAAGTTTCCAGGTTCCCCCAGTCACCCAGGGCGGGTTGGGAGCTGCTGGCTCCAGTAGCAGGCAGAGGGCTGGAGGTGGCAGTCATTTCCCATATTTAATGTGAGCGGTTCCTGCAGGGCATTCCCGATCTCAGGAAATGAGGTCAGTCCGACAGCCCTTCTGGAATAGTTGTATAGGGGAAAAAATGGTGTTGTTGTGGTTGTCATCATAGCTTGAGGGAACAGTGGGTGGTTGGTGTCTTTGGTTCACACTGGGGAAGTCTATCAAATAATCTACATATAATCCATAGCTTTCGTTTTGGAAGTCAGTAGCTTGAAAGGTTGATTAAAGGGATATTTATTGTACGATCTTTGTTGGAGAGCTGAATTAATAGGGGTATTTCCCATTAAATCCTTGCTGAGAAATAAATACAGATTAATGGTCAAAGGAGTCTGGAAATCGGGGCATTGCTCCCATTGTGGTGGATTGGCTTAGTGGTAGCAGCAAGGAAAGTTGTCACCCTTCTTCCATCAGCTCACAGCAGAGGGGTTGTTTGTTTATGACCTGGAATATATGTGCTCTGAGCACTGCAGAGCAAAAGGAGCATGTCTGTGTGTTTCCCATTGCAGCAACAGTGCTGGAGTTGGAGCTCCTGCCTAGGGAACCTGCAGCAGCGTCGCCCAGGGAATCATCCAAATGATGCTGAATCAAGATCAGCATCATCTCTTTGACTGTATCAGCCATTTACAAAGAGGAGAGTTGTCAAACAGGAACATCAGGGTTTGGGTTTGTAGGGGCAAATGCACACTGGGGGTATCCTGAACCTCTTCAGGGAAAACAGCCTGAGTCTGGGTGAACATTCAGGTTAATATTCACATTCTCTTCCCTGTGATGCCAACCAAAGGTTTTTCCAGGGAGCCAAAACTCAGCAGCTTTATGACTTAAATCCTGCTCATGTGTGTCACCTCCAGATTTGTATGGGGAAAGGGAGTCTGTTGGAAAATAAATCCAGCACAGAGGAAAATCCAAGTGACTTTGGATTTTCCTTGGCAAGACAAATACAGCTCTACCAACTGGCTTTCAATTGAGTCTTTTCCATCCTGCTCACACAGAGAGCATCCCAGCAAAGTGTTTGGAGCAGGACACAACCCCTGGAAAGTCACACAATGATGCTTAGAGCCATCCCCTAGTTCCCCCTGCCTTGTGTGCCTGCCCAGCAGTGGATTCGCAGGGGAAATCACCCCTTGGTGTGATGGGTTTGTGATGGCTCTATGGGTGGTTTATGCCTCTGTGCTTGGGCACACAGTTCTATGTGCCCAAGGGAATGGTGTTGGGGTGTAGTTACAGGTTTCCATCACTGATTTGTCACTGGTGCATTGGGGTGACAGGGACAGCTCCCCTTTTTGCAGAAACAGGAATCAGCTGAGCAGGTTTGTGCCGAACTCTGTGCCCAGTTGCTACTTGGTGTACTAAAGACAGGTAGCAGCTAACTCCTGAATAGCACAGGCAGAGCTCCGTGCTGGGCAGAGCAGGGAGGACTCCAAAACCCAGTGCTGTTAGGTGAGGAGGGGGAAAACACAGCTGAAGAAAAGCCCTTCCTCTGTGATTCATTGCAGTTTAATGCCTCTTCCTCCACCTCTTGTTCGCTCCCTTGCCAGCCAAGAACACTTTCTTTTTTGTTTTCCCTTTTTCTGCTAGAAAATGAGTCCTGCCCAACGCTCCCATTTTTAATAGATGATTTGTGAGCTCCTGCCTTTCATGTTGGTGGGGTGTCAACCGTGTTTGCTCGTGACTGATTCATCCCGCCCCGTGCCGAGTGGGAAGGGGTTTGATTATGGCACAATTAAGCCTGACAGGGTTATCAGATGACCTCTGGAAAAATGGTAAAGCACTTTCCATCTTCTGCAAGATGGATAGATAACGCATGAGGGGCTGCTTTGGTGCAGGAGCTGCACAATCCAGCTGGGGAGGGATGCTGAGGTGGAAGGGAAAGGGCAGAAGTCCCACCTCATCTGGAGTGGGTGGTGTTAATGCTGCCACGGATAGCATCCCCTTTGCAGCCATCCAGGCTTAGCAAAGATGGAAGCAAACTGTGATGAGCTTTACAAAGTGCAAAGCAAAGACTGTGCTTCATGGCCCTAAGGGGCTGAGAGATGCTGCTGGCCATGGGATGGGGGTGTTACTGCAAAATGGGACTTAAGAAAATTAGCCCTTTATTAGTGCCAGCAACAGATATCCAAACCTGCCCTGTGCCCTTCCCTTCCCACCAGTGTGGAATGGACGGACCTGGTGGTCCCTGGGTCTTGTTGTTATTCCAAAGATGCCCAACAGCCCCCAGACCAGCCAGCAGGGATGGATGCTGCACACGGAGCTGCAGCTGTTTGCATTGCCCTATCCACAGCCCCCCCATCACCAGCCTGTGGTCCTGGCAGTGCTGCTGGCTCTCTGCAGGGAGATGCTGAGGCTCACTCCAGAACCCCCTCATTTATACAAAAGAACCCAAATGCAGATCCCAGGACCACACTTTGTGGCCACCTCAGACAGACACCCTCATGCACCCCAAAACATGAGCACTTCACTCTCTTTTGGAGGGTGAAAGAGGAAACGTGTGTGTGCCAGCTCCCAGGGAGAACCTTCCCCATGCAAAACCTGGGGTGGTCAGTGGTGGCCCCAAACCCCATTATCAGGGGATGCAGGCACCCAGCCTGGCTGGCACACCAGCCTTTGTAGCCCTTCCTTCTCACTCACCTTGTTTCCATGTCTTTCTGATCACGTTTCAGCACAGACAGTGAGCCAAACCTATTAATATTGGGCAGGAGTTTCACCCTTCCACCCCAAACACGCTCTCCTGAGCTGCGCCTCTCCTTCCTGGAATTCTCTGTTATCCCAAGCTATTTGCTGACTCGCTCGGTTCGGCGGCTTTCATCCTCCTCATCGTCTTTGCTTTGACTATTTGTAGAGCTGACCTAACCCTCTTCCAATACTTTTCCTCTTTTATCTGGGAAAAAAAATGAGGTTTCTGCTACAATTTTTCCAAAAATTATCAGCAGGGATGAAATTTTCTTTATATGAAATATTTGCATTAACTGAAAACTGGGAATGTGACAGGTTTGCTAAGTTTTACCATCATGGCAGCCTGGCCATGGGTCTTTTTTCAGTCACTGTTAAGTGACAGATGCTTGGAGCTCTTTGGCCAAACTCTTTGCACTGCTTTTTACTAGCTCTGTTAATACATGCATCGATTTTAGGCTTAAAATCTCCAGAACTGAAAGTAGGAGTGGTGGCTACATGGGATTTGGTGGTGGGTTGGATTGCACTAGTGATACCCAGTCACACTGAATGATGCCCAGTCACACTGAATGATGCCCAGACACACTGAATGATACCCAGTCACACTGAATGATGCTTAGACACACTGAATGATGCCCAGTCACACTGAATGATACCCAGTCAGACTGAAGTGACTTCAATACATCTACTTTTCCTTTTTTATTGTTACTGTGGCCATTGGAATCACTAATATAATATCCTAACATTATCTGGAACATGCAGATTTGCACTTCCCTGCAAATAATGCACTGCTACTACAATGAAGTTCCCATGAGGGTTTTCACACTCAGGCTGCTTTTAGCAACCCCTTTTCTCCGCTATATCCTGCATCCCCATCCCACACACGGCTCATGACAAGATCATAAACACAACCAAAAGTCCTGGTGGAGGAAATGGGACATTTCCTCTTTTCTTCAGTTTGTTTTTTCAGGTTGGACCCTTGTTCACACAGTCATAGAATGGGCTGGAAGGGACTTTAAAGCTCATCCAGCTCTAACCCCTGCCATGGGCAGGGACACCTTCCATTAGAGCAGCTTGCTCCAAGCCCCTATGTCCAACCTGGCCTTGAGCACTGCCAGGGATGAGGCAGCCACAGCTTCTCTGGGCACCCTGTGCCAGCACCTCAGCACCTTCATAGTGAAGAATTCCTTCCTAATATCAAACCCAAATCTCCTTTCCTTCAGTTTAAAGCCATTCCCCTTTGTCTCATCTCTACAGGCCCTTGTATAAAGTTACTAACTGTCTCGTAGCCCCTCAAAGAGGCTGCACAGGGGGAGGCTGGGCTGTTATCAGTAGAGGAGCCATGGTGGGGCAGGAGGCAGAGATCGGGGCCGTATGGGACACATCTCTCCTTGGGCACAGGAAGGGAGAAGCAGCAAAGCCACAGATACCAGCTAAATCCAGGTTTTCCCTCCTGTGATGCTGCGGTAAACCCTGTTCAGTAAATTGATTTTCATAGTAATAAAAGCCAAACACTCACAACCCCCAAAACGATAAATGTTTTACTGCTGCTTAGGATTTATCTTTTATTTCCAGTCTTTCCCGTGGCTGTGCCCTGGGGGGAGCAGTTTATGTGAGCTCCAGAAACGAACAGAGTGCAAATAGTTTTATTTTCTGCTAAGCATCAAAATTGTGATGCATCCTCATGAGGCCAAATGCACTTCTTCAAGGCACAGTTTGCCAGAGGGGCAATTTGGCTGGGGTTTTTCCTGAAGGAAAAGCACGATCAGGGAGAAAGCTGGGCAAACCAGGCTGGATACAGTAAGTAGGAATCTCTGATCTTGACCCCTTCATTTCTTGATGTTCCAGCAGAATAAATCAGGTTATTTCTGTGTTTATAAGCCCCTTTAATTCATATTCTAAAAGTCAAAGGAGAAGGTATTGAAGTGTTTCAAGAAGAATTATTCATGTCTCTTTGATTCTTGGATCAGTATTTCCTAGTCTAGAGCACAGGGCCAGGTCTTCTACTGGTGTACAATAGCAAGGCTTGGTGGCTTGGGCTGATTTCCACCCATGGAGAAGCTTGTCTACCTTCTTAATTATAGTTATTCATTTCTAGGAGGCTTGGAGAGAGGACATCAGTGCTCACTTGGAGCCTTGGGAAGTCCCAGAATGTTGAAGCTTAAAATAATAGCAGAGTGATGGATGAGGAAACTATTGCAGGTGCATTTTAGAGATACCTGAAATGTCTGAGCTATAATTCTTCTCTTTTTAAAGTCCCAAGTGGCTGGATTCAGAGCAAAAAACTACACCTGGCTTTTTATGCAAAGGGATGAGAGAAGCAATACATATAAATGATATTAATGCTCTCTAAACCATCCTGGAAATATTCCTTATGTAAAAGATATATGACAAGTACAGATGACATCTCATAAGGTGACCCAGATGATTCAGCACTTGGCTGCACATAAGTAATGTGGCCATCCCTATCTCTATAGCAGTAACCTCTTTATACCATGTAATGCCATTCAGGAGAAGATGTACAGCATTTTCTATGTATAAATGAAGGCTGGGGGATCCAGATGCTGGATTTCATCAACCTCTCTTAACTGTTTCAATGCCCCACAAGACTTGACATGGGCATGGAGCACATGGGCATGTGCTGTGGCCTGTCAATGGGCTGCCAGGGCAAGCTCCTCTGCTCCTGCTTTGCCCCTTCAGACATGCTCTGCTTACACTCTCTTTTTATTTGCATTTAAGAGCCATTTCTATCCTGCACCAGCACAATGAGGGCTTGGCACCAGCTCTGAAATCAGCTTCTCATCAATGAATCCTTCCAAGAAGCCATGCTTAATGAATCAAAATGTTAATTAACACATGCATATATCCAGCTGCCCTGCCTGGATGATGCCTGGTCCCCTCTGCTCCTCTGAATTCCTTCCTTTCACATCTTCTGGCTCTCTCCTTCACTACTTTCTATTTGATGATTTAATGGCCAATTTAATTTAGTGTTGCCTTGGTAGAAAGTGCTCACAGCAATGGGCTGAAGAGCTCGGGGCTGAAAACAAAGCCCCACGTTGACATCTCAACCTCCTTATGGTGCCTTCTGCCCACCAGCATTCACTTAACCACGCTCCTATCAGTTTGAATTTTGGGGACCCAGCATCAATCACCACAGGGAGAAGTGTTTGACACGGGAACCTCTGGGTGGGCTCAGGGGAGTTGCTTTTCTTTGGTAATTAGGAAAGATTACTCGAGTGATTAAGCCTTTATTTACCTTTAGTGACTTGAGTTTACCAAGCCGAGCACTGCTCTGTCACCCCCACATGCTGGGGACTCACCCTGAGCACAGGGAGCCAGAGAAGATCTTGGATGAGCACAGAATTGGGCTTCAAAAGGGACTTTTGGAGAAGGATGGGTGCTTACCACCCTGGTTCCCTAAAGCTCTTGAGCTGCTGTTGGTGCTGCTGCAGTCGCTGCCTTTCCTGGGTTCAGCCTCAGATGCTGAGCAGAAGGGAATATGTGAAGTGTCCCAGGCACTGACAGCTAAACATACACACATCCCAGATAGCTTGTGCTCTAGATAAAGGAGAGAAAACATCTCCTTGAGAGAAAACACAGGGTTTCTGCCTCTGCCATTCTTCATCCTTGTTGACTCCTGATTTCGATCTCCCAGCCCACCAGGCAGGAGGCTCCAGCCAACATCCCTGGCTTTCAGAGCCTCTTTCTGCAGGGTAGAGTCACCTTCCCTACAAACCCTGTCATCATCGAGGTTCCCTGTAGACCATGCAGGTTATAGTGGGTGGAAACTGACTCCCTGGGATCTTTTCTGGGGTTGTGGGGTGCCAGCAGTGGCTGCAATAGGACATAGCACACCCTGGACCACCCCTTACTCCCTTTCTCAAAGCATCTCTCTGCACTACACAGTACAAAAGAATTACAAATGCCTTTTCTTTGGCTTAGAGACAGGGAAGCATTTCTGGATCTAAACCAAATATTCAAACTCTTGTTTTCTGGCATCCAAAGACATCCAGAGGGGTTTGTTTGGGGAGAAAGAAAGTGCTAGAGATTGAAGAGCACTCTGCACAGGTTAAATACAGAGAAAGGTGCATGTGGGGGGTTAGAGAAAAAAGCACCTTAATACCAGTGTTAATTATTTAAGACTAAGTGCACTGAATATGATATGCTGGGAATATTTTGTCCACCAGTTTGGATCAATTTGTGCTGCCTTTGCACCACCATCGATTTCCATTCCAGGACCATTAGTGCTGCCAGGGGGACCTGCCCAAGGCTGGGAGCTGTGAGCTCTGCCGGAAAACTTCTGGCTTCATCCCCACTCTTCACATAGGATAAAAAGCCTCAGAGGCTCCTCAGTGCCACAGAGACAGGTCCCTTTGCTGGCTCGTATGTGCCACCACTTAATGGTGATGGTCACTGGATGCCCGGCCAGATCCCCCCCATGTTGAGCTTCAGGAAAGATGCTGTGAATCATAGAACAGTTTGGGAACTCATCCAGTTCCAACCCCTGCCACGGGCAGGGACCCCTTCCACTGGAGCAGCTGCTCCAAGCCCCTGTGTCCAACCTGGCCTTGAGCACTGCCAGGGATGGGGCAGCCACAGCTTCTCTGGGCACCCTGTGCCAGCGCCTCAGCACCCTCACAGGGAAGAGCTTCTGCCTAAGAGCTCATCTCAGTCTCCCCTCTGGCAAGGTAAAGCCATTCCCATTTGTCTTCTTATTACATGCCCTGGCCAAAAACCTCTCTCTGCATCTTGTGTTGGGGCCCCCAGAGCTGAATGCAGGACAGCCAGGGGGGGTCTTATGAGAGCAGAGTAAAGGGTGAGAATGCCCTCCCTCGACGTGCTGGCCATGCTCCTTTTGATGCAGCCTGGGACACAATTGGCTTTCAAGCCAAGGACAGACTGGGTGAATAGGCACAAAGTCTTCCACTAATGGCCAAATCCTGCTGCCAGCCCAAACTGTTGGAGGGCTGCACGTGTGCCAGCGTGGGCAGACCCACTGCCTAAAATAGGTTGGTGCTTGCCAGGGCTCAACATTTCCAAAGGTGTCAGCATGATGCTTTGTTATGTTTGCTGGAGCAGCAAAGCAGCCAGAACACAGAGATGGAGGGTAAAGATTATTGAGAAAGGAAAGGGCTCTTCTGTATCCAGATATAGATTAATAAGTGAGCCATTCATCTGATAGGGACACGAGGGAAGTTTGCAGGTATTCGGCCCCACTACAATTCAGTAATACCACTTGGCTTTATCTCTTGCCCGAGTAACACAAACATTTATGGAATTACATTTTAAGGCTTTTAAAAGTGTATTTAGAACGTGTTTTCTTTGAAGTGTTATCTTTGCAAGCTCTCATACACTGATAAAACCCATGTTTAGCTCGCAAGGAGCGCTCAAAACTGTCGGTTCGGAGATATTTCACTCTCTTTGGCCGTGATTTGCCCTGGTGTTTGCCACAGCCCTTTCCCAGCAGAACCATAGTGTTTGCAGGAAAGCAGCGGTGGGAGGTCTGTTGCGGTGGGTTGATCTTTGGAGGTGGGTAACATCTTCAAGGACCGTGATGCTTTAACACAACGAAGTAAGAGCCCTGGGTTTTCATAGACATCACAGCCTGCAAGCTCTGCTTCCCTCCCTGGGAGCCTGAAGGAGAAGGGAAACAGCTCGGCGAAACAAATGACTTCAGGCTGGTTCCAGTTAGCATCCCCATCCCTCCTCCCAGCCCTACCCAGAGATGAAGATGTTGTTCAACAGCTCATCACTCACCGGCAGGCTCCGAGCAGGCAGCCAACGCGCATACCCCGAGCCTCATTCCGCAGGCAGGAGACTTGACCCAAAGCTCCTTGAGATCCATGGAAAGGCTCCAGTGGATTTCTGTGGGTCTTGGATCTCAGCAGATGTTGGCAAACTCCACCGAAGCTAATGGGAACGTTGCTGGCAGCACAGGCTGAAGGGTCAAGCAAAGGGAGAAAATTAATTCGTCAACCAAGAGGATTTGTCTTCCCTTGATGTTTCCAAGGAGTTTCTTAGCGGGATGCTCAATAACATACCTTAGAGAGAGGAGAGACGTGCCATTGCAAATACCAACAGCTCCAGATTGGCAGCAGCCCTACTGCAAATAGCTCGAGGGGGTGTAAATATCTCTCCCCATCCCTTTTGCTCCTTTTCTACTCCTCCCCAGCTCCACACAGGCTGTCTCCCTCCTGACCTCCACCCTTGCCTGGAGCTCAAATCTCAGCGCTGGACCCCAGCCACGCTCCCTCCAGCCCTTTTGGAGTTGCTTTCATTCATTTTCATCCCCCCCCTCCCCAAAACACCCACCTCCAAAGTCACCGGGCAGGACTTGCCTGAACACATGCCGAACCTGATAAGACTTTGGCAACCAGAGGGATAAATTGCTTTAATAAAAATGAAGCCCATTTTAAGGGAGCAGGGCGCAGGGAGGGAAGGAAAGCAAAAGCAAATGCAAAAATAATGTGTAGGCCCATGTGATCACCTGGCAGGAAGAGGCATTCGCAAATCAAAGCATAAATCATGGGGCTGGGAGCAGCCAGGCCAGGCATGGAGGCAGGCAGCGAAGCCCTTCACCTTCAGCTTTTATTTGCACATTCATTTCTGCAAGGAGCACGGAGCTGGCATTGCTTTTAAAGGGTGATGGAGAGGAGCATGCTGAAATACTTCCCAAAAGGATTACTGCATAAGGGTCCGGGTTGGGAGCTGGCAGTGCATGGCTGGGGTGGATGTGCTTGGAACCCTCCCAGCACTGCAGGCAGATGTAGGGGAAGGTTTGGAAGAGCCTTTCCCCATGCCCACCCTTATGTGCTGAGCACACTCACCCAGCATCTTCCCCACACCAAGACAAGCTGGGCACAGGGACCCTGCAAGGACCACGAATGGGAAGCCGTGATTTGGACACAGAGCTTGGCATGAGTCAGGGGAGAAGCTGGTCCAAATAAACCACGTTCCCCAAAGGAAACTCTGCACTTGGAGAAGGGAATTTCACAGAGATCCCTGCAAATACATCAGACGATGTTGCCTCTTACTTGTGCTCAGGAGGAAAGGCCATCAATCACGGGTCCACACAGCCGGAGCTGTGGCATTGCGCAACACCGCTCTTGAGTGTTACACCATGGAACAGTCCATCAGCAACGAGGCACTAGACAAGTCTTTTGGCCCCATAAGGAAAACAGAACTTTGCTAGCACTAGCTTAGCAATTTGTCTGTGTAAGTGCAGTGCTCATTCCAGGCCTTCTATTCCACTGCTGCTTTTGGAGGCTATGGGAATCATCTTCCAGGGCCTTCTGCAGCCTAATTTGGCAGAGAGCTACTTCTGCTTGCCTAAAAGTTGATCAGTGACTGCCGCAAACTGAAGAATTAGGTTTTCCCCTGTTTTTTCTCAAGAAACCCATTAGGTAACAGGAGATTGGTGAGAAAGCAGTGATGGGTTAGTGGCACTGGATGCTCCACAGCTGGTTTGACATTCATCCTTTCCACTTCAACTGGACTCGGCTAAATCATCTCTTCCTGCCTTTTTATTGTGATGTGACCACTTTGGTGCTGGTTTCCCACCATAGGGAAGAAGAGAGAAACAGAGTGAAAAAAACTCAGCTTTGGCGCTCTCATGGTTTGAATATTGGGTATTCAGGTGCTGCTCCACTGGAGATAACACATGAAGGACAACTGAGGAGAGCAGTGAAGCATCTTTCTTTCCAAGAAGCTGTGCCAGAAATGAAGTTCAAGATACATTTTCTTGTCTTTAAGACTGAGATATTATTGATGAATTAATTACAAAGGGATACACGACATAGTTGTGTGTTATGGGTAAACCATTTGAAGCCTACCAAGAATATACAGAGCTGTCATCCTTGCCCAGCTCTCGACAGCAGGAGCCTTTCCACTGGAGTTGCTTCAATTCACATTTGCATCTTCTGTCATTTGCCAGACTGTGCAACCGGAGCCACTTTGATGGGACTATAATTTACAGGAGGGGTTTTTCTTTCCCTTCAGTGGCTGCTTAGAAAACCCCAACCCCAAAAGCATTTTTGGCTCTGAAATTCACACTTAATTTTTTATTGCTTTTTGGCCAGGGGAGGAGGGAGGGGTGAGGGAAAATGGATCTTGCAGGAGACAGAGCAGAGATGGAGGAGTAAGAGATAGGAAGGGCTTTTAAGTGCAGAGTTTCTCAAACTATGGGTCGTGACCGTATAAAAGAAAGCCAAGAGGTGTCAGAGGACAGTGGGGTCCTCTCTGGTTCAGCTGAGAGGAAGCGAAATGAAAATGGACTTGGCTCCCTTCTCCCTGCAAGCTCAGCATCCTGGTCCAGGCTGGGAGAGGGGCTGCCCGGCCATCCCCATCCCTTGGAGGCTGTGAGGAAATGGTTAATAAGGCTCTAACTGCATTAATCTCACTGCAGAAGGAGGCAAAGGCAGAGGTGGAGGTGACCCTAAGGACATGCAGCCTGGACTGAGCCACTGCCAGCCAAAGGGTGGCATGAAGATGGATGAGCCAAAAAAAAGGGCCATTTTCCTAGTGTTCAAGAAATGCTCATTCCAACAGGCTGATTCAAGAGGATAGAGTGGGATTCACAACCCACTTTGTTGTCAGCATCCTCAGTAGGGAGCCAGGCACTGTGTGCTCTGCAAGGCACACCATCCACAGAGCCAGGCTGGTTTATTTTAGGGTATAATATACACATACATTGGGCTATTGGGAAAACCTGAGCAGCAGTGATAGGAACAGGGGAATTGAGGTGGGATCATGGAAACTTACAATGTGTTTCCTGACCAGACGAGTCATGCCAAAGCCTGACATGGACAGCTACATTTCCATCATCCTTTTGCACTTCATTGAGATCAACTGTCACCCAGTTTGCTGATGTCTTTGTACTCTTCTGCACCTTGGAAGGCAAGAGCCACGTGCTCAGTGTGTTTGCAACCCAGATGGTGCAGGTTCAAGAAGGTGAAGGAAAACTGAGCCAGAGTGGGAAGGACTCATCTGCTTCTCCTTCCAAGGGAGAGGATAGTGACAGCTAAAGGGCAAAGCAGCAGCAGTGGGAGGAGGTCTGGGGTGCAGGCACATCTCACCAGTGTGTGTCCAGGATGGAGCTGGCAGTGCTGGTCAAAAAAGAAGGGAAAAAAAGTGGTGTTTGCAGGAAATATCCCCATTTTGTGCATGATTCTGGACAATATATTGTCATTTTGAGAGATGGAAGGATAAAAATATGTCTCCTTGATCTCCAAGTGACCAGTGCTGCTGGTTTTGTATGGCATGTTTGCCAGCGCTGCAATCACTGGAGTGGCACCTGTGGGATGGATCCATCCCTGATGCACTAAAAACCCCGCAGGACCACAGCCACCATCCATGAGGCATCAGCTGCAGCTTCCAGGGACACAAGGGAGCTCCATGACCCTGAACAAGTCACTCTGATCTCTCAATATGTCAAGTTCTGCATCTGCAAAGGGGGGATAATGATATTTGCCCACTTCAGAGCAAAGAGCTGGGTGATCTGTTGGAGAGCTGGGCTGTGGGAGCACCACACTTATCTGCTCTCACCACTTACTTGGAGCCTCCATGGACACATCTCATGCAGGTGAGTTCTTTGATTCAGTAAAGACCTGCCCCAAAACCCACTGATATTCTTACATCAAGCATCCCTTCTAGAAATAGCTGTTCCCTGCTGCAGAGCTGCTGTGTTAGAGTGAAACTCTCAGGTCTGGGAAGTGATACCCTTTGCTATGGGTCTAAATGTTTAAGGGTTTCCCAAAGTTCATCCTCTGCCTTGGTGATCTTGCTCCCATTCACTGATTATGACAGGATGCTCGCAAGCAGGAAACTCCTGGCTTCAAAATGAGGGAGGTGACTTGGAGAAGCTGAGTTACACGCTCCAGGAGCAGATAGAAGGAGGAAAACAGGCATAAAACCTGCATTTACTCTGTGCCATCAGTACACCTGCGCTGGCTGCCCTTCTCCCAGCTCATCTGGTTTGATATCTTTTAGTCGTGGACATTTAAGGTCGGTAATGCCTTTAAACAAGGTTTTTCCAAGCAGATTTCTGAGATCTATAGGAATCCTCTAGGGCTGAAGCAGCTGCCTCTCATCTGCACCCTTTGTCACCCAGTGCTACCCGTACAAATCCGGAGTGAAATGGTGCATCCACAGTGCACAATGCCTTTGTTATTTAGCGTTATTTAAAAGCTTATAACACCAGCTATAACTGTCTTAGTTTGACCTCTCTTTATCCCACTTTTACAGGGCTTTTCCACTATTGCAAGGCAGGAAAAGCAACCTCCTCGCCCTGGTCCCACAGATGATGCATCCATCCCTCGGGTCCAGCATCCAGCGCTGGCCCTTCAGCCGGGATCCCCTCCAGGCCGGCGGACAGACGGATGCTGCCCCAGGCAAGACCCGGAGCCGTGTCCTGCGCAGGCAGCTACAGGCAACGGCTGCGTTTCGGAAGCCATCGAGCAGCCTCTGGTGGATGCTGCCTGCTATATGTGTTGCTGTAGCCTGGAGCCTGCCCGCTGAGGGATGGGGTGGTTTGGACCCGGGGAAACTTCGTTATCTCATTGCAGCCCTGCCTGGTTGCATTTATTAACCCCTCTTTATGGTTTTGCCTTTGTTTCTGCAGAGCAGCGTCCTGCCGAAGTGATCCATCTGCTTGTTCTTGCTGCAGGGAGCTCCGGGCATCAGCAATGAGGATTGCAAGCCTGGAAGAAGGTTTCTGCGCTGAGATGATGGTCAGCAAGAGTGAAACAGAGGAGGTAGGAAACTGTACATGAACATTTCTTAGGCTGGATCTCCAATCTGAGATCACCAACGGCATCTGGAGCTCTGGTCCGTGTTTGTGGTGCCTGCCCAGCAGAAGCTGCACTAGTAGGTCCTGATTTCAGCCTATTTCCAGTATGTCACAGGGATAAGGACCTGGCAGGGCAGGTGGAGGATAGAGACTGTGACCTTGCCTTGTATCTAAATGGAATTAAGGATGGGCAAGAAAGCTTTGTGATGGGGCATCCTTTGTGCTGGGCAATGCAACCAAGAGCAGCAGCAGATTCTTCCCCTGCTCATCCTATCCTGGAGCTGGCAGAGACTTTTGGCTCCTGGTGTCAGCCTGGGTTTCTATTTCACTTTATTTGGCCTCAAAACACTCATCAGAATGGCAACAGGACCCTGTGGATCTATATTACCTGGCAGAGAGCTGCATGCTGCAGGGCCACCAGCTCCCAGGCTGTTGCAGGTGATGCTGGCTCCAACATCACTGATATGTGCTGCAGCTGGCACTGGGGATGTACCCTAGTATTAGGCACTGGGCTCTGTTCCCTGCTTGCCTGATTCCTGTGTCTCTAAGTGGCTGCTAATGATATAGGGATGTTTTTTTCAGGGCCCCAAAGGTGCTAAAGGGTTTTAACAGCCGTGAGTGCCTCCACCCACATTGATTGCCCTGGAGCCCATTTCAGCCCAGCATGGATGGGGCTGCCCCTCTCTGTCCCAGCAGTGCTGCCGGATCCTGGTCTCCAGCTCTGTCCATGTCACCATGAGCTCACCTGGTAACTTGGGCTCCTGGGTGAACCTGCTTATGATCCCTATCTCTGCCCTGCTCATTGCTCAGGTACTGCAGCCCAACCCAAGGCGAGGATCCTTCCTGGGTGTCTTTAATCCCCTTCAGTGAGTACAAATAATGTGCTTTCTTCTATGAAATAGGATTTCCCCCCACTCCTATTGAAACTTGTGGAGTAAAAGATAACCTGTATCCATACTAGATGCTATTTCTGGTGACCAGCTTTTCTTGAAAGCCTGGCTCATTTTTATCCTCTGATTCTGGATGGGATCAGTGAGTGTCAACTCAGGGATGTGTTTTCTCACCATCAAAACAGTTTCCTCATATATCGAACTGATGGTCTCAGACCAATAGATTTGCTTTCCTCTAATGTGCTATCAAGTCCTCTGGTACAAAAAGGTGGTGGGAAAACTGTGAATGTTGCTTTCTCTATTAGCAGGAGAGGTTTCCCCCCTTTGCATCCTATTTAGACTTCCAAGCTATGGGCAAAGAGCAACCAGCGTTTGGGCTGCTGGTTTTTGGGCATTGGCTGTGTGGGTTTTGGTGGAGGATGGAGATGGCTCCCATGGAGCAGGAAGCCCAGCTCAGACCTCCCAGACCTATCTTGGGAGTGCAGGGCTCCCTTTGTGGTTTCAATCATGTCCTTCCCATCCAGCAAATAAGTTGAGGCCTGGGGAAGGTGCTTCTTGCCTTGTGCAGTAAAAGCAGCAGCTGGAATTGGGCAGGGTGAGAAGTGTGCTTGTAAAGGGGAAAATGTGCCTGAATTTACAGAATCAGCTCAGAGGAGGAGCTATTTTATAGGCACCAATGCCTGGGGTCAGCTCTGGACACCCACTATTCCAGCCGCACATGTCCATAGAGATTCAGGACGGGTTTCTAACCTATGTCCAGCCAGTGATCATCCTCTTCAGAGGCTGATATGTTTTGGCAGCAGCCTCTGACAGCTCCATCTCTGATCTGGATTGCTTTTCTCCCAGATGCAGTTATCCCATGGCCCCTTCTCCCATGCTGCCCATCACAGCCCCAGCGCTGCAGAGCCCATGCGAGGATGCTCTGATGTCTTGCTGGTTTTCCAGTTGCAGACATCTGTCTCAGTCTTCATCAGATTCTTCCAGGTTGTATTAGTGAGTTTGTGCTTCTTTCCTTAGAAGGTTATTTTTTCCTTTTTCTTCTAGAAAAAAGGGGGTTTATTTTAGTTTAGTTTAGTTTATTTAAGTTTCCAGTTGTAAAGAAACTGGTGTCAAGAAAGATATTCTGGCTTTGCAGCCTGGAAGCAGAGCAGGTTCTGGTGTAAACCTGGTTCCTGTGAGCAGCCTGTGTGACCTCCAATACACAAGGTAGATAATATATCAATGTGCATCACTTCCTGCTCCCCAGAAATGCCCATTCTACCTTCCTGTACACCAGCACAGCACTTCCAAGCAGTTGTTCCTGCCTTGGGTCTCCTCACTCCCCACAAGCAGCCACTACCATTAAGCCTTCCTTTTAGTGCTTCCCTTCCCAAAGCGCCTGTGGGAGATGCTGCAGATAGAGCAGTCGCTGCTCCATTGGAGGCAGGCATGGTGGTGGTACCCCAATGGGTCATGCCACGCATCCCACTGCTGCTGCTTGGAGGTCTGGCTGCTGTGAGCTATTTCCTCAAGCTCTGCACCTCCCTGTTACCCCACTGCCACTCCCATGTTATCACCGGGCTGGTCTGAGCAAGGTTCTTCCATGTGGTTGCCATTAATTCCACCACCACAAGCATCTGCCTGAGGTACTGGACCATATCGAGCAACCCATCTCTAATTGCCATATCCCTCAGTAAAGCTAAAACCCCAAAAGGAAAGAGAAAATTAATAAAGAGGCACAAGAGCTTCCCTTTACCCATTGCAGATGGCTCATGAGAAGCCTCGGATGGGAATTACCCCTCCTTAGCCTCGTGCTGTGTCCCTCTTGCAGAGGAACGAGCCAGGAATTCCATGCATGTAGAGCAACCACCAAACAGTCCCTACAGGTCTGCCAAGGACCACTGCTCACCAAGCACTGCTTGTTTACCTGCCACCCATTTCCATAGCAAGGGCGTGCAGCCGCATTCCTGGGAGCCCCGGCTGCTCCCTGCCTGCCCAACCTGTCCGTGTGTGGGGAACAAAGCTCAAAGACACTGTTTAGCAGCATTGCTGCAGATGGATGGTGCGATTGCTGCAGGGAAACGCTGCCAAGGATGCTCAGAGCTGTGCTGGGCTTTCCTAAGGAGCCAGCTCAGCAGCTGGGGTGTAAATCAGTGTGGTGATGTTGCTGCTGGTGGATGGATGCGACTTTACACCAGCCGAGGGGCTGAGATGTTGGTTGGGGACCAAACTCTGGGGATGTGCAGTACAGGAGGACTCAGAAGGGGAGCTCAGCCTCTGTGCTCCAAATGCCCTTCCACAGGAGCTCTCCCTATCCACTGGCCCTGGGAATATCCCATGGAAACCACCCTCCCAACTTACGTGTCCTATTAAGCAACACGGACGCGTCCTTCCCAAGTACAGAGCTGTGCTCAGAGGTGGCTGTGCCAGCACAGCAGGGCCCTGTGCTCACCAGGCAGCTCCTGGCTGAGCAGGATGTGCTGGCCTGGTCTCAGATATGTAGGTAACAACCATTTATTGCTTTCTATTGGTGCTGTGCTGATGGTGAGTGAATGCATCCCTTGCTTTCACAGCCCCTGCATGCAGGGGAAGGCTGTTCCTGCCCAGCCTGGGCAGGGGAATCCATGCCAGCAATTTGCCAGGGGATGCTGAAAGAGCTGCACTTCAAAGGCTCAGGACATGTCCGTGTTGCCTTCAGCTCCACCAGCCCACGGTTCCGGGTGGAAGCTGCTTGTGTCAGCAGCTGGAGCTGGGAGGCGATCCCAGGCTAAGCCAGGGCTGCTGGCCAGGATCAGCACAAGTCACACAGCCTTTCCCCACTGGTCCCCAGAGCATCCCCCACCACTGCAAAGCGCTCCTAAGAGACATTCCAGGACCACAGGCTTTCATCCTGCACTTGCAAGTAGCTGTTTGTGTCAGCTTGGGCATGTTCCTTCTCCTCTCCCAAGCTCTTGTGTGCCCTGGGCTGTGCTGCTGTGATTTAGTAGGATGCTGCTGCTGTCACATTTGATTTTTCTCTTCCTCTCTGAAAGAACCAAGTTACATAAAGCATAAAAGTTCTCATCTTAATGGTGAATGAATGATTGAAAAGGGTCTGTTTGCTGATGTGATTGACTTCAACCAAGAGCACAGGTTGAGCTGTAATTATGGGAAAACAATCAAATCTCTATCTGGGTTCACACCATACTGGTCTTGCCACTTTTTTGTGTTATAGCAGAACCTGTTGGGCAGCTTTATTTGAGCTGAGCCTCCTTTCTGCTGCTGGGGCAAAGAAAAGCAAACCAGTAGAGCCAGTCAGACTGCAGAGAAAAATTATGGCTTATTGTGTGTGCGAGTTCACCCACACTGCTCACTCCTGTCTCCCGTGTCCCAGATGACCGTCTCTTGAGCACCACTTAACTGAGCCAGAGGAGCCGAGGGAGAGACACAGACACAGTCCCCCAATGTGAGTATTGTGCCTGCACTGATTTCTATCTGTCCCCTGGCATCCCGGGCAGTGTTAGAGCTGGGAAGGGAGCCGGAGGGAGCATTGCATGGAGAATTGTCCTAAATCCACACAGCAGCGGGCTGGGGTGAGCTGTCACTTAGTGCTGGCAGCCGGAGCCTGGTCCAGCTCCCATCTGATGGGCGAGGCTGCTGTGTCATCGGTTTCTTCCTTGCTTTTCCATCCCCTCTCGGAGTTTGAGGAGGAAATCTGTACTTTTCCAGCGGTCAGGGGGTTGATGGCTTGTTGCAAAGCGGCAGCTCTGCTTCTATGGGTGTGCGGGGTTGGATGGGAGAGGAGCTGAGCTGTGTGGCTGCTGCCCAGCCAGGACCCTGGGGCTCTCCGCTCCTCTTTTCCTCTAGCGTTTTCCACTTGGGCATGAAAGGTAATGGGAGATCTGAAATGCAAAGAAACAGCATCCAGTTCTAGCTCAGGCAATGTGCAACAGCTACGCGAGGATCAGAGCAGCTTGTGGGTGTCAGGGGCTATGTGATTACCAGGGAGTCCGGCTGCATTTGCATGTACAGAGCAGGAACCAGAGGCAGCAAACATCAAAGCTTGCTCAGAGCAAGCATCTGTGTCTTGTGACAGCCGTGGTGTGAGCAGAGCCGGGTCTGTGGATGCTTTGGGATGCACGGTGGGAATGCAGGGGCTGGCAGCAGTGCCTGTCTCAGGCAGGCAGCACTGCTCACCTCGAGGTTGGTTGTGTTGACCACATCCCTGTTGCCAGGGATGAGAAGTTTGCTCCCTTTTACCCCCTGTGGCAGCTGGGAGCTGGGTTGCAGTGACCCCGGATAGCTGGGTGAGGTGGCTCTCTGTTCCCATTGTATTCCCCATGGGACATCCTGCTGATGCCCTCCTGGCATGTGGATGTGCCCCTGCAGGCAGTGCAGGTATTCAGCAATGCTGGAGCTTGCTGAGGCTCCCACACACAGCAGAGGTGTGATGCTACTGGGAGCCGGGAGCCCTCTTCCCTACGTTAAATCCAGGTCAAATTAAGTGGTGGTGGGATTGGGGGGGGGGGGGGGGCAGCTGTGTCCACAAAGGGGTTTTGTTGCTGTGGGTTGAACCATGCCCATCACCTACTCCTTGTCCCTTCTGCTAGGACAGTCCCATGGTAGGGAATGCCCTGAAAGCACTTGCAGGGGAGATGATCACATATCCTCCCATAGCTTTAGCAGAGGACATGGGACACTGATGCATGGTATTGATTCAAAATCCATCTTGGGCAGCAAAGAGTCCTCAACACCAGTGTGTCACTAAGCATCTGGGACAAGCAGAGATGTCTCATCCCATAAACATACCTGACTGTGGCCACCCCACTTGTTGGACAGCACAATGGGAGCTGAGTTGGTAAGAGAGGACCCCTCCATGATACTGCAGCAGGGCTGAAGCCAGGGCAGAGCAGGGTCACATCACTGCTTGGTCTGGGTGGGATGCAGGATGAAGCCGGCAGCGCGCTGTGCAGTGAGGTTTGGAATCATGGTCCTGTGCAAGCCTGTGGAAGAAGCAGATATTTCCCAAATATGGCATCTCCCGCTGAGCTTTGCCCTGGATCCGCTCGGGAGCTGTGAGAGGGTGCACATGTCCCAGCTAGCCTGCAAGTATGCGATGTGTTAGGGGATGTGCTCAGCAGTGGACTCGCTCTGCTTGGCAGATGTGCCTGCAGCTGGCTGGAAGGATGTGTGGCTGTGAGGAAGGTAAAGCCATGCTGAGTAAGTTTTGCTTCCAGATTAGAGGCTGTGGGCACGTTCCCTCTCCAGAAGTGGGAGGTCAGTGAGAGCTCCCCAGTGTTTCGACCTAATCTGCAGGAATCCCCAAAGGAAAAAGATTTGATGGAATTAATCCTTGGCATCTTTAGTCAAAGCTTCACCAGGGCTTTTGGAGGCAGCTCATTTGTTCCAGATGTTCAGCATCATGAACACATCCCTGTACCACCTCAGCGATGGGAATCTGGCTCCCAAACCTCACCAGGAGCAGATGCTGAAAGCTTGGAAGAGAAAAGCATCCACACTTCCTGCCCTGCTTGTTCTTGACCTGTGGAGGCCCCACCTGCATGACACCTGAAACCCTGTCATTGCTCAAATTGCCCAAAACAAACCTTGAAAGCAGAGAAGCAGCACCTGGAGATGTGCTCCATCACTGCTGTAGAAGAGCTGTGTGGGATGTATGGGAAAACCCACAGCAGGAATACTTGTCCGAGACTGGAGCAGGAAGCACAGCACGTGGAGCAGATCCTTGTGAATTAAAGGGCTCTTTGCAGACCCCAACATCCTCTCACCCCAAACCCTGCACAATCACAGTCCCAGCAGCTTGCAGCTACCAATGCCAAGGGGACCATGGCTTGTGCAGGTGTCCTGTGTGTGATGGGGTTTGTTTTGCACACTAACAGCAAACACAACGATGTTGTCCCACATCTTCCAAGTATGTGGAGCCTTTCCTGCACCTCCTGCTGTTATAAAAGAGAAGTATTTACTGACCACCAAGACTTCAGCCTTACATCAGTAGATAAAAGCCTGATGTGGTTTTGCAGCTGTCTGAAAGCTGGGGCATCCCCACTGGGGCATCCCTTTAGCAGGGGGTCCCAGCCACCCAGTTCAGCTTTGGATCCTGCACCACCAGAGGCTTTAAACTGCCCTAGCCATGAAGATAGGGCCAGATCCAGCACCCCAAGGTCCTGCGGGCTCCCATGGAGAGGTGTTACAGGTTGTCCCACCCCCATCCTGCTGACCTGGTTCAACCAGTGGAGCCCAAGCATTCAGGATGGTTTTGCAGGACTTCCTGGCACATTGCCCCTTTTTTAAATGGTGCTGAAGAGAAAAGCTGATTCAGTTGAAAGACTTCATCACCTGCACCATACCCAGGGGAGAGAGGTTTATTCTTGTCATTTGCATGGCCATTAGCTTTGCTCAGGATGCCCACACACACCTTACCCCAGGAGCAGAGGGATCAGCTTATGTGAGCATAGTTATGATGTATCTTCGTGCCCCTTAGCCCACACAAGACTTGTTATCCATGCAGGACCAGGAATGATGGATTCTCCATTTGTCAGGAGCAGCATGGGCTCCAAGGTGTGCTGCTATTGAGCTCTTCTGCTATGGAGGGGAAGACAGTGAGATTGAGATGCTCTCTAGGTACCATGTATGAAGACAGGCTGAGAACACTGGGGCTGTTCAGCCTGGGGAAGAGAAGGTTGTGAAGTGGCCTCAGAGCAGCTTCCAGTGTCTGAAGAGGGCTACAAGGATGCTGGAGAAGGACTCTTCATCAGGGACTGTACTGAGAGGACAAGGGGTGAAGGGTTCAGACTGAAACAAGGGAAGTTCAGGTTGGATATAAGGAAGTTCTTTACTGTGAGGGTGGTGAGGTGCTGGAACCCAAATAAGTGGTCAATGCTCTATCCCTGGCAGTGTTCAAGGCCAGGTCAGACAGAGCCTTGGGTGGCATGGTCTAGGCTGAGGCATCCCTGCTCATGGCAGGGGTTTGGAGCTGGATGATCTTTAGGTCCTATCCAACCCTAACCATTCCATGACTCTATGTGCAGTATAACGGGATCCCAATGGAAGCATGGGACGATACCTCCATCTCTCAGAGCTTCCCAGGCTATTTACCACCTGCTCACCCCAACTGAGGGCTCTGGGGACAGGGGAGGTGATGGGACCGGGCTGGGTGGAGGCAGCAGCCACGCGCCTCCGCTGCCGATGGGGCCTTGAGCTATTCCCTGAGCCTCACCGCTTCCCAATTAAAACACCTGAAAAACGCGATAGAGCTTCATTACCCACTTCCCAGAGCATTTTGATGTGTTAATGAAGTGATGTTTGTAGGAGCTGTGGTTACCCCGAGATGCACAGGCAGATAGGTGGCACTCCCAGATCCTCATGCGGGCACACCGATCTGCTCACAGATGCAGCCAAAGTTCCACCATGCTCCATGGAGCACCAGGGCATGGCTGATGGATCCAAATGGCATTCCTTCTTGAGTAGGGAGCAGGACAAGTATTTACTGCTAAACCTGATCTGGGGGTGGGAGAGTGCAAGAAGAGATCCCTTAACTGCTCAGCCCACTGTATAAAAGCCAAAGTCCCATTCTTGGGAATACTCAGGTACTACAGAGGACCATCTCCTTTAGTGATCCTGCAAGCCCAGGGCAGCAAAGACTCTCTGGCAGGAGAAGGGTTGTTCCTGTCCCTATAGGACACTGGGAAACCTCCCCAGCTAAGGGCTCTCAAGCAGAAATATGGCAATGGAAGATCTCCATTGTTTTGTGACTGTGCTTAGGGAAGCAGAAGCTGCCTTTAACAGGCTGGGGTGGCAGAGAAATGGAGCTGTTGGTTTTGTGATAGCCGGGACTTTGCTGTATTATGGCAACACAGACTTTATAGGGCTGCAGTAAATAGGTGTGCAGGTTGGGACTTGAGGCTGGAGCTTTGTCTTGGAGGATTCACTCTTGTTCTCCTTTCCCTACAACGGGGCATGTCTGCACACACGTGAGCAGGGGCAGCATCTCCCTGGTGCTGCCCGTCCCGTTTGGCTTGTTCAGGGGCTGTGACCAGCACTGCTCACCAGCAAAGCCCCAGAGCATCAGGATGAGGATGCCCCATCCTAAGGCCAGCAAAGGCGACCCTGGGGCAGGGTGTCTGCATCAAGGGCTTCCTGCAAACCTGCCCTAAGCTGGCAGAGCAGCACGGAGCAGCTTCCCTGCTTTGGGGAGGCTTTTCGGGTTGTGCGAGGTGGAGGAAGGCACCAAATCCTTCTCCCTGGAGAGGCAAGAGCCAAAGCTGCTCCTCCTGTCTCACCTGTTGTTGGGGGGGAGTTTTGCAACCTGCCAGTCCCCATCCAACACCTGCACATGAAACCAGTGTGGTGGAGAGCAGAGCAAGGGCTGGGCTCCACTTTAGCCCAGCCCGTGCCGTGTAAAGCCATATAAAGCCATATAAACAAATGAATGCCCAGCCAAAGCAAAAGGCTCCAGCACACACATAAACCCCTCTCCAGCGTGCCAAGCACACGGTACATCAGCAAAGCGGATCAGCCTCCTGCTGTCCTGTGCAATACTCCTGGCACCGCAGATTTTCCACGAGTGATCAAGCAGCTTTTCCAAGTATAAATTCAATTTATAACTAAAATTAGAGCAGGAACATCGCAGGGGAGCCAAGAAAAGAAACTTTGGCTCTTCAAAGCAGCCCTGCCTGGCAGTCACCCAGTGGAAGGTATATTACATAAATCCAGCCTGAAGCTGAACAACTCCAGCGCTGCTGATGGGCAAGTATCTGGTTGTAAATCCATTAAAGCTCCTCTGATCCGACAGTGTCAGAACTTCAGAGTCCTGCCATTTTTAACTTCTTTTTATGATTATGTTTAACAAGTTAAGCTCATTTGGCTAATGAGCTGCTTTATTCTTCTGAAAGGAAGCAGTGCTGAGTGTGGGGATGCGCTGTGGCTTGCTCAAGCAGCTCTGCGGATGGTAAGGAGAAGCTATAAATCCGCTGGGACCAGGGGATGGGACATTCCTGTGCTGCCCTCTCCAGCCTTTCCCAAACCCCCTCATATGGGATAACAACCTCTCTGCTTATTTTCCTTTCCCCAGCTGCAGTCAGGAGCATCCCATCCTGTGGAGCGATGCCATTGGTACCCAGGTGATTCTGCCCCAGCCCTATGTGTGAGAGCCAGTGTGCCACGGACCTGCACCCTGACCTGGATCCCTTGTCCTACCCTGAGCTGAGCATCAGGGGATGCTGAGAGCAGGTAAGCAAAGCCACAGCCATCAGCAATCGCACTGTCCTCTGGGGCTTGGGCTTTCCAACCCCATCAGGTTTAGGGCTGGATGAGGAGTTTGCCTTTGGTCTCCAACACTGAGGCTCTGTTTGCAGAGGGCACCCATCACTTTGAAATACAGCCTGTCCCACCGCGGGGCCGCATCTGGCACCGCAGGGTGTATATTACAGTGACAGCTCTGGAAAGGGCTCAGGGCTGTAAATGAAATCCCTGTCTGGGGGAGCAAGCTCCACACTGCAGGACTCTGTGGTCTGGTCTTCATCAATAATGTCCCTCAATAAATCCTCTCAAGCAGGGTGGAGGAGTGAGGGGCTCTGGCTTCACATCTTGGCCAGTCTGGGGGAGAAGGGAGCGAAGCTGCACCCCTTGGATTGCCCAGGCTCTCTGCGGGGTTGCTCTGTGCTGCAAAAGGCTGAATCCTGGGAACAGATGCATTGAGAGTGATGCTCACGCAGCATCTCATAACCATGTGTGAGTGCAGACTGCAGGCCCAAAGTGCTCGCCAGGTTGGCTCCAGAGTAGTAATCCCAGCAGGCAGGGATGGATGCTGGCATCACAAAAAGCACCACACACAGCAAAAGCTTTTCTCCTCTGGTCAGATCCCAGCAGGTCACAGATCCCACTGATCTGGGGGCTCTGAGCAGAGGATAATCCAGAGTGAACCCCAACCTTGGCAGCACCGCAGCAATGCACAGGAGGCAAAGCTGCTGCTCACATCCCAGCCCCAAATCCTGATGTGCCAGCCTCTGCCTGCAGCACTGAGTCACAGCAGCAGGGATCCAGATCCAGCACTGAGATCCCGTACTGATCCCACCACATCCAGGTCCAGTCCTGCCTCCATGAGCCACCAGCTGGCATGAGCCCTAGACTGGATGTCACCTTCCTGGGATGTCCCAACCAGAGCCCTGTGTCCTAGAATCCCAGCTGCTGTTCAGCCCTCCAAGCCTTGAGGAGAGGGAAGCACCACGGTGGGCAGGACTGATCCGGCACCACAGAGCATCACAGGGAGCCCAAGTGGCTGCTGCTGGCTCTGCTCCCACTTGCAATCCTTTCCCAGTTTACAGCACTGAGGAATGCAATGGGAACTCATGCCTGAGCACTTCAAAGCCTTCCCAGTGGGGTGGCAGACCCATGAGAGCAGTGGTGGGTCTCACAACCTCCCATCTGCCCAGGGCAGAGCTGGATTTAGGATACAGCGATCCCATGAAGTGCTTCCCATTAACATCAAGGCTTTGGATTTCTGTTTGGAATAGAATTGATTATCACTTCCCTTGCTCTGCTATGGATCTATGCAGCAAAGAACCCAATCCCATTTCACAGTCCTGAGCTGCACAAGCCACAGCAAGCCTCATCGTGCCTCGGGTGGCTTTTACTTGCTGGAAGAGATCCCGCGGAGCTGGAGAAGGGGGGGATTTATGCCCAGGGAAGTGGGAGCAAGGAACAATCCTTATCTTTTTCTCCATAGGCTGAGATTTCTGCTCCTTTTGCACCAGGTTTGCTCAGAAGGCAAAGGAAACGCCTTGAGATGCTTTGTGTTGTGCTGGGAGCGCCCAAGCCCAGCTCCTGCTGCTGCTCGCTGGCGCGTGCCTCATTTCGTTTGAAAATCAGATGCTTTAGGGGAAAGTTTCTTCTTTCCAGCCCACATCGTGCATATGCAGGTGATCCGGCACACCTCTGCTCTGCAGGCAGATGAAGGCACAGGCAAGGAGCAGTGCTGGAGCACAGCAGAAGCCTCCCCGTGCTGCCATGGGGCTGTAAAACCCAGGTCCCAGCCTGGTTTTTCAGCCCCAAACAGCAGAGGGGATGTTTTCTTCCTGGTCATCTCTGTATGGTTGGAAGCTGAGTGTTCAGGGCTGTGGGCTATGAGTCAGTTACCCAGCGTGACTTCTAAGGGAGAAGCTCCCATGTGGCAATGCTGGATGTCCTCATGTGGAAGTCCCTCTTCTGCCAGTGTGGGTTTGGGTTTGGGCAAGGCTTTTGTGAGCTGCTCAGGGGAGCAGGGATGTTGCCCCCTCTCCTACCCAAACCACAGGGGACCCTCCATGATGCTCTGCCCCAGGGATGCTTGGACACACACCCCTCCCCACTGCCACAGTGGTCCAGGAAAGACCTGGTCCCATTCCTGTTTCAGGGGATCTGAGACCTCCCAAGGTTTTGGCTGATGGAAAGGAAAGAGTTTATCCCAATATCAGCATCCCGGTGAGGAATGAGGTCATCAGTGATGTAATGAGCTTTCTCAGTTCCAAAGTTTCTGCTTTCCATCCCTGATAGTAATTTCAAAATTTATGAGATTAGGGGGGGGAAAAATCTTGAGTTTGGGGAAAAAAATCTGAAATTCAGGGCAAAAATTCTTAAACATTCTTAAAATTTTAAAATCCTTTTAAAACCTTAAAATTCTTAAAATCATTCTTAAAAAATAGCTACTTTACTTCCATGCTGTTTGTTCACTTCCCACCTTTCCCAGCTTGCTGAACTGGGACTATCATGGATTTCTTTCCACCTCTCCTCATTTTGAGGGTTGTTTTTGACCAAAAAAAAGGAAAAACCCAGGGGTTTTAGGGAAAAGAGAGGAAAAGCCCAGCTGGAAAAGCTGATCTTTTGGTTCTCCCATTTATCCAAGCCATCACCCTCTGTTTTCCCTGTGTCCCCAGCCTGGGGCTGAGGCAGGGTGGACAAAAATGTGTCCCCTGGATGAGCCTCCCTTTTTGTCTGTGGTTTAGCAAATGATTTCACTTTCTATATGTGGGTTTTGCCCTGGTTCTAAGACTTTCCAGAACACCACAAGTACAAGAAACTTCTCTTTTATTGGGCTTTTTCTTTCTGTTCTAGGCCGAAACCTGACCGATTTGGAACAAAAGGACATCCTCTCCCTGGCAGCAGCCCAGTGTGCAGCACAGCCCTGAACATGACCACAGAGAGTTTTGGAGAGTTCCTGAATAAGCTCAAGGAAATCCATGAGAAAGAGGTCCAAGGTAAGGAGACATGAGAAGTCTTCCTAAAACCAGCCAAGGTCCATCTCTTTGTAAGGCCACCTTGATCTGGTTGGTTTCATGTAACTTGAAGGGAGAAGGAAAGGGTGTGGGTTAGGGAGCTTTGGGAGTTAGGGCTCAGCAAGCATACCCTGGAGAGAGGGAAGGAAAAGGGATGGATGGATGGATGGATGGATGGATGAATGGATGGATGGATGGATGGATGCACAGGGTCACAGCCTGGCCCTCAAAGGAGTACACCCTCCATAGCACCTTGGTATCTTCAATGGGGTTTACTGAGAAAAGCAGTAACTTTTTGGATGCTGAGGAGGAGCAGAAGAGAGAAGTCATTCCTTCATCCAGTACTCCTGGAGAGCAAGCCATGGAGGTGATCAGTCCCTGCAGGGATCCCACTTGCTCCAAGCATTAATCACAAGGAATTAGGCTCCTTTCCTGCTCTTGCTGCCAACCACGGTCTGTGATAAAGGTGACTTGGGAGGTTTGCAGAAGTGATGTGCCCATCTGCCAGGTACCTTTTCCAAGCACTGTGGATTGCAGTATATTTGGATACTGAGCGATCAAGGGGAAAGTGGAAAATGCAATAATCTGTAAGACAGAAGCAGCTGAAGTATAAAGCTCTGTTAAAATAAAACCTTAGAGTCAGCTTGGATAGTTTATTCCTCTAGGGAATAAATTATTCCTTAGGCTATACATTATTTAAATAAGAACCATTAAGCTAAGCAACCAAATGCCAAATCCAATTGTTTTCCTATTAGAATAATTCCCACTATCGATATTATGAACAAACCAAGAGCACTTTTGGAGGATTCTGCTTTATGACTTCATTCTTCTCTTGTGTAATTTTGAGCCATGTGAGAGTTAGAGGGAACTGTTGAGCAATTTCAACCACATGTTTACATCTACTTTGCATAAAATGGGTTTGACAAGATGTAACGTCTGCAGATCCATCAGCGAAAGATGAGCTTGTTCAGCTGTAAACATCCTTTAAGATGCTTTGCGGCCCTAAGTATAAAGTATTGCCCACCTGGGGAGTGCGTGCTGTAACGAGAAATGAGGAGAAACAACACAGAAACAGACTTTTTTGGGGGTGGGAGGGAAATGCAAACTCTTTAAATAGTGGAAACACAAAATGTGCTCACATTTTGCACCACTTTTCCTGCTGCGTTAAGCTTTAACACACACAATGTGTTGCTCCTTCTCGGAAATAAGGTTTGTGCATGGATGAGGTTTCTGCAAAGATGGCCTGCTCCTGATGTTCCAACATCACATTTCATTCCTGAGTGCTGGTGAATTGGCAATAAAACCCACATCTCTGTTCTTTATCCCAGGTCTGCAGAGCAAGCTGACGGAGCTGATGACCGAGAAGTGCCGGTGAGCGATGCTGTGTCTGTTCTACCCACAGTAGGACCGGGGTGGAGAGGAGGTTCTGCTGCTTCCTTTTCAGACCTCTGGGCACTCCTCTGAGGCTGCCTGGTTCATCAAGCACATTTTGCCTTTGTGGATCTGCCAAATCTAAACCTTTTTCGGTGATTTTCATATAGAAGTCCCCAGCACAGGGAGGGTTTGGGGTAATCTCAGCCCACCAGGTTTGCCTTCCCACCGGCAGGTGATGCTTGTGCCAATGGGTGCTTGCTCTCTTGGGAAGCTGGGATGAAGCAAGCTTCCAGGGTGTCCCAGGGTGGCATCTGGGCTGCAGTACGTTTGTTTCTCCTCCTGACACACAAGCAAAAGCAATGCAGCTACACTGGACTGAGCAGCACAGTGGGCTGGGGACAGAAATCCTTCCCCTTGACAGGGAGATAAAGGCACAGATTAGGGGGAGAAATCCAATAACCCTCTTTTCTTTGCTCTGTTTCTTCAATCAGTGATGCTCAGAGAATTGAAGAGTTGTTTGCTAAAAACCACCAGTTAAGGGAACAACAGAAGGTCCTTAAAGAAAACGTGAAGGTGCTAGAAAACAGGTAAGATTGCTTTCTCAATAGGGTGCTGTTTGATGGCAGTGAGGGCACCCTCCAAAGGGAGGAGTTCGGGTTTGCTGTCTTCCCAGAAGCAGATAGCATCTGAACCCCTTTTCTGCTCATACTCAGCTGCTGGGAGAGCTGGAGGAGCACACAGATGATGGTGATGGGATTGGATCTGTTGGGGAGGAAAAGCCAGGACTGGGTTGCACAGATTAAACACCTCTCACCAGTTCTGTGTTCATGCTTCTCCATGGGAAGGGCAGGAGCTTATTTTCCTCATGGGAACCATGTGGTAACAAGCTGCTGCCCATGGGTTCTCCTCCAGGCTGCGAGCGGGTCTCTGTGACAGATGCATGGTCACCCAGGAGCTGGCCAAAAAGAAGCAGAATGAGTACGAGACCTCCCATTTCCAGAGCCTGCAGCACATCTTCATCCTCAGTATGTACCATCCCCTGCCATTGAGCTCGGCTTGGGCTGAGTTTTGCTCCGTTAATGCCTCTCCCAGATATTTGCATGTGAACCTTCCCAGTGCCTGGGCACCCAAGGAAGGGTTTGGGGATGGGGAGAAGGAAGGGAGCCAGTGGAAGTGTTGAGGCCTTGGAAAATCAGATCTGAGCAGGACTGCAGATGCAGCCCATGTACCCCCCAAGCAGAGGAAGCCACTCACAGTAAGTGGCAGAGCTGGGGGGGTTGCAGCCCTCTGAACCCCCAGGAAGATGAGAGATGCTGATGCCAAGAGCAGCCCCAGGCCATGTCAGCCACCTGGATAAAGGATGGATTTGATACTGGAGGAGCAACACTGGCACAGACAGGGAAGTCACAGCACCAGCTCAGTGCAGGTAGATGGGAACCAAGCATGAGGGATCTTCTCCCCAGCCTTTGGCAGAGCTCCCAGCACCTCTCAGGCTCCATGTGTTTTTCCCTGGGAATCTGGCTGGCCCAGCAAGGGTCCTGGGGGTAAAGGAGATAAGGAGATTCTATAAGGCAGTCAGGAGGATGCAGAGGTGTCAGCAGCCCTTGGATTATCTCCCTGTTATGCCATTGCTCCCCAAGTGATGCTTTCAAACAGAGTGACCCAAGGTAGCAGCTCACTCTGCTCATCAATGCAGCACCCAGTTGCTTGGTGCTCACAGCTCCCTCTGATCCCCTCCATGGCCCCTAAAGCAACACCCTCTCATGGGAGGCAGCAGTGATGCTCACAAGCAGGGTGCTGGCTGTGTCCATCCCACTGTCCCACAGCCACCATCCCATCTGAGTCATGCTCTCCTCTGAGCTGCAAGGACTCCCCCAGTCCTGACCAAATCCAGCTCGGGAAGATGCTCCTTTTATCCCTTAGCCCCTGGGGTGTTTTCAGAGCAGGAAGATCTGGGATCCCTTCAAGTCCTGATGCCTTTTCCTTCCCCTCATCCCTGTAAGGAGCACCAGCTCCCTCCATGCAGTGCCTGAATCCAGGCACAACTTGTGTCCCTGCAGCTAACGAGACGAGCCGCCTGCGGGAGGAGAACAAAACCCTCAAGGAAGAACTGAAGAAGCTCCGGAGCCTGGAGTAAGTGTTCAGCTGGGTTTCATTCACTATGAGGGGTGCTGGTAAGGACAAAGGCATCCCCGCAGCCAAGCAGGGCTTTTCCAGACCGTGGCATCCTTATGGATCTAAGTCCTGTGATGTCCTGTAGATGTTAGATACCAAAACACCCATAATGCTCTTTAAGTCCCTGTTGGTCTTTGCTCGCTCCCCTGTTCACCTGCATCCAAGGATTCAGTTTTGGGAGCAAGGGTATTGGGCACCAATCCATGGGTGTCTCATGGGAAGCAAAGCTCTGGGCTGCTCACTTTAGCCATGGATCCCAGCCAGGGTTTCCATGGCTTTCCCATGGCACCAGCTCTGCTCCTGAAGCAGCCAGAGAGGGTCTGCAGGAAACAGGTTGTGTCTGGGGACGAAGAGTGATGTGCAAGGGACTGAGATGGGGTTAAGAGGAAGAAGTGATCTGCACCAACAGGTTCATATCCCAGCAGAGCACTGTGTTGAAAGGCAAGTAACCCGCCAGGCTGGCCAGTACATGCAAATCAGCTCTTCCCTCCAGGGCTTAAAGTCCAAAGGAATTAGCACTGAGGGATTAGTTTAGAAATGTGTTTTCTTTGGAGACCAGAAGCACCATCCACTTAAAGAGGAATTCTCACTTTTACTCCCCATTTCCTCCCAAGGGCTGAGGGCTTTCAGAGCTGTTGGTTGGCATGGGTTTGATGAGCATTGAGCATTCCTGCTCTGCTCCATGCACTGCTGGATAGGAAGATTCCCAGCCAAACACCCATGTGTCAGCATCAGGGTCCAGCCAGGATGTGGTCCATGGCATAAGCAAGGGTCTCTAAGACTCAATGACTCCCTTATAGTGACCAAGAGCATCAACCCCACCAGCTGGATATGGTGAAGGGGGACAGCACCACATCCCTGTGCTGAACCCAGGCTGAAAGCCCAGCCAGGGACATACAGGTTCTCGCTGAGCTTTTGCAATAGCTGCAGTTGGGTTTTGGCTTTCCCAACGTCACAGCTTCCTGAGACATTACCCATGGCCAAGTGGGGAAATCAGACCTTGAGCTGTCATGTTGGCTCTGTCTCGTGCTCCAGACTGCAGCTGAGCTGGCAATAACCCGCAATGGAATGAGGTGAGTCTGAGGATCCTGTATATCCGCATACATATCTATATGTATAGTTGTATATTGGGCTTTATAAGTCAGAGGTCCCAGTACAGTGGCTCTCAAACCTTCCTTTTCCTGCCCCTTCTCCTTCATTCATTTCCTCCTTTTAACAGGGACAGGGCAAAGCCCCCAGGAGTCACCTCCAAGGAAAGCAGCTCCACTCCCAGCTCCCCATTGGCATTGCTGTCCCCAGTGAGCAGGAATGCCAGCACTGAGAAAGCAGCTCACAGGGAAGCAGAAGAAGCCCAGAATGATGGGCCAGGCCTCGAGCTGGAAGAAGGTTGGTGCTGCTGCCTCCTGCCACCCTTGAGGGACCTGGGGATGGGAAGAGCCATGGTGCAAAGCTGCTCTGGGAAAGGGTCTGGAGAGCAAAAACCAAGCTGTTGGCAGCTCAGTGGACATAATGGTTGCTGGGGGTAGGGGGAATGCATGTCAAGGGAGAAACGCTGCTCTGTGTTAGAGTGCTTGGGTGCCCTCACTGTGGGTGCTGTGCAGGTGTTGGACCCACCACCCATTTCCTGCAGGGACCATGTTACTCCATTAACACACACACAATGGAGGGTACCTTCAGTCAGGGGCTGGCTGGAGCCAGATGGAGTTGTTGGCATGAAATCCTCAACAGGGGATGGCTGGTACCACCCAATGGCATCCTTGGGAAGCCAGGGCATGCCAGCACCCAGCAGCGCATGCAGCATCTCTATGGGACCATCACCGTGGTTGTGTCTTTCTTGCAGAGAAGCCTGTGGGGCAGAGAAGCCAGAGAAGCTCTCCAAGCTGCAGGACTTCCCCAGGCACTGCCCTGCAGGAAGTCAGCCTCGCAGAAGTGGTGAGTGTTGGAGGTAGCCAAATGTCCTCGGGCCTTTTCCCTGCCCCTGTGCTCATCAGAACTGGATCAAGAGGCTGGGATAGGGAAAGAGCAGGAGGCATTTAGGGGCTGAAGCACTCAGCCAGTTTGCTGCGGCCAGAGCCAAGGAGGGCACCTACCAGACGTTGCCACTCATAAGCAAAGCATTTGGTGTTTGGCACAGGCTCCTGTCCCTGCTGTGGGTGTGCACATCCTTATCCCCCATGACAGCACATCTAGCATCCTTGAGTCCTCTCCCCATTGCTCTGCTTCCTCTCTTGCTGAGGAAAGCTCCCAGTGAAGGGGCTGGGGAGGTTGTTCTGAGCCACATTTCAGTGTAGCTCATCCCGAGTTATAGAGTCAGCTCCCCATCAACCGGGTGAGCAAGAAGCTGGAGCATTGAGGGTGTTGGAAAAGCCTGGAGAACATGTAAACTGTGGGAGCTGTGGGTACTGAGAACAAACACACCACAGCAGCCCTGCCCAGGAGCAGCACAGATGTCTCTCCACCTGCAGCATCATGAATATTGGTGTTTTCAGAAGGCCTGGCATGCAGTGGTTGTCATTCTGTCATTGATGCAAGCCTGCCGTGCCTTTAAAACACAAAGTATGTGTCAGGTGAGGGATGCTGAGTGATACGGTGATATTGGGCACTGGGAGATGAGGCTGCAGCTCCCGGAGCCCTATTCCTGGGAACTCAAGCCTACATACACACCCACATAGATGCTTCTGGTTTGGCACAGGCTTTGGTTACCTGATGGCCACAGAACACTTGAAAGAGCAGGTGGAAAGGGGTTTTGGTCAGGCTGCATCAGGCTGGATCTGAGGATAATTAATAGGGATCACAGGAAAGGTTGGTGACATCTCCAGGTGGGCAGGGGAAAGTCAAGTCAGAACATGTGCTGAGCCTTCCATGACAGCAGATGGAGAAGGTGATGTCCTGGCCTCACAGCCAGGTACATCACTGGAAATGCACTCATCAAATCAATGCAAGCCAGGAGCCAAGCAGAATGACTAGGGGTCAGGGAGTTTGCAGGGTCTTATCTTGGCTAAGCCACTGAATCATGGCTTGACTTGAGAGGAGGCACAAGACCTACAGATGAGTGCAGCCAGGAGATACGGAATCATACAATAGAATCATAGAATAGTTAGGGTTGGAAAGGACCTTAAGATCATCCAGTTCCAACCCCCCTGCCATGGGCAGGGACACCTCACACTAAACCATGGCACCCAAGACTCTGTCCAACCTGGCCTTGAACACTGCCAGCGATGGAGCATTCACAGCCTCCCTGGGCAACCCATTCCAGTGCCTCAGCACCCTCACAGTAAAGAATTTCTTCCTTATATCCAGTCTAAACCTCTGCTGTTTAAGTTTCAACCCATTCCCCTTGTCCTATCACTACTGTCCCTAATGAATATTGTGTATCCCGACAGAAAACACAAAGGGGAAGCTTCCTGGGAAAACCAATATAAACATGGTTGAGCTGTTGGGCAGGACCATATCAAACAGGGCTCTTAGGAGCTGGTTGTCTTGGTCACACCAATGAGCTTGGTGGGGCCCCCTTTAACCATGTGCCCAGCAGAACAGCTCACCCAGACTCTTCCCTCTGCCACAGGCATCCCAGAGGATCGCCAACCAACTGCATGGAACCATCGCCCTGGTGAGACCCGGCTCCAGATCCTGCCTCCTGGAAAGAAGCCCTTCGAGGGCAGCTGTGTCCCCACCGGCCAGGAAGACTCCTCTGCCTCCGGATCGTGAGCACAGCCCCAGCCTTGAGGCGTGAGTTGCCTGCTCATGGGTCATGGTGTGGGTCTGATCATGGTCCATCACAGCACTTCCACTGGGAAGACTGTGTTGGATGGAGTCTTGAGGACATGGTCTAGTGTGAGGCATCCCTGTCCATGGCAGGGGGTTGGAACCGGATGATCTTAAGGTCCTTTCCAACCAGAACCATTCTATGATTCTATCATAAGGTGGCCGGTATCCACTGTATCTGCCCACCTTCTTCTCCAATCTTCTCCTACAGCCTTAGGGAAGGGGGGGGTCTCCCAGTTTACACCAGCAAACAATGACTGGAATCCAGCCCAGCAAGATCAGCCTCTCGTTACTCCAGCTTGGTCAGAGAGACCCATAAGGGGAACCAGGTGCCCTCACTTCCAGGGGGAGGAGAGGACTTGTCTCACTGGAGGCAGCAATCCTTCCTTATCTATTCTAATGGGCTTTTCTGCAGGGCTCAGCTCTTCCCCAGGCTTATCCACTCCATTGATTCCAGAAGCACAGAGGTCTGAGCAAAGCCAGGGAGTTCACCTGGAGACAGCATGATTCCCAGAATGGGATTAGATCTGCTAAGCATTCCCAGAAAAGCTCTCACACACAGAAGCTGTCAAATAAGCAGCAATAGCAGGGACTGGATTTGCAGGGCAGGCTCATGCACGATAACGACTTCCTTGGAATGGCTGTAATACCTCCTATTGAGTGAGTTAGGGCAGGAGGGGCTGCTTCACTGTCCTAGAGGTCCTTAGGTCCACCAAGGCACTGAGAAAGCCCAGTGGAGGGTTCTTAGGATGCTTCTGGCTGTAAGGGCTGGATTGAGAAGTGACTTCTCAGCAGCAGTGCTGATGTGAGCGGTCACTGCATCCTCCACTCCCTCAGTTCCCTGCCTGGAGCTGCTGTGGTCCAGCAGCGGGAGAGCACTGTTGGATGGTGGGATGGTGATGCCTTCCTGCTGCCAACTGCCCAAGGCCCATGGCCGCCAGAACCCTCCTCCCTAGCACAGCACCCAAAGGGAAACATGATGCCTTCTGCTGCAACAGGGCACAGAAAGAGCAGGAGAGACCACGCACATCACCTGCAGGAGCTGGGAAATTGCATGGGAATTCTCTGATTAATGTGATTCTTTTCTTCCTGCTTCTTGCAGTTATTTGTCAGCAACGAAACCAGACTCCCCCAGGGCTGTTCCATCCTATGAAAACCTCAAACTCCTCACCCGGAGAGAGCAGCTCTGCCTGCTCCACAAGCACCTTTCCCTGCACCAGTTGGGGCTGGCAAGCGACTATGCCCCTGCCGACCGGGATGGCAGCAGCTTCTCCAACCACTTGCTCAGAGCCAAAGATGCCGATGGCAGGACGCGGCCACGGGATGGCTGGGAGGACCACGCAGCCTTGCTGAAGCTCCCGGCCACCATGGTGTATGTGAGGGACCAGCACCTGGAGGAGAAGCTGCAGCTCCTCAGGCACAGGGACCGGCTGCAGCATCTCCTCATGCAGCAGTGCCAGCCAGGCCTGCAGGCAGATGGAGACACAAAGCTCCCACCGGAGGAGCGGCCCCTATCCCCATGGCCGAGCATCGCACCAGGGTGCAAGGAGGAGAGGTCCTTCCTGGAGGATGCTGCAGATGGGAAGGAAGAGAAGGAGCTTTGGCCGAGCCGGGACAGCTCCGAGCCCCGAGGAAAGGCAAAGGCAGCAAGGGATGATGGTGCAGATGCACCACTGGACCTGTCAGACTCTGGCCGAGGCAGGGGAAGGGGTTGGCACCACCGCCGGGAGCCACGGAGCCCTGGGGACAGCCCCACAGTGCCGGCAGCCCATGGTTCCCATGGGAGACATGGGGCAGAGGAGGATGTCTTGTGCTTCCCCCCCTACCGCTGGCCCAGTGCCACCCAGACACTGCCTGGTGCTGGTGAGGAGGAGGAGGAGGAGGATGCAGCTGAGGTGAGTACAGCTCATGTTGGCATCAACCGTGGTCCCTTCCCCTCCCCAGGATGCCCAGCACTGGTGCTGGCACTGTTATGACCATTAATGTCCCATGGGAGGATGGCTTTGCTGCATGTGTGAAGCTATAGGGATGTATTTGCACACAGCAAAGCCTCAGCTGCCCAGCCCTGGCTCCCATTCCCACCTCCCCTCCCATGCTGATGGGGTTTCCATCCGGTTCCAAGGACAGGCATTGCCTGTGCCATGTCCCACAGACTGGTGCAGGACATGTGCTGGGCACCACCAGTGCATAGAAACACCTCTGCTGTGCTCACCCCCATGGATGTCACAGTCATCACATAGGGGCTGGGGATGGCCCTTTCCTCCTGCCTGGTGAAGGCAGCATTTGTGTTCCCTGTATCCTACAGCTCACAGTCTCCCGGACACATCCCACCAACAGCTCCACACCGAGTGACCCAGAGGCCCCTGCAGAGGCCGGGGTGAGGCTGGATGTCAGCGCACACGAGGGAGAAGCAGGTAAAAAGCCTGGGGCAAACGTGACATTTGTGAAAGCAGGAGCATCTGGGTGATGGTATCTCACAGCCCCAAGCTCTGCACTGGGCTCCGCACGCACCCGCAACCCCCATGGACCAAAGCAGGGGCTGACCAGTACAGAACACCATTCCATAGAGCTCAGTGCTCCTGGTTCCCAGTGCTTTTGGGCCATCAGGGGAACTTCAGGTTTCACTTCTTCATCTTTAAGGGTGCAGTTTTCAACCCTAGGGATGCCCAAAATTCAGGCTCAGCATCTATAGGGGGAAAATAACCTGGCTGTTCTGGAGAGACCCCAATGTCTCTGCCCAGCACAGACCAGGAACCACCCACAGGGTGCCCTTGCACATCCTGCAGACCATCCTGCACTCAGATGATGGGTGGTATGGAGCTCTGCAGCAGCTGAAGACATCAGTTTAACATCAACCCGCTGTCAAAACCCACTCCACATTGATCCATGACAGGACAACATTGCTGCCCCAGCATTACCCACCCCTCTCAGGGAAACAGAAGCTCAGAAATCACCCCAGAGATGGGGAAAATGAAGAGGTTTGCAGGACTGGTGCTGGACAAACCATCCCTGTCTGTTCCAACTTGCTTCAAAGCATGCCCTGTGGTGGCACAGGATGTAGGGTTGAGCACGGAGCGAGGGATGCTGATACCTGCAGCAGGAAGGACAGGATGCTCTCCTCCTTGTCCCAGCTCCATCCTCCATAAGAGCCCTTTCCATTCCCCAAACCAGCAGTGCCCTCAGTCTGGGGACACATCACGTTCTCTCCCTGCCTGACCACTGCAGGATGTGGGTGCCAGGTTTGCCCAGGGTGGGTGGGAGGCAGGCAGCAGCCATAGGGAGCAGAGCAGGAAGCACGTCTGCCCAGAGCTGCTCCATTCCAGCCTTACTGGCTGGGCCAGAAAGTTGAGCTCGCCTGGATTAGTTGGTCTGGGCGTGTCGGGGTGGTTTGGGAACACTGGAGCAGGGAGTCCTCTGTGATTTACATGCTCCGGAGATAGCATCATAGCAGAAGAATCTCAGCTGATTACATTCTGGGTGTGGGAATACAGGGCTTTCTGCAGTTCTCACCTTAAGGTTGACATAATGCCCAGGAAACCATACACAAACACTTCTGCACTTTCTAGTGAACCTTAACTCTCCCAAGGATAAAGGGAGGATGGGATCAGGGGCTCTATGAGGGCTTCAAAGCAGCAGGGTCTGCTCTCCTGCCTGGGCAGGGGCAGCAAGGGAGGATGCTCTCCCAACAACCCCACTGCAGCTACACCTGGGTGTAAGGAGCAGCAAGTATTGAGGCCCTGGAATGCCGCTGGGAAGGGGGCACAGCTCCATCCCCAGCCCTTCCTGCCCTCCATGGCCAGTGCAGTTGTGCTGCTGTGGGTGCGAGCAGGATGATGCCAGCAGCAAGGCTCAGTCCCCATGCAGCTCCGATCTGTGCAAAGGTTGGGTGCGTGTCTGGTGCATGCAGGTGCGTGCCTGGGGTTGAGCAGCCTGGGCAAAGCCCTTCTGCTGGGCAGGGAAGCAGCTCCCCTGCCTTTCCTGCCTCTGCTCCTCCACACACGATCCCTGCTGACAGCCACAGACCAGCACTGGATCGTCCATTCAGTCTCTTTACCCACTCACCCTTCTCCCCACCCTGGTCCCCAATGGGAAGGTGCAGTCTGGGGTTCCCAGTACTGCTCAGCTCCCCAGCCTGTACATAGCCATGGGCTTCGGGGCAGCACTTATGGCTTTAAGGTAGCAAAGTCCTATGAATACGGCTTTACTGGGAGCTGGTTCCCCAGCAAAGTCCTGTTGGATCTGCTGTAAATACTCATTTCAAGCCATGCAGCTTGTGGTGCCTCTGCTTTGCAACACAGTTTATTGCTGCCTCAATTGGTCTGCATCTGCTCCTGAGCTTGTGGGGCCTCCTGCCAGCCAAAACCCTTTTCCTGTTGTGTTTCCTTAGATGACAACGATGCCGAGTCTGGGAAGCAGGAATCCGATGAGCCAGACACGACGGACAGTGAGGTTTGTTTGCCCTCCTCAGCCATTAGCTTAGGCTGTTGGGTCCGAGAGGTGTAAGACCGGTTATCCCTGCCCGAGCTCACTCCAGAGGGTGATGGCTCTTCCTACACAAGATGCCAAGCCCCATTCCCACACAGTTACCCAACTTGCTGCTGAGGGATAGAGATACCAGCCTTTCCAGCTAGCCAAGAGGGTTTATGAACAGCAGCATTCGTCACCACTCCATAGCAATGGTCACAAAGGTCCCCAGCAGTGCAGCCAGGCCATCAGCTCCCTATGAAAGCCAGGGTAGTTTATAGACTGACTGCTCTTCCCATTGATGTAGGCGGCTGCCCCATGTGAAGATGATGTCCTACAAGAAGCCCAGGCTGATGAGAAGTATTTTTGCACCAAAGACAAAGCTTATGCACTGCAGAAGAAGAGGAAAAGAGGACATGATCCCTGGACAAAAGGTGGGCAGGAGGAGTTCCTTATGGCAGCAGCTCAGGGCTATAACACCTGAGGGCACCAACTGCCCTCCCTGCAGTAGTGATGTGCTTTGGCTGCAGTTGTGTCTCCATCCAGTGGAGCCCCTGCTAATGGTTAGCCAAGGAAACCTGGGCAGGGAGGCCAGGAGAGCCCTCCTGAGCACCTAAGCTAACAGGGCTAAGTCCATCGTGTTTGCTCAGCCGGTCAGGGAGGTGGTTACTGGAGAAGGGCACATTCCCAGGGTGAGGTATTGACATTCAGAGGGAGGTTTCTGCCAGCGCTGTTGATCTTCCAGTGCAGCCAGGGGGGTTTCCCTGCTGACAGAGGAATGTGTTGTACCCTGCTTTCCTACAGGTGAACAAGCAGAACGCTGCTCCTGATAAGGGCAAGGATAACACAATGTGAATGTCGGGGCTTGGGAAGTGCTCTGTCAGAAATACCCCACCATAGCCCCCTCTGGACCATGGGTAAAGACAGGGAAGTGTTGACCCAGTTATAAATGCAGAGGGGGCCGTTGTATAAGCACGAAGGGAGCTTGTTTAACAGGCAAATGCTGCCCTTTGCTCTGTGCCTGGCCTTTAGAGGTGCCTGTTTGCTCAGGGAGCATCCATCACCACTGGCTGAGAGCTGGGTAAGAAGAGGATTTGCTCTACAAAGCCAGCCACTTGGAGCACGGGGCAGGAAGCTGTCCTGGGCTCCTCACCAGCCCACTCCTGGGACTGTGTCCAAGGGTGTCCTGAGTGAGGGCTGGATGCAGCTGTAGCAGGAATGGGGTCATGGAGAGGCAGAATCCCTCTCTGAGTGTGTGGTGTGTGCCATATACCACACTGGGAGGGGGAGAAATCCAAGGAATGCATCCCACTGGCCCAGGTACCCTCTCAGATACCCCCTTGCACCAGGTCAGTTCTCCTGTTTCAGCTTCCCACGTTGTTTCTGCTTCCAGGCTCACAACAGCCTCCCCCGGGCATCTCACATGTGAGAGGGGTTTCTCTTCACCTTTCCTTTGCCGAGCTTTGCTTCCCCCTGTGCAGCCCCTATTTTGGGATGAGGCCACGCTGTGCTCATACATGTGAATCCATCTCTCTGTGGGTAACTCCTGCAGTCGTCTTGCTTTTACAGGAGCTAAGAAGTCAATGAGGGGAAGAAAGAAAGTCAAAGTGGAGCAGTGCTCAGCAGGGAGCACAAAGGAATCAGAGAACAGCTCCGCTTCCCACAACGCTACCTCCGAGGAGACCTAACAGCAGGGCAGGATGAGAAGCGACACAGACACTGCAGAGCAAAGGAGAGGGCTTGGAGACCTCAGCATCCCACCCATGCTGGGAGAGCAGCTCCTCCTGCCCTGCTGGGCCACGCAGTGGGGAACCCATAAGGACTCCTTCATGAGTAGAACACCCTGGGAATCCTCACTTGGTGCCCCAGGAGAAGACAAGCAAGGAAGAGCCATGCGGGTGATGCCTGGAGCAGCCAGGTCCGTGCTGGTGGAGCAGCACATTCAGTGACACTCCCCCCTCCAGCCCTGCACTGGAGCAGACTGGTGCTGGGAAGAAGATGCCCTCCTTGTACACTCACCCGGATCAGGACCATGTTCTCCTCTGGGATGTCATGCAGAAAAGATGGACCCCCATATCCCATTCCACATGTACTGGCCCCAGTGGGTGGCCAAAGGGTGGTGACCAAGGGGGACCCCATGCACAAACCTGCATTGATTAAATCCCTACCTAGGTTTCATCCACATGTGGATCTTGTTTGAGCTGGAGAAGCCCATGGTTTTCTTTGTTAAATGAGGAGCACTGGCCTTGGCAGCATTGCTGGGAGCTGGTTTTCATGTGGATAAGCTGTTCTTAAACACTGTTTTTCTGATGCATTAAGCATGGGCAAGTTTTCCTTCAGCAGTGACACGGGATGGGAGGAGAAGGGCTGCAGTGAGCATCCCTGCACACATCATTGCACCAGGAGCTGGGCTGGGTTCTTCCTACTGGGAAAAGCTGAAACATTACTTAGGCAGCTCCCATCTTCCTCCTATCTCTGCAGTTTTGCAGAGCTCATTGGAAGCCATGGGGTAGCTCTGTTAGCAGCAGGCTGGCTGTGGAAGCACAGCCTCCAAAAAACCCCTGCAGAGCCCTGTGCAGAACATGTGTGTTAACACACTTTGGCCTTCACCGATCCCTTTGCCAGAGATCCTGCCCCTGGATGATGGGTTTCTCCTCCTCACATTCAATCCATCTTTCAGCAGCTTCTGCTTAACACTGGGACAGACCTTGACAGCAGAGCAATGGGTGACAGGCTGGAGATGCAGAAGAGGTTTGTATCTCACAACTGCTTCTCCCTGAAAACCCCATGCAATATAGTCCAGAGAAGCTCTTCTGGGCTCAGCTCTTTAGTCATGCTTTGCACCAGGAGCAAAGTCCCAGCTCATAAGTTACCTCCTGGCAATGCATCATTTGGGAGTCAATGCCCTTGAGGTCCATGCTCAGGAATGCTTGAGACATCCAGGTTATGAAGCAGTAACTGGTCTAATGGAGAAAGCAGCACCTCCATCCCCATCACAGCTGCACTGGTGATGCCTCGTGTCCATAGGCTCCAGGCAAGGCAGGAGGGAGCTCTCATGGCACAACCACCATGGGAAGACCCCAGCTTCCACAGCGCCTGGGGGACCAGCTCAGCCCGGGTAACCTCCACCTCATTCTGCATCCCATTGCTGTAATGCAGGCAGAAGAGCTGGCACATGGGGTGCAGGTTGCAGGGCTGCTTTATCCCAGCTTAATGTTCATCAGATCACAGCCATGGAAGGTGGATCAGGGCCACAAGTGATGCTTTCCCCTCCTGGGCAGCCAGCACTGTGTCTGTGCCTTGCTCAGGCTGACTTGCAGGGGGTAGCAGTACCCAGAGCAGCACTGACCACAGGCAGTGAACTGGGTAAACGTCTGTTAAAAACACCTCATCCAGGGGAAAAAAGAGGCATAAAATAAGAAGCTGAAGTGCAGGTCCATAAAGAGGGCCCTCGGGCTGCAGGGAGGCAGCCTGGCATCGGGAGAACTGGAGGAGGGAGGGAACTTCAGTGCAACCATAAGATCATCCCCTCCCTATGACAATCCCTCGATAAGCAAAATGCACTCAAGTCCTACCAGAAATAATGAATGACTGAACTTCTTTTCTTTCCTCAGAGATCCTTTTCCCCTCGCATTGCATGAGACCAACAAAGAATCCACCTTCATTTATTGGACTTCTTTATGTTGCTTCTTTGCCTTTTCCCAGCAGGGATTTTCAGCTGATGCCCTCTGTCTCCATGCAGGATGTGTTTGAGGGCTGGCAGGGGCACGTATTTCATAGTTAGGGCAATCCTATGACTATCAAACCAAACAATAGCTCTGTCAGCTCTGAGCAAAGTGCACATTGTTGAAAGGGGAATAAAATACAGACCCTGCACTTGATCCAGGCCTGGAAACTCTGCCCCAACCAGCCCCTGGCTTGCTGTTTCCCACCACCATGCTGCAGGAACATGGATAATTGCTGAAGGCCATTAATTCTGTTACTCATGCCTGTCAGGCTTTTGTTGAAGTCAGTCATGTCAGAGAGGTGTATGTATCCATGGGGTGATAGGCAGAGCAGCCTCAGACTTGAACTGTTCTGCTGTAAGGAAGGAATTGGAGACAAGCAAGGAAGCCTGGAGCTTTGCAGAGGTTTTCCATAGGGAGGTTTGGTTCTGCTGGAGGTAAGGATGAGTCCAAAGGGTAGACCCTGCCTTCCCTTCATAACGTCACTGGAGGTTGGCTCATGACCCCAAGGGACATCTGTGCTTTCTGCAGTCAAACCCTTTCTGTTGCCATATTTCTGCTCAGGATGTTTTACACATCGATCTCCACTGAAGTTACCCTCGGAGTGCATGGGTTACAACCCCCAGAGCACTGAAGCAGAGGAGAAGATGTCCCACAAGCATGTCAGGCCCTCGGGGAGGCTGGAAGCTCTCATTGGTGTTGTACTGACAAATCAGAGCTCTGATGTCACCAGTGATGTGATGTAGGTAGGACATCCGGGCTGGTGAACCAGATTCCCAGAGGAACGGGTTCGGATCATAGCTCAGGAGCTGGGCTGGAAACTGCAAATCAGACAAAGCAAGGGTGTAAGCATCCCTGTTTGCTTCAGTCCATCCAAACCAGCAAGGATTGGTTCCTTTATTGCCCGTCATGTAAAACAGTTGCAGTAACAAACCGTCCACAACTCTTTTACTTCCTGATACTGAAGCATCTACGTGCTGAATCATTCTGACAGCTGAGATTGCTGCTCTCAGCAGACCCCCTGGTCCTCCCCCATCAGCCTCCCACCAAACTCAGCAGCAAACTGACTTTTTTGGCTGCTCTCTAGCCCTGATTTGTAGCATTTCATAAGCATTACATTTGTGCAGTGAATATAAACCTCTCTCTTGGAGAAAAACAGATTGCCACCACACAAAGGTTCCTCTGTTGCGTGTGTAACGCAAACGGTGCTGTGCAGGGAAGTAGGAAGCCCAATGAGCAAAAGGGAACTGTGATGGGGAGGCAGCTGGCTGCAGTGCAAGAACCAAAAGCACCCAAAATAGAGTCATGCTCATCAGTCCCTTCCCCTTTACAAACTCCTGCGGTGGTATTGCCCCCATGGCAATGGATGGTTTCGAAGGTGACTCCATTCATGCTCCTTTCATGAGGCTGAGCACCACCTTCTCTGCAGGGAAATGCTTTTAGCCAGATCTGATCAGTAAGTAAAGCCCATTTATAGTGCTGGTTCTGGAAACACAGCTTCACTCCTCAGTTTGCCACAGGAAAACTCATTCCAGGCATTACTGAAGTCTTGCTTAGGTCCTGTTTAGGGATTTAAGCTGGGCTTTTGGTGTAGGTCCTTCCCAAGGTCAGATGCACCCTGCATGGGTGTAAAAGGGGACAGGGACAGCTCAGAGGTTCAGAACAGTGCACAGGGATGATCCTTTGGAAAGGAGGCTCTGAAGTCCTGGATAGGTTTAGCAATCCCAGCACGCAGTGGTTGTTTCTGGAAGGGAGAGAGTTGGGGAGCTCCTCTCCTTCTTTATCTCAAGCAAAGGTTATTGGAATTACTTTAGAGCAGCTCCCAGTGCCTAAAGGGTCCCTCTGGAGGGGGGCTTTGGACAAGGGTCTGTAGGGACAGGGCAAGGGGAATGGCTTTAAACTGACACAGGGGGGATTGAGATGAACTCTTAGGCAGAAGCTCTTCACTGGGACTAGGTGAGCTTTAAGGTCCCTTCCAGCACAAACCAGCCTGGGATTCCATGATCTTCCCAGGCTTCCAGAGACCACCCTGATCCCCTGTTAGGCCTCTTGGATGCCCATCTACACCCTACTTAGGTTGGGAAGAATGTGCTCAGAAATTTCTGGAGCCTTATCTTAATCCTGGCAGTTCCTCCAGCTGGAAGGCTGTTCTTCTGCTTCCCAGCCTAAATATATTTATGACCTGTTTATTTTTGCTCGATTTTGGGCCATGGTTTCAAAAAAAACCTAACACCCAGCCCACATATGTACTTCAAAATGCTGTTTCATATCAGATGCTTAGACGAAATCCTGCAGTTCTTGCATGCAGAGAAAGCTGGTGACTTTGGTGACTCTACTGCCCATATACTATTGGAGAGAGGATTTGCAGGCTTGGCCTCACCAGCTCCTTATTCCAGCAACCCACAACTGCTCAGACTGTACTCACAGAGCCCAGGGCTTCCTTTAAGGTAGAGCAGGAGCTCCAGGAACAAAAGAAGCCTGACTTGAGTGTTAGAGATTCAGAGTAAAGCCTTACATTTGTGCAGTGATGCTGTTGTGAATGTATAGCTGCCCGCCTCCCAGTTTGTCCTGGGGCTTTGCAGTCGTTAAGACAGGAGCGTGCTTCCATTGCCGTGATGAGTCCATCCTTCCTCCAAAACAGCATCGCTGGGGATGCATTAGGAGCATCTCCATGGGTTCCCTCCATCTCCCTGCTGTGGGGATTCCCTCATTGCAGGAAACCAGGAGAGAAGTTGCTCAGGGTTGTACCCACTCTCTGCCAACTGTGGAAACGATGCTGCTCTGCCACCCATCTGTTTTAGCAGCAGATTCCCTGCAACACAGCAACATGCCCACGGAACTCACACACTGTGAGCTACTTCGCTTGTCAGACGCAGATGAGAGCTCCCCAGCATTAACAGCAGCAACATTCGACACACTAAATTCAGCTTTGAAGTTCACAACCCACTAAGCTATGGAGGCTGGCTCCTTCCTGCTCCATCCTGTGCTGACTCAGTGGGACGATGACATCCTACAGCTGTTTCTGCAGGGAAAGATTGGGAAAAACACCTTATTTCTCTTTAACAAGCCAATCTTGGGTTCTAGGGAGCTGTTTGCTCTCATGGGTTCCATGCCCACTTATCCCTTGGCTTAGTTGATGAGCTTGCCTGCAGGAAGGATTTCAATTCCATTTTATCCCAATTATATTTTCCGCAGCTGTGATATGAGATGATGCTGCCAAAGGATTTAGGCTCCAAATGTGACCTATATTGAATAGTATACAATTCTGGAGATGTTCTTGGGGTTTTAAGGGTCGAGTTTCTATTTCCATGTAGACTTTTTAATGGAAGCCTACAGGAAAACTTTGCTTTATGTTTCCTATATTATTATTATTATTATTATTATTATTATTATTATTATTATTATTATTTACTATTAATGCTCCAAGACAAGTATTGATGCCCCACTTACAACAGTACACCAAAAAAGGACCTTACAAAACAGCCATATGAAAAGACATAGAACCCGTAGGTGTTTTATAAATCTATCTTTTATTCAGTGCCCATATTTCAGGTCCTCTCATCAGACATCGCTTTGATTGCTGGTGTATTAAGAGCTGTCACGTAGCTTCTTTAAATGTATTTGGCAAGAGCATTTATCATTCTAAGGGTCCTGCATTGCGGACACATGAATAGCTGCTTAATTAGACATCTCAGTAGTGCTTTGTTAATGGCAAATCTGGTCTGATATGTCCATGTCTATGGGCAAAGTCTTACTTGGGAGCACAAGCTGCTTTGGCGCATGTGAGGTGGGAAGCACAGGGGTCTGCAAGGACCATTTCAGTTTGGGAGGCCACCAGCACCCAGCAAAGCTCCCATAGCCCCTCCACCAGGCCCAGTGTCATGAGCAGTGCTGATGCACATCAAAGTCCCCCGAGGATGGAGGAAAGGGCAGAGCTTTCCTGCTTGGCAAGCGGTCAGAGCATCATCCCGGGATGTGGCACACATGGGGTCAAGTGTCTCGGGGTATGTTTATTCCATGCAGTATAAACAGAGCCGTCTGGGAAGCAGCATGCTGTGCAGAAATGCCTTGATGTCATTCTGTGGAGATAAATACCAAGTTTATGCTCTCCCAGATCCGGGTCTGCTTTGCCCATATACGTCCTGTGATCAGCGCTGCCTCAGCTTAGCTTCAGAGGCATTGGGATTCATTCTCTGCATGGATTTTGGGGCTGCCGGTGAGTATCAGGGCTGTGCATGGGGATCCAAACCCTCAAGGATGGTGGGATGGGATCTACCCCAGCCCTGCAAGCTGGTGAGCTGGGTCCCAGGCTGAGCTGCTTTTTATATGTCTGATGTGCACAGCCGGCTGCTGATGGCTTTAGCAGATGCATCCTCCGTTCCTGCAGGAAGGCCAGGAGACCTTGGGAACCAGAGTCACTGGGGGTTTAGTGAGGGGATAGGGGGGGAGAAGCAGCTTTAAATAAGTCATCCAAAGGGACACGGTGGGTGCTTGTGAGCGGATGCAGTGGGCTTGGGGCTGTGGTAGGGGAGCTCCCCGAGGGATGGAGGCTCTGCCTGCCTGACAGCCCCGGCGGTAGCCACGGCGTTCACCGGGACAGCCCCTGCCCGCCTGGCGGGGGCACCACCGAGCCGCCTGGGCACCCGGAGCCGTTGCGAGCCGGCACTAGGACCCGGTGGAGCCCTACCGGCCAGTGAGGGAGCTCGGAACTCCCCGTGATGACCCCCGGAGCCAATGAGCGCCGAGCCGCTGCCGGTTTCATTTACATTCGGTCGCGCCGCAGCCAATGAGCGTGCGAGCTGGCGGCCGCGCTGCGCCGGCAGGCGCCCCGCCCGGCGGCCGCGGCTCATTCGGAGGATGGCCTCCGGTGCGGCGTGCGGCTCTGCGCCCGCCCGGCCGCCCCGACAGCAGCCGCGGCCAAGGGGCGACTCCCGGCGGCGCCAGGCCGCGCTCTTCTTCCTCAACAACATCTCCCTGGACGGCCGCCCGCCCGGGCCCCCCTCCGAGCAGCAGCAGCCGCCGCCGCCGCCCGCAGGCTCGGCCGAAGGGGAGGCGGCGGCGGCAGCACCGGAACCGGCCGGAGCCCCCCCCTGCCCGCCGCCGCCCGCGCTGCTGCTGCCCGGGGTACCCCCGCTGCTCGCGGCCGCTGGAGCCAGAGCGGGGGAGGCGGACCCCTCCCGCGGGGGCATCTTCCTGCCGCAGCTGCTGCTGGGCGGCCCGCTGTGCCCGCCGCTGCCGCCCGCCCCGCCGGGGATGCTGGCGGCCGCTAAGCCGGGCGCAGCGGGGCTGCTGAGCCCGACGCAGAACGCAGCGGGCGGCGGCTTCGTGCTGGAGGCGCAGCGGCAGAGGTGAGTGAGGGGCAGGGCACGCCGGGCCAGCCCGCAGCAAACCCCCCCTCTGCACTGACCCAAGGGGCGTGGGAAGCGGTGGGACCCCCCCCACCCGGGGCCATGGGAAGAGCCGGAGTTTCCCAGGGCCCTCGGTCGGCGGCTCCGGGGGGTGAGGAGCGGAGCATGGGAAACGGGCGGCCCTGGGAGGCGGTGCTGGCCCCGCTGTCACCGGGGGGCACCTGCTCTGTACCGGGGGTGAGCGGCCCCCGGGGCTGGCTGCTGGAGGGGGGGGGGTGTGGAGGCGCTCGCTGGGTCTCTGGCTGCATCCCTGCGGTATCCCGAGCGCTGCCTCCTGCTTGTCCCTTCGCTCTGGTTCTGCATCTTTCTGCTTCCAGATGAAGCCGATGGAGTCATTGCTAGGTAGGACTCTTCGCGTGTACGCTGCCGATGTCCTCATCTCTGCTGCTTCTCTATGCAGTAACTCTGCGTATTAATACATGTCCGGGCGCTGGGAACTTTGAGTCAGCCTCAGAGGAGGAGGAGGTTCTGGCCTTTAGTGCAGGATTACCCCTGTATTTCCAAGGGGCTTCCATCAGCCTGAGAGTGTTGGTTTTCCAAGCGGTTGGAAGGCGGGCTCTGAGCTCTGAAGGAACTCATTTCAGGCTGTTTCTGGCATAAATAGCATTGTAAAGCAAGCTGGCCCTCTGAGCCTGCAGATAGGCAAAGCAGTATCAAAGGCTTTAAGTCTCCATGGTCTTTAGAGTGGCTTCAGAGCTTTGTTAGGGAGCTGAAACAGAGATGTCTGTGCTTTAAACCTGGGGAGCTCTGCTAATGCAGTTGGTGGGTGATCCCTTTCAGTGTACATCTCTGAAGTGTCCTGCACACCCAGGAAACTACTTAGAGCTTAAAGTGAACTTAAAGAGAAGTAGCTGTTCATCGGTATGGTGCAGAGATCCTTTTGCCTGTTGTCCCTCCTAGGTTTTTTTTCCTCCTTGAGCTGTCATTTACTATCCATTGCTTTTCTTGTAATGGAAGAGACCTTTTTCCTTGCTTCATGTAGAAACTGAAGCTGGGGCTGCTAGATGGATGCTTGGTATGCATAGTTTGCACTATGGGTACCAAGTACAAGCGGCTGGGTACCGCTTGTTGAGCAGGAAAGCCCGAAGCGAAGGTGTTGCTGTGGCACAGCTCCTTCCCAGTGCTCCACAAAAGCCAGAGCACTCAGTGCTGTGTGATTTCATTTCATTGCTTTATTACTGTAGTTAAAGCTCTTGAGGGCAAGTTTTACATTAGGAGCTTTACAAGCACAGTTACCTCTGCGGGTGTGACTCTCCCTGTGCCTGTTCATGCTGAGTTCTGGACTGATGGAGTTCATGTAAGTGATTCAGTCCTTTCCCTTCCCACGCCAAGTCAATAGCATAGTAAGAGAATATTCCTGGGATCCTCTCGTGTGATGTCCTTCCTGCCTCTTCCCTTGGCACCTGATTTTAGGTGTTGTGTTCTGCTACAGCTGTTCTAATCAATCCACCTCAAAAGAATGCTAAGTCAGAACTAAAAGGTAGAGAGAAGCACAAGGAGGTAATTGAGGGAATGAAAGGGCTTCTGTCTGAGTAGTGACAAAACAGACCATGGTTTTTCAGCTTGGGAGAGGTGGCTGAAAGGCTGTATTGTATCTCATTAATCATCCTGTGTACTGCTTACAAGGGTGATTTGGAGTGAGAGTTCATCTATTTTTGTACTTCCAAAGGGGAAAACAGCGAGTGGAGAACACAGCTGAAACCCTCAGGTTTCAGAAGATCCGCATCTTTACATGGTGATACACACATCTTTGGACAAGAGGAGGGTTTTATGCTGCCTGTGGCGGTGTGTTGGACACAACATATCTCATCCCAGTCACACTGGATTGGGTGAGATGGACCATCCCTCTGTAGTCACCATTTATTTTGTTGCTGGATGGCTCCATGGTTTGTGCTGACAGAGCATCCCTTCATCCCCATGGAACAGTGGCATCTCTTGCTGCAAATACATGAGAAGTGATTCAGGGACCACCTTTCCTGCAGGACAGTGATGGTTATGCTGCTTCCCCTTCTGTGTTTGCGAAATAGGATTCAGAAATCAACAAACCATCACAAAATGGGTTTCCTTTTCCTAGGACATGGGAATCTGGGTGTTGTTTTGCTAATGTTGCTACTCTGTATGGGTGAACTGTGGGATCATGCAAATATCCGAGCGTATGAAGTCAGTGGAGGGAAGGGGGAGGCGGAATCTGCGCTGTGACTCTGGACATCTAATCTTTGGTGCCCACTTAAGGCAGCTGCTCTCCTCAGAGTCCTTTTTTAGTCACTGCTGAAGCTGCTTTGAATTGCCCTCAGTGGAACCTCCCTTAAACACACCAGGAGCACAGGCTAAAGGGTCTTCAGATGCCCTCCATCCATGTTCAATGACCACTTCCCGGGGATCTCATCTTGCTGGGGTTTGCCCCAATCCATGGGGATTGTTTTATCTAAAACTGGCAGTTTCATTGGGCAGAGATTTATCATAACACTTCACCTTGTTTGACTTGAGAAGTCATGAGAAGCTGATGGGACAGGTCAGCATAGCTCGGGGCAGGTTGTGATGGCACCTCTGCTGGAGTTGGTGGTGAGTTATTAGTAACAGGCAAGGGCTAGAGAATCATACAATCCCAGACTGGTTTGGGATGAAAGGACATTAAAGCTCACCCAGCTCCAAGCCCTGCCATGGGCAGGGACACCTTCCACTAGAGCAGCTGCTCCAAGACCCTGGGATGGGGCAGCCACAGCTTCTCTGGGCATCCTGTGCCAGTGCCTCAGCACCCTCACAGGGAAGAGCTTCTGCCTAAGAGCTCAGCTCAGTCTCCCCTCTGGCAGGTTAAAGTCATTCCCTTGTACAGCCCCCTGTAAAAAGCACAACCTAAGGAGTAAGTGACCTGTTCAGCTGATGGAACATGGAGTTTCTCGTTGTTGCTCAGTAGCTGTCAGGTCCTTGAGGATGGAAACTTCAGCAGTTCAACCTGGATGCTTGGTTTCATTGTGCTGCTGTCTGAGCATGATCAACTTCATGACTTGAACCTTCCACTTTTGTTTTCCTGAGGAATCTTCTGTTTACAGGATCTTCAGTTACAACACTTATACCAGCCCGCTTAATCTGCTCCCCATCCCTCCTCCCTTCTCCTTTTCCATCTTGCTCTGTTCTTTTGTTCATTCACAGCACCAGCCTCCCAAGGAGCAGTGGAGGGAGGCAGCAAACACCAAACAAATCCTCATTCACAGCCCTTTAATGAATTTCTGCAGCTGGGTCTGGGCTTTCTGTGGAAACACAGATAACAGGGCCCTGAAAATAGCCAGGTTATGAAAGCATGAGGAATGGGAACCACGGCCCTTATGTCAATGCTTGTTGTGCTGCTGAGGGTACAGGATAGCATCATGTAAAGCAGCTGGGTTTGCTATATATTCACTGCATTTTGCTGGGCTGAAGAACAAATACAGAGAGTGAATGATTTGTGACTGATGCTTCAGTGTCCTTGGTCAGGGAGCTGACGGAATGCTCAGGATTGCTGATTAATCAGAAATGAGTGAGCTAATTTAGGTCATTTTAAGGGTGGGAGTTTAAACAGGAGTTAATAACAGCAAGGCTTTGGACCAACTCTGCTTTTGAGTGTTAATTGGGTGCTGGGATTGCTGACATAGGTGTGATCCCATTGGTTCCTTGGCTGGAAGAGCAGAAATGCTTGGTCAGGCTTTTATGCTTATGATGGTCACGATGTTGTTTTGTGCTACTGTCAGTTTAGCTGCTGGGGTCACTTCAAGACATATAAATATTGTCACAATACCCCCCTCTGTTAATAAACAGACTTTGTTGAGAAGGAGGAAATGGAATGTTTCAAAGTCTAAGTTTTCATTTCAAGCCTTATTTGGAATAACCTGAGCTCACATGGTGCTTTTCAGGAAGCAGCAAGAAAGCTGCTAGTTGGGCTGGCAAGCTTTGGCCTTTCAGAGGTGAACAGCAGACTGGGGTGTGCTGCTTGGGGGGCTGAAAATGAACATAACCTAAACCTGAACTTCATTGAAATGATAAGGCTGCAGCTTTCTCTTGTATTTGCAACTGCAGGTGAATTGTGTTTAGTATTAAATGCTTATAATTTAGAGCTGCCTGTGGTAGTTATTATCTGGCATTCCCAGCCAGGTATATTACTCAGAAGGAAGTTGGAATGTGGAAATAAGAAAATCCATGTCCTTGTATCCTGTGTGTCTCTGCAAGTGGGTCTGAGTCAAACAATCCCAGAGTTAACACCAAGGTAATGCAACCTCTTCATTTAAAAGAATCCAGAGGCTTTTAAAGTAACTTTGATCTCAAGGCAGGAGCTGTCTGTACAGCATTAAATGTACTTGCAGCTGATTTTACCTGTGGATGGATTAGAGCCCCAGGTTTGGGATGCTGTGGGAAAGGGGATGCTCTGGAAGCGCTGTTTGCTTCTTTCCCTTGCTGCCAGCTCATGGTTCCTCTGCAATAAGGATGTTTGGGATGAGCCATCAGCTGAGACAGAAAATGCTGCCAGATTAAATGTAAGAAGGGGAGGAATTGGTGGGGCCTGTAGCAGTGTTATGACTGGAACTTCCTTATCCTGGTGCTCCTTGGCTGTGGACTTGAATGCACTGCCCAAACCAAACCTTTTGTAGCAGCACAGCATTTGTGGCTGTTTCCTAATGTTTTACTTGTAAGATTTACTTTACAAGCTTCCTTCGAGTCAGGACAAATAACACCAGCTTTATTGGGCTATTATTTTCCAATGTAACTCTTGACTGAAGTCTGCAGGATCTCAGTATACTTGCTTAAAACATCCTTTCTTTGATTCACAGTCTAGAACAGTTATCTCTGCCCCTTGCCTTCCTCTCTCTGATCTCAGCTGGTGAACACGTGCCTCCTCAGGCTGAGCACTCAGAGCTCATGTTGAGCAGCAGCTGTACACTGAGCACTGTGCTGTCAGTGAGAAGGATGGGTTTAGGTTATGAGTGCTCCTTACCATGACTTCACTTAGCCCCAGAGTCCTTCTTGATAGTTGCAGAGATGCAGACTGCCCTGACTTGCATCCGCTTTGCCATCTGACCAGAGAGCTGTGGGTGAAGCTTCTTTACTGGGGCTATGGTTACTAGCAGTGGTTCTCAGTTTTTTGGCAATTTACTATGAGCTGGGATGAGGCCAGGGGGGAAGGATCTTTGCTTTCCATTTTAAGTGTAGTTCTGGGCTACAGATGAGCTTTTCTGCTCTGGGATCGGGTATGGAGTGTTTGCTTTAGAAGAGAGGGGGAGAGAAGTGAAAAGAGGGGAAGTGATTCTCACCTAAGGCTCAATTTCTGATTTCCTGCATTATGTATGTTTTAGTTGTATTAAATCTTGAAGACTTGATTTCATCTGTCCTGTATTCCTCCCATCAGCCACTTAGAGCTGTGAGCCTGTCAGGCTGAGCTGAAGATGCTTTTTTGAGCCTTCTTTTGAAGATTGTTCCAAAGTCTTCCAGCTCTGCAGTTTGAGTTTAAAAATGCAGGACCTGACGCGCGCACGAGCGTAATGAAACTTGGATGCTGTAATGAGCACGAGGTATTGTTGCTAAAGCAGGTGACTGCAGATGGAGGGTACTCAGCTACAGCCACTCTGTCATGCTGGCTCTTCAAGTGCAGAGTTTTAAACACCCAACCTTTGGTTTATAGCAGTTGTGTGTGTAACTTACTGTAAGTTGTTACAGCTCATTCTCTAGAAAAGCTGTTAAATGAAGAACCTTTAACTGGTCGCATAAGTGCAACAAGTGAAGTGATTCACAAGGTGGCTCTTGGATTCATAAGACATTCATAGAATCAGAATGGTTTGGGTTGGAAGGGACCTTCAAGCTCATCCATTTCCGTTGCCCACTGCCTGAGGCTGTGATCCCTCGGCATTCAGAACACCCTGACCCTGTGCAGCACCTTCCCCAGGGGATGCTCCTCCTGCATCAGCTCTTGCTCGGGGTGGTGGTACCCAACCTCAGCATACCCTGAAGATGGAGCTTGGTGCCTGTGTCCTGTGCTAGCCAGCCACAGCACAGGCTGAGCTGCTGCTGGTTAAAGCTGCTGCTTAGCACCATGGGCAGATTTGCGCTTGCTCTGCTGTGATCACTGCAGTTTAAGCAGGACATTTTGCCCTGGTGAGGCTACAACCTCTTGATTGTGGGTTGGAGGGACTGATATTGCAGTGGGAAGAACCAAGTGCCCATAAAAACACCGGGAGACCTCTCTAAACTTCCTTTGACTGGGTTTCCTCCAGTCTGTTTTGAATTGTTGTCTTCCCACTTAAAAGCTTCTTTCTTTTTCTTCTATTTTTTTAACTTGGCTTTATTGTGCTGATGGCTTTTGTTTTAACAAGGCACATGATGAAGTGACAGCATCATCTCTCAGAGAACTGCATGAGTATTTCTAGCATAATGCCCACAGTGTTATCAAGGACACACTTTGCATTTCTCTTGCCTAAAAGGTCAGCAGTTCAGTGCTTGGTGAGCAGAGCACAAAGCACAGAGGGACCAGGCTGGTGAGCTAGAAACACCTCCAGAAACAGGTAAAGACTGAGGAATAGTGGTTGTGTCCTGGCCAGCACATGTGGTTTGCTTTGTGAGAAGCAGCAGGGATCTTAGGAGTGGGCTTTAGATGTGGGCTCTGGGCAGAGCAAACCTCACATCTGGTTTGGAGGTTCTGTTGCAACAGATGGCTTTCATAATACTTACTGGAAGGCATTATTTTATCCTTGGATTGTCTAAACACTCTGAGCACCAAAACAATGTGATTTATGAAAGGCAATGAATACAAAGCTCGTTTCCTAGTGGCATTAGGTCTTAATCATGTGTGGTTGTGAATCACAGCAGCTGCTGTGAACAGTATCTAATTTCTTTCCTTGTTAGTATTTAAACATCTCCAGGCTTAGTGAGCTTCCCACTTACTCTGCCTCCACCTTTATGCAGATTATGCTTCATGTGTGCTGCTCCTCGCCTGTCCCGTAGGCTGTATGACACACTCTTCTCCTTGCACATGACTTTACTGGTGCCTGAGGAGTGCAGGATCTTCTCCTGGCTGCTTGGGACCCTCGGGAAAGCTCCGGGTGCCCATTCCCGTTTGCAGACAAACCTCAAATAAGAACACAAAGGTGAAGGAATTGGGCCTCCCCTCTCATTCTGAGGTCTTACAGAGGACCCTGCTCTGAAGCATAAAAGCACTTTTCCATGCTCATGCAGCTCATCTGGGTTTACTCTTTAAAGTGAAGATTAGCAGAGGAATAAGTTAAACCAGCCCTGCTGTGAGACTTGTATTTATTCTCTGGCAGTCAGACACTTAAACAAATATCAGGATGAGCTCCTGGGATGGTGACCTGTGATCCAGACAGCACGGTTTTTGTGCCCTAAAGCAGTGAGTAGCTGCCTTTGTAAAGAAGGAGCACTTAGCTGTGTGCTTACTATTGGTTATGCAGGGTGTCTTTGCCTCTCATTGAACATCAGAGCTTGAAACTATCTAGCCATGAAAATGGCTTGCTCAGTGCTGGGCACTTCATGGTGTAGGTTCTTTGTTAAACTAATTTGTTTCACTGAGTATGTGGGTTTGGTGATTCAGAATAAATGTGGTCTCTGCCTGCTTTTGGCTTTAATTACTGAGAACTTGTTGCTCCTGGTGAGCTGTACTCAATCTGCTTTAGAGCAGGAAACTCATTACTGTAAGCACTGAGGGTGGTAAGCCACGGGGCACTGCTAGAACAGGGATGCTCTGAGGCACAAACCTGAGAACAGCGTATGCCTCCTGGGCTGCATAAGTGATGGCAGATGCAAAGAAGTAAGCTTAAAAGCTGGAACTGGTTTCCTTAATCCCTTGATGGCAGTATTTTAGCTCGTCAAAGCAAAGCAGGGTTCATGTCTGGCTGTTGGCTCACCTGTAAGGAAGGAAAGTGATACAGCTTAATCCTGAAAATAATGTCTTGGCAAAACAAATGTGACAGGTAATGTCTTCCTACTGCAAACAGGATTTGGGAGCTGGGTTCCTTGTGCACATTACTGTTGACAGTTGTTACTAAGCTAATGCTTCCAAAAACCAATACATGAGGTTTTGCCCTTGTTGTATTAATAACTCAGTCCCGTGATGGCTGTGATTACACTGAGGCCTGTAAAGGACCTTACAAAGGGACATCCCTATTAAAATTAAACTCTTTCAAGTGGGAAATAGGAAACCAAATTCTAGGAGCCCCTGATTTTACATGCTAATTAAAAATCCTTGACCTCCCCCATGCCCCCATCTGTCAGCAGCTCGCGTGGCTAAAGAGGAACAGAGATATGAGCCTTGCTGCTAATTTTAGCCTTGTGCCTCAGGGTGTGTGTCTGCATGGGTGCATGCAGTGTGGGTGCATGCAGGGTAGCATCCTTCCCACAGCAGAAGAGTGATGGATGTGACTTCATCCCAAGCCAATTGACCCTGCAGGCCCCTTTGGCTGGAGGAGGTCTCAAATCATGTTACTGCCTTGAGAACATCCATGTCACAGGGCTTGGCAGTTCTGGAAGTGATGAGGATAAGAAGTCATGGCAGAAGATGCTGTGTTGCTGGAAATAGCTGAATGCCCATTGAACTCTGGCTATGTGGTTGGCTCAGTGCAAGCTTGTCCACATGAGAGTCAGGGGTTAACTAGGATGGGAGGAGAATCCCAGTATGATTCTAGAAGCTTCTGATTTAACCCTTGAGGAAGGAGCAAAACCAGCTATGGCAGGAGTGCTGCAACCAAGAGGGCAAAACAGAAGCTTCAAAATGGCCAAATGGCAGCAGCACACAGGGGCTTAAGATCGTGTCCACTATAAAGGCCAATATTAGGAGTTAAAGAGATTTATGATGGCTGTTTGTTTCTAAGCCTGGAATCGGAGCCTGGGAATGCTGAGCAGGAGTGTGAGTGCCCACAGGGCTGCCTCACCATTCCTTAGAGGACGTGGTGAGCCAGGAGCAGGCATGGAAGAGACCTGCCTGTACCTGAAGTCTGATAGCACAGGGTTGGTGCCTCTCTCTCATTCTACTGTAATATCTGCCAAAGAACTGCCAGCTTGGATGCTTCCCACTACAGCAGCATCCTGAAGCTGTACCTGTGTCCTTTTGGGTGTCTGCAGGTAGCCCAGCCCATGGATGGGAAGGGGGAAGATACTCCTGGTGAGCCATTGGCAAGGTGACTGTTCTTCAACCTGGAGCTGTGACTTAACCAGCTTTTTCCTTTCAGCTCCTAAGACGGAGCATGGAGGGATTACCAGCGCTATACATAGATTGCTCCGACCTGTGTCCTCTTTGCTGGCAACACTTAAGAGCTCTGTCAACCTCAGGGCTGGGGATCCTGCGTGCTGCTTGTCTGTTGTTGTTTGCTCTCTGCACTGAGTTTCTTTGCCAGTGCTCAGTGGGACTCTGGCAGGACCAGAGGAGGACAACACCAAGGCTGGAAGTGCTGAGAAGTTGGGTTTCCTCAGTGGGAAATCCATCAGGATTGGCTGCTGCTTCCCAGGGTGAGGGTCAGAAATGCATCATGGAGTTAATTTGTTGGGGTTTTATCTGAACACAAGATTTCTATTAATTTTTGTGGGCTTTTTGTTAAGTGCATATTTAGCTCATTAGGGATTTGGCAGGGTGTTGCCTTGTGTGTCCATGTGTGCACATGGAGATAAGAAGCCATGGCGTAATCCATAATTCCTCTGCTCGACAGCCCCTTATCTCAGAGCATGGGCTGCGTGTGTTTTCCTTCTCGGTGGGTCCCCTCAGAGGTGCTGGCTGTGTAAACACGGGTGCTGGTTTGAATGCTGAAGTTCTGGGAGGTTCCTGCTATGTTGGCTCCCAAAGTAGTGGCAAGCACCCAAAAAGTGACCTCCTGGCCAAGGATGTACCAATAAGCAATGGTCTCTCTAGCTTGTCAAGGAAATAGCTGGGACATCCAACAGGCTATTTTCAGGTTCAGGCTTCAAATAGAAAGCTCTTTAGGATGTTGTTGAAATGACAGCCTGCTCCATAGAACTCGTAAGCATTTTAATATCAGACACTTAGATTTCTAATTGTCAGGCAGCATGTCAATAAAGGTGTGCATAAGGTAACTTGCAGTGCACATATAGGCACTGGTATTCAGTTTTAGTGTTTAGTTGCATTTGGCAACAACCATTCTGTGTAAACTACTTAAAATCCTTTGAATTCCAGTGAATCAGGCCAAAAGCAAGAAGTGTTATCCTAGGTGAAGCTGCTTAGCACATGATACGTGACTCGATGGTTTTCTCATCAGAGCTGGGAGCTACTGAAGTGATCTTGTGCAGGCTGTTGTTGAAGCTTGGATTGGCTGTGTGAGAAGATCACTCAAACTAAAGCAAATATATATATATAAATCAGTGCAGACTGCTCAAAAAGTGTTAAATTCTGCAGCATGCTCCAAGTACTGCACTACTTAATAAAGAAGTTCTCTACATTAATGATATTGAGGAATCTAGCAAGTCTGACTGCAGTGAAGGAGCTGTGTTGCTGTAAAACATTGGCTTGAGCATAGCAACTGTTCCAGGTACTCTTAACTGGATTAATGAGACCTCTTTACAAGCACCCTGCTTTAAGATCTGAAGGTGAATGTCTTGCTCATCTGGGATTCCTCCAAGGTGACAGCTTCGCTTGAGGACTGAAGATATTTACAAGCATAGCTAAAACTGAAGTTTCCTGTTGGCAGAGTGGGGATGAGTCATTGTGGTTTTGAGTGCAGGGGCAGGATCCTCCCTTCACTGCAGCAGGGTTTTACTTACAGAGCAGCTCTTGGAGCAGCAGGTTCAGGTGTTTGTCGCTGTTGTGTCTGTTAATGGGAAAAGGAGGTGGTGTTTGGAAGGTGTATCATGGAGATACTGTGTTGACACTGTTCCAGGCCAGGCTGGACTGGGTTTGGAGCAACCTGCTCTAGTGGAAGGTGTCCCTGCCCATGGTGGGGGGGAACTGGATGAGCTTTAAGACCCCTTCCAACACAAACCAGTCTGTGGTTCTATGACACTGCAGAGTTTCTAGTGAGGGTCTGGCCATGGCACTCTCAATCCATCCACTCACAGCAGGATCCTTTCACAGAACTATGTGCTTTTTTTGTACCAGTGCCTATTGTCATTGGCATTAGCTGTGTGTTCCCTTTGCTCACCACACATGGCGTCTTTCTGTCTGCATCCAGGGGAGGAGGAAGGCTCTGGATGTTACCAGCTTCATTCCTGCCAGAAGGTTTGACATTGGCCTCTGCATTGGATGGAGGGTGTTTTTATTGCGGGTCAGGTGCCAAAGTAGACTGGAGAACCATGTGTATGTGAAAGCATTAAATGTTCTTATGCAATTCTCATTCAAAAGCAAAAAATAGCAATGATTTCAAAGTTGAAGTGCTGGTGAAGGGCACTGAAGCTGTGCCAGGAATGTTCTTCAGTAGGACCTGAATAGCTGTGCATATGTAGGAGGCAGTCTATAGCAGTGCTGAATGTGGTAGCCCTGTGGGAGGATTTACCTCTCCTGTGTTCACAGCAAAGGACACTGGTTTTTCTTAGAACCATAGAATCATGGAATACTTTGGGTTGGAAGGGACCTTAAAGATCATTTAGTTTCAGCCTGTTTGTGTTCTCATTTTCTTTTAAGAATAACTGAACAGTGCTGCTGAGAATCTGATAACAGCTTCCTTCTTGGGGCAAAAATACATGTTTTATATAGGAGTAGAAGTTGTTACAAATTCACAGAGAAAGGGCAGTAGTTATTTTAATAACACCATAAGCAGACTTTGGGAAGAAGAGAAATGTTCATTAGTTTGGTGTTCATTCCCTTTATATACTTGAGAACTCAGAGAGAAGGGGGAATTGTTTCTCAGGAAGTTGCAGTGGGGAATGAGGAGCTAACCTGGTTTCAGGAACACTCAGCTTAAAGTGTTGCTTTGCAGAACCTCCAGATAATCAGGATGCTCAGGGGACTGCAGCACCTCCAGTATGAAGACAGGCTGAGAAAGTTGGGGCTGTTCAGCCTGGAGAAGAGAAGGCTGCGTGGAGACCTCAGAGCAGCCTTCCAGTATCTGAAGGGGAGCTATAGGGGTGCTGGGGATGGACTCTTCATTAGGGACTGTAGTGATAGGACAAGGGGTAGCGGGTTCAAACTTACACAGGGGAAGTTTAGATTGGATGTAAGGAAGAAGTTCTTTACTGTGAGGGTGCTGAGGCACTGGAATGGGTTGCCCAGGGAGGTTGTGAATGCTCCATCCCTGGCAGTGTTCAAAGCCAGGTTGGACAGAGCCTTGGGTGATATGGTTTAGTGTGAGGTGTCCCTGCCCATGGCAGGGGGGTTGGAACTGGATGATCTTAAGGTCCTTTCCAACCCTAACTATTCTATGATTCTATCACTGGTGTGTACAACCACAGGAACAACTTCTTGCCTGCAGACAAGCAGTTTTGAGTAATGTTTATGTCAATGTATAAGGAAGAACACCACAACATCATCTCTTCTGAAGCGCTGGATTTCTGGACACCATGCTCAAGGAAAAGCAGATGGATTTTGTTCATGTCCAGAACTCTGGTTTGTCTCTACTGTAGCAACAAACTAGTGTGGTTTGGTTTCTTACCCAGCTCAGGCTGGAGAGGCAGAGTCACCAGGAATAGCACATTGTCCGGCTGTTTAAAATGAAGCTCTGGGCTTCAAGACCAGACTTAATCCCAAGTAGGTTTCTTTGATCTTTAACTTGAATCAACTGAAGCTACAAATGGCTTTGCTGTGTAAAAACCCTCCCATAGCTGTTAACAATTCATAAATCCCTTTTTTCTTGACCTTTCTGCCCCTGCTCCTTGCTCCTATCCAAGGTGCCATGCTTTTGCTCTGGTCCTGGATGTTGACTTCCAGGCATGAGAGCCTGGTCTTGGTCTGTCTGAGTGGTGCCAGAGCTCTGATACAGTTTAAAGTTGGATGTTTTTCTTCCAACAGTAGGTCTTGTCAAGCCAGATTCATACAAATCTTGTCTTATATGCTGCTTCTGCATTGACTTCCATGGCAGCAGTGTCCATTAGCTGAGTTGTTATATCTCTTTGGAAGAAAACCTTGGACTTGAATGCACGTGGCTTGTGCTAAAGCTGTAGCACAGTATGCTCAAACAAAAGCAGAAAATATGGAATCTGATAGCTGTAGTGTCAGTGTTTTGCTGGGGGTAGATGAATGTGAGTGCATTGTTCCTCTGGAAATTGCAGTTGTAGTTTCACAATTCGTTTGTAAATCTCTCGCCCAACAAAGAATGACTTTGACAATAGTCGTGTATCTTACTTTGGCAAAGTCTATTTTTTTTGCTTAACTGTAATATCTTATTACTGTCACACTAATTCACATGATTCCTACTATTATTCTCCTCCTGTCTTCCATTCTGGGATTTCAGATGAGTACTGAATACTCTTTGCTTCCCCTAATAACCCTCTCTATTGTTTTCTGGAGAGATCTGTCAATTTTATTGAGCTGCAGCCGTAGACTCTGTCTGCTGACTCCTGCAGCTGGAGATAGCTGTGTTCTGAACAGAGAGCACATGTGGATTCAGTCATCATCCAGATAGACCTGCATCTCTCCGTAGATTGATATAAAATGACTTATTCCCTTGCATTGGTGGGAAGGAGCTTTTTGTAGTGTATTTTGTAAGATTATTTAAATGAGCATTTGGAAGCGTTTTAGGTGTTTGAGTTCTAGGTAGGTGGTGTTGAAGGTAGTGCTCTTGATAATGGAGCTGGTATAAATGTATTTCCAGGGTCCTGGAGGGGGAGACAGGTTCTTGGCCTTTTTAGGAGCTTTGACCTCTTAGTTAAGCCCTCTTCCAACAACAGCAAGAACCCAAAGAACCTGCCGTGTGTCCTAAGAGCTCATAGATCTGTTGCAGTTCATAAACTCCGAGGCCATGAACTAATACTGTTCACTCTTCGTGGTGTTGTACATTTTACAGAAGGCGTTTTATCTCCCAGCGCTGCTCTCTAGACTTTTTAGAAGACATAGTGGAATATGCCAGTGTACGAAGGTACTTGTTTCAAAAGCAGCATTAACCTCAACTCGTTGCATGCAGTCCTCTCCTCCCTCCACCCTCTTCCACGCCAATATCTGAGGTCCTGCATGCACGTGCTGCCATCTGATCATACAACCGGCGTGACTTCTTTGTCAGAGCCCTGACCAGGTCGTGGGTTTTTGTTTGTGATTGCAGGAACAAGCCTATATCTGGGTCTCCGAGACACAAAAGTTTGAAGAAGATGCATTTCATCAAGAACATGAGGCAGTATGACACTAAGAACAGCAGGTAACTCCTGGAGGGCAAGGTGCCTCCTGTACTGGGGTGAAATAGGATGTGCTCAGTAGACTCTAGTTCAGTGCAGTTAGCCATTTAATATCAGTGGCAATAGAGTGATGTCCTGATTAGTTTTATGTGTTCTGTTGAAGGCAGTAGGTGCTCATATCTACTACCTCTGCAGCAATATTATAATGGTTCTGCTATGCTACTTTGAGCAGGTTGAATCATTCTAACACCCTCCTTATCTCTAGCACACAAAGAGGTTAATGCTAAGGAGGATTCAAGGAGAATGGCTTGGTTTAGCTGAATTCTTGGCTCAGTTGCTGGGCAGAAGAGAAAGGTTGAGGCTGCATTTGTATTAATAGAGGTGTGAGGCTTTATCTAAATGTAAAATATTATCTACACCTTTTCATAAGGCTTATGTAAAAATTACATAGATATGTATTTAAAGACCAGGATCTTCTGTGAGGAGCTCCAAGGTGATGACAGTTACTGAACACTGGATTCTGATGTAGAGCTTGGTTCTAAGCACTTACAGGCATTAAGTGCCTGCATCGAAGAACTTTCAGAATAAAACATCTGCTCTTGTGCTGCTTTCTGAACACATCAAATCCAGAGCAGTGTCTGTAACTTGCAGAGTGATACAAGAAGAGTCTTCTGCTCGTGTTCCATAAAAAGCTGCTTTTCATGCATCTTAATTAATATCCTGATTATTTTTTTTCCCCATCTGCTTACAGGATAGTGTTAATCTGTGCCAAACGAACACTGTGTGTGGCTTTTTCTATCCTACCTTACGGGGAGAGTTTACGGATCAGGTGAGTTGTCTTTAACTGCTGTGTGAAGTGGCTGGTTTGTGGGTTGCAAAAGATCTTTAGAGTATGGTTGGTGTAAGGCTCCTGTTTTGAAGCAGGTGAACTTATCCTACTATTTATGTGTAAGGACAAAAGCTTGCTATCAGGGCAGTAAAATCAGACATTGCCACAGTGTCAAAGGGTTCATTCAAACTCCAAGAGAAAAATAGTGGGAAAGGGAGACTTGTCTTTGGGTGTCGATTCACAGTTTCAAGCACTCCAGTCCTATGAAATCCCTGAAAGCCACTATGAACAGATGATGTGATTTGTTGCTGTACATCTAAAGGGGTCAGAAATCGGTTGTCTTTAGTGCAGTCAACTGAAAAACATGGAGCATCAGGGAAGGATGCTGTTGCCTTTACTGGAAACTTCCATGTTTTTATAGTGGAGTTACATCTAAATAAGTTAGGGATGCTCTTCCATTCTTCAGCTCTAAGCCATGAATAGTACTATTTGCACAATCAAAGAAAACCAGAAACAGTTTAAACTGAAACTGCTTTTGGTGTTTGTACTACACAGAACTGTCAATATGATCACTTATGAGAACCCAAAGCTGGTAAGTGGACTTCCCTGCAACCTTGCTCAGTCCCTTGTGCAGGCTGAATTGATTCTGTGAAGGTCTGTGATCCACAAATAGACCATAGAAAACACTAATTTTATTCAAACCCACTTGTGGCAGAACAATTGTATTGTCACTCCTGTCCTGTGCATAACTGATGCACGAAGGAAGCAGATGTTTAGTGGTGGGAATTGCATTGTATGCAAATGCTCTTGCCACGAAAATAGTTGCTGGGAAAATATTTCCTCACTTAATAGGAAAGCAGGGAGGTCACTGGAGCTGGTTTAGAGCAGTTCTGAGCACTGTGTCATTCTGCTTGTAAGCTGGTAATGCAGTTCTTCAGCTGAAAGCTGCTTTTTGGCATTGGAATATAGGTGACAAAGCTGCGTGGTGCCATCATTGAAGCGGAGTTCTGCTTCATTCTTAGTTTGAGCCTGTGTGCACAGTGGTTGGAAAATTGCCTTTCTGAAAGCTGGAAATCTAGTAGTATAAATCATGTTTGCTGTTAAGTGAGCATTTGGGTGCTGGGAATAGCATGGTCTTATGCAGAAATATAATATTGGGGAAAAAAGTTTACTTTTAATAGGTGTATTGGTATGATTTGAGTTAAAATGAAATTTGGGTTTTGAACATGAATATCATGTTTTAAAGAGAGTCATTAAAAATTAATGTTTTTGACGTGGTGGGATTGAGGGATTGCCCTGTTCCCACACAGGAGAACCAAGTGTTGGATTTGGCCGTAGGGTAGTGAACAGACCTGGTGTTTCCCAGACAGGAATGTGGACTTGTGCATGTTGTAATGTCACGTATTCTTATCTCCATTTAGTGATCTAAGAATGGAAGGACAGAAGCAGCGACATCCTTCTGGGGGAGTTTCAGTCTCCACCGAGATGGTGCTCGGACTGGAAGGAGTAGAGCTGGGTGCTGATGGCAAGGTAAGGAAATAGGTTCTTATCTTCTTGACTCTTGATTTGTAATGCCAGTGCCCAAACCATTACCCAGAGCAGGGGACAGCTGGTGGGTGAGCTGGCTGCTGTCACCCTGGGTTCAGTTCTTGCAGGGGTAATTAACTTAATCTGTGCAGTGCTCTGCCATCCCTAAAGTGAGAGCTGTGACTTTTCAGAGCAGCAGAAGTTTGCTTAGATCCTTAGTTTGCAATATTTGGCTTGTGATAATGTTGCTTCTGAAGAGGCTGTTGAAGCCTGTGATCACTTCTGCCTCTGCTTCTGGAGAATTGATTGGATTCTGGTATCTCGGGCAACATGAGTGATGTTTTGATAGAAATATGGGCAAAATAAAAACCCTTTAGTTTATATACTGCCAGAGTTGTACTGATGTGATCCTTCCTTTCTGTTTGCTAGCCCACCAGATTTCCTACAACACTTCCATACTGACAGTGTGGAAGCAAGATGTTCCTCATCCAACCTTTCCCGTTCTTTCAGTCCCACAGTTTCAAGGTCTCCACTCCCAAATACTCTATTCTAGTAGCATACATTCTAATCCCCAAAATTCTCTATTCTATGAAATTCCAACTCGGACTTCCTGGAGTCTGTAACTCCTAGATCTCTGGAAATAAGCTTTGCAATAAACTTCCCCCTCTAACTACTACAACTCTCTTCCTTAAGGTTGTGTCCTATGCAAAATTCCTGTATCCGACCAATGCCCTTGTGGTTCGCAAAGCCGACAGCCACGGTGCTGTTCCCTCCTGTCGAGCTGGTGCTTCTCGGAGTCTTCCTGGATCGAGATACAAACCTGTGACAGCAAAACCAATACCAGCAGGAACAGACCTTGGTAAGGACCAGTCACCAGCTTTGGCATCACTCTGCACATGGCAGAAAAGCTGAAAAGGAATGTGTTTGTCTGCAACAATTGCAAGGAATAAATTGCATTATTGGGAAGGATGTGCTGGTGCTGGAGGGAGGCTGGTTTAGCACAGCCTAGTAAAGAAGGCATGTTAATGAAGTATAAATGCTGAGCCTTAGGACTGAGACTTGCACACATTCCTCTGTGCATCTGGCCAAGTTCTGTTTATGCAGTTCAAGAGCACAAAGCTTTTCCTTGGAAGTGTGAACTGTTACATTACTCAACAAGAAACATCTGGTGTAGAGGTGGTCCTCCCTGCCTCCTAGTACAGCCAAAGAGTCTGTGACCAGAATCCCTTCTCTCATGTAAAAAAGCAAACCTGACAGCTCCTCTGTCTGTTAGATCAGCATTTAGGCGAAGGAATTCAGTCTTCAGCAGTTGTTTTATGTGCGTATTTGTGGATGACAAGCTTAGTTTCCACTAAGTCAAAAATTATGCATCAGGCATGTGCAGGAGAAAGAGCTTTGTGGGTTTTAATCATTCTGGTACCCAACTGGTGTATTTCTGAAATGCAAACATGCGGAGTGCCTGTACTGTACCTTGGTAAGGTACAGGGACCTGCCAACACTCATGTTTGCTCTTTGAGAACTTTCTAAAGAGGAAAGAGGGAATTTAACGCTCTGTACCTTGTGCTTTCCTCATTCCCTCAGGAAGTGATGCTGGGGAAGCCGCAGAGTATGATCCAAATATTCTGGATGATCCTCAATGGCCCTGTGGAAAACACAAACGTGTTCTCATCTTTGCCTCTTACATGGTGAGTGACTGGTATACCTGAACAGAGGAGTGAGTGCCTGGAAGATGCTCCTATAACGAACTTCCTTGAGGAAGGAAACTTCCTCTGGGAAGAAAGACCTGACTTTTTGAGAATTGATTAGGAAAATACAAATATTTGGGTCTGTACACTCAGTTTATTGAGGACCAACCTGACATACCTATCTCCACGGTGTTATTTGCTTCTTGTAACCATTTGCTTACTAGTTTTTTGTAAGACTTTATAGCTGAGATTCAACGTTACAGAGATGTTAAACTGTGAATAACAAAACTCAGGCTTGCCTTTGCTTCAGCATCTTTGGAAGACTTGTTTGGCACTGAGTACTGCTCACAAGAGAAATGGTAAATTTTGCCTTGTGTGTTTCAGACTACAGTCATTGAATATGTGAAACCCTCAGACCTTAAAAAGGATATGAATGAAACCTTCAGAGAGAAGTTTCCTCATATCAAGCTGACGCTGAGCAAAATTAGGAGGTAAGAAACAAGCACTGAATAATGAGAACATCATCTACGCTGTGCAAGGCTGCTTTATCTTCCACTTGCATGGAGCAAATACTAGATCTATTAATAGTATATATGATTAAACACTAATCTCTTGTTGATAGTTGAGCTGACTGTAGGATGACAACTCCTTACAGGAATGTTAAGGATGCTGTGAAAGGGTAACAGTTGGTTTTCATAGTTCCACCTAAAAGTGTTTTATTCCACCAACCGTGGTGTAACAACACTAATAGCCAACTAACAGTGAAGCATTAGCCTTGAATCAAATCCTTGTAACCTGATTGTGTGGCTGTAGTGCAGCCCCACTCAAACTGGATTGTCTTTCAGGACCCTCCAGCTATTTTCACCTTTCAATTACCAGTTGGCTGATGATGGACTCTAACAAGATTCTAGGATGAAGAGTGTTAGGTTTGGGGAGTTTTGGTAAAGAAAAGCATTTTGTGAAGGCAGGATTACACCACTCAATTCCTCATCTTCCAGGAAATGCATCTGGCCACTCATCAGTGAGATGCACTGTTGTGCTTTTAGAGAGAAGTAATCTCGCTGGTATTACACATCAGTTAATGCAGCCAGGGCCTCTGAAATAGCCAGCTTAAACACAGCTCTGCTGAATCACCAGGGCTACGTGTAACTCTGCTCCAAGGCTTGCTCAGGCAGTCTGTGTTCTGCTAGTGTTTTGCATACTCCTCTTTGTAGCTGCGTGGTGTGTCTGCACAGAGATCTTCTTGCAGCAGTAACATGAATGGCAGCCAGGAGAGGTAGCATCCACCATGAAGTCTGCCTTAATGCTGAAGCACAGGGCTGTATGTTGTGGAAAGCGTGTAAACCAGTCTACCTTCCCACTCAGACCTGATTCTTCCACAAGGTGTGTAGTAGACAGGTCCCTCTGCAGCAGCTGCTGTGATCTGCGTGACTTCGATGTAATCTGTAAATCAGGGTTGTTCAGGCATATGATATGAATCACAAACCAGTTTGGGAGCCCAGAGGGAATCGTGCAGCAATAGCCTGTGTCGGTGAAGCAGCTAAGTCCCCAGTGTTTATGAGCATATGAGGAACTGTTCTTCCACAGTCAGCTACGTTAAATGTTTGTGCATCAGCTCCAGCCTTCTGCCAGATGGACTTCTCCAGTCTAAGATTATCCTCATCATGGTTATACAAACAGGAGATTTGCCCATGTGCTCTTCTGCGTTCCCCAGCTGCAGCATTTCCAGAGCGTTTCATAAAAGCTGTCATGTTTGAGAGGGTGTTTCTTTTCCTCTTCCCAGTTTAAAGAGAGAGATGCGGAACCTGAGTGAAGAGTGCAATTTGGAGCCAGTTACTGTCTCCATGGCTTATGTTTACTTTGAGAAGCTCGTCCTTCAAGGCAAACTCAACAAACAGAACCGCAAACTGTGTGCTGGTGCTTGCGTTCTGCTTGCAGCCAAGATCAGCAGTGATCTCAGGAAACACGAAGTTAAACACCTTATAGATGTAAGTACTTGGGGACTTGCTTCAGGTGTTGTCAAAACCTTCTCTCTATATTATAGAACCAAGACGAAGATCAAAGCCAAGATTTCCAGCAGTGCATGCTTGCTTTTAATTTAAGACCAGCTCTTTCAGTCAATTTTATGTCTCATTAGGTCTCTTCCTTGATTAATTTCTGTGATTCATTAAAATTACCTAATTGGTGCAGTCTAATGTCCTGCTGATCCTACAGTGAGGTTATTTTTGCACTTACTCAAGCAATTGTGACTGTTGTGTGGGTGTCACAGCTGAGCTGATAAGCTGGTTTACTTGTCTGATCCCTGGCAACACTTTCTGGTCCTGTAGATACAGCTGAGGCCAGGCATCGCTGACTCCTGTTTCATGCTAGTAATCAAACAGTACATTGGTGTCTTGGGGATTAACTGATTCTTTCTCCCCCTCTTTTTTTTATTCCCATTATAGAAACTAGAAGAGAGATTCAGATTCAACAGAAGAGATCTCATTGGTTTTGAATTCACCGTCCTCGTAGCTTTGGAACTGGCGCTCTATCTTCCTGAAAACCAAGTTTTACCTCACTACAGACGGCTCACACAACAGTCTTAACCAAAGCTACGTTCAGCTGACAGCCAGTGGCGCTAGGGATGGCATCACTGAACACTGCTGGTGGAGTTGCCACCAGCCCTTCCACACCCCTGCGTGCATCCTGCCCTGGTGACAGCCACTTTTGGAGCTTGCAGCGTGTCACTGAACTGTTGAGGTGTACATTGTGGCCACGTATGGCAAGTCTGGGGGATGGTACCAGAAGGGTTAATGAACTTTGATTTTTCTTTTGGACATTTAAAGCACAGATATTCACCAGTCAGCTGTCATGGCTGCTTATTATTCCTTATTTATCCTTTTGGTTTTACTTAAAACTGTTCTTCCCTATGAAGAATACTATGGTATTGTTTCTTTTTGTTTATTTTTAAAGCCTTTATTATATTCCTTGAAACTAAAGGAAGCATCACTTCCATTCCAGTGCACCACAGAATTCAGAGGTTTCTAAGAATCTTCTTGCGTTTTTACATTAATGAAATGCATACTTTATTTTTTTAATGATGTGCCTAAAACTGGCTGGTCTGGTACCAGTGCTTTTTAAGTTAGTTATTTTATTTAGTGGGGAAACCTGAATCCGTGTAGCCATTTATTCTTTACCTTCATTGGCCTTGCATAGAAGGAAGACAATTCCAGTATATCTGCACTAATGATACACAGGGCATCTATTCTCTACTATACTACAGATCTACAGTCGTAAGACTGAAATTACTTCATTCCAATTTAGTTGACTATTATTACCTTAAGAATATACATTTGCTTTAAAAGGTTGAAAATCTCTCATGAAGTACCTACATGTTGAACAAGGTTGCTGCAGCAAAGCCATTGCCATCCAAATTCACCCTTTAGTGCAAGATGAGTGCTAGACTAAGAGCAGTTTTACTGTCAAATATTTCATTTCCAGTTTTTGTTTCAGCGTTCCACAGTCTGAGATAAGCACCTTCTTAGTATGACTGTATTATATACGGTCTTAAGTGTTCAGAACAAATGAGTAAGTAGAGCTACTGCTGCCAAATGAAGCCAATGTAACAAAGCATGCTCAATATTTAAATGCTACCTTTTTACTCCGTTCTTCCAGCATTGGTCACTGTGATGGTCCTCATAGCACTGGCATTTGTTGCACATCTGAACAGCCCAGCAGTGCTCTAATGCTTACTCAGAGGGTAAATAACTTCTCTGATCATTGCCTATTCCTTCATTTACTTTAAATATCCAGGTTGGGAATGAACTCTTGTTGTTCAGAACATTCTGTGATACTGGCTCTTGGGTTGATTTTCTAAAGCAATATTATTATACAAACAACTGCGGCCGTTTGCAAGGAACAAAACTGATGCTTGGCTATTACAACTGAGAAACGTGTCATTTAAGTTGGACTCCTAAATGAAATATTAGACCTCGTACTGAGGCAAGGGACTTGCTCTCTAATATGTACAGTAATGTAAATTCCTGTTCCTTGTATTAAATGTTGGTTGTAGCCAAAACCAAAGCTGAATCTTTCCTTTTCAGCTGTGTTTTGTCTGAAGCTAATTTGGCTTCATTAGAATTGCATCAAACTTTACTGGAGCCCCTTCCTCTTTAAGAAGGGCTCGAAGTGTATTTTTCATATATAGTGACTATCAGATCTTTTGTAACTGTGTTCAGCTGTGTGTAGCTTCAAGTTATTGTGTACAATTTAAAGTGCTTGTGACTTCTAACCCAGAAGGACTTTCCAGTCTCCGTAAGTGAGATGGTAACAGAGTTTGACAGTAAGCTTGCCAGTTATCTTCCAAAAGGTTTAAAAACTTGCCTACTAGTTAAACTTTCTACTGAATATAACTGTCCTTGCATGCAAGTAGTGATGTACTGAACATCTAGTGTATCGTTAGCCTTCAAATTAGCTAACAGTGAAGGCAACAATGTGCTCCATCACTCCTTAAAGTTATTAGGGAGGGGACTGAGGTAGAACTGAGCATAGGAACTTTTGGCACAGTTATCTCCAGAGCTAGCAACCCATTTTGGTATAAATGAAATCAGAAAATGCCTTTCTCTGGGAACTTTACCATATAAAGAGTTTTCTGTAACAAAATTAACTTTCCTTTCTTGCCATGTAAGGAAAACAACGCACTTTGGTTTGCCAGCCACTGTTCAGTGGAAGTTTGTCTAGTTGCAGTGGGCATTTGGGCTGCAGGGACACATGCAGAACCTACAGCTTCACATCATAACCCGGCAAGCTTTTGTTTTCCCTTTCAGAAGAATACATTAGGCTAAGGAGCATTAAGTTCAGAATGGTTCATTTTGTCTAAAGGTTACAGAAACGTTGGCTTGGGCCCATGGGGCTATTGGTGAGCTCAGAAGCCGGAGCAGAGGCCAGAAACCCTGCAGTGGAGCTGCACTGGTAGAGCGTGGTCTGGGGATGATGCCGTCCAGGGGTGCAGCTCATGCATCAGTGCCTCCGTTGTGGCGTCTGTGCAGAACTAACCTTTCCTCACAGATACGGTACCGTGTGCGTGTCTGTGCTGGGTTTTGTCCCTAGAGTGTAGCTTGCAGTTCTGTGCGGGAATACTTTCCACCTAAAAGCTGCCACCATGTGGCAAAGGAATATTATTGCGTTTAGCCGTTAAACTGAAAGCGGGACCCAAACTCACCCATGCATTTGCCACCTTGGCATTTTCACAGCCCAGCTCCTCCTGCTGCGAAGGGAAGCGCTGGTTTACATCGAGGCGAGGGGGGGTCCTTGTGCTGTGGAGCGTGTAAAGATGCTGCTGACTTGGCTCAGCGTGAACTCTCTTGATAAGAGCTGTACATTTTTTATGTGTTATGGTTTTGTCTTACTCCCTTATTTAAAAGCCTGAGTTGTAGCCTGTTCCATGTTTTGGGTTGGTTTTTTTTTTGTGAGATTACGATGCTGTGAAATAAACACCGTTTTGGTACGTGGCTTGTACTTAAATGCCTTATTCATTAGGGACTGTAGTGATAGGACAAGGGGTAACGGGTTCAAACTTAAACAGCAGAGGTTTAGACTGGATATAAGGAAGGAATTCTTTATTGTGAGGGTGCTGAGGCACTGGAATGGGTTGCCCAGGGAGGTTGTGAATGCTCCATCCCTGGCAGTGTTCAAGGCCAGGTTGGATGAAGCTTTGGGTGATATGGTTTAGTGTGAGGTGTCCCTGCCCATTGCAGGGGGTTTGGAACTGGATGCTCTTATGGTCCTCTCCAACCCAAACCATTCTATGATTCTATGGGGGGTCGGTTGGCTCCAGCCCCCTCTGAGGGCGGTCGGTGCCCCTCAGGTTCTTGGTGCCGTGAGGAATGAAGGCCCTCGAGGGGCGTGTGAAAAAGGACAGGACCCCTCGGGGTGACACCCGCGCCCCGCATCCCCTCAGAGCCCGAGCAGCGGCACCGCTCCGGTTCCTCCATAGCCCCTCAGAGCCCGAGCGGCGGCAGCGCTCCGGTTCCTCCATAGCCCCTCAGAGCCCGAGCAGCGGCACCCCTCCGGTTCCTCCATAGCCCCCTCAGAGCCCGAGCGGCGGCAGCGCTCCGGTTCCTCCATAGCCCCTCAGAGCCCGAGCAGCGGCACCCCTCCGGTTCCTCCATAGCCCCTCAGAGCCCGAGCGGCGGCAGCGCTCCGGTTCCCCCATAGCCCTCAGAGCCCGAGCGACGGCACCGCTCCGGTTCCTCCATAGCCCCTCAGAGCCCGAGCGACGGCACCGCTCCGCTTCCTCCATAGCCCTCAGAGCCCGAGCGACGGCACCGCTCCGGTTCCTCCATAGCCCCTCAGAGCCCGAGCGGCGGCAGCGCTCCGCTTCCTCCATAGCCCCTCAGAGCGGGAGCGGCGGCAGAGCTCCGGCTCCTCCATACCCCCCTCAGAGCCCGAGCAGCGGCACCGCTCCGGCTCCTCCATAGCCCCCTCAGAGCCCGAGCAACGGCACCGCACCGGTTCCTCCATAGCCCCTCAGCGGCCGCTGCCCCACTGAGGCAGCTTAACGGCCATTGCCCACCGGCGCTCCCGCCCGGTGACGCCATGCCGCCGCGCCGGAAGCGCGCTGCTCCGTTCCGGACTATTTCCGCTTCCGCCGCCCGCTCTCCTTCCCTTTCCTCCGCGGCACACGCGAGGTAGGAGCGCGATGGCGGCGGCGCTGCCCGGGGAGCGGCCGGGCCGGGGCTCCGGGAGGCTCCGGGGGGCTGGAGGCGGCGTCGGGTGCGGGTCCCACCGTGGCCACGCTGCTGTGGGGCCGCGGCAGGGGCGGTTCCGGGGTGGAGGCCGCTGTGGGGAGCGGGGGTAGCGCGGTTCGCAGACCAGGCCTTGCTCCTCGTAGGTGTTACCGGTTGGTGCCCGTGCCTCCGCCGCCACCCCAGCGAGATGCAGAACGACGCCGGGGAGTTTGTGGACCTCTACGTGCCTCGGAAGTGGTGAGCGGTTCCCCTCAGAGTGTGCCCGGGGGAAATGGGCCCTTGGCGAGAACCGGAATAGAGGCCGATACAGTCTGCAAAACCAGGGGCTTTGTGAATATATCTGAAACAAATATATATGTTTTCTATTTATTTCCGTATTTTTAAATGCTTTATGTAAAATATACGAAGCAAAGACTAAATATAAAGTGATCACTGTGCATCTTCTGTTTGTAACTGCCAGCTTTACAGCGGCAGTGAGTACAAGGCAGTACAGCTGTTGTATGGCTCATTCCAGGAGATGTGCAGGTTTGTAGCTGCAAGCACAGTGAACCTGTGAAGTGAGCCCTTGTTGCCTTGGTAGCACACCTTAAGTACAGATTTGAGATTATAGTAGGTGGAACAGTGGGAAACTTTTTACACGGGTGTTAAACAGCAACAACAGGCTAAAAATAAACCATTTGTGTGCATTTTATTAGGTTTAAGTCAAATGGCTTTTACAGCCTGGTTTCTGGGGTTTCACAGCCTGAGTGCGTTTTGGCAGCTGTCATGGGTCCCCATGAAGAAGGCATAGAAACTGTTACCTTGATTGGTGCGTTTCATGTACTTTAAAAAGAAAAATCTTGATATTGCACATGATTTGAAAGCTTGTGCTGATGTGTGTCCACTATAGGGGTGAATTGGGTATAGAGAAACCAAAATGAAGGCATAGTTGGCAACTTAGCGAGTTGCTACTGAATGAGCTTAAGTGTACTTAAAAGTGCATTTTAATTTTCTGAGCCCTGAAAGCTTAAACTTTATTGTCTGAACTCGCTGTGAAGTTTTAATGTACATGTAGATTTGGTGTTAATGGTGGGTTTTTTCACTGATACTGTCCATTTCCTTTTGTTTAAATGCATCTTGTTTTATTCCTTAGCTCTGCTAGCAACCGTATAATTGGTGCTAAGGATCATGCTTCTATTCAGATAAATATTTCAGAGGTAAGTTTTATACCAAATATGTGGGGAGAGATACACCTTTAAACTTTGGATAGAAGTTAAGAGATAGAACAGCTCGCGATGCACCTCCAAATAAACTGGAGACCATATAAGTATAGAGCTTGAGAGCTTACACACAGACGGGTGTATTACTTTGTCACCCCTGGTTATTTTTCAGCCTACTGGAAGATATTCATTAGAGGAAAAGCTCTGTACAGTCTGTTCCAAGGCTTAACAGTTTGAATACAGCTTCCTAACTGTAGATACTTAGTGTTACTAGGGAATTCCTTGCCCTGAAGGAAGGGAGAAGAGATGCTTGCTCAGGGGGATTCTTATCCCTTCTACCTTCACCTGGCTGTAAGCCAGCACCATTATTCAGGGTGCACAAGGGCAGCCTGCTCTTTAACTGTTTTTATTCTTGTTGATCCTCTCTGTGTTTTTTCTAGTTTGTCCAAAGTCAGGGATAGAGTTTCCAGAGCAGAGCTTCCATGTTTAGCTTGAATCATTTGCGTTAATTCTTGTCACTGCTGCTAGGTGGCAAATGAGTTAGTGTGCTTTGTGCATTATCATTTCACTAACTCAGTGCCTGGGACAGTGATGCTTAGAGTTTTTCCTGAGACATGCTGGTTACATGTGTTGACCTGGTATTGTCCATTCAGTTTGCTTTCTGTAACAAGGAATTTGTTACTGTCTTTAATTTAATCCTCAGTGTTATCACAAAGCTATGCAAGCTTAAGATATATGCAATGAAAACCACAGTAGACCTTGACTCCTGCAGGATCCCAGTTATTGCACATGGGCTCCGGTTAATTTAAACTCTTTAGCATGCTTTGCTTTTCCCATTTATTGGTACTCACCGTGCAGGAATTCTGGGAACACAATCTTCCTGTAGTTCTTGTGAGCTCTATAGCTTGATTGATTTCTTCTTCAATGAGAGACCACAGGACTCTATTCCCATACTTTTAAACAGCTGAATCTCTTGTATTATCTGTCTGACTAAAGAATTAACTTTTTGAGAGGCTCTGCTTCTGATTTCCTGTGAATACTTTCCTTCTTCAGCATGTTTCATTCTTTCAGTGATCCTTATTTCTTGTTTGCAAAGACTCTGCTTATCAGTAGAACTCAAAAACAAACCCTCATGGTATTACAGGTTTCACTACACTGTTTAATTTCACAGTTTATATTGTTAAGTGTTTTCTTCCTGTTTCTCAGCAACTGCAGGAAATGAGACAATTTTGTGGCTCTCAACTTGGATGCTTTTCTACCTGTGTAACAAAACTGTCCCTTTCTCCCTTCACTTAATTAAAAGAAACATGAACAGCAAAGGCAGTAAAACCCACAAATGAACTTTACACTGAACTTTACAGGTTTTCGGAACTCAAGCGTTTTCTTCTTTCAGCTCCATTTTGTGTTGTGTTCTTGTTACAGTGTGTGGTCCATTTTATAGTTGCACCATGTCATTAACTATCAATTCACTGTGAGAAGATAACTCTATAGGTGTCTTTCGAACTTCAGTATTTGCCTTATTGTTTTGTAATTCACAGAAAAAGATTAGCAGTGTAAGAATCTGCATCGAATAACTTGCTTGTAATTCCAGGTTGACAAGGTAACGGGCAGAGTAAACGGCCAGTTCAAAACATATGCCATCTGTGGACCAATTCGTCGAATGGTGAGTACTTTCCTAACCTCCAGGATGCTGTGCTTCCTTTTATATTGATGAGGAATTGTTTAGGTTTAGATTTGACCCTGGAAACACCGTGTGCCTTGAGCTCGTTCAAGAGAGAGCTTTTGTGGGGATAATGAAGGCAGAGTGAAAATGTGACAAATTTCACGTGCAGGAATCAGTTTCTTATGGTTATTTCTTAATCCTTGGGTTTGTAGAATTAAGTATGTTTAGATATTTAAAATCACTGAAGGATGCAAGTATTTTTTTTTCCTTTTAATGTACTAAGTTACTAATATCTGGCTTTATCTGTTGTTTAGAATTATTAGAGATACTGCCATGACTTAAAGTTATTAAACCCGGTGTGAAGCTTCTGGAGTTCATCAGAACTCTGCTTACTCAGAAATATATCTCACTAATTCAAGTGTATATTTTACCAAGTGAAAACTATTTCTTATCCTAAAGGATGTCAAAGAATTTAACAGTTTGTTTTGAAAACAGTAATCTCTGCATGTAAAATGTAGTGATCTGTGGAAGGCGTTGGGCAGTTCACTGCCAGCATTAATGCTGCAGCTGCTTCTCTTTTTAATGTGTATTTGGCAATTATTTGGTCACTTCAGAATCATCTCTCTTTGTTGTTTTAAAGGGTGAATCAGATGATTCCATCCTGCGTCTGGCAAAAAATGACGGAATTGTTTCCAAGTACGTATGTTTATCTTCTCCTCTAACACTTGCGGGGGTGATTTCCATACCCAAATCCAGCTTTTAAGAGGAAAATGTATACAGTGTAGTTATAGGATGATTACACAGTTGGACAAAAATATTTACCTGAGCTGCTGAGGCAAACTGGCTTGTAACAATGTTTGTTTCATTTTCTTCTAGGAACTTCTAACTGAAGAAACTCTGGTATGGAACATCTGATGTAAAATAAACACTTCAGACCTATATCGTGCTGTGTCTTTTGTTCAAGTCATAAACATCAGTAGATTTATTATAGTTAGTCTTAAAAGACTTAGGAATGTGTGTCGTCAAAAGATACACAGATTCTGATTATGAATTCTTAAATCAGCTTGTAAAGCAGTGCCAGAGTTGGAAGTGAAGAATTTCCACTTTGCTCTTTGCTTTACTATCATCTTTCTTTTCCAGATTTAGTAAGTTTCTAGCAACCTAAATGCAGCTTGCTGCTTTTTCACTCGAAAAACCAAGGGGATTCTTTTGGTTATGGTATCAATGTTTAGTTGGGTTTCTGCTGATGACGGCTCACAGTATTTATTCTGCCGTTGACACGTTCTTTAAGCAAATTATTGTTTTTAGCTATCGCACTAGCAGAACCAAGAGAGGATGCAAGTGGTTTGATACTGCATCTTGACATTGTCTCTTACCTCTCGGATCCCTTTCTCTGGGTAATTTCCATCACTGTGATTCTGAGCTCGCACACAAGTTTTTATCATGTGGTTTGAAAGAGTTGCTTCAAGGTTTTACCTGCGGTACTTCTGGTGCTCAGTTTTCATTTGAACTGGTTGGTTTTCTGATAATGGAAAGCTGCTGTAGTTACTGTGAAAGGAAAATATGTATTGGCTCAGATTATGCTGATAGTCAAACCACAGGCTTTGCTGAGGTATCAGCAGGCATTAACTTTGGATCCACTCAGTATCTTGGAAGTAAGGTCAGTTATCTTCAGGGCTGAGGTCAGAGATAGGCTGTCAAACTGAAGTGTTTGAAAAATCTACAACCACCCTGACTTGCAGCACTGTATCCTGACACCTCTGAGCTTCCTCCTGCTTTCTGTGCCAGAACACCAGAAGTAAGGTTGTTTCATGACCTTTTTGGGTTTTGTCTTTGATCAGCTTTTCACATGCAGCTGGATTGCATTTGGGAAGTGGGGTGCTCAAGGTGCTAGAGCTGTACTGATGAACCTTTGGGGTCCAACCATTCATTCTAGTGAGTGCTTCCAGCAGCGTTATGACCTTTTATGTCTTAACAGCATTAAGCACTGTATTAAATTGCAGAAGCTCTCCACAGTCTTCTTTCCTGTACTGTGCAGAAATAGCGAACTGCAATAAGTGCTAAGCTAGAAATAACTGCTGGCACCAAGATAGGTCTGAGAGGGAAGGGTGTTTGGAGCAGACAGTTAATACCTTTGTGTCTTAAAATGTCTAGTTAAAATCACTGGCACCTCTACTGGGAAAAGAGATTCCTGAGTTACTGTGGCTGTAATTCCACAGGAACTTAGAAGTGTGGTGTGTGGCTGTAATTCTACAAGGACTTAAAAGCCTACTGTCTTTTCTACTGGTACAACGTTTTGCAGGAGGGATGCAAGAAAAGGTGATAACCCTTTCTTCTAGGTGCTGCATTTGTGTTGGTGGATTTTGTTAACATGCATCAGGTTTATTTGTTAGCTGGTGTTTTATCAATTAGAGTGCCATACATGGTTTTGGTAGTTTTAAAATATGCTGGTGTGATACACCTAGTGCTGATTATTTCCATTGTTAGACACATTTTACCTGTTTCATGATACCTACAATTACAGGCTGTCCTTCAGGTTGTGTGTTCTGATCTGCATGTTCTCAGGAATTACTGAGAGGTTATATCCAGATTACACCATGTTTGCTCCCGTGTGATCATCTCTAGGACAGTGTTTGCAGTCCCTTAAATGTCTAATCAACCCTCTGAAAGTTTTCTCAAGTGATAGCAAGTGTTCTGGTGATGCTTTCCTGTTTATGCTGTAAGCTGTGGCCATGTAGAGCTGGTTACCATGTGTCTTGTTTCTGGCTTGTTTGCAAGTTACTGTGGGTGTGGGAAACCAGCCTCTGACTTCTCTCAGGAGAGCCTGAAGCAGGGATGCTCTCGCCTCTGAACTGGGGGCAGTGGCTGAACTACCCACGTGTAGCATCTTTCTCCTTATCTGTGTTTTTCTTTCTTAGGCATGTCAGGGTATTTCTTTGCACAATGGCAATCTGTTGAATCTAAGCATAGCAAATCAGGCTGTGTTAATGTGTAGTTGCACTGTGGTGTAGGGTTTTAATTCGAGTTGGGAAGGTTTCTTTCCAAATCATAAATGAGGATCTCATGTGTAAGCCACTGTTTAGATATAAAGTACAAAACTAAAGCTTTGTTTCAGGAGAGAAGACTGAAATCAGCAAGCTGTTCGCCCTTTTTAGTATAGCTATAAATTGAACATCTTTGACTGCACAGGCTGTCTTCCCACTGATAAGACTTGAATTTAGTTGTCCTCCTCCAAGCTGATAGAGCTTCTAATAGATAAACTCCTGGATGTTCCAAGTGAGAGGGAACTCAGCAAAAAATACCAAAGAAAGACTTAATGTTGAATTAATTTTGAGCTTGGGAATACAGAAATCATGCGAGTGTGTTACCTGTTAAATACCACAAGCAGAAAAAAACCCTACTTTATTTGTGAGCTGTTTTCTTCTGCTGTGTAAGTCAACCGTGAAAGATGCATTAATAAAACCGGATGGGAGACAGGACTGTTGGTTGTGATTCTCCTGGAAATAATTCATTTTTCCAGCAGATAAATCTCTGAAAACACTCTCTGGAAAGACAAATACAGTCTCCAAACTGGAGAGATTTCAGCTTGGCTTATGGCCAATGCTCATTACTTTCCTTTGTGCACAGTAAAAGGAGATAAGTTTTAATTGGACTTATGTTTCTTTCTGGCATATCTTAAATTAGCTACTTTTGCCTTGGCATTAGGGTAGAACTTTAAATAAACCCAGTAACTGTTTACTGATGATAACTGCCCATTTACTAAAGAGTTTAAATATTGTTGACTTGCTTCTAATCCCCTGGGACTCTGGTCATCCATGTGGATTTCGGTGGAATTCCTCCATAAGGCAAAGTGAACTGACAGCTTAAAAGTTCAAGATGAGCTTGAGGTCTCTCAGATGTCTTCTTAAGCCATTAAACTCCATTAGCACACAGCTATACTGAATTCGCAGTGCTCTATTGATTCAGTATTTGTGAATTAAAACTGTCTTTGTAGCACTGATTGTTGTCTTCTGGTTTTCAGGCTTTTCAAAATTCAAAATGAATTACTTTTTGATTCATTTCCCATCAAAATAAAGCTTCTGAAATCTTACAGTGCCATATCCTCAACCCCAGTTCATCTGGAAAAGGATTAATGCTATGCTAAAGGCTTCCTGAAGTTCACACTTTCTTCACCAGCGAGACTGCAGAGCACATGAGGACTAAAAATTCCTGTAGAATCCTAACAAGGGAGCACCCGTGTCCCAAAGCTCCATTTTGAGTTGCATTTTCCAGTATTGTGATGTAAAATGCTCTTTGTTTTCCTGGGACAGGAATAGTTCAGACCTTGTAGAGCCATGAAAGGGAATGAACTGTACTTGTACTGTACAAGATGGGCAGAGTTGCCCTTACATGGTTACATTGCACCAAGTCGTGAGATTCTTTCCTGTTACTTACGAGGACTTGGCAGTGGCATCCTAAAGACATCTGATTTAACTGGGGCTATTTTAAGTGTCTTTGGCCAAAATCTTGCAGTGCAGACAAGAGCCTCTCTGCTCCTTAAAACACCTGCTTTCCTGGTAGGAGCTTGTGGATGGCTCCTAACACTGATTTTTCCTTTAAGCCTTGACATTCTTTTCATGAACTACACAGCATTGAAGAGCTGCTGGAGTCCATCTCAGCCATAAGCGTGTTGTGATCAGAGGTCCAGGTTTGGGAGGCTGCTGCATCTTCTGTTGCTGGGGACACAGAATTAGCAGCTTTGATAACATCACCCTTGCTTGCACAAGGCTGCCAAGGCTGAGGGCAGGCAAGAGGCAATGTGCTTCCCTGGCAGTATTCATGTGCATGGCACAAAGGAGCAACGTGGCTTAGGATAGGAATAAGAACACCAAGAGCATCTTTTGCCTTTATGTGCATCCTTTACTGCAGCTCTCTGCTTCCTCGCTCAAGCTCCCAAGGAGTGTATGGAGCAGAGGCTGGCTCTCCAGTGCTCCCTACAGAAAGGAAGCTGGGACAGCTTGCCAGGAATATCATGTACTTTCCTAAGGCGGGCAGCGATGCCGGAGGCTGCTGAGAGCCTACCTATAGGATTGAGCTAAGCTCAGTGGGATGTTCAGATCTGCCTATTCCCATCTCCTGTTTCATTCACCCTTGGTGATACACAGAGGTAAAACCTCTCTGCTGCAAACAGTCCTTTGAGCGGGTCAAGGGAGGCTTTGATTTTAGTTAATTCATTGACCATTTGCATTGAGGCATCCCAGGGGAAGCAGCTTCCCTATATGTGCGTTGGACTAATCAGCCATAGAAAGAAACCAGAGAAAACTAATTAGGCATTTTTTCCTGCTGGGAAATACCCTATTGTTTAACATCAGACAGGGGTTCTCCGTTAAATGGTTCCTTCCTCAACAGGAAAGGCAGGTACTGGAGTTCTAAGAATTAGGAGCAGTTAATAAGGTCAATGTGATGATAGATATGAAGACAGGCTGAGAAAGTTGGGGCTATTCAGCCTGGAGAAGAGAAGCTGCATGGAGACCTCAGAGCAGCTTCCAATATCTAAAGGGGAGCTATAGGGATGCTGGGGATGGACTGTTCATTAGGGACTGTAGTGACAGGACAAGGGGTAATGGGTTCAAACTTAAACAGGGGAAGTTTAGATTGGATATAAGGAAGAAATTCTTTACTGTGAGGGTGCTGAGGCACTGGAATGGGTTGCCCAGGGAGGTTGTGAATGCTCCATCCCTGGCAGTGTTCAAGGCCAGGTTGGACAGAGCCTTGGGTGCCATGGTTTAGTGTGAGGTGTCCCTGCCCATGGCAGGGGGGTTGGAATTGGATGATCTTAAGGTCCTTTCCAACCCAACCATTCTATGATTCCAGTAACGTTATGGTTAGGACAGAAAATAAGATGGAAATCTTATAGGTGAAAGGGGAAACAATGAGGAATTTAATGTATTGGTTATTAAACCAGAGCTGCATGGCAGGAAACCTCCACCACCCCCTGTCTGGAGGCTCAACCTCAGGGTGACCCCCAGAGCTCCCCATCCCCTCACAGGGCTGTCTCTCACAGTTATTTCTTTACCTGACCCATGTTTCCCATTCCTGCAGCCATTCCCAGCCATGTCCCACCATGCAGAGGGGCTCGGCCATGGCTGTGGTGGGGAGCCTGGAACCGGCTGGAACCGGTTGTGTGTGATGTGAGGTAGCCCCACGCCTCCCCTCAGAGGCGCCTGCGCCCGGCACCGCTCTGCTGCTGGTCAAAAGGTGGGTACAATTAAAAGCTTTGGTGCTAATAGGGCTGGGCTGGTTCATCCTGGAGAGGAGAAGGCTCCAGGGAGACCTGAGAGCAGCTCCAGTGCCTGAAGGGGCTGCAGGAAACCTGGAGAGGGGCTTGGGACAAGAGATGTAGGGACAGGCCAAGGGGAATGGCTTGAACCTGCCAGAGGGGAGACTGAGATGAGCTCTTAAGCTGAAGCTGTTCCCTGTGAGGGTGCTGAGGCGCTGGCACAGGGTGCCCAGAGAAGCTGTGGCTGCCCCATCCCTGGCAGTGCTCAAGGCCAGGTTGGACACAGGGGTTGGAGCAGCTGCTCCAATGGAAGGGGTCCCTGCCTGTGGCAGGGGTTGGAGCTCGATGAGCTTTAAGGTCCCTTCAACCCAAACCAGGCCATGGTTCTATGGTACAGCTGGTGATGGGCTTCAGCAATGCCTTGGTTTTGCATTGTGCTTCTCCTGCAGCAGATCTGCATGAGATTTATGGTGAAACGTGTATTTATCCATATTTCACACCTGGGAAAACAGTGGTGCTCTGGAAGTGAGCTGTGCCCATCCCTCAAACATCAGGATTAAATGCACATCGTGTGTTACCTGTTAACCCACGGCAGATGTTCTCCTGAGAGCACAGAGGATGAGCCTTGGACAGGAGGCCAGGCTTGCTGGGTATTGATTGTGGGTTATTGCAGGGATAAAAGTAAATGTCACACTTATTTTGATGAGCTGATTGCAAACTGTGCACTAGGACACAACACCGACATCAAAATTAAGCTGCTGCTTATCCAGCTCTAAGTGCAATACTCTTTTCACTGCTCTCTTATAGCAACAGATTCCCAAGGAGCACCTTGATCCATCTATTAATGCATACCAAAAGGCAATGCACTGGTGTCCTGATGTGAAGTTTCTCAGCCTGTTTCACCCACTCTCATAAGATGCAGTGCCTGTCAGGTAAGTAACACTGAGCAAGAATACCAAGGTATTGCCTGGTTTATCTCACAAAGCAGTGTTTTCATAAAGCACAGATCTCTATGGGTTGCTCATTGAGCTGGGAAATGTGATAGTTCATGCTCTAGGCAAAGTGTTCCAAATGTCTGAGGCTGAATGAAAATAGCACTTCAAAATAAATTGGGTAGTGCATGGGGAGGTGGCAGAGATCATTACTTGCAGCTTGTCCCTCGTTCATTCAGTTCTTCCCCCTACAAGGGTTGGGGATTTAACTCTCCCTTTGACTAGTCTGAGGCTAAAAGAAAGGGATTTACACGCCTGATTTCAGCTCTGGCCAATGGAGCCATGCTCGCAGCAAGCTCCCTCTGCATTCCTGGGAAAATGGGGTCATGTGTGCTGGATTGCTCAGCCAAGCACACGAGTGGATCTGTGGCTGTACAGCCCACAAGCCAGCTGTGCTGAGGAAATAACGCCCTTAAGAAGTCAGTTCTGCAGGGAAGATCAGAGCCTGCTGATGGATCCTTTTGCTGCTGTCTTATGTCTGCTCTCAAGTGCCTGGAACCATCATCCCAGAGTTCAGTACATTAGCTGGTAACCTCAAACCTGGAAGAGTTTCCAGCAGGCTGACCAAATTCTGAGGGTCTAAGACTGCCTGTACCCAAAACTAGCTAAATAAAAGGAAGCTAATCCCAGATGGTGCTGATTAAAACATGAACTACAAAAGGCAGATTAAGGAAGCAGCCTTCAGTCTGCAAATATATTACCTGAGAGGGAGCTTTATCACTGTAGCACAGAGCTCCTGTTTCTGGAAACCCAGGACATCTTCAAACAGCCTTTGGAAAGCCTGCATCCTCCTGCAGAAGATAATGGTGCTGAGCTTTGGGTCTTCTGAATACAGAGGGAATTGGTGTCTCAGTAGTCACCTTCTTGCTGAGTTATACAAGTGTGACCGTGTTTGGCATGAGTCTTAAAGTCTTAATTCCCTCTAAACATTCAGGAAAGCCTCATACACATACATGTATAACAGCTTTCCATATGGTTATGTGAAAATCTCAGCCTGTGTCACTTCATCAGGTATATTGTGGCTCGTGTTTATTCTGTTACTCAACCTTCTTTTACTTCAATGCCTTTTAAAAAGGTAGTGAAAAGCTGCTGGTTGGTTTTACTGAGCAGAGAGCTGCTCCTGGTGTGCTTCCCATGAAGTGTGCTTCACAGGCAGGCAGCAAAACCAGAGCACTGGGACCAGGCTCAGGAGACCTAGATTCTACTGCAGACAGCAATGCTTCTTTTGAGGAAGACATGTTGAATGCTACATCCCACACTAGAATTTACCCATCTCTACAATGAATGTGATGGCAAAAGTAGGAAGCTTTGAATGGATTTGAGGAATGCTCAGAAAATGCAGTATGATGTGATGAAAAGAATATATACTGGAGGAAACTCAGTAGAGTTGAGCCAGAGGCAGGTGTCCTATCTTACTGGTTTTATCCTCTATTCAGCAGGGAAATTTTACAGCACCAAATAAAATAATCCAGGTACCTTTTTTTCTCTTTGTGACTCCAGTAACATTTATAGGGGTAGGACTATTTGAGGGGGTTTTCCTTTAAAGATTGGGTAATGAGAGGGAGGGTCCTATCACAGTTGATTGCTGGAAAGAGTGACTGATTTACAGCACTCTGCAGCTTGAGATAGTGCATCTGGTATCTGGAGACTCTAAAATGCAAAAAGCCATGCGCATGGGGAGCCTGTTCTCAGTCACCCATTTCTTGGTCAATAGCTGGGACCCAGGAGTCACAAGATCTGCAGGTCATTGTAGGCTCCACCACTACTACTGTAGCTGCCATGTTTGCTCATACTGCTCTGGCTCAGCCTAAAGACTTCTTGGATCTCTGAGGTCGATGGAGGCTTTAATGCAAATCCACAGGATACCATTAGACTTAGATCCCCATCTTCATGACTTTGCTAAAGCTACACCAGACACTCTCCAGAAGTGCTCGGAGCTGGGAACAGAACAAACCAAGAGAAATTCCAGCAAAAGGGGGTGGAACTGATTCCTGGTCCAGATAACAGTTGTTATCAGAGAAGCTCATAAATCCACCCAGTTTAAACAGCGTGTCAGGCAGCATCCCGTTCTGCATTGTGCTTTGCCTTGAGGGATCTACAGCTGCTTGTTCTGATCAATGACTTCCATTCTGTCTTTCTGTTCCCAAAAGTCACTACTTCCTGGAAAATCTTTGTGGGGGTGCTAGTTCTGTCTGTGTGGCCTTAGGGAGAAGGAGCAGAACATGTTACTGTTCCCATAAACAGCCCCAAACTACTGTTTGGCTCTTACTCAGGTGGCTGGAAAACTCACTAGTGAGTAAAACAACATATATTGGCAAAAACAACATGCCAGAAGTATGGAGGTTGTTTAAATGTTGACTCTGGGATCTGACTTTCTAATCCAAAGTGTCTGTTGGAATACACAAAGTCTTCATTAAGACACAGAATTAGTGTCTCTCCTGGGACTTGCAATTAGACACCCCATGCTTGATGCATGAACACAGGGATAGCATAGCATTTGCTGTGTCACTGTCACCCTTCTGGTGCCATCACTGCAGTTACAAGAGCTACCCTGCATCCTGGCAGGTGAAGGCGACTTGAGGAGGAGGACACAAGACCACACCATGGTAATCTGTGTAGCTTAACTTTGCTTTTTGCTTCAAGCATTGGTTCTGAGGTTCTGTGGCTTAATAAAAATGAGGGAGAAAACTTACAGTTACTGTTTGGAAAAATAACCCACAGCTTTGGGATGGAAAACTATGGATTTGCTGTTGAAGAATGATGCAGAACAAAGTCTTGCAGAACAAAGACGAGATGCTGAAGTAACCTCATCCAATACTCTTTAAGGAAAACATCACATCATACACTGCTGGGATGAATTGTCCAGAACAGGATGCTGGGAATAACTGCTATTTTGGGTGAAATGAGACTCTGGACTCACCCCACACAGTGGAGAGGGATGTATGAACCTGTGGGACTTGGTGTCAATCAAGCAAATGCATGGTGTCTCTACAGCAGGCTGTGGTGTTAGCAGGAGTATAAGAGGGGAAGGTTGTTTCTTCTGCCATATGAAAATGCTCAACCCCTTGGCTACCTTCACAGGTGTGTAATATCACCTCCTGGAAACTTGGGTCACAAAAGCTGTGTCCTTGAGGGCAGACCTGACCCTCTGCTTCCCATCAGTGAAATTTCAGAAGCAATTGTTCTGGTTGCCTTTAATTGAACATCTGGGGTAATAAAAGGGAGATTCCTAAAGTTGGCATTGGAGTCAGGAAGGAAAAGGAGTCATTTTGGAGTCCTTCCTTAATCCCAGGTTCTTCGTTAGAAACATTGGTGCTATTTTACTGCTAAATCCTAATCACATGAGAACCCTCCTCGAGCATAATCTCCTGTGATAAATTGCCCAATACTCGTGGCAGAGGCACATTTTGATCTCCAGCCTTTATGAGCCTGAGTGCTCTGTGATTACAGCTGATTTTTGGAGAGGGAACAAGGGAGGAATGGATCTTATTTCATTTTAAATTGATGTAAAAAGACAACTGACTCCAGATTTGGATGAAGATACCATTCTCTCTTCTGCTTGAGGCATTTGCAGATGTAGCTATTTTTGTCAAGCTTTTCAGCAGATGCTTACATGGTTCAGGTCTTATCAGCCAGCCCTTAGGGGGGAAGCAACCAGAAATTGCACAAGGTCTCATCCCACAGGCAGGAGTGAAGGAAATGGGTTAGGTTAGGGTTAGGTAGGAGCTGTTTATCTGTTGGAAGCAGCCTGTACACAGTCAGATCTCTAGGATCAGGAAAGAAAACTTGAAGGTGGAAATGGTAACTAGATATGAAGAAGGAACTGAGCAGATAAGAGGAGGATGGGAAGGAAGATCTGTAAGTCATTGAGAAAACCCTTCTTGTCCTGCAATCCTCCAACATTTCCCCATTTGTCTCTGGTTGTTTTCCCCCTCATAGATTTCACCTTATGTCTTGGTGTTTCTGAGAGTAACCAGAGTCACAAGATGCTGGCATCCCTGAGGAGCACAGATGCTTGCATTGGGTGAGAGTGCAGGGGACAGTAAGGTACTTCTGGGATGCTTGTGACTCCATGGCACTGTGTTCCCCAAACCTTGGGAATCAGGCAAAAGGCAACGTCTGAGAGCTGTGCACCAGAAAGGTCTCTGATCTTAGACCTCCACACTTGGAAGAGGGACAGGATTAATTTGCTCTCAGATGCAGATTTCCAACCCACTGTGAAGCCACTTGCATTTACACCCAGCTGAGAGGGCACAGGTTTAGTTTTGCTCAGTCTCCATTTTGAGATTCCTCACCTGATGTTTCCTTAACTCTCAGGACAACAGCAAAACGAGCAAAGGACTCCATGCCTGCCCCTGGGAAGGTGGTGATGTGCAGCAGCAGCCTAGAGGTTTGCTGGGACAAAGCCAAGAAACCAACGTCATGTAGCAGGAGAGAAGCAGCCTTGTGGGATGCAGCTTACAGCATGGACATGTCTAGGTATGACAAGCCTGGCTGCATGTGTGTGCCAGATGCTGACAGCTACAGCTGGCAGAGGCATGGTCTGGAGTGAGTGTCCCTGGTGTCAGGCATCTGTCTCCCTTCAATGCAAGGCTTGTACTGGGACCAGCTTGCTGGGGGTGATTTTCCCTGTAACTTTAAAGCTCCAGCACTAAGGGCCATGGCAGTGTGTGTTGTGGTGGGCTCAGGAAACAGCCCTGGCAGAGTCACTGCACTGGGATACACCCTATCTCAGATGCCTGTTCCCAAGCATGCTGCCTGTGTCCAGCCCAGCAGCAGCTGTGACAGGGCCCCATGTCCCACCACACACAGCACGTCCTTTGGCATGGCTCTGCTGATAACAGTGTGTTCCCTCAGCCCATTGCAGGCACATAACAGACCATCTCATTTCATCCAAATACCATTTCCCTCCCCAGCCCTGCATCATCACCAGGCTAATATCAGTGCTGTGTGACAGTACCAAAGGAATGATTGATATATATAATATAACCTTTTCTCCTCAGCTTTCTCCCAGCTCCCCTTAAATCCAAAATCATTTGTACTTTCTTATGACCCCAAAGGCAGCACAAACCAAATGTATCAGCATGAAAGTTAGCACTTTAATCAGGAAAATCCAGGATTTTTTTATTTGCTTTAATAATAATAACAGGACCCTGAAGGGATTGAGACTGAGAAAGGAAGAGCAAATAAAAAGAAATGCTATGTATGTTGTGGCTAAGAGCCAAAGGGCCTCTGGGCCAGGTTTGGATAAAATAGGGCTTAATTTCTGGTGTGAGAAACCACTAGAGTGAATCTGTAGCAAACAAAGGGCAATTCACAAAGGAGCATAGGCCACAGATGGAGGAGGAGAGGGCAGCCTGCCAGCTCTGCCAGCTCCTGTGATTTTATCATGTCTTGCCATATCAGATGGTTTCCTTCCAGCTTCCTTTTCTGCTTGCATTTTTAAAAACCAGCTCTTCTACTCCTGAAGCCTGTAGGGCAAAACTCAAAGTACACCCCAAAGATGGTCCAGAAACCAAAAGGCAAGATGAAAACCACCAGATTTCATTAACTTCAGGGAAATTTAATTGACATTCTTAAACCAGACCCAGGGAGAGGAGGGTTTCTTAAACGTTTGGGCTGGGCTGTGTGAAACACTTGCTTGGCCCATGAGCAGCTGTTTACATTTGAAAAGAAGTGCTGTGTCAGCAGTGCTGGTGGGCTCATCACTCAGTGACTGCATTATCTCCCTGGAGAGCTTCCAGTGCTGAGGAGTGTGAGATCCCCCAGAAACTGCCCTCTTCCAGACCACCAAAACCTCTCCTCTGTGGATCAGGGGGGTCAGAGAGATGACATAAAGCCAACTATGGGAACAGGGTAATACAAACCTACCAAGGGAATTCTCTCCATAATGGGAATCTTGCCCAATTCTTAAAAGTCCACTTTTTTCCCTTGGGAGCCTACCAAAGAGCATGTACCAGACCAGTGGCATTTCCATCACAGCCCACAGTACGGGTGGTACCGATGGGAATGGACTGCACTCACAGCCTCTTACGTACCCTGATTCCTTCCAATAAATGGAGCAGAGAGAATAGCTTGTTCTGAGAATCTAAAGCTTTGCTGCTAGTTGCACACTGTGCTCAATGCCCTTGAGAATGAAACAGTTGGCTGGTGGAATATACGTTGTTTTAATTGCTCAGTTCTGGGCAGTGAGTTTGGTCCTTGGTTTGGTCGTAACCAACTGAGCATTTACTGCAGTTACAGAAACGAATGGCATTATGTACAGTGGAGACAGCTTTACAGCTGTTCTCATAAAGCTGTTTGTGATACAGGATTGCTTCTCCCAGAGGTCACCCCTCTGTTTTCCCATGGTATTATCTGATTTTTGAGGCCAGTTGTGGACTTGGGAATTCTGCCCCTGCACATTTCTTCCAGCTGTTGTAGGTCCTGGGATGACACATGTTGGTCCACACAGGGCAGCCTGTGACCATTTACCAGCCCAAGACCACATAAATTCATTCCTAGTTTTGGAATTATGGGAGTGTAGGGAGCACAGCTTTTGGGTCACCACGTCCACTTTGGGCTTACTTCAGGCAATGATGACTTGAACTTTCCCCATAAGCTTTGTGGTTGAACACAAGTGGCCATGAGGTGCATCTGTGGAGCAGTTTTGGCTGGTTTGAGGTTCTGTCCCGATAGAGACACCCCTAGAAACTGCTGCTTGAATTGCTGCCACTCCAGCAGACCAAATCCATCAAGCTTTCAAGCAGAGACTGAGCTAAGGAACTGAGATGTCACGATGTAGTTGGTGGAGAGGAGGTTGGTGGAGTTTACATCAAACCCCAATTTACATTAGTGAAGTATTCAAGCCCCATCCCAAAAGCAGGGAGGCTGTATATACCATGGGAAGGCAAGGGATGAAATAACACTGCAGTTTGCATTATGTCTTGTGGTAGGAATCCAAATTGCTCCATCTCATCCATGCTGGAGGGACACTGTTGGTCTCGGGTATATACAGAATACACCCAAGGCACCAGCTTCAGGGACAGCAGTATCATAGCACTGGTGAAATATACATTAAGATACCTTCCAAGACAAATGTACCGGGAGTAACATCCCTGGCATCATTAAACCCTCTGTGAGCACTGTCCTGCTCACTGCCTGCAGATGCATATCTTCTCCTGTGTTACATAGGCTCAGTGTGACTAATGGAAGGGAAACAATGAGTGTTTGACCCTCGTTGGTGTCATAATATCAAGTGATGCCCACCCATTGCTTGAATAGTCTTTTAACCTTGCAGAACTCTGACAAAGAGAGCTGTGTTCTTGCTGTATATGATTAACTAAATCTCGTGTTAGATGTAAGAGGCTGAATGGGGAGCTGAGGGTACTGTTTGCAAAGATAAAGGATGTGCAACTGTACTGGCACAGGCAGTGCCCCTGCAGCAGTGATTTGTAAGTGCATAGACCCTGAGTCCTAGTTTGATCCTGTTTGGAGCTGTGCTACTTACAATACATGAGATTTGAAAAATCCCTTTGTCTGGCCTCCCTCAGACTTCACATATGGAAAAAGGGTGTGTGGGGATGGGAGTGCTGTGAACACAGTGTGCTCTCTGCTGTTTGCATCACCCAGGCCCATCCACACAATGGGGAGGGAAGGAAAACTCAATAGTTGCTCGGCTACAGCCATCATGGAGCAGCGGCTCTCATTGTCACCCATCAGGGAAACCTCCCAGGGATCAGGTTCTCCTGTACAAAATCCATGCTCTTCCTTACCTGCACCCCAGTGCTTCCATTGTGTACACACAAACTTGCTGACACCACCTTTTTCCTACTTGCCTTTGTTCTCCTGGTCCAAGACCACATCTGTAACTCTGCATCAGGGACTGTAGCAATATCAAAAGGGGTAATGGGTTAAAACCTAAATAGGGCAAGTTCAGGTTAGGTATAAGGAAGCTCTTCCCTGTGAGGGTGCTGAGGCCCAGAGAAGCTGTGGCTGCCCCATCCCTAGCAGTGCTCAAGGCCAGGTTGGACAGAGACTTGGGTGACATGGTCTAGTGTGAAGTGTCCCTGCCCATGGCGGGGGGTTGGAACTGGATGAGCTTAAGGTCCTTTCCAACACAAACCATTCTAAGATTCTGTATTACAAGGATCAGCTTCTTTGCAGGATGAGGAGATCCAGTCAGTTCCCAGGACTTTACATGCTAATTCATTTCTCTTCTGCTCATCATCTAACACTGCTTTTATTACTCATAAGTTTTGAAATGGAGTGAAGTAGTTTGGGCAGCTCAATCTGACTGCAAATGCTTTTGAAGATTGACAGGAGCAACACTTGAATTGTTGCAATCCAGCATAGGCATACCTTTCACTTCAGATATTGGGATAAAAGTGATATCTTGTGGTGGTGTTCCAGGTTCAATTTCACCTACATCATCTGTACATCGTATGGCAGCAGCCATTAGAAATGAATGATGCCAAAACCAGACAGAGCCTGTGCTCTTAATTGCAGGGACCATTTGCTTTGCTGATGACAGACAGTGGCTGCCTGTGTGCACTGACTTCATCCTCTTTGTGTGTTTCTGTGGTTTTGCTGCAGTGTTTGCTATGGAGGCAAGTGGGAATGTCCCTTTTATACCATCTCTGGTGGGGATTTTCCCCCCAGATGTTCTGAAAGGTGCTCAGACAAGTGTGCTGTCCTTGAACTGAATGCCCATGGGAACTCATGTCAGCTTCAGGAACTGGTCTCGGGGACACCAGTCTGAAATACTGAAGCCCAAAATCTTATCCACCTCTCCCTGGTATGGCTGTGTCTTAGCTGAGATAGCTGCCCAAGGACAGCCCTTTCCAAGCACATCTGCTAAGGGGAGGAGCAAGCGTGGAGACAAATGTGGACCAACTGCCTCTGCAGTCTGTTGCTCTGAGACCTTTGCAAGTAGAAGTAGCTTACCATGTCTTAGCAAGGTGCTCATTAACACTCAGGGCATCATTTTTAATGGGTTTCTGTTGGTGTAAGTATTCAGTGTGAGTTGGGGTAGCCAGTGGGGCTGGGGTAAGTGAGAGATCTATGCTAGGTGCTTTCTGAATGTGTCATTAGGATGGTGTATTTTGTATATTCATTCTCCTGTTTGTGAATATCTGCATGTCTATTTAAACACATGGTGAGTTTTGTCTGTAAAGAGTCCTCCTCTGTTTGCTAATTGCTGCATTTAGCATCTGGTTTCCTGTGAACACCTTCATGTCTGGATCTTGCCTTGGTGATCCTAACAAAAGCCACCCCTGCAGCTCTGTCTGCTAATTCCCACATGTAAAATGCATTTTAGTCCCTAATCTTACTCCCTCCACTGCCAGCCAGGCAGTGTCACTCTTAAAAATATTAAACTATTATCCCATGCATATATCCCATCTTCCAGTGATGGAAAATACCAGGATGCATGGGACACTGTGTTCTCTGGAGTTCTGGGGCCAACGTCTTTAAAACTCTGGGAAATAAAGCCCACTCGTTAATTCTGTAGGTGAATGAGTGTGTGTCTCCCAATCCAAACTCAGCTCTTTGTAACTCAGAAATGAAAGTGAAGCATCTTTTGTTTTGTTTTAAACCATTTTTTACATGCTGCTTGAGTCACAGGCTAAAATTATAGTTGATCTTGGCCTATTTACAGCACAAGCATTTTAATAGAAGACATTCACTGAACACTCAAAGAACAGTCCCCAGACATGGACAATTTAAACTCTTTGCTACTGTGCCTTGTACTAATACCAACTTTTTCCCATGAATCTGTATCAGACAGAGACATGATCTCAGAGGAGCAGCCTGCTTGGCTTACATGTTCAGGAGGCTTTCATGAGAAGCCATTCGTCCCACATTGAGGTTTCCAGCACCTTTGGGTTTTATCCAGTCTGCTTTGAAAGGTGTGGTTGCAGCCCAAGGTCCGGTTTGAATTAAGCCATTGGGGCTGACAGGAGTCTAATGTAGAACAGATTTGAGTTACAGTCAAAGATCCCCACGAGGCTGAGCTCGGCCAGCTGAACAGGATGACTCATGTAATCTTTGTCAGCATGGTAGATGGTGCATGCTAAACCCGGACATCTTTAACAGTAAACCTTTGTCCAGGCCAGCTCCTGGTGTGGGCACTGCTGTGCAACAGCTCTCCTGAAGCTCACAGGGTGGTTGCAGATGCCTGTCCTGGTATGTGAGCAGAGACAGCAGCAGCCCAAGCGGTGGGGGTGGTATATGGGGTCGGCACATTCATTCCTGTCACTTGCTGGAATGGCTGAGCATGTGAGATGTGGAAAGTCAGCATGGTCTAGAGAAAGTGATTAAACAAAGATATGGGGGCCTAAGGAAGTGCCCTGGTTAGCTGAGATTTATGAGCCATGGTCGAGTATGTCACTTGAAACTGCCAAAACACAGGGGGATGGGCCTTAGCCCTTCCTGGATGTGGCAGGAGCTGCAGGCTGTGCTTTCCCATCTATTTGGTGTCCATGCTGCAATACAGCTGCCTGGGTGATGCCTTCAGGTGTCCAGGCTCTTCCTTGGTGTTTCTGCCTTGTCTGCTTTCCTTTAGTAAAAAGGGTTCTGCAGGCTCACGTATTTTATGTCTTGAGTTTAAAAACAAACAAACAAATCTATTTTCCTACAGGGACTCTGCTTTTTCTGCATGTTTTCTATGGAGCAGGGGAGCTGAGGTGAATAACTGTGAGGCTGTATGTGCGGTGCTTGTGATGGCACTGCACTGCACTGCACTCCGGGCAGGGTCTGCCACTGGTAGAGCTGCTGATGTGGTTGGGGAGTCTCCTGCTGACATTAAAGCACCTCTGTTCATAACAGAAAGGGACTGTATTTCAATCAAGTAGCATCTCTCTGCTCTGCCTGAAGTAAGAGAATGACTGGAGTTAATGGCTTGTGCTTTGGTGATATCTGCTTCCTACTGCTTCTGGAAATGAAGAGTAGTCAACAGCCTCCAAAACAGCTCCCAAGGCTTCTTTTCAGAGCTAAAAAGATCCCGTGCCCAATCTGGGAAGAAGACAAAGCAGATAACCACATGCTACAGTGCTCTGCAGAACCAGAAGTGACCTGTGGGATGAGCACCTGTCCTATCCAGCTGTGACAGAGGTGAGATGTTGCCAGGTCCCCAGTGGCAGTCTTCACCTTTGCTATATCCACCCTGTTGTGCCAGGAGATGACTGGGAAAGCCACCATCCCCAAAGCATGGAGGTCCCTGGAGTGCTGACTTCATCTCAAGGAGGGGATCTTCTCCAGGTACCTTTTATCTTTAAATTAGGGGGGGGGGGGAATGAGCTACAGGGGCTAGAAATGACAGCCAGGCAGGGGGATGATTTCAGAGGAGAAAAATGCTCGTGAACCTCCCTGCTCCTCCCAGGCAAAGAAGCTGCCAGCCTTGATGTGGCATGTCATTCATCACACTGTCACCCCAGGGCCTGGAGATCATTCTGCTGCCAGGAGGGAGCGTGGGGCACACCTGTAACCTTTGCCTCCCCGAGATGTCTGCAGTTGTCCTCCAGGCTTGCTTTTGACTGCGAAGGCAACAATGGGCTGTGGGGGACATGGGGAGGGGCTGTGGGTTTCAGTGGGTGCTTGTACCTGCAGGGATGGGAGCGGGTGGGGAGTGCCCTGGAAAGCATCAGCTCTGCTGTTGTAGGGTGTGTTGTAGCCGAAGGGGAGCTTCCCACTACAGGGAGCAGCAGCACAGCTCATCTCTGCCCCAGGATTCTCGGCATGAACTCAACCCAAACCCACAGAAAACTCATCTTTGGGGAGGGATGGATGCCTAGTGCTGGATTTGCTCATGCTGAGGGTAGTTAAGAGCTACTTCAGAAGATTGCTGGTCATCTTTCTGGGTTGCACAGCACCTCCAGACCTAACTTAGTGCAAGTAGACGGCTGCTGTGCAAAGGCTGGGGCTGTCAGGTTTTGTTTTGAAGCAACTCTTCCTCATCCCATCAGCTAAAGACCTGGGCATGTATGTTCACATCTTCTTTCTAATGCTAGTTTGCAGATGCTGCAGCAGTTTAGTCTGTGTGGTTCATCTCACAGCAAAGCACAAAGGAAGAGTCCCATGCTCATTCCCCAGCAGAACTGCTTCTATCCAGCCCATTGGAGCAATGGTGGGCTGACCAGGCTTTGTGTTTGCTGAGGATAGGAGCTGCAGTATGCCAGCAGAGACAAGACAATAGGCAGGCGATGAAAAACACACCTGGTAGGAAAAATGAGTGGATGCAGCTTCTTTTGAAGTAACATGCTAGTATCTGCATAGAAGGAGTGGTGGTTAAACCAGAGTAAAGGCCTGTCAGGCCAGTAAATCCCACTCTTCTTGGTTATCATGTAATTTATAGAGCACTTCAAAGGTGTCAGGGCACTCTGCAAGCAAATACTAAGGGAGAATCCACTCCCCAGAAAGTCTGCCCTATGACCTTACAAGCATTAAATCCCTCCAGACTCTCCCTTTTTGCCATAACCTGGAAACCCTTCCTGCTCCAAGAAGTCTCCCGATGTCCCTTTCCCTTACCTTCATCACTTGTTTTGTTCTTATATGTAAAAACATATTTTTCTCCTATTTATAATAATGTATAAGTTTCTAGATCAGACACTGTTCTCCCTGGTATTTAAGAAGATGTTTTTGTGCATCAAAAAATCAATTCCATTTCTTTGCCACTGCATATTTATGGAGATTTTATTGCTTATTTTCTTTAAGGTCTTGCTCCTTTATTTCCTTTTAATTATTTTCTTTTAAGCTTCTGGCTGAAAGGGAAGCGATACACTTACTGCTTCAGAACAAAAGCTACAGTATTTCTGATATCAGGGCTGCAATGTTTGCTGAGGATCAAAGGAACCTTTTCAAACATCAGTGTTTGTTACCGTTAAGAGATGGCAGCCGCATCTTAAATACCCGGCCTTGATATGCAAGGGAGTGGGCACTGGTAATTGAGACACACTAAATCCAGCAGCATGGGCTGCACTTCAGCTTCTTGCTGGTCAATTTGAGCTTTGGCCCCAGCAAGCCCCCAGGGGATGGTTTGACCTTTAGTATGAATTTAGATCAGCGCTGTGGCTTCTCTAAATCATGCCTGCTAGAGGTCTTCAGGTCACAGTGCTCCACCGTCAGAGCACTTCCAGCTCCCAGCACCCCCCAGCAGTGTGGGAGAAGGGGATGTCATTATTAATGCTAGCTTCAAAACGAGCTGGATGTAAACTGGGTGTAAAAATGGCAATCTGCATGGGGTGTGCTTGATAACTGTGACTGCTGTGTATTGAGGGACGCTTCCATCTCTAAATAGCACCATCTAAGTTACCAGTGTAGGGCAGCAGATGAGCTTTGCAATGTGCCACACGGCAATGTTCCTGTCACCATAAAAATGGTTAAAGCAGAAGAGCCGCTCTCTTTGCTTAGATTAACAGGGTCCCTGTGTGAATAGCTTGCAGCCCCCACTCGTAATCTCTTTCTGATCTCTGGTTATGAAAATTAGAGGTAGAATGTAAACTCCATAAAGATTAGTAATCACCAAGAGAGTAGAACAAATATTGGGAAGAGCTGGGAGGTTTTTCTGCATTCCTGAGGAATTCTGCAGGGATTCCTTTTCTATGGTGGAGCTTGTGCTGTTCCCCAGCTCTTCTCCTTTCAGACTTGCACTGGGGACACTGGAGATGTTTGTGGGGGATTTTCAACTGTTGAAGAACTCTGGCATGGATCCACTGTGACCTTACGTAAATGACATGAGCCTTGTTTGCCTTAAGTTCTGCACTTGTAAAGCAGAGGAACAGGATGTGTGTGCTTGTCAAAGAATTTGGGGATTTACTGCTGGCTGGGATGGTGCTGGGGTTTCTCAGGGAAGGAGCTCTTGACTGTGAAGCATTGTTGTTCTATGGCAGAACAGCAACTCTCTGTCAGTCTATACATTTCAATGTACTCCTGTGGGATATCTTCTGCATGCAGGGCAGCACTTCTGACCACAGCTATTGCTCTTGAGTGTCTGGTGGAGCGTTTCTGCTTTTCAGATGTTCATGGTTTGCCTTAATGTAACCATTTTACAATGTTCAAATTTGGATTGCAAACCACATCTCTCAACACCCCCCCCCCCCCCAACTCTGTCCTTTAGTACCCTGTGGGATACTCTGGAGTTAAAGGGTGTGAACATGGAGCTTCCTAAAGTTTAATGGTTGGGAACTGGGTTCTGAAAAATCCAGCCCCTTGCACATATGGGGGATGTGCTGTATTTGAAGTGAGTTGCTGTTAACTTGTGATAGTAATGTCCTTTGGAGGAGGGGGAATATTCAGGTCTCTTCCAACCCAAACCATTCTCTGAAATGCATTCAAATTAGTCTTCCCCCACACCTGTGAGTTAGGATATTGCTATTCTTGAGATCCATCTGTAATAGTCTATTTGGAGGCTCATGACAGATTGGAGGAGGTTAACCATCAATTGCTAATGGTAAAGCAGAAGAGCTGAACCTCTGGCTGGCTCCTGCTTCCTGTTCCCCAGGTGTAAAGCACTGAGCTCCATGGGGGTCCTGGGCCAGCCGCCAGCAGCAGCTCACCAAGCCTGTCATTCCACAGAGCTCTGCTGTGGGGAGGCTCTGAATGCAGTTCAACAAGAGGTATGTTCCCATCCTTTGGGATGGGATGGGGCAGGGGGTGAAGGTCCCAAGTCCAGCTGGTGCAGGCGGGAAGATGTGCTGGAGACAAACCCAAAGAGCTGCTGTGGTGTGGTTAAACTACCAATGCAGAGGCTGTGCGTGGGCTATAGGCTGAGGAATTTGGGGGAAATAAGGAGGTTGTTTCACCTACACTTGTGCAGGGTTTTCCCATGTACCTCCCATCCTCTGCAGGGCTTTGGATGCTGTTCAGAGCAGCTGTGTCAGGCTGAACAGTATGCTCCAGGGACAAAGTTGGGCTTTCATTTCGTAGGAAGGTGTTTGTGGTATGCTGCCAAGATGGTGTTCTATTGCAAATTACCAGTGAAGCTGCATCAGAGACCACCCAGATCTCTCCCTGAGAACACGGCTGTGCTTCAGAACTCCCATCAGGTGCTCTCATTGTCCCTGCAGTGGGTGCAAGCTCCCTGTCCTCTGCTGGTGCCATGTGCTGTTGTAGGAGTTATCCTAAGGAGAGCGTTTTACTTCAGTGTCCAGCATCTCATCTGCTGTGTGTACAGTGCTATTGTACCTGTCTTACAGCTGGGAATACAGGGTGCAGGCAAGCAATTCCTCCAAGCCCAGGCAGGAAATCCAGGAAAATCAAGGACTCAACCCAGTACCCAGATAAGCACTGAAAATATTTCTGGCTTTTTCTCTTTTGCTGCTGATTGCTGCAGCTGATTTATCTTTCCTGACTAACTCTGCTATCCCTATTGCAAATCTGGATTTGGTTGGAGACTCCTTCATCTAAGCATCTGGGATTTTGCCCTGCCAGGATCTGTAAGGATAGCTGAAACAGCACAGCTTATGCATGCTCCAAGAACTAAAAACTCTGCCAAAAGTGCATTGACCTGTCTTCCTTTCCTGCAAATGGATGGATCACTTTCAGTTCTGGCCTAGTGACACTCCACTTTGCTATACATCATTGCTCTTAGTATTAGGAGCTGCTGTCTTAAATCAGCAAGAGCTGGATTTCAACCACTTACCTGTGTTAACAGCCTCGGACAGAAGGAGCTGTGCTTCCAGCTGTCTGACTTGTGCAGTCTCACAGGGAGGGCTGTTCCTTAAACGGCTTAAGATAGCTTAAGAAAAATAAACTGAAAAATAATTGTTTTCACCTCTTTTTATAGCTGGGTCAGTTCCCTATTCTGCTTCACAGCCTGATTCCACAACTGATTCTGTTGGCACAACCAGAAGGGGAAGGAGGACAGAAAGAGATTACATCGACACTGCTGCCAAAGACAACATGTTGTCAGGCCACAGCCTCAGTCCCTCCTGTGTGGGCAACAGGTCTCCTCCATTCTCCCTAGCTCTGAACACCATCAGCAAACAGCAAAAGAGAATCTGATGCTTCCTCTCCCAAAGCCAGTAAGTGCCTGTAATAATAATGATTTGATAAACACCCCAAAGCATTTAATCTGCTTTTTCAGTGAGCTGCAGGCCAGGGAACGCCAGAGAGACATGAAACAGCAAACACAGAATATATTGTAATTAACTTTAAACCCTGTGGAACCCACACTGCTGTGTGTGGCAGGCTCACTTTGGAACAAAGTTGGGTTTAGTGCAAGTTCTAATCTTGGTATCAAGTCAAGGCTTGTCCAGAGAAAGTGTATGTGCCTTTATTAGCATGCAAATCACATACTCTCTTTATTGCACTGTCTCTGCATCCCTCCCTCCAGAGCAGTTTAATAGATGCAGGCAAGAACTAATTAAATTCCTTTACCCATACCTCATGCTTGAAGTGCGGAGCTGAAGGCAGGAATGCCAACAGGCACACGCCCATACCCTCTCCATTTCCAGAGAGCGTGGCATGCCTGACCTTCACCTCATTAGGGAAGGAATAAATCCCCCAGCATGAAGATGAGGATGTCAGGCACTGTATGTATAAATCACATAAGGAGTTTCCAAACGGCTTTCATCTTGGGAGTCCTTAAAAGTTCAGAGCTGTGGATCAATCCAGAGTGGATAACTTTCAGCAGTAATTCCACATCTGAAGCTCTTTAATAATATGGCTCCTTTAAAGAACATTCTAAAAGCCCAAAGCAGCTGAAGTGGCAGCACACAGTCAAGTGAATTACTTTAATTGCTATAAAATTACCAGACAGTGTATTTGTAATTTTAATCTCCTAATCCACAAAGTACCTTTTCCCCTTTACTCTTCCTAAAGTAAGTAAAATAGTTTCTGGTTTCCTTGCCAGTTTTCCAGGGACTTTTGGAAACCTCAGTTCTGTGGTTCTGAGGTTTTTCTTTTCTCTATTTAAAAGATTTTCCTTGATATTAATGCAAAGTATTTCAAGCAGGAGCAGGATCTATCCCAGCAAAGCAGCCAGTCCAAGCCTAAGGAGATTTCTTTGCTTCCCTGGATGACTGTACAGAGGTTATGCACAGTACAAACCTAGAGGTTATTGCGGATCTCCAGCTGAAAACCAGCACCCAAAGGACAAACCCAGCAGTGCTCTGTTTCCAGTCACCTTATTTGAAGTGTTATGGCTGGAAAACCGCACTCGAGATCTTACACTGAAGATTCCCAAACAGCTTCCCCGTGTGTATAAACAAGGGTTTCTGACCTCACAGCCATTCTGCACCCCAGCTCATCCTGGGATGAGCTGAAACGCTCCAGTTTAGCAGGGCAGCCTGCAGAGAGGCTGCTGTAGCATCCTGTTGCATCCCTCTGAGCTCGGAGCCTTAGAGAATCTCTGAGGCTTCCTGTGTGTGAGAGCTGGTGATGGCTTTTCCATTCATCAGCCCTTGAGCTGAGTTTAGAGACTGTTGTGTTTCTGAATTGTGTAAATCCTGACAAACCCATCAGGCTTTGTGCTTGCTGTTTAATCTCATGCAAGATGAACTGGAGAGGCTGTGCAGAACATATGGGGTTTCACTGTGATTTATCTAACCTACAAAATCAAGCAGGGCTTAGCTGTTCAATCCACTTTTGACAGACTTACAGATGTGCCTACACCTGATGCTTGAGCATCTCACAGCTTTTATTCTCATCATAACCCATGACTGCTGCTACTCTTCATTTTGAGTTGATGAAGAGAGCAAAGAGCAAGTTAAGTGATGTGTGTGAGGTCAGGCAGGAAACTAGTAGAGAAGGGATTTGAGCCTCAGCCATAGCCTAGGTTCTTGGCTGCAGCACCATCTTCCTCTGTGATGTTAGAAACAGGCTCGTAGCTCTTCTATTTTGGAAAAAGCAGCTATTTTCCTATTTGGGGGGAATTATTCTATCTGTTCCTATCAATTAAGCTACTGTAGGAATAATCCACATGGAAAAACTCAGATGCTTTCCCAAATAGGAAGTAATTTAGATTTCAGATTAATGACTGTGACAATGGAAATATGTAAAGTCTTTTCCTGATACAGAGCTCAAACCATGGCTAATGCTTATCTATGGAGACAGAGGTGCGAATATTCACTTGTGCTGCATGCAAGGGACAAATACTAATGAAAGGCATAAATACCCCCATTACCACAGTGACCCCAGAATATGCAGTTAGAGCTGGCACTGGAGAATGGCTTAACGGTGGGCAATGTTCTTCTGTATCCCCTATAAACTGATTCTCAAAACCAGGTTTGTATGCAACTTAGAGCAGCAGAAACCCAAAGCGAGTCCCTAGTGCCAGGAAAGATTGTGCTGCTGTGTTTTCCTCTTGTTAAAGAATCCTTTTTTCAGGAATAACCCATGCTGAAAGGAACTCTGCCCTGCAGTAGTTCTGAGTGACAGCAAATCTGGTGCTGGTTGTGTCATGGCTAAGCCAGCTACATCTGCAGGAATCACATCTGCAGACTTCAGAAGCCCCCAGTTTTGTACCTTGAGCTGTAGGAAAGGATCCAAACTTTCTGCAACCTTTTGCTTCCATAGGAGAGCAAGGTCTTACCTGGATGAGGCTAATTCCTGCAGAGATATGGTATGGCTCATGTCCCACTTGGAGGTGAAAGCCCACAGGCAAGTGTGGAGAACCAACGGATCATGTAGCTGCAGTAAGATGTAGCTCAGTAGTTACCTTGTAGGAGCTACACAGTGCTCATCATCACAGGGCTCAGTCTTTCAGCTCAAAAGCTTGGACAGCTGCTAGCATCCCCCCTCATTTAAGAGAAGACATCACAGAGCACATTGTCACCCCTATCTTCTCTGTCTCTGGCACTGCAATTGCCATCTCTCATGCCTAAAGCAGGAGTCTTGGGAGCCTGATGTGCCAGACAGAAGCAGGGGGGTCTGAATGCTGTGATTATCTTGTCAAAGGAAACGATTTTGTGCATTTCCAAGGGTTAAAGAGCTGAGAACTCTCACTCTTGCAGGTCTCCCAATCCTGCAGGCGCTCTGCCCCTGATCCCGCTCAGGGAAATGAATCCTACTCCTGGAAATCAGAGCGAGAGTGAGAAGCAGGGAGGATCAGGGCATGGAGTCATTCTCTCTGAGACCTATAAATCCTCAGTTCTGGCAGTGAAAGGAGTTTTGCAAAGCAAAAGTAAGGGTTTGGTGGACAGCTGGGATGCAGGGAGCCAGCACCAGGAGTGAGCCCAAGTTTGGGGTAATGATAATACTCTGCTGCTGTCAGCTGCAGCTTACAAAGGAGCTACTTCAATTTCCACTGCTGTCACAGGCCTGGGGACGGGATGGGATGATGCCAGCCTCCCTGGGAACAGCAGGACTGCAGCCCAGGGCTTTCTTTGCAGGCCCTCAAGTAGAAGAAAATCTCTCTTCTGTGCAAGCCTGGAGCTGTGCATGGCCAAGGGCATGTACCTGAGCACTTGAGATTCCAGCCAGCAGAAGGGGAACTGTGTGTATGCAATGCCAGAGAGCTTGTGGGGAGGGAAGTGTGAGGAGAGAAGGCTTGTTCAGGTCAGGTGAGGTTCTCTGTCAGTGCCTTTCCCTGTGTCCCATGGTTCTGCTGGGTTTCTCTCACACCAATGGCTTTAAGTGACTGAAAACTGTGCTCTGGATTTTGGAGCAGAGGGGCTGCAAGTGTTTTGCATGGCGTGAAGGCCCTTCGCATTCCCCATGTGTTACGCTCACTGATAAGGTTACGGGGATAAAGAAAACGTTACCAAATGCATTTTACCAGATGAGTGCAATTTGCACTCAGCTGTTAGGCTGTGCTGGGTGTTGTTGCCTTAGGAGATGCAGAATGGGAAATCCTAGCCCGAATTCATGAGAGGGGCAAGATGAAAGTGAGGAGCTAATGACTGCAGAGGGGAGCACCACAGATTTCTCTTGCACTTGGTCAAGCTCCAAAATAATCAGATTAAGCCATAACTGTATAAATGGGGCTTGAGTGTGTTTGCTCTGCTGACTTGGTCATGCATTCAGGACGTTCAGAGTGGGGTAGCTGCAGCCCAAGAGGTATTAGTCACGCTGAGAGAACTTCAGTGAATATAAGAGGGCTTCATCTGGGCAGTTACCAAGGCAACTCTTGCTAATATTTCATTACAATGCAAGCCCCACGAATTAGGACTGGGAATCTCCAAAAGAAGAGCTTATTGTCAATATTGTGCTTGGATTGGGTGTATCCCAGAGAAAAAGAAAGGGAAAAAAGCATTTGCCATTGGCAGAGCCCACAATGTGGCTGGAGCTAAACGTTGTCATCCAGTGCTGCCTTGTGCTAAGTGGGGAAGTTTTGGGTAGTAACTAATCTATTTCTAGCCAGAAACAAGTGGAAAATACAGATATGAACATATCCGTGTTGAGATGATGCCAAGACACCTGCAAGCAATGCTGGACCGGTGGCTGCAGCACAGCCTGTCCCAGTACGAGCTGGTGCCCTCACACAGGGGGGTCTTCACCCCAAAGTGCTGTGGCTGCCATCAGTGTGCTTGCTGGAATTGGGTCCCCACTGCCAGTATGTGGGAACACAGCACACAGAAGCTGTTTGACCTTCCCCAGCCATGGGGCCAAGGTACTGCACACCAGCTCTTTGCATTACAGCTGCTCTGGTAAAGGATGGGGACTATTGGGCAGAATTAGTGATACCACATTTATGTCTTCTAATGTGCTTAGAATGTGCTCAAATAATGCAAACAGGAGGGGTTTAATGTTGAGGGAGCAGACCTAAGATACCAGCTCCTTCTGTTTGTCCACAAGGATTGTTATTATTCCAGAACAGTTATCCTCTTTCTCACTTTTTGTTGCCCTTGCCCTATCTGAAGCAAGAAAAAACCACAAAACCTGTGCATTGAGACTGGTTTTTGCCTTAACAGCTACACAGAAGGTTCCAGTAATGGTCTTAGTCTGTAATAATAATGACAAATAGCCCAGGTAAAGCCTGGTGGATGCCTGGTCTTTGCTTCCCACCTTGAAGCCCCATGGCTGCTTGGTGACCCCAGCACAACCTGCCTGTGTGGTAGAGACTTCTAGCAGAGGCCCCACATACTCATTATGCCAGCAGTGGCTGGTATAATGCTTCAGCATCATGGCTGTAGGGAATGAGGTTATTCCCCATGTTCAAAAAGTGCATTTGAAAGAGAGGAAACCCTTCATTTCTAACATTGTTTTTTTCCAGACCTTTTAGCCTCTTTCCCAGCTGCCATTCTTTGCAAGACCCAGTTCTCATTTCATCAGGAAAAACGTCTGCACAAGTAGAAAATCTGAGGAGCAAAAGTAACTGGAGCATGTTCTCCTGGACCCACTGTTTCCAGAGTGATTTGTGACTTTAGCACCAGCTCTCAAGAATGGCAAGAAGAAAAGAAACCTCTTGAATGGAAACGCAGTGGATGATTTAAACCAAGCAATCCTTATTGATGAGAATCATTCTTTCTTCTCTTTCAAAGAAATGTGTCTATTTCCTAGAACCATAGAATGGTTTGGGTTGGAATGTGTGTCTCTAGCTTGCCCCCATTGCTCTTTCACCCTTGAGTGGGTACATTAACTCCCATCATTGCACTGATTACCATCCCGAGCACAGTCACTCATCCCCCTGCTTCCTCTGTGGCTTCAACTTGACACCCCAGTCTTCATCCTCCTGCAGTGCTGAGCAGCCACCACGTCTCAGCCGAGAAGTAGCTGCCCTTTTCCGGTGGGTGAACTGATCTCTGTTGACATGTCAGCTCAATCTGCAGGGCCCTTCTGGCTGCGGGCAGAGCTGCGCGGCATAAAGTTAAAGTGTGATTTAGTTACTAACATAAAAGCAGCTGTGTTCCTGTTTGATTTGTGCAAAGAAAAACACATAGTTCATGATGACTAAGCCTGAAGAATGCAAAGGAGACAGCACATATGTATGTTTTCAGTGTGCCCCAGAAGAATATGGAGTTTAGGCTTTAAAGGAAAGTATTTGGGTCCTTGCCAGGTAGACAGACAGTATGAATGAAACACCTGTTCTGGCTTTGGGAGGGTTTTGGAACCCTTTGATTCAGGAAAGGTACAGACTGACCTTAAAGTGAATTGAATTCTCTGGTGTAGAGTAACATGTCCCGCTGTGTTACGAAACTACTTGATCTCTCTGTGAGAATGTCCACAGCAGACAAAACACAGATGAGTGCTGCCTTTGGGTTAGAACTAAATGATGCTGGCCAGGCACAACAAATGGACCAGCTGGGTATCAAACCAGCCTTTTCACATTTGAATTCAATGTCAAAGGAGAAACACTGTGAAAGAAACAAATGGTAATTTAACGGAGGGGGAATAACAGTTAATTCTGGAGGTGTCCTAATTCAGCTCTTGGTAGTGCTCATTTGGCACTTGCCAGATTTAAGGGTTTGCATTTGCACATCACTTAATTCAATTCTGAAAAAATACAAAGGATGCTCTTAGAGTTACTTGCTGTTGCATCACCTTATCAATCTGGTCTGATTTGTCCAGGTTTAACTATTTCTGTTAACATTGCAAAACCAGCATCAGGAATATTTCCATGAGAGCAGAGCTGTGCTGGCTATAACACTGTGGGGTAGAAGTTTACGGCCTGTAGTAGATAGCAGATGAGTTAGTGTGGTGTGTCCGAGCATCCCTTTTGGCCTTTGGCTTTCTGCATTCATAAGAACCAGCCTGAGAAAGTGAGGCAGATCCTGGTCAAATTCCTCATGGCTCCACCAAAACTCCTCAGTCATTTCTCACTGTAGATTCAAGCTGGGCCCCAGCTCCCCCTCTGCAGAAGGGTTTAAAAAGCTGGAATTGAGCTGTCAGTTTGAAGAACAAACAGGGCAAATGTACTTTGGGTGTCTGCTTGTGGGCTGTTTGCAGAACTGTCTGTATGTGCCTGTGTGAACAGGAGGGGAGCCCCTTTCCGTGCCTCTGTCAACTCGGCAAACTCAGTGAAGCCTCACTTGAAACCTTACTTTTGTTTTAGTCTTCTCAGGTACAGCCCATGAAGCTCGGGAAATTATAAGGCTGGAGATGTGCTTGAAGGATATTGATTGCCCTTCTGGCTTGTGTTGGTTCAATTCCAGCCCACGGGGAATTAGTTCTTAGCTTCTAGTAGCTGTTCTTGATGCAATTGTGTCAAGACACGACAAGCTTATGAAAATGGGGAGCTTGGTATAATGTTCTTAGGTCAGCAGAGAGCAAAGCTCAGGAACTGTGCTTGTTCCTCCTTCTTGCAGCAGGGTAGTAGAAAAGTAATTAAATCTTCCATAAAATAACACGTTCCTGACCCTACACAAGGTACAAGAACCATATGCTCACTTATTTCTCTTGGCTCAAGCTCTGCATTTGCTGATGGCTCTGGCTGTGATGGTACCTTGCTTGGGGATACTGTGGTTCTTTTTCCATTGATCAGATGTTGGATTTCCCAGAGTGAGGAGTGCTTCTTTCATTTCTCCATGTAATAGACAATACAAAACCAGGGAATGTATTCCCAGCAAGCAGAACGCGTCTGCATTGCCATGGAATTACGCAACGGGTCCTGATTCTGTCTGTGGGACACTTCCCTGCACTTCTGTGGTAGGTTAGAAGGGTCTGTGGGGATTGGAAAGCTCTTGGTTGTAACATGCTGAGTCTTTGTTCAGATTTAAGAACGGGGTTCCCTCATCGAGGTGAGCGGTTGGGAGCCCAAACATTGCATTTGTTCTCAGAGCTCTTTTAAGCTCTTCCTGTCCCTGACACTCCCCAGACCCTGCTGACATTTTAGAGCTTGCTCAAAGAAAGAGCTCGTGAAGGCAGTTTCTGGAAAGCTCCTCATGGTCCTGCAGTTTTTAGGGAGCAAAAGTAAAAACATCAGTGGAACTCAGATGCCTTTAACAGTTGCAGATGGGTAGCAGCATGGTTGATGTCATGTTGCTGCACATAGGGGCAGGGAAGATATGAGTAGGATCTCTACAGACCATTCTTTTTGCATTCACTGGTGGTAAGTTGGTTTTAAATGGTAAAGTCTCTTCTGCTTCAGCATCTCATATCTGAGAGTGTCACTGTGACCAATAGCTTTGTGAAGCTGAGCCAAGCACCATTGCTAGGCTCAAGAACCCAGTAAAACTCAGAGGAATCAGAGCAAATGATAACAAGAATGGTAAATATCCAGAGCTGCTAAAGTTAATGCTTAGCAGAGCTTAAATGGAAGAAAGGCTTCCATATTCCAGTGAAGTTCTAGCTGCTTTAGGTCAGGGAACATCTTTGGGGGAGCAAACTATTCCTTGCCAGCCCACGGGGGTTTTCACCTGCCATGTTTGCCAATGGTGACCCTCACATGGGACTTGTGTCTGGTCCAGCTTAGCAAACCTGTCTTCTTTTCCTGGGTGTGGCTGACCAGAGATGGCATCCGGAAGGCGTTGAAGCTGGTAGCCTCTAGATGGTATGGTTAGCTATGTTATAAACTCTGCTGAGAAAAACCCCAACCAACTCATTAGAACATTCTGTCTTTTAGCCAATTTCAGATTCCTTCTGTATAAGTCACCTAAAGATATTTCCAGCCTTCCATGTTTGCAAAGTAGCTCTTCTTTACCAGGGGCTGCACAAACACTGCTTTTTCCTGAGCCTGTACCACAAACCCCATGTGTTGAGTGTGAGTTCACTTGCCTTAATTACGTTTTGGAGGGTGATTAATTACATGCCACAACATTAACTCTAGAGGAATATTAGACTGACCCAAGTGTTTTGCCTTGTAACTCTCTTGCAGAGGTGGGAGAAGGTTATTTTCTTCATCTTTGCCCTGCCTTCCTTGTTTGTACATATTCACAAGTGTAAGTAGCTCATTAAATATAGCATTTGGGAAAGTTGCAGGAAGTTTTAATTCCTGTCCTGTGGAGTATTGGTCTCCATACATAAACATGTTAGTTAACCATTACTCCAGAGCACAAGTATTTTCACTGGTGGCTCTTCCACTTTCCCCAGAGGCAGCTACCCATTTTGAAGCAGTTTAAAGGGCAAAGATGCCTGTTCTCTTTATAGGAGTTTGGCTTAAAAGGGTCTCTTTTAAAGGATACATTCATCTGCTGAGTGAGAAGATCTTGCATTAAGGGGGGAAACCAGCAGAAAGAGACACAGGCAGGAAGGAGTTAAAAGATGTCTGAAAGCCCTTTAGGAAGTGTTTCTAAGTGAATAGGCTTGTCGGCTGTGCTTCAGTGCTTCCTGGCCATGTGGAACCAGGTACCTCTCACCACCCCTGCCCTCGCCAGGCCTGATGTCATGCTGATGTGATCTCCCACGGCACAGTGCCAGGAGGGAACTGGATGCTCCTTGGTCCGTGATGGTGCGTGGGTCCTTCACTTCCCCGTGTTGGGACTGACCAGCTTTCCCAAGCAGCACATGACTGTGGGCTGTGAGTGTCCGGCTGACCGAGGCGCCACTCTACTGTACGGTAACCTTCCACTATATCACTATGCATTAGGCCATGCACAGTGCTTTAGATACAGTAAAAGGGATCTTCCAAAGACCCTTGGCAGTGCTGAAATGATTGTTACTGCATGGCCTGCCAGGACCACACTCATGGAGCTTTGCATTTAATGATACACATCACTATGCTTTCTTTTAAAGAGCTTTTCATATTTATGGCAGTAACTTTCCCAAGAGGGATGGTTCCTGCTCACTGTCCACAAAAGAGAAACAAAGAGGGTGATGTGATGAAACGAGCAAATGCCCAGCAGCAGTCTGTGAAGACCTGGACATGCTTAAGAGCTTGCTTTGCTTCCTGTATGGTCCAATTACCATAGCACTGCCACTGTATGGAGTCCAGATCTTTTCTGTGTTGTGTCCTCTGTAGCTTCTTCCTTTAAAGAAACAGTATTGGTCAGTTCAGGCACAACATTTTGTGTCTGCCTGTGTTAGAAAATCAAAGTAGTGTTTTAACGAGTTAATTTATGTACTGTTGTATATAACTGTTTGTAGTATATTCAGTTTCTTATCTGTAAAGCATCTTCCCCCCAGCAGTATATAGAAACATGTGTCCTTGCAGATCTCACCACGCAGGGATGGTCCATGGGTAGCAGAGAGATGGGGAGAAGGTTGGGTTTGTTAATTAGTAATGGAGTTTTTCCTGGAGATAAACCGATCTACCGGTTAATGGAGTTTAACTCCATTAATGGAGCAAGCCGGCCGAGGCAGCGCAGCCCGCAGATACAATGGGCACATTGTTTCCCGGGGGATCCTATCCCCCCTTTTTCCCTGGGAGGGGGATCCCTTCACCCCGTTTGGCCTCTGCTGCCCATGGGAAGGGGGGTTCCCGACACCGAGGGGGGGGGGGGGGGTGGAGGAGGGCCCCGCCTCTGAGCGCACGGGTTCGGAGCGGTGGGGCTGCGGGCGGCCCCTCCCCGTCGGGGGAAGCTGAAGTAGTTGTGCGGCGGCGGGGCGGAGCGCAGTGCCGAGGCGGCGGGACCGGGAGGTCGGGGCCGCTGCCCGCCCCGGTGAAGATGGCGAGAGCGGCGGAGCGGGGCGGTGCGCGGCTGGAGCCGGGGCTGGGGTTGGGGTTGTTGCTGGCGGCCGCCGCCGCCGCAGCCCGGCCGCCCGCCTCCTTTCCCAGCGATGTGAACGGGCACAGCCTCCACCCGCCCTACTTCAACCTGGCCGAGGGCACCCGCATCTCCGCCACCGCCACCTGCGGCGAGGAGGCTGCGGGCGCCGGCAGCCGCCGCGCCGTGGAGGATCTCTACTGCAAGCTGGTCGGGGGGCCGGTGGCGGGGGGGGACCCCAACCAGACCATTCAGGTACGGCCGGCGCGGAGGGGAAGAGCGGACACGCAGCCTGCGGAGCCCCGTTGGGGTGGCACAGCCGCCTCCCGGCCGGGGGGTACAAGGGGATCCGAGCCCTTCTTTGTGCTCTCCCGGCCGTCGCTCCCTTTTCCCACCCCTGTTCGCCGGGGCTGGGGAGGGCAGAGGCTGGTGCAAGGAGCGGGGCCCCACGGTCCCCCGCTGGCGTTTACCCACGCATCCGCGCTCGCCCGGCTACCACAGCCGGACCTTGCTCGGAGGGGTCGGTGGTGGGTGCTCTGAGACGGGGTAAACAGGGCAGGTCCTCGGGGCATCCTCCCTTGCTCGGAGCTGGGCAACGGAGCCTGTCCGGAGTCCCCAGCGAGATCAAGCAGACACACGTGCTCTTCTTCCCCCGGCCTTGCCAGAAGTTGCAAGTGGAACGCGGCTTGCGGAGTGCCTCTGTTAAAGTTACCGGTTCTTACGGTCATAAAATCCTGGGCAAACCATCTCTGAAGTTCCTCTGCAGTCATTCTGATAAATGTGATAATATTTACCTTTACCGGTCGTGGCTCTGCCGTTCCCCGTGTGTTTGGAGGGGCTTTTGGATGAGCAAAGGAGAAAGTGAAGAAGGTGAATTTTACAAGCGAATGTCAGGTCACTTATCTCAGGGATCCCATTTTAAGTGGACCAGGGAGAGCCTGCAGCCAGGAATGCAGATGGTAAAGCTGCAGTGCACTTTAACAGCTACGGCTCTCTTGGGAAGAAGACAGAGCAGTTGTAAATGGGCTTGTAAACCACTGGTTTTAGTTGCACGAACTCCAGACCCAGGGCAGCCCAAACCTGCTCTGGAGCTGCTGCTTTCTAGAGTTTTCTGCATGTGACTCATGAGGTTGGTGGTGCCAGTTCATCTGTTGCAGTGGAGCAGGAGGGCTGTCAGTGCTGTATGTAACAGTAAGGAAGAGCGAGGGAAAACCTGGTTTCTCGGATCGAGCTTTTCTTGGCCCTTTTGTGTAGGGGTGGCTTTGTTACAACATCATCTCTGAAGCATTTTTCTCATTCTGGCCACATTCTCTCAAGTTAGTGCTGTACCAGGAATTTTCTGGCTATTGTGTGGTTATATCATGGAATTTTGCTCCATGCGCAGTAGATGTTGTTGAAGATGCTACTGGGTGGCAGAAAGCTGACATAATTCTCTTCTGAGTTTTGTCCCCTTTTAAAGTGATCTGTTTCACTTTGCTGCACTCTGATGTGACTTGAAGAAGCTTTGAGTAGCAGGAGGCTTACAGGAGCCTTGATGTAGTAATTGTGCCTGCAGCGAGGCAAAGGTAATAAGGAAAGGTGAAGAAGCAACTGCTACTATGTGCATTTGCAAATAGATGTGAGTGATCTGCCAAGCAAAACTGGGAGGATAAGACCTCACAGAAAAGCTGGTAAATGTGGCTATGCATTTATCCCTCCACATCTGTCCAGCTGTGCTCTAGCCACACTGCCAGCTTAGCATGACACTAAGGATGCTGGTGACTAAAGTGAACCCTTCAGGCTGCACTGACTTTGGGGCAGTTGTATCTCATCCTTAAGTGCAGCCCTTTCCTGGCTCCATAGGGTGTGCACATCCTCCTGGATTCCCCCTGCTGCCAAACAGGGCTCCTCAGCCCTGGATTTCTGCAGTGCTCCCCTCTGCAGCTCCGGCACAGGGTCGCTTTGATCTGAGCACCACTTCCCAGGCCAATGGTCTTCAGTCAGCCTGAAGGCTTTAGAAAACTCTTTTGTGGTGGCCACAGGCAGCACCTAAACGGGAGGGGAGGAAACAGGAGGGGTCAGAGTTCCAATTGATTCCCTTTAGGGGTTTTGGCACCACCCGGTGACTAAAGCAAGGCGGGAGGTGGGAGGGAAGTGTTCAATTTGAGCAGCCTGAAGCCACAATAATGAACTCCACATGCACGTCCTCGCTGCCTGCGTGTCCCTTCCCTTCTCCATTCACCTGCTCTGCATGGTGCAGCTGTGGTGTAAAGGGAAGTTTGGTCAGGAATTCTGGGAGAACGCCTCTTGGCACCCTCCGGGACATTTCCATGTGCTGTGGTGGTGAAGGGACATTTGCTTGACCTAAGACCCAGCGTAAACATGAATACAATCATCTAGCCAGTGAGTTCAGTCAGTTCTGTTTGCAGCTGACATTGCAGTAGGCTTTCGGGGAAGGGAATTCATTGACTACAAACCATGATGATAGCCTTAAAATGTCAATAGTCATTGAGCTTCCTGAAGTAATGCGGCCCTAAAGACACTTGAAATGCTTCTGGCACAGTTTGTGGGAAGGCTGTAAACCTTTTCAAGGGGTCCCCTTTGCTTTATTCAGGGCTCTTTGGCAGAAGACAGCGTTTCTAACTGCGGGGGGGGGGGAGGCTTTTCAGCCTGCAAGGATGTGATGTGCAGTGATGCTGAGGTGTGCTGAAAGGGACTCCCCACACAGGTTTGCTTCCCTTGTCCCACAGACAATCCTGCCTTCATGATAACGTCTCAAAGATAAGGCAAAAGAGAGATTGTTGGTTTATTGATCTTATCAAGCTTTACTGAAGATGCTTGTAGGTGTTTGTATTTTGAGACAGAGCCAGCTCTGCAGAGGCATAGCTCATGTTCCCCATCCCATCCCACTGCCTGGGGGCTGTTCCAGAGACCTGCCAGAGCTGGCAGGGATTGTTCACTGTGAGGCAGGGCTGTGGATGATTACTTTAGTTCAGATCTGTAGTATAACAATAAGGCAAGTTAATGGCATTAATTGAAGCAATTCTAGACCTCCGAATTGAAAAACCTGCAGCAGACCTCACTGATTTCAGATCAGTGCTGCTTCTGCTTTCATCTGAAGCCTTTCTTCACCCAAGCCCTGCTGCTGCAGAGCACTTGGATGCATGTGGAACTGCTGTGCTTGCCTGGGTGGTGTTGGTGCTAACTGGAGGTCTCATCCTCTTGCCCTTCATGGTGCTGGGCACAGATGGGATTTCAACCTGAATGTCTCTGGATTAAGTGACATTCGCTGTTGATATCCTGCAAGAGGCAGCCACCACCTGGCTTGTTGCTTGTTCCTCCTGTGCTGTGCGTGGTGGTGGATGCTGGCTCAGCCCAGGCAACCTGTGCTTTGGGTGTCAGTTTGTGCTGTACCTCTCTGTACATGTCTCTTCTGTGTTTACATGTATGATACCACTGGACTTGAAGTGGTTTAACTGCAGCTGAAAACAACAGTTTTAGAACAAGCTGCTGTTGCCTGCAGAAGAGAAACCTGGAGAGTCAGCACTTGCCTATGTGAGCAGTTACTTGATCTGTGAGGACAGCCCCAATAACAGCATACAAGCACACACTTTCTATGTCTGAAATACCCCATTTCCTGCCTTCCTTACCTCATCCCAGCAGCCCAGCCTGCCCCATGCTCCCTGTGGTTTTCCAATAAAGAAGGTGAGGAGAGCTGAGATTGGGTCACGGCAGGGCCAGATAAACTGGGACAAAGCCATCTGCTTTCCCCGAGGGAAGCGGTGCCAGCGGGGTGCCAGGCTGGGCTTTATGCTCAGAGGAAACTTCAAAGTTCCCACTGACTTGAACGGGAACAGGATCAGGTCTCTGGAAGCTGCCCTCCATTCAAACCCCCTCCTTATCTCCCTCTCTTTGCAGTTAGCTCCGATAGTGGCAGGTTTATGTTCTTTAAGCTGCCTTGCAGCTTCTTGCATTGCTGAAGGCCTTTCTTTAGTGTGCTCTGGTGATGTCCGTGCCTCCCCAGCTCTGGCAACCTGCTAAGCCTGCAGCTCTCAATTGCTGTTTAGTTAAAATCCTCTGCTGATGTCAGAACTTCTCCCTTCCCTGTAGAGACCTGACGCACTGTGCCAGAGCCTGAGTTGCTCCATAGTACAAACAGCTGGAAATGGTTCTCATCAGGTTTAGATCTGGCTCTAATGAAACAACTAATGAGCAGATGGAGCAGCGCAGGGGCTAATGGCACTTTTAATAGCAAACTTAATTCAGCTGTTGATGTGCTACCAGCCCAGTAGCAGCTTGGGCTGCACTGGAGAGGGGTAACAGCAGCATTACAAATGGGGAGCAGCTGATCCTAGTTTTTACTCCCCTCTTACTCAACTTGTGAACTCCCATCAGTGTGAACTTTGGGCTCAAAATGGCTTTCACATCTGTGGCAAGAATGTAAAGTATGAAACCACTATGGGTTTTTTTTGTTACTTATCCCCATTCTGTACCCTCACTCACGTCTCCCCCACCTCAGTGCTGTGTGTTGTGCAGCAGCAATTTCCATACAACCTGTCGCACCGGTTCCCGTTGGAGGCTTGAGCTGAAGAGCTGGGTCAGTTTTATCTGCTCTCTTCTCCCTCCTCACCCAGTGCATGTTCAAACGAGCCTTGTCCTGACCTCTCTGTGCAGCAGGAGCTCCCTGCATGGGTGTCAGGGTTACCTGCATGGCTTCAGCTGCCCTTTCCTTTGGCCTTGTGCTTGCACGTCTGCTATTTCATATCTCTGGAGGTGTTAATGAAATGGTGCTCTTGTTCAGGACAGTTGCCTGCAAATAACACAGCACATGGCTGTGGGGAAGAATGCTGCGAAATCTCCGTTTCCTTTGCACTGGGATTCCTCCAGTTTGGGGCATCTGGAAGATCACGTGCTCTGCAGTGATTCAGCCTTTGTAGGGATGCAGATGCAGGAAGCCTGTCTTGAGATAATGTACTTGGTATAATATTAAAGCTGGCTGCAGCTGGGACAGGCAAGGAGGGCTTGCTTGCCTAACTGTGCCTGAAGGGAAAGTTGCCTGTAAGGTTTTCCCTTCTAGGCTGTTTGTAGCAGCAATTCAAGTGGCAGAACAGTGGCTCCACAAAGCAAAGAACTTGCCTGTTTTCAGGGCTCTTGGCAGGTTTCCTTAAGAGTGGGTCAGACCCATTTGTGCAGTAAAGGGGAAAGAAAGAATTGCCCCTCACAGCTTGGGTCTTTGTCTGATCCTGCTCAGGAGGTGCTGTTAAAGTTGAAGAGTTGTTTACTCTGGAAGTGTGTCCATGGAGCTGGCAAACCAGTACCACAAAAGCAAGGCAGGAACATGATTGGCCAGCTGGCAGCAGGGGCCATCCCTTTCTGGCCTGGCACTGCAGCATTGCCAGCAGAAGGAACTTGGCTGCTAGACTATTAAGCTTGAAAATGTAGCTGAAAGGACTGTACTCATGAAATGAATAGGTTGACAAGAAACAGATTGCAGGGAGCTGGGCAGGAGAACTGCCAGTCTGGGTCCATAGGAATGACTGAATGGGCTGGGTCAGGATCTTTGGGTGTCAGCAGGGGTGTGAGTGGCAGCCTCAGTGGAGGAGATGGAGCTGCAACCTGTGCTCTTCATTGTGATGGGGCTTCTCCCTCTCCATACTCTTCTGCCTCTGGCAGCCAGTGCTTTGTGACAGTCCCTTTGCCAACACTCAGTGCATATCTGAAGTACAAAAGGGATGCTAAATGCTGGTTTTGTTCTTTCCAACAGGGCCAATACTGTGACATCTGCTCCTCTGCAAACAGCAACAAGGCTCACCCCATCACGAATGCCATCGATGGGACAGAGCGCTGGTGGCAGAGCCCCCCTCTCTCCCGGGGGCTGGAGTTCAACCAGGTCAATGTCACATTGGACCTGGGACAGGTAAGCCAAGTCCTTCTTGGTTATGCTGTAAACCAGGCTGGCAAGGACCTGCCCCTCTGCTTCTGAAATCCTTCAGGGGTCCTTGCAGGAAGGTGAGATTAAAACCTGCTTGTTTAATGACAGGGAAGGAGGATCTGGTTAAAATACAGAAGGAAAACCTTCTTATCTGTGTGTAGTATGAAGTGCAGTCTGCTATTTGCTGTTACTGTTCAGGTTGTCTCTAAATACTGAGTCACTCATAGAAACCTTTGCAGGTGCCATTGCCCTAAAGAGGGTATCTACCTCCTGAAGGGGCATGGTTAGCAAAGCTTCACCCCAGAACAGGCAAACACAGCCCTGAGGAGTTTAAGGTTGTGCTGTAAAACTTTAACTGGTGCATTTAAAACTCTTTACAAACAGCAAGTCGATCCCCAAAGCTCTTCCTATAAAAGACAAAGGAAGACAATGGATGCTTGGTCTCTAATGCTGGCAAGTCAAAAGGAATTAACATTGTAATAGCACTGTTGCCAGCCCCCCTGCCTCTATTCATTCCTGTCCCTCTGGAAATGGGTTAATTCTCTCTGATTTTTCTGGGCTTAGAAAAGGCTCATTTGTCTCTGCAGTTTGTAAGGTGTCTGACTCCACATTTACAGCCATGGATACCTGGCATGTATTGGTGGTGATACCCTGTCAGATGCCTCAAACACACACTTTAATCCCCAGGATTGTCTCTGATCCACTCCCTGCCCTGCTGCAGCACTTGCTTGGAGCCCCTCAAACACTCTCCACAGCTTCCCTCCCATGAGTGCCAACTCTGAAGCTGTGCTGTACACAGCACCAGCAAAGCAGCTCTTAACGCCCAGGGCACATCATGCGTCGCATAATAGCTGTGTGGGCAAAGCCTCCCCGGAGCACACACACTGTGCTGATCCCGTTAGCCAGCGTAGGTGGCATCTGCTGTGTCTCTTGGAGAATTCCCATATGGCAGGGGTGTGCTGAGTTGCTTGGACTCCCTCCTCCCACCAAGGGCCAGCCTGGAATGTGGCTCTCTGATCGCTCACTGCTTCTCTGGAAGGGGAATTTCAATGACCAGCTTCCCTTGAGAGCTGCTTCTCCTCTTTGTCCTTCTCTGTGGCAACTTCTGGCTTTAGGCCAGAGCTAACAGCACTTGAAAGCTGTTCCATTTGGCTCACCTGGGGATATGCAGGCTTCATAACTGCAGTGCTGGGGGCCAGAGCCTGGAATGGTTTGGGGGGCTGCAGTACTGTTAAAACCGAGCTGGTGTAAGTTTGCCATCTCTCTCCTCTCCCAAGCCTCTGCATTTGCTCTGAATACCCTTTGGGATAGGGTTGGCACCAGTTGTTTCACCTGGTGGGGAGGTTCTCTGTGCTCCCAGAGCTTCTATTTCCCCACTACCTTTGCTAAGTAAGCAGTTGCCCAACTGGTCTCAACAGGAGCACAAACCTAAAGCTTCAGCCCATTTTAAGTGGCTTCCTCTTAATACATGCCCTTATTGTGTGTAATTGCTATAATAACCCACTAATGCTCCCAGTGAGAGGCAGTTCTTCGCTTTTCCCTCCTTTGTGTTGGTAGGTTGGGCAATAGAAACATTACAGCATCACTAATTTCCTCCTTTTGAAGGTTTGAGGCTGGTGGAAAGGATGGAAGATGAAAAGAGGAACTTGTGGGACCCAGCAGGGTCTGCAGGGCAAGTGCAGGATGAGGCCAGGATAGCTGGCAGCCAGGCTTTGCACATTCCTTGGATACCTGTGAAACAGGTAACACCCTCAAAGGCTTGTCTGAGAGCAAGGCTTTTCTTGGCAGGCAAACAAGGCCTCTCCTTGCTCTCTATGACCCTCTAGGGAGCTCTTGGACCAATTCAGATTTAATTGAAGGGACTGAAAGCTTTTGTCCCTTTGGGGGGTCATGAGTGCCTGGAGCTGATGCATAGTGCTTCAGCAGGGGCTGGCACAAGGGGTTATGGTGTCAGCCCCCTCCTTCCCTGCTGCCTTGGTCCCTTTAGAGCCGTAAGTACTTCATTACCAGTTGGAATCGGGTTTCTCCAGCATTTGGCAAGTCTGTGGCAACTGGGAGAGTGGCACTTAATTAAGCAGCCTGTTGGTCTTTGCTTTTCCTGGCTGGGAGCTTGCTCTCCTCGCAGGGATGTTAAAATCCTATGGGAAGACGGGAGGGAGGCATGTTCACAGCCAGCAAAGAAGCTAAAGAAGGGCTCAGGCTGGCCACCCAGCTGGTGTGTGTGTATTAACCACTCACATCACGTCATCTCAGTGCTAGCAGTGGCCTAATCTTAACAGCTTCATCAGCAAGAGGGATCAGAGCTCCCACCACGGCATGGGAAGAGATTGTGGCTGATTATCTGCTGGAGCACTTGGGTCTGAATTGCTCCCGCTGGTGCTGTGTCTGTTCCTGCCTCCTTGGGGTGGAATAGTTTTCCTTTCTGGAATCGGTGGGGGAAACAGCTGGAAGAGAAGGAAAAGTCACTTGAGGTTTCCCATGTCAGACCCAGGTCTGAGCACCAGAAATATGGCAAATGGCTCCAAGGAGGAAAGTTAAATGGATTTTTCTCACTTTTGACCTTGTGCTTAAAGCTTTAGTGTATTTAGGATGAGTGGCTGGGCCTCTGCATGGATGTGCTGCAAATTCAACATCACAGCATCATGATGAAGCACGGTTCAGGTTTTGGAGGGTGGAAGTGGGAAAGTGCCTCTGCTGCAAAGGGGCTTTGCAGGGAGCAGAGGAAAACATGGTTCACTGCCACTATGGGAATTGTCCCCAGTGATCCTGCTGTGATGAAGGGCCCCAGTGGGTGGAGGGGAGGAAAGGGTGTGATGGAAGAGTCTTTTCTTCTTCTTTTTTCTCTTCAAGAAGGTCATTTGAGTCAGAGCTGACAAAAATCAGGAGGCTGAAGGAAACATGAATGACTGGAATCCTGCCAGGGCCTGACATCCTTCTTGCATGAAGGTGAACCCAGGCCAGTGCTTCCCAGAGATGTTTATGGATAGTTTGTGCATTATGGTAAACTCTGTGAAGAGGAATGCTTGCAGTCATGCAAGAGCAGGAGCTTCATGCCAGTGCTTGCTCGAGGTTAATGACTGCAGTGTGAAGGTGGCTGGCTAGCAGCTCCTATCTCCCCCCATCCCTGAGCCTGCTGGCCCCTGTGACACTGGAGAACGGCAGGAATTCAGACTGAAGCTTTGCAGGGAGTTTTGATTTACATCCCAAAGGTATTTAACTTGTCAGTGCTGTGCAGAGGGCACGCAGCCTCCCCTGCACACCAGCAATTGACACCTTCATCCATTCACCTCTGCCACGGAGGAGAGAAGAGAAACCTCCTCCTTTGGAGAGCTCCAGGCTGTTGCTGCTTTAAATGCAGCTCCCTTTTGGATTGAAAAGAAGGGAAAGGACCAGGATTGTGAGGCCAGTCTGAAGGTGTGTTCCATAGTCACTGCAAGATGTGTCTACGAAAAGGAGTAGATCAGTAACTTCCTGGCTGCCTTGAGAAGTAGCTTTTGAGTTTTCCAACCATTACAATGGGATCTGCCAAAGTTACCACTTCTCCTGCTTCCATTGAACTCATTAACTTCTGCTTGCCAGGCTCTTCTGGCTCCAAAGTCAAGGTCTTCATTAGCACAATACACACTGGATGCTTCAGCCCTTGGCCAGCAGGCTGCTATTCTTTCAGTGTGAAATGTCTCTCAGAGGGAGGTGGGTGTTTTTCCTGTGGTGCATTTCCAGAGCATAAACCTACTTCCTTTCCTTCTTGCACTGCAAATGTGACCCCTTGGGTTTGGCTTTGCACAGCCCTTGGATGTGGGGGCACTTACAGGTTCTGTGAACGTGGCTGAATGCCTGACTTGCATGGACAAGTCAATCCGCTTTGTGCGAACTGATTTCTTGTTGGGGATGTTAAATTCCTCCTCATTCTTGGTAGATGTGGGCTGGGTTCTGTAGGTGAAAAGCTACCTGGCCTAATGCTAAAGGAGCACCACTGAACCACAGCATAACACCTTGTGTGTCAGGGTGCTCTGAAATCATCTTTCACCTCAATTTCAAGCCTCCCACTTATTTCCATGTAATTGAAATAGTACTGGAAGCTGCTGGTGGAGATCTGCAGGAGCTGTCTTTGGAAGGCAGCTGGAAGGAAGGAAAACCTCACAAAGCAATGGGCTGAGGTTTACCCCCCTGCCCCCCAGCAAAAGCCTTCAGCACACAGATAAATCTGATGTTTATTCCCTGGCTTAACTGATCAGAAAACCCTTCTTGATGAGTAAACCCATGAAATCCCAAGGGCAAGCTGATGGTGGTTATTGAATGGAGCTGCTGTCCTGGAGGCTGCTTTCCCTACACTTGGTGTGGGATAGGGGCAATGGATCCAAGAAGAGTTTTTCAGCTGAAATCTAGATAGATTTACCTCTTTCACCTTCTTCCTTTTGCCCCTTTGTTTCAGTTGCTCATTGCCTCTGAGTGATGTATCTGCTGCCTACATGTCCCTCTGAGGCATCCTTGTTGGTTCTTGTTGTACCCAGGGGGAAACTTGAAACGGATCTCTTCCTTTCCTTCCCCTTGGTAGTAGGGATGTCTTCCATGGTGTTTCCCCCAGCATACATCACTGGTAAATGCCCAGCTTCCGTTTCTCCCAGGGCCACAGGCTGGCTGATCTGCCTGGTATGTGTTTCATGGAGCACTGCAGGAATGAGTGGAGGTTTAAGACCTTTTGTAGGTAGTTCTGACTGTTCTTGATTTCTCTTGCTGGAAGGACTACTTGGTCTCCCCTGTGCTGGGGCACCAGTGTGGGAAAGGGGTAGGAGGGCTCAGTGACATTTATTGTGAGCTTCTGCACCTTCAGTAAAGGGCTGGGACATAAAATCCCTAACAAAGACATTCTTTCTCCAAGTTGTTCTCTGGCTCTTGGAGCAAAAGCAGCATTAGGAATAAAGCATCTTAAGCAGGCTGAGCAGAACTCCTTGGTTTCCCCATCTGAGCCTTCAGCCGACTGTGTGGAGTCCTCTGCAATGCCATAAAATGCCCTCCAAATGCAGATCCAGATCTCTCTTTGTCCATCTGCAGGCTTCAGGATCATGTTTGCTCCATATGAAGTGCCCCTTGAGCTCTGGACAGTGCTGCTGTGTTTTAACATGGCCAGCAAGTGGAAGGAGATGCATGTTTGTAATGCTTCCATGGGAAAGGCAGGAAAGGTGCCCTGGGAGAGAGTGCACTGGGAGCTGGTGCTGAGCCTGGTGTATGGATCTTCTCTGCTCTCCCAATATGTGTTCCCCTTTATTGTTTGAAGTATCTTAGCTTGTGAAAGCTCTTCTGTTTCCTTCCAAGTTTCATCTCTGAAGAAAAGCAGCTTTTTCCTTCCATCTTTTTTGTGCTGATAATGGAGATTTTCACCTATGCTTGCCCCTTCTCGACCTTTCCATGCTTTCTGTCAGCTCCCACCGGATTCCAGCTCCAAGGGCTGCGCAGGAGCCACTCAGGTGAGCGGAAAGGGAGTGCCTGGCTGTTAATCAATGGGGATCTGTCTGCTCTGGCAGCAAGAGCAGAGCAAGTCAGATGCCAGGTTCACTTCTGGATCCAAAGCAGGCAAGGCTGAGACTTCTTTCTGCTTTGTTACTACTGCTCTTGGTTGTTGCAAGGGGTAAGATGTGTGGAACATCCCTTAAGGTAAATCATGGGTGACACACGCGTTTTAATTGTGTTATGTTTACTGAAGTCCTGAACCAGTGCTGCTTAAAATCAGTTTTGCAGGGCTGCAGTGATGGTGCTTCACTTGTACCATGTCCTCCCCAAAGACCTGCCATGGCTCACGTCTGCCAGGCTGCGAGCACAGTGGAAGCAGGAGGCTCTGCACACATCGCTCAGCACCGTGGCCCCGAGGAGGGCGTTTCTGTCCATCCTTTGCATTGTACAAATGACCCTTGTGCTTCAACAGCTTCATCTCCCCAGAGGCTGTGCTTGCTCTGCCCAGACCTGAACCAGCTCTGGAGAATTCAGGCGTTTAAAATAAGCCTCAGCCTCCCTCCCAGACAGCTCCAGGTAATGACTGATGAAAGGATAATTGCCCTGTTCCCAAGAAGTGCGTGCGAGATTCCCACTGTCATTTCTCCCCACTTGCTGTTGCCTGTGTTGCGATGAGGAACAAGGAGGCTGATGGTGGTGGTGAGCTCCCCCTTCCCTCCAGGCTGCCCCTTCCTGCTCAGCTCCCTGGGATTCTTCAAGGATTAGGAGAAAGCCTCAGGGAGAGCAGGAGCTGGGGAGAGGTCAGGTGAGCTGCAAGCTGGCATATGGGAGGCTTTAGTGTGTAAGGAATAGCTGGAAGGCAAACTGTGCAGTTTCTTGCTGTTCTGCTGGGAAGTGGCTGCTTGGCTGGTAAACAAGAGCATGAATGTGTGCACATAAAAGTGCTCCAGGGTCAGCTTTGTCCAGCCTGTTTGTGGTTGGACCAGGCAAGCTAAAACAGACCCCATCTGTCTGGGTCAGAGTGTTGTGTTTTCCTGCTCCAGGTGATGTTACAGGGAGCGTTGTGTGGAGGTCAATGAACCCAGTGGAACAGGAGGGATTCACAGCTCTGATGTGGAATGTGATGGCAGCTGAGGGAGTGGGTTATCTTCTGTGTTTGGCTTGCCCTGTCTCCAGAATGGGAATACTGCATCTGTCTCCATCGTTTTGTGTGCACAGCCTGTGTGCTGGAGCCTGCAGTACAAAATCATTTGTGGAAGAGAATGATTTCTTGAGTCAAGCCCCCAGAGAGCTCTTGGCCATGTGCAGCCCTTCTCCTCCATCCATCATCTTCCTCAGCAAGTGCCAGCACCCATCACCACCACAGGGTGAGCTCATGCCCTCAACACACACCCAAGTGTGCGCTGCTGGTTAGGAGCCTGAACGTCCTGCTCTTGGTGTGACCCAGGCATGCTGGGAGACACCCTCATCCTGTGGCATTGCACAGCACCTTCAGTTCTTGACACTTGTCCTGAGCATGGAGGAGCCCCTCAAGTGGGCTCTTCCTGCTTCCTGAGGCAGGTTTCCAGGAGCCGTTCCTGCCCTCCGGAGCCCTGGCTCAGCTATGTCCTGGCTCTGATCCACCCGGCTGGCAGGGAGGATGCTACATACACTTCTGAACATCTGCCTAGTCAGCTTAGAGAAGCCTCTTTCAAGCCTGTTCTAGCCCCCTGCACCTTTCTTTTGATGCTTTACCAAGCCTGGCTCTGCCCTGCTTTCATCTCTGCCTTATCCTTTTATTAGAGTCATAAATGTGGGCCTCCAGGCTGTGCCCAGCCTTGATCCTCAGCAGTTTCCTGTTTTCTGGATGCAGTGCTCTTCACATTCCAGACCTCCCCTCCTATGTGTGATGCCAGGCAGTGCAATAAATAGTACATTGCATCCCGTTTGATAGAAACTAAAAAGGAAACCAGTAGGAAGACACAAGATGAGGCACGTGCCTGGTGTGATGGGACAGAAGAGTCTTGCCAAATGGCTTATGAGCAGACTCAAGATCAGTGGCAGTTAACTGGGGAAATGTGGCCTGTTCACACAGACCTGGTAACTGAGTTTCAGCTTCTGAAGGCATGCTGAGGATATGGATTGGAGAGACTGGAGCAGGGACTTGTCATAGCAGGAGATGCAGGGAGGAGGACAAGGCCTTTGCACTTGGATGACTGCACAAGGTGAGGATGGTGCAGTGGTTTGGGGCTGCTTTGGTTACCAGACTAACAAGGATGGGAGGAATGATGATATTTTATGCTCCACAGAAGGACTTGCCAAACATGAGGTCACTGCTAATGGAAGGTGTGTCTGGATGGTGCCAGCTCCTGTTTGTGCAGCACAGGAAGCAAAGTGCTGGTTTTCTCCAAGCATCCCAATCTGGCCTCATGGGTGCTGCTTTGGAAAGGCAGCACCTAGAGACAGGGAGAGCAGAAGTGGGGCTGTGGTGTAGTTTAGGGCCTCAGCATCCACTTCCTTCTCAGTCCTCTCCTGAAACAGTTCCATACATTCTGTAGGTAGACTGGATATCACCTACTTCATGCAGGTGGCAGGGGCTGGCAATTGCTGCTGCACAAGGCTTGCTGGGGCTTGTCAGTCATTGCTCCTGGAGGGCAGTGTTAGGGTGCTTGTTTCACTGTCTTGTCCTTCCCTCTGTGGAATAACAAAGCATTCATGGGAGCTGTGAGACTCCTGGATGTGGCAGGAAACATCATGCTTCTTGTTCCCAACCACATCGATCTAAGAAGCTGTGACTCAGGCAGCAGGCTTGAATTAGCCGAGCTCCTAGTGCAGGGGTATGTTTGTGTTGTGTGATATACACTGTTATCTGGAAGTTAGAGCAGCTTCCATTAGAGTAAGTTGCCTTTACCCTAGGAGATCTCAGTGATGGCTTTTACTGTACCTATGTGTGCTGCAACCCACATCTTTGATGGAGCAGACCTACTGGCCAAGCCTGTGTGTATAACTCTGCCCTTGTTGGTGTGCTCTGCCTGAGAATCATTTTGCATCTTCAGTTGGCATCCTGATGCTTCTCAGTGCTTGTTTGCATAACCCATACAGTGACAAGCAAACAGCCAAACCCTGACAGTTGCCACTCATGCTTTTAGTAGCTCTTTCCCGTTTCTTTGCCTGCTTTGATAGCTCCCCCTCTCACACGCTCAGCTGAGCTCTGTTTATGGGTTCCTATGAGTTCCCATCACTGTGGATGGGAGCATGCCCTGTGACCAAGAAACAGTTGGCATGCGTCCGTAGGCATCTCTTGGATCTAGTTAAATGCACATGATGCCAAGCACTGATGGGAAGGGGAAAAGAATGGCTTTCTGGTATTTGCACTGAGTTGCAAACTGTAAACACAGGCTCATGACTGCAAACAGAAATCTCTGTCATTGGCTTCATCATGACTTCACTGTTGTTGTCCTGGCTGTTTGCTGAAGCTGTTCCTTAATCCTTTTCCAGGCTTTTGCAAAGTCTGCACCCACTGCAACTTTGTGAGCACGAGGATTTTGGCTGGACTCCAGGCTGGGCTTAGTTTATTCTTTACCAGCCATTGCTTTCTGCCTTGGAACAGGTTTGCTTCAAGTCCTTGTAAATGGGACTGCAAATACAAGGGGCTCTTGGGGTATTGTGAGTGAAACCCTGTGTTCTTGTGAGCCCTTGTGCCTGAACAGCAGCAAGAGCTGCCGCACAAACACTGTAGCTGCGGATCAGTGCTGGTGTTAGCAGTGGCATTGGGAATGTTAATCCCATTGCGGCCCTGGTATGTGCTGCTGTTGGGTCAGCTAACCCAGCTATGAATGGCAGTGTCATGGTGGGGAGACCTGCTGATAAATGCTAACGCAGTGCGTGGCTGTGACACTGATTTTGAGATGAATAAACCTGCTTGCACAGGTCGGGTTTGGCTTTGTTGAAATGTGCTAACAGCCGTGGCTCTAAACCCGCTGGTATCAAGGCTTGCAGGACCCATGCAGGAGAACTGCTGAAAAGTGATGTTGGGGAAATGTTTGGAAGCTTGGAACGGTTGGGTTTGGTGCAGGGAGCCAGTAAGTGGTGCAAGGGAGGTTCTCTTCCTCTTGGAACTGGGCCTTTGTGTGGGACATGAAGCTGCTGACTGATGGTGGTCCAGAAAGGCACCTGCCACCACCTCTTGGACCTGGGAATAGACACAGTGGAAGTAAGGAAGACAAGGAGTTGAGAGCAGAAAGGAAACAGCATTTGCCACCTCCTGGAACTGGGTTGAGAAGCACACAGAAGTGAGACAAGAGCTGGAGCCTCCATACCCTCTTCCAAACCGAGCAGTAGGAGTTAGGTATATACTGCTCTTGATGCCAAAGGGACTCCTCTGAGGTTTATGTAAGTCAGTCAACTTTGGCATTTGGCCATAGAAAACGAGAAGCCTTTCAGTGACTTTGGTGGCAAGCTGAGACCTTTCGCTTTGTGCCAGTTTTTAGCTAATTCATCATCTTCCGTTTCCTGCCCTCCTCACCCTTCCCATGTGTGCAGGTTTGTGACAGGATATCCACTCCATTCAAGGGAATGGGGGAAACATTTGCTCCTAGCGTGGCCAGTTGCCAAGGTTGCTTTGTTCTCCTTGTCACTGAAAGGACAGCCCAAGGAAACCCTCAGACTGAAGCTGGCATGTGGCTTGGAATGGATTTCCTGCAGCTCTGGAAGTATGACACAGGGATTTTTGTATTGAATCATTACTACTTTTTATCCCATAAACACAAGGAAAGCGAAGACCTGGGTGGGCTACAAGCAGGCTGGCTCTGAAATCCTGTCTTTGGGAATTGTCACAGCTACACGAGTTGTGCTTTGTGAAGGTTCAATTGAGGTTTGGGAGGGGTTTAGGTGACTTGAGAGCTGAGCTTGCAGCAGGTCTGGGTTTCTGGGAGAATTCAGTTGTGTGGTTAAGAGGAGGGTCACCCCCACACCGTTCAACATGCTGGTGACCCACAGATTGCAGAAGGCCTTTTTGTAACAAACAGGATGATGGTGGCAAGAAAAGTGGTGAATTGCAGTGTCTGGGTTTTACCTCCTTGCTGTGGCCATAGCAATGGTGTCCAGGGCTCTGGGGTGATAGGGTTATGGGCTGTGTAAGGAGGGTGAGACAGCCCTTCCTTGGTGAAGGGGGTAGTGCAGCAGACTGGTGCTCTTAACACCCTGTTCTGCCTGCTATGCCCTGCAAGACAGAAGGTTTGACCTCTGTCATTGTAAGTTATGTGGCATTTACCTGTGTGCGTGCTGTGTTGTGGTGGCATCATTACATTGCTGTCCCAGGGCCCCAGAAACTCACACATCTAATTCACTGTTGGCCACAGAAGGAGCAGGAGCTGTTTCAAGTCTTATCCAGTATCTAAAACACAAGATCCTATTTGTATCCTATAGAAGTGGACTTGAGTGTTTCTTTTTTCAGCCCATGATTTAGCCAAGGGCTTCCTAAATAGACTCAGCAAGGCTTTGTCAGCACTGACAAGGGTCTTACTATAGCTCTTTTATAGTATTTTATTATTTTTAGTACTGGCTGGTCATGGAGCAGGTCCCAGATTTGTACAGCTCCCTTTGGAGAGCCCATCTCAACAAGCTTGTGTTCCTAGCTGATGGAGCTGTGCTTGCAGAGCTCTGGGTTAAACCATCCTGCAAGCTGCCTGCAGCAGAAACCAGGACTCCTTTGTCTCGTTTCTTAATTTCAGTTATAAACTGGCCCAGGAACCCCTACAAATACTTAAATTGTCTTGTACAATGAACCTGGATTGGTATTTCTTGCTGTAATTTAACTCGTATCTTGTACAGCTGGGAACATTTGCTCTGGATGGTAGGAAGGTCCTCTTGACAATGCGCTGTGCTTTGGTGAGTATGAATAGTGGGCTTTTCCACCCCCCTCTCCAGGTTTCTGAAGGCCAAAGTCTTGAAAGAGCTTAGAAAGGCTGCTAAAGCTGTGCTGATAAGATAGGCAGCAAATGTGCTTGAGAGCCTTACGTAGGAACAAAAATGTCCAAGCTGTTTGCTCTCCCCTTTACAGTGTGAATGAAGAATGAATATGTCTTATTAAGGAGCCTGGGGAATTGTGTGCAGAGTAAGGGCTACACTCAAGTATTGTTCCTGCCTGCCTTCTGCTCTCCCTGGGGCTGGCAGCTGGAATGCTTGGTTCAGATTTGCTGGGTAGGAGACTGGTTTGGACTCTGCAGAGTCCCTGTGGTTGCAGTTTCATTGCTAGCAGGCTGCCATCTGCAGAGGGCCACATCCATGGAAGATGTGTTGGATGAACTTCATCAGACACTGCAGCTACTGCTTGAAAACTCCTGTTTAACCTCCCAGGTAAATGACATACCTGTGCTGTGCCCCCACCCTGGACACATGCCATTGCACATGCCCTTCCTTCTTTCAGCAGTGGTCTTTCAGTGGTGTGTGCTTACACACCCAGACCTTTAATCTCTACTAAATCACAGCTTTCTTAAGCCCTTGTGTTTTCTGTAGCACTCCCCTTATCTCTGTTCCTTCTCAGGGCTGGGCAGTGGGAGCAGGGAAGCAGGAGGGGCTGAGCAAGCTGTGAATGTGTACTGGCTCTGCAGTGATGCTGTGTGGCTTGGAGCAGTGGGAGCACCTGTAGGACAGATGGGGTTTCCCAGGTTTCTGGGCAGCTGGGCTTTCTGCAAGGCAATCATTCTCTTTTATAGTAGGATTTGTGTGTTTGTGCAGCACAATTTGCAGTTTCTCATGTGGCTGCCAGCTTATGAAAAGGGTCTGAAAACTGGTTTGAAAGTTGCTGTCAAATGCTTGCATGGTGTTGCTTCTGCTCTGTCCTCTTTTCCTTCTTTCCAACCATCAGAATAGGGATACTCTGAAGTCCTGGGAAGTGCTTTCAGTGATCCCATGCAGACTATGGGACCAGTTAGCATACGCACCTTTGCAGCCTGGTGCTGGGACAGGGCTCTGCTGTCCACGTTGTCAGTGCCTCCAGCCAAGCCAGGACTGAGCAGCCCCATGTGCTCCACTGTGCCTTTTGGCCACATTACCATCATCTATATGGACAGTGGGGCTGGTGTCCTCGTGAAATTACTGTTCCTGATGAGAAGTATTGTGGCTGCTTCTGTTTTCTTTCCCTTTTCCTATAGTAAGTGTTCAGCAGTAGCTTCACAGCAGGCAATCACCTCCTGGTAGGCCCTAGGTTCTTGATGATCTTTGTGTGCATATATGTGCAGGTGTATGTAAGTGTGTACATTCTATTGCCTGCTTGTGGCTGGACCTGCAGAGAAGACATTGGGTTTTATTGCTGCTACTTCAAGAACATCTTCCTTGCTTGTGCATCTGTTGAATTGGAGAGTGCTGAGCCTGAGCTCTGCTTCCCCACAGCTTTCTCTTCTGCATGGGGTTTTACCCACCATAGTGAAGGGCAGCAGCTCCACAACTCACACCACCTTTGCCTCATTTTGTAGCTAGAGCTGAATGTCTAGGGCATGGCACCAAGACTTTCATCTTCACATGCTGTTTTGAGGGAAACCAGTGCAACGTGGGTGCATCCGGCTGAGGTTTGATGCCTGCTGCGGCGCAAGCAGCAGTGTGGATGTAGATATCCTCTTGAATAATTGCAGATAGTTGTCTAGCACAATGGGGTTTGCTTGGTTTAGAAGGCATCTGACCTTTTCTTTTGCTAAGGCTTTCAACAACCCAATTTACAGCCTTGGAAGGGACCACCCAGGGTATGGTTTCATGGCCAGCAGAAGGCGGAGGGAGGGAGCTCTTCAAAGAGCAGAGGAGGTGAAATTACTACCACAACCCATATATTGATTCCATGAACCATGAGGCTCAGAGGCAGATGCCAGTCTGCTTTGCTGTGATCGTAGCAGAATGTGACCCCTGTCCCTCAGCAGCAGGGTATGGAGGAGATCACCTTTCCCCAGGCAGATCGGATTTCTGGAGGCAGTCATGACGATGTTCCCTGTGCCTGGGAACAGTGCTGGGAGGCTTTGGCTGTGCCTGGGAGACACACACACAGCACATGTAGTACAAACACCCACCACAGCAGCTTCGGAGAGCAGTGCCAGGCTGCATTGCTGTAGCTACCCTGCCTGCGTGAATGGCTTTGCATCCCCTCCTTTGAAGATGACAACTCTCTTTGAAAACAGGAGATCAAGATCTGGTCTCGGGCAAGTTGAAAGACACTATTTACAAATGTTTATCCTGGGGAGTATTTATAAAGCTCCCATTGGGAGCAGTGGCTCCATTAGACTGCAGAGTACAGCTTCCAACAGCATGTGAGCCAAACTGCTCAGGTTCGCATGTGTCCTGCTGAGCAATGCCACTTCTTCCCAACAGCCCACGGTGTTTACATTGCTGTTACACATGGTGCTGCATTCAGTGCTGAACTGCCCTTGCAAGGTCCTTGCCTCTAGACCTGCAGGTGTTCAGCAAACAGGAGTTAAATGGCTGTTCTGAAGGTGTTTTGGGATATTCACACAAGGTTGTTAAAAGCTTCTTGTTAATCTTATGATAGCAGGACATGGTGCAACAGTGCTACTGCTGCTTCCAAAATTAAACATCAGCCCCATGTCCTTAATTCTTGCTCCATGGAGGAGCAGCGTGGATGGAGGCAGATCAGTAGCATGTATCTCCCTGTGCATAGTTATGTGCTCTCCTGAATGGAGAGCAAACCCTGGAGCCCTATGGGGATGAGCTGCTTGTGCCTGCAATGCTGATGGTCCCACATTGCTCCAGCAAGGACACGCACTGGTGGTCATGGCATGCTGAATTTGTAATCCCGTGCTTATGCTGTATCCATAACTAGTACTTGTGGTGCTTTTGCTTGCATTGAGGGGTAATAAATCCCCCTGGTGATGTTTTCTGGGCAGGGAGTAGGGATAAGGGCTTGGATTTCTGCAGTGTTGGGACCCATCAGTTGTTAGGTACCCACACCATCAGGAAGGAAGGAACTGGAGAGGTCTGCCACACTGGAACACTGTCTGGTGCCGGGGCTGGAACAGCTCTGGGGTTTATTTTCCCCACATCCTAACTCCTGCATCTCATGTCTTCAGCGAGACCCAATGCAGTTCAGTGTCCCTGGGGCCAGGACAGGATGTCAGCATGTCCATGACAGAGCTGCCATGGGTCAGGTTGCTGACAGGGAGGAGGGGGACAGGTGCTGTGCCGGCAGCACTGCCGGTGGGAATAGCAACCACCCGGATTGGGAATTGGGTCAGCAGTGTGACCTGGAACACCCTGTGGGGCTCGAGGAGCTCTGGACTGTGCCTCTTCCTCCGGGTCTCTGCCTCACCAGCCAGAAATCCAGTGCTGGAAATGTGAGCAGGTGGATTAGTGCTGCTGCTGGCTCAGTGCTGCCTGAGCACAACGCTCACAGGAGGGATGCTGTTTGCTGCTGGCCTCTTCTCTGTGTGCTCAACCCTTTCTGACCAGCATAGCTGGAGGTGTGTCAGAAGCATCGGTCCTCAGCTAAGCGAAGCTGTTGTATTTGAGCTGGGTTTGTCTGTCAGCAGCAAGACCTGCTTTCTGCAGCGAGGTTACCTCCAAGGCAGGTCAGGAAAGTAGGGCTCTATGGTGAGCAAAGCAAAGCAGCCGCAGATGTCTGAGCTGCGGGAGCCGCTGGGGCTCGGGACCGGAGTAACCGCACGTGTCCGCAGCGTGCTTCATCTTAATGTGGTGTTTATTTGATGTCCTGTTTGTTCTGGCAGAGCCCGGCTGCCTGCAGGGATAGATAAGTGCACGCTGCAAAACAGCGTGAGCTGAATCTGCTTCTCAGTGCCTTGCATTTGCCAGAAGCAGCTCTTCCTCCCAGGGGTTGGTACACAGTAGCCAGGGCTCCAGTAAGGCAGAGGGGGGGAAGAGGGAGAAGGATCTGCCCATCCCATAAGGAGAGGAGGTGACACACTTCATTTTGGAAGTGGCTTTATCCAGAGGAAGGCTTTAGGCTTTGGTTGCCCCACAGCTATGGGAGACTGTGCTGGATGGGCTCTGGCTTGTGCCTTCCGTCTCCCCTTGTATCTACTGCTGGTCCTTCAAGTGGTGTCCAGTGCTTAAGCAGTCTCCTCTGTACAGCCAGCAGTGCCACTGGCACATGGGATGCATCCATGGTGGGGACAGGCAGCAGCCTGCCCCAGAGGGGCTGCCTTCCATCCCACCACAGAGCGAGCCATCAATTTCCTGCGAGCAGTTACAATAACACAGCACGTTCTTTAGGAACAACCCCACGGAGTCCTCCCTCCCAACGAATTCCAACCTGTCAGGAAATTGAGAGGAGAAACATTTTTCCCAGGCAAAGCCTGTCCAAAGCAGAGCACTTCTGTTCTCGTCGGCTGCTCTGGGAAAAGCCATCCATGCATCCGAGAGCAGGGGTTTGCTGGAGCTGTGAGGGCAAGGGGAGATGTCCTAGGGAACAGGGGCTCATCTGGGCCTCTTGTCATTCCCTCTGCTGTGTTCATGCTGTAAAGCTGGGGCTGTTCAGCCTGGAGAAGAGAAGGCTGTGAGGTGACCTCAGAGCAGCTTCCAGTGTCTGAAGGGGGCTGGGTGATGGAGAGGGACTCTTCGATAGGGGCTGTAATGATAGGACAAAGGGTGATGGGTTCAGACTGAAACAGGGGAAGTTCAGGTTAGATGTAAAGAAGTTCTTTACCATGAGGGTGCTGAGGCACTGGAATGGGTTGCCCAGAGAAGTGGTAAATGCTTCATCCCTGGCAGTGTTCAAGGCAAGGTTGGACAGAGCCTTGGGTGATATGGTTTAGTGTGAGGTGTCCCTGCCCATGGCAGGGGGGTTGGAACTGGATGACCTTTAGGTCCTTTCCAACCCAGCCCATACTATGATTCAGGCTGGAAGAGCTGGTCCCAGGGACAGCCTGAAGCTGGGAATGGAAGGGAGCTCACTTGCCGTCCCTGGGCAGCAGGATCATGTCAGCGTCACCCAGAGTGTATCAGGCAAAGAGATGTATGGGAGAGGTTAAAGAATTCCCTGATATTTCAGTGGCTGATTGAAACCATCCTGAACCTTCTGCCTGGGGGAGCTGCTGTGTTTCATTAACTAAAAGCAGCTTCTTTTCATCCTACCGGAGTGGAGCTGCCAGGGGCAGACAGAAAACACGATGTTGATATCACACAATACGATCTTATCAGCTCCTGCCTGTGAATTGTGACCGAATTTAATTGATTCTTTCCCCAGGGTTGGTTGGGGAGGGTTCCCCTTCCTCAGCAAACGAGTTTTCCAGATGCTTACTTTAAAGGAGGCAAAGAAAAAAAGGGATTTTCTTTGGCTACCTTTCCAGCTTCCAGCTGTGAAGTGCTGGAAATGTGGTTTTCATTATGTCCAAGAGAGAAATGTTTCTTTCTTCCAATTGGGATGGCAATAAATATTTCAGAACATAATATGCTGTAGACAAGTGAGTGAGTAACACTTGTTTTCCAGGCAGCAGCATGCAGCAGGTCTTGGCTGCTGTGATGAACAGGCTGGGGAGTCGCTGTGGTCTTGCCTTAACACATGGGCTGTGCACATTCACTTTGTCTGGGTATGGATTCAGTAACCAAGTGTCTGGTTCTGCCTTCAGGTAGCTTTGCATTGATAAAACCTTCAAACAAACAAAAACCAAAGCAGAAATGATCAGGAATCCTTAGCAGCCCCATTGCCTTAACCTCCCAGCGTTCCCGCTGTCAGCAAACACACATTGCTCTTGCAGCACATCTCCAGCCTACGTATGACTCCTTTCTCCTCATCTGACCCCAGAATAGTTGAGTTCTGGAGTGATCCTGATAAGCTGGTAATGGGGCTATTTTGGATGAAGAGGAGGAGGGATGAATTCCAGCTTTGTGGAGTATTCCCTCCTCTGCCAGTGTTGCTTTGCTCATAGCAAGGATGCTCCAGTTTGCATACTTCTGATGAGCTTAGCCAGGCCAGTGTGGCCAGGGCACTTCTACACATGGGAGCATTGCAGGACACCACCTTACTTATTCCAGCTGATCTTAGTTAATTGTGTTGCTGGATCTTAAATCACCCAGCCTGCTCTGTCCTGGCTATGTGTCTTTAAAGATGTCTCCATCCTCTTTTTCTCCTCTGTTTTCTGTGGTAAAAGCCCAAAGCTAAGAAGAAAGCAGGATGTGAATTGACTTTTCAGGCATTTTAGACCTTCATTCCCAATGTGGGAATGCTTTAAAGTCTGTTTTGCCCCCAAAGACTGCAGCATATTTTTCACTTTAATGTTTAATAAGAATTTTTTAAAGGAATTAAAATACCAATAGAAGCAGGAGGGCATAAGCCAAACATTAAGAGAAAACCCTTGAGGATAACATGAGTTTGGGAGCAGTTTGGTCTTGAACTCTGTGGGAATTGGACCAGATCTGTGAGGTCTTCCCGGATATCCCTACATAATTCAGAGCCCTAAAAATAGCTCAAAACTTGAATAGCCTGGATGACCTCGAAGCTGCTTTGCAAGAGACTTGCAGCATAGCCAGAGTAGGTGAACACCCTGCAGCGCATCTGGGCTTCAGAGCCCCCTGAGGAGGCTGTTGGGGCGTTGCTAATTGGATACTGGTCTTCATTAGCATCAGGCTTTGATGGATGGAGCCCTTGAGTTTGCTTCTGCAATGAGCAAATAGTGCTGGGGGACTGTGGCCTCTCTTGGGAATGTGAAGTGAGTCTAAAGGGTCCAATTAAGTCTGTCCAGGAGGGGTTCATAGAAGACCTCAGCACCATGGGTTGTGCTGGCCGGGAGCTGCTGCAGTGATTTATTCAGTGCTGACCCATGGGGACGAGCAGCTCAGCAGAGGAGATATGAGCGTATGCATAAAGGTACTTACAATGGAGCTCTGCTTGAAACAAAGCAGCCAATTTCCTTTCAGCACAGACAAGCCTTATCTTGGGAGATTACGTCTGTCTCGGATGGAGCCTCTGCTGTCATAACCAGCTCTTCCTGGGTGGATACAGGCTTGTGCAACAATCCCATAGCAACAGACTGGGCTCTGGCTGTGCCTGGTGAGGCCTGGTCTGTGTGAGAAGTGTTGGGATGTCTTGGTTTTGGGGTTTTATTTAAACTGGTGGGGGAAAAGAGCTGCAGGGGCTGTTGTCCTGTATGTTGCTGAGCAGGGCAGCTCAGATGCCTTTTGAGGCATCTTGTTGGTGCCTGACTGCTGCTGTGGGACAGATGTGTGCAGATGTGTGCATCCCGTTCTGCTGTCAAGGAAGAAGGCTGCCTGGGATCCATCGTGCTGGTCTGACAGGCATGGAGGTTTCTCTCAGTAGTCATGAGTGCATGTTGTCCATAGAAAAGGTCTTTCCTGGGACATGGTCTCCTCACCCAGATAGAGAAGGTTGGTTTCTCCAGCTCCTTGGGAACACTTGTCAGTGCCCTCTCACAGATACAATTGCAGGAATCAACTGCTTCATGGTTGTCCAAAAAGGGTTGAAGATTGGCTGCTTTGTATCCAAGAGCAGACCATGGTTCATGGTCCTGGAACAAACATGGCTGAGATGTCTTTCCCTTTCCTCCTTCTCCCGTGAGTCCAGTAGGTGCTGCCAAGCTTGAGATCAGTGATGGGCTGCAGGTAAGTTGGTCTGGTTTGACCAGAGCTTTCTTTACCTGTCAAACTGTGCCCAAGGTGCTAGGGGAATTCTGTAGTTACCCTGTCCTCACCAGCTGGGGGAGATTGCTTCTCCTCATCTCTGCATGCAAAACCCCATCCTGCCTTTGGAAGTGTGCTGGATAGTTGGGTTGCCAAAGAGTTTGGACTGGTGTGTGTATATATATATATATATATATATACACACACGCACACACACTTCTTAGCTCATTCGTATTGTTCTGTGATGTTAGATGTTCTTTTTGAAGCTGGGGCAGGAAGAGGCTGGAAATAAGATGACAGCAGAAGGCTGGAGTAAACTCTGCAAGTGGAGATAATGCACTTCCGAGAGGATGAGTGAACTGCCAGGCTGGAAGGTTCAAGGAAAGCTGAACTTCTTGTCTTTGGGATGCTTACTTCTCTCTGCGCAGCCAGCTTGGTTTGCGATGTACCTCAAGCACCTTCTAGTTTAACTGAGACCATCCATTAGATACCAGTTTGTATGTTCAGAGCTGCATGACATGTATATTGCTTCACTGAATTCTTAGGTTTTTAATCTTAGTCCATTTAAAGGATTTTGCTCTTATACCTGGCCTAAATCACGAGATCTCTCATGTAACCTCCTGAGCTTTTCCTCCCCTGCATTCTTGTGCCACAAATCCATCTTGTGATGTCTGACACTTTCACAAAGAGGAGAAGTTCATCACTGTGCCTTTTGTCTTGCTTTTCCACCCTTCCACCCTAGCTTGTTGGGAATTTGGTGTTACATCATTAGGGATTTGTTAGCCTAAGGGAGAGGTCTCTGCCTGTCTGCATTGCAGGTTTCTCCTAACTGCCTGAGTTCGGGAGGTGTTGAAAGCAGAGTGATGATGGGCAGATACAGGGAGCTATGGGAGCTGGCTGCAGGGTCACACTGGCTCCAGGGGGTTTAAGACACTTTCAAGCCAAAACTCCATTCTTGAAGGATGGTTTTGGAAATTGCTGAGCACTGTATCTCATAGGAGCTTGGGATGCATCTTGGGCTGTCTACGTTCCAGCCCAGTTTAGACCCATACTAAGAACCAGACAGACTCTCCTTTGTGAATGTGCCAGTTTCTTTGCTTGGCTTGAAATACCCTACATTAGTAGGCACTCCGTCTTTACTGGGGTGTTATTCAGCCATGAACAGTGTTTGCTGAGCTTAGACATCAGCAGTACAATGTCGGTGCCACTTGCCGTGCTATGCAATTTGTTTCAGCTCTCCCAAGCTGATCTGCAGTGCTCCACACTGTTTTCGTCTAGAAACTGTAAAAACTGATGGCTCTGCTGCTGCATTGCAGAGCAGAAGAACTGAAGTGGTATGAAAGGTCAGACCAGAATTCTTAGTGAGGAGCTGTTTGTTTGGAGGAAGTTGAGGAATTTTGGCCTAGTGCACGCTGAAATTCCTACTTGGTTGTGTGGGAGCTTGGGCTCGGGGCAGGCAGCTCTGCTTGCAAATCCATTGAGGCTTTAATTTAGAAGGATGTGAACACTTTGCATCTTGCAGGCTGTGCTGTGGCTGCCCCAGCCGGTGGTGGGAATCAAAGGAGATGTGCACGAGAGCCTCTGTTATCCCAGCAAAGGTCATAGAGGTGCATGGGCAGAGCCTGGAGGACCCAAGGGCACCAGAGCCTTTGAGCTGTGCGGCGCTGAACCATGGACTCGCACTTCTTCCCAGCTGTGCCCATACGTCTGGATCTGGAATGTGCCATGTCCTAATGACTTGGTTTCATCCCAATTGCTGCCAAAGTCACGGATTCCTTCTATATGTTTTGAAAGCAAACAATCAGTTACTGTGGACACTTTCTTCTCTGCCTGTCAGTGTGTGTGCAGCTGGGTGAACAGTTAACCAGCCTAACCGAGAGCTGTTAAATTATACTGGAAGGAATAGGAAGGATTGGGAGCAGCTCTGAGCAATGACTGGCAAGTTCTTGATGAAATCTTCTCATGGCAGTGTTGTCCTTGGCTGGGAGAGGGATGAGCATGGGCTTTTAATGAGATTCCTTCTTTTCCTTGTGCTCAAGGTCATCGTTTCTACCCTGTTAGGCTGCTGATAAACAGGAGGTACCAGGCAGGGCTGTCACTATAAGAAATATTACAGCTCTTGACTCCAAGCCCATCTGTTCTCTCTGACCCAGGAGAGGATGCCCAGGAGGCCTTACAGACTGCTTTGATGGTTTGGCATCAAACCATCATTGGTAGGGCCTGGGCTGGGCTCTCCTCCAGCCCTGCTCTAGTGCCTGCTGTGCAGTGATGCTCAGTCCCTGGTTAGGAACAGGGACAAGTTTTGCCCCAGAGTTGGACCTTATTCTCTATGTACAGCAAGTAGTCATGATAGATGGGGATTTTAGCCATGCAGGGGTATGCTGTGGCAGCATGTTGTGCCATCCTCTCCTTTGTACGTGTATGTTGTCTGTTGTTTGAGTCTTCCTTTCCAAAGCAACCAGTTGACGTTCTTGAAATGTTGGTTTAAGATTGTTCCCTGAGCAAAGGCAGCATTGGGGTGAGCTGCTCCTGAAAGAGGTTATCCATGTGAACAGGAACACTGGAGAACAACCCACATAGAGCCAAGTGAAATGGACTTAAAAGGCTTATTTGCAGGAAGCCACTGTAGGGCATTGAGCCCTTCATCTTGGCCTGCCCATGTCCTTCCAGGCCAGAGAGGTGCTTGTTCAAGCTTGCTCTATAAGACAAATATTTAAGTCTTATCTATAAGGGGTTACTTTACATTTCTCCCAGCAACCTCATAAGTTGCAAAGGCCATTTCAGCCAAGTGCAGGATATCTCCTAATGCACAGTGAGAGCTTACTGTGGGCAAAGGCCTTATCTGTAAGTGACTAAAGCCTCATCCCAAGGAATTCCATCCATCCCCTTCTATCCTGACCGTATTTTGCTCTGATGTGACACCTGTAGTTACCTACACCCACCATAGGCATCTCTGTCTCCAGTGGTACTTGAGTGTCTGTTGGGCAAACACAGAAAGGGCTTATCCAGGAAGGACCGCACTTGCTGGTGTCTAAGCACAAGCTTGTGTCTGAGCAGGTATGGGTTGATGTGGCAGCATCCCCTGAATGCTGTATGTGTGGCACTTGCTGTTTGCAGCTCCAGACAGGCATGGATTTAACAGGATGCTCCCCAAAACCTGCATCTTGCCCATATCCCTCCATGCCCCTCTCCTTGGTGTCAGCTGTCTGAACATGCAGCATGTCAGGCTCTGCTGCTGCCCCATTGGTGGTTATTTCTAACACTTACCTATCCAGATCTTCTATCCAGCCCTGTGCAGGCCCATGGAGCCACAAGTGATGGCACTGTTCTGCCCTGCCAAGTGCTGCAGCTTTGGTTCCCTGAGGGGTTTTGGCAGGGATGTATGGCACTGGCTGGGGAGGGACAATGCGCACAGGAGGCTGCTGTGAAGATAAAGCAGTGTGTGTGTGAAACTGGACGAGCCAAATCCTTCTCAGAAGTGGTGTTTAAAGAAAAATCCTTTGTGGGAAATGCTCTCTCAGCTGTTCCTTAAGCCAAGCTGCTTAGAGAGGGAACAACAACCATTTGCAAAAGAACATGAGATGTTGGGTGGCTGCTGCTGTTACATCACCGAGCAGGTTTCATGCTGCCTGCTAGCTCTGCATCTGTGGTTTCCAGGTGAGGCTTTTCCTTCATCTCTCAATAAAACCCTTGAGTTTGGAGAGAAGAACTTGGAAACAGGCTGGTGGCAAGCGCAGTCCCTTCCTTGTGCCTGGATCTGGTGCTTGCCTCCCTCCCCAGCCCTGCAGAGGTGTGTGAACAGAGCAGAGCAGCTCTGTCCTCTCCCCTTGGGTTTGGGTTTATGTGTGTCCTGGGCCAGGCAGGGGATGCTGTCACCTGGAGCAGCAGCGGGCTCAGGGCAGCCTCTGCCTTGTCCCAGAGGAAGGTAAGAGCTCTGGTTTCTCTCTGAGAGGTGTTGCCAAACCTGAAGGACTTGTGAGCATGAGTGTGATGAGTTGCAATGGGCTCTGCAGACAGTGCAAGGGGATGGATGGTTGTTTCTAAAGCTGGGCTATCTAAATCTTGGTATAACGAGGATGGGGGAGCCTTATCCTTCAGAACCAGCATGAACAGTTTGGGAAAAGGTCCTTTTCAGAGCTAGAATGAGGCAGGAGCTGCTGTGAGCAAAGGAGGGAAACGGGCAAAGTGTGTTTCAGCTCACACCCATCTTTGTGCTTTTCTGTGCAGGGTTTGTTTGGTCTCAGGGGCTTGAGTATCGTGCAGTAAATGACTGGATAAAAAGCCAGACCTGCTTGGAACTTCTTTCTGCTGCCAAGGGAGGTTGAAATAGTTCTTGTGTGATTGGAAAGGAAAGGTAGGCACACACTTACCAGCAGCTAAACGTGAGAGGTTTTGGACAAGGATTCTGCTGTACCCACTGGGAAGAAATCAGCACGCTATAGGACAGCAGGAGGATGTCAGACTGTTAATGAGTAAATCCATTGCTCCCATGAGAATAAATGATTACAGGCAAAAGATGCAACAAGGGCAGACCACTGACCCAGAGCAACTCGAAGCAAGGCAAAGCTCTCTGGCTTTCCCAGGCTTTCCCACCTTCCATGTGCTTGTTTGCAGAGAGAAAAGGTGGATGAAGAGGTTTGGTCACTTACTAGCTTTAGCTGGGCAGCTATTGCTGGGCAGAGGTGACCTGAGCTGCTTTTCCATGCTGCTGTGGACCAGTATCCCCAACCAGGCTCTGGCCTCTGCCGCATCTTCCAGGTTTGGGCTTGTGACCCCAGTGTTGGGCCAAGGAATGGATGGGCTTGAAGGGAAGCAAAAGCATCAATCACTTTTGAAAGCTTTGAGTTAAAAATGAAGATCAAAAGACCCAAAGCACTTTACACAGTGGTTGTGAAATGGTTCATCTGGGTTTTTTCTGTGTTCTCCACTTCAGATTGGGCTTTGCAGATGTGGTTCTATGATTCTATGAGCTGCTGTGCGTGACCCAGTATGCCCCAAACCGCTGCTGGCTACTGCTTCTGGCCATGCTGTGCGTATCCAGGAGGCCTCATGTGCCCCTGAGAGTGGGATTTATTGCCCATGCACTGAGCAGCACCTGCTCTATCCGATTCTTCCAGGAAATCCCAAGCAGGAATACGGCAGCGCTGGTAACGTTATCCACACCCGCGCTCCACAGGGATATTCAGCAGTGGTTAAGAAGAGATGAACTGCTTTGTTTTTACATGGTGCTATTTAATAAGTCAACACCAAAGGTAATAAATCTGTCCTACGGAAAATTAGAGAGTGGTTTACTATATAAACTACTGCTGTGTGCTCTGGGGCCAGGAGCAGAGCTGCACATCGCTCCTGGCCAGCACTGCCTGCTCGTACCTCTTTGACAGAGGGCCAGACAAGGGCCTCTCTTGCTGTTTGTCCACATGTAGTTGCCAATGTTACAACAATGTGGAACTGACTTTGGTTTATTAAATGTTACTTTGTGGTACCTCAGAGGACTGGCAGCAGGACTGAAATCCCTCACCAAAGAACCATGGGATGTGGCTGGGTCCAGCTTTGCGCTCCGGTTTTCCACGTGTGCCTTCCAGAGTTGGAGAGGTGGGATCGGTGTCTCGAGGGGGAGAATACAAGAGAGATGTGCAAGTTTGCCACCATGTGTTGCTTACATGGATGGATGGATGGATGGATGGACGGACAGAAGGACAGAAAATGTGCTACTCCTCTCTTGTCTCACTGGATTCTGGTTTTACTCCTCAAATCTTTGAGCTCTCACACAGGGCAGTAATTCAGTGTTAGATTTACATGGGATTTTGGTGCTGGATAAAGCTGCCCACTACCCAAACATACAAAAAGGCCTGGAGTGGGAGATGGATCAGATGCTCTCATCTCCATCTTCCTCTGCTGGCTCCAGGACTTGTTTCATCCTTCTAGACACTGGGGCAGCCACAAGTAATTGTTATTAAGGAAAGACACCAAATGCACTAACACAGCAGGAGCTGGATGGGAGAATGTTACTGTCTTCAGAGACAGCTGGTTGCTTATTGAAATACTGTCACAATTCCCTGGCTGAAAACTCATTTCAGGTAAGCCCAGGCCATGGTCAAAGGTTGAGTTGTACCTGGTGTGGTTTTATAGGGCTGAGAGCAAGGGATCTGCTTGACTGGAAACAAGTGTGTGCATCAGATCTGGTGCTTCACCGCCTTCCTCTATAGAGAAGGGGAATAAAATTTGCCTAAGGGACTGGGAGCATAGAGGTTTTTATTCATCTGACTGATAATAGGAGCTAAATAAAGGCTTTGGAAAAAACCCGACCATTTCTCTTGCAATATTAGTTGGGCAGAACTGCACTGGAACTAAACATGGAATGAAAAGTCTGGCTTTTGTGCCAGCTCTATTTTTAGAGTTTACTGCTCCATCTCTGTATCTCTCTGAGGTTTCTCAGCGCATGCACTGGAAGCAGCAATCTGCCTTGATGTTTTCCGGCAGGATCTGATATTCTGCAAGAGAAGGATGTGGGATGGAGCGAGAGGGGCCTGGCCAGATGTGACCCAAATCCCTCTGAATACCAGGATCTGGCTCCTGTTCCAGGATGGGGTTCACTGCGGTCACAGACTCCTGGATGTTGTCGGTGCTCCATGTAGGAATGGTCATGGAGGGCAGTGGGTGTGCATGTTGGCTGCCTTCTTTGTGTCCCAAAATTGCAGTCATGACTGGAATAAAACAGCAGCAGTTTAACAGTGTGCAGCAGCTCTAGCAATGGGTTTGGGTATGGAGCTCAGGAATCATGTTTGGCTTTGAGTGCAGGATAGCAATATCCAAACTGGGCTTCAGCTGAAATACTGTAGCTGACCCAGCACTATCCAGTGAGAAGCCAGAGGTTCTTGTTCTTTCCTGTGAAAAGCAGCAATAAATAGTTGGCATGCTCCCCTGATCTTGGGTATTTAACCCTGCCACTGGGGTTGGGAAGGGGCTTCCAGCTCCCAGCAAGCATGGACGCAGCTCTCCCCAGTGCCCAACGTGTGGACGTGTCTCCCATGACTTCAGATGTCCTAAACCAGCTTCATCGTCTTCCAGCTTGAGAGGGCTCATATGGGTCAGGAGCCTGTGCATGCCCGACCCCACCACTCCCCTGTCCCAGGAGTGCACACAGCAACCAGCAGCACTGGTTCTTTTCTTGGCCGCTGTTTGTGCATTGGAAAGCCCTGAGCCCCAGGCTTGGTTTTGCTTCAAGTCTCAGTGTGCCAGAGCTGACTCTCCCCAGGCGCTGGTTTGACTGGATCATAACCCATGTTCTCCAGAGGCAGGGGATTTCTGAGAGCTAAAAGTGTGAGGAGTTTGGCCATTTCATAGGGAACATTTTATTTCCAGCACGAAGCTGGACAGTGGGGACCCCCCAGAAACTCCAGGGATTCACTGGCTATGAACTTGGAGCTGGTTTTGCAAAAGGATAAATGCAGAAGATAGGGAGATGCTTCACATTTCTAGTGTGTTTGTGGTTGTTCATTCAGGGCAGAGGCTCTCCCAGTGCCTGGGACCAGAATGTGTGCAGGTATATGGGAGCTGCAGTGAATTTTGTCCACCTAAAAGCTATGGCAGATTCCAGCAGCAGCATTCATTTATTCCCTGTAGAATAAAGCTGGAGGAGGGTTTACAGTGGAGAGAAGGTGTAACTGAACTTCACTGGTTGGTGTCAGCCCTGTTTCCATGCCAAGAGGCAGATGTTGAGCTGTGAGAACTGGTCCTGCAGAGGAAGCAGCTGCTTGAGCTGAAGCCTCTTGGGTTTCACTAACAAATAACAGCTCTGCAAGGGGGTAAACAGGCAGAAAATGCTGCTCCTCTAAAAAAGCTTCGTTTCATGGTCCTTGACAGCATGGAGCTTGCAGAGGGGAGGTAAAGCAGCATTTAGGTCTGTTTTTTCTCAGTCTGCTTGCAAGTCTTTGGCAGCAGGGAGCTGTGTTGGGTGACCACTTTGGTATCTTAATGCTGGATGGCAGCAGTCCTTACCAGTGCAGACCCTGATAGCAGTGACAAATCCCGTCCTCCTGGCCATCCACAGCTGGAGAATGGCCTCTGAGCTGCTGTGCTTCAGGATCGTGCAGAGTTCACTCCATCCTGAGCATCTATCTGAGTCCCCTTAGTCTGCCCCTAGGTGTGAATCCAAGTGCCAGCCTGCAGTGGGAACCAGAGCAACCTCTGGTAAGAGGAGAGGCTGCACCAGAGCCAGAGGAGCATCCTGAGCAAGCTTTTGTCTGTGTGTCCTGCTGAGGAGGAGAAAGAACTGATGCCGGTCCACAGAGATGAGTGCACTTGTCCTCTTGCTCCATACCCACACAGCAGCACACAGACCCCCTCAGTTGAATGCCCATAACAAGATGTGTGTTATGGATGACTTGGTAGATTCAAATGTCTCTTCCTTGTCTCTTTTCCCCTTTAACAAGTCTTCCATGGATTGTCAGGGCTGTGTTGGAGGCTTGTTATTAATGCTCATCCTCTGGCTCAGCGCTGTGTGTGGCTGGGGCAGAGCTGAGCTTCAGGCTGCTGTTCTGGCCCCTCTGCAGATGGTCATGGCAGGGGCAGGAGAGCTGAGCCAGGCAGGGAGCCTTCCTTTCCCTGCCCTTGTACCAGCGTCCCTGTGGATACCTGTTTGTCTTTGGGGGGATGTATGTTCATACAGCACCAGCTTTGTATGAGGAGAGATTCCTGAGCTATAAATCTCTGCTTTTCGACTGCTAAACTCCCTTTTGGGTTGTTTTTGACGTTAGGAATTTTCTCTGATAACAGAACTTAATTTGCCTTTAAATATCACTTTGTGACAGGATGATGGAGTGGGGATTCTTGGAGCGAGCCTGTGCCAGCCGGGGAAGGGAAATTCTGCTGCGGCTTTTGTTTCCTTCCAGCACTGACATTTAGCTCTTTAAAGAGTATGTTTATTTTATGCTTGGCAGGGGTGTGTGTGCACACATCAGTGTCCAGACAGATGGGAACAGCCCAAGCAAGTGCTGCTCTCCCTTCCCTGTGGCACCTGGGGAAGGGGAGCTGCTATGTGGAGAGCCTTAAGAACATGAAATAAAAGTAAGGATGTTGTGGTATTTGATACAAGGTTCAGTGGGAACCTCTTACCCCAAGAACAACCCAAAAGCCAAGGCCCACAGAACAGCTTCATACCCATAGTGTGTTATGTACTGTAGTGCTGCTTGCTCGGGTCAAGGCTAAATCTAAGGTGTCTCCCAGCACAACCTTCTGAGTAGAGCCCATAGCCACAAAGTCTTGTGTTCTGTTTGAGTTCTGGTGGGAGCTGAGCTCCCTAATGTGGCTCTGCAGCAGCTATGTCATACTAGGAGTTTGCTCTGCAGGCTGCTTGTGAGCAGCAGCATCTGCAAAGTGCCAGCTCATGTATTCAGCTTGGATCCCCCTAAGCTCTCCCTGGTTTTCACAATGCTTTGAGCAGCCAACTAACTCTGTGTTCCTTTCTTCCAGCTCTTCCACGTAGCATATGTCCTGATCAAATTTGCCAATTCCCCTCGTCCTGACCTCTGGGTGCTGGAGAGATCTACTGACTTTGGCCTTACCTACGAGCCCTGGCAGTATTTTGCCTGTAAGTATGCCAGTGTTCCAAGGGAGCTGCAGTCTCATGCCAGGTAATGCAGCCATGGTGAAGGCAGCAATTGGTGCATGTATGAGGCTGGGTTTGGAGTTTTATAGAGAATACTCATTGGTGCTCATCCAAATGTATGTGGATGCCAAAGCTGGCACAGTTAGACCTTGCTTGTCCAGGTCTGGAACATAAGATTTCCTATCATCTCCTCCCTGCCATCCTCTCTCTGCCTGTCCTGTACTGCATCCAGACTGATGTATTTCACCTCCTCCAGAAGCAAACCAGCTTCCAAGTAACAGAAAAGTCTGGATGCAGAAAACAGTCCCTTTGTGCTTATCAGCACTGGAGATCAGGTACAGCCTGTGCAGGGCAGGGAACTGCTCTCCTGCTGCTGTGCAAGGTGGGATCAGAGACAGCAGCTGCAAACGGCTGCAGAGATCCAGTCTGTGCCTGTGACTTCACTGATTAAAACCTGATCCCTTTGTAGAAACAGCTGTTTCTACAAACCCCTTCTCCCAAAGGGTCTATGGGGTAGCCAGATGCTGAGGAACTTGTTAACCACCAGCTCCTCCCTGAAGCAGCCTCAGTAATTGGGAGAAGATGTGAGTTAAGATCTACAGCCAGAGCTTAAAACCTGGCAAGGACAGACCTCAGAGCACTCAGAGGCCTTGCTGTGGGTTGCCCCTAAAGGCTCGTATTTCTGGCTTACCTGTCAGCCTGTGCTTTAGGTTTGCTGGCCTTTTTTTGTGCAGGAATAAGCATCTTGGGGCCTGTCACAGTCATGTTATTGCATGATATAGGGCTGAGCAGGGAGCTCTTGCCCCACTTGCTTGTTTCTGCGTGCAGTGGCCGTGCTGCAATGGCTGGAGTCCTCTCCCCTCCTGCAACACCAGTGCCCGTTACCACCCCCCTTGAGAAGTGACGTGCAGTGATCCAGCCCAGTGGAAAATTCCCATGGAAATAAAGAGGTGGCTGCTCCAAAACCTGCCAGATTTGCTAGCACAACAAGTCCTTTGCAGAGGTTTATTTTTGGCCTGGGGAGTTCTGTAGGTGGTCTGATAAAAACACTGCTCAGCTCAGTAACAAGAGCTGTCAGAAACCCAAGCGTCCTCCAGAGACACCAGTGGCCATGCCCTGGATGACACCATCCCCATGGGCTCAGCGCTGCCCCTCGTGCCCTGCTCATCACTGGGGGTGTTGGGTTCCCCAGGCTGCCCTGTGCTCCCCAGCCAGGCTGCTGAAGTGGTTTTGGGCTTATCCCTGTGGGGTCAGGGAGTGACTCATGGAAAGCATCTGTTGGTGCAGCTGAAGGGCTCTGGAGGGACCGTGGCAATGCAAATCCTCCATGCATCACGGCAGGGAGCTCCGTGCTTCCTTGGCCACCAAAGGAGAAGCAGGAGAGCACCACTGGTGGTGGTGTTTATCTGCATGAAGGATTCCCCACACAGCGTTTCAAATGGGGACAGGACATGAAAGATGCTCAGTCCCAGCTGCTCATCCAAGCCCATAGAGCCTCAGCTCATCGTGTTGTGCAGGATCAGCTCACTTTGTCTCCCTTTGCTGGGCAATGCCACCGCAGAGGTGCAGGCAGCCATAGCACAGTGAGGCTCTGCCCTTTCCTCTGCTTAGGGTAGGCTTCTGCAGTTTGTTGTTCCTTTAAAGCATTGCTGTGGTTTAAGGCTGATGGGTTGCTCTGGTTTAGCTCAAAGAGCCCTGTCTCTGGCTCACATGGTTGTGCAGGTTGCAGTAACTGCAGGAGTTCTCTGGTTTTCCTGAGTAGCTGCTCTTGCTGAGCATCCTGTTCCATGTCCAGCCACAGAATGATGGAAATCCATCATCTTGAGCCAGTGGTGACAGGCTCCTCACCTGGGGCTTCAGAACAAATTGCCTTTAAAAAAGCATCTGGTGAAGCTAAAGCTTGGTGGCCAGGGACCTGATGTTAAATGTTTCCACACCATCTTCCTGTGGATGCAACCGAGCTCCTGCTGTTGCTAAAACAGTGTTTCATGGAGTGAGACCACATTGCTGGAGATGAAGCAACAGAGAAGTGAAGGCAGGCGAGGCAGTAGCTCAATGTGCTCCCCCCTTCCTGTTCCTCCTGTCTGGCTTAGCCTACCAGTGCCACACGTGGAGTGACTGGCATGCCTTCTGGAGGCACATTGCAACAGATCTGAGGGATTATTCCCATGAATTAGGTTGATGTTTCCCCACCAGCTCCCTGTGAGCTGAGCAGTGCTGGCAGGAGCAGCACGTTCTGTTGGCTGCCTTCTCTTTCTTCTCCTTCGGGAACATTGCACTGCTGGGAGCTTCTGGCACAGGTGAAATGGGATTAGGAAGAAGCAGCCTTTGCCCCAGGCTCTTCCCTGGGGGAGCAGTCCCTGAGAGTGGCACTGTGCGGGTTTTGGCATGGATAGATCTGGGTGCTCACTACCCTGCACAGTCCGGTCCTGAACTGCCCCACCATATTCACTTGGCTCTGCCAGCACAGGGATGTCAGACATCCTTGGGGACGAGTGTACTGGACTTGCAGGAGAAGCCATGCAGGGAAGCCAGGACATTCCTACTGCAGCAAGGAGAGCCTTGGCATGCAGTGTTCCCAAAGCAGGTTGCAGGGCCCGCAGTGTGAGTGCCTTTAGCCAGCCTTGCATTGCCACTTAGTGGCAGTAGCCCTAGACTGCTGTCGCCAAAGGGTGGTTATGGGTGGCTTTGGCATTTCTGTGGTGGTTGTGCCTTGTGGTTGCTCCCTCTGTGTGGTTCTGTGCTGGGACCTTAAGGAGCCATGTGAACATGATGGTACAGGCTCCTCCATCAGCAGAGCTCTAGCAGCACAGAGCCCTTCCTCAGTCCAGCACAAGCAGTGTGGGAAAATCAGTGCAGGGCTCTGAGTTGTTCCTTTTCTCTCATCTCTGGTGGATGAACAGCCTCCAAGAGGGACTGCATTGAGAAGTTTGGACTGCAAACAGTGGATCGTATCACCAGGGATGACCACGCCATCTGCACCACGGAATACTCCCGGATTGTGCCTTTAGAAAACGGGGAGGTGAGAGCTGCACATTTCCAGCCCCTGGGGTCTCAGTGACTGGAGGTGCTCTTATTGGCTCTTGAATGCCACTTAAAACGACTCAGTTAAACCAGATGAGGCTGACAGGGAACCAGTTCAGTTGTCCTGAAGGGAGGTAAAGATTGGGATGGGCTGAGGGAGGGTTTCATTTCCTCCACCCCACAGGATTGCACAGATTTGTTTCCATAGAGTCACAGAATGATTTGGGTTGAAAAGGACCTTAACTGCCATCTGGTTCCCATCCCCTGCCATGGGCAGGAACACTTCCACTAGACCAGGTTGCTCCAAGCCCCATCCAATGTGGCTTTTCCCCTCCTTGCATTCCCAGATTGTTGTCTCCTTGGTGAACGGGCGCCCAGGAGCCATGAACTTCTCCTACTCTCCTCTCCTGCGGAATTTCACTAAAGCCACCAACATCAGACTGCGCTTCCTGCAGACCAACACGCTGCTTGGGCACCTCATGGGCAAAGCTTTAAGGGACCCTACGGTGACAAGGAGGGTAAGGCAGACCTTGATACCTCTTGTTCATGAGATGGAAGTGTTGGAGGGCTGTGCGTGCCACCTCTGGGGAGAAGACATCCCTGGATGCTGCCCATGGGGACTTGCTGTCTCTGTACTTGTGCTCCCCAAACATCTGCAGCAATGTCACTGCTGCTGTGGCTGGAGCTGGAGGCTGCTTGGGAAGAGTTTGCTTAGCACCAACAATGTGAAGCTGGGAAGTGCCTCCTGGCATCACATGTGGCTTTCTGGCTATGCTGGGAGACCTGACTTATAGCTAAAGGGCTCTGTTAGCACTGATGGGTCCAGCTTGTCATTGTAATGGAAATATTCCAACACATCATTTTGCTGCTGAGTCTAGGGCAGTCATGAAGCTTATTCATAAAGATACTAATGGTCAACTTTTCTTGTGCTCTCCAGTATTACTACAGCATCAAAGATATCAGCATTGGAGGGCGCTGTGTCTGCCATGGCCATGCAGACGTCTGTGATGCCAAAGATCCCAATGACCCTTACAGGTACATTTTCCAGTGTTCTTTGTAAAAGTGTTTGAATTGTGCTAAGAGTGAAAGATTCCAGTGGGAGCTGTGTCCTGGCCTGAGCTCAGAGTTGTGCCAGCACTGTTGTCCATAGCTCTGCCCTGAGAGGGGATCCGAAATTGGTCCAGCCAAAGTAGCAGAAGTTGTTTTGTTTAAACAGACTATTCTTCAGCCAGATCAGCTCCCTGATCTGGTTTCCCTGCCTACATTGTCATCCCCATGGGAGCAGTGCTGGAACGGGAGGGTGGGTGACCAGAGACAATACTGTTGTTGGACATGGAGCCTTCTCCCAGGGCTGCTTTCTGAACTTGCCCAAAGAAGTCTCTTGCTTCCTTCATGGCTTCTTAAGCACTGAGGCAATGCTTTCATAAACAGATGCTCTCCCAAGAAACCAGAGACTCTACTGCCCGTTTCTACTCATAAGAACCATAAATTGGTTGTATTACATAGCTAAACAACTACTCTTTGCAGAAGAACAAGAGCATGCAAAGCAGTTACTTTTTGGCTCATGGGACTCTTCCCATCTGCCTTGGCAACTTGAAATGCCAAAGAGCTGCTTCAAACCATGAAAGTTTGCTTCTTAGCCATCTGTTTGCAGCCTGAATATTGCCTTTATGAAAGGGATGGCTAGATTCAGCTGGACGAAGGAAGCTTGTATTTCTTTCTCATCAGGATCATGTAGAGCTTTTGGGTCTTTTAAAGTAAAATTCCACTGAGTCCCAGCCAAGGTTAAAGGTGCTAAGCACTAAAAAAGATGTATTGGTAAGCAAGCCTGCCTTAGTATGCCAAACTCTGACAAAGGGAAGTTCATAAGTATTTGAATGCACAGTTCCTTGGTTTTGTTTTAGCTTTTGGTGCTGCTGGATGCGGTATCGGTGTCCCAGGGCAAAAGAACTTCATGGTGCTAAGTGATTCTTTAACATCTGGGTGTACTGTTGGCTTGGGGTTTTCCAGGAAGGGTGGGAGAATTAGAGGAGTTGTGTTGGGAATCTTTGTTCAGTGCCACTTCTCCTGACAACTGTCTCTGCCTCCCCTAATTCTCCTCCTCCACTCTCATCAGGATGCATTTGGCATCTTCGCCCTTGGCCACAAACCATGCTCTAACATTGCAGCACATGTTCATAAGCAGCTGTTGCATTTCACACAGAGCAGATCGTGCTTGCCAGGAGGAGAAAACATTTCCTACTTGGGTGCTTTGTACAGTCAGCACAGAACATCTGTAAAGCCCTTTGTGATACATCAGGACAAAGCTGCTGGGTAAACAGAACTTCTCTTGGCATTGCTGTGCCCTGTTAGCAAGCCCAGGAGCACGGAGAAGTCAGCAGAAATACAATACTTTCAGTTGAGAAAATGAGTAATTGGTGAAACGCTGCTATTCTCCAAGGCTCCAGCAGCAGCTGTGTGCAGCCTTCCCACTGAAGTGGGCACTGCTGGGCAGTTATCCCACCCCTCCTGCCCTCAGGTAGCCCATACCTGCCATAACGCTGCATGGCAAGAGGCACTGCAGAGGCAGTTTGGGCTCAGATGCACTGTCCCTTCTTGTCATGGGTCCTGGCTGTCAGAAACGTGTCATTTCTTCAGAAACCTGTGCAACCCATGTGAGTAGGAGTGTGCTGTGTCCCTCTGCACACATCCTGCCTCTTCAGACGCTGATGTGTGACAGCAACAGGGCAAGGAAATGCAAACAGGGAGACGAGGAATGTGAATTGGCCCGGCACTATTAAAAATCCCAGTTATGCCTCAGCCTGTCTGGGAGGTCTCTGCCTCTCGTTTTAACTTCTCTCTTCTGCACATGCCTGTGTTTCTTGTGCCTGTTGCCCAAAAAGGCAGGATGAGCACTTTGACAGAGGTGAGGTGAGCTAGAAATCTTGGCAAAGGCTTTAGGACATGATGGAGCATGTTCGTGAGCTGACTTCCTGGCCATAAATGATAATGTTTACCCAGCTTTGGAAACCTTCTCTGAAGTGCCAGGCTACAGAGGCTGCAAATCCAGCTGTGTCAAGCTGATCCCTGCATGTGTATGCGCATGGGTCTCACTGTGTGGGCAGGTATAGCCTCCTCAAGGGGCTCTGCATTTGTTGCAACTGTCTCTCTTTACCCCAGAATCAAATGGGCTGCATTAAGGGACACTGTCCTGGTTAAAGGTGGACACCAAAGGATCAAGCATAAACCTTTCTCCTGGCAAACCTGATGAGCAGTGAGAAAAGCATCAGCAGGGACCTGGCACATTGCAGAGAGCCCAGACAGGAGCCATGTGTTAACACGTGCCTGATGTGAGCTCAGGAGAGCCCTGCAAGTGCTCTGCTTCTGCCTCATGTGAGTGACTTTGTGGGTTCATTGCCCCATCATGGGTGCAGCAAGAGAGGAGACAACCACAAACTCCAGCTGGTGCTTCTGTGCCTGATGCTGAAGACAACCAGCAAGACAACAGCAGCCTGACTGGTCAGAAGCAGATCTGCAGGAGGAGATAAAGGATGCTTTCCCATAGCTGAATCCTGAATCTTGCCCATTATGGAAGGGGAAAACACCGTGTGTACTGGTAGATCCGTGAATCCCTTTTGCAGGTGATTTTCCCCCAGTACAGTGAGAAGCAGTCAGAGGAAGGGGTTGTTATTCTTGGTTGGGCTACTCAGATGTCCTGGTCAAAAGCAGATGCAGTGCTTGTGTGCTGCTCTCAGTCTGACTCAGCTGCCTGCTGGAAACTGTTCTTTGTTACTGAGCATCAATTCCAGTGGGAAGACTGTGGTTTTATTTTTTATAGCAGGATGACCAGGAAATATGTGCTCTGTGAACACAGCCGCTCCCTCTTCTTCCTTGTATATATTCAATCAATGAAACATGTAAATATTGTGGCTTATGCATATTTGTGCATAATTCACTCGCAGCACAGACTCTGCACAAGGTGCTGTAAAGCTGCTGTGATAGATGAGCTGTCCGAGAGGTCGTTGCTGACTCTGGACAGCAGAGACTAAATATATAGCTCCTCCTCCATCTGAAATGTGCATCTTCACTCATTGAGTGCCATCTTTTTGCATTCTGGGAACTGAACCAGTGCTTTCAAACATCTTGAACATTAAAGAGCCAGGGTGTGTGGTTGGAGCCACGTCCTCCAGCCAGGGAGATTAACACTGCTCAGCAGGTTTATACATTGCCTTCTCAGTGACCGTCTTTCTCCACACATATGTATATGATTGAAGCAAACATGCTGAGTGTTGCCTCCACATTTCAGATCATCTCATATTTCATTATAATGAGGTCACTTCTCCCATGCTCTGGCTGTTCACTGTACATACCCTTGCAGGTCCCACATCTTAAAAACACGTGTAGGTGGAAAGCACTCAGCTCACTGCAGCCTTGGTGGAGCGTGTCCATGCTCCTGCATCTCACCCAGAATGACTGCTCCATTTGTTCCTAATGTTTTAAGAAATTACATTTATTTTTAAACACGGCTTTTGAATGGAAAAGCATTGAAGGAGGGAGCCATGGGAGTGGCAGCCCAGCCCTGAGGGGAAATGAGTAATAACAGATAAAAGCTGGAACATGCTGTATTATCCATAAGTCTAATACAACAGAAAGCGTTTGTGTTGGATGGGAATCGCCTTCTGCTAAGTGGAAGTTTTGGAGGTGATGTCACTGATGTTAATGAATCACCGTTGCGGTGGAGCAGGGACAAGATCCATCAGTCCAGGGCTGAGATTTCTTGTCTGGTGCCTCCGGAGCCGCCTGTTTACCCAGCACAGCCTGGCCTGTGCCGGCTGGGCAGAGCAAGGAGGTGCATTGCACAGGGAGCGTGGGGCCAGCATCTGCTAAAGGACTTAATTCAGGTTTCATGGCCTTCCTCTCTCAAGCACAGGTATTCCTGGAGGAGCAGATGGGACCCATGTGGCCCCATCCAGGTCCAGCTCTGGGTTACCATTTCCTTGCTACCCCTGCACAGTGCTGGAGACATCTTTGCACACCATGCTACTCCTTCACGAGTAATTCACTTCAGCTCAGGCTGCTACATCCAACCATTTCACATGTTACTGTCTGACTAGGCAGTGGCACACTGATCATTGTCTCCCTATGAAGAAAATAAGAGTGATGCTGGAGAAGGAAGGGAGAGAATGACACTGGAGGAGCAAGTTTGGCTTAGAAAACATACAAATCAGCAATTCAAACATAGAAAAAAAGCCTTAGAAGCCTCTTTTTAGACTATTTGGATTAACAAACATCCCTCATTTGATCTCTATCATGGCCACAAGCTCATCTGTACCATGTTCCTATCCCTTTCAGGCTGCAGTGCGACTGCCAGCACAACACCTGCGGCGGGTCCTGCGATCACTGCTGCCCCGGCTTCAACCAGTTCCCGTGGAAGCCTGCCACTGCCGACAGCGCGAATGAATGCCAGCGTGAGTTGGAGTGGGGTTTTCCTGCCTTTTCCAGCTGCTCTGCAAGGCACAGCTTGCCCTGTGCTTCACCAGCCCCTTGGTGCAGTGCAGGGAAGCTGTTGACTGCAGTGCTGGGGTTTGTGGTGTGGGGCACTGCGGGAAGTGAAGGTCACTGGCACTGCAAGAAAGAGCACTGCAGTGGTTAGTTGTGCTCAGTTGAGGCTCACACAGGGAGGCCCATTAGGTCTAATGGGACTTTGATTCTGCTCCTGTTCCTGTTCCTCCCCCGTGTCCAAGGGTTCGTGCAGGCAAGACTCATTGCTCAATTCCTTCTCCAAGATGAATTACATTTGGATGTGTTTACACACAGGATGTCTTTATTTGTGCAGAGAAACCTTTGGTACATGCCGACAGTGGAATTTATGCTGCACTGGGAATGCAGAGCATGGAGCACATTTACCTCAGACAGTCTCTTATAAACTCAGGGCAGCAAAGGACAGCTGGATCTTGGGGGTTTGTAAAGAGCACCCTCATTGGGTGCTCACCTCTATCCTGGGTGGGATAAAAGAGGCAAGAATGCTGCCCTCTAAACCAGACTACTTGAGGCCCCATAGTTGGGTAATTTCTTTCTCGTCTATACATGCCTGCACATATTTGACTTCTGATTTTGTGCCTGCTGCGTTCTTCCAGTGCAGACTGGGCTTTGTGAGAGAGTTGCTGCTTGTGTGGCTTTGAACTGGAGCACTTCTGGGAGCTTGACTGCTCATGTAACCACCCAGATGCATTCACACACCTTTCCTCCTTGAAAAGTAACCCTTCCAAAGTCAAACCCACAAGACAGAGTTCTTATCTGAAGATCCAGCTGGTGACTGAAGGGTCTTCATGGATTGGTGGCTTAGCTAACATCTGCCTGTATTTTCAGCTTGCAATTGCAATGGCCATGCCTATGACTGCTACTACGACCCAGAGGTGGATCGCCACAAAGCCAGCAAAAGTCAAGAGGACAAGTTTGAAGGGGGAGGTGTTTGCATTGACTGTCAGGTAGGCCTGAAGAGCTCCTGTGTTTGTTTCTGCTGTTGCTGTGAGCTCCATGAACCCCTCATATGCCCCCTTACCTAGAAATTTAGTCTCAGCTATAGATTAAAGGAGTGTGCACCAGTAATGAAGGCAGCAGTTGGGTTCCTAGCTGTCCCCTGGGTAGCATCATTACCTTTCTGATGCTTCAGGGTTAGATCTGCACTGGGAGGGACTGGTTGGTGCTGAGCACACTGGGAAGTACCTGCCTGGTTTGCAGTGCTCAGCTGCTGCCAGCTCTCTGGATCTTTCTCTGACCACCAAAATGCCAGTCTCCTCAGTCTCTAAGGTTCCCAATGGAAGTGGGGAGAGTGGCTCTTCTGCTCCCAAGGTGACTGTGGGCTGGTTAATTCATGTCATGATAGGAAACTTTTAGCTGTACTGTCTTGCTGGGAGCAAACAGATTGCTCCCATCCTCTTAGCACAAGATGGGCAGGGCATTTTACCATCTGAAGCAAGTGAAATGGGCTCAAGGTCAGTATGAACCTGAAATTCATACTGTGTTTATAGGAGGATGCAGTTTACAGGAAATGCTTTGTTTTCAAATTGATGTATGTGGAATTCTGAGCAGATTCAGGTCTTGTGTGTGCTGACACTGCTGAGCTGCTTCCTCTGCCCCTGAAGCTGTTAGTACATCTTGCAGATGAACATCAATCCTGCAGGTAGAGAAACTGATCCCCCCTAACCCACTGTTTTTCAGCATCACACCACCGGCATTAACTGTGAGAGGTGCATCCCAGGATACTATCGGTCCCCTGACCACCCCATCGACTCTCCGTACATCTGCTATCGTGAGTGTGATCTCCCCTGCATGTTGTAGATACTCTCCTGGACCTGGTGGCACGGGGAAGGGTGGTCTGCAGGATTGGGCTGGGAGATGTTTCTGGTATAGTGAATCTGGCACCATGGTGTGGCCACATGGGTGGTTCCTGCTGCAGCTGGTACAGATGTATGCGTGCATGCTGGCAGTACGTGTGCCTCCAGTCTTTGTGTAAACAGAAGTGTTGGCATGTTCCAAGGCTAGAATGAGCTAAGAATGTGTTGTCCCCCTTGCTGTACCCAGAGGGAAATCGAGTCTTAGCTGTCATCTTTGTACTCTTTTCAGCTGGCAATTGCAGACCATTGGTCTCCATACCCTAAGGGAGGGATTTCTAGACAGCAGTGGGTTATAGGCTTGCTGGGGAGCCCAGCTCAGTCTGAGGGCTGTGACACATCAGCTCTTTTACACTGTTGCCATTGCCAGCATCTCTCTTGGGCATTTGGGATCTCCTGGAAAATCCAGTCGGGATTGTGCTGCTTTACCTGGGACCTCACAGTGAGGCAAGGACAGCAGCAGCAGTTCCTCTAATGACCCAATCTCTATTCCTGCAGCAGATGGGGGGGGTCCCTTCCAGAGGCTCTGTGTTGTAGTGATGCTTCTGTGATGCTCATGGCTAGCGAGGGTCTCAGTGACAACCGCTGCTGGCTTGTCCCTCCCTGCAGGGTGTAACTGTGAGTCTGACTTCACTGATGGTACCTGTGAGGACCTCACCGGCCGCTGTTACTGCAAACCCAATTACACTGGGGAGCACTGCGATGCCTGCGCCGAGGGATACCTCGACTTCCCCCACTGCTACCGTAAGTGGGGGCTGTGGGGTTGTGGTCAGGTCTGGGACCCCATAGACACAGTGGGTGCAGGAAGGGCCAGCAGCTCCAGCTGGGGCTGCTCTCCGGGTACCTTTCCCCCATGCCATGTGGCAGGTCCCAGGAAATGTTCTTGCAGGTAGGGACAAGTCAAAGTTTGGCTTGGGTGGAAGCTGGAGCAGAGCTGAGCTGGGCTAAACCAAGCTCATTGGAGTCAACAGGAACTTCCCTTTTGGCTGGGGTCTCATCTCTCTGTGAAAGTCATCTTTCCAGAGCCCAGGTTAAGAATGGCTGTAATGGATCTTTGTTCAGTGGGATATCTGCACTTTGTTCCATGTTCCACATCTGCATTCAGCCTGTTCAGCTTTGGGACTGTCAACCCCTTGATATCCCAGCAGGATTTCTTTGAGCACGTGTGATGACCTGTGCGATGTCTCTTTCTCTGTGCAGCCATTCCAGCTTTCACTCACAACGATACTGGAGAACAAGTGCTTCCTGCAGGACAGATAATAAGTAAGCAGTGCAGTTTTCCTTGATTTTTTCTCAATCACCATCCTATCATTCTGTTATATCTCACCATCCAGTGCAAGATCAGGTCTTCAGCTTACAGGGCATCTATGTTGTTAAAGACAGTCCTGACTCAGAGTGGTTTTGAGAGAGGATGCAGCTGATGGGGGTGTCCCTTCTGGCCTCCCTGTAAAGGAACATCCCCTAAGATCACAGAGGGGCTGTGGCTGAGCTGGAACTTGAGCGAGTTCTCCCACATCTCAGCCTTTGGGTCCACATATGAACCTGTCCTTCTGCCACACTTGCTTGTCCTGTGTTTTCCATGAGGTGGGTCCATGCTGATGGCCCCTCTGCCCAGAGCTGCTTGCTGCGTTGCTTTCTCTGTTGTTTTGAAAGCTCACCCATGCCCACATCCCTGCTCCCCTCCACCTCCTTCCTCTTATCCTCACTTATCTCAATTCATCTCCCTTGAGCTTTTTTGTCTCTTTTCCCACCGAATCCTCCCCTGTCTCATGCTCCCCAGTGCACTCCAGATAACCTTTTCCTTCCTCTGATATTTTAAACTCTATCTTCCAGACAGTTTTTGCTTTCCTGAGCTGTGATGTCTCACTTCCTTTCTCATTTCCCCACCTCCCCTTCCCTCTGGTTCTTGGATGATTTTTGCCCTTCCCTCTCCCACTGCTGTCAGTGAAGACAGGGCTGGCCTCAGCACCCACTTGCGCTGGTAGTGGGAAGGTCTCAGGTGCAGCTGAGCATGGAGTGCCCAGAGAAAGCCCAAACCCCAGCCTCGTTAGCTGGAGGCTCTGCTTGTTCTGCACAGCTCTTGGGCAATGCTGCACTGAATCAGCTCTGTGGCTGAGGTCTCCCAACTCCACTGTAACCCCATGAGCCTGGTGTGCTCATCACCTGAGCAGGGTTTGGTTAAAACATTTGCATCCAATAGGAAGGTTATTAGGAGGCAAATGCTTGAGTTGTTACCTCTCGTACCCCCCCTGTCCTTATGTACATCTGCCCAGCAGCAGAGATCGACTAACAGCTGTGTGTGGTTGTTTCTTGTGTGTGTCCCCACTCCAGACTGTGATTGCTATGCTGGTGGGACCGAAGGCAACGCTTGTCGCAAAGACCCTCGGGTTGGGATGTGTGTGTGCAAACCCAACTTCCAGGGAACACACTGCGACCAGTGCTCCCCAGGCCATTATGGACCCGGCTGCCAGCGTGAGTGACTCAGCCCCAAGCTCACCCTGCTACCTCCGTGCTGGGGAGGAACGTGCCTCTCGCTGTCCTTCACTCACACTGCAGTTCTCCAGCCCCACTTCCAAGCGACAAATTCCCATGATTTTTACTGGTATTTTCCACCCAGCCCTGACCCTCCAGCATCCTCCCAGCCTGGGGGGCACTTGAGAAATTCCCTATGGATATAAGCTATGGGCCAGGCATGCTTGCTGTCAGCTGCATCCCCCCCTCCATAGTTTCTCCAATGACTTAATTTCCACCCCAGAGGAATAAGCACTCTGGTTCCTTTCCTAGGGAGAGGAAAGCTGAAGAAGCTGCTTATTTATTAGTGCTGCTGTTGCTTTCCAGCCTGCCAGTGCTCCGGCCCTGGTCAGTACGATGGTACCTGTGACAGTGAGACAGGGCAGTGTCTGTGTCGAACGGGATTCGAAGGGCACTTGTGTGACCGGTGTGCTCCTGGCTACTTCAACTACCCCCTGTGCCAGCGTGAGTATCTGTCAGCCGTGGGCCTGGGTGGGCATGCACAAAGCCAGAGTGTTCTGGCAGGTTCTGAAGGACTGGAAAGTGCTTTTGTGGGTGTTTTAGAGGATATAGCAATGGGTAAAAATCAAGTTTGAATGCTCAGAGCACCACCTAAATGCCTATGTAGGAAGCTTGGGAAGGAAATCATATTGCCATGAGCTTTGTCCTTTGCTCCCAGCACCAGGCACACGGTTTCTCTCTGTTGCAGTATGTGGCTGCAGTGCTGTCGGGACGCTTCCAGGAGGCTGTGACTCTGATGGGAAGTGCTTCTGCAGACCTGAGTTTGCAGGGCCACGGTGTGAGCAGTGCAGCCCTGGGTACCACTCCTACCCTCACTGCTATGGTAAGGGCATTAACCTTCAGTCACCTGCTGAGAAACATGCCTGGTTTTGCAAGATTTTGGTGTTTTTCAAAATCAAAACCTGCTTGGCTTGCACTGAATTTGGCAGGCTTGTTTTGGAGGTCATGGATCATGCCCAAGCCTGGAAGACAAAGCAGTTTTTATCAGTCATGCTTCCTCATCACAGCCCCGCTGTGACCTGGTGTCTCAGCTTATGCCTTTTTTTGTCTTCTTAGCATTAACCTACTAAACTGTTGAGGAATGTTGAATGGGCTATAAAAACCCTCAGTGGCGTTTTCCTGGTATAGCCATGACTCCAGCTGAAAATACTGCCTGTCTTTCCAGGGGATTAAGGAATTAATTTAGTTCTGATGGAAATGGCTAATTCCTGTGGGGCTGAATGATGATTCAGACCAGCAGTGGTTGGCCACGAGTCATCAGGCTGTTGATATTCCTGCTCTTACAGCTTGCTCTTGTGATTCCCGGGGTGCTGTGGACAACAACTGCAGCCCTGCTGGCCAGTGCCGATGCCACATGAACTTTGCAGGACATACCTGCAACCAGTGTGCCCTGGGCTTCTATGGGTACCCCAGCTGCACACGTGAGTAACCACCATCGGGTCTCAGTGGAGAGAAGGGAATAGCTGCTGCTGCTGGCTTAGTAATAGCTTGCCTTTCCGTAACCAGCCTCCTGGGGAAGGTTAGATTAGATATTAGGAAGTATTTCTTCCCCAAAAAGGTTGTCCAGCACTGGGCGAGGGGAAGTGGTAAAGTATTTATATGTAGGATATATATAAATACCTCGAGGTATTTAAATGACATGTAGATGTGGCACGTAGGGACATGGTTTAGTGGTGGCCTTGGCAGTGCTGTGCTAACATTTGGACTTCATAATCTTAAAGGTCTTTTCCAACCTAAACAATTCCATGATTCTATGATTCTATCCACTTCCATGAGCATTGAGTCACAGAGTTGCTGATACCAGGGGTGAGCAATGCCTGTGGCAGGTGCCTTCAGCTCCAGACACTCTGCATAGCCCTCCCAGCAGTGTCCCCATCTCCCTCCCTGCCGGCAGTCCGACTGGAAGCCAGATGGACTCATATGTCTCCCAGCAAGAATTTAGTGCTCATTAAGAAATCATCTGTGATACAATTTCCCTGAAGCAACAAAAGAGCATCATCATCATCATCACCCTCTTGCACCATACCAAATGTAGACGCCTGAGCTGCAGCCAGCTGGCAGAGGGCTGCTCACAAATGCTGATGCCGGCGCTATGCCTTTGAAGAGGCTGGAGACGGAGATGAAGTGGCCTCACAGGAGTTAGTACTCACTTCTGGGTTTGGTTTTTTCTGCCTCATAAAGCACTGCCCAGACTGCAGAGCTGTAGAGGAGTCACAGCAAGGAAAGAAGAGAATCTGATTTCTTTTTAGTCTGTTGTTTTATAACAGTGTTTTGCTGTGAGCCAGTCTGAGGGTGTCAGCTTAAACCAGCCCCTTTGGCAGGGATTTGAGGAGTGCTGGCTGGGTAAGGAGGGCACAGGCAGCTCCCTGGCAGCTCGCTGACCTTTCATGTGATAGGGCAGCAGGATCTCGACATGCATTAGCAGCAGACAAGTCATGCAGGAAGCAGCAGAGCCATTGCCCTGCCCTTGCCCCAGGCTGCTGCCCACATACAGCATCCTCAGGGCAGACCCTGATGGCTGAATGGGTGTTTGGACGCAAATGGGCTGATGCGTCACTGGTCGCTGACCTTTAAGGGATGAAATCACACCTTCCCCTTTTCCTTAGCCTAAACTTTTCCCCACCTCCAGAATTACACATAAATGTATGTAAAACTAGATGTGATAAACATTGCAGCTTCTATTGTTCTTCCTTAGAAAACAGGGTGTTTTCAACCAAGAGCAAAGAATGAGTGTGCATGTTATTTATAACCCATATTTCTGGCTGCTTTGATGGGGATGAAGGTCAGGCAGACAACAGAGGTTGCTGGTGGGAAGCCTTGAATGCAGGAGCCCCTGTGCCCTGCCACATCACCCCTTGCTGTCTCCTCTCCTGCAGCTTGCCAGTGCTCCCGGGAGGGTTCCCTGCACAGCACCTGTGACCAGGACACAGGGCAATGCAGCTGCCGGCCCAGGGTGACGGGGCTGCGCTGCGATAGCTGCCTGCCAGGCGCCTATGGATTTCCACACTGTGAAGGTAACGGCCTCAAGCTGCACCAGGGGAGGTGTAGGTTGGATATGAGGAACAATTTCTTCACTAAGAGGATGCTCAGGCATTGGAACCATTGGAACTGCACAGGGCAGTGGTGGAGTCACCGTCCCTGGAACTGTTCACACACTGTGTAGATGAGGCCTTAGTGACAGGGGTTAGTGGTGGACTTGGCAGTCCTGGGGTAAAGGTAAAGATCTTGATGATCTGAAAGGTCTTTTCCAACCTGTTTTATTCTATGATTGTCATTATCTCATGGGGTGTGACTCGAGTGGCTTGGGACACAGTGGTGTGGTGATGGTAAATGGGCTTATCATCCCCCTAGAGTTCTGCAGGGAAAAAATAACCCCCTTTAAGAACAGCCAGGGTGTGAGCTCTCTATAAATCCCTTATGTCTCTCTTCCAGTGGGCTCCTGTAACCCAGCAGGGTTAGTGACTGCAGATCCCTCGCTGGCCTCGGTGAGTATCAAATGAACCCACCAAACCCTGCAGGTCATTGCTGTGTAATCCTCTTATTCTCACTTTGGGCCATATCATTCTCTAAGCTCAGCCTGAAAGCAGCTATTACCCACACCACAGTATCTGACATCATGTTCAGGCACCATGCTGCAAATTCTCACCTGCTCTTTTCTCCCCATCCCTTTCCCCAGGGCTCCTGTGCATGTCGGGCATACGTTGAAGGCCCAGCTTGTGACAGATGCAAGCCCTTATACTGGAACCTGACTCCAGAGAACCCCTACGGCTGCCTCAGTAAGGAAATGGCATTTGCACAGCCCCAGAAAGTCTCTTCTGTATTGTAATAGTGCAAGACCCAAACCCTAGCCAGTGGGGACCATCACTGCTGGATGGAAGGGATGGTTTTTCTTCCATCTTTACCTTGAAGTGATGGCAAAGCTGGAGTGTCTGGGTAACCCCTACATGGAGCAGGGAAAGGCTGGAGCCTGGAGCTTTTTCCTTGGGATGAAATGCAGGAGTCATGCGATGAGTTGTGCCATTCTCAGCCCTCCCTGCAGACTTCATTTTTTATGGCCAAACGTGCAGGGAAAGCAAGAGGTTTTAGTACTTGTATCCTCAATAGTAGTTGTCCAAAATGAAACACAAGCCCTTGTACAGCACAACCCTCTACTTGACAGGTTCCCAGCTTCACTTATCCAGCCGGTATCCTCTGGTGTGGTGGGTACTGTCCTCCATCAGGCTTCTTCTCAACAGCTGGTCAATCTTATGGCTTTCTTGTTCACCTTTCTCCTCCCAGGCTGCAAGTGTGAGACCAGGGGCACCATCAGTGGAATTGCAGAGTGCCAGCAGGTGGGTTTGCTCCTCTCTGCTTCCAAGCATGTGCTGTGTTGGGAGTGTTTCAGCTCTGTCTCTCCCAGCAGCTGCTAGAGAAGCCTATCCTGAAGCTGAGCTCTCAGAGGTTACACCACAGTCTGGGCTTGTATGAGAACATAGGATTAAGACCTGTCATAAATTAGGCACCTAAATATTTCTGGGTCTGGCCCAGGATGCTTAGATTTTTGTTTGCCTGCATTGTTGGGTGATTTATGTGGCCACCCACACGCAGGAAGGGATGTAGAGCATGAAACCCAAAATGCTTCTCCAGTGTCTCAGACAAGGATCCAAATAACTGAGAAACAGCTTTGATGTGACTGGAAGGAATGAGCTTCCCTGCCTGCTTCTCTCCTAGGCTGATGGGCAGTGTTTCTGCAAGCCAAACGTCTGCGGCCAGTTCTGCTCGACCTGCAAAGACGGCTACTTCAACATGGAGAATGCAAATTACTTTGGCTGCCAAGGTGAGCCCCGTTCATGATGTGTCAGTGAATGGAGCAGCACAAGAGCTGACCCTGGAGCAAGCAGCTCTGCGTGGTTGCCTTGCCTGTTTGCCCAGGTGTGCTCTGTTGGCCTTGGAGAGAAGAGGCAAGAGATGTCCCACCTCTTGCTTTTGATCATACCATGGCCCAGAGCAGGTGAATGGGAGACCTGACTTCGTGCTTTTGGCACCATTGGATATGGGTCTATCAGGCTGGGGAATGAAAAGCCAGGAAAGGTGCCCCCTTAAGTGCTAAGAACTGATGTGTTTTAACCACTGGCCATGTCATTCCAGCTGTTCCCATCCCTCCTGTTGGGAGCAGGTGGGCATGGAGCTGAGAAGTTGGCTGCTTTCTCTTATGCTCACGGGAAGAGGGAAAAGAGGAGATCCGGCCACTCTCAGCCAGCCCCTGAGGTCTTGGCAGGGCTTGGAAGATGGACCAAGCCATGAGGGTTTGCAGACCTCATTCCTCCATCAGCTGCCTGGAAATAGCTCGGCGCTGAGGTGGAAGAGGAGCCCGATCCAAGTGGGGCCGGGGCCAATATGAAAACGGATACAATGGAATAAAAATAGCGGTCGTGGACGCACCTTTGATGAGTGCCCAGGAGCTTGTTAGTGCATGGGGAATGTCAACAGCCACTTCCTGCCCGCAGGCTGCCGCTGCGACGTCGGTGGGTCCCTGGGGCCATCCTGCGAGGAGCGGAGCGGAGCCTGTCGCTGCCGCCAGAGCACGCGCGGCCCCACCTGTACCCAGTAAGCTGCTGGCAAGAGATGCACCTTGGGGTGCTCTGCCTCCCATTCATCCCCTTGGGGACAGTGTCCTCTGCTGCCACGGGGATGGGGACCTCATTGTCTGGGCTGCTGCCACATCAGCCGCAGAGGTGTCCTCTTGGCTGTCCCTCCAGGTAGCTCAGCAGGTAATGATGCTCTTTCTCTTCCCCAGACCTGCACAGGACCATTATTTCCCTGACCTTCACCACCTGAAGTACGAGCTGGAGGAAGGCACCACACCGGCTGGCCGGGCTGTGCGCTTCGGCTACAACCCCCTGGAGTTTGAGGGCTTCAGCTGGCGAGGATATGCTCAGATGTCCTCCATCCAGGTATGCCTGGTGTCACCGTCCCAGCCCAGCTCCCCATCGGGAGGATGTGGCCGGTGAATTGACATGCTTTTGGCACACATCTTTCACCCCAAGTGCTTCTCAGACCCCCGAAGTCACATGGTGGCCAACATAAACAGCACAGTGTATATATAGCCTGTTCACACAGATATTTCCTGTAGTGCTGGGGATGACATAGACTGATGAGGAGAAACATCCTAAATTGGGAATCCCCTGACATCCTAATCCTTCTAGACAAAGGTGGTAGCTTGGTGATTACTTACAGGGATGTCTATAAACACTGTCTTTGGGTTTCCTCGTGGCTCTTTCATCTGACTCTGCTCTTTCCTGCAGCTCTCTGCTTAAACTTTTCCTCCCTTCTCCAAAAATAAATCAGCTCCTCCTTAGCTGCCATGTTCAGCTTGGAGCTCTTGTTACTGTTCTGCCTCTGCTCTCGCTGTTAGCTGTAACAGTGGTTTACACTAATCTAGAGTTGTTTAAGCCCTAGAAGTGAAGCTGTTTCATCTGTTGACCCTTTATTCTCCTTGGTGGATTCTTCTGCATGGCCCCTGCAGAGGTGTCACCTGTGTGTGTTTGGGGATGGGGGATGCAGGGCAATGATTCTCTGACAGTCTTGTCCCAGTGTGAGATGCTCCTTATTCTGGTGCATGTACTTTCAGTTTTCTTCACTCCTTCATGCTTAGGTAAGATAACAGAGGCCAAATGCATTAGCTATTTCCTGTTGAATGTAGGTAGGAGCTAAGGAACGAACTCCTTGTAGGCTGCCTTGAGAAAACCACAACATTAAAGCTTAAGGATGGAGCTCCTGCTCAGATCTGTGGCTTTTGTTTTGCATCCAGTGTTGGTTTGAGATAGAAATAGGCCTTGGTAAGAAGAGGGCTAGCACATGGCTTTCTGCAGGCAGGTCTCACTTATGGTTTGCTCTCTGCAAGATCCTTGCAGTTTGCTCTCCAGTAGGAAGATGGGTAACTGGAGCTTTGAACACAAGAGTCTCCCTGGCAGACCCCAGCTTTGCCCTGTAAGCAGGAGGGTCTTTAAGCAGATGCTTTGATCTCTTTGAAACAGTTTGGACATAAGCACCTCCTTAACTGGGGTCTTGCTGAGTAGTGTCCAGGTGTGTGGAGGGCTGATAGAACCATCAGTTAGCACCACTAGTCCTTAGTGCAGGGTCCCAAGGGTAAGGAACCAGCTCAATTCGCAGCCTCCTCTAAGCATCAGGGCAGAGCCCCATCAGCACAGCAGCAGGTACTTCAGCATTAGGTACCTGCTTGTTATAGCACACTAAGACCTTGAGAGCAACATGCTGATACCAACAGCAAGAAGTTCTTAAATAGCTTTCCTCTGATGTACCCTGGGATAGCCAAACCACCCTGCTGTGCCACAGCACCTTCCAGATGTGGTCAGAGCCTTTCCACCCCCTTCCCACAGGCAGGCTGCTCCCTTGGTGGCTGGTCCCAAACGGAACAGCATCACAAGGAGCCCATGCCATGACTCTGCAGCAGGGCCAGTGTGCTTTGTCCTCTCCCCGCGCTGTGGCATGTTGCTTTGGGAGCAGTGAGCCGCTTGCGCTGGTAGCTGCGGGCGGTGGAGGTAACTGAAGGTGTGCTCTGCTTCTCTCCCCTTTCTCTCTCCCACCAGCCCAAGGTAGTGGTGACTCTCAATGTGACCTCCCCCGACCTCTTCCGCCTCGTCTTCCGCTACGTCAGCCGGGGGCCCGCCAGTGTGGAAGGGAGGGTCTCGGTCGTTGAGGAAGGAAAGTTTAATGTTTGTGGCAACTGTAAGTGCATTTTTCCACTTCTAGACTCACTCAGAGCATCCCACGCTGTGACATTGCTCCTCCGCCCCTTCTCCTGCCCCCAGGTTTGCCCGTCCCAGGTGTGCCCATCCCAAGTGTCCGGCCAGAGCCGTGCCATGGGATGTAAGGGAGGGGGAAGAGAGGCAGGCAGGCAGGCAGGCAGGTAGGCAGGCGGGTGAGGCTCTCCCGCAGGCAGGAGCTGGCCCCCCAGTGACATGTTGCCCCATGTGCTTTTTGCTTTTTGCAGAATAAAATCAGAGTCACTGTAGACGTGAAGGAGGCAGAGCTCTATCTGTTCCATGTCATCCTGAGGTATATTAATTCAGGAGGGGCCACTGTGTATGGCAAAATTACAGCTTATCAGCCACGAAGGAGAGGTAAGGATCCCAGACTGCTCTGCTCCCCTGCACCATCGCCACCTCCTCCCCATCCCAGGCAACCTGCTGCATCATCCTTTCCAGAAGATACTTCCATGGGGCTTTACCCATTAGTCCTGCCCTTCCAACTGAGAGGCTGATTTGAGTTTGCAGCCCCCTTTATTTAACAGAGCAGCAGCAAGCTGGCCCCAGCCCTGGGGCTGCACACTGAGGAGTTATCAGCCAGGCTGGTGTGAGATAAGGCTATTGTGTGATTCCATACAGTCTTCCCAGCGAGGGACAAGATCACCCCAGTGCCCCAGGCAGAGCTGAGCTGAGTATCCACAAAACCAGAATGGGCCAAGTGCTGGGAACTGGATCCAAAGTTTGGCAGCTGGACATGGTTTTATTTCATAGATGCCCTCATGTGGCAGTCCTGCCCTTGGCTGTGCTTCTCCCAAACCAGGCTGCTGGCTTCACTCATAGTCTGGGGTTTGGAAGTGGTGTGGAATTGCGTGTGTTATACAGGCATTGCACTCTGGTGCAGTGTCTTCTCATCAACAGTTTGCTGCTGGAGAAGAGCCACCAACAAATGGCTGAAGAAGCTGAGAGACCTGAACAGATATCCTGGGGGTGGATATGAGCAAGACTGCACAGGGATGGACCTGAGGCCATGCAAGTGCCCTAGTGGGTGGCTGGCAGATTTACCGCTTCTGATGCTACAGCCACATCATCCTGCTGAAGCTTTTCCTGCAGATCATGCACAAGGCTGTCAACACCAGCTGCCTGACTTAGCAGTGTGTGAAGTTTTCTCCTGTCTTGAACTGACACAGAAGGTGTTTTGCCTTTGATGTGATAGACAGGGTTTGAAATGCAAGATACTATTTTTCTACTGTTTTTTTTTTTTTGAGGGGAAAAATATCTCATTATTTTTATGGCCAGTTACATTACACAGCAGAAGGACAAGAGAAGCCAGAGCTCAGGAAGTGTTTAATCTGTCCTATCCAGCAGCAGAGCTTATTTGCCTTCTGATGTGCTTCCCTCCTTGTTCAGAAGCAACCTGGGATTTTTCTAGTGCTAAAGGCAAACTAACAGACACACACCAGCACTGGGATCTGGGAGGGCAGCTTCCTTGATAGGCCAGATCAGCTCCACAAGTGCTGAGCCACCTTCTGCTGGGGTGGAATGGGCTTCAGTTGGTAAAGGACAAGCAGCCTGGAAAGAAGATAAGCTGGAAGATGTGGCTTGCAAAAAGGGAAGCCTTTTCCAAGTATGTGATATCCCGACCGGTTTCTCCCACCCCACTTCCAGAAGCGATCTCAGTTTGAGTTGTGAATCATCTCAAAGGGATGTGAGACTTCAGCTTGTCAAGAAATCTACCCCACTGCCTGTTCAGGGAAACCTCTTCATCCCTTGCATCCTCACCTCTGCTTCCCATCTGAGAAAGCATGGGCTCGACCTCAGCTGATGCCAGGCACACCGCAGAGCTAGCACACATGGGAAGGGATTACCCATCCCAGCAGTAGCACAAGCCTTTGCTTTAGCTTCTGGCCCTCTGCATTATGCCTTGATGTCCACGTGCCACACCAGGATAGTCAATGTGCCACATTCCCCACTTCCTTCTTCATCTCGTTTGCTCACCATGCAGCCATACTCAAAGAATCACTCAGTCGTGCTCTTCAGATTGCTCCTGAGACTGCAGGACAGGCAGACAGTTTGCTTCTGGGTGCTGTATCATTGCATCCAAAGTTAATGAATGCTGAGGTTATGGGACTGTGTCAGCTGAACCAAGGAACTGTTCAACAGCAGCAGGATCTGCCCTCAAACCCCTCTGTCCTGTCAGATAAAATCAATGTCTAAGTCTCGAGTGCAGAGTCTGTGGCTGGCAAGAAAGGCAGGAGCACAGCTTAGGGTTTGCCAGAAGACAGGTATCTTGCCTGTGGAGCTGGGATCAGAATATCCCTAAGGAAGAATATATCTGGGCAATTCTTTTTGTCTGTCTCAGAACACATTCTTCACAGATGAGTTCCTTCCTTCTCTAGCTGGCAAAACACTCCTTGGCATGCAGTGCTCCGTGCTTTGCAGACTGGGGAAGCAGAGCACACTGGGAGAGCTGTGATTAGCATTGAGGATTGCAGTGATTTATGTTTTTTTTCTCTCCCATTAAGCTACTGAGCAGATTCAGAGTGGATGTCTCTGTTACAGGACAGTGTGGGATTGTGGTGCCTCTGCTACAGCAGCGCTGAGAGAGCAGGAGCCTGGGACTCCCCATTGCACTACAGAGCTGCTTCCCTGAGCATAGCCTCCCGATTGCAGCCCCAGGTTTTCCATCCCAGTCCCTTCACAGCCTCTCATCCCTCCCGCTCCAGGTACAGAGCAGACCAAGCAGATTGTCTTTGCTCCCAGCACGGAGCCAGCCTTTGTCACAGTCCCACAGAACAGCTTTGGGGAGCCCTTCGTACTCAACCCCAACACCTGGTCTCTGGTTGTTGAAGCAGAGGGTGTGCTGCTGGTAAGGACCAGCCCATGTGCTCCATCCAACATAGGGGCTTCAGCAGCTCCTTGGGGGCAGGTGTCCTAAACGTACTCAACTCTCCCATCTCTCCTCCTAGGACTATCTGGTTTTGCTACCCAGCTCATACTATGAAGCACCAATACTGCAGCTGAAGGTCACGGAGCCATGCACCTACCAGCCAGCCCCTGAACAAGCCACCCAGAAGTAAGGATCTCCATATGCTTGTGCTGTGTGGGACCTACTCACCTCCTTTTGGCCTGGGGTTACAAAATATATACACTTTACACTCTGTGAGGGTCTGGATGCAGTAGAACTGCTTCGTGGAGCACTGTTGCTGTTGTTGATAAAGCTTGCTGAAGCTGCACTGGCCCAGAAAGCCAATGCATAGATCTCCTCATCCATGGCACAGGCAATCTATGTGTTCTCATGGACCCTGGAGGCCAGCTCACCCAGTAAGACTATAGCCCTCTTCTCTGCTAGGCTGGATTCCCAGTGCTAGTCCTGGAAAATGGCTACAATGAGATATGTCTTGATGGACTTTTTAAATTGGATGGGCACAGTCTGGTAGTGCTTGGAACATCTCAGTGCCTCTGGTTGCTCTGCCCAGGCCCTCTCTCAAATCTTGCTGGCACCAAGGCTGTGTGGGTGCTCTTGACTTAAAATCATGATTTAACAACCAGACTTTGCAATTCCTTTCTTAATGTTTTTAGCTGCCTCCTGTACAAGTACCTGTCTGTGGATGGCTTCCCTGCAGTGTCCGGGCAGGATGCAGTGTGCAGGCTGGACAACCGGCTCCCCAGACTGTGTCCCACCGAGCAGCTCACGCCCTCCCATCCTCAGATGGCCACGTGCAGCGGCAGTGATGTGAGTGGCACTTGTTTCATCCCTGACATGGGCACTGCAGCACTCATCCCTCTGCTCTGACATCTGGTTACCAGAAGGGCATTGCACCCATGTACCCCTACTGCTGCCCCATCAGTTTTGCATGTTTGTGCTTGCATGCTCCATGCAAGGCACCCCAAAGCAATGTCTCACTTACAAAGGGCCTGCAGTGCCATGGTAAGAGTTGTCCCGTTGTCCCCTCAGCTGCAGAGGAGGCTGGTTTGTAGCATGGGCACCCTGCACTCATCACTATGGGGAGTGGGACAGTAGGCACTTAGTCATCTCTTTGTCCTCCAGGTGGAAGTCCAACTGTCCCTGCCTGTTGCCCAGCCTGGGAAATACGTGTTGCTGGTGGAGTATGCCAACACCAATGCTTTGCAGACGGTGGGCATTGCTGTGAGCTCACCACACTTAGCCATGCAGCAGGGCACATTCATCTTCTACCCATGTGTCTACAGGTACGGTTGTCTCTGAGATGGAGAAAGGGTTTGGTCCTCCTCTGACATGGCAAGGACAAGTTCTGCCCCAGTTGAGGAGCTTTTTCTGCTTGCTCACGTGAACAAAGCAGTGCTTCAATGCTGTACATCTGATACATGTATGTCCATACCCATTCTAGTGACTGGCCATCCCTGGGAATACAGGCCACACCTGTGCCCAACATTGTCTTCTAATGCCTCTGTTAGGAGATAATCTGTTGCTTCCATTTACAGCCAAGCACATTGGTAAAGGTCTTGGTTTAGAGAATTGCCTACAGGCAGGTTTATTGGAGCTGTTGGTGCAGATCAAACCATGTCCCTTGCTGTAGGAGTGTCTGACTTCAGACTGCAGCTTTTGCTATAGGAAACCAATGTCTGGGGTGCCCCTGGGAAACTGCAATCTTGTGACTTGCCAGAAAAGGCATGAAAAGGTTTCCAGGTGCAAACACCTTCAGGACATAGAACTGGCAAGACAAGAAATGGGCCATGACCCTGCTCAAGGCTGGCTTCACAATCTGTGTTTCTCTCAGTTTCCTTTGTCGAGGGATTGCTGTGGATTCCCAGAGCCGCATTGCAACTTTTGAGCTTACCTCAGAGGCCACCATTCGCTTCAGCTCTGACCTGGCTGACTTCTTCCTGGTAAGCTCCCTGCAAGGGCAGCTGTGTTGACAGGTAGCAAGGGGAGGCAGGAGTTGGTACCTAGCCTGTAGAAGGGGTTTCTAGTTCTGTTTGGACTGGATACTAGATCTTAGTCTATGTCGTGACTAGTCCAGGGTGGAGAATGTGGTCAGTGGTGTGTTTGGATGTAGATAGTGATAGTGTGGTCAGCCTGATTGCTGGTGGGCACAGAAACTGCTGTAGGCTCCCAGTGGCAAGACACTGTCACGTAACTGGGCATCTCTCTCACATGTGGCAGCACAAGGTGTACCTCATACCTGCTGCACAGTTCACCATGGAGTTCATCGAGCCCAAGGTGCATTGCATCAGTGTCCATGGCACGTTCTCACCCAACAGGTAAGAGTCTCAGGTCCCTCGGGGTTTCAGCATGAATGTGGCTGTTCCCAAAAGCAAGTGCTTCCCTCGCTTCCCTCAGGTTTGGAGCCATTTCAGCCTCTCTCTTTCCTTGTCAGAGATCTTTGCATCCTGTTTTCTCTTTGTTTTGCAGCAGCTCCTGTGTTCCCTCAAGGTTCCTGAAGCTTTCTCAGTCGATCATTTTGGAGGGGGGCCAGGCTCTGCCCATCGCCCCTGATGTCCCCCTGGCTCAGGCTGTTCATGTGGTTCCATCTGGGGTCCCCTTGGAACCCGCACCTCGGCCTCCCACAGCAGTGGACCCCACTGCAGAGCTCATCCTCCTGCAGTCGCCACAGGTAGTGCCATGGCTGTGGGTTGGGCTGGTTTGCTGGCTTTTCAGTTGGCACCATTAGAGGGGGAGTATGGAGACATGGGGGATTGGTTCACCAGAAGTCCCAAGGCCTGACAGGTGTGCAATAAGAGCACCCATTGGTGCAATAATAAAGCCATATCCTGGCCGTGAGTGCAGGTGTCTGATGTGGGGTTTTGTCTCTTTGTTCTCCTGTTTCGGGCCAGGCTGCTGTTGTGTTTAACACCCGGATCCAGACCCTGGGCCGTTATGCCTTCATCCTACACTACTACCAGCCCAACCATCCAGCCTTCCCTGTGGAAGTGTTAATCAATGGTGGGCGCATCTGGCAAGGTGAGAAGAGCAGGGACCTGGGGAAGCTGCTGCTAGGCAGAAGCCCTGGGCAGTTCTTCATGTCAGAGGATAAAGATGAAGCAAGACTAACTCATCCCTTCTAGACTGGGAGGGTGTGATGGGGACTGCAAGAGAAACATTGGCCCAATCTGTTGATTGTCTTTTTAGGTCAGACCAACGCTAATTTCTGCCCACATGGCTATGGGTGCCGGAGCCTGGTAGTTTCTGAGGACCAGATTATCCTGGACGTTACAGATAATGATCTGACTGTGGTTGTTCGAGTGCCAGAGGGCAAGCAGCTGTGGCTGGTGAGTCTATCTCCAGACCAGGCTCCAGCAGGACTGGAGTTTGTCCTTGGCTTTTTGTCCCTGGAATGTTTCCCACCATCACCCAGTTTCTGGGCTACCCTGGAAAGTTGCAGTCTCCAACCTTAGTGGTGTAGACTTGAAGGCAGAATTCATAGAGACAGCCTCTGTAGATGACAGTTCTCTTTCACTGTGTGGGTTTGATACCAAAACAAGGCAGAAACTGAAGCTGTTGCTTTGCGTACGTAGCTTGTGATGATCCAGAATAAGCCTTATTCCTGCCCCAGCAGTATTTTGCACCTGCATAGTATTGCTTATCCAGGCAGATATCACAGAAGCAGGGAACCCTTGTTATCCTCAGGCAACAGGACCAGAAAATTGACCAAATTTGGGTAAGTGTCTGAAAGACAGAATTGGAACCCGGGTGCCTCCATGTCGAGAAGTTTAAATGCCAGTGACTGCCTGCCCCTCTGCAGAACCACAGCCAGTGCTGCCCTTATATTCTGCCTTTTTTTTACTCCAGCGAATTTGGGTCAGTCCTCACATGGAGCATTAGATTAGATGGGCCCTGATGGACAGACCCCAGCAGGGTGGTGAACCCTGGTCTTTCCAGTACTTCAGCACATTATGTGTCCTGTTCTGTCCCAGCAAGGGATGATGATGATAAGTTAAGGGTGTGTTTGGACTTCCAGTAAGCTCGTTTTCAGACTGCATCTCTGTGTGGCTCAGCTAAGGAGCCTTGTCCTTGCTTTGCAGGATTACATCCTTGTGGTGCCTGAGGATAGCTACAGCTCTCAGTACCTGCAGGAGGAACCATTGGACAAGTCTTATGATTTCATCAGCAGCTGTGGCATCAACAGCTTCTACATCAAGTAAGGCCCTTGGGTTTACGTGGCTGCTCTGCTGTCGACTCCTCAACAAGAAGAAACCCATTCCCTTCATACGTGGCAGGGGAGGGATCTGATTAAGGCTTTCCTTATCTAATGACCAAACCTGTGGGTATTTGGGGAATCTCAGTGTCATTGGGGATCTGCCTACCACTAATTCAGTACCAGTTGCTGCAGGAGATGCTGCTAGATTTTGGGGTGGTGGGAGGCTGAGCTGTGCAGCACAGTGACTGTTCCTGCCTTCCCCTGCAGCCCCAGCACATCATCGAGGTTCTGCCGTGACTCTGCCATCTCGCTCTCCCTCTTCTACAACAACGGGGCCCAGCCCTGCGGGTGCCATGAAGCAGGGGCACGGGGCAGCCAGTGCGAGCCCTTCGGTGGGCAGTGTCCCTGCAAGTCCAATGTCATCGGCCGAGAGTGCTCCCGCTGTGCCACCGGCTACTGGGGCTTCCCCAACTGCAGGCGTGAGTTATCCCATCTCCCGTTCTGCTTTCCCAGCACTTACTGGTTTGCCTCTTAAAGAGCTGAGGCTGATTTGGGCTCCACTTACATGAAACAGCTCAGCTCCTGTGAGCGGTTGAGTTCTGCATCCAATGCTTTGTGCTCCACTTGGGCTGCCTGGGTCTGGCTCCCCCAAACACAGCCCCTTTCTGCCCCTTCTAGCCTGTGACTGCGGGACACGTCTCTGTGACGAGGTGACGGGGCAGTGCATCTGCCCTCCACACACCCTGAAGCCAGAGTGTGTTGTCTGTGAGCCCCAGACCTTCGGCTGCCACCCTCTCATCGGGTGTGAGGACTGCAACTGCTCTCGGCCCGGCGTGCAGGAGCTGACAGAGCCAGGCTGCGATGTGGACAGTGGGCAGTGCAGGTGAGGGAGCCCTGAAGGTGGTGAGGCGCTGGCACAGGTTGCTCATAGAAGCTGTGGCTGCTCTCCATGCAGAGCACAAGGCAGAGGTTTCTAATGCTGTGGCTCTTTGTTCCATCCAGGTGCAAGCCAAATATCATTGGGCGCCAGTGTGACCTCTGTGCCCCTGGCTACTACCACTACCCCAACTGCCGGCGGTGTGACTGCCACCAGGCTGGCACTGAAGCCAGTGTGTGCGACCCAGTCACGGGGCAATGTCACTGCAAGGTCGGTTCTTTGATGCCTTCACTTTGTGCTTTTCCCCTTTGCTTGGCTCTCCTGCACTGGCTGTGGATGTGGGGAGCTGTGGGTGTCTGGTGTGCAGGGAGGGAGTGGGGCTGGAGAAGGAGAGTGCCTGTGTGCCTGAGCTGCAGCCAGCCTGCCCCACATGGTGTTAGGTTCAGAGCACCTTGGAAGTCTCCTTCTCCCCATCTTTCCTGGCCAGGAAGGCTTTGGGCTGTCACTGGGCAGATGAGCAGTCTGGGTCCAGCCCTACCTCAGGCCCTAAAGCTGTTAGCACTTTGGACTCCTTCTGCTCTTACATGACAGCAGAGTAATGCAGAGTGCTCCTGAGCTGCCTGCTCCAGCCCCTTTGCAGGGCTCAGAAGTGCTTTCTACAGGTGAATTTAATGTTTCAGGAGTGCTGTGCAAGTAAACCTGTTCAGGGACTGCTTAATCTGCTTTCAGCATCACATCACTGTGCTTTGATCACTCATACAGCTATCTCCGTCCTCCACTAAGGCCTCATGAGAAGCTGCTGGCACTGATGAGCTTTGCTTGTCTTCCAGGAAAACGTGGAGGGCCCGAGGTGTGACCAGTGCCGCCTGGGGACATTCTCTCTGGATGCCAGTAACCCCAAGGGCTGCACCAAATGCTTCTGCTTTGGTGCCACCGATCGCTGCCGCAGTGCCGAGAAGCACAGAGCTGAGGTGAGAGGGGCCAGGGCTCCCTGCAGCCCTCTGGGCTCTGTCCTGCATTAATCCTACCTGTCTGGAAGATACACTGTGAGGAGGGTTACCTTTGTCTCCCTATGCCTGTCTTCCACTTTCATTCCCTTCTCCTGGTCACTGGAGTCTCATAGGGTGGAAAGTCATAGCATAGGTGGGAGGCAGGGATGGTGCTCAGCTTTCCAGTGGCTTTATCAGGATGCATGTGAGGTTGTGGGCCTGTTATCATCCTTTGTGCTGCTCTGGGACTGATGCTTTTCTGGAGCATCAACACCCAGACACTTCCTGTAGCTCCAGTAGAAGATCTGTGGTTGCTCTTCCCCCACAGCTCATCGACATGAGTGGATGGCTCTTGTTGACCAGTGACCGCCAGGAAGTGCCTACAACTCTGAACCTGCGGGAGCAGCTCCTCCACGCTGATCTCAAGAACCTCCCAGATGCCTACCAAGAGCTTTACTGGGTTGCACCCAGCTCCTACCTTGGCGACCAGGTAAGAGCACAGTGGCAGCTGGACCAGTAGTCATGCACATCCTTGACCCCACCACACATGTGCCAGCAGCATGGCCACTGATGTGCAAGCATTGTTGATGTGCAAGCTCTGGTTGAACATGGGCAGCTCTGACTCATCCCAGTGACATGGACTTGCAGTAACCTGTGCAGTTTGTCTCTCCCTTAGGTTTCCTCCTATGGTGGGCACCTGCGCTATGAGCTGCACTCCGACCCACGGAGGGGGGACGTGTTCATCCCCATGGAGTCCCGCCCAGATGTGATCCTGAAGGTGCAGCCCAAGAAATCCCGTAGTGCTCCCCACTAGTGCATGAGCAGGATGAGGTGGTGACTGACACCTTCCTTGCTTTCCTTCCAGGGAAATCAGATGAGCATCATGTTTCTGGAAGGCACCTACCCATCCCCAGGGGAGGTCTATGAAGGCCGGCTGCAGCTGGTGGAGGTGGGTTTGCACACATGAGTGTGGACCAAGTGCTCAGATGCTCCTGGAAGGACAAGACCATCCTGTACACAGAAGGGACAGTTGCTTTGAGCTCAGTATTTTAGGTGCTGCCTACTGCAGCAGAACTGGCTGTGAAGAGCCAGGTCTGGTTTACCTGTCCCAGCAGCAGGGAAGCAAAGGCTGGGCTGGATGTTGAGGTGCCTGTGCTTCCTGCCAGTAACTCAGGTTTTCTCCCACCAGGGTAACTTCAGGCACACAGAGACACACAACCCTGTGTCTCGAGAGGAGCTCATGATGGTGCTGGCAAACCTAGAACAGCTGCAGATCCGGGCACTCTTCTCCCAGCTCTCTTCCTCCGTGTCCCTGCGCCGCGTGGTGCTGGAGATTGCAACAGACACAGCCACAGGCACCCGTGCCAGCAATGTGGAGCTGTGCTTTTGCCCAGCTAACTACCAGGGGGACTCCTGCCAGGTAAGGGTGAAAGCAGATGTGCTGCTCCAGGCAGAGGGGAGTCAAACAGCCACATTCTGGGTCTCAGCCACCCTTTGTGCTTGGTGCAGGTGGCAGCCGTGGGCTTTGGATGTTTGTACAAAGCAGTGGTGCCAGAGTACCAGCTTCTGAGCTAGCCCTGAGGGCCTCAGTTAATATTGCAGCTTGGGTTGTGCTGTAGGAGCAACATCTCCCCCATACCAGCCTACTCCAGCTCCCTTCCCACCACAGCACAGTGCACATGGGAAAGAGGCATTAGCTGCATCTACCCTCTTGGAAGAGGCACGATGGGGAAATCAATCAGGTGTTGCAGACTAACACTGCATGCATGGAGTACCTTGAAATAGGTCCTTCTGTCTGGCTGATTGTCTCCTGTTGACAAGGAGCAGGAAGGAGCTATACTGAAAAGTCTTCGTTGTTGCTTTTAATCTCTTCTCCATCAGTACAGCCCTGTGGGAATTCTGTCATGGGAACTAAGTTAGTTTCTTTGCTTTGCCTGAACGTATCGGGCTGTTTTTCAGATCTCTTTCTCCCTCCTCAGGAATGTGCTCCAGGTTACTACAGGGACACCAAGGGGCTCTTTCTGGGAAAATGCATCCCATGTCATTGCAATGGCCACTCAGATCAGTGCCTGCCAGGCTCTGGGATATGTCTGGTAAGTAAACAGTGAAGCAACATGATATTTTGGAGTTACAAGGTCTGAGGCATGGGATTAAAAGGCTCTTTTTAAAGGAAAGTGCCTGAATTGGAGCATTAGCTGCATGTGCCATTTCAGAGCTGGTCCCTCTCAGGGTCAGCTTAGGGTGCAAGACAGCTGTGGGAAAGAGGAGGGACTAAAGCATCCAGATACCTGGTGGGGAATTCTTTGTGCAACCCACCAGTTCTCACTGTCAGTGCTGAGCCCATAGTCTGCCTTTTCCTTGCAGAACTGCCAGCACAACACAGAAGGAGACCACTGTGAGCGATGCAAGGATGGCTACGTGGGCAGCCGCTCTGCTGAAGAAGCCCTGCAGTGTGTTGGATGTCCGTGCCCTCTTTCAGTTGCTTCCAACAAGTAAGCACCCTTAGATGGGGTTGCCCTTTTGGCCTTACTGTTTAACCACTGGGAACCCCTGCCGCATCAGGGCTCTGGCTTGGCACTGGCAGATATCCCAATTGCAGCCTTGTCACTGACCCCAGACCATGTCCATACCCTCTTACCCAAGGCCCCAGCAGCCCACACCAAGTGATCAGCTCCCCTGGCACCACGTCAGAGATAACTGCACCTTCCTGTTTACCCCTTCTCATTTCAGTTTTGCCATTGGTTGTGTCCACAAGGGCTCCAACACGCAGTGCCTCTGCAAGCCTGGCTATGCTGGACCCAACTGTGAGCGGTAAGGGGGATTGGCATCTGTGTTTCTGGGGCCTCAGACACACTAGTCCCATGCAGCCACTGCTGTGGCAGAAGAGAGGTTCATAGAATCATAGATTGGGTTGGAAGGGACCTTAAAGATCACATAGCTCCAACCCCCTGCCATGGGCAGAGACACCCTCCACTAGACCAGGTTACTCAAAGTCCCATCCAGGCTGACCTTAAACACTTACAAGGATGGAAAACACTTCCAGGGATGGAGGTGGTTGTTGTAAGTTGTCCTGGTAAAGACTGCAGAGGAAATGATTGGCTCTGCCTACAGTGTGCTTTGTTCTGGCACCATTTCTTTCAATCCTTTTCAGCCTGCAGGAAAGGTTGTTGTCTCCACTGTTGCTGTCTCCACTGCTGAAGCATTGTGTTGCTGTGGGTGTATTACTTATCTGTGCTTTGCTTCAACTTGCAGTCTGTGATACGGGCACCTTTCTGTGGTATCATGAGGCAAAACACAAAGTGCTTTGAGATGCCTGAGGGTTGCAGCAGTTACAAGTGTTGGGTGCTCACACAGTTCTAATTGTACAACTTGAGCTTGGTACAGGCATAAGCTGGAGCATCCCCCTCATGCCATGCCTGTGTTCTAACTTGCCTTACTTCTCCAGGTGTGCCCCAGGATACTATGGCAATCCCTTGGTGATTGGCAGCTCGTGCCAGCCCTGTGACTGCAGTGGGAACACAGATCCCAACATGCTGTTCAGCAGCTGTGACTCCCTGACGGGGACCTGCACCGGGTGCATGCACCACACGGCCGGCACACGGTGCCAGCTCTGTGCCCCCGGCTACTATGGGGATGCAGTGGCAGCCAAGAACTGCACAAGTGAGTGGGGCAGGCAGCAAGCACTGGTGGGGCAGGGGGAGGACGGACAGGTTGACTGTGGTCATGTTGAGCACCTTAGCCATGCTGTGGTTGTCCCAATGAGTCACTCTTAGTTACACATGTTACAGGCATCCTCCAAAGATGATGATTATTAAAAGCACCAACCCCAAAGCCTGCCCTCCAGAACCTCCAATCCACCCCCAAATGCAAGCTGCCAAACCGCAGCCAGGCTGGAACAGTCTTGCCCTGAGCAGCTACTGCTGGCACTCCCTTGGGAGTGTGGGTTTGCAGAGTCCACTCCCAGCACTGCTCACCTCCTTCTGCAGCCAAATTGCGGCTTCCAAAACAGGGCTCTGCTCTGGGCAGGTGTCATGGGAATAAGTTGTCAGGAGAAGGAAATCCAAGAGGAGAGAAGCTCTGCTCTGGTTTTGCTCTGACTGATAGATAAGGACACACAATTCCCTGTTGGGAATAAGGTTTGGGAGTGGTTGAGCAGGTTCTTCAGTGTATAACTGGGGGTGCTTTTCCCTGGCAGAATGCAACTGTTCACCTTGCGGGACTGACTCGTGCCATCCACAAACTGGCCAGTGCTTCTGCAAGCCTGGAGTGACAGGACAGCACTGTGACTGCTGCGAGGTAAGGCTACCTGCATGTTGGGATGGTGCCTGTCCTTGGACTATGGATGAAGAACAACCCCTTGTGTCATCCTCAGGCCTATGAGCAAAGTGGTGGTGGCAACCAGGGGGTTAAGCTGGATTTACGTGATCCTTTACAAGCAAAAGTCAGTTAAGGATCTGACAGCAAGCAACAGAGGCAGCATTCAGCTGCAGCCTGGGCAGTAATGTGGTACCCTTTGGGAAACTGCAATAAACCCTGTTTTCCTGAATGCATCCAGAGTGGGCATTGCAGGGCCAGGGCAGGTTTGCAGGCTAGTGCTGCACTGTGTCTGAGTTCTTACTGCAGCTCCACATCTTATTGATAGGAGTTTTGTGATGGTCAGAACACTCCTAGGAAGCCAGGCTGGGATCCCACATCACCTCAACCTGCCCCAGGTCACCCACTGTCCTGCTCTTCCCTAGGAGGGATACTATGGCTTCGAGGGATGCTCTGGCTGCCGGAGGTGTGACTGCGACGTGGGCGCAGTGGGAAGTAACTGCAATGCACAGACTGGCCAGTGCAGCTGCCTGCCCGGAGTCAGCGGCTCCCGCTGCCACCAGTGTGCCCCGGGATACTGGGGCTTCAGCGAGCGTGGCTGCATGAGTGAGTCCTGCTTCCTGGGTGTTGGGTCCTGCGTGGGGAGCAGTGGGACAAAGCATTGCTGGCACATCAAATTGTTCCAGGTGGAAAACAACTGACTGGTGCCTGAGGTTCTGTGCTGCTTGTTAGGGAAACCCCCAGCAGTGGCATGTAGATAGTAAGCAGAGGTTCAATTGCCCACAGCTGGAATAGAAGCACTCCTTCCCCTCTCTCTGGGGTGGGAACAGCATGAAGTGATCCCACTTTCCTGTTATTAAACTTGGCAGAGTGTGAGTGCAGAGGAGGCTCCTGTGACCCGCGCACTGGGGAGTGCACTTGCTCCAATGGGCTGACTGGGAAGCAGTGCGATGTCTGCATGCACCAGTATGAGATCCCTGTGGCAAATGGCCCAGACAGCGTGAGGTGTGAAGGTCTGTGTCTTGGGGAAAGAGGGAAGGGAAGCCCAGGAAAGGGCCTGTGCTGATGGCTCTATTCCCTTTGCAGTGTGTGATAGCTGTGTCCTGCTTCTGCTGGAGGACCTACAGAACATCGAGATGTCCTTCCCCTCCATTCGCAGCCAGCTGCTCAACCTCAACGCCAGCTCCATCGCCTGGGCTCGCCTCCACAGTTTCAACAGCACTATGACAACCATCGCTGTAAGTGGAGGCTCTAACATCACTTTCTGCCCTCATTTCCTGGTCTGTTGGCCTGATTTTGTCTCTTTTTTTTCCCCAGAACCAGCTCCGTGAGTACCAGAGGGCCCTGAACAAGGTCAGACAACGCACTGACGAGCTGGAGGATGAGAACATAGACCTCACACAGGACCTGAATGCACTGCAGCACAAAGTAGGATATTTCTCCATCTTCCTTTGCCAGAGCACTTTACCTAAAATGAAGGCTTAGAAGGCTGTGAGGAGCCTGGTTCAGGTAGGATAGATCTTCTACCCCCCTAGCTCTAGGCTTGGGTGTCATAGTCTCAGATGCCCAAGCTAGATGACCTGCATTCCTCTCTAAGAGGACTGTGATACTGATGGCTGTTTCTTGATATCTTACTTGCTTTTGAGGCAGCTCCAACTTTAACCAGTCATTTATAGGAGGAGCATATCAGGAAGGAACATAAATATCTAGAGGTCCATCCCAAAGGGAGAGCCTGGGCCCTGTCAGCAGATGAGTCAAACCTTCTTGTTGTAACATACCTTAGAGAGTCCTTAGTCTAAAAAACACCAGTTGGGTCTTCAGAGAACTTGCAAACTGGGCTAGGTTTGATGTTACTTATAAACTGCCTGCTCCTAATCTAAGGGAGAAGGAAATGGCTCCAGTTGATGATCTACTTCCCTGACCAAACTGCCTCTTTTTGTATGTACATCTATGCTCTGGTTGGCCAAACTGCAGCCCACCATCTCTTCTTGTGTCCTGGTCAGGACCCAGGTGGGTCTGACCCCAGGCTTAACACACTTTTACTGTGTTAAGAGTGCACAACAGTGCTGTCCTTTATGGTTTGAGGATCCAGAGCCTATTGCATTGGAGCTGCATTTATTGCTTGTTCCCTGAAGGTGCTAAATAAGACCATCACTAAATGCACTGTAGGTGAGCAGCACAGGGCAGGCTGTTGGAGGAGAACTGGTTCAAGGACCTCAAAAGCTGCACATTCCCAAGTCTTGTGTGGCTGTTTGGAACATCTTTCCTGCTGACAAATCAAATAAAGTGTGATCTCATACTTCAGCTAAGCCAGTGTTTGTTGTTGTAGATGACAATGACTCACAGAGAAGCAACCCGTATTGACCAGCACACGAGAGAGACTTACCAGAGAGGGGAGCAGCTCCTGCTAAACATCCAAAGCATTCAGAGGGGCATTGCAGGTAGGTAAAGATGGGTCTCTGCTCTGTGGGATTTTTCCTGCTGGGAATGCCACGCTCTTGCTTTCAAACAGCACTGAGTACTGCATCGTGTAGGAAGAGCTATGGAGACAGCAAGGAGACATAGAAATGAAATGAAGATCCCACCAGAATTCTGGTTTTTATTCTGACCAGGCTGATTGTGAATCCCGTTGTTTGGCTAAGCACAGTCTGGAAAAAAACACATTAAACTTGCACAAGTGTTATTAAAATGCATAAAACTGGATCCAGGAAAGGAGGCAAAGCTAAAAACTGGTGCTTGTGATGTGGCATGCACTGCTGGTAGTGGCCAAGGAGACAGTGATCTCAAGCAGGTTGGGTGCCTGAGTACTGCATGAGAGCTGGCTGCAGTTTGAGGCTGATGTAAGAGAGAAAAGATCTTGGGGGTTTATGAGGGCCTGGGTTGGTCAATGCTAACGGGGGATCTGGATGTCTCTGCAGACCTGGTGCGGCAGATGGCCAGGTTTGGGGCAGCCAACACCAGCACCACCTCCACTGAGGAGTTTCGGCAGAAGATGGCCGAGGTGGAAAGAATGCTGAGGGAGATGAAGGAGCGGAGTCTGGGCAGCCAGGAGGAGTTGGCAAGGCGCGAGCATGAGGAGGCCCAGAAGTGTGAGTCTGGCTCAGTGGCATGGAACAGGGCTGCACAGATCCTGCTGGGTCTGGCTTGGAACCCATGTACACACTACTCATCATGGTCATGCTGATAAATGGGCACCCCAATAGGTTTGACAGTAGTTTCAGAGTGCCCTGTGACACTCCAATGGGATCATTGGTAGTTCCTTTTCCCTTAAGGCAAATTTTAGAGCAGATTTTACTAACTGGGTAGTTCTGTTTGATGACTGAAAATGACAACACCTAGAACCATCCCTCTCACCACCATGGGGGTGCTTGGATCTCATCTGTTGGATGAGATCCTTTGCTTATCTAAGCTGAAGGGTGGGGGGGAAGATGATCACTTCTGGCCTTGATACCTGCCAGATGAGACCAGAACCAAGCTTTTCAGCAGCCAAGTACAGAAAGAGCCCTTTAAAACACAAGAAGATGAATTAGCAACGAGTTCTCATCTCCTCCATCCTCAGTGCTGCACCGGGTGAAGAGCGAGCTGCACGTACGCTGGGAGTCCAACCAGGACCTGGTGAGCAGCATCCGGGACCGGCTGGCACAGCACAGCTCCCAGCTGATGGATCTCCGTGATGCCCTCAATGAGGCTGTGAACAAAACCAGGCAGACAGAGGACTTGAACAGCCTGAACCGAAACAACCTGGAGGAGAATCAGGTAGACCATCACCAGGAGGTCCCATAGTACCATGCAGTGAGGGTGCATACCCCAGCCCCGTAGTTACCTAACCCTGTGTCTGTGTGTCTAGCACAAGAGCCGTGAACTCCAAAAGCAGCATGCACTGGTGCAGGAGACCCTGAGGATGGCCAGGGACTCCCTGGCTCAGGTTTCTGACTTCCTACAGAAGATGGAGAGTGCAAAGGAGGTGAGTGACAGCGATGCTTCAGCATGGGCAGAGCACGAGGGGTGGCAGCCCTCAGGAGTCATGTGTATCCTTGCAGGAGTATGAGAAACTGGCAGCCCTGCTAGATGGGGCAAAGCTACCTCTGACTGAGAGGGTCAAGAAGTTCTCCCCTGCCAGCAGCAAGATCCCCATTGTGGAGCAGGCAGAGGAGCATGCCCAGCTCCTGGACGAGCTAGCAAGGAACTTGTCCAGGTGAGGCACTGGTCCTGGCACTCACTGATCAGGCCACCTTCTACCAGAGCTGGGGATGAGAAACTACAGCCCACACCATGGCAGGGCAACAGTGGGTGCCATCTCCAAAGCTTTGTCCTGGAGCACACGTTGTGATGAAGATCCTATAGGGGTTTGTCTATAGAGGCATGGGCAAGAGCCCAGCCTGAGTGCTCTCTATGGACTTGATGTCTTCATTTTCCACCACAGCATTATCCAGGGCACAAACCAGGATGGCTTTATCCAGCGAGCGATCGATGCTTCCAATGCCTATGCCAGCATCATTGAGGCTGTGAGGAAAGCCGAGCGAGCCGCACACGATGCGGATGAAGCAGCTGGTGAGGCCTTGATGGTATGTGCTATGGGGAGCACCATGAAAATGAGCAAAGCCAAACACACTTTTTGCACTCACTCACAGAGCTCTGCTGTCCCTTCCCTCTGACACTTGAGCACTTTGTTCTGTGCTGGAGAGCAGAGCCTCTGCCACAGCTGGACCCTGGGGATCTGGGTGTCCCCATCATGCCCCAGCAGCACACACTGCAGGTGTCTGAATGAACATTTCAGAGTCCCCATGTCTGTGTTACAGAATGTCATATCAGAAAATCTCGGGGCCATCTCTAATGAGCTGAAGAGGAACAGCAGCAACCTGGAGGAGGCTGTGAGGAGAGAGCAGAGGAAGCTCAACGAGGGTGAGAGAGGCTCCTTGCAGGGTGTGATGTCCTTTGGGCTGGACTGAGATCCAACACGCAACATCTGCATTTCTAATTGCAGCTATTAAAGGTACCCTGCAGACAGCAAAGGACAAGCTGGCTGGTCTCCGTGAGAAGAAGGAGCAGCTCCTGAGCCAGCTCCAGTCTGTGCAGGACATGCTGGGCAGGGACCAAGGTTTGTTCTGGCATAGCTAGACTGGTTCTCTCTGCTCTTTTCCTTGTGCTCAGGCTGAGACCTGAGGGTGTTTCCCCCTGTTCCTGACCATCCCAGAGATTTTTCTCCTTTCTTTCCAGAGGACACAAAGGAAGCAATTCAGAATGCCAAAGCAGCAGCTGCCGAGGCCAACGAAACAGCTGCAAGGGTGGAAGATACCCTGAGCAGCATGAAGAAGAATCTGGATGAGTGGAAAGATAAGTATGGAGGCCTTCGGAATGAAGACCTGAACCAGGCAGTCCAGGATGCCAGGAAATCTGGTGAGTGCTGAGCCCACTGGGCTGCCAGGGCTGAGTCTGGCATGAGCCAGTGCATGGGCAGATGTCCCCAGAGAGCTCTGTGCTTTGCAGTTCAGGTCAAGAACAGAGGAGGTAACAGCCAATAGTGGGTGCTTTAAGTCCTGGAATTCATTTTTCTTTCCCTGCTTGCAGTGACTGTATCATATACATTTACTGCAGGAGACTGCATGCACTAGAGCATTGTCATCCCCCCCCAATCAAGGCTGCTGGATTTAGGGGTCATTCTGTGACTGCTCTCAACTGTCCCATGACTTGCATGTCTCAAAACCACCTGAACTCACCTCTCCCTTCCTCACTAACCTGCAACAACCGTGGCTCCTCTCCCACCCCAGTGTCCAGCCTGGAGAGCACCATCCCCCTGCTGCTGGGGAAGCTGAGCAGCCTGGAGAACAGGAGGAACAAAAATGCCACCGTCTCAGAGAACATTGTGCGGATCCGGCAGCTCATCACACAGGCGAGGAACGCTGCCAGCAAGGTAGGCTCATGGGAGGGGGTGCTGGGGGCATGAGGCTTACCTGAGGGTGGGATGTAAAGGAAGAGGTGTCTACAAGAGTTTTGGGATACAGAAGCATCCTATTCTCATGGAAGGACTCCAGAAAATGCTCTGACCGGGTAGAACTGGCAGCAATGAGACAGGCAGTAGCAGTGGTTTCAATGCCACGGGGCTGTGCTTCTCTCCCTCCAGGTAAAAGTCCCCATGAAGTTCAATGGCAGCGCAGGTGTGCAGGTCCGGATGCCCACCAACCTGCAGGATTTGGCAGCATATACATCCCTCAAATTCTACATCCAAAACCCCGAGCCCAGGAGCCGGCAGCGGCGGCAGGATGGGGCAGAGGAGGGGCGGTTCGTCATGTACCTGGGCAGCCGGGAGGTGAGGCAGGGTGTGCCAAGGGGAGGGGAGTGGGAGCCCATGGTGGGGGATCAGTCCTGGACATCAGCCCCTAACCCTTCATCTGCTCCCCAAGTGTCTTTGTGGGGAACACACACAGGCACTGGATGGAGCTGTCAGCCTGGCTGGAGGTGGATGAGGAGAGCAGTGTGAATGGGGGTGCTTGGCCAGTCCAGCACTGGGAGCACTGGGGAGATCACCACTCATCACTCCTGCCTGTCTCAAATGCCATCATGTGGCCCTGTCTCTCCCTGTGTTCAGGCCACTGGAGACTACCTGGGCATTGTGCTCAAGGACCACAAAGTGCAGTGGATCTACAAACTGGGCAATGAGGAGCCAGCCTTCCTTAGTGTTGATGAGGATATTGGAGAGCAGTTTGCCACCATCAGCATCAACAGGTAGGAGACTGATGGGACACCCCATTGGAGTTCAGTGGGAGACTGCCCCTGCAGGGATCATGGGTAGTGCTGTGGCCAAGCATAGACAGGCACTGGGCTTGCATAGGTGCTCTGGACTCCATCATCCAATCATCCCTAAATAATCAATACCGAGATACCTCAAAAGACCTCTCAGGGAGGTGGTGTCTTACCAGGTCATGGAGGGTTGGGGATGGCTGCAGGAGAGGGAAGATGAAGCTCAATCATAGAGGGTCCATTCAGCCTTATGGCAGCACTGACAACTTGAGCGCTGACTCCTTTGTGCTAGAGCTGTGTGGGGAGGCCCTTGGCTCAGGGGAGGGTTTGCTCCTCTTTGGGGACCTCCCCTTATCTTGACCCCCCCTCCCTGCTGCAGGATCCTGCAGTATGGGCACATGTCAGTGATCGTGGAGAGGCAGACGGTGCACGAGACCAAGGGAGACAGCGTGGCCAAGGGGGAGCAGGGGCTGCTCAACCTCGACCCACGCAACGTGGTCTTCTATGTGGGAGGTTACCCCTCCAGCTTCACGGTGAGATGGGCAACAGGGAGGGATGGTTTTGGGGGTTATCAGTGATACCTTGGGAGATTCCTGGCAGCAAAACCACCTTGATTTTGTGGGGAAACCAAGATCAAACTTGCCCTAATGCTCTGGTTTCATTCTCAGCCTCCTCCCACTTTGCGCTATCCCAACTACCGTGGGTGCCTGGAGCTGGACACCCTGAACGAGGAGGTGGTGAGCCTGTACAACTTCCAACACACCTTCCAGCTGGATACCACCGCTGAGAAGCCCTGTGCAAGGTAAGGCAGTGCACCCAGGCAGCTCTGCTCTGTGGCACTTACCGTGACCCCTGGGTGCTCCAGAGCATGGCGGTTGGCTTTGGAGTGATGCCTTGGGCCTCTTCTTGTGTGGCTCAGGTCCAAGTCCACAGGAGACCCTTGGCTGACCGATGGGTCCTACTTCGATGGCACTGGTTACGCAGAGATCAAGTTCGAGAGCCAGTTTGGCACCACCAAGCGCTTCGAGCAGGAGATCCGGGTGGTCTCCTACAATGGCATCCTCTTCTTCCTGGAGAACCAGGCAGGTGCCTGCTCCCCTCGGGAGCTGGTGGGCTGGGGCAATCCCAGCCCCATTTGCAGGCATTCCCAGTTCAGGATACAGGGGAGAAGAGGGATTTGGAGATGGCAGGGCTGCTTTGAGCAGTGTTTCTGCACTGTTGTCATAAGCCACAAGAGGGCTGGATGCAGATCTCACAGCGATCACTGCTCTGGTGCTGGAGGGACAACTGAGCTTGGAGAGCAGCTGTGCACAGACCCTCCGAGCTGGGCTGGGGTTCACTGTGGCTGGCAGTGCTGCAGGGAGCATTTCCAGCTTGCAGGGCTGCTCTTTGCAGATAAATCCCCAATAATTGGGGCAGCAACACATTGGGGCACTGGCAGTGGGACCTGCTCCCACCAGTGTAAAAGGGCAAGGTTGGGCTCAGTGCCACAACCAGGACATGGGGCTCAGTGTCCATCCTGCCTCTCCCAGGGTCAGTTCCTGTGTCTGGCCATCCGGGATGGGAAGCTGGTGCTTTACTATGACTTCAGCTCTGGCCTGGAGATGGCAAAACCCAGCAGCAACTCCTCCTCCCTCACCATCAGCAGCACCACAAACAAAGCGGTAAGGGGCAGCTTGCTTGGAGGCTCCTCAGCCAGAGGGGCACCTGGACCCTTGGTTCTGGGGGGTCGAGAGCTACAAGAGGTTCTTTGACCAGAACCACCAGACACCTCATGCTGCACTAATTGCCCCAGGCTGCAGATCATCATCAGGTCATTTTCCTTGTCTCCAGATCCAGATTTTCCTCCTCAAAATGAACAACAAGAAGCGCATCCTGGTGCGGCTGGAGCGTCTCACCATCTTCATGGTGGAGCAGGAGAACTCCCTGGAGAACGCTGTCTCCTACTACCTGGGTGGTGTGCCCCCAGATGTACTGCCCCCCAGGTGGGTCCAGCCTGCCATGGGGTGGGACAGTTCACATCTTCCCCTCCAGTGTCCCTCGTGGTGGCCCCAGCCCTTTCTCAGCCACATCCAGGGCTGTTGGGGCCCTGTTGAAGCTCTGGGGGGTGATTTCCTGCCCACCACTGTGAGCTGTTGAGAATGGGACATCTCCATCTCTGGTGAGGGACAAGGTGCTGGTGGGTGTCACTGAGTCCCTCCTTTACTCCTTTGGAGCAGCCTCGTGCCAGAGGCACTGGAGATACCTGTGGCCATCCTGTGTCCTTCCCAAGCATTCTGTTTAAAGGGCTGCAGGAACATTTCTTGCCCAGGGCTGAATCCTGCATCTGGGGCTGTCCTTGTAACACCACTTGCTTCTCTGCAGCCTGAAAGCACTCTTCCCCACGGGTGGGCCCATCCGAGGCTGCATGAAGGGCTTGAAGGCTCTTGGCAAGTACGTCGACCTGAAGCGCATGAGCACTGTTGGTGTGAGCTACGGGTGCACCTCGGACCTGCTGGTAAGCACAAGGCCTGGCTGGCATCATGGGGAAGGGGTCTGCTGGGGAAGGAGAGCTCAGGAAGCACAGGATAGGTCTGATCTCCCCTCATTCCCATAGAAACAAGCATAAACCCCCAGGTCTTCAGTGCAGAGGGACCATGGTGAGGTGCTCTGCAGGGTTGGCCATAGCACCTCCTAGACCTAGCAAGGAGCTGAGCACCTCAGTCATCCTTCCAGCACCCTGCCACACCATGAGCAGGCTCTCACCTTGTGTCTATGGTGTCCCTCACAGGTGGCTCGCTCAGTCAGTACCCATGGCCATGGCTACCTGACCCTGGCCCTGAAGGACGTACCAGGGCTGAGAGACTTCTACAGTGGCTTCAGCTTCCGGACCAGCCAACAGGAGGGGCTGCTCTACCACCACACAACCCAGGTGGGCACCTGCAGTGGGGCAGAATCATCACCTCCTGCTCTGGGGATGGTGCTGCTCCCCCTTTGGAAAGGTGGGATATCAGTGGGGCCAGGGGCTGAATACACAGTGAGATCTGTGTCCTGAGCTCCTGGAGGGCAGTGGGGAAATGGGCCCTTCTTGGGGTTCAGCTGCTGAGCAGCAATGGGGTGATGCTTTCTGCAGGAGGGGATATGCCAGGTATCCCTCCAAAGGGGCCAGCTGGCCTTGAGCCTGCTAGAAACTGAAGTCACCACTGAAAACGCCTATGCAGATGACAGGACCCACTACGTGGCCTTCTACAGCGACACCCGTGGGTACGTGTCCTGGGGAACGGGGTGACCGTGGCCATGGGGACCCGCTCAGCTCACACTGCTCATCCCACAGGATCCGGCTGTACGTGGATGATGAGCTCCAGAGCACTGGGACAGGTTCTGGCCCCAGCAGGCAGCAGCAGGATGGGCGGCCGCTCCTGCAGCTCGGGGGGTCACCGGAGCCAGGGGCCCTCAGCAACCTCACCGGCTGCATCGGGAACGTCTTTGTCAAGCGGTGAGCATCTCCCTGCCCCATGCAGAGAGCAGGGCTCTGCCCTGTCCCATCTCCCAGCTGGCCTCATGACAGGGACCTCTTCCTGCCTGCAGGACATCAGAGCCACAGATGGTGGTGGACCTGCAGCAGAACGTGGAGAGCATCAACATCACCATGAGCTGTCCCTGGGGTGAGCAGCCGCAGCAGTTCAGAGCCACTCCGAGGAAGGACAGGCGGAAACCCAAGGTACCAGTTACTGCTGACACTCCTCACTGAGCACCTCTGCCCTGTGCCAGGGCTGCTCCCCTCACTCCATTCCCTGGTGCTGTGTAGGTGCTGAGCAAACCTGCCTCAAAGGATCGCCGCCACGATCAGCATGGGCTGTGCCGCCTGGACCCACAACCCCACACAGCCGGGGGCACCTTCCGCTTCGGGTACACCCCGAGCAGTCGCTGGGAATTCGATGGGATCCCACTCTCCTTTGGGCAGAGGTGAGGCACCACACACACGCTTGGCCCCAGGGATAATGGCTTGCAGAGCAGTTTCCCTTGGAGAACAGTGGGAGAGCAGGATGCTCCCATCACCTCCCCTGTCCCTGCAGGGCCCATTTCTCCCTGGAGGTGAAGCTGAACTCCTCCAGCGGGCTGCTCTTCCACGTGGCAGGCAAGGGAGGCACCTTCATGTCTCTCTTTGTCCTCAACGGCCGCTTTGTCTTCCTGGTGCACATGGGTGGGCAGCGGCTGCGCATCCGCAGCAAGGACAAGTACCAGGACCAGCGGTGGCACACGGTGAGCAGAGGGTTGGGGGTTAGTTTGGTGCAGGCATCACTTCCTAATCACACACAGGACACTGATGCTCCTATGGGAGCAAAGGGGACAGTAAAACCCCGGCCAGGGCTGGCTGAACCTCTAAGCTGAGGTCTCCCTGCCCTGGGGCTCCTCCAAACCCAGGAAGCCCCAGCCCTGGCACTGACCTTTGGTCCTTGCAGGTCTTCTTCAGCAGAGACAAGAGCCGGGCCCAGCTGGTCATCGATGGGCTGCGAGCCCAAGATGCTGCCATGGACACCTCAGGCCTCTTTGTGGCCCGAGGACCCTTGTATGTAGGAGGGCTCCCAGGTGGCAAAGCCAAGGCTCACATACCGGTAAGTGCTTGGTAGTCCCATAGGATCCTCCTGTTGCTGCCCAATCGCAGTTCTGGGGCACTGCCCTTTGCCTCCCAGTTTTTGGCCCCTCAGTGCTCACTGCCATGGTCTCTCTGCAGGTCTCCAGCTTTGAAGGCTGCCTGAGGAACCTACAGCTGGACGGGAGGCCCCTGGGTCCCCCCTCACGCACCTTTGGGGTGATGCCGTGCTATGAGGGCGCACTGGAGAGCGGGGTCTTCTTCACTGCAGATGGTGGCTCCATCGCCCTGGGTACCCCACAGCAGCCTGGGCTGGCTCCCATAGCCCTGGGAGGGACACATCTCACAGGAGGTCCCTTGTCCCTCTCCTTACCAAGGCCATTCTCTTCCAGCTGATGCGGTGGTGACCGAGCAGGACTTGGAGGTGACACTGGAGGTCCGGCCCCACAGTGCTTCTGGCCTCATCTTCTACATTGGCACAAGGAGAAGGCACCATCTCCTGCTGTACCTGGAGGAGACAAAGGTAATATGAGGGTGGTTTCCCCCCAGGTTTTCAGAGGCAGCAGCCTCCTGCCCATCCCACCCAGCTCCCTGGTTCTGATGGGTTTGTCTCTCACACTAGGTCACTGTGAGAGCAAACATTGGGGCTGATGAGTTCTCCACATCAGTGACGTGCCCGTTGCTCTGCGATGGGCAGTGGCACAGCATCACAGGTGAGGTGACAGCTCTGGGACACTGCTCCCCTCCTGCTGCTCAGCCCCCCAGTCCTGGGGGCAGCCCAGGGCCCTTCCTCCAGTATTTAAACCCCAGCTCCCACCTGAATGCACTTGATCCGGGTGATTGTAGCTGCCATTGAGTCATTTCCTAATTAATGAGAGTCCCTGATCTCATTAGTGCTCTCAGAGCTGGTGGGCAGGAGCAATGGGGTGTTTCCCAGTCACAGAGCAGCTGGTGAGGCCCAGGATGTCCCACATCCCTGTGGATGCACCAGCTTCATCTGTCGCATCCTGCTGAAGGGGAAAGCCTGACTTGCAGTGTGTATCCACAGGGCTCAGAGCCCATGGCTGGGATGGGGGATGTGCAGGATTCACCCCTGTACAGGTACAGCTCAGCCTTTAATGCTGTTGAGCAAGTGCTGAGGTTTCCATCAAGCCCTTTCTGGGGGTGGATCACAGCCACAGCCCCCACCTCAGCCCAGCTCTGCTTTAAGCCTTCATTTTGCTCAACCCAGCACCCATCGTGTGCTCCTGCTGCATTTTCAGCTTCAGGACCTCTTCCTGTCCACAGCCAGAGCTGGTCTGAGCTGATCCCTGTTCACCCAGTGTGTGCTCTCCCACTGGGACAGGGCAGCCCGCTTCACTAGAGCAGGACAAGATGCTGTTGTGGGTGAAGGGCAGGGCTTTGGGCTGAAGGATGGAGGGGGAATTGCTCTCTGAGAAGGAACCAGGACTGATTCTTGTTTTCTGTTGAAGTTACCAAAAGGAAAAACGTGATCCAGGTCACTGTGGACACAAAAGGCAACTACACAGTGGGACCCAGCCAGCCTCCTTCACCCAGTGTACAGGCCACCTTCCACATGGGAGGGCTGCCAGGTGAGTTGGGAAGGATGCGCTCCGGAGAGAGATACTCCAAAGCCAAGAGAGATCCCAGTTCTGGTGCAGTTAAGAGCTGCTTCATCCTCTGCCCTGTAACGAGCCAGCTTAACGCTTGCTTTTAACTTGTTCCTTCTGCAGAGACAGCCAAGGCCAGCACAGTGCCACCGTTACCTCCCATCCCTCATTACATGGGCTGCATAAGGAACCTGGTGCTTAACCAGAGGCACATCAACCTGCCCCGCACCGGGACTGTCAGGGGCTCCATTGGCCTTCAGGGTTGCCCCGTGCTGTAAGTAAGTGCGTGCACCTCCGTGTACAGCCTCACACCAGAAAGCTGCACTGCTCCTGGGCCCCAGACATCACCTACTCGATTGCATTAACCCTGGTCAAACACTTGATCTCCAGTGACTGCAGGCGCAAGTCGGGGGGACAGAAACCAACGAGGGGTCACAGATCCAAGGGGAAGGTGGGGAGAAGGGGGCACATTGGGGACATCTTTCACAAACACAACCAAATAGTTGGTGTGGGCTCTGAGGACAGGTTCCAGTCCTTCCCTGGTGGTCAAGCATCGGCAACAGGACTTGTGCTGCCGCATGGCTCATAGGAAGAGCCCATCCTGTACAGATCGTGGGCTGAAGCAGGCAGCAGCCGTGCATCATGTCCTAAACCCTGCTCCCTTCACCCCACACTCACAACGCACATAGATTTAGTTCACAGAACACTTGAGGCTATTAATAATAGTCACAGACTGTCTTCTGCTGCAGGCTGGAGCCAGCTTCTGGTTTATAATAAATGCAATTAGGACAAACTGGATTAATTCCCTCACTTTGGTGTTTCTAAAAGCAAGGACTCATTTAACCTCCCAGCTGCTTCAGGGCAGCCTCAGTTCACCCACCACAGCTCCAGAGCTCTGCAAGGGGGAACATGGACAAGATTCTGCTCACAGAATTAGCATTGGCTTCCACATTGATTTATAAGGATCAAAAGCAAAATAGAAAGGAACAAAATAGGCTGAGGGAGAGCAAAAGACCCAAAACTCACTGTGACTGCAGCTGCGTTCAGCGCTGGTAGAAACACTGACTAAAGTCCTGATGTGTGAAGCAAGAAGCTGTTGCTTGAAGGGGAAGAAATAGAGGTTACCTCTGAGGCTGGTGGGGTGCAAGGGGGGCCCTCAGCCCTCACCCCCCCCCAGCATTGCCTGCTCTGCTCAGCCTCACTCACCCCTTTGTAGTGCAGTCTTCACTTGACCTTTTTCTCCCAAGACACGCAGCTCACTCGTGCACTTACACATCATATATCTATTTGTGTGTGTATATATATCTCTAAGCCACTTGGGGACAACATCTTGCTTCTGAAATGGACTTGTAACTTATATCGTTATATTGTGGGGGGTTTTTTTATGAGGGTAAATATTGTAAAGTGGGTTTTTAACATGTCCATCTTAAACAAATGTAATTATGACCTGGTTTTAAGTTGTAGTATTAAAGATGGTCTTTGTAAATCACTGGTACATACTTTGGAATAAAGTTTTATGTTACTCTCTTTCACTTTACTGGTGAAGAGCAAGTATGAGGCTGATGGAGAACTGGAAGAGGAATAATCAGCACAATAGGGACATTACAAGTGTATTTGCCACAGGCAGCTCCCCCCTAAGCAGGAAGGCGATGAACCTCCTCATATTCAGCCCTGCAGACCACAACCTGGCATGACCAAAACTGGCTGTCAGACAGTGCTGTGTCCTTGAGATGCTCATTGCTCCTATAACTCACAGGGCTCAACCCTTTGATCACAAAGAAATCAGAATGATTCGTCTATCCCGATGTTCAAAGCATCAAAGCTGAACAGCAAGTAACTACTGCAACAAACACAAGTACTGCCTCCATGTGCACGCTAAACAGAGGGAGAAAGAACAGTATGGCAGATAAAGAAAATTCCTTTATTTGTAGATTTATATAAGCATAATATGAAGTTAGTAATCCTACTGCAGTTGCTTAAGTTAGTATCTAGGAGTATCTGTAAGGAAGAGCAAATAACTTAATCTAAACTCATATCTTCCTCTTCGTCTTTCTTGTCCTTAGAGTCTCCTTCCTTCTGGTCTGACTTGACACTGTTCTGCATTGCTTTGGCAAAGGCTTCTACATCTGGAAGTTAAACACAGTAGTTTTGTTAGTGAACCTTGAGCTTTATGAGATGGAGTTCATTGTTCACATGAGGTTAAGCTGCATTACTTGAAAAGTAAATGGTTGCTCTAGTAGGAATCTATTGACACTGATTCAAAATACAACGATCATTTGGGTATCTCTGACATAGATTTAAAGTGCATTTTATGCACTTCACTGTGCGCAGGCAGCCTAAGACTAGAATTATTCCAGGAATGGAATGGATGCTAAAAGCCAACACACTTACTTATTCCAGCAGTCTTACAGCCAACACTCTGTTCACCTATTCCACATGACTCAGTAACAGTTCCCACCAAAACACCATTCCTGGACAAGGGCACTGGCACCTCCAGAGGTTTTTGCATCTCTATCAAGAAAACAAGCCTAAGGCTGCTCAGCAGAGCTCTCTCTGCCTTCCCAAGTACAGCTCTGACACACTCTGTGTCTGCTGGGGAACCCCTGAGCTATGAACCTTCCCATTGCAAAGAAACAAACAGCCCAGAGCCAGCTTCTGCCTGTTACACAGAAGCCAATCCTGACATTCCCATTCCCTGGCTGTGTGCAGTGCACAAACCCACCCCAACAAACCACTTCCTCCTGCTCCCAACAGGATACTCACCTCCTTTATTAGCTGCATCTACTGCCTCTGCAGGTAAGCCAAACTGACTCATGAGCGGGCCCAGCTGTCCTGAAGCCAAGGCAGCACTGAACATGCTCAGTGCCTGTGAAATGGAATCATCAGCATCAGAACCCCCAGTTCACATCATGCTTCTCCAGCATCAGCAAGTAAAAACATTCCCCCTTTCCCAGTCTCCTTGCACAGGAGTCGCTGTAGCTGAAACTAAACCCAGTCATCTTTAGCCACTGAAATCCTGCACATTGATAGACTTCAATCCATCAGTGCAACTGGTTCCAACTGGCCTGAAATACACCAGGTTTAATCACACACAGATTGCCCCGAGTTCAGTGCTAGTGATTCAAGAGGAACAAGGGCTGTAAATGGGAGCATCGTCTCCCTTTAGTTGCTTGAAATGACCTTAGAAGAGACTGCTGCCATGCCATGAATGAATGTGCTACTGCTGTCATCTGCCAGAGTGTTCATAATAAAGGGAAAGGTAAAGCCCAAATCCAATAGTAAAACACATTCTGATCTGTCCTTGGGTAATTGCAGGCAGAACTAGTGCTTCATTAGAGCACATCCCTTCTGTTCACTTCCACTGAGCAACTTCCTACTCTGAACAGTGCCAGGAACCTGACAGAGCAGGGCAAGAGGCCTGGGGAGGAGGGAAAGAAACCTGCACCCCCCATGATCCAGGCACCCACCTGCTGGAACTGAGGAGACGTCAGTGTGTTCTGAATCTCTTCCGCAGTCTGTGGCAGAGATTCCCCAGAGGGGAGGTAAGGCATCAACCGTTCCTGAACTTCAGCGTTGGCCAGGATGGGAGCCATTATCTCCGGAGTCAGAACAGTTGCCAGGTCAACTGGGAAGAAAAGAGGGTTGGCTGTTAGACTGTGCACAACCCCTCTGTCATGTAAGCTAAATGATCTAGTCAGGATTACTGGACATGCTTAGCACACTGCTAGCATCCTTTCTCCCTCTGTCAGTTTTGGAGCGAGAATGCAACTCCTGAAGCAGCCAAGAACAGCACTCGAATGAAGAATCAAAACCATAGACCTTTCAAAGCAAACTGGGACAGGACAGGACAGTAAAACAGCTCCAAAGGGCTCCAGGATCCAAGAGCTGCCCGGTCAGAGCACTGTTACCTTGCTGCCCTCCCGCTCCAGATGGCACATTCATAGTAGCTAAAATGTTCTGGAGGTCACTCAATTGAATGGGCTGTGTTGGGCTGGTGGCTGAGCTGGTTCCATTACCCGAACTGGGCACTGGGCTGGGGCTGCTCACGGACGCAGCCGCAGGAACAGCCGGAGCAGGCGTCACCCGTGTCGAGGAAGTCGTGGACGATGGAGTCACAGCCGCTGACTGGCTGCGAGAGCTGTGGGACACAATCAACACCGTTACATCCCTGCAACAACCAGGGAATTAAAGCTGCTTGTCGAGCCCATACACTCCAAAGGGCTCCTGCCCCATCTGAGAGGCAATAAAGCAGTCCTCATTCCCACTGTGTTTCCCATGCAGTACCCACGGTTCCTCCCACAGAAGCAGCACCTTCACGTTACAAAAGCCCAACCACCCCAGAGCAGAGGGGGCCATACCTCGATGATGAGCTGCTGGTCGGGGGTCCCCCACTTCCAAGCAGACTGGCCAGCCCGGGCCCCGTCAGTGCCCCCAGCCCACCTTCCATAAACACAAGAGGAGAAGGGAGTTAGGAACGTGTTTCCTCAGGGCTCTGCACCTCTCTGCTCTCGAGAGGTCACCCTTGTACCTGAAAGGTATTTGCTAAAATAGAGGAGGAGGGGGTGAAAGACCCAAGACCAACCCCCCTGCCCCATTCTGTACATGAACAGCTCCTATTTTCATGTCCCTATTAGAAACTGCCTTAGAGAGCTGCACGGTTTAGAAAGGACCCGATTTCTAGATGTACACAAGGATAACATCACTTCAGGTTGTGCTGGACATGATCCCTGTACCACAGCCCTCGTATCTCCTGGCTCCCAAAAATCCAACTCTGCTCTAAACTCGCAGGCCAAGGCCCTCAGCACAAGACCAGAGTTGCCACCACTCTCTCCCCACACAGATGGTTTTGCAGCTTCAAACCTAACAGAGATGTGGCAGCAGAATCAGCAGAGAACACTTCACAGGCAGAACAAAGTAAGAACCGCACACAGAGAGAGCGCTCCTGGTAGAGCAGTGATCAGGAAACAGCAGGAAACCAACACAGCCTTAGAACCAACCTCCATATGCAAAGGAAACCAGCAACGAGCCTCCGTCACCCCCACTTCCCAACCAAGGACTCATCACAGCATCAAGAACATCAGCTAAAGAGAGCTGGGGAAAGGCCCAGCAGAGGCGACTTGATCATTCCCTAAATTCCCCTGAGCCACAACAGCCAAACGCTCCATTTACCACACACATCCCATCCAGTGGTTCCTTTTACCACATCTAATTAGACGCACATCCCTACACAGCACCTGCATCCATCACCCACCTGCTGGGATCTACCTGCAAGCAGAGGACAAAACAACAGCGCTCCAACAGCAAACGTGCTCAACTGAAGCTGCAGACCACTGGGGTCAGAGCGAGCACTGGCCACCAGCTCCCCCCTTTGCACAAGGACCTGTTCCTATGGAACCATTCCCAAACACTTCACCCATCAAAGCCCCCACAGCAGCAGGAGGCTGAAGCTAACCCGGCTGCACCCCACGCTGCTCTGATTGCCCTTGCTGGGAAAGCTTACAGCTCCTTTCTTGGAGGCAGAGACCTGAGAGATGCAAACCAGGTGCAAAAGAACAGGCGACTACTGGGGGAAGAGATCCACACATTCACCACGACCACAGTCTGCAGAGGCAAGCAGATGGTTTCCTTTGTGTTACAGCAGTGAGCTTCACGTCTTACAGCTAGATATAAAAGCAAAGAAAGAAGAGCTGCTGAGAAAAAGTGATGAGAAGAAGAGGAAGAGTCTCAGGAGTTGGGAAGCTTCAAGAAGGAAGATCTTTTCCAAACACATCCTAAAAAAACAGAACCTTTCAACGCTAACACGAGATTTGCATCTGAGCATCGACCGACACGAGAGTTGCATCCGAAGCTAGAAACAGACTCTGGAGCTTAAGCACAGAACCTCAGTCACTGCCACCTGCAAGTGGTCCTTTGCCTGCCTCCACTCGAGGGTCTGACCTCTCAAAGTGCTCTGCTGGGCTTGGAGCACGGGTGGCATCAGGACCAAAACACAGCAGGAACTACAGAACCTCATCCCCTCAGGAACACAGCAGTGATTCACCCGGGAGAGAAAGCCCTGACCCGAGCCCTGCTCCTCTGACCAGAGGGTGCAGAATTCCTCATGAGCTCCTTCTGCTTCGCACACAAATATTCACTGGATCATGGGCAACGTGAGCAGCTCCAGGGCTCTGTAACTGGGACGTTCACTGGGAACGAATCCCGAGTTCCCAGCCCCTGCTCCAGTGAATATTTAGGAGGAAGAGAAGGGGTAGAAAAAAGGAGAGGAAAACAAAAGGCAGAAGATTCAGAGGAGCAAGGAGCAGAACCGAGGTTCTTGCAGATCAAGCCCTAAGATGAGTGCTGGGTAGAATGTGGCACCCTCCATTTCCTGCACCATTTCCTGCCCCTCAGCTCATCTCTGAGGCAGGGAAGGAAGCGCTATTCAAACCAATGGCACTGCTTGAAAACAGTGGCAGGTAAGATTTAACCTGGCAGGAGAAAATACCATTTTGGCATAAAGATATTAAAGCATTTTACCAAGTCCTCCTAAGCCCGTTGGTCCGATCAGCTGCATGAGCTGGTTATGGCTCATGTTTCCAAGAAGGCTTTGCAAGCCACCCTCACCTAAAAACAAAAACATTCTGAAACACAACATATTCACATTGGTTTGGTTTTTCACAGCACTCCGGCTCAAACAGCAGGAGATTAATTGGCATCACATTCTGCATGGAAAAAACAGTTTCAAGTGTTTACTGATTCATGATGCTCATAAAAGATAAATGCAACTTGGCTTCATAAAGAGGTAAGACTCCAGAGAATCCACTGGAAACACAGAGATTCCTTCTGGCAGCCTTAACTTCCAGCCTGAACCTGTTTAACAGCCCACTTTATTCTGCTAAAAGCATGTTTGCTGCTCTTAACCCTGTCCCCAGCTCACCCTCCACAGCACCAGGAATTGCTTCCTACGGAGCTGTCAGTGCTCCTCCTCAGTTAAAACAAAAGCCTCCGACGTGTGGGAGCAGAGAATGGACTGTACCTCCCAGTGCAGACAGCTCGTGGCCTCCGCTCGCGTTTCCACCCAAAGCCCCAGGCATTGGTGGGTTGTTGAGGTACTCATTCACTTTACGACAGTGCTCCTCGTCCTTGTCCGTCTTCGGCTCCTGTAAGAGAGTTGCTCCTTGGTACGAGTCAAACTGGGAGGGTTTTGTTCCAAGACCTTTGTTATCGACTTCCCACAAACCTGCATCCAGAAGAAGAGGCGCTTGGATCCTGCCTTGAACTTCAATACATACACACGGCCTGTAGTGCACTGAGGCACCCTCTTGAATTCACAGTCATCGGGAAAAATGATCAAATCCTGGAACAGAGGGCAGCAGGTTGAGAAAACACATGAATGTTCCCTCCAGCTCCCCAAAGACAGAGGCAGGGTGTGCTCACAGCCCAGGAACCAACCCTATCCTGGGCTGCATCAAGAGGAGCATGACCAGCAGGTCGAAGGAGGTGATCCTGCCCCTCTGCTCTGCTCTTGTGAGACCTCACTTGGAGCATTGTGTGCAGTTCTGGTGTCCTCAACATAAAAAGGACATGGAACTGTTGGAACAAGTCCAGAGGAGGCCATGAGGATGATCAGGGGCTGGAGCACCTCCTGTATGAAGACAGGCTGAGAAAGTTGGGGCTGTTCAGCCTGGAGAAGAGAAGGCTGCATGGAGACCTCCTAGCAGCCTTCCAGTATCTGAAGGGGGCCTACAAGGATGCTGGGGAGGGACTGTTCATTAGGGACTGTAGTGATAGGACAAGGGGTAATGGGTTAAAACTTAACCAGGGGAAGTTTAGATTGGATCTAAGGAAGAAGTTCTTTACTGTGAGGGTGCTGAGGCACTGGAATGGGTTGCCCAGGGAGGTTGTGAATGCTCCATCCCTGGCAGTGTCCAAGGCCAGGCTGGGTGAAGCGTTGGGTGCCATGGTTTAGTGTGAGGTGTCCCTGCCCATGGCAGGGGGGTTGGAACTGGATGATCTTAAGGTCCTTTCCAACCCAACCATTCTATGATTCTATGCCCTCGACCCTCCCCGCACCTCCTCCCATGTGCTCCTCAGAGCAGAGGGTTCACTGTGCCAAGCCACACTGGTGCTCTTGTCCCGATTTATCCCCGAGAAGCCCTTTCAGCAGCGGCACAAGACAGCGCTGACACACGCAGCCCCACACTCACATCCTCCACGTTGCCCGAAGTCCTGTCCTTCCAGCAGAAGTGAATGAGGGAGTCATCAGTTTGCTGGATGTAAACGAGGCCTTTCCTCTTGTCCGGGGTCACGGTGCTGCCTTTCAGGGACATCTTCCCCGCCCGGAATTCCACCAGGTACTTGCTGGAGGAGCCGCGGGAGCCCGGCACCAGGCTTGGAAACAGCGCTCCTGAAGACATCCTGCGAGGGGAATGAGTGCAGGGCGGTGAGAGCCCTGCCCGGGACCCCTCTTGACATGAAACATCCACCGGCACCGAGGGAGCTGCACAGGAGGGAGCAGCCCCAGGGGCTCCAGAACTTCACGTCCAGAGGAGGTGGAGCAGGAGCCGGGCAGGGCTCCGCAGTGCAGCTCACGGCACCGGGTGGGTGCCTGCACAGCCACCGGCGCTGCTCTAACGCCAATCTTCGGGGAGGAGAACCCGGGGCTGCTCAGCGCAGCGCGGCCCGGCCGGGGGCCTGGGCCCGGCCTCCCGAGGGCAGAGCCCGGCAGCGGCCGCAGGTGGAGGCTCCGCTCGGGCCGCATGACGCTGCACTCGGGCTGGGCTCGGCCTCCGCTCCGGGCGCCCCACGGCACCGGCCGAGCCCCTCACACAGCCGGGAGCGGGGCCGTAGGGGGGGGGGGGGGGGGGGGGGGGGGCGGCAGCAGAGCGCGGCCCAGCCCCGGCGCTCCCCGCCCGCACCGAGCCCCAGCCGGGCCCTGAGGCAGCCTCCACAGAGCTCCCCCCCCCCAGCGGGAGACCCTGCTCCCCCAACGGCCGCAACGAACCCTCGGGCCGGCCCCGGCGAGCAGAGCCAGGCCGGGGGATGCGGAGCGGCCGCGATGGAGCCCGGGATGGAACCCGCTCGGCCCGGTCCGGTCCGGTCCGGTCCGGTCCGGTCCGGTCCGGTCCGGCCCTACCCGGTCCACCCCCCCCACACCCGGTACCTGCCGCTGCCGCCGCCCGCAGGCCCCGCTCCGCTCCGCTCTTCCTGCCCCTCGCACCGGAACCCCTCCCGCGGCGGGGCGGGGCCTGGCGGCACGAGAGCGCCGCGGCCGCACCCGATTGGTCGGCGCCGCTGCCAATCACAGCGGCGGTGCCAGGCGTCCCTGCTGTGTCACGGCGGCGGCGGCGGAAGATGGCGGCGCCGCGCCCCGCCCCGGGTCACGGCCGTACCGGGGGGGGGGGGGCATCGCGGACCCGGCCTCAGGGGCCTCGGACCGAAACCGCGGCCCCGCTGCCGTTCGGAGCCGGGTGTGCGGCACCAGCGGCCGCCGTGAGGGGCGCGGAGCCCCCAGAGCAGAGCCCTGACCCCCCCGCTGAGGGACACGGCTGGGTTCGGGCAGGGAAAGGCGGATGAAGCAGGAATAAACAGGGATAACGGGGCTGGATGGTCCGGTTCGGGCAGGGAGCAGCTTCCTGCCCTCGTAACCCGGATACCGGGAATTCCGCGCATGCCGGACGGCGGAAGGAGCTGCTCCCCGTGCCTCCCTTCCCCAAGCCCGCAGCCGCCGATCCCAGCTAACCCCAACCCGGAACGAGGGTGAGGATGAGTAAGGCTGAGCCCCTTCACCCCCCGCAGGCAGCCGAAGGAGGACGAAGGCTCCAAGGAGGTGTTCAGAGCTCTGCCCCCATTTAAATCACCTTCGTCTCATCGGTGCGGCCACAGACGGGGCTGAACGAGCCCCAAGCCACTCCTGCCCTCGCAGGCTCAGCCTCGCACCAATCTCTGGTACCATGGCGAGATCCAAAGGGTGTTCAGTGTTCATTATGGCTCCTTCCCCACGGGCTCCTTTCCAGGGCTGTATCAACACAATCCAACACCGGCATCGTAGAGACAGTGTTTAATCAAGTTATAAAAGTGACATTCTTTCAAAAGGTGCAAAGCTCTTCATGTCCTGACACGGAAACTACTGAGGCGAGACCTGCATGGGAAAGAAAAGGTGGTGGTGAGAGCATCGGGAGGCCCAGGGGAAACCAAGCCCAGACCTCGAGGCCGGGAGGGGAAAGAATCTGAAGTGTTGGCAATGAACAATAAATCAGAAGAATGGGTTTGGAGCGAGGCTGAAACTGACCTGAAACCCTCAGAAGGGGAGGAGAGGGTAAGGACACCACCAATGGAGTGCTCCTACCATCGAAACCTTCCCAGTTTCATTTTAAATCCTAAAAGGATCCTGTATGGTTTGGATGAAACCATTGGTTTGTGCTTTCATCTAATGACAAGGCTTCAGGGCTTTGAGCTTACACCATGAGAGATGCCAACCTTGCACTTCTTGCAGAGTACTGCTTTAACAGTGACTCTTCCTCCATTCAGGCAGGTCCTATGCAAACACCACTCCACCACTGAACATTCAGGTAAGCTTTAACCTGCCAGGAGGTGTTAAACAGGAATCCTTTCAGTCTCTGCCTCACAAAGGGCTCCCGGTGCCACTTGCAGCGGGTTGGGAAGGGAGCCCCATGCCTGGCCACTGAAGTTCATCTTTTCAGATAAAACCATGTTTTTGTGCTGTCCTGCAGGGCTCAGCAACGTCTGTGTAAGAGCCAAGGGGTTCTGTGCTCACGAGGAACAGAGACAGCCCCCTGAACCCCATACACCAGCTGCGAGCCCCGGCACCTGCAGCCACACAGGCTGATGCATGGCAATAGACCAATGCTGCTAGGACCAGGTTCCAGACTGCCCTCAATTGTTACAGTTTCTCCTGTTGCTGCAGTGAGGACAAGACCCAGATCTCCCCCACATTTAGCGTTATTCCAACCATGATGTGCCTGGCTGGCCACAAACGCATCTCTCCACAAGTCACTCCCGTCTGCTTCTTAATCCTGAGGCTGGAAGAGAAGCCCTTTCATCATCTCTCTGGCTGAAGCCACATGTGTCCTGGACATCAATCACACCATGAGCTCCTCCAGCTGCTGGTGCTTAACACCAGTGATTGCTGAATCACTGAGACCTCACGGCTCTCTGCAGCCACTCTCCATTTTACCTGGGTACTGTTAAAAACTTGGATAAAAGCAGCAGCAACATTAGGATTAGCTTTAATGACTGGACTTATTTCTTCCAGCTTCTGTCCCCCCTCACCCCTCCCAGTGTGTTCTCACTTGCAGGACAATGAATGCATCGATCCAGTCATCCTTGCTAGGGTTGTATGGCTTTGACGGTTTGACATGGAACAAAAGAAATCTGACTTCTTGACATCACGTGCGCACAGAAAACTTGTAATAGGTAGAACTCTGTCAAAGCTGGAAGTTGATTTCTGCTTTTTCACAACATACAAACCAGACATGACCTAATAATGAACGACATGCAGACCAAAACGTCCCCAGAATATGAACCTGTGTGGCTACAGACACCAAAGTGCTTCCAAAGAGTTTAGCCTAGAAGCATACATAGCGCCAAAGCTGCCAAAGGTAGTGCAGAAGATTTAAGCCTCCCAGTGGTAGCAAGCAATATATTTTACATTGTAACCACCTCGACATTCCTGCAATTGCTTCCGAAGCTTCTGGTAGCTTTAGAACAGCGTTTGACTTCAGAAAAAGCACAGTTCTTAATGCACCCTTCCCTGCTCTTTAACGTATGCTTTATGTAGGTTTATCACAGGTATACAGTTTAATGCTCACAGTGTCCCGAGGTTGTGAAGACTCTGTAACAGACAACTACATGTTGGGAAGCTCAGGCTGGGTTTTGTTTCCCAGAGTCAATCCATTATTGAATCATACCGAGGGGCCAGGCACTGGTCCCCCCGTAGTGCTACATACCGGACTGAGCTCACATGCATCTCTCCACGGGGAGCATCCACAGCACTAGATTTGATCCTGCTGGTACAATGTTAACTTTCATCCCGGCTCCAAGTTCCAAAAACCTTCAGATTCTTCACTATTGTACTAAGTAACAAGGATATATATCTCTATTTTATTTAGGTTATGTAGTTCTCAAGGATGTTATGTGCTCTACCGGGTACAGCGAATCTTCCTGACAAAGAAACTAAGGAGGGAAATGAAGAACCAAAAGGTGCCTTTGAAAATTAGTGAAAATATGATGATTTCAGGTGCAGCTTTATGGACAGAAGGCGACAGTATCTCGATATTTGGCAATCCAACATTAGTGCTAATGAAATCCTTGATTGTTGACCCATAGACTTGGTGTTAAAATTGACTTAGAAAAGCTGGTTTTCACTATCAACAAAACCAGTGACTGGCTTGGAACGAACTCTAGGAGCTGGATGTCCAGATGAGATGAGCGATGGGTTCTGTAACTTCAGTATATGTCTGGGCAGTCTGAGAAATTCCTATCAAAATAGCCACCTGAGTAGAGCCAATCTGAAGTCCCAGTGTAGGGGTTAGTGCCTTGATGAAACCATCTGGGAAACAAAAGAAAGGAAAAGGAAAGAAACAAGGAAAAAGCAAAGAGTGAGCAGTTATTAAAAGGGGGGAAACAAAACCAACTTTGCTTCTTTCCTAAAACACTGGGAAACACACTGCTATTTGTTATTAGAAAATGAAACCTCTCAGGAAATAGCCTGAGTGTGAAAAATAAGGCATGAAACCTCCTACACAGTTATCACCACCTTGTAAAGCACCTTTTCTGGGATTATTTTTAACAGAAAGCCAAGGAGGAAAGAAAAGGCTTTCATCCTGTCCCACTGCAAATAAAAAGAACACTGATACTCCAGCTTAGATTTTACTTTAAAGGAATGCCAGCTCCCTTCCACAATCCTTTTTGTATTCCTGTCCAAACAGGAAGGAGCCTGCTTCTGGGGAGCTGTACTCTGCAAGAACAGATGCTCCCTTTTTAGCCACGTTGACTGAAAACAATTCTCTGTTTTCTGGAAGAGATTTTCAAAGGCATTAACTGGAATTAGGCTGTAGCTGCTCCTCGAGGCTTTGGGAAGAGAACATCTCTTTGGAATGTCAGGAAATCACAGGAGCATCCCAAAGTTCTTGCCTTTGAAGGAAGCACCTGCAGGAACTGGCCATGAGCATGCATTCGACTGCAGAGCATTGGCATCTGTGTAAAGGAACCAGCACGAGCAGGCTCCAAATCACACATCACTGATGCATTGTGACAGGGAAGTCACTCAAATATGCAATAGAAAAAGCAATTTCTGAGGTATCCAAGGCAAGAAGTCACAAGAGTGAAATAAAAGGCCTCAGAGGGCCACCATGTCTTACTCAGCTGCCAAAAGCTGGACAGGACTTGGTTAAAGAACAGATGAGACTTCATGTTTTATTCATTCTAATACAAACATGACATCTGTAGGCTGTAGAAAACAAACCCAAAGAAACCCAGCACTACCACAGTACTTCATAGACAGGTTTCAGCACTTAACATTGGATAACGTTGTCCTGGAGAAGTTATCAGCAATTTCGACTTCCAGCTACATTATATAGTTGTTGACCCAGCAAATTTGCTTTAGGTGACATTAGTGCTGCCATGCAGGAAAGCAAACACACCGTCTTGAATCAACACACCTCAAGCAGCGCACCAAACCGTTCCAAGCATCAAACAAGTGCCCAGCTTCCCTCCCCTTACCGTGTGTGCCACTCCACCTCATCCTTCGCACGCTCCTTGCGAGCAGCTCTCTGCTTCTCCTCTAGCCTCTCTTTTTCTTTGCTAGCCACATCTAACAAACACATCAAGGAGAGATTGGTTACTTGGCAAAATGGAAACAGAAATGCAGAAAACAGAAGAGACTGCAGGGAAATGAAATACAGTTCATGTAAGCAAGAGAAAGCATTTGCTGTACAAAATCTCACTGAGTAACAACAATCTTGTGCACCAAAACCTCTCAAATGTCATTTCAGAACAGTTGCTACTACAAACACAGTGTCAGAAATGACATTTGGGTGGTTTATCTCTCAGAAACACTGCAGGAAAGAACCCGCATTAAGCATAACAGAGAGTGTGACTCTTTCACTGTTTGGCCATGGGTTTTGAGTGACAAACACCAGAGCACGTCTGTTCACCACATGTCTTTCCAGACAAGCTCCAGAGCAAGAGAGCATGCCTGCCAGTTTCCCCCCAGCTAGCAAACGTGCAAATACACCCTGACAGAGGAAAGCAGTCTTGGGATCCACTCTGGACACATGTTCTGGGAGAAAACAGACATTGTTCAAATGCATGTTCATTACCACAGGGTGAAAATGAGTTAAGGCTGCTCTGGGAATGAGAAACGGAAGACTTGTATCAGGAGCTTCCCACCAGCCATCCCTCCCAAGACTTACTAATGTGAAAGCATCTCCTCCAGCAAGCACGTACCCATGTTCCCATTTTCCATGTTTCTGATATCTGGACGTAGCCGGCAGTCAGTGGGAGCCAATATCGCTTCCATGCCCTTCTCCAGCTCATTGAGGCTCACGGCAAAACTGGTGAAATTGTACATCTGAAAAGCAAACCAAAGGTAACGCACAAGTTCCTTCGGCAAAGTGGCACTGGGTGCCCTCCACTGAACAGAGACAATGGAGCTTCCAAGAGGAATTGCTGAGTCAAACCTTCCCGCACTGACTGCCCTGGAATCAAGGTTAGGCTCGTACAAAACCGTGTTTGGAGGGGAGGGACAAGGAAAGGCAAAAGAAGGGATGGAAATCACAGCTTTGATTTTTTAAGCACTTTGCTTCAGAGGATTAACACTGATTTTCCTCCCTACCTGATACATAACAGAGTGATTTTTATAAAGAAAAACCACCAACACAAAAAAACCCAAACCAAAAAACCACCGGCACCTAAAGGACCACAATCTCTTGTTGAAATCATTGAAGTTAATGTCCAGCTGCCCAGTGACTGCATTTTGGAAGCCTGTCTTTTAACAGCAGGGTCAGCAGAGGGAATGTGTTTCCCTGTTTTAGCCACACAAAGTGCAAAGATCTCACACGTTCACCCACGCCACCAGGCCCCCTGCAGTCAGAGCATGTGTTCCTGCTACCAGCTTTGACACAGCAGTGATGCTCTCAGCGCAGGATCAAAGCACAGAGCTTCCTGTAGTGTAATTCTGCAGCTGTGGCAAGAACTGCCAGAGCCTGTCGATGTGCATCCTAAGGTCAGACGCTTCAACAAGGTCTCCCTTCAACATCTCTCATGTTCCCTTGGATAAATCACTAGCGACAGCGACGCACAGACTGATTGAAACGGTTACCTGGGAGGAGTTGGGTGGCCTACAATTTATTCTCCAAAGTAATTTACTGCCTGGTATGAACTGCACCGTGTCTTGAACCTCTGGCATATCATCAGCCTCATCATTTTCAGATTTAATAACATCTTCACTCTGGAACAGAGATAACATTTGGCAGGGGAACAAAAGGAAATGGAACAGTTTCATCTAGAGCTCTGCAGTGACTGTTGAAGAATCTGTTCCAATCTGAGATACTAAACACTCTCCTCACTGTGTATACTGATCCTCTCATTCTTATTGTAATGTCTTGCTCCTGATGCCTCTGAATAGTCTCCCACCAAATTGAATGTCTGTTTATAAGAGCAAACTAATGTCTTTCAGAAGCCTTTTCTGTGACTTGCATTCTATTCCATGCCATAGCTTCATGTCACCCAACATGGTTATTACTCTTTCAGGTTGAAATAAGCCAAGACTGCAATTTATATCAGTTCTCATAATGGCCTGAACTGACAAATAGGATGCGCCCGCTTGTGGCTACTGCTTCATCATTTGCAAAAGATGTGGATGTGCAATTAAACCCAGGTCTGCCCTTGTTTCAGACTGATTTCCTATGATCTAGATTCTAGTAACTATCATCACTGCCATTTCTCTCACTACAAAGACTGTGCACTTACGTTCATAAATACAATACCCTTCCTTCAATGTTCCTTTGTTACCAGATGCACTGCTATAAGGCATATCTGAAATCAAACCCAGTATTCTTCAAGAGGCTGCTCTGATGATCTGAGAGGCTCTGCCTGTTGCAGGACATAGCCACACTGTGGAATGTCAGAGGATTTCACCATAGGAAACCATTTAAAACTACAACCACCAGAGGAAAAGTTTAAGGCAATAACATCCTAGGGTGACAATGTCAGTTTCCCTCCCACACACCCCGCTTCCTACTTTCTTTCTGCCTCTCTGACACAACCCATTTATTTCATTCAAGAACACTCTATTAAATTAAGCAGGGCCTGTTATACACTAGAAAACAGCCCCATATGGTTAAGAGACTAATTTCAATCGTTTGGTTTGAGTAGTCATTATTTAAAAAGACTCTTTTAGGCTACTTTCCATGTCAACATCTGGTTTACTGTTAAAAGAGTTCCCCATCTAAACATAGATTCAACAGGAAGGAAGGAAGGAAAGAAAGAGTTGATTTTTGTAAGATGAACAGAACCTTATTATATAAAGAAAAAAAGTCAAAATACAAGCCTGTACCATGATGGAATCCAGAGCCAGAAGCAAGGCCTCTGGATTCTTCTCATGTGAAGGCTTTTTAATACAAGTTTAAGCTTCTTAACATTAAGAGTGATTAGATTATGTTTCATTTATCATTTTCAATGAACAAGCAGAGTCTGCAAGGCCCTGTTGACATCAGGAAACCCAAAAGTCTTCTGCTGCACCATGTAACGCTGAGGCTTTGGTGGTAACTCACCTGACACTACTCACATGTGATGGAAAAACCCCGCATGTTTCCAGCCCCCCCCCCATTCTCTTGGCTGTCTACATCATACAGTCTAAAGGGCTGCATCACCAAAACCCATAGCTGACTTAAACTTGGAATTATTTTTAATGCCCAAATCCTAGTGTTCTTACATCTGGAGCTCACAGTAGAGCTGCTTTCCCTATTCAAAGGCTGGACAACATCAGCTTGGGGCTGATAACCGATGACTTCTCTTTGACAAACTTCCATCAGACACCATCATCCTATGGGCTATCTTCAACACCAGCAGCTCACACTAAAGTCTACACGAGTTCAAAGTCCAAAGCCTTCTCACAGGGCAAGCACTGCCCACATCCAACCCCTACCAAAAGACAGACTGGTTTAACCTTCCATCACCACCCAACTATTTCTGTACAGAAGATGTTTTCCTCTCATTTCTCCTATTTCAGGATCTTTTCTCCCTGAAGAAGCCTGGACCTTACCTGCTTCGGTTTCTTCTGCTCACCACCTCTCTTCTCATTCTTTTTGTATGTCTCATATGTAGTGGGGTCAGTGCACCACAAGCATTCTGTCCACTTGCCATAGATCACACACAGCTTCTTTCTGCTGCAGAGAAAGTAAAGGATATTTAGTTTTCTTCCTTTACAAAGCCTTCTAAGCCAAGACATACAGATTCTGTTCTATATTCAATACACAGCTTCCTACTTTGTTGTATTTTACTTGTATTTGCAGGTGTCTTAGAAGCCAGATACTTGACAATGCAAAGAAAAGGTTTCAGCTTCTTCCAGTCTTTCTGGCATTCAGCTGTGCAGAACACATCCTCATGACTTAGTCACATGCTGTTGACACTGTCAAATGAGTGTGGGTGCAATAAACCCCGTAGTTTACAATAGAGAGACTCAGGCTCAAAGAACAAGTTTTGGTTTGATTAAAAGTTTCTCATAACCACACTGTTGTTATTTTAAACTGAATACTGGAATTTTCAAACACTAGGTTGGAGAGTTTTCTCTAATAATTCTTAAAATAATCATCCTAAAACCAAGGGAGTTCAATACTGACAGAGAGAACAGAAGTGCATTACAATCTGTGTTGCCATGTGCCAGTAACTCTGCAGTCACATCAACTGTGGCCATTGTGCCAGCAAAAGAAACGCCTCAGTGCTCAGAAAGAGAGAAGCCAAATGGCTTTTATCACTTACTTCTTGTCCTGAATGTGTCCCTCTACTCTGTGAAGCTCTTTCCCAAACAGTCCACATGGTTTAAAATTAAGGACACATTTATCTCCAGTGCTGCAGAGGAAACAAGAACATGCTTAAAGCAGCAAGTCCCTAAACACTGGCAAGTTCACATTTTTACCTTATTTAGCCTTTTTCATACAGCTGTAGTTAGCTGGGGGTAGTTATAGTACTAGCAATAAAATGGAATGCAGCCTTGTATACTATGTAACTCAGGCTATTAGCACACTGCACTTCAGATTAGCATCTATTTACAGCTAACTGCAATGAGAAATGGCTTTTACAAGTCACCTACACAGGAAAATCCAGTGAAGTGCATTCGAAAGTTACCTCTAAACTGCATCTCAAAACTTCTGCAGTTTACAAGCATAAACCAGCATTATAGTTCAGCATCTTCTTTGCATGGAGAGGTACACATATGTAAATAATCTCACCCAGTGAGGTGTCAAGCCAAGTTTCTATGTGAAGCACAAACGCACTATCATGGGGGGTTTGTGCAAATAGAGGAGAGAGGATTTAGATTTGATACTATGAGAAGTACCAGAACAACAGCCCTGCTGGATTAAATCTCCATGACAGAAAAACGTGTAGAAATACCAGTTTACACAGAATCCTCTCCCTCATCATTACAGGAGGTCCTTTAGAGAAGGTAAAAAGCTTTGATAGAGGCAGTTGGCAGAGCAATTGATATGCTCCAGCTTCACATTACCCTACTCTGAAGTCATTTCTCTGTGCTGTACCCTTCATTTAAGACATTCTCTATTATCAAAACTAAAGAGACTTTCAAAACCCAACCACAGCCAACATGATGGAGGTTCACTGCAAGCCTCTGACAATTATTCCATTTAATGGTTCTGGAGTTTAAATTTAATCCCTGTTCTCTGTCAATAGGGCTGAATTTGAATGGGGAATTAACAAATACACATCTTTGCATCCCATAAGTCATCAAGCCTTATGCATTTTCATTAGTATTATTATGATACTAAGTCCAGCCCAAGGAATAGATTGCATGTCAGAAGTAGGGGGGGGCAGAACTATCTGCCTTGTAGGGACTGTTGCATGGTTGCTCCCTTTACAAGCCAACCCTCAGCTTCATGCTCAGCATTACCTGTGATTTACAATCTCTACTGTTCCGTATTGTTCTAACCACAGTTTACCGATAATTACATTATGTACACAACAGGTTGGGTTCGTCCATGTGTAAGCTTCATTATGTCTGTAAAGAAAACAGAAATAAATCATTTTCTTGTGCTTGAGCTGGAATGTAAACCTGGCCTCAATTCTGTTCATGGCAGGGCAGAATATTTAGCACTCCTGTGACCAGCCAGCAGTTGAATTCATAACTGATGATAAACAGGCTTTCCTTTATGAGCCAACAATGTCTGTATCTAAACATCAGTGCACGCTGATACAGTGATACCCCTTTATTTTTCTTCCTTCTCACAGCTGAAACAGTAAGCTGCTCTGCTTTTGATTACAGATTCCAGCCCAATGTAAACACCTTTAATAATTCATCTTTTTCATTTACACTTTTAAAGCTGTCTGTGATAAAACATAATACTCACAGGAGAACAGACTAACTCCTCATAGCATCTTCTCTTCAACTACTGCTGCAGCACTGCAAAGCTTCTTCCAAAACCTTTCTTGTAAACCTCTATCATTATCTAGAGTGCCTTTCTGTGATAAAGAAGCACTGAATGTGAATAGCTGAGTCTCCCAGCAGAGAGGTTAGTCACTACCAGCTCTGACAAAGGCAGACACTCCTCAAGGGCTGGTCAGACTAAGGCACTTGAACCATTCTACAAACACCGAGTGCTAAAGGGCTTTTGAACCTGGAGAGTGTGGCAGGAGTCAGTAAACTGCATACAAATACCCCACAAGTTTGAGGGAGGGGGGGGTTGGTTATTGTTTAACACCAGTAGGACTCAGTAGCACTATACTCAAGCTTTGTAAACATGACATTTGAAAACCCCATTCATTACTTAATTCCATCCTTTTGCCAAAGATTTACTGAGAAGAAAGTGCAAGAATTGAAGGATTTTCCACTTTGCTTCTGTCTGGTTTAGTATTTTGTGAAAAGCTTCACAAAGTTGAATTAACCCTTGAAAGATTCTAACCCCCTACAAGATATTATTCTAAAAGTGGTCAAAATGTTAAACAGGGCTCCAGGCAGCACTAGGCTCAGCACAGTCAAAGCCATCTCTTCTCACTCATCTCTCCATGCTGGCAAAAGAAATGCTAAAGTTACCTGGCTGGCAATGAATCCATCTTAGGAAAGCTTGCAAACCCTGTTTTAATACAAAAGATACAGAAACAAGCAGTATCCTCTTCGCAACAAATGCCTTGCACTTCTACTTCCAATAAGCATGGACAGAACACTCCTATTTAAAGTTTCCACCCAGTCTATAATTTTCTAGCACAGAAGAAAAACAGATCATAGAATCATAGGATAGTTAGGGTTGGAAAGGACCTTAAGATCATCCAGTTCCAACCCCCCTGCCATGGGCAGGGACACCTCACACTAAACCCTGCCACCCAAGGCTCTGTCCAACCCGGCCTTGAACACTGCCAGGGATGGAGCATTCACAACCTCCCTGGGCAACCCATTCCAGTGCCTCACCACCCTTACAGTAAAGAATTTCTTCCTTAGATCCAATCTAAACTTCCCCTGTTTAAGTTTCAACCCGTTACCCCTTGTCCTGTCACTACAGTCCCTAACGAAGAGTCCCTCACCAGCACCCTTATAGCCCCCCTTCAGATACTGGAAGCTGCTCTGAGGTCTCCACGCAGCCTTCTCCAGGCTGAACAGCCCCAACTTTCTCAGCCTGTCTTCATATGGGAGCTGCTCCAGCCCCTGATCATCCTCGTGGTCTCCTCTGGACTTGTTCCAACAGCTCCATGTCCTTTTTAAGATCATTGAAGCCTGACTGTTTTCCACAGCAACTTTTCTCCGGGCATACTTTAGGACAATGACTACTCATCAAGTAGGGGAAAAATTCCAGAACCCCCCAAATTCATCCCACCAGCCTCAGCACACAGCTTCATTCATTAACTACTTGACACCTAATGCTGCACAGCGTAAAGCAAAACACAAAACACTCATGAACAGTGCTGATAAACACTTGTTTGTGCTGGAGCAGTGAGGAACAAGTGTGTTTCCTAATATGTGTTTTGCTAACAGTCATGGTTAACCTAAATGCAGTACTTCGCATTGACTTGCAATTATGCTTCCTGAACAGTTACTTGTTCGCACGAGCCCTGAGCAGGTTTCAGACTCCTCAACCCAAAAGAATGGGATGAATCACAACACTGAGAGGCTCAAAATCCGATTTCCACTTCTGCTGCTAAGTTGAAGCAATTATTTAAAGTAAATGCCTTAATGGTTTATATTCCAGTTTAAATCTGTGCCCTGTAATTTGATTAGGCTGAATGGGACTTTTAATAGTCTTCTAATAAAGGCTTCTCTCTCAAGCAACAGACTTTATTTTTGTCCCATCTGCACTAACATTCATAGTTCCTTTCACATTCAGAAGAAATTTCTTTTATTTTCATTACCATTTATATCCAAGGCCAGTTCATACTTTTGTAAGCTTTGGGAGATTCAATGCCAGCAGCTTGAGAATTAACCTATACCTTCAAAGGAAACTACAGGCACAGTCAACGCTTGATACAGCAGACAAGCTGACTCCTTACTGAAATCAAATGCATAGAAACTTCCCAAGACAACATTTCAAACAACCTTTTGGGAAAGCTTTCAGGAAAGCCCCTTTCAGTGCTCAACTGCGGAGTAATTTTTCTGCAGCTATTACCCTGTGTATCCTTGTGTCCTACTTGGGAAAGGTCGAGAATCATTGTGCCACCCAGGACACAAACCAACTGACACAGTCTCATGTAGTTTATGAGAGACATCTACAGCTACAGACAAGCCTGGGAGCAATCTGGAAAGGCATTCTCGATCTTAGTGGGAAGGTGATCATACACAGGCAGTTTGAAACAAGTGACAAGGCAATCCTAACAAGTTCCTCACCTTCCCTTCCCACATGGAACAGCTATTCTGAAGGTGCAGTTCCTTCCACACAATCAAATCCAACAATAATATATAAGCAAGACGAGCTTGAATAGCCCAGTAATAGAATTTTCTGTCTCTAAATCTGACATGCCTTCACAGAACTGGCTTTCTGTAGCATTCCATTTTTAAGAGCTACTACTTTTCACAGTGGAAAAGCTGGCTCACATTGCTGCAACTGCACAAGCAAGATATAACTTAAACAAGCAAAGCCCTGAAATGAAGCAGTTAAAATCAACTTGTAAAGAAACTCTTACGACCTCTTCAGCAAGATCACCACCTATGAAAAGCCAATATATTCAAGTTAATGTCAAGGAGATCAACATAAAGCTATTTACTTCTCATACTCACTTCAGAAGCTCCAAAGTAATTGTTCCCCGGGGCTCTGCTTCTATACTCTTTCCCCAGAATTTTAGTTTGGGATAGATTGATCCATGAAAAATGAAATCCTTATTGAGGCCTTCAGAATAAAATGCACTAATAGGCGGGTGGTGGCTGACTTGTTCCGATATAAACCTAAACCCTAAATCCTCCCTAGAAACAACAAAAAAGAGCATTAAACAGTAAGTAGGTTTTTTAATGTTACAAGAGAAAAGAGTAACACAGTGCTTTAAAAAAGTGAAGGATTTTCAGAGGAAGCTGAAGTGAGACTTTTCCAGTCCTATGACACATTCACAATGAAGTGAAAGAATCAGTACTCTGAATGCTTTCTCTTTATACCCCAAACCCACCCACATTCAAACACCTGAACAACTTGCTACCCACAAATGCATCTGAAGATGTTTCACTGAAGTAACTCATAAAAATACAGGGACATTTCGGGCAGCAGCAGCAGGTCTGCCTGCAAATCCTTTTCTCTGCTGCAGACACATCACTCATCCATTTAAGCAAGGTGGAGACCCTTCAGAGTTACTCTGATGTGATCCATCCAACATCATCAGCAAATCCTATTTAAAGTAATTAAGAGTGTCTGGTCAGGAAGTATCTTTGGTAGAAGAACAAGGACCAGTTTTTATCATAGAATCATAGAATGGTTTGGGTTGGAAAGGACCTTAGGATCATCCAGTTCCAACCCCCTGCCATGGGCAGGGACACCTCACACTAAACCATGGCACCCAAGGCTCTGTCCAACCTGGCCTTGAACACTGCCAGGGATGGAGCATTCACAACCTCCCTGGGCAACCCATTCCAGTGCCTCAGCACCCTCACAGTAAAGAACTTCTTCCTCAGATTCAATCTAAACTTTCCCTGTTGAAGTTTTAACCCATTATTCCTTGTCCTATCACTACAGTCCCTAATGAAGAGTCCCTCACCAGCATCCCTGTAGGCCCCCCTTCAGATACTCTGCCTAAACCTAGAAGTAAACTTACCAACTTGAATAACAACTCCTCAAAGATTCTGAGGTAGCCTGAGGGCAAAAAGAGTTTTAGATCTACTCAGACATATGTTTTAGTAGATTTTTATGTATTTCACTGAATAAACAACCAAACCAGCATGAGAGTCTGCTACAAACACACAAGTAGCCCCAGCTCCCTAGTTAAAGTAATTATTACCTGGTTAATTCATAGGTTTCTCCTAACAGCGGGTTAAATGGTTTGCCAGTTCTCTCCCACTGAGAAGCTACAGCAGAAACTGCAAAGGCAGCTACAGCCTAGAAGCAAATTAAGAACACACCGTTATGAGAACAGCACATTAAAACTCTTAAGTTTAATGTATTTGTTGCACATTACAATATTTCATTATTCTTCCAAAAAGGAAATGCTGACATTTGTAAGCCACAGGATAAGAGATACAGAAGTGGGGAAATACGAGCAGTTAACAAGAATCTCATTTCCAAAAGGAATGATTTGCTGTACTTTTGTCACATTTCACTCTGCCCTATGCTTCTCCAATGGCCTCAAAGAGGACAGCCTGTTTTCTCAAATCTACTTTTCTCCTTTTTTGAGTGTCCTGCACACTCAGCTCATGGAGAACAGAGCTTTTCTAGTGTCAGACAAGCACTGTTTCTGACACAGATGAGATTTCTTGAACCATACCAGCAAGTACAAAAGACACTTGGAAGCTTCTGCTGGCTGCAAAGCAGGAGTATGTGCTACACAGAGTACAATATGTACACTCCAGCTTCACTTAAGTTTAAGCAGAGCTATGAGCAATACCAGTATAACCTCATGTACATAGGCCTGGCTTTACCACATTCAGTTCTCTCTTGTGAGACCAGCCAGGTATTGTATTTTACTCCCAACAACCACCAGTTTTGGAAGAGAGAGTGGCAAAATTTGTCTCAGTCACAGCAGTTTTTTATTCAGTAACTTAAAAGTCATGGAGTTACTGAACAAGTCAATTTAGGGTGACTTAAAGCCAAGATTTCATTTTCACAACACATAAAACCCCAAAGTCCCAGTTAAAAGAAGTCCTGAAAAGGGCTGAGGTCCTTGGGCATCATCAGTTGTGGCAATCTGCTGCATTAGACTTCTGCCTCAAACTCTCTGTAGAGCATCAAGTGTGAAAGTGCCACAGGTATCTGATACAGCCACTATGAAACAAGAAACTTGTCTAGAAAGACAAAATGGGCATTCTTATGATAGCCCCAAAGAAAAAAGTACTTCCTCAAGTGGGAAAATGTCTTAAAAGACTCTGGGAGAGAAAAATCTTCCTCTCAACTAAGCAGAAGGTGGTAGCTGTTACTTACCTGCATTCTTTCCAGGGGGTCTGCATGACTACAAGCCTTATTTATGAGGTATATATGTTCCATATATTCTGTTATCCGTTGAAGGAAACTCAATGGCTCGTTGAAAACAATGGGCATTGTAATTTTAGATAACTCCTATGTAACAAAAGGAGAAGTTAATTCCTTAGACACAACACTGAAGTTAACAACTGACAACAACAAGAACTGTGAAAATAACTTGTGGGTTAATTGATTTGTAGCATTCTTCAAAAGCCATCTGGCAAGTCTATAGCAGACCTCTAACTATCACTATCATCTGACAGAATAAGCAAAATGGATGCAGCAAACCTAGAAAACTCAAGGAAAATGCTACCTTCTATTCTGTGGTTCCAGATGAAACAGAAGAGGTTTGGATTTCCATAGATAGCAGCACGAACGTGCCAGCTAGCTCATTACTGATACCTGAGTTCCACGCATTCCTTTGAAATCCTCACATATCTATTTGCATAAAATCTAACTATTTTGCTGCAGGAACCACAAATTAATTTTTGAAAGGAACAGTTACATAAAGAACAGCATTTGAATCGCTCTCACAAATTTTAGTGCCTTTATTTCAGCAACCTGTTATTTGCATCAGAACGTTTCTCATTTTGCATGTGGATACAAGGCAGCCATGAACCTCACACAGAGGTTTCCAATTCTCCAGGTTCTTTTACTATATCCGAGCAAATTAAAAGGCTGCACTCATGACTGAGCACTAAAGAATCACTGAAGTGATTAAAACTTAGCAGAAAGGAGAATGCCACCAGATGAACTTCATTCATTTTCCTCAGTGTCACAGGTAGTAAGGATGAAAACATTACACCCAACTGACTTCAACTGATTTGGCCCAAGCAAAGCGTTCTAGTGGGTAGGTCACTCATGCTAACAAAAGGATGTTTTGACAGTACAGATGTATTTCCTAGGTGACATAAGGTAAGCTAACAGAAGGGCTACAGACTTGTCTGTTGCATTCACGAAGGATTGTACTGGCAGACCTAGGCTAGAGATAAATGTAAGGATTAATGCTTCTAAAAAGCAGCTGTGGCATCACAGCCCTCCAGTGTACAACATCCCTTTCATTCCTAATAACAGTGGAGTAATGTAACTGAATTCCTGAAGGATTAAAAGAAAACAGCAGTGATGATCAATAACAATGCAAGCATCAGGGTCCTTTAACAACACAGAGCAATGTAAACACCTGTGTCCGAGAGTCCAAGACCAAATCTTGTGACCTCATTACATCACACCATTAACACTCCAAGCCCACAGTGGGTTCCATAAGAAACCTCTAACAGATCCCAAACTTTTCTATCCTTTCCATCAGATGAAAGCAGGGTTTTTTTTTTGGCACAAACTGCTTAAATTATAGAGGGGAGGAAAAAAGAAGAACACCAAACCAAACCTCCCCACCACACCAAAATAAAGCCCTGAAATCACATTTTGCTACATAAAGAATAGGAAAAGGCAGAAAAGAGTATTGTGTTAATCAAAGCACATTGCACTATATTTGCAGTGGCTTTAGTCCAGTTCTTACAGGACAGCATTACAAATGTACCAATCCACATGCTCCAACAGCTAAAGAAGGTAAGGAAATAGTAATGTTAGTAAATAGTAGAGAGTTAGTAAATTTAGAGTTACAGTTTAAGATGATGTTTCCTACAGGGCAAAATGTACCACATATTGCTCTTAAGGTTTCAGCAATAAAATGAACAGTTGAAGTGAGGATCCCTGACCTCAGCATGCTTCATCCAAGCTCACTTACCAGTCCAATGCATTTTTTTAGTATGCTCCACACACTAAAATCGTTCCTAGAAAACATTGGGGCAGGTAACGACGTCCTGTAAGTGGAGAAAACAATTGTCACTATCAGCTCCTTATCCAACAAGTCATTTTCAGTTGGAGGTATTGAAATCGTTTATGAAAGAAGCAAAGCATTAACCTACACTTGACTTAAGAAGCAGATAATAGAATGTCTTTTCAGATGCAGAGAATTAAGCTCTTCCCATGAGAACAGTAATGCCCCAAAAGACAGTGAGCCAGCACTTACTCAGTTCTCATTCACTGTGTAGCAGTACGCATTTACCTGTGTCTCTTAATTCCATTTTCTTGGATCTCTGTCTCTCCGTTATGCTTCCCAGTCCTATCGCTTTGGTGTGGATCTAGATCAAGCATTTCTGCAACTTTATGGTTTGCTTCTGAAAAGTCTCCTGAAGAATTGTCAGAATCAAAGCCTGCATAAAAGCCATAAGAAATCTGTTGCATTCATTAGGAACCTTCTGATGCCCCAGAGTGCCACTCACATTTTATAGCTTTCATAGCATAAGTACACTTCCATCAGGTTATTTAACTTTAAAGAATATCAGTATAAAAACACTTCATTAAGTGACCTCATGACCAAAGAGTATTTAGAGCCAAATACTGCATTAGAATTGATTATTCTCAACTCCTTTTTCACACTGCTGAATATAAAACCAATTTAGAAGCTCACAGGTTCTTCAGTGGGCCCTAATCAGATTCACTGCATTGTCTCTCCTTCAGAGCTGCGCTGTGATTACAATAATTCTGCCAGTTATGAAGCTTTTCTCAACTTAAAAACATTTAAATTCGCCTTCTCACACTGCAAACAGGCACAGAGCAAGTAAAAGAGAAAAGGGCAATTTCAAAATCCAGCAACAAACATGCATACTACTAGAGCAAAAGAAATGTAGGATAACTAATGCAACCTACTGAGCAACCTGGTCTCGTGGAAGGTGTCCCTGCCTATGGCAGGGGCTGGAACTAGATGATCGTAGGTCCCTTCCAACCTAAACCATTCTATGATTCCAACTTCTTTTTGCCATCCATGTGTGCAAACCATGTAATACTTCCCTTATGATTAGAGCAAGAACCTGTGGGCCCCAGGTGTCATTCCCTGAGCCCTACAAGCAGTTGAAAGCATGACCTCGAGTAGGTGGCTCCATTTCTTATCACCCAATTCCATCCACATGGGTAGATAGCTCCTGGAACACTGTTGTAACTAAATGCCAGCACCCCCATAACAAGATGCTTTGAACAACTTTAAGAAAAGAAAGTTAAAGCAATGGGAACCTAGAGAACACAAACCTCTGTCATCAAGCAGCCCTAAGCACTAGCTGGATAAAACTGACTGCAGAATCAATTGCTAACAACAAATAGGGAGCACCCTAAAATGGCACAGTAATATAAGCCTCCTTCACAACTGTTACAGCATCACAATGGAAAGCACTGCTCATCAATCACTGTAATAACAGAATATCTTTGTTGAAAATAATTCAAAGAGCATTAAATCCTTTCTGAGTGCCACAAAGGTCAATTCTTCACCAAGAACCTCAAGATGATTTCAGTTTCCAGCTTCCAATTTAAGAGCCAGAGCCCAAAACCAACCTGAAAACGACTATTTGCTGGCATACAATTCTTTAAGGAATACTCATTTTTGTATTTCTTCCATTCAGGGATAAAGACCATGACAGTAGCATTCAAAACTGCACAAGGAAGTACCACCGATAGGATGTTATTTGGTAAACAGCAGCTGTAATAGGTGATGTCATGTGTTAAACCATCTCCTACATTTTGATGTCACAAGCATGTAATTATACAGTAATAACCACACCTTAACAGCCTTAGTACTTAATTGGAATGTCTGACAGTCATATACACACACACATCCATATATACATACATACATATATATATGTATATTATCCAGATCATTAAATTGAAGTCTAGCTTCAGTCAATCCACAACAAAATACTCCTGATTTTAAAATAGGATTTCTAACCACAAGTTAACTTGTTTGGGAACCTGCTACAGTACAAGGAGATGGAAAAGGCAAGTCCTGTTGGGCAAAATAGCTTTTAGTAGTTTGCCTGATGAAGCTGGAAAACCAGATAAGCTTTCTGGTACGCTTACCCTTACCCAGAAAGCTGTAAGTACACCCAACATGAGAAACAGCATCACATTTAATGGGCACTTCAATAAGATAAACACATCTAAATGTAAACCTTCATAACAGGAATACTCAAATGGTTCATAAGGGAATGGTTATGAAAAACGTTACTGGAATTACATTGTACCTGAAACCTTGCAAATTCTATCAAATGCTCATTGGTTTTTATCCACACAAGTCTTTCTGTTTCTCCATGATTCAGAATTGGTTTGCCCTGTTCCTATTCAGCACAATGAGGAATTTAGAGTCAGGCACATGTATTATTAATGGACAACGATTGGTAAATAAATAAATGCCAATTCAAACAAGTGTCTCACACACAAACAACAACAATTAAATCCCTGCTCCGAAATTAAGATATAAGCAAAAGTATAAAGTCTGCTTTATTAGAGCACACCTCCATCTGGTTACTTTAATCCCCCCCAAAACCCACAACCAACCAACCCAAAACCATCACTACAGGACAAAGATAGATAATCACTAGATTTCTAACTATACTTTCAACCTCCAGTATCAGCTGGCTTGTCTACTACAAGCCCATTGAGAAAGTTTTCAAAGCTGTTTCTCAATGAAGTTCTAAGTATAACAGTTCTGTATAGTTCTAAGTATTATCATGAAGAACTATCCAGAGAATGTACTCTACAAAGTACTGATCTGGAATAAAAACAGTGGATTTGTTGTAGTTTTTTTAAGTTACAGAAAGAACCTTTCTCCAACTGCCATTAAAGCCTACATTAAAGTAGGTAAATTTTACTTACAGGACAGTGGCAGAAAGCCACCGGGAATGAGGATGAAAGTGGAGATTTGAAAGGGGGATAGGAAAGCACACACAGAAATAAGATGTCATAAATTAGCTTAATCAAAAGACCCAGCTATATCTGTTAAGTCTCAAGTTTTCACAGTCAAACACTTAAGTTGGGTGCCCACATTAATCTGTTTCAAGAGCTTAAAGAAAAGTAACTTGCCAGTAACTCTAGTTCTCTTGGCCTTCTTCTTCTTCCACATCCTGCAAGTGAAACAAGTCCCCGCAGACTATGCTTTGCACCAGCCTAGGAGGGAGATGAGCAGCACCCGGTCCTATGAGTCATGTACAGAGACACAAGACCTCCCCTTTCATACAGTCAGCAACTTCCTTAAAGGCTAATTAAGCTCTGTCACTCAGCCAGGAATCAAAACAGCACAGCACTGAGAACCTCCAGACCGAAAAAGGACATAAGCAGTAGGGATAAATCCACTGAAGTGTAGGTAGTCAGTGAAGCAAGAGGCAAATGTTTTCTTTGCCAGAAATTACCATTCTTCACTTTCCCAAACAAGTCCATATTCACAACACACGGATGTGGTATCCTGGCCTTTCACAGAGCCACAACACTTAAAGGTTACTGCAGAATCCACTGATCTCACCTGATTCAGACATTATGAAAACAGAAATCTGGCAGCAGACACCTCACTTCCTCCTCCCCAAATGAAAGCAATAAAGTGAACAACAGCCAAGCAACAGGGAACAGAAGGATAACACAGAATCATAGAATAGTTATACACCAGGCTGCATGAACCTGGCACAGAATGATATCCATGGACCTGCAGGTCAATACTTTCAAAAGCAAAACTAAACTATTCATGTTTGTCAAAATCAATTACCCTGGTAACTGGCCAAGCACTTTCCTGTTCTGTGGCAATCCTTCCACAGAGCACTTTGGCAAGCAGGTATCTGACAGAACTAATGAAAGATACAGTTCTGACAGAGCAGAACCTGACAGCACAGTCTCTAAGAAGTCTGTGACAAGATTAATGAACCCAAGGTGACAGAGGCTGGAGGCAGTGATCAAAGATGTGTGCTCCCCATCTCAAGGAATCTGAAAGTCAAAGGATCAACCACTGCATCTGAGCCAGTCTCAGAGAAAACTACCTCCTGCATTTGAGAAAAAAGCAGAGTTAACTGAGACCACAGGTAACATTCCCAAAGGATTCCCAAGGGCAGTACTCATTCATGAAGTAAGGATGTCAAGTGTCCAACTAATCAGCAATGTTAATAACCTCTGCAAAGAAACTTCCCTCTATGAAAGCTCTTTACCAGTCACTAACTCAATTCATCACCCATGTAAATGTGCAGGATGGACTGTGTTAGGAGTGTAGTCATCATTTAGTCAGGGTCAAACCATGTGCCAGGAGGATGATTCCCAGCCACACATGAGCACATCTTTTGGATGTGACGGGGACAGTGTCAGAAGAAGGAAACTTCCAGGCAAAGAGATAAAATCCACCACAACAAATCCCAGAGGTCTCCTTAGGATAGATACATTTTCAAGACATGCATGCCATCAGTTAATAACTACAGAAAAGCTGTGGCTTCCTCAAGGAAAGAGGATCCATTAGAACCTAAGAACTTCAGCAAAGTACTGTCTGAAAGATACACAGCCTATGGTGCTAAGAGGAGCAAAGAGTTGCTAGAGGAAACAGGCACTTCAGGAACATGAATGCAGAAAGACCTACTTACAGTTGTTCTTAGTGTTCGTATCATATTCATATGACTCGGACAAGACACAGCTACAAAGAACTGGGCCTCGATTTTATTAGGTTTGTGAAAGTAATCCTTCAAACTGTCATCAGCTTCTAAAGCATCCAGCTGGAGAAAGAGATTGAGCACCTGTCTTTAAAGCCAGTCCTGAAGGAGACAGAATCTGAAACCAACTATTCCAAACTTCGTGTTCCTCTTAAACCTGTGGGACACACTCCAGGGTAACATATATAAAGGAAAAAAGTTCAAGTTCACTTAGTTTCTGGAGTGGCTGCTGCAGACCAAACATCCTCCCTCAGAAGAGGGCTGTGCTCAGCCTACAGGGACACCAGGTCTTGCACTTAGAAACTTCCCTCCTGCCATCATACTCCTCCCTGTGGAATGAGATTAGGACAGGACAAGGAGTGCTCACAGAACCAATGTATAACATCCACTTTCAAGCAGAGCCAGCCAAGACTGTGAGGTACAAGAACATCTCACACATAATAGCTCAGAAGTCATTCCCACCTGGAGCAGTTGCAGGGAGAATCAACCTTCTGAGGTTGAGGACAGGGAAAAAGAAAAGGAAAGACGACAAAAACAGAGTGTTCAAATGCAGATGATTCAAACACCAAGTGCTGTGTATTTCTGCAGCAAGAGACAAAGGAATGCATCAACATCAAAGCTGTGCACAGACCTCAGAGCCATGTTTCTGTTCACCTTTTCCAGTGGGGAAAAAAAACCCCAGTACATTTATGGCTGTGGTCCTGAGCTCATAGAATTGAAACATTATTAAGACAAACAGGAACAATACACCGTGTTCAAGATTTGTACAGTACAATAACCTGATTTCACAGCTGGATTAGGAGCAGCAGCCCCCATCACTCCCAGCGTGAATGCAACGCAAACATCCTTCTCTGCTCTGTGACATACTTGTGACAAGTCCTATCCGGCCCACTGTCAGTCATGCTGCTTCATCCAGCCTCCTCTGTTTACTCATCATATGAGTCTCCAACCGACCATGTCTAAGTCTACCTTACCACTTGTATCTTGCATGCTACTTCCATTCCTTCAGCTTTCATGCTTCCCATTATACTCTTTATATTCCCATGGTTCTACATTAAGCAGTCTACACTCACCACTGCCAGCACTTCTCATTTCAATGCTATTACAGGACTTCTGAGGAAAAATTTAAGTGGAAAACTTTAAACTTGTTCGAGATCTTCTTTATTATTAAAATACTTTGAGCATTTTATTTCACCATCAGAACCATATCATAAATAACCATTCATCCTTATCAGTTCAAAGAAAAGTTCCATTTGATACAGTGCTCAAGTGTGAAGTAATTCATGTTTGCTTTCCTAGAAACAGCAGTGAACTGCAAAGGCTTTTGACTCCCTTTTACATACTGTAAAAGCATACTTTTACAGTCATTTCTTCCTGACCAGAAAAACATTTTCTGTTTCAATTCTTCAGGGTAAGTTTTCCATTAAAATAAAGAAATGAATAAAATAACAACAAAAATAATCCATGGAAGACATTTCCCCTTTCAAAAGGTCTTAAAATTATTACTTCTCAAGCTGATATTAAATTACCTGCATTTTACAGAAAATGAAAGCTAGACTTGGCCTCTAAAGGACTGTTATAAAATGATAGCCAGCACTAAGCTTTAATCAGAAACCCCCACCTCATTTCCAAGTCTGAACCTGAATTATAATCCTTCCTTTCTTCTATTCAGAAAACAGCACTGCAAGTTCTACCAGCAGCAGTTTACTTTTTATTTATTCATTAACAGCAATATATTAGCAATACCCTAGCAGCTCCTCACACACACACAATGCAGTCTGTGGCTGGCACTGTGCCTGTCACTCACCCGTAACGGCATCATAAAACTCTTCTTCACTATTCATCCTTCAGTGTGAAATCGCTGTGCAGCCACTCCAGCTTCCTCTAATGCATCGTTGGACTTGATTTAGAGATGAAGTATCTGTGTGCTGTCCAAGTCTTCTTTTGCAAATACCCAGCTGCTCTAGAAGATCTATTTGACAAGACAGGAAAGCAGAATTAGCAACTTCCACGTTTCTGATGCGCACAAACACACACTCTTGACAAATACTAATTTTCCTGTTTCTTCACATGGTTTTGCATTCATAAGTAAACTGCCTTCTTTGTTATCAAAGTCATTCTGAAGACAAATACTACCTACCACAAGAACAACTGATGTATTATACCACACTCCTCTCTCTGAATACATCATATACATTACTGTAAAACATCTTATTTAATATAAGGTAATTTCAGGCAAGTACAGCCAGAAGGAGCAGAATGAAGAAAAAGACAGCTGGCAGAACAAAACTTCTGTTCAGCAAGAGTATGAGCCCTTCTGCATCCTTAACCAAGAAAGCTGGGAACAAAGAAGAGAACCTGACATCTCAGAATCTCAGTGTTGCATAAAACCACTGGGCCTCACTGTGCATAATGCAATCAGCATCCAGTGACCATCAGTGAAGTTTTGTCAGGCTACTGCTGTGAACTCTTGAGACAACTGGAGATGTTCCTCTTTAGAGGAGAGTTGTAAAGAAACAACAGATTTCCTCAGTGAAACCAAGCAAACTGCAAGTAACTTACAGATTGATGAAGCATTCCAGCTTTATGGGTAGACTACATTGGATTTGTTCCAGATGGCTGGCAATGATGTAACATAAACATTTTTACTTCACCCAATTTTAGTCTAAGGAGAATAATGAGGAAATATAGTTTCTACTCTTACAAATGTCCACCAGGTACCAATGACGAGCCAAGTGCGCGATGATAAACGACAGCATGGTAATGCTATCAATATCTCTTCCCAAACAACCTCAATCTGTCAGCCTCAATTTTCTATGATCCTTGAAGATCCCACTGCTTTTGTGACAGTAGTTTTTCCAGAGTAATTATAACTTGCACAATTCCACTCCAATCAAGAGAAACAAAGCCAGAAGCGCGCTCTACTCCTAGTAGAAGCGCTTGTCGTGTTTGAAGCCAATTCCTTCCTCTTCTCTGTAAGAAATCAAACTGCACAATTCCTCTTGTGTTTCAAGTCTTTTTACCTCACTGCCCAGAACAAAAGCTTTTTGAATGCCTCACACATATACATTCCTTCCAATTCTCCATTCAGGAGGAGAAGCTAAAATAGCCTATTTTGGAACTCAGATACCTAAGTCAATGAATGTAGCATTCGCCTACATCTGTCAAGGCAGAGCATTTCAGTTTGCAGCTTTTCCCTTAGGAACTCCCTACTTCCTTGCCAGTATAGGATTTTGTATCAGTCTCTGCACCATAGTGAGTATCTGAGCTTCCACACAGGCTTCAGCAAGTCCTCACCCCCACAAGGACAAAACTCCATGCATCTGTTTTCCTTGACTGCTGCTGCAGCGCTGTTGCAATTGCTCTCAGCTGGATGATAGCTTCCTTCCTTTTTCCTGTGCTGTTCTCCAGTCAGAAACCTTTAAACCTTCAACTTTCTTGCTCATCAGCCACAAGTTTCTGACTTCCTTTTGCCAAAGCGCTGCACTCTTCTAGGCAATGATGCAACAGCTCGAAACATTAACAGGTCAGATGTGAAAGGGAGAAATCCTCTTAACAGCTGGTTCCAGAGCAGCAGCTAGCTCCCATATCTGGGTGAACTGAACAGCAGAACTGACAACATCATTCTAAATCTGTACTGGAAGTACAAGTCAGTGCATCTACCCCTGTGTTATCTTGCCCAGGAGAAGCCAGTCCCTGACTCTGTAAGAAAAATGCCTGTTCATACCAAAGCTGCTGTCAGCCTTCGAGTTTCTCCAACCTTCCCAGCCCCACCAGCAATATTATCTGGAAGTCTCTGTTCCAAGGTCTCCAAATATGTCCTATCTTTGCAGAAAATCTGTCCTTGAGGATGCAACTATGTAAACCTTTATAGCAGGCGAGGAAAGAGGGAATCCAAGGAAAACTATGGCAACAGAAAACAGGAACATCTCAGGACAACTGCTGACCCCAGAAGCAATTATCAGCACATTGGAATGAATCCACTTGCTTGCCAAAAATGAAGTTATATTAGAAGGCTTCTTTAACCCTCCAGGGTACTGTATCCTTGAAGACAGGCAGAGAAAGTTGGGGCTGTTCAGCCTGGAGAAGAGAAGGCTGCGTGGAGACCTCATAGCAGCTTCCAGTATCTGAAGGGGGCTACAGGGATGCTGGTGAGGGGCTATTCATTACGGACTGTAGTGACAGGACAAGGGGTAATGGGTTAAAACTTAAACAGGGAAAGTTTAGACTGGATCTAAGGAAGAAATTCTTTACTGTGAGGGTGCTGAGGCACTGGAATGGGTTGCCCAGGGAGGTTGTGAATGCTCCATCCCTGGCAGTGTTCAAGGCCAGGTTGGACAGAGCCTTGGGTGCCATGGTTTAGTGTGAGGTGGGTTGGAACTGGATGATCCTACAGTCCTTTCCAACCCTAACTATTCTAGGATTCTGTTCTAAGATGCAAGATGCTTCAGGTTTCAACTGGCTGCAAATACTGCGTCCTTTTAGCAAAAGAGCAGCCAATAATTCCAGAAGGAAACTCGATTTCACACAAGACACCATCCTCTCATGACCAGTGCTACAATTCCCTCACTTTCACTGTGTTTTCTTGTCTCTTCCCTTTTTACTGAAGCTCCTGCAGCAGGACTAGCCTATTGCTGCACACAGCTCATGGAATGGGATTCTGGTCTCAAATAGCTTTATATGTACCTGCAACACATAAAAAGGAGCAAGTTCAAAACCTATCCCTGCTCAGGTTCAGTTCAAATGCAAAGAGCACAAGTCCTCTGGCTCCCTACCCAAACACAGCCACCTCATGCATCAGCTTGCAAGCTCCAGAGATGCTTTGTAACAGCAGCTCTGGTATGCTGGAGTTTTGTACAGAAGGCACTAAGACATAAAAAAGTATGATTTAAAAGACTGCCAGTTATTATTAAGAGCCTTGGAGTAAACCAGGCCACAAAGATGAAGACCAGCTTCTCTGCTCTCCTCTCCTGCACGCTAATAGCTGCATTACAAAAGGCCTTGTGAAGCAGAACTACATCACATAGAATGCAGCTGCACTACAAAGGCAATGAAGCTTTCCCTCTGAAAACACAAGTACAAATGGAGGAACTAGAATCAAAGACTTGAGTTAACTGAACACCAGTTACACTGTGTTCTCCTGATATGCACCTCACACCACAATTTAAGCTCATTCTATTTGAAAGCTCACTCATATCCCTGTAAGTTATATACAAGCTTTGTAACTATTACCTAAATTACAAAATAATCATGGTAGTCACTTTAAATAACAATCACAAATTGCCCTAAGATGCTAGAAGCACCTGTAAAAGGACAAAGTAATATATTTTGCATCAGTTGCACTAGGAATAACAGAACACTCATATCACTTTTTACATTCAGTTCCTTCATTTAGAAGTTACTGTGAATTTGCATGTAGCTGAAGACACAATAACAGCAGTTAGCTTTCATGAGCCAAAAAAGCACAGATTAAGTCTTTTCCTCTTACTAAAAGCAATAGCAAAAAGTTACTCTCAATTAGGCTGAAATGCCAGAAGATTAAAACATCCTGTTTGCTTCTTATTGAGCATTTGTAATCTTCATTTCCTCCCCATGTCCATGATGTATCCAGAAGAATTCACTTACACACTGACAACTGCAGTTAACAGCTCTTACCAAAGCTGCCTTGCAAGGAAAGGTGCGATACTCCTGTGTCAGACAGACCTTCAGGAGCTTAGGACCAGCTGCCATCAGCTGCATTGCCACTGAAGGCAAAGAGACACTTTATAGAAACCATTTTATAAATAACAGAAAAAAGCTGCAAGTGGAGGCCTCTTAAGAAACCTGGAAATTCATAGTTTAAGGGTGACAACAGCACTGCCTACAAGCAGCTCAATTTTGTGGTTTACAAGCTAAGCAACAAAGTTCATCTCTACTCACATTTGAAGGCTATGCATTGGTATATACTAATTGGATTTATTATGGGATTTGTGCGCATGAATTCAAACTGCCATATCTGGGTTTATTGTTGTAATAGCTTGATCTCCTGCAGCAAAGATGCTAGTCTGGAAGCTCAAGCTGAAAGACAACAGATAAAAACATCAAATCCATCTAATACCCATCACAACGGTCCAACTTCAACAGTGGCTGCTAAATCTGTACTGCAGGCTCTATTCTCTTATATTCTGCCCTGAGAAACTCTCTGTATTTGGTTGCCCAGAATATTCACAATATGATTTTACTCTTGGAAATGAATTTTAAAGTGAGTGGCAAAGCAATGAACACAAAAGAACAAAGCTGAACAGAGCTTATTGAAGCGAGTCTTGAACAAGTTATTTGGGCAGAACCCAGTTTTTCTAGTCATTTTGCTTATTTGCATGCCAGTGCCTCCAATACACAAAACCAGACCAGCAAGAGAATTGGAAGTGAAAAACTTGTAAAAGCTTCTGGTATCACCTAATCAATGGACTACCACTTTGGTTCCTCTGAAAGAAGCTTTGCACCTTCGTGATGTAAAACCATCCACAAATGGGTTAAACATGACTTTAAGCTTTCCACCAGCACAATTTAGAAATGCAGATAGCAATGCTGCAATAGAAATGCAGTGTTTGGACCAAACAAGAACCCCAAAACCTGAACAGGTAAGGGATGGAAATACACCTAACTACTACTGACATGGGCACAAAGTCTGTCTTGCACTTTTGTTACTAAAATGTCTCTGCAGTGCTATATAACTAATCAAAAGCAAGTTACTCATTAAAACTCCTTTAAATTCCCATAATTTACCAGAAAATGTTCACACATTCCTGTATGACTGATGACCATGGACAGTCCTTTTCTTAAAGGACATGAGGATGTTCTGCAAAGGACAAAACAAAGCACGCAGCTGTAATGAATACTGCAGGAACACAATGAAAACCTGCACTGCATCCATAGCACACCTTGAAATAGGTTCTGCAGCAAGGAGGAATTACTAAGACTGACATACAGCTTTCCAGAGGTACATTTGCTACAGACAGAGAGAACAAATAGAAAGGGTTGTCCCTAAACACACAGCACACCAATGGTAACAAAACATACCAAGGCAGATCCCAAGATGCTCACCCTCAGGAGATAACATGCTTCTGTCAGTGATCTTCACATCGTCAATGCAGAGAGTGTAACTATTCCTACCACCTACACCACGGTCCCATGACGAAGGAAGAACAAAGTCATACTGTAGCTGTCAGTCACCTGGTTATGAGTATGTCAAAGTGTTCTGTCAAGCACTGCATTGAACACAACAGGGACAGGTACCAGGTGATGTGTCACCTCTTCTGGTAATAGGCTTTGCTTTCCAAAGCTTAACTCTGCCCAGGTTGATAGGTCAGGTACAAGCTCACAGTCCCCTGCAGCAGAAGGTACACAGAACTCTTTTCCAGAGATCCAGTGTCAGTAAGATCAGTCCCAGACTTTGCACATTCCACCTATTTTAAACCATTTCCACCCACTTGAATGTATTTTTAAAACCAGGACAACAAAAGTGCACGACTCTGCAAATCACTTTAAAAGGTATCAACGCATTCTGTGATCTGCATGCGAGCATCTGTATGTACCTGTTCTCTCATCACCAGATGAGGCTGCAGAGATGACCTAGAATGGTTGTTCATGACACACCTGCATTTGCTTACAGCTTTATCAAGTACTAAAAGTTGTCATTTCCTATGCTAACCTATAGATTATTAATCCCTCACATTCGCCACCATGCATGCTTGCTCCTTCTCCAATCCCAATCTTCAGCATTAAAAATTAACAGCTTATTTCTGTGTCTCCAAGACCCTGGATCCTCAGCACTTACACACCAATTAAAGAACCCCAAACATGAGGACCTGTTCAAAACAACCTGTATGAGTTTAAGCATGCAATTACTATGACTTGGTTAATTCAACATAACTAGTTACTCCATACTGACTTGTTCTTCTATGTCAATCCTCAACAAAGACCCAACTGGTTAACCAAAAGTTGCTCCTCAAAGAACCATTTCCATAGAGAGGGAAGCATTTATGGCTGGAGCAGCTCATTTGACTGGAATGCTGCTCAGCAAGCTCCATTTTGATGTCTGGCTGACTGACTATAACTGCAGTGTCTTATTCCTGCTGCAGCTGAAATTTCACATCATGCAGCAATTCTGGAAAGCCGCTGTTTTGTCAACACCATCCTGTTCCTTTATAAATCCTGGATTTTCTGCTCTGAAAGTACGTTCTAGCTCCAGGAGACACCTATAAACCACTAGGTCACAGTCATTATACAGACACTCTACTTGTGAGATCAAGAAGTAAATCCAAGATCAGGAACTGTGAGCAGTCATGAAAATAAGCACAGACATTCACCAGCATGAGCAGTAAAGGTGTTGGAAGGTCAATGCACTGGGATTACAGTGCCACCAAAGAACTGATGAAGCAGCACATTCCTCAGCTTTTTAACAGGCCTAACAAGGTTTTGTTGGATGTGAACTTTCACAGCAGATTTTAAACCAAATTCAGTTTATTCGCTTGAAGGGAGAATACCTGCAAGCAAGAAAAAGAAATAACATAGAAACAGCATTGACAGGATTGAAAATTAGCTCCACACAAAGGAAAATTCACGCCATGCCCTGTTCAATCCACCTTTAAAATGTTAATAAAAAGCAACATTTTCATCAGCTTCATATCCTGAGTTCAGGATGCAGCTTCTGGGTAGAAAAAGACTCCAAAGGAGCCCATAGAGGATCAAATATACCCACCCTTCACATTAACATCAAAAACAATAAAGGAAAATTAAACAACCCAACAGTCTACAGCGTGACTGGTGGAATAAGAGCCAAGCCCATGTTCTCTTGGGTTGCCGGCTGAAATAAAACATAGCTCTAGTACTTCAAGGGATAGAAATAAATAGCTTGAACTACAAGATAAATATTCATGTGGGGTTTGCTCCATACACATCTCCTGAAAGCATCAAACTGCAGTGTTTCATCTCTGAATGAAAGCTGCAGCAAGGATGACTCTTAATAGACTCATGAAATTAGGTTACACTGGAGCTATAACATCTATAAAAATTAGCCAAGAAGTCAATTTAATTGGCAATCCAGATACCTGCTGTAATTATTATGCACTTAAAATCTCTTCAGCCAGAGAACAGCGACACAAATGGCAGAAGCCAGAAGAGGACTGTATTTACCAAGTTAGATTTGTTTCTTACTCCAGCATTTGAAAGTAACAGCATCTCCCACCAAGATGCAAATGCTTTTGCATCTCTTGTTTTTCTTTATTCTGTTTGGCTTCTTTCCCTTCCTAAGTGTCATTGCCTCTTCCCCTGCATTTCCTTGCTTTTGCCCCTTGAATTCTCTCCCACATCCCACAGAGGGCGGGAGCTGTGTGGGTCTACCCACCCCAGAAGCAAAGCATCCTAAGCTGATAGTTTTGCTGACCTTTTTAGAGCATTTACAGCAATGGTGGCAGCAAACTGAGCATCTGAAACCTTAGCTCTGAACAAACAGGTTTCTGGTAGGAAGAATCACGTTCTATTCTCTCAGGAATACAGATTTTTGGTGATGCTTTACAAGAATTAGAGCCAACTGAAACACTCAAGAGTCTGGTCTGCAGCTGAGTTCAGGCTACAGTGCATTTCTGCACCAGAACCACAATACTTGTCCCACACACACCAAGTGTTGCCCGCAGCACAATGCTACAGTGCTATCAGAAGAACTATTTATTGAAGATAAAAGCTGTAAAAATGAAACTGGAGAGAAAATACCCCCACAGCTTAGTGCTCAGTTACCTACAGAACCAATGGCTAACTCCAGTCTCACTGCAGCCAAAAATCCCATAGGCAAGGACACTGCCTCACAGAACTAATACCCAACCTAGCAAACAAACAGACCAAGAAAACTTAATTTCACCAGATTTATATTTTCTGATGCAAAACAATTCACTGAAATCCCCACAGAATTCTGTACATGGGCTCCTTTTTCAACATTCCATGAATATTTGAGACATTTTTCCACCTGACAGCATCTACTACAGCATTCTTCAGACTTTGTAGCCTCCCCTTGGGTTCATTGCCCGCAACTGTAAAAGATCACTACATTCTGGTTTACATGCCTTCTCCACATGATGCATGATGTGAGGCTTGATCACGACTGATAAACCAGCTCATTTCTAACCCCCCTGTTACAAAAATCAGTACTTCAGTACTGCATTGTAAAACTTGTGATTCTTAGCAGCTACCTGAGGATTTGTTTTATCTTATTTCTAAGTGACACGGTGGGAAGTAATCAATAACTCCAAGCACAGTGGCTTTGGACTCAAGTGTCAGTACATGTCTAATTAATCATTTACAAACACTTCTCTTTGAACCAAAACTTACTTTGAAGGTGAATTTAAGTATGCTTGAATCTTTCCCATCATAATATAACCACCTTACAAACTGATCACTGGAGAAAATTACAGCACGTAACATCAGTGGAGAAAACCCCTAGAATGGTAAAAACAGGGACAGTTTTAAGTTTATAGATCTTCTTACTCAGAGGCACTGTTAAAGCTCTCTCTCTGTGGCCCCATTCTCTCCAGGCATGTGTAACTTTACCTTTATTCTTTACAAGGTATCTTTCTTACAAATCATTTTCATGGAGACTCTTAAACTATTATGGCAGCAGTCCTATTGCAAATGAAGCAGGAGGACAACACTTGACTAACCTAGTGTAAAGCCCTAAGGCAAAAGAAACCGTATTTTATGCCTACCAACAATTCCTCACACACTGAAGCTCTGCAGCACATGCACACAGCTAGCACATTATTTGTTAGAGAGTTTAAAGACAGTACCACAAGTTAATAAAAGCTTTAGAAAGAGTTTCTACTATGGCTGAATTTCCTTTAAAGCTACTTTTATAGTAGATACGCAATGGATTCCAGGGTAAGGGTGTTACTATGTTTGCTGTTGTCAATATATATATATTTCAGTAAACTTTTGACTTCTGAAAACAGGACAAATATATCTAAATAGGTTTTTAATGAGGAATCCACCTAGCTATCTGCCTGAGTAACAATAACTCAGGCAATAAAACAGCAGCACAGCACTTAGAGATCTGTTTAAGACAAAATAAGACCATGTAAATAAAGTTATTTGCATCTCTAAAGATGCATAGCTTTTTGTTTCACTATTAAACCTTTCAACACAACTGATGTGCAAAACCTAGACAGAACATACAAGGGGGAGAGGTTTTGCTCTTCTGACAAGGTTCTAATTCCATCCCCTCAACACACTGCTAATGGCCCGTTACAAACTGGCTGATTAGCCAACCTCTCCGCAGCTTCAATGCGTACAGGCTTTGTAACAGTTATTAGGATTCTCATTCTCACTCAGTCATATGGACATATGATGACTCCACCTCAGTGCCTGGAGCTGGTTAGGTCTAAAATGAGTGATGTGAAGCACAGACACCTCTGCATTCAAACATTGTCCATATCGTTATTACTTTTAAACTATCACCAGAATCAAACCCCAGTGAGATCTCTTCACAAATTCTTTTGGGAGCCCTAAAGCAAAATTACTCAAAAGAGTAAAAATAATTCTAGTAAAAATATAATGAAGTTATCCATCCATGAAAACATGTTTCTTGACAACTATCATAAGCATGCAGCCTTCTTTGTAATACCCCAGGAGTTCACGGCCTCCCAGCAGCCACAACCTTACCTCTTCTCAAACTGAAGAGCACAGCAAAAGAATTGAACTCAACAGAAATGGCACAGACCCAAGATTTCCGTTCAGTTTCATGTCGACCACAGAGGTTACATGTCCAATAGAGCAATATACAGTTTAACTTTGGGATCATGAAGCCAAGAGGGACAAGATTAAAAGGTCCAGATGTGTTTCTGCAGCTGCAGACACAATTCACCTTTTGCACTTGCTCCCACCACATTCATAAACCACCACAGGAAGACAACACTGTCCAGCCTCCTGCATTTCCTGCATGAAGAGCTTCTGTAACTCACCAAGAGTCTGTCTCATTAAATTATGTGCATAATTAAATATACTGAAATAATCTAAAGGCTCCATCTAGACCAGCGAATGAATTTCCAATTGTAAATGTATTTAAAAGAAAATAAACCAAGTTTAAGTAAGCTTGGTCTATTCTTGTAATTTATCAACCTTGAAAATTAAGACAATGTCTTTGTGCAGTGAATGAAGTTGTTGAAGAGTACAACTGGAAGTAATGGTATGTCACATTTGACATGTTCTAATAGCTCACTGCTGTCATGCACCTTGCTGTTACAAGCATTTAAGAATACAACGTAAATCACTATCACCATACAGTCTTCTCCATCATAAATATTAAGAGTTCAAGGATTGAAATAATATATTCTTTAATTCCAAATTCTACAGTGTCTAGATATCTACAGAATCCATACAATACATAAAATATTCCTTGCAACAGGAAACATCACAGTCCCACATCTGGCAGACACAAGGTGACCAACTTGCTCATTGCTCTCACTTTCCAACTTCAGTGAAGATGTCCCTGTGATGAGTTACACAACCTCTGCAAAACCATTCAAGACATTGAGCACTCCATATTTAACACATTCTTTGCACATCTGATTTTGTGCATTTCTTCCACATAAGGTAAGAAAAGCAAGCGCTTAGTTATTTCAGAGTGAACAGACTGAACACTGAGCACTTTAAAACATCCTATTAGTGCCAAATACAGACAATTCTTACATCTTCATGACTCAGGTGACAAAAATCAATGCCAGCTTGTGAACAGAAGTTCTAGTTACCAAGCAGCATGATGTAACATTGCATTGTTCAAGGACAAGTTACTTCAAATACAAAACCTAATAAATTATCTGCTTCAAACCTCAATGTACCTGCATATGAACCTCACTTTCAAACAACAACAGCAATAAATCACCTGACTGGCAATACAAACAGTGATTTGAAAACACAGCCTTATCAAAGCACAAAAGCCTGACCGGCTTGTGTTCCAGCCAGCACTAACAGAAAGCTAAGCTCTCCACTTTTGTTCTAGGTCAGCATGTGTGAAGTTCACAGGGCAGAATTCACAAGAAGAAAGGCTGAAAGAAATACCAGTTTCAATCATAAAACCTTTCAGCTTAAGCAAACACACACTGGAGAAAGCAGTAAGAGAATTAAAACTGATTTCAAGAAACCATCCAACAGTGAAAATCATCCTCCTTGCTCAGCTACCAAACCAGGTACATCTGCATAGGTGTTAGAAACCAAAGAACTCCATGCACCACACTGCTTTTCAGGACTGCAACAACTGAAGCCTCTAACCTGTCTAGTCTTCAGCTACTCACAGGCACAGAGTTTGTTGTCTGATCATCATTTCTATACCTTGAAATTGTGTCTTCTGTTTATAAGATTACATTAGCAGGGCTGAGTAGTTTAGGAGGAAACTGGGATGCTCATTCCCAGACAGCAGATGTCTCAGTATTTCCTTCGGAGCACTCCCTGAAGTGACAAGTTCATTACAAGGTGCTCTTGGCTCAGGAAAGCACCATTACGAATCACTCCTGATTTTACCCTCGATTGCCCTCAACTTTCCACCACGTGCTCAAACATTTGCATGAGCTGACAATTACTTTAAGGAAAGCTCTGTTTGCAGTGACTGAAAACCCAGAGGGTTACCCAGGGGAAAGTCACTGCTCGGAACCTTGCGCTTCCATGCTCGTTTAGCCAGTTCTCCTACTTCATCCCACGGCGCAGAGCTGTACGTTTGGAAGTTACCCAAGTCACTGCTTCCAGAACTTGCCCTGAGGTTTCACAAGTCCCAGAGCACACTGGTATAAAGTTAGTTAATGCTATATATATATATATATGCTTGCTCCCAGATGTCAACTGGAGCTCTAGAACTTTGGAAGATAAAGTTGGAATGAAACAGATTTGCCTTAAGCTTTAAGAAAGAGTGGCACATCAATGCTCACCTCCACTGCGGGCCCATGCCTCCTTTTGACTCTTTGAAATCTCAACTGAAGACTATGTATTTTAATTGAGAATCTCCACTGTCAATGAAAGCAGTATCTGCTTGCACGTAACATGCCCTGGCAGATGCTTCTGAGGGGAAACACAAGGCCATGGCAGACAAAAACTGCTTCCAAAATCATCCCCGAATCCAAACACACAGCACAAACATGATTAATACCCCAATTAAATAAATGGCAACATAACGTATACCTTTGTTACCATGCAGAAGTTCTGGTGACATGTTATTTAAAAAAAAAGCCTTTTTCCTGCTATTTTCCCCATCTTGTTTGTCTCCCTTTCAGGAGCTCTGTAAGAGAAACATTGAGTAGGTAACTGAAGAACAAAACTAACCCAAACTCTAATAAACCCTGGCTGCTCGCTGGTCTTCAGCTGTGGCCTTAACGGCCCCTTGAGGCTCCTGCACGGTGCTGAAGCTGAGCTCAACGCAGGCTCCTCTGCTAAACGGCATCAGGAAGACACAAGAAATGAGACCTGTCCCTCCGCTGGTGCTGCCAGAGCCCCGCTGCCCCGCAGCCCCGCTGCCTCCGCTGCCCTGCAGCCCCGCTGCCTCCGCTGCCCTGCAGCCCCGCTGCCTCCGCTGCCCGGCCCCGAGGCTGACACAGTGGTTCTGTCACCCATCCCGGGGCCCCGCTGCCGCTGAGGCACGGGAGGGAAGATGCTCTAGACCCAAGCCGCTACCGCCTCAGACGCACGGGCCTGCGACCCGGCCCGGAGAGAGAGCGAGCGGGCCAAGGACTCCGCTTCTACCGGGGCCGGGCGCAGAGCGCTGAGGCAGCCGCGTTACCCCGGCCCGGTGACCGCCAGCGCCTGAGGAGAGCCGCGCGCGGCCCGCCGGTAACCGGACCCCCGGCCCCGCTGGGCCGCGCCGGGCCCGGGCGGGGCTGGGGGCGGCGCTGCCGGCCCTGTATCAGCGGGGGCAGCGCTGCGGCAGCGCGGAGCCCCCCGAGGGGAACGACCCGGCCGCATTACCTGGCACCGCGCTCCCGAGACAGCCCCGCCGCAGCACCCCCCGCCCGGCACCGCTGACACCGAGGCGGAAGTGCGGCCCTCGCAGCGGCGGAGCGACGCGCCTCTCCGCCAATCGCAGAGCGCAGCCGCGCCCGCCAGCTGCCGAAGCGACGAATCAGCTTCCCCGTCCACCTGCCCGGAGGCGGGGCGAATGCTAATGAGGCGCCGAGCCCCACAGCCCCGGGCCGTACCACTGCTGGGGAGACTGCTGGCCAATGGCGAGGCGGAGGGGGCGGGACTATGCAGATGAGGTGGTACCAGCATTCCCTGCGGCGCTGGGATGCTGAACCGGGCGCGTTTCGGAGGGGATGGTGCAGCCTCTGTTGTGCAAACGGGATCGGCTGTTGGGCTTTGTGGGATGCTTGTACCATCAGCGAGCTGCAGAGCGTGAGCTCGACTCACTTCGACTGCAGAACAAAGCGTCTTCATTAATATGGTGTAAAAGAATGGCTGTCTTCCCATCTCTCAATGCCATGCTATGCCCATGCTGGTGTGTGCAGTGTTTTGCTGTGCTCCAGTAGGATATTAACCAGTTTTGTGGGTTTATTCCCCTGATGTGGGTTTTCCCATCACATTCTAGTGCTTTGAGGTACATCTGTGGTCACCCGCAGGTCACAGAATGTCACAGTTGGGTTTTCAGGCCATGCCTTCACCCCAGTGACATCTTCCCTGTCCAGCTGCTGCTCTGAGCACATTGATGGATGTGAGCAGCTTAATGGACATCTGGAAGTCCCACAAGGTCACCAAAGCCGTGGGCTGGTTGGAGCTGTTGGAGCTGTTCCCGACCAGAACCTGGCAGGTGCTGGGATTTGCTCACCCTGAACTTGCACTTGTTCATACACAACAGGTAACTGGAGGCAGGTTTGTAATAATCCCCTTGACAGTGATTACTGGCACGCTAAAACAGCTGAGAGGATTTGTCGATGCTGATGCAAGTATCAGGACTGTGAGTCAGGAGTTTAAAATCGATCTGACCCATTTCTCCCGGATAACACCCGTTCTGCTCGTTCTATTTACCATCTCCTTTCTGAGCCAGACACTGCAGCCTCCTCCATGACCAGAGAATTGAAACTCTTTGTCCATTGAAACGTCTCCATCCTTCCCTTTTCACACCTGAAAGCTTAGAATCATAGAATTAAATCACAAAGTCAGACTGGTTTGTGCTGGAAGGGACCTTAAAGCTCCTCCAGCTCCAACCCCTGCCACAGGCAGGGATCCCTTCCACTGGAGCAGCTGCTCCAAGCCCCTGTGTCCATCCTGGCCTTGAGCACTGCCAGGGATGGGGCAGCCACAGGTTCTATGCGTGTCAACCTATGCCTCTGACTGGCTGAGGGTGTCTGTTGGTCCCTCTGGATCCAGGCTTTCTACCCCACTATGTTTCACCCCTGCATTCACTCATTCCCAAGTTGCAAGGCAGGTGACATTACACTCGTCTTTAGGGAATACAAATCTTTGAGATTAGAGGATAATCTGTACCATTCCAAATCTGGTTTTAGGTTTCCCAGTTTGCCCAGATAAGTGATTCTTTCTTTTCCAGTAAGCCCTGATTCAGCAGCCCACTTCTGGATTGCTCAATGTCACAGACTCAACATTAAGCACGGAGCTTATTATTACAGCTTAGAAGCAAAGGAACAACCAACAAGTAAGCATGAATATAAAGTATTCTCTGACTGAACAGGTCTTTATCATCACTATGGAGCTGCTCTGGAAGAGCTCTCCAAAAGCATTAAGGAAAGAGAAATCCACTGATTACCTGAGCAGGGAAGAGTGAATTTGTGCTGCTTTTCCAGGTCTGAATTGAAGATAGGTTCATTCTGAGCCTGCCACAAAAGGCATTTCATAGGCATTCGAGCTAAATGCTCAAGCATAGCAATAACAAGGCTCGTGGGCAACTCATTCCCTTGTGAAATATTATGGGACTGCTCCCTAACACTATAAGCTCACAAACCCCCCAGACTGGACTGGCAGAAGAATCGAGTTCTCTGGTTTTCTCCCTCCTGTGTTGGCAATGAGGGGATAAAACAGTTACTTGCTAAAGGAACTTGCTTGGAAAAATCTGCCTTGCTGGCAGGAGTTTTGCAACATTAAAGGTAATTAAAACGGGGCTTTACAGTGGAAAGTATTGAGCAACTGTCTTAGGCAGAGGTGTGGCCGTCAGCTCCACCTGTAATAAACCCAAATGCTTCTCTCCTGTGGAGCAACACAACCCAGCTTAGAAAACTGATCCAAGGAAACCCTGTCACTGCGGCAGATTCACAAAACCCAAATTGCAGCAGGGTAAGGAAGAATGGAAAACTGAACCACAGTGATCCTGAGAGACAGAGATAATGCAGGGAAACGTGACACGTTACAGCACAAACACTGACTGTCTTTCATCAGTTGTATGTGGGCAGAGACAAACGCTGCTTCTCTCCTTCTCCATAGGAGCCACTGGCCAAAGGCAGCTACTTCAGTCCTAACATGTATGGGCTGCCTCCCGGTACGAGGGAGCCAGGAAGCACTTTGCAAAATGGGAAACATCCAAACAGACCTTGTCTTCCAATATCTTCTCTTCCAGTACCTAAAGGGGACCTACAAGAAACCTGGAGAAGGGCTTGGGACAAGGGCCTGTAGGGACAGGCCAAGGGGAATGGCTTGAACCTGCCCGAGGGGAGACTGAGATGAGCTCTTAGGCAGTAGCTGTTCCCTGTGAGGGTGCTGAGGCGCTGGCACAGGGTGCCCAGAGAAGCTGTGGCTGCCCCATCCCTGGCAGTGCTCAAGGCCAGGTTGGACACAGGGGTTGGAGCAGCTGCTCCAGTGGAAGGAGTCCTTACCATGGCAGCAGTTGGAGCTGGAGGAGCTTTAAGGTCCCTTCCGGCACAAACCAGGCTGGGATTCTGTGATTTGATTCTGTGATTCTATGAGATCTTCCACAATTAGAATAATAAACATTTCCTCCTCTATCCCATCTCATCTCAAAAGTGAGACATCCTGAAATCAATTCAAGATGTATTTTGAGCTGCCAGCTCTAAGAAAGGGAATACATTGTGAAAGAACTTGTGTCCCATAAAGTATTTCAATATAAAAAAGACATTTAAAAATCAGACATTGCTAAGACTGATAAAGCTTTAGTGAAAAAACATGGTAATGCTGAAACCACATGAATTTTAACCAGAATCTTGAAGAAAAGAAATTCAAGGGAAAAAGGAATCCATAAATAATGAGGAACATGGCAAAAGCTGAATAAGTAGAAATAGCCAGTCTGTTGAAAGGCTGAATAAGCATGTTCTTTGTAACAGCATGGAAAGGAAAAGACACAACAGCTTGTATGCTCTGCTTCAGTGATAATTTCCCTGGGAGCTGCACCCATTCAGGCAGGGGTAGCTCAGGGTCTGAGACTCTTCTCTTCACTATAACATGAAGTTATATTCATGGTCAAGTTGGGAAAGCTCCAAAGCCAAATCCTGAGTGTCCAGGGGGCTTTCCACAGTGAGCAGAAAGCTGCCTATGAGACAAGCTTTCTCCTCAAGTGTCAATGTTACCCTCAGCTGAATCCTGAATTCTTCGAATTCCAGATTCAACTTCTGGCACTTGAAAATCCCACTTCTGGAGCTGAGCTGAGCTGAGCAGGAGCTTGTGTGCAGGATAAAAATAGTTGGGCAAAACTAGGTCACTTCCATATCCTGTCTCACCCTCCCTGGGATGAAAATCCATGGGTTTCTTGCATCTCCATAGCAGGGAAGATGGGGATAGATCAGCTCTGACGCACAGCTTCGATCCCCCACACACTTGTATAGGGAAGCACCACAGTGGGATACTGCTGAGGGCTGGGTACCCAGGAGCTTCATCTGCCTCTGTTTAGGAGCAGATCTGAAGGCTCTCCCTTTTCCCAGTGCCCATGAACTATCACGCTGCTCCAGTTGATCTGCCAACAATCAATGATGCTTTATATCCTAATACAGGTTTATTTGTCAAACTTGGCCATAAGAGTGTCTTCGTTAGAATTAATCACGATGTCTGGGTTTAGCTACGTGGAAGGCAGCATTCAAGTTACCCTTGCACTCTTCAGACCAAATTTCTCTCTCTGGATGGCAGTACTTACATCAAAGGTTAACTCAATGGCTTGCATGCTTGCTTTCTGGAAATTCAAGTCAATAGAAGCTAATTATACTTCTTGATGCAAGATCAGAATTGACGTGTGAGTAGAATTTAACCTGAGTGCTTCCTTGGTAACTTAGCTCTGTCTCCAGGATCACACCAGTCAGAAGCGCCTGGGTGGGATGGGTGTGCACGAGGCAGGGTGAGAGGATGCTCCTCACAGCCCACAGTACAAGGGATATTTTCCTTTGGGTATTCCCTGTACCAAGTCAGAAAGTCAGGTTTCTACTGCCCAGGTAATATAAAAGCATTACTGATGTTAGGTAAATTAATTTCATTAAGTTATTTACTGAGCTAGGTGCTATTAGCTCAGTCGTGTGGTGTTTCCCCATTCCCTCCCCGTTTTGCTGGCTTTGTGGATGAACAGACAGCAGAGGAGTGTTTCCTATGGCGTGCACAGGTATTTTCCAAGTGTTCCTGATGACATATCTTCAATGTGCTCCATAGCACAAAGAGGAGCCACCAGGGCTGGCAGAGATCACAGCACGAGAACTGCCCTCACACCCAGGGTACCACCTCATCACGATGCAGCATGGAGCTGAAGCATCTACTGCCTCTGGGAACAGGCCCAGGTCAGTTCAGCCCTGCAAGTTGGTATAAAATCCATGGATTTTAACCCTATCACTTGTGGTTGCCAGCAAAAAGAAACCCCAAACCCCCCAAACCAAACCCCAATGGGTACAGCAGACTTTAAGCTTTTTTTACTGATGCACTATAGACTGTTCCAAACCAATTCAGCTTTGTAAAATTAGCACCTTTGATCCAGCAAATATTTATATGCACATATCACTTGCTGGGACAGTCTCCTCTATTGAATGTAACAAAGTCCTGTTCACTGGTCCCTAGGCAACCACTAGGACAAAGCAATTAGTAACTACAAATTCACATATAGCCATCAAAATGAGATCCAGGTTAATTTTATTTGTCTTCCATGCTTGAAAATTAGCACCTGAACATTCCCCGAATTATACTCATTTACAGATTGGTTTTAAAAGCAAGTATAAAAAGAGTTTCATCATGAAATCACACAGAGACACACAAGAAGTCATAAAACAGATAGGATATTTGAGCATGAATAGAGAGAAAAAAGATCAGATCCTGTCCCAGATCCTGTCTCAGATGGAGTTGGGAAGTTTGGCTAGGGATCTGAAGCCTGCTATAGAAGCAATCCCGGACAGGCAGACAAACTAATGTGCCTCCCTCATCAGCTTCTGTGTCAGCTACAGCTGACTCTATTTACTTTTAGCCCAGAGGAGGAACTGGGAGCAGAAGGAAAAGAAAAACCCCCTTCATTGATATTCACAATGATGTCTTACATGTCCAGCATTATTTCTGTCCAAGGGAACTCTTTCAGAAAATGAGAGAAAACAAGTGGTTAGGTGGAAGAATGGTCTCCAGAAGTGCAGAAAGAACCCTGTCGGGAAGGAAGGAGCTGTATTATTCCGTGTATTAAAGTACCATGGATCATTTGATTACTGTGTGTATGTTTCCTAACAGAAAAGTAAGGTGGATTCAGCCTGGGCACAGCCAAAGAACAGCTTTTTACCTTAACTAAGCTAAATGCCAAATTAGACATCTCTAATGATGAAGGCAGATTGGGTAAAATTGCAGCTGGCAAATAACAGCTCCCTCACCCTGTTGGTGAAAGAAGGTTAAAATCCCCCCTTTTCCCTATTTCCACACAAAATAAACGATGTCCTGAACCCAAAGCACAGCCCTGCTCCATCCAAGGGCGCTGTGCTGGGGGTAGGTATTCACACAGCTTTGTGAAGACAGAGCTCACCCCTGGGTGTCTGCCTGGCTGGGTTGGCAATGCCAGCGTTTCCCAAGCTCGGAGCACGAACACCGGCATTCCCAGCCATCCGGCCCGCATGCAGGCAGGAAGGAGCCCTGCCAGCTGGCTGCCTCCAAGGGCTTCCAGCAGTGAGAAAACTCTGCCCGCATCCCTGCCCAGGGCTCCTTTGACTGATTCCTCATCCCCGGGATGGGAACCTTGGCTGGGAGGAGAGGAGCAGAAGCCGCTTTACCTGTGCTCCACCGCTCCTGATGCAAAGCACACTTGTATTTGTCAAGCCCTGTCATTCACAAGTGGACTTTGGGGGTGATCTCTCCTCTTTTACACATAGGGCCGGTTTCTCCCTGCCTGACAGAGCTCAAGCTTGGCTCCAAGCGTGGCATTTACCCTGTTGTGAACGATGTCCAAAAAGGCACGACTCACAGGAAACTTCTAATTGACCAAGATGTGATTCATTAGGAGGCTGCACTGTCTGGATTAGAACAGCATCCAGTAAAAATCAATCACTGAAAGCCCCGAGCTGTCTGGAAAGTCAGTGTCCCAGTAACCCTGACGTGCTGGTGGGAGAAAGACAGGGCTTCTTGGAGGCTGCTGTGGTGCTGCAGCCCCTCAGATGCAGAGCTGGGGTTTGCTGATGGTGCAGCTCCAGCTGGGTTCAGCTGAACCATCCTCCCTCGGTGGCTTTCCAGATGCAGTCACTTGGGTTTTGGCAGTGGCTTTGCACAGATCAGAAACAGCCCTTCTCTGAGAGCGTGGAGGTGGAGGGAATGAAGACTGGGGCAGGAAGGAGTGGGGTGAGGAAGGAACAATGACCAATGAGCCTCCAGTTTACTCAAATTGATCATGGAATGGTTTGGGTTGGAAGGGACCTTTAAAAGCCATCCAGTTCCAACCCTCTGCAGTGAGCAGGGACACCTTCCACTAGAGCAGGTTGCTCCAAGCATCATCCAACCTGACCTTGAGTACTGCCAGGGATGGGGTATTTACCAACCTCTGCCAGTGTTTCACCACCCTTGTTGTAAAAACAATTCATTCCTTATAACTAGTCTGAATCAACCCTCTTTTAGTATAAAAACATCACCCCTTGTCCCATTGCTACAGGTACTAAAAATACTGTCCCCATCTTTCTCTTATAAAGCCTCCTTAAAGTACTGAAAGGCCAGAACAAGGGCTCTCTGGAGCACTCTCTTCTCCAGGCTCTCACTTGCTATTAACACAGAGCATCCTTTCCAGAAGCACAGAGCAGAGACCTGGGGGGATTCCAGGCAGTGGGAAGGATGGACCTCAAAGGGAACCCCAGCTCCTGCCTCAGCATTAAAGGCTGGGCTGAGCCTTGTCCAAACCCTCCACTCATGCAGGGCCTGCTGCTGGATCACCTCCCCAGTCTGTTCCTCTTCCCACCTATCCATTACAAACTGATGATGCCCACCATGCTCAGCCCTCTATCTGGGAATAGACAGAGGGGAACAGATACACTCCCAGGAAAGGGACACTGAAACTGAGCTTTCAGATTCACAGGTGGCAAAATGGAAGGGTTGGAAACAAACAGCCACCCCTGGCAGCACTAGGATGAGCATTAAGTGCCCTATGCCAAGGGCCAGAGAGGAGACACAAGTGCCCTTTCAGCCATGGTGAACTCTATCAGGTTTTCAGCAGGACAAAGAGGCAATCTGCTGACAAGAGCAGCCTTGCGAGGCTGCACATGTCCTCACCGCTCCAGGCAAGCAGAAGTGGAAGGGCTTTTTCCTCTCTTTTGTGTGTGTAGCTGCTATTTAATGTAAATGTCCTTACCAGAAATTGAATACCTCCCACACGAGTAATTTTATACCCATCCAACATTTAAATGATGAACGCAATCAGCTGCAGCACCACAAGTTGCACGGCAAGGCCAGAATTCCCAAGGCAAGGAAAAGTCTATTTTTAGACCTTTCCAGCTGAAATTTTTCCTAGATGGAGAAATCTGCATCCTTCAGCTGCCTGGCTCTTCATTTGCATTGGAAGTTTCAGGGTTTGGGGGGTGCCTGGTCAAACAGCAGCAAAACAAACCGGCTGCTTTCTGCCACCCAGCACTGGGGAAGGAGCACAAGGAACCCCTGCTCTGCAGCTCTGCCAGGGTGGTTGATTGCCTCATGAGACCACAGAGAAGTGATGAAATTGGTTGTTTCCCTCGGTGACATCCTCCAGCTGGGCTGTAACGTGGCTCAGGAGCTGTGTGTCCTCCTCGAGCAGGGGCTGTGCTAACCCTTGCCAAATCATCCCCCTTTTAGTCCATGTAGTTGCACGATGCTGCTGTCTATGGATTTCATGAAAGATGCTCCTGACTCATATTTCTGACTCAAATTTCCAAATTTATGGGTTATTTTCTTCTCTAGTTTTTTTCTTTTTCATTTTTTTGGGGTTTTTTTTCCATGTTGCAGGGACTTGGTGTTTTACTTGTTGCTCTTCTTTTGTGTATGGTACCCAGGAGAGGCCAAAGCACAATGCAAACCTTTTCTTATCCCCTTGTGTGCAATAGTAGCAGAGAATAAATGAGAGAGAAAAACAGGATCTGACAGACTGCAACAACCAGAAGCTCCTTTCTGCTGGGCTCATAAGGGGTCCGTTTCATCCAGAGCACAGAAGAAGCACTGGTTCAGGATGAGCAGCTCATAAATGCATTTATCAAGCAGGGCTGGTAATAACTGGTTGGTGAGATGTGATGCTCCTTCCAAATCAGAGTAATGCCTTCCTACCAAGCTCATTCTGGGATTACAGCAGGGTGAGAAATCCCAGCCCTGGCACTCTCTTCTCCAGACAAATCACCCCATTGCTATTGCTTAATAAAACACTGCCAAAATAGGAGTGCTAGTATCAGCTTATCTGTGTGGCTGCTTCATGGCAAGGGCTAAGCACCATTATTATTCTGCCTCTGAATATCATGTATACATAGAGATACTAAATCCCTGTAGGAGTCCAGGTTCCCCAACACCCCATGAAAGGCTACAGCAGAATAAATGGACCTTAATTTCTGCCCCTCTGCAAAGAAATGCACTGCTCTCCCTGGTGCCATCAGGCTTCAGCTGTGCTTGGGGGGGGAGAAAGAGAGAAAAGAGATTGTGGCAAATGGAGATGCAATTCTCTTAAAATGTTTTCTTTTTTGAGAAGTAGGAGCAACCAAAATTATGCAAAGATCAAAGAGAAGGAGGCTGCACTCAAAAATAACATGGGGCAGTTGCTGAGCAACTCTCCAGTGCACAGTATTGCTCTTTTCTGGTACCCCCCCACATCTGTACAGGAGGGATGGTGTCTGGTATTTGTCAAAGCAAATGTCCGTGTGATTGCCTGGGTACAATTAGATTTGAGGTTGTTGCAAACAGCTCCTATCAATCAACTACAAGCCATTGATCTTACATCTGAAGCACTTCTTGAAAAATAAACTATGCCTTTTTTGATCTAATCAACTATTAAGGATTCTTTTTGTCCTTTTTGAGGATGGGTAAGTAAAATTCTTCCATCAGAACTTGCTTAATAATTATTCTGGGCACGACCAAATCCTGAGCACGAAGCAAAGCGATGACTCAGAACCCAAAGGTTGATTTCTTTTTCCCTGGCCATCTTTTTGGGCTGGAATAGCTATTCTTTAACCAGGCATTCACCCAATTTGGTGCACAATGCTAAATGCATTCCCATAATCAGGGTATTGTCTGTTATCTGCTGAGAGCTGAGCAGCGCAGGTGCCACAGGGATCTGTTTGCTTCAGAGTGGTCCCCGAGGATTTTGCCTTGGTTTATCCTTGTCCTGCTTTTGAGCAGCTGCTTGAGCTCAGTTCCAGATGTAAAACACTTTTGTCCTCTGAAGAGAGGCAGTGAGCGTTCATCCATGGGGATGCTCCAGCATCAAGACTGCACTGACACTATCAGATGGTACACGGCCTTGGGAAGGGCCCGAAGGGGCAGATGCCATGATGACCCAATAGCAGGGCTGGGAACTAAGTCAGGATGTCCCCATCCCTCACTCCTGCTGGGGTCTGTGGGGAGGAGACATTTAGATCCCCGATAGCCATGGAACTATGTCGTTTCATCTCGTTTTTTTCACAGAACTGAATAAACTTAAGGCTCCAAAATGTAAGGAATTAGCAAGACTGCCTTGGGACTGATGCAGGAACCAAGCAGGGAAGTAGGCCTGCGTGTTCTGCTCTCTGACAGCACTTATATGGAGTACAAGGGCATAGCCCACTGTCTGCAACCCCTTTTCACTCATTGAGCAACACTGGAAAAGCCCAGAACTCTCCAGAGCAGAAATAGGGGAATGCTGCTTTTCTATCACCCTCTCCAGTGGGGCGGGATGGAGATGGGACTCAACACCATAAAATCACAGAATCAGCTGGGTTGGAAAAGACCTTTAAGATCATCAACTCCAACCATTCCCCCAGGGCTGCCAAGGCCACCACTAAACCACGTCACTACAGACCTCATCTACACAGTTTGTGAACCCTTCCAAGGATGGCGATTCAACCACATCCCTGCAGCCTGTTCCAACTCCTGACCACCCTTTTGGCAAAGAAACCGTTCCTAACCTCCAGTCTAAAGTGCTGTGCACCCCACTGGGAAGGTTCCCTGTGAGCATCCTGCCAGACGGGTCACCTATAGGACTGGGGACCGGCCCAGCTCACCCACTATGCTTCATCCCAGGGGATGAAGCAGAGGCAAAGCAGATGCTTGACCCACCCTGGGATCAGCACTGCAGGGCTTGCCCTACTGCTTCCCAGTGTTGGGTTTTCACTCCCCCTTTGCAAGCAGCACAGGCAGCTCAGCTCTGCCTCGTGGGTGCTGGCAGGCTGCCACCCTGTAATGAAGGCTGCTGGTGTGTCTAACACTGGTGGTAGGGAGGAGGCTGTGGGAATCAGCGCAGGAGATCAGGTGGCTGCGGAGCTGTGGGATGATTTAGATGCTCAGGCTAATATGCCAGATATAACAGTGTCAATATTAACACCCTCACTGATCAGATGAGCACAGATCTGGCCAGGCCATAGGAAAACTCCTTTGTCTGCAGGGAGAGGCTGGCTGGAGCAGAGAGCATTGGTTTGAAATCCAGCTCCTCGTTTATGACATAAGCCATGGGGAAAAGTGCTGCCAGAGCCCTCTCTGAAGCCCTTTGAACCTCAGCTGCTCTAAGTCACACTTACCTGTGCCCTGTGCATATGGGTAACCAATCGTCCATGTGGGGCTGAAAGCTTCTAACACAGGGTGAAAGGAAGCAGCTTTAGCATCTCTCACTGTGCTGGAAACCAGGCTGCAGGTCGAGTCTGTGGAGCTGTGCCTTCACTTTGGTTGCTCCATGTGCAGCAGCCCAGATCGATGCACTTTCACATGCACATCAATTCAGAGTCAGTGACCAGGTGCATTTCACTGTTATGGAGCCTCTATTGTAAGATACAACTGTATTTTGGTGCACTCTTCAACTTCACTTCTCCATTTTCATGCCAGTGTGCAATGACCACACACAGGACACGGTGACAAGGCACAACAGTAATGGTGTGTGCCCACATTAGACGCAGGTTTCTGACAGCCACTGCAGGGCAATTCCCTGCCCCACTGTGAGCTGTGTCCTGCAGAGAGTGCAAAAGCTGAAGCGGATCCTTTGGAAAATCAGCCTCACATTGCAAAATGCTTTGGGATCTTGACTGGGATGTGGGACTCTGCCACCACCCAGTGATCAGCAGAAAGAAGAGGAGAGAAAAGCCTGCTCAAGGCAGCACTTGTGTGACTGCAGACTGGTGCGATTTGTATTCTGCCTCTTGATCTCCATCAGCTCTACCCCGCTGCCATGCAGAAGCTGATGGCTCCCTTGTACAGATGAAGGTCTGTCTAAATGAGACTCATCTGGAGATTGTGGGTAACCATGGGTGAGGCTTTGGAAGGCAACAGGCAGTGGAAGCAGCATCCCTCCACTAGCAAACCTGTGATCTGGAAGCTGAGCAGGATCTGGCCTCTTCAGACATGGAAAAGAAGGGCCACAGTGGCTCACAGGGCTGGGACAGGGAATGGCCAGAGCTGATGAAGGCTGGAAGGATGGAGGGATGTGTCCCCTCTCCCCAGGAAGGCTGCTTTCCTCCAGAGAAAATGTGCTTGTTAACTGACTATGAAGCTGCTGGACCTTACACAGAGCGCCTGTGAGAGTGCTTTTAGAGACACGGGCACTTGAATTTCCTGCTGAAAGTGGCACTAGCAGCATCTCTGTTAACGTTTGCCAGACCTTCACCCCTGGTACCCCTTGAGACACAGATCTGTCGGTCAGACCCGGCTGCCTGTCTGACAGAGATGCTGCTCACAGCCTGTTAACTATACAGCAACTGCTCGGACAGGCAGCTTCAATCTAGCTAAGCCAGTTCTGCCTGCATCTCTGCCTCTGCATCCCCAGCCCTCGTGGGCAGCAGAGTTGTCCTGTCCTCCCCTCTCAGGGGCTGCGTGCAGACAGGAGCCTCTTCTGTGTCTCATGGCTGGCTCAGTTGAAGCATCCTTTACCTTAAAGAGGTGCAGCCCAGCCTGGAACAAGCAGAGATTGCCCTGTTTGCATGGGGAGAGGGACTTCTCCTGAGGGTATCCTGGTGAATGAGAGTGCTGTCCATAGGACCGAGACAGATGCCGCTGCATCATTTCACAGGAGCCACCGGAGAAGGAGAAAGTAACAAGCTTCAGTCCCTCTTGGCTTAACATTGTCCAGCAGCCTGGAGACATCAGGCTTCACTGTCAGGGGCTTTGCAGAAGTCAAATGGTCAAATAAACAAGTTCCAGGTAGCTAGAGAGCTGATTTTCCTAATCTCAGCAGCACAGATCTTGTTTGCCTTCTGCTCTTCAGAGAAATACCTTCCCTTTGATGCTGTGTTGCTTTTACAACTGCCTGTGCTTGGGAAAGAAGTACCAGACAGTGAATCCAAGCTTTGATTTACAGAAAAGCCCCTCAAATATTGTGTCTGCAGAACCCTCCAGCTTGTAAGACACTGAGGACCTGATGGGACAGTGTCTGGGAACAGCTTCTGCCCTCAATTACATTGGCAAGACTCTGAAGGAACTCTCTTGGTTTAATCAAGTTGTGCAGTCAAGAGCAAAGTTGTCATCATATTTCTGCTTGGAAACTGGATCTGGCAGAACATGGCTATGTCCTGGTGCAGCTCCCTGGTGCACACCATGAATTCCTGCGGCTGCACCTTTGTAAGGGAGCAGAGAACTGGGCCCACGTTGAGTGGCAGTTACGAATTAAATGTTGGTAGATATTAGAGTTATGTTAGTTACTATATAAAGTAATAAACTTAATTAGCCCAGGAAGTTTGTTAAATATTACATGAGGTTACCCATGAGTTCCCTGTCTCCAGGCTCCGGCAGGAAGCGAAGGAGCTGACATTTGTAGGTCTCCTCCCATGAGAAGCTGGTGGTAGCTCTGAAGAACACCGGGCACTCCAGAAGGGGCTGAAACTCTACCCCTCTAATTGCTTCGTGTCAGGAAGTTTTATGAAGTTTGATGGCACGTTAATGAGCCCACTGTGCTGCAGCTTGCACCAAAGCCCAGGGAAACCCAGCTCATTTCTCTATGGTTGGTTTTCCAAGTGCCTTGGAACAGCTCTGGCTTCAATTGGAGACTGTTTAGTCCTTCCCAAGTGTTCTCATGTCACTCCCAACCCACTTACTGTCATTAGAAAGTATTAAGAACAAAGCCCAACCCTGCTTCTTAAACCACCCTGATGGAAAACGAAATTCAATGGATACCTCAACAGAGCTTTAACATTTACTCCTGCACACAGCAAAATGCTCCCAGCATCACTGAAGGCAGCTGCATGTGGATATCATGTCTTGGTATTCAGACTCTGCTGTCTCTCTCTGAAAACATCTATTGGTCTTAAAAGCAGCCATCAATTCGGTCCAAGCTGACAGGTGCAGAATGAGTTTTGTGTTTATTCCCTTTTCCATTTCAAAACACAGTATTGAATTGGCCTCGACAAGGACCAGGTGTTAATTCTGATCAGGCAGTTACACATCCCGCTCTGCTGTGCTAAACTCCGCCAGAGCAGCTAAACTCAGCACTTCCATGCTCACAAAAGCATGGGCATGGTTGGTTCCACACCACCAGAAATGTGACTTTCTTTGATGACAAGGTGATTTGTAATTCTAAGGAGTTAGTTCCCAAGAAGCCAAAACCAAGAAGCTTGTTTGGGACTGGTCCAACTATGAACAGTCTCCCTGCGTTAAAGGGTAAGTTTTTGGATGCTGTAAGTTTGGATTTGCAGGTTACAGCTACAACATAGGGAAAAATAGTGAAGGAAGGAGAGGAAAGAAGGAAGGAAAAGAAAGCAGTGAAAAAGTGTAGGACTTGTTCTGAACATAGATGGACACATGCCGTGCCCAGGCCAGGAACCCTCCAGTGTTTGGTCCTTCTCAGAGACACGGTGGCTTCAGTGCCATTGGTGCAGTGTGGCTCTCAGCACATGCTGCTTTGAGAGTAGAGATGTTAGTGCTCTTCTTCCCTTTCTGAAAGCTGGTTCACAGAGTATTTCTCAGCATTTCTGAGGACTATTCCTGTCATCATCATCATCTTTATCCAACATCAAGCTTGCTTAATTAAGCCCCTTGTGGTACAGTAAGGAAAAGACCTTCTGCCACCAGCAGAAGCCATTCTGACATCTCCTTGAGCAGCAGGATGAAGCACACCCAACAAGGGATATCATGCTGTGCCACCCAGGTTTGGATTTCTATGCTACTTTTCAATCCCAACGGCTCTCCAAGTCTGACAGGTAAGTTGTTAGGTTTGTTTTTAAAAGAGAAATCCACTCTTAGGTTATGCATCTCTGGAATGTCAAATGCTCCCTCGGCATTTTCTGTGCCCTCTCCCCTGATGCTACACGTTAAAAATGGATGTTGAGCAGGAGCTCAAGGGCTCCTCTGGAGATTTCATCCTCAGCTGCTCTGGAACCTCTTTTCTCTGCCTCTTTGCCCTTACTCTCACACCTGTGTGCTGTTAACCTGCACGGGCATCTCAAAAAAGGGAATTTTCCAAGCTGAATAAACATTTCCCATGATAAAGGCAGAAGAAAAGGAAATAAAACATAGGGATGGGTTTCTAATGACAGGTACTTGTGCAAATGCCACAGGCAATTACCTTTACCCTCACCAGTAAAGACATGAACACAAAGAGGGGCTTTTAATCTTCTTTCTCTGCAGTTTGTTTCACAGACAGAAGAGCAAACTCCTCCATGTGGAAGTTCTGCCTCTGTGGAAAGGCAAAGTCAAACAGACATCAAAGGGAAGGTGTCCAGAAAGCTCTCATTTCCCTGTTAAATGTTACTGATGCTAATGTGCCTTCCGATTTCCATAGCTCCTGATTTCAGGACACAGCTGTCTTCACTGTGTAATTGCAATGATGTGTATCTAAACCAGCACCAAAGTGCAAATTGCTCCGTGGGAGGACAAAAGGAGCCTGATCAACATCCAGGCAACATTACTTCTGTCCCTATGGATTACAAATACCCCCCTTTGTCGTTAGCACCTAATTTACTGGGTTTATTTGATTTATTCCAGGAGGAATGGGAGCTTCCATCTTTCCCCTTTGTGAAGAAGCAAGTGGGAACATGTGTGTCCTGGTACAGCTGAGCTCTCCCATGGGTGGATGCTTTGCCCACACATCTGTGCCCTGTGACAGAGGCCCTTCTACTACTGTCGAAGCACTGTATGATTCCAGAGCTGGAGCCAAGCACGACAGCACAAACACTGAATTATAGATGTGCCTGGAGAAGAGGGGCAGGAAACATCTGAACTTGACAACTCAGGAGCCATCTGCTGCCTCGTGGAGTTGAGGGTATTTGACATAGAATTTGGCTGTGATCATCCCAGCTAGTTTGGACTGGAATGTGTGTGAATGTATTCTCCATGACAAACCACACAGACACAGTGTGTATTAAGGCTCAATTTGATTTTGTTTTAATGACTCAGGCATGATTATCACTTTGTCATTTGTCAAAGATCACAGTCTCTCAAGATGAGAGATGCTGTCAATTATATAGCAATATTTACCCAAACAGCTAAACTGAAGATCCTCCTAGCTCCAGGTTTACTGTGTAGAACAGTTACCTTGGCCAAGATGGTGCAACCTTTAAGAAACTCATCAATCATAGAATCCCAGACTGGTTTGGGTTAGAAGGGACCTTAAGGCTCATCCAGTTCCAACCCCTGCACCTTACATTAGAGCAGGTGGGAGTTATGGAGACATAATAAAACTACAGGGTGCTTAATTTTAGACAGAAGGAGAATTAAACCTGGCCTGTAGAAGGTCAGAGCCTTGGGTGCCATGGTTTAGTGGGAAGTGTCCCTGCCCATGGCAAGGGGGTTGGAACTGGATCATCTTAAAGTCCTTTCCAACCCTACCTATTCTATGATTCAAAGGTGTCCCACCAAGAAGAGCAGATTCCAGCACTGTGTCTTCACAGCATAATCAGTCCACATGGAACTCATATTTATTGGGATGTGAGTTCTGGGAGAAGACACAACTTCTGCCCACCTCCTCTGTGAATGTATGTGCAATTCTGCAAGTCACAGGAGAAAATATAAATGAGATGCTAAACAGAGGAAATACAGCTATGCAAAGGAAACTCCAAATTAGTCCCTTTAGGACCTCCAAATTAAAATGAACAACACACAAGCAAGTGGCACTAAGCCACACGCATACAAAGCTCGTACAAAACACCCCATAGGTCAGACCAATGGCCTATTTCTCCACAATAACCAGCATCAAACAGAGTGGTGATGGTCCCAGCATGGCTTTAGCAAAGCCAAAGTAGTTGATGGTTCTTAGGCACTGCTCTCTGACATGGCAATGCATACACTTTGCAATGCCCAAAATCCAGGATAGAGCCCACTGCTAAATTACATCCACAACTTGAGCTCCCTAAACACCAGGAGGCTGCAGAAGCTCTTTGTCTCTTAGTCTGAAGCTTTACTTCATAGAGAAACTCCCCAGAACAGCTATCTTACAAGATGCTGATTCACTTCTCACTCTCTGCTTGAATGCGAAACAACTTTCAAGTGCAGACTTCTCTTCCAAGTACAAAACAGCCTTAAAAAGGCCACTTATTTCCCTTGGTTCTCTTTAAAGATATGGAAGCTCTGCAGGCTTCGTGTTCAGGCTAAATGCTTCCCAAAAATAAAGTAAGGAAGGAGGCAGAGAGGGGAAGAGAGCAACCAGCTCCTTACCCAGGAGCTCCTCAGGAGAGCAACTGCCTCCCAGGCAGTGGCAGCGGGGCTTCACCCTTCCTGGGGGTTCTAGGGCTTGTCTGCTTGTGTAGCTGAGCTCTGAGTGTGTGTTCAGGAAACACTGCATCACCTCAGCACCTGGGCTGTGAGCTGGGGCTCAAGCTGGGGCAGAAGGCCTTGAAGATGGGTTTGGGAGAGAGCTCTGGGCTGGGACCTCTGCATCTGCTGTTCCCAGTCACAACCTCAGACCAAACCATGCTCAGGGGAGCTTACAGCTGAGCTATAGCTCTGATCCTCCAGAAGGTACCATTTTTGCTCCTGTATCTACACAAGGACTGAGCAGCATTCAGGTGCTGAGCCTCTGTAGCCTTCCTAGCCCAGAAGAGGACCCCATGGCACTAGATGAACATCTCTAAGCACTTATGAGCACAAAGGATATTTACATCTGGCATATGTACTGCGTAAGCCAGGTCAAAACATTAGCTATGGTACCATCTGCTTGCGAGTCTGTGTGTAATCTGCTTTAACTACTCCTTCTAGGCTGGCTGATTTCCTTTGGTTTTCCTTTATTTCTGACAATTACCAAGCTGCATGTTTCCTGACCTATCTTAGAAATACATTTATCTTTCTGCTGAAGCAAGAGAGAAACCTCAGAACAAGGAAAACCATAGTCTGTGAAGTTCTGTCCTCTCTTATTATCTAATACTCCAGGCAATAAGCAATGATTTATCCACATTACATTTATAGATTACCTTATAGATTACCTTAGGCACAACGTGTGGTTTCTGCTTTCTGTCTGGCTGATGAAAACTCTGAATCAGAATGACAGCAAACAAACAGCAACCAGCTCCTAGAGATAACGCTGCAACATGCACACAATCGCTTGGAATTTGTAAGCACGTCAATGAATCCTGATGATTGCCTGAATAGAAATTACCAACACCAGCAGGGCACAAGCAGTCAGAATGGAAGTGGTCTGTGGGTTCATTAAATATCATGAGGGAGGGGGAAAAAGCCCTTTTTATCTATGGCATCTGAGATGATGGCACAAAATAAGGTCCTGTTTGCTCTGGCCATGCTGCAGCCACAGAGCCAGGCTGCTCACTGCCCTGCTGGGAATTCACTCGCGTGTGTTGTTGAATCTGATCTTCCTCAAAGCAGCACTGAAGCCATGAATGAAGTTCCTTGAAGCCTCCAGCCGTTTATCCCACTGAGCAGGGGTTTCTGGCACAGGCAGCATCCTCTGCAACACCTCTCCCACCCATAGCTCCCACAAGCCCACAGTGACATCCTCCGTCGGGATGCAGCAGCAGCGGGTACCAAGCCCTCTGTGGAGTGGAGGGGCTTGGGGACACTTGGCTCCCTGAGGAAGGGACACACCATGTCACACCAGGCCACTGCAGTGGGAGGGCTTGGCACTGCCCCTGCCTGTGCTGGCTGAGAGATGCTCTCACCTCCAGGCTCTGCAGGCTGCAAGTGGTTCACCAGGATTTCAAAGGACCCTTCCAGGTTCCTCTCAGCAGGATCAGCATCCGCTATCAGGACAGTGGCCGTGGTGGTGGGTTTGAAGAGTTCTGTGAGGCTGTAACAGTTCCTGATGTGAAAATAGCTTCTGGAGTAATCAGAAGGTGACAAACCCCCTGGGCTCTATCTTCATGCATGTTTCTGGGTTTGCACAATTTCCCTGCTTTGCTTTTTTGATCTCTGTTCTTCAAAGGCATTCACAACTCATCAGGCTTTCCCAGGAAGAACACTGCTTGGCCAGCATCTCCAGCCAGTGTCCTTCTCTGCTTCCCAGTGCTGCTGCTCTGCATGTCTGTGTGTCCCTCTCCAAAGGGGGTGACTGGGGTGAGATGACCCTATCCCTGGACATGAAGACGTTCCCAGTGCTGTGGTGCGGAGCAGACACTGCACACTGGGGGCTGCAGTGGTAGGTAACTTTGTCCTGGCCTATCACCAGCTGCAGAAAGTCTTCAAACAACAGATACTCTCTTCAGCTGTGAAAAGCCAAAGGAGAGGAAGGAGGAAGGAGCAGTAATGATCTCCTTGGAGCTGGGGACTGTGGGCAAGGAGTCTGCAGACCGAGTGGCAGGGACACTTGGTAGAGTTGTGGGCTCCCAGCAGTGTTTCCTTGGGCAAAAGCATCATCCTCTGTGCTCTGCCTGCCCGAGAGCTCTCCTGGTTGATCTCTGATGAACAGACAAGTTGAGCCTTGACCTCCGCTCCTCTCCACTGAGGCAGGAGCCATGAGTGTTCCCCATGGCCTCTGTCTTGGGGGAATGCTTTGGGGAGATGCAGGAATGTTCTTGTGAGGAATGCAAGGGAGGATTCAAGGGTGTTCCCAAGTTGAGGGGGGATGAGGAATGTAGAGGTGTTCTGGGGGGGGGGTGCAGGGATGTTCTTGGGTTGAGAGGGGAAGGGGAAATGCAGGGATGCTTGGTGGAGATGCAGGAATGCTCTGAGGGACTTGGGGTTGCTCTAGGAAGATGCAGGAATGCTCAGGGAAAATTCAGGGGTGCTCTGAGGGATGCAGGGATGCTCTGGGGGATGCAGGGATGCTCTGAGGGATGCAGGGGTGCTCTGAGGAATGCAGGGGTGCTCTGAGGGATGCAGGGGTGCTCTGAGGAATGCAGGGGTGCTCTGAGGGATGCAGGGATGCTCTGGGGGATGCAGGGATGCTGAGAGCCAGAGTGCCGGTCCCACCGGCCGCAAGGCAGCGCGGGGCTGCAGCCCCCGGCGGGGCGGGGATGTGGGGTAGGGTGGGGTGGGCCGGGGCTGGGCGGAGCGGCGCGGAGCGGGCCATGGAGAGCGGCGGGGCTCTGAACGGCTCCGCCGCGGCCGCCGGGCGCTTCACGGCCGCGGGCACGGCCGCGCTGGGCGCGCTGATGGCTCTGCTGATCGCGGTCATCGTGGCCGGTAACGCGCTGGTGATGCTGGCGTTCGTGGCGGACTCCAGCCTGCGCACCCAGAACAACTTCTTCCTCCTCAACCTGGCTATCTCGGATTTCCTAGTAGGTAAAGTGCCGTCCCCGGACCGGACCGGACCGCACCGGAGGAAACTTGGTGGGGCCGTCTCCTGCCCTCGGGGTTCCCAGCTCCTGTCCCCTCCCCGGTACCTTCCGCAAGGGTCCTTCCCGACGTCCCGGCCGGTCCCGCGGGGGGCGGTGTGCGGGGTTCGTGCGGGGCGGGGGAAGGAGACGGATTCTCGCATCCCGATGGGAAAGGACCGCTCCGGTTGCAGGTGCGTTCTGCATTCCCCTGTACGTGCCCTATGTGCTGACGGGGAGATGGATCTTCGGGAGGAGGCTCTGCAAACTCTGGCTGGTCGTTGATTACCTGCTCTGCACCTCCTCGGTCTTCAACATCGTGCTGATTAGCTATGACAGATTCCTCTCGGTGACAAGAGCGGTGAGTCCTGTCATGGCAGCTACGGGGGGAATAACTCTCACCCTGCTTTATTCTCCAGACTCTCTGCAATAATTAAAAGCTCTTTGAATCCTCCAGAAATTAGGAATGTTTCAGCCTGGTGATGGAAAGCAATAATTATCCACAAATATATAATTCAGCTGTGGTTTCAGATAAGTATTTGTGGCATAATTAAATCATTTTCTGTTCAGACCCCATTGTGCAGGTGTTTGATCCCTTCCCTGATGACAGGATAGCAGCCAGCCAGCAAGGTAAGCAGACCTGCCGCTAACTTGCAGGGACTTATTATCTCCAGCACAAATGAGTGGATTGCAGCTGGGCTCCCAGCTTCTCCCTGGCTACCCAGGCAGTAGATTGCAGTACCAGCTTCAGCAGGGCACAGCCCTCAGCTCTTTGAGTACGTGGTGAGATTAAAAAGCTCAGCCTTTCACAGGAGGTAGCGAGCAGTTCACAGGCAGAGCAGACCCAATGCTGTTTGCTTGCTCTTGACTCCGGCTACAACACGGATTAGCTCCAACTCTCAGCGAGATCCATAGGGAGATGCCTGCCTGCCCAGGAGCTCAGGGCATGCCTCTCCTGGGAGGTACAAGGCATAGCAGGGGATGCAAGCAGTGGGGTGCAGCAGAGTGCTGGGCTCCAGCTAAGGCAGTACATTTCCACTGAGCAGACACCACGTTTTGGAGCTGCAATATGAGGGTTCCGAGTCTTCCCTGCAGGAGTGTGGTTTATCCAGCAATTGCTCCTGTTGCTTATGGCACATGAATTTGTTAGACTGCCGGGATATTGCCTAGCAACTTTACCAGGAATGCTAACAGTTCATTTGTGACCATAGCTAAGATGAGGTTTCCCCTATTGCAGGTCGCCTACAGAGCCCAGCAAGGCAACACCAAGCAGGCAGTGCTGAAGATGGTGATGGTGTGGGTATTGGCATTCCTGCTTTACGGACCTGCCATTATCAGCTGGGAGTACATCTCAGGCCGGAGCACCATACCCACCGGCGAGTGCTACGCTGAGTTTTTCTACAACTGGTATTTTCTCATGACAGCCTCCACACTGGAGTTCTTCACCCCCTTCATCAGTGTGATGTTTTTCAACCTGAGCATCTACCTGAACATACAGAAACGCACCAGACTACGCCTGGATATCTTCCACGAGGTGCAAAACCAGCCCTTCACCGAGGAAATGGAAACGAGCCCAGAAGCAAAGCTGTCTTTGAAATGCTGTAAGTGGGAGCAGAAGGAGGCAGCTGAAACCCTTGACCCCTCCAAGAGCAAAGCTCAAGCAGCAGCCTCCCCTACCAGTCTGGGTGCCAAAGCCCTGCTGTCGACGAGCTCCGAGAGCGCTGGGAAACCCAAGTGTTGCAACAAGAAGAGCTGTAAGAGCTCAGCGTCCACTCTGTCCTTAGAGAAAGGGATGAAGGTCGTGTCCCAGAGCATGACCCAACGCTTCAGGCTCTCCAGAGACAAGAAAGTGGCTAAATCACTGGCGATCATCGTGGGCATTTTTGGGATGTGCTGGGCGCCGTACACGCTCCTGATGATCATCCGTGCCGGCTGCCACGGACACTGCATCTCTGCCTTCTGGTACGAGGCCTCCTTCTGGCTGCTGTGGCTCAACTCCGCCGTCAACCCCGTCCTGTACCCGCTCTGCCACTCCAGCTTCCGAAGAGCTTTTGGTAAACTCCTTGACCACACCAGGCGTTGACCTTTCACCTCCTAAACTTTGACCTATGGTCTTCAACCTCTGCATATTGACCGTTGGGCATTTACCTTTTACCTATGACCTTTTGACCCCTGAACTTTGACATTAGCCACAGGCACTGAAATGTGTGTCCTCCACTTGTGGATGCCCCAGCAGAGCTCTGCTGCCACCCCGGCAGCCGGAGCCGCACCAGCACCTGAAGGCACAGTCAGAACCTGAAGGCACAATCAGAACCTGAAGGCACAATCAGAACCTGAAGGCACAACCGGAACACAAGAGCTGTCAAACACAAGTACGGAACCTAAACCTCTCGGGCTGAACTACAGCTCACCTGCTTGCAGACCTGACTTCCTTCTTGTAAATGGGAGGTTTTTTCCTTGCACTTTTGCTATCACACATATGGGATGATACAGAAAGAGAAGAATGAACCTCAGAAAGAAAACACTAATTTATCATTATTGCTACAGCAGCCGTCTAGATCCCTGTGCCTGGGGTGCAATGGATGTCCCTTCCACTCCCCAAGAAGGGCCCAATCTCTGCCCTAAGGAGTTTACAGCCACTCAGAGGCACCAAGCATCCCGAAGCATCCTGCTGGCATTCCCTCCTCCCAAGCTGATCTGATTTCTTTGCATCCAGCCACACATCGACAGTGCTCCCCAGCACATGGGGAGCTGTGCAGCAGGAGCAAGCCCAGCCTCTGGCCCTGCAGGAGCCCCAAGGAAGAGGGCTGCTATGCCTACATGAAAGGTGCCATGAGGGTATCAGCTTCTCCGGAGTCTGCTCCATGATATCCCAAGGACATTTCAAAATCCCTTCTGCAGGATCCTAAAAATCCTCACTTGGCAATGCGATACCGAGGGAAGTGAATCTTGTGCTCCTTTTCAGTTAGCTTCAGACCTCATCATTTTAGCAAGTTCCAGAACTCCTGCACACTTCCTTTTAAAACACATCATTAGAACAGAGACCTGGGTGAGCTGAGCCAGGCAACATAGGCATCAATTTCTTTATTTTTAACACTTTAAAAGCAGTCAACTAATTGCACAGGCAGAGCACCCATTCCAGATACCAGTGCTTTAGCCTCAGTCTTAATAGAAAGTCTTGTGTGCTTTATCTCTGCTTCCTTCCTCATGCTTAATCGCATTTGCCCATTTATCCTGTAACCTCTTTGGGAATAGAGGTTGTATGACCATAAAGCAAAAGACTTCAACTGCCCATCCCTGTTGGCACTGCTCAGTGATATAGTGATACAAATATGTAATTAGTTGCCATAGAAAAAGCCTCATATTTAACAGTACCATACAGGGAAGCTCAAGATCTTAAGCCTGAAAACCACATTTACAAATGGAAAGCCAAATGCTGTAAAGTAGCACTCAAAAGCTTCTGGTGTCGTGACCGCCATTTACACCTCGCTGTTGTAAGCAAACTGCTTTTTGGCTGCTGCTAGGAATAAAAGAAAATGCTATCCAGCTTTCTCCCAGTGATATGTGTTGAGTATTGATCAGTATTGTCACCTGAAGTCAGGTTTAAAAGATGTGCTGTGTATGTGACATTTCAGTTTTGTGACACGTTAAGTCAGACCATTATATATGGTTAAAATATATCCTTTGAACAGTAAGTGTACCAAGACTTGGCAGTCTGTACTGTTGAGCTTGCTTGTACCTTTCCTTGTGTCTTCTGCCTTCTGAAAACCCCAATAAAGTATTTTTACACAAAGCATGTCAAATATTTTATGGTAAACAGAGTGGAAATGATACAGTCCCACTGAAGGCAAAACAGCCATGGATTTGCCTGAGGAATCAGTTAAAGCCTATACTTTTTGCTGACAAATAGCTCCTGAAACAGCTGAGTTCTCACACCTCTGATGAGCAGATTCCTGACAGCACTAAAGGAGTGATGAGTGCATATCACTTAATCCTTTCCACCTTTCGTTCTTTACCAGAGCATGTTCCATGCAACTTAGTTCTGGAATGATTACATTGACACCGACTCTTCCTGTGACTCATGAAATCCACTGACCTGCCTACAAAGTCACAATGTGAACAAGGTCCCGGTTTCCAGCTGTGGTTCTCTTTGCTTGTTCATAAAGAGAAGTAGGACCAGATCGTTCAGTCTGATGCAAAGAAAAGCTACTGACTGTGTTCCACCTTAACTAAAGGGTAGAGAAATTGTTGTCTTTCTATTTTATTTCTTTTTAACCTGGTATTAAACAATGGTTCCCTACTTCATGTTCTAGAAAAATGATTTTGTTTTCTTCTTTTAACGACTCCCCTGCATGACCTTCACTGGATCAATGGAAGGTCTGTGAAATACAGCAGAGGCCAAATAAGTGTAAAAATGATAGTGAAGTGGTTGCAAAATAGGCTCCATTTCATGTGTTCTTCCATCATTCAAAGAGCCAGCTTTCTCCAGCTGGAGATTTTATCAGCTTCTGAAGCCATACCCATGACATCTGCTCCTGTACCACATCTTCTGCCCCTAATGACACAAAAAACTGTTTCTTGTGCCTTTAGAGCACATATCCCTTTGACATTTCTGCTCACCAGACTTCAGCATGCTTACAAAGAAATGTTGGTTGCCACCCACTGCCACCAGTATTATGATGCTACAGGTAACTACTGAAAAGGCAGAACACGTACCAGTTGTTTGGGATTGCAGGATAATGCCCCTTGCTGGGTTCCCTCCCTTCTCCCCTTCTGGGGAGATTGTTTTCTCACATAAATACCCCAAAACATAACCAAAAGCCCAGGAATCTCAGTACAGACACTTCTGCTACTCTGAGAGAAAGAAAACTAAACAGGAAAGATAAATGTTCATCCAAGCAAACTCTCGCTACTTGCTGGGGTTATCAGCTGAATCTCTGACAGACCAGACCTGGGAATACCTTCCAGACCCCAGGTTTGTTAGTATGACTAAACAAATGAATGAACAAAGAATTTATCCATCTTTCCTATAGAGGACATTTGCCTGAGCAGGGACTGGTTATTTGGCTTAACAGTAGAATAAAGCAGGAAGATGCAGAAGGGGTTGTTTGGGTTCTCTTATTTCCTCCACATTCCATTATCTGTCAAGAACACAGTGACATTATTGCACAAGAAGAACAGAGCCAAGCACAAAGGACCATGTATCAAGTTATTTTAAGAGGCTTTCACCCCCTCTCTCTATTGAAAGATTCTTATAGAATCATCAAATCATTTAGGTTGGAAAAGATCCTTAAGACCATCAAGTCCAACCTTTGCAAAACACATTAACATTCCTGCCTCCAGAACTGGTTTGTCCTGCACATGATGGGCTGAGCAAGCAGCTGCTTAAAACAGGAGTTCCAACTGTCTGAATTCTGAACATGCCTTTTTTCCAATAGTCTGAGCCTCCCATCTCAAATTCTTAGCTTATGATGAAGCATTTATGTACCAAAGGCAAACAGGTTTTCCCCTACATCCATTAGCAGTAACTTTGTTCAAAAATGATGAGACCAGCTTTGAGTGTCAGGCTGACATTGCAAGTACACGGAGTAGGAATTCCTTTCTTTTACATGGTCACACAGTCAATAAGCTGAAGTTGGAAGCAAAATACCCAGTTTTAAGAGCCTCATAACATTCATAATATTCACAGAGAGATGCTGGAGACTGGTTTTGCTTTCTGTGATGCATAAGACCAGGATGTACCTGTACTGATGTTCACATGCCATCCATACAAGCACCATGCTTCCTCAGAGTCCCACTAGTGACAGCAATATATTTCTGTATAATTTAAAGTCCTAATGGTACTTGCCTCTGAGCTTTCAGAATGTGCTTTTGGTCTTAAAGTCTTTTCCCAAAGACTGAAGAAATGGATACGTGAGCTTTTTACACAGTATTTTTATGGTCTCTGACCTCCATATGGGCAATTACCTCAACTTGCCTGAAAGTAATTTTATTCATTGGAGCTTTTGCAGGGAACATACTTCTGTTCCTTCCTGAAATAAGAGCTTTTGCCTTGCCAAATAAAGAAGAAAAATAACTACTTATGCCTGGACATGAGGTCAGGCCAGAGCCTGGGTTTCATACTGAAAATGTTATGAGCTGGTTTGAAGTTTCAGAGCAGCTGATAACTAACTCAAATATGCTTAGAAGACTATTTGAATGGCACTGATTTTTAGTGTTCAGAATATAAATGTCTATATACATTTGGAAGAGACAGGGACTGGGGAGCTTCTAGGCATAATCAAGTTATGAGCTGTGAAAATGCATTACTGTTAGACAAGGTAGGCATTCTTGGCAACTAGCCTATTTTGTTTTCCTACCATACCTGCTATAAAATGCCTCATTCCTATTGCCCAGACCTACACCAAGCAGGCAGGACCTGTTCTCAAAACCCATGGAAGAAGACTTGCTGTAATTATGAATATGCATCCAATATTTGTGGAAACACATAGGCTCTGACACAGAGAAGAACCAAGCTATTGCCAGGGAGAAGTATGCAATTGATGCAGGAGTGCAGGTGAACAATGTTCATGCAGCTGTAAATTGTACCCAGGAGCTTTTTAAAGAAAGAGGCTTGTGATTCCCCACAAGACCAATGCAGAGGTGATGCCAGTTCCCTCCTCTTCATACAGACCCATGCTCCATTAACTCAGAGGACGTAAAGGCCACCAAAACTGAGGTCTGTGGTCCCTTTACTGAGCACCATCTGCATATCAATAAGCTATCAAAGAACATTTTTCAGCATAGCTACAGTAATGCTTCCTCCCTAATCACCAGTAATGAGAGATCTCTTTGCACACATAGAGGGACTTTGCTCCCACAGCCTCTTTCAGTGCCCTTCCTCAATTACCATGCCTTAGTTTTCTCTCCAACCTGCAGTTATTTAAATTGCTCCATTGTTCCAGTGTCATCACTGAAGCTTCATTAGCTCAAGTAGGAAGCTAGAGATGAAGAGAGAACACAAGAAGGAGCTTTTGTTGAAAAACACCTGTCTGGGATAATTAATGGATTTGCCAAGAGGGGTGGGCTTAGAAATCAGGAAGAATTGATTATATTTTGATTTGAAAGAACGATGATCTTTTTTATTCCCCATTTGCAAATCAACGTTACCAACATTCATTTTCATAGCAGAATTAGGATGGAAAGACAACAACATCCTTGCTAGAAGGAAGTTTAACAACAGGATTTTGATGAGGGAGGATTAATTTTTCATAACCCCAGCTCCCATGCAGTGACACCAGCACAACTTTGCAGTACAGACCTGGTCTTGAAAGAGAAGAACTCACTCTGCAAGTAGATGAGACACAATAAAGAGCATTATTATCCTTACTTCTGATAGGGGAATTGCAGACAAGAACAAAACCACTTTGCTAACTGTGGCAGAGTGCCACAAAAGGGAAAAGCTCTCTTGATTTCTAATGTCACAGAGATAGTCTCATGCAAGATGTCACTGATGCGCTTGTGGGTAGCAGGGAACTCACAGCACTTCCGTATTCCCTTAACCTTGACTCAAATCTCCTCCTTTCCTCCTCACACAATGCACTTTTCTGCCAATACAGCTGTATTTGCAGAATTAAGGGGTTTTGTAAAGTAACTAGGAATTCTGCAGGGCAAGAGGTATTGTCTATAACCTGGTGCTATGAAACTATCATTGGCATTCACTTCAGCAAACCCACTGCTACCTGGAAGAGGAAGACTTGCACGCACACCTCAAAGGTAAGAAAGCCAAGATCCGTCCCTAAACCTCTTGCTGTGAGCTCAGGAATGCTGATGGCTCATTGTATCACCACCATTTTTACTGCTATAGTCTAGGATGCATAAATGTTACTTATTGCTAAGTATTTACAAGCCCCCCATTTTTCTCCATAATTTACAAGCTTCCTTCACAGTCTGGGGTACAAAAGGGAACTATTATTTAATCTAATTAGCAAACATTAGAGGTAGAGCTACACATGCACCTTTGTGGGGGAAGAACACTGTTATTTTCCCATTTGTACACTTCTACAACCTCAAATGGCTTTTAAAATGAGTCAGATGCACCAAGCTGGACTTTCTGTTGTGTTGTAAAGGCTTTTCTTATGCATCAAACACTTGTCAATAACTCCTATGGCAGGACCTCCTGCCATAGCATGCAATGATTATATCTTAAGGATGGCAGGGAAAGGGTATGAAGGTAGGTAGGGTGGAATGTGTGTACAAATAGCACAAGTAACCCTCCTGTGCATGTAAATGCACAATTCATGATAAAAACAGTGTTTATAGGCAGACTGTGCCCACAACTGAGGAATCCATTCTTTCAAGCACAAAAAAGCACCTGACCTTTGAATGATTTTAATCCAATATCCTAGGATTTAGCAACACAATTAACACTGAAGAAAACCTGACTGTGAAGTAGTTCATGATCTCACTCAAGGTATCTCTGAGCACTCACAAACAACAGCTCACTTCTAGAAGGGAAGTGACAGTTCCAGCAAGTGTTTTAGCTGGTGACAGCTTACACACAGCTTCAGTCATTAGAAGCTGTTTATTAAACAACAATGGGAGTTACATACATAATTCCTTGAACACGAGGTTGCACGTACACCATGCAGTGTTCATCAATTGATGGTGCATTGACAAGGCAGAGCAATTACCCTCCATTATGAATATAATTTACACTCTGAGAAGCACAAATTTAATAGACCATTACAGCTAAAGCACTCCAATACAGTTTGTATTCAAAATATACTGGGATAAAATAATATGGATAATACCTGCATGAAGCCCATGTGAAGTGCTCTGAGAACCAGGAATTAAGCTGTTATTCAAGAGCTTTCATGAAGGTTATAAGGAAGACAATCCTTTCTTGCTGCTGTTACTACTTTTAGTCAAATTAAGGCTGCAAAGTACTTTACAGAACTATGTAGACAAAAGAATGCAGATAAATAGTAAATCTAGAGTAAGGGAAACACTGAAGCCAAACAAGCATGGATATCTGTCATTGCAAGAATATAGCAACAAGGTAAATACAAATAATTTCAATTAAAATAGTTAATACTGAAGCTTAACCTGACCTGGCTTCAGGGTGCACTTGCTGCCCAGAAACCAACCATGTCCTGTGCTGCAACCCAAGAGCATGAACAGGTCAAAGGAGGGGATTCTCCCCCTCTGCTGGACTCTGGGGGGACCCCCCTTGCAGTCCTGATCCAGCTCTGGGGCAACAGCACAAGAGGGATTTGGAGCTGTTGGTGCGAGCCCAGAGGAGGCCATGGAGATGCTGCGAGGGCTGGAGCAGCTCTGCTCTAGAGCCAGGCTGAGAGAGCTGGGCTGGGGCAGCCTGGACAAGAGAAGGCTCCTGAAGGGGAGACCTGAGAGCAGCTCCAGTGCCTAAAGGGGCTGCAGGAAACCTGGAGAGGGGCTTGGGACAAGGGCCTGTAGGGACAGGCCAAGGGGAATGGCTTGAACCTGCCTGAAGGGAGACACAGATGAGCTCTTAGGCAGAAGCTCTTCCCTGTGAGGGTGCTGAGGCGCTGGCACAGGGTGCCCAGAGAAGCTGTGGCTGCCCCATCCCTGGCAGTGCTCAAGGCCAGGTTGGACACAGGGGCTTGGAGCAGCTGCTCCAGTGGAAGGGGTCCCTGCCTGTGGCAGGGGTTGGAACTGGAGGAGCTTTAAGGTCCCTTCCAACTCAAACCAGTCTGGGATTCTAAAACCTCAGCAGAGGACAGAAATGCTGAACAAATCCTTTATGAAGTTCTCACTGAGAATAACTCAACAGACTGAAGTAAGCAGAACTGTTCATCTGTTTCACACAGGTAAGGAGCTGAAATCCCTCAGAACCTCTCTCAGAAATCCCATGTGCCCTTGACCTCTGCTATAAAGTGACCACTTCAGGAAGGGTTTCCAGGAACAAGGGTCTTATAATAATTTCCTTTGAAAAAACTAGAAATCCAGCCTTCCTTCCTTCCTCTCTCGAGATGCTGCCCCAGCTGAAGCACTGAACAGAAGACCAAGAACGGGGAAATCAACTATTTATAGTTATTATGATCAACTCAATAACCATGTCTTCACTCAACTGAGTACCATCACTATGCATCACTTTAGCAGAGTGCCTTTCCATCACCATTTGGAAATAGGAGCAGTTGCTAATCAATATTAATCACAACTGTGGCGTGACAAACCCTCAAATCAGCAGGTAGAACAACAGCAGAATTGCCTCCTCCACACCAAAGCAACACAAACCCCAGTTAGCCTAAATGCTACTTGCACAACAATCTCTGATGAGGTAGCTTTGTGCTGGCAGGATCTACCAAACTGCCTGAGAAAAGCAGACACATCAGCTAGCAAAGACAAGAACAAGCATTAAATGCTTCCTGAGAAAACCCAAACAAGTTCCCTTCTTTATTCAGTCACATTTATGACCCTCTGCGATTATTTTCTCCATTGATAGATAAGCACTCAGCCTTTATCAGCATGAAAGTGGGAATACAGCTATTTTTGAGCTTGACTATTCCCTAAAAGCAGATTTCCAACTGTGCATTCATTCATCAACCTGGTTAGTTAAATGTAGGATTGGGTTTGTTCTGGATTAAATACACCAGGAAATTAACTTCTGCAGCACTAACTTAATTTAGTCTTAATATTCAATTCCAGAACTGCTCTGTGTTGATCACTATCATCAGCCACTTCAGCACAGTTAGGAAGTATTTAAAAATCCCTGTCTTCACAGCATTTAATGAGTTATCATCATTTACATGGATTAGTAACGCCAGTTAATAAACTGCACAAGTTTCATAGGACAATTTGGTATCTGTCTACAAATCCAGTTTTATTTACTGTGAAATAAATCCTAAACACCTTCCAGAAAAACACTAAATTCAAAATTCCTGAAATCCAGTGGGATGGGGCTTTTCCAGCCTGGCGAGATCTGGACCTCATTTTGTGATTCAGTCTCTACCGTTGAAAGAAGGTGAATAAATGTAACAGAAGGTGCAGTGTGTTAAAAAAAACAAATTAAAAAGAAGGTAGGATGTAAAACACATTTGCACCCCTCAAAGCCATTTTCCTAATGGTGGTAAATTAGTTAATGAAGCTCGAAAATGCCTGTTGAGATAGAAACAGCAATGAGTTTGCTTAGCAAAATAAAATGCATGTTTTTACACCTACAGTTCCAGGGGCCATAAGGACCTCACATGGCTGGAATGGGACTTAACCCATCACACTCCAAACCCATAGCTTCACAGAAGCACAGACTGACCTTAAAGCTCAACCCATTCCAATGCCCTGCATGGGCAGGGACACCTTCCACTAGAGCAGCTTGCTCCAAGCCCCTGTGTCCAACCTGGCTTTGAACACTGCCAGGCCCTGAAGTTACTGGACATTACCAGTTTTTGTTTTCTGTTCCAGTAATTGCTGTACAATGCATTTAAACTTCCATTCCATGTCTGCTGTGGGGGTGGGTAAGTGAATAAAACAACCATTTTCTAAAATAATGCAGTAAAAAATTATTGATTTAATACAGTGACCTTCACCAGGCTCTTTTTTAAATGTGATAAATGCGTGTCCTGTCTGGACAAAGCAAAGTAGCTGCCCAAACATATCTGCCTGATTTGTAACAGAGGAAAACAACAGGAAACGAATAGCCACAAACCAGTATGATTTCATGAATAAGATAATCAAAATATGGATACTTCATCTGTAATATCACAGATGTCTTCCTGACAAGCAGTGTTTTAGCAATTACATTGCCTCATGCAAATGCTTTTCTTCATAAGCATTTTCCACTTTTAGTGGAAGATTAATTTCTCTACATTTAGACAGTGAATGTCCAGCTTCCATCAATGGCTGATTAGTGTGTGCACAAAGGATGTGCAGGGTGGGGATTCACATGCCTTGGGAAAACAGTGATGCTCCAATCTCAATGGTAACTAAGCACCAAAGAACTGAATGTCAAGGTTCAAATGAGGAATATTTAAAGCTTAGCCCAAGCTTTTCCATATGCTGAAACTGATCCCAAGCCATAGATGGTTTGTAGAACATTGACTCTTACCTCCACGTGAATTACCAATTTCTCCAGTTACAGAGACAAAAAAGGCACCAAGGATTTCAAAAACAAAAGATAATCTGTTCTGCAGTTAGTTCTAGTCCTGATTTTCACTCTGTGCTACTAAGCCTGGATCTAAGTGCATTTCTAAAGTGTGCATTTTAAAAGGTGATTGTCTGTATAAAACATTTTCAGCATACATGAATAAGCACAGGGTTCTTCATGGTTTATGCCTTCTTTTGCCCAATAATCACAACATCAAATAACAGCATTTGAACACACTGCAATGCTGCCTTCAGGTTAAAAAACCCCAACAACCTGGGCCTTGGTCATCACTGCATTATGCCAAAGTCACTTCAATTAAAATTAATGGAATGCTACCAGAATAAAAGGGATTGTAACAAAGTAACCAGCCACAGCCATTATCTCTTACTGAAATTCAGCATGCAGGCATGAGTTTGTTATTAAACCATGATTATATGGTGTAGTAATATGGATGGTCTTTTCAAAAAGACTAAACATCATTCTGGAGATACATCTGTAATACAAAATACTTATACCCTGGTGATATGACAGTATAGCAACGAGCAAAGAACAGAGCCTAACAAAGGAATGCACACTTCAAGGAGTCAAAGTGAGGTTTCATATAAACAAGGGCAGAGAAAAAAAACCCCTACAACCCTGTGGTTAAGGAATCAGATGTTGTTAAGGCCTCCTTGGACCATTCTATTTTCATCAGGAAAGAGGAGATGAAAAATTATTCTCAGGGGAAAAAAATCAAGGACAAACACAATCTCAATATGAAAACAAGGCTGGCAAAAATCTCTGTGCCTTTGTCCTGCCAGCTCTGGTTTATGCCTCAGAAAAGTGGGCACATACATACAATATCATAAACTTCAGAACTGCACAGAGAAATATCAAGAGTGCAGCCTGAAAGTAGATTTGTTCATTACCAAGAGCTGCAGAATCATCCCTTATCGTTACTGGCACACATTTGTAACCTCCCCTCCCAATACTAAAAACTCCAGTCTTTGCAGACCTCTGCAGTCCAGGCACAATGAGGGAGAACTTTCTAATGGAGAACAGCACTGGAAACTGCAGTGTGAAAGACAAGAAGAAAACTAAGCTGTTCTTTAAAGGCCAGGCACTTACCAACATTAGGATGAACTCTGGCAGTATCAGGATGTAGTTTTAATCTATACCAAAGCCATTTTCACAGTGGCAATCTTGCTACCAGTGAAAGTGCATTTTACACAGTAATGACAGTTGTAAAGAACCAACAATCATTGTCTTTTAACTTCCACTGCAGAGCTCACAGGTAACACATGCGCATGCCAGCAGCCATTCAATTAACAACTCATGAAGCTGTACAGCTGCAACACACCTAACCTCTCATCCCAACATTAACCTTACAGTACAAATACTACCCAGTGAGCCCAGTTAGCAGTATCCAGTGGAAGACAAGACAGCAAAGGCATTAAGTTGGTGTTCTGTATCCAGCAGCCTGCACAAACATGTGCAGACTATGGCAAGGTCCCATCTATTAGCACCAGCATCTCTGGTTCAGAGCCATGCCTGTAATTTGAATCAATGTTTTAAAACAGGTTATGAGTTTTTAACTGTGCTCAGGTCAGAGTCCCTATTCTGTTACCACCAATTGACTTAATACTAAAAATCACTATGAAGGGGCTTAATAAATACACATACAACAGTGAAAGAGATTTCACTTGCAATGGAAAAAGAAACTACCTGCCCTGGAAGCAGGGTGGTGGTGTCAGGCCATGCTCTCCTCCCATCATCTTGCTGCACTTGGAGCTTGAACCACCAAGTGCAAGCTCAGGAAGGGTCTCATTTTTATTGCTGTCAGTTCCATTCACTGCAAACATATTCTGATTCACTTTTAAATATATTCTGTAATCCAAAATAAAAGGGCTTTACAAAACTGTAAATAAAGCAGATTGCAAAATATATCATGCTTAAACAAACTGACTCAGTGTTTTAGTTAGTGTACTGGGGTGAGTCCTCAATATCTGTATGTTTAGAAAGTGTGGCCCTCTATAATGCTTTTTCTTTTTCACATTAATATTTTCTTTTACTGCTCAATTGATACCACCCACACTTTCCATGAACTTACAAAGAGGGAGAGGATTGCAAATAAATGTAAAAAACCCTACAGTTAGCACTAAAATACTGTTATGATCATGTATTAAAAGATGGATTGAAAAGGTGAGTACTGGAACTGTAAAGCACTAAACAAAATAATGGCTCAAGCTTCACTAGGAAATACAAAACAGACTGGACTTCAATTCACATTAAAATAAGGCTTATTGTCAGCGTGAGAAAGAAAATACCCCATCTCTTGCCTCTTGTCAACTTGAAAAGCAAAGACAGCAGCAAAGGTTTCAGAGGAAAGCAAAAGCTCCTTAAAGAAAGTCATCCAGAAGAAAGCCACCAAAACTTCCCCAAAGCCTGAAACAAAACAAGTTCACACACCTCAACCAGGAAAATAGTGGGAAGAAATCCTACAGAACATGGTTCTTCTCTGAAATGATTCATCATTCTCTCCCTTAAACTGGTTATTTTTTATTCTCTGTTCCTAGACATCAGTTTCCTTCATAAATACCTCATCTTCATCACAACCAGAGGTTAATCCTCACTACCTCATCATTAGAATTGGATCCAAGAGATCATCATGCTAAGACCAAAGGAGCACTGTGGAGAAATGTGATCCAAGCTATTAACTCAGGGTTGTGCTGAGCAGCACAGTCCCATTTGACATAACCACAGGGACCTCCAGCATGAGGTCAGTTCATTTGGTATAGCTGTATATCAACTACAGTAAGTTCAAACTTCTACAGCAGTTGTTCCAACACTAAAGCTCAAGCTGTTTGGTGCTTTTCATTAACAGATGAAGGAATGTGTCCTACTGTAAAGCTTCTCTGAACCCTGTAAGTATGTGGTTAGGAACTTGGTGCTGTCATCTCAGAATAGATGGCTGAAATGTTCACAAAGAAACCAATTACATGATCAACTGGAGCTGTCTAATAACCTGCTGTGCTTTTTGCACATCAGTACACAAAACACTCTCCACTCTACAAACTGAGGCTGCATGAGCACCTAGAAGGTGAAAGCTTCTGTGAGTACAGAGGTGTTTACAAGAGCCCCTATCATTTTCAGACTGCCAAATACTAAAACACAGACAGAGAGAACACAAAGGGTTTGTAGGTGTCAAATGTTCTGCAAAACCTGCACCAGCTTTTGTGTTCAGGCCATCTTCTCTTAGTTTTATTAACTGTGACTGACAAACATGTAGCTATAGAAGGAAAAAACAACAGTAAAGCCTAAAAATGCTGCACAAAACCAAACAGGACAGAACCGAATTTTAGCTTCTACATAATTCTGTTTGGTAAATCCCAAGAATGCAGCAAGTATGAAACAAAACATAAGAATGACTTTGGGATTTAATATTAGTTTCCATTTTTTTCTGATTGTGCTTATATCAACATCACTGCTTATAATGCATAGATTACTTTCCATACCTGATCACAGACAGAAATACTCAGAATGTGAATTTAGGAGAGGCAATGGCCTTTCTTGTCCATGTTTTTGTTTAATAATTCAGGTATTTCAATCAACCTTGTGCTTTTTCAGAATAAAACTCTGCTGCTCTTAAGAAAAAGAAGGGTTATGCACCTTCTTTCTTACACAGGCAAAGTGAGCTCTAATTCATAATCATAATCACAGAGCTGATCCCAACGCTCATACAGCAGGAGAGTGCGGGCTGAGCTTTAATTCGGAGATGGAACAACACTGCCCCTTCCCAGCCAGAGGCAGGCAGGGGAAAAGCCCATTGTTCATGGAATCCAGAAAGACAGTCTGTGAAGGATGCACCATTCAGAAGCATTAGGGTACCAGAAGAAATCAAAGTGTGCAAAGTGGTAGAAGCAGAGAGAATTCGCCCCTTCACTGCAGTGTGCAGAAAGAAGCTACAGACTACAGTAGATTTCGTCTTTAAACCCACCCGGTAATTCCCACTACTCCTGATACAGTAGAAAATAGACAATTGTAGTTTAAACATAATGAAATCCTTATTTGCAAGCCAACAAAACTCTATCAAAGATAAGGGACAGGTGCATGTTTTATTATGTACCAGACTATCCTTAAAACTATTGTATTTCCTGAAAAACAAATCCCAAAGCCAAGCTCACAAACCTCTTTCTATTTTATGATGGTGTTGATGAGTTTACTTTATACTTCATTAATGTGACAAAACACCTGCAAGGTCTGTAATTCCAGACTCCTGGTGTGGAAGGCAAAGTTAAACTGCTTTAAAAATCAAGAAACATATAAAAGCTCAAGAACAATTGTTTCTCTTGACTACTTCAGTATTTGTGTCTCAGCAGTTCACAAGTCTGTCAGGGCCCCTTATGAAAAAGCTTTGATAAATATTGGCTTTTCACTATAAAGATGATATTTTACACAAAACATAATGAGAGTATATAGAAGCAGCTCTTTTTTTTGCATGAGGAGAGGGCAAAGACTCACTGTACTAAACAGAGATTTCTAAATTCCTAAAACCCAACATTTAAGAACACTGCCCACAAAACAACATAGTAAAAAACGGGGGGGGGGGGGGGGGGGGGGGGAAGGAGAGAAAGGGGAAGCAGAGAACTTTGGGATATTTGTCAATATCAATTTGGGATATTTAAGCCTATTTCTTAGAACACTGCTTGAGATTCCTTGAGGAATCTGGAAGAAAAAGAAACTGGAGAACTCAGAAGTGAGTCTCAAGTGACTGTCCCTGGTTAGTTTACAGAGCCAAGAAGCTGCTACCAGCATTTAAAGACAGTTAATTATTCATACTAAGGAGGAAATAATTTTAATGATTAATTGGAACCATTTCACACTTCTCCTCCCTAAGACACAGAGCAGCTGCACCTCCTCTGAGAACACAGAACAGAACAGGAGAAGAGTTTAAGAGAAAATGACTGAAAGTGGTAATGGGACCACCTGATTTTTATTTCAGACTTTTTGGTTAGTGAAAAGGAGAAGCCACTTCACTCTGATCCAGAAAGCAAGGCAGCAGCTCCTGCAGATCCTGAGCTTCAGTTGCTTCTACTAGACAGCACTCTCTTCATGCCATACTTAACCATCCAATGCCAAATGGGATCCACGTTTCCAATTCAACACCCAACATGATCACAGTTATCAAATGTTGTAAAACACCAGAGACATCTCAAAGGGGAACAAACAAACATTTTCCCAATGCAACAGCCCAGAACAACTCCAGATGCTGTGTCCTTGCACTTAAGAAACCCAAACTCCACAGATGCACACTAATCAAATTATAGTGGTTTTTTCCTCCTTCCAGTACAGTTCTCAGTTCTGGTTCCTACCACTTGACTGGGGTTTCCCCTTGTGATTGTTCTGTCTTCACATAAGCATCATACAGTTCTCTCAAACAGAACAACAGTTCCTCTAGGTTGTCTCCTGTCAATGCAGACAACGCAATGACCCGGTCATCTATGTGTTCTTTAAGGAGTGGCAGATTGATCCTGGACTCTGCAAGGTCAATCTTATTCCCAATAACAACACAAGGCCTCTCAGACAATCCTTTTTGATATTGTTCCAGTTCATATTTTAAGTCTTCCAGCTGAATCCATGGCTGAGACACAGAGAGATCCACCACATATAAGAGAAAGCGGCAGCGTTCAATATGCCTTAGGAAGGCCATCCCGAGACCCCTGTTTTGATGAGCACCTCTTATTAGGCCAGGGATGTCAGCAACTACAATGAGAGAAATTCCACAGTGAATCCAACATATCCAACAACAAGAACAAAAGATCAAACAAAAAGAAATCCCAAGCCAGTTCTTTACTGGCCAGTACAAGGACTCCTAGAATTACATCTCAATGCACAACACCTCACAATAACTTTAGCTGCTCTTATCTTTTAAAACACCTAAATTCAGTTCATTCCAGAGAAGAAAGAACACACATTGCTAGTTTGCTATTAAGGGCACATATAAGTGAATGTGAAATGGCTTTTCAGTATTGTTTTAAGTTCCTTAGAACCAACAAGAATTCTACAGAACTACTAAACTTACTTCTGCAGTACTGCAAAGAACAACCCCAGTGACACAAATTGCTATTAAGGTACACACAGTCTACTACAGTTCTGACCTGCTACTTGCTCATAGTCGTGATAGTGGACGATGCCAACGTGAGGGTTGAGGGTTGTGAAGGGATAGGCAGCCACTGCTGGCCTGGCACGGGAAATTGCTCTCAAGAGTGAAGATTTACCAGCATTGGGAAAGCCCACCTGGAACACAAACACTTATTAAAGCCACAGTTCTGGGCTAATCCTGATAAAAACCAACTGAAAGCTTCTACAGATGTGGCAAGGTTTTTCCAGGATGAACATAACATTAATTTTGCACACTTAGCTCTCAAAAGTGTCCTGGTTTTCATGTTTTGTTGTTCCTAAATCCTGATTTATGAATAAATACACTTTCTCATGAACATGTGAAAGATCCCCTTAACTCTCTCTATGCCATCTTAAGTATTTACTTTGTCCAGAACCAAGAGGGCTCTTTCACCCCAAAACAATGTTATGACACTTCATCCAGCTCTTCCCATCTTATCTGTGTTTTCTAATTCCTATTTATTATTTTCCACAAGAATTCAGAACTGGCTTTCTCCTTGACTCAGTTTGGCCTATAAGTAAGATACAAGTTTGGGATTTCACAGCTCTTCAGACTCAACATCAAAGAATTAAATTGAAACCTGGCCTTCCAGGTAGGAGGCAAGAATTTCCATGTGTCCAACCAGTCAGAGAATTACACATATTGATCCACCAATGCCAACTCTTTTCTTAGTCTCTAAATAAATTCACAAAATTCTGCTAGACCAGAGAGTTATTCTGCAGTTGTTGAACTGCTGTTATGCAGCAAAGCATCATTTTAACAGCTTTACCAGCTGGCCTTAAAACATTTACATGCTTAGATAGGAAAACTGCATAAACCCTAAATTGACTTTGTATTCATGTCTAAATAGTGTATTTTATTTCAGAGTATGCTAACCCTGGAACTAACAAAGTAAAACATGAAATATCTGTAAAGAGAAAACATCAGGATGAAACAGAAGAGGATTTGAAATTTATCACTTTTGGTTTAAAAAAAAACCAAACAAGAAAGCAGAAACTAATTTAGAAGAACTCTCTATACTGTGCTGTTACCTACAGAATCATCAGGCAAAGCCTCCTGCACACCAGCATCAAGTCTGTTAATCATTGATCAATCTCACACACTGCTTTCCTATATATAGTTTTGATTTGAGTAGAAGTAGGATGTCATCAAGGATCAAGAGAGTGACAGCTCTGCAAATCACTCTGGACACCCTTCTACCAAGCAACAGCAAGAAAGCACCAAGTTGCATCTCTAAACAAGCAAACCAAGTGACTTACAAAAACCTTATCAAACATTCTCTCTTCAGTCAGTCAAGTGTCATCCTACAACGGTAAGAAAGTTGAAGAACCAACAGCGACACTCACCAGTCCTGCATGAGCTGTTGTCTTTAGTTCCAGATGGAGGACCCTTTCCTGCCCTGGTTCTCCTGGAGTAAATGTTGTTGGAGCTCGGTTTTCATTGGAAAGAAAAAAGCGATTACCTTTCCCTCCAGCTCCTCCATAAGCTGCAACATACTCTTCTCCATGTTCAGTGAGGTCAGCCACAACTTTCCCATCCTCCTTAACCAGTGTACCTACAGGTACCTTAAAGAGAAGAGAGTTGCCAAGTGTTAAACTGAACTTGAAGTCTGCAGCAGAACTGTCTTCAGCAGATCCCTTATCAGCTGACTTCAGATTTGTTGAAAACCATCCCTTCATATTCTCAAGATGAGAAATACAGAAAGAGAAGCGGATTTCACAGGACACCTTCTGAACCCAAACAGCACTGGCGAGACATCTGCAGTCCATTCAAGTGTTAACTGAACCATAACCCTCTTTCTTTCAAGAAAGGAGAGAAAAGGAGCCTAAGCACAGTAGTGAGCTGAGAAACATACTGCTTCTCATAATCAAAACAGGCATGCTGGAGAAAAAAAGTATGAAAGAAAAATTCTGCTCCTGTTGAAGAAGTTCTGTGTTATGACTCCTTTCGGCATATGACCTACAGAAGTAGAGCAAATCAGGACAGTATCTGTTTTGGCCAGATGTATCTTTCAAAGGAGTCTTATTTTTACAAACACCTTTACAAGCAGCTTGATCTGCCTGTGTGCCAACCAGCCCTGTCTTAGCAGACACAGCACACACAGCTCCCTGCAAAAACACATGAGATTCTCTCACAATAACCTTGAAAACCAGCAATGTTAACACAAAGTTAACACAACAGCACGTGTTTAAACTTCATTTACTTACTTTAACATACAAATATGCACCGTTAGCTCCATAACAGTTTTTAATTCCTCCTCTCTCTCCATGGAAACCCTGATAGAAGGGGAGGACTGAAGAAAGCGATTTCATTTGCTGGTCAGCTGCAAAGCAAAATACACATATTTTAAACAGCAGAACAGGCACAGAAGAGCAACCTCTTGAATGTTCTTTCCCTTTAGAATATTGCATGAATGAATATCCTATTTACTGTCTCAACATATGAGTGAACTACTAATATTAATGAAAGTTATGATGAAGTTTAACTGGCTTTATTATTTGTTTATTAACCAGGCACTTTATTAAGTGGTCATTCAAAAAATCAACCATTGCAAAATGCTCTAAAATTCATGTTAGAGATTTTGCAGCAAGGCAGTGGCAGAAGCAGCTTTATCCATCTTAAAATTTGATCAGATCCCAGCTTTATTATAGCATAATCAGGCACCAACCACCAAAATGTCTGCAAAATAATTTGACTATTTCAAAATGCTTTCTAAGGCATTTATGTCCCTGTTACCACAGCTCAGGACAACGCTTAAAAACCAAAAACATCTTATACAGAAACACCCATTTTCACTTTGTTGACATTTACCATACCTGCAGGGTTGTTTTTGCTGGAGCAGTGGGGGTGTGTTAAGGGATAAGACAACACGAAACAAAACACATTTACTAAGTTTTACCTTTCAAAATGACGTGACCTCCATCACCTCCGTTTCCACCATCAGGACCTCCAAATATTTTTCTGGGTTCACTATAAAAAGAATGTCGTCCTCCTCCTCCTTGTCCTCCAACCACACGCACTTTCCGGTGATCCACAAAGTAGCGTGTCTGGAAGAGAAGTACAGTTTATCAGAGTCATCTCCTAAGAAGTTAATGTTCTGCATAACTCAGTAACATTCAGACCTGCTGTTCTGAGTCATGATGGGGGCCATTCAACAGTAAAAAAAAGCCCAAGAGAAACTGGAACTCTGCTGCTATTCACAGATCAATAGAGCATACTAAGAAAAAAGGATTTAAATTTTAAAGTATTTTTAAGAACCCCTTTAAAAGTACATGCCTGAGGCTATGCTGATATAACCAATGCAGCAGCTCAGATATCAGAGGTATAAAATTCACATTAAGGGAACTAACAACAGGGAAAGCATCCTGTTAATACAGTCATATAATGCTGACAAGTAGCTCAAGGAAGGGACCACACTATAAATAAAAATCACTCAGTAACTCATGAAAACAAGCAAAAATGTATACATGAACTTTTTACTTCTTTAAATTGAAGTGAAATTTGTGTAAGGGACATAGTGCATGTGTGGGAGGGATATTCTGACTGATTCACTGCTTTCTACACCAGGTTATGAAATTAAAGCAAGCTTAAATCTTGTAACAACCAAGAAAAGTATTAAAGACAAATAATAAAGAGCAACTGTAAACACAAGCAGAGGAAATCTTAATTTATGCCCAACTAGTTGCTAAGAATATATAAAGAGAATTCTATATCTTAGCGCTATTTCCAACATTAACTGAAGATTTGACTAATTACACTGCACTATGTTTCAGCTTTTCTGTCAGCAAAATAGGTTTGATGATACTGACCTATCCCCAGGAATCAGGCTGATATCCTCAATGGAAAACATTAGACAACTACATGCATATGGGCAGGTGAAATTGCTTACGATGGGGATGAAAAGAGATACTATGACCTTGACTGCGGTAACATCCAAATTCTGCCCATTACTAAGGGGCTTCATAATGAGAATGTGCAATAAGGGTCGTTTTAAATAGGCCAAAGAGTATTTGAGGGAGGAAAAATCGTCTTCATGTTATGAGACCAGGTAAGTACCTGAATAAAACCCCTTAACTATGGATAATCAGTTATACTGGGACGGGTGATGTCTTAAAAAGCCTTTTATAAAAGCATTTGGCACCACCACACGGCGAGACAGGAAACTCGTGCTTGAAATGGGAAGTGCAGAGGAAAAGCTTTACAAAACAAGATTTTCCATAGATGCTTAATTAGAAAACGAACACGAAGAGAAACATTCCGGGGCCTGCCGTGTCTCTGACATAAAGCGCTGCGTGTTTGGCACTGACTGCTATGCGTGAGGCACAGAAGAGTCTTTTAGCTTTAAAGCTGTGTCAGGCTTTCTGCTTCCCCGACCTGTGCACACACTGCAAACTAAACAACCGGCTCCCCTCAGGACTTACCAGTTTCCTCTCCGAAATGATTCGTTTTTGCCTCAGCCGCCTGTTCTTCGAGCACCTCACGCACGTTGTGGAGAAAGACACCGGCCGGCCTCCCGCCGGGAGCGGCACCGGGCTGAGGAGGAGGACTGGCTTCCACAGCGGCCGGCTGCCCAGCACGGCCCAGCACCGCGCCAGCATGGCTGGGATCCGGGACGGGACGGAACGGGACCGGACCGGACGGAACGGAAGAGAACGGGGCGGAACAGCTCCGGCAGCCGCAGGGACAGCCCTGAGGGCCCGCCCGCCGCTGAGGGCCCGGCCCGCCCCACGGCCGCACGCAGGCGCAGTAGAGCTGCTGTGGGGAGAGAACGGGAAGGCGCAGCCATGGCCGCTGACCGCTCCTCCGCCGCTTCCCCCCCACAGCCCTCGGCTTCCCTTCAGGCACCCGTGAGGTGAAAGCCTCCTCCCGCCGTGCTCCCACCGGCCACAGCGCTGCGAGGCCCGGGGTTGGGATCCCTTCCCTCCATGGGTGCCCTGCTCGCCGCCGTCTTACGGCGCTAGAAGTCGCTGTTGCCTCGGCGAGCCCGGAGCGGGCAGCGGCAGTAACGCGTGTGCAGGGGCCGCCCGTGGGGCTTGAGGAGTCCTCCGGCACCATCGGTCACCGAGGCACAGTGCCCCTGCTCCGGCCTGCCTGTGAGGTGAGCTGTGGAGTGACGGGGCAAGGGGAATGGCTTGAACCTGCCCGAGGGGAGTCTGAGATGAGCTCTTAGGCAGAAGCTGTTCCCTGTGAGGGTGCTGAGGCGCTGGCACAGGGTGCCCAGAGAAGCTGTGGCTGCCCCATCCCTGGCAGTGCTCAAGGCCAGGTTGGACACAGGGGCTTGGAGCAGCTGCTCCAGTGGAAGGGGTCCCTGCCCGTGGCAGGAGTTGGAGCTGGAGGAGCTTTAAGGTCCCTTCAACACAAACCATTCTATGAATTGCTCACATCCACTCGGCACACACAGAACATCTGATCTTCACATATCAAATAATGTGAATTTGTCATCTATAATCATCCATGAAGTTATATCAGAGGAGTAGGGGAGAAGGTGCAGCTCAAAAGAACTTCCCTGTATCTGTTGTTTCCATTCAAAACTCTGTGCCGTTAAGAAAAGTACCACCAACTTCATTCTCAGATAATATTTAACCTAAACAGTTTTCAAGCATTCTGTATTACAAACCAGAAAATGATACAGTTAATGGAAGAAGTCCAAATGCTGGCATCACTTTGTTTCCACATTAATACATAAAAATGGACAACACATTAAATAAACATTTTGTTATTAACAATAAAAATATTAACACCAAAAATCATGTATAAATTAGGAAATAAATGTACAAACTATTTCCAAAGTGCTCTTTCAAGTACATTATATACACAACATTCACGGAGTTCTTAATGTAAGACATTTCAGATTGATGTAATGTTGCTGTTTCATTTGAAGTGGTGTTCATATTCTCTCAACAGTATTTCAGCACTTTCAAAAACCCACATAAAAGGCATATTTCCAAGCTGGCAAAGAGCAATATTGCATTCTTCTGGCTACCTGTAATATCAACATGGTAAAGAAAGCAATCTTCCTTGCTGTTCCTTGCTGTTTGTATGAAAACACCAGCAGGAAAGATGAGAGAAATGAGGACCCACTATTTAATCAGTAATTAAAACTATTAATGTAGCATGGGCCGTGCTTGGACAGCATTTAATAGTAAACTCTTTAGTTGTCCAGTTAAAGACTTTACAGAGAAAAATAAAAAGCAGTGAATTGGGAGATCTCTTCTTTTCCTTGTGGTCTTGGTTTTTCTAACCCCAAACTGAAATCCTATAAATACACCAGTTCAGGTAAAGAAAAGGAGAACAACCTACAGAGGGTGTATTTATATTGTAAATTTGCAGTTAATCTCATATTAAAGTTGCTCACATAGTGTGGTCATCCTGGCCTTCTGCAGCAGAGAAGTTTGGCCATGGTATTTCCTTCAGCACTTGTATTAGCACTTTATAAGTGCTTTTTATCAACACTTCATAAGAACGTATAAAACTGCCTAGAAGTGACTCACATTGTCCATACTGGCTTTTACATACCACTAGTCTTTATTCCTAAATTCTCCCTCTATAGATATTCTCTCGCTGGTTGACCCCATTAATAGTTCCCCTCTCTACATGCATAATACTGATTCACAATTAAAGCTGCATTCAGCTGCTTATTTGCTACAAAGATGGATTTTTTTTTCTTTTACTTTTGAACTATTTCTGTCAAAATATCAGAGGAAAATAAAAACTGATGGTGAACTGTAAGAACAACAGACCAAATCATGGGACAATATTTATGGTCATACTTGCTGGAAAATCTGCGCAAGGGCAATGGAAGAATCGGAACTGAAGAAGGATGCCAGCCACCTGCTTGCAAAATTTGGCATGAAAATGGATACGGGAGTTACAGAATTTGGAGTGGTATACTTAAGACTGGAGTTTTGCCAGATGTTTTTCTTAGCTAAGCACAATATGAAGCAATACTGACGTCTAGGAGGCTGACGCTGCAGATCTTGGAGCTCCCTTCTGTTTTCCTTTCCACAGTAGAAATACCTTAGTTTACATAGATATAGAAGAGGTGCCTCTAGTGATTAAGGTTTCCTTGAATATAGGCTTGGATCCTCTTTCTGTACCTTTTACAACAGAAATGTGGACTTAGCAGATTACCTAATTGTAAGACTTGGGCAGGTGTTACAGAAGTTGCAGTTAATTTTATCATATAGTATAGAACTGTCTTCACATAAGGAATGTAGCCATACCTTTATTTTTAGGAAGTAAAGAGCCTTGGATTTCAGAGGCCAGCAGGTAATCTTCAATGCATTCAGTTAGAAAAAGATCAATAACCTGCCACAGGATACTCCCTGTACTGAGACATGACTGAATGGCTCCGTATTGAGCCAGACTGCAGAATAACCTGTCTGTTCTCCAGAATGGGGCACAACTGTGATCAAATGATCCTAAAGCTATTTGGAAACATCAAGAATGGGGCTAGGGAGGGGGGTAAATGAAAAACTTCTGCATTGTATCAACATACAGTACTATACACAGCACCAAATATCAAACCATTAAAGCACTGTCGTGTTACCAGTAGTGCACTGCTTCATATCCAGCATGAAATGAACACTGTTCACATACAGACGCTGCTTTGTGCTAAGGGGTAACCAACATATTACAATTAATCAAAACTGCCTGTACATCCAGTTCAAAAGATGGAGATACTATTGAAATGAATCTGACACAGGAACATGCTCTTTTATTGCTGGTAATTTCCATATTGTCCCTATAAAAAAGAGAAATAAAAGCGTTGGAGAATAAAATATCAGAGATTTACAAATAGTGAGTTAGGCAATTTCTTTTGGTCTATGAATTTTGAAAGACCCACTGAAGTATCACCAATATGCCTGTACCAAATGATCACATAGGTTTACAGTGGAGCTAGCAGCTACATCTGCTTTTTCATAGCAGAGATTTAGAAGATTTACCTGCTCATAGCCATAAGGCCTCTGTTGCTGAGCAGATGGGCCGGTCTGGGAAGCTCTGTAACTCCCGTATTGCTGCCCCTGTCCCTGTTGGTAGCTGGAATACTGTGAAGAGGCTCCTTGTGCAGGACCTGAGAAGACAGCGAAAGCTGCTACTAAGGCTTGAGGGGGAGTGCTTGTGCTTAACAGAATGTAACATATCATGGTAACAAAGTAAGCTCTGTGAGTATGAACTATGAGTAGATTTTGCCTGGACCTCCCCTCTGGCTTTACACTAGAAAGTGTTAGTAATAATAATGATCTAGTCCCAGTTTGGTTAACATTGAATATTCAGAGTCAAGTCCCATCACATCTGGGAGAGCCACCAGAAATCCCCTGCCTCAAAGATGGGATTTAGATTATTCTGATCTCTCTGGACCTTGGTTTTGTACTGAATAGCCTGATGTTTACATTTGGTTATATTGTACTAAATAAGCTAATGGTTTCTTTCTGATGAAGACTGAGGATACATACAAGATGCCTCTAACTGATCAGAAAGCTCAAAGACATCAAACTCAGATCCTTTTGATGACAGTGGTGAGCTCTGCCACTGGTGACATGAAGGGTTTGAAAGCCCCACACCAGTGTCCACTGCATGCTCAAGGCTCTCTTCTCCTTTCACATCAGTCCCTCACTAAGGAATAAAACCCCCTTCATGCTGCAAGAATGATTCTAAGTGAGGGAGCAGTGACTTTCCAGACTGTTGCTGTTATTTCATCCTCTCAGCTGCATAACTGAGATGTGCAGGAGGCCTGAGAATCCAGGCAGTGTCCTCCTGCCCACACTTAACAAGAAGACAACATGAGGCAAACTGGTATTTTCTAGCTTTCTTTCAAAAGAGAGGGATTCAGGATGGATTCATGGAATGTGGTGCTATACTAATGTATGATACTGCCCAGAATCCCTTCACATGCAATACCCAAGGTTAATCAAGGAAACAGTTTTCAGCATATGTTAGTTTAGGATGTGTCAGGATGAAGTACTGCAAACAGCTGGGCAGTCAGTGACTGCTTACCGTATCCTTGCTGCTGTCCTGGGTAACTTTGTTGGTTTGGGTATTGCTGCTGGGAGTATGTTTGCTGTTGTGCAGCTCCTTGCTGGTATCCTGCCTGCTGCTGGCTGTACTGGGAATTTCCTAAAGAGGGAAACATTGAAAGAGTCAGGTTATAGGTGAGACGGGTGTTTTGTTGTACATGCGAGTCATGAGGAAGACAAAGGCAGAAGTAGCCTTGGCCTGGAACTCAGACAAAATGAAAGAGCTGATTGCATTTTTCCTGTTTATTTCTTTAGTGAGTTTTAGTTCATTTGAACAGGAGAGAGCTGTTTGTTTGTATCCATCACTATACAGACAAAGAACCTGTTTCTCAAAGGATTTTGTTTACCCCAGAAGTAACCCACAGAGTCCCAAAGATAAGGGAGCCAAGGTAAAGAGCTGGTTTCTCAAGAAGCCACCCTCCCACTGCATTTTCTCATAGATACTGATGCTTATTCCCATACCCCAAAAGACCACTTATCACATTGTTACTGGTATGTTTTAAAATACCTCTGATAAAAACTCCATTTGCCGTATCGTGAAACAACCAAATGCACAGAGACTACCCAGACAGCACTGCTTTTCCTAAATGCCTGCTCACTGTATCATAATTAAGATAACATTTTGCAGCTAACTTAGAGTTCAGATATCTTAACAGTATCACTGAATTGATGATGTACTACTGTTGAGAGGTTTTAGTGGTACAATTGTAAACTCATAGGATAGATTTTCAAAGACTAGTTTCATTTAACCCATTGTTCTTCACCATTTGTAAGGTGAATTAAGTAAGATTAAAACCAGATGGCTGGAATTAACCACTGGGCTTTCTTACTGCAGGGAAATTTCGATTTATGACTGCCAGTTTTTTCCAGTTCTGACCCCATTTCTAGCTGCATTTTATCTTTGTCAGCATAACCATTTACTTTAATACAACCATTTTTATTCACATTATATAAAATGTTTGTTAATGTAAGGAAGAAGGATACCAATATCCTGGAAGTCTTTTACTGCAAGGAAAGGTCAGTATCCGTAGCTCTAATTCCACCTTGCTCAGCTACAAACAAGGATCATTTTGGTAATGAATATGAGGCTACACACAAGTTGTTGGTGATCCCACACAACTGCACAGCGTGACTGCCCCACAACACAGGCACCAACATGTGAACAGTCTGATGTACTCCTGGTATAAAAAATGCTATATATACCTAAACTCCATTTCCTGGAGACTCCTTAAGGAACAGCAGTTAGTGATGCAGAAATTGCAGGTCCTATTTTACATTTTCATAAGCATTTCACTAGTATTTTAGGGGATTAGAGCTTGCTTTACAAAGATTGGCAATATATTTTCCTACCTCCTTCGTAATAGTGTTGTGTAGAATCGTCAAATGACCTGTCATAGCTCTGCTCAGTATAGGATGACTGCTGATAGGCATAGTCACCATGTCCTACAAAGAATTGCAAAGATTTATCAGACACGCTGTTAATAGAACTACACATATATTGTTGAATGATGTATCATAAAGCTGTGCAAAGATGAGGCTGAGAAGAAATAGAGACTCCATAGGTAGGAGGTCAAATGTGTGGGAAGAAAAGTCCCATCTATGGGTAAATCTCTTACATTTACTAATCCAAACTTGGCTTCATGCTGCTTCTGAAGCAGCTTGGATAGCAGGGTGCACTGATGTGTCTGTCTGTGCACCAGGCTGCCATGCTCTGGGACTAGAATTTTCTAGCATTTCACTTGGGAATGAATCATAATGGGCTTGCCACGTCCTAGGATGTGGCAGTCATGGTACTACAGCTCAGAGGAGTTACCATCTGGGTAGTATTGCTGATTCATAGGTTCTGATGAGCCTTGTCCATGGCTGTACTGTTCACTGTAATATTCTTCCTGACCCATGTACTGCTGTGAGGAACCTGCAAGGCAAAGACACAGAGAGCAAACTGAGTGAGTCCGGGGACTCCTAAGAGATGTTCTTATCTATCTTATCTCTTCTTTTCTATTCTTAATACAGAAAACAGTGTTTACAACTGGAGAAGTGAACAAGCAGAGTATGTTCAGAGCAGTTGTAAAGATGTTAACGCTCATTAGAAAAAGGAAATGAATTTGTATTTGCCAAAAAAGCTGCTTGAAATGGAAGTCACGCAATGGTCAGTACCACATCCTAAACCCGCTCACTTCTGCGGCAATAGGAATGGCTTCATTTCATCTACTAATTGTTGTTATTAGAAAGCACAGGAATGTATTCCATGCTCGAGAAAAACAGGATTAAATAGATTTGAATTAACGTAGTAATTTGTTTCTTAGCAAAATTCACTTTATGTTAGAATCAGTCTAGCAGCTTTATTACCTCTTAGAACTTTTTCCAGAGAGGCCTTAGAGCATGGCAGTTATCCTCTGGGGTTTTCCTTTCCTTGGCCTAATTTTTTGTACTAATTGCTGGCAAACTATGTCTTCTTTGCAGAAATGTGTCCTTGTTAATGTGCCACGTTATGGCTGATCCAATACCATTTGAAAGAACTGACAAGATTCCCAGTGGCTGGAGGGAGCTGTACATCAAATTGTTCATCTTTTCTTTAGCGATATATGATCCCTTTTAGACAGAATTATGTTTTCTAAAGACCTGAAATAATTAAATAGATACATCTTGAAAATAGATTCCAGTTCATCTGATTGGCATCATACTTCCACCATCTGAGATTTCCTGTGTTCCTGGATGGGATTCCCTATTCGGAAATGTGACTTGGAAATCCTGGTGCCTTTCCTACCCCACAGGATACACTGAATATCATCAGTGTAGTAATAACTCTATCAATAACCCAGTAATAGAGTTTACCTTGCTGGGAAGCTCGGTAGGGGCCCATCGGCCGCTGACCCATCATGCTGTTGCCTTGGTTGCTCTGACTCATCATGGCAATGGAGGATTGCCCCTGGTAGTGCTGGCTCCCTCCTTGTGCCGAGTTGTAATGCGACGTTGCTGCTTGCTGGTGCATCATGGACACTACAATGCACATGGAGAATACCGTTTCTAAAGGGATGTGACAGTTGTCTCCCTAGTCTCTTCAGAAGCAAGTTAAAAACCTTCCACTAACATGCATCCACAGGGGCAGATGTTTTCCTACTGGATGTATTTAACTCTTCTGCACTGTAATCCAGAAAGGATGTCATTACATGGTCAGTTCTTGCCATTTGCTCCAGTCAGGTATTTAAAAATACATCTAGCTTTGGTTATTATTAGTTTATTTAAAAGAATATACTCATTATTACTGTAGGATTAAAGAAAGAAATAAGAACTGATGCTACCTCCTAACTAATTCCTTGCTGCATTTCTTTTCTGATCAACTCTTTCTTCTACTTCCATCTTACTATATAGGTGATGATCATACAGTTTAAATAAACTGACATTCCAGGACTTATTTGATCTCTACATTTCTTATTGTCAGAAAGAATTCTTAAGCATTGGACATGCCACTCAATCCTGAGCAGCAAACACTTATTACAGATTAAGAGGTTCATTCTGAGTTGTCTGCTGGTCTCCCTATGCCCTGAAAGCAGTGAGAAAGTAACAAAAAAGGGGTCATAATGTACAAACGGTAAATGTGATACACTCTTTGGCAGGCTTTTCAGATAGGATTAAGGGGCTTCTCAGATCCACAGTTGTGGGATTCGCTGCCAGGGGCTATGGGATAGTGCTGCTGCACTTCCAGGGCACCCTCTTTCCCCCAGTTCCCTGCTAACCATAGCAGGTCAGTGTGAGTTAAAGCTCTGACATGTGCTGGTGCCTGACACCCAGCAATTCAGAGACATTAAAGCTGTCTTTTCCTCTTGGATGTTTGTCACCCTGTACAGAAAACATATACAGAACAAATTCCAGTGTGGTGAAGCTCTGAGGTCACTGAAAAGTCAAGTTGGCCCAGAAGGAGGAAGAGGGAGTTTACCTGGATTAGACTGCATGTTGATGTTTGTTCGAGAGACATAATTGCCTATTGACCCCTGGCCTTGCATTGGCACATTCTGAGATGCAGGCACTGTATGGCTATAACCAGGCCCAGTTCCATGACTGCTGACAGTCATACTCAGAGAGGTCGTGGGCATGGTGTTCTGGCCTGACTGCTGCATAGACACGTGATTAGGACCTAGAAAAATTAGAGAGAGCAACAAGAATAATCTGTGCTATTATTGGCAATGTACAGTGAGCATTAAAGCCCTCAGGCCCTTTCTGAAATACCTTCTGATAAGGCAAAACCAAAGAAAAAACTCCTTGTTATTAAAATTCCCTGTTATCTACAGACAATAAAACTGCACAGTTAGTGATCCTCCTTCTCCTGGCAGCCAAATCCAGTGCAGAACTGCAGATAGGAGGACCAAACCCAGCAGCAATGCCCTAAACCAGTAATTGCAGATACTTAGAAAACACCTGGACTCTGGATACATCCCAGCCCTCTGAAATCTATCCTTTCCTTCCTCCTGTCCTGCTGTTGACTCCTCCTTCACACAGATAGTGACAATGGGAAGGCACAGGAGTGGCTGAGAAACACTTTGCATGTTGTTGCTTCTGTCCAGTTGCTCCATCACCAGCCAACCCTCTTAGCTGGGGAGCAGGAAGTGATGAGGGACCCTGTCCTCTGAGTACAAACCTGTCTCTCCCTGCCCTGAAGTTTGACTGGAAGTACCACAGACTTTCAGAAGATTAATTTCCCAAGTCACCAGAATAATCCCTGTCGTTACAGTATTCCCTTTCCAGCATCATTGTATGGAACCATCAGACTGCTCCAGTTATTCATTGTATGGAACCATCAGACTGCTCCAGTTATTCATTGTATGGAACCATCAGACTGCTCCAGTTATTCATTGTATGGAACCATCAGACTGCTCCAGTTATTCATTGTATGGAACCATCAGACTGCTCCAGTTATGTCCTCAGTTTATCATTCTCTTTACTTGGAAGTATGCTTATTTTTAAAAGTCCTGTTGTTGGGTAACTAAAACGGGGAAATCTGGTTCTTATTTTGTGTTGTTTGTTGCTGTAAATGCTTTTGTGAATGAGTTCTGGGGAGTTGTTTTCATGGTGCACTGTTACTCTCTAAAATGTGATAGTGTGTATTGTTGTCTATCTAAATTCAACTATATTGTTGTCAGTCTAAGTTAGTGCAGGTAGAATGGAAGACATGCAGAATCCCAAGAAGAGACAGTCATGTTCTAGTGTTAGATTCTGATATCTTAATTCACAGTTATCTAGTGTATCTACAGCCTCTGAAAAATGTGTTTCATTCTCTCAGTACAGACCTCATTAATTACTCTGAATGGTTTGTATGGACATCAAAACGGGCAAATTTGCTGTAGGTTATTGTATTTTCCTCTTGTGGAGAGACACAAGCAGCATTTTCAACATAAGACAGACAGCTCTACTGAGACCAGTGGAACCAGGTCAAGCTCTAGCTTCTGTTTTGCTCCAGATTTTGTATGTCTTGTAGAGCTTCTACTTCTGCTTGTGCAACACAAAGCCACATGGTGTTTGACCTGAGCTAGAGTTGCTTTGTGTGAGAGATGGAGTGAAGCAAGCATTGGTAAACCTTGACCTATGTGCATGGGAAAACTTAGGGAATCTTGGCCTTTAGAGCAATAAAACCCAAAAGGTTTTGGCTAATTTGTGATTGTGAGGGAAAATAGGAAAGCATGACCAAAAGTGTGCAAGTAAAAACACCACAACAGTAGGATAGATACAAAGCACTGAACCTCTTTCGTACTATCATGGATCTAGGGCAATTGGGGTTTATTTTGGAAGGCTTCATTCCTGATTTCTGAACAGCTGAAGTTCTCAATTGAGCCCAACTCTGTCTGGAGGCAGCTGCATTTCACTGCTGGTTCATTGAATCGAATGGCTTTGCCTGCAGGGCTGTGGCAGGAAGAATCACTGACTTGGGGTGTACTTGAAATCCTGGTGAGTTGCTTTTTAGCTTGTCCCCATTGACAGAATGATCATTACAATCGACCTAGCTACCGTGTGTGCAGAGGTGGTTCCTGTCCAGGCCTGACTGAGGGCAATAAAGCAGCTTCTGTGGCTTCCTCCCTTCTCTTCCCCCTCTTACAGCGCTGTACGTGTTCATGGCAGACTTTCATCTCTACTGCTATTAGATGAGAAATTGCCACAAGTGCTAGAGCCCTATATTGGAATTATTTCTGCATATTTATTCCTATTTTCCCCCAAATGCTGTCCAACAGTTGTTGACCAATGTGAAAGAATCGCTCAGTCCCAAAGTCAACCTCAGGAATGCTGTGTCATGCATCAGCACTGTGCTGACTCCACTCTAGCTGGCACAGAGGCAGTAGCATTAGAGACTGGCAACCCAAGGGAGTGGCCCCGAGCCCAAGGGTGTGAGGGCCCTGTTCTCACAGCAGAGCACATGCCAGCACTGCTGCTGTTACCCAGGCTACTCAGAAGGGGCAAGCTCCTACATCCTCACTTACACCTCCCTTCTGAACTGTAGCTGTGTCCTCATCTGCTTCCCAGGGCTGGTATGTCTGTGATAGAACAGCTGCCACTACACAAGTGACGGAGTCTCCGTGACCAGGCAGAGAATGAACTACCCTGAGACCCCCCCACAACTCAGCCTGGGTTTTAGTATCAGGCTGGGGCAATGTGATGTAAACCTGCAACAAGAGGTAAACTGCCCTGGCTGCTTCTGTTCTGAGGCTGGTTCTTTCAACCAGCCCTAAATGACTATAAAGAACTGGGGAGCACATAAGAAAAACCAGCAGCAATAACACTGAAAATGTAGATTCTTCGTAACATAAACCAATGTTTGACTGGCTTATTATGGTACTTATACTAGGTAATAAATCTCTCAAAAAAAGAAGGCCCAGATAAATTCCCTAAGTTCACTTGACAAGCTGGAACTGTTTAAAGTAGGCACCTCATCCATTAGTTTAACAGGTACTATCAGCTTGACCACAAATGGGTTTTTAAGAACTCAGAAGTCATTTCATGGCTTGCATCTGCTCTCGAGTCCCCCTTCCAAGGTGATTTTACAATCAGATATTTCTGTTCATAGAAACTGGTTTTTCTCTCTGCCACTCTGGGAAAGACCCACAGAAACAAGAACTGCATAAAACACTAGGAACTGCAAAATACATATATTCATACTATAAAATGCAGAGTAAAAACAATGGGTTTGTCTTTTGATTAGTTTCAGTTCCACAAACAAACACAATAGACCAGAGTATATTATTCATGTGAAATGCCTGTGCAAACTCTTTGGCTATGTAGTACAATCTCTGCAAGCTTCTATAGAGGACAAAGCAATAGCAAGTTATTGTTAGGAGGGCACGTATCCTGGAAGGTCTTTGCAATCTAAAGGCTTGGTTGTGTGGTTAGTCATGCAAGCAATTCCATCTCACCCTGGCCAACCCCCCACTTTCAAGAGAAAAATACCACAAGATATCATTTTTCTGACTAAAAACTTGGATGCATCTTTACTTGGTGATTTTCATTAGGCATTTCATTAAAAAGATGGTTTTAATTTCCCCTATAGAAACACAAAGCAGACTGGAATCCTTGCAGAAGCCAGCATCATTATTGACTGTAGCCATTTTGTGATGCTTTCAGCATGTGCCTGAAACCCCCATATGCCTGAAAGGTGAGTTAGGAGAGATCTTTTACAGCTCTGTAAGTATATTCTGCATTAATGATTTTGTTGCCAAGCAACAGCAAAGCAGCACAAAGGGGACCAAAGCTCACCATTGCTAATCTGACTCTGCATGAGGGAGGAAGGAGGAAGGCCCGTCCCGATTGCATCACTGAGATTGCTCTGTGAATGGAGAGATTGGTTGGATGCACTCTGAGTCATTCCTCCTGGGCCCAAGTTTATGTTTTGCGTTGGTGGCTGCAAATAACAGGGAGGAGAAGCAAATGTTTGGTTAGGTTTTTAATTAGAGAAAAAATAATAGCCCCAAATTAGCCTGACTATGACTAAAAACTGCCTTAATTAAATATGTGTTTCTTTCACTTTCTGGGCTTCCTTGCATAAACCTTTCTTCATCTGACTACTATGTGTGAATGACATTCAGCATGACACAGAGAAGCCAGCAGGCAGCCCAGGGACAATCCTAAAACCGTGCTTATAACAGAGTCTGGCTTCTGTGCCCATTCTCCTGTACTTATCATAGAATCATAGACTGGTTTGGATTGGTAGGGACATGGATTTCATTTTGTGCTGGTCAGAACATCACTGCAGAGGTGAGATGCATTAGCAATAACGATACAGAAGCGTGCTGACAAGCTGACCTTTGTCAAGCATAAAGCTGTGCTGTATTTGGAGTTACACCTCCAGAATCAATCCAGTTAGCCAGAATAACACAATGTTTAAAGACAAACTGATGCCCAAATGCTGAATTAGATTTTTTCACATAAAACAGTGGCTTTTTTTTTCGTGAGTAAAGAATACAATAAGAATAAGAATAATGAACCTGGAACACATAGAGGCTGTTCAGACCTACACCACTGCACCATTTATAGTATGCAGAACTTCAGTTATGGAGACAGAGATTAATACAAATATCCCAAAGAATGTGTTTTAAACACACTAAAAGTAACTTTGGATTTGTTTCGGGGTCTACTCGACCACTGCAAAACTTGTAGCTGGAGAAACACTAAATAAAAGGCTTATTGACATGGATCAGTAACAGAATCAAAGAACATTTCCCTCTGTCATAGTAACCGTATCTGATGGTAGACTGGTACTTACTGCAGGAAGTAAGGACTGCATATTCTGGTTAGAATCTGCTATTGTTGCCAAGTAAACCAGGTTTCTGTGCAAGATTTGTTGGTATCTACAGAATAAGGAGTAAAGCTCATTTGGAAAGGGTTAACATTACAGAAAATTCCAAACTTCTTTTTTTTGGTGCCATTTACAACTGATGTTAAATTACATTATCCCACTTTTTATCAGTCCTAATAAATAGCTACAGTAATGAGCTAGATCTGTGCTGTCCTGCTTTTCATCAAGCATCAGTGTCTTCATCACCTCTTCTACAAATGGGTAAACCTGGAGGAGGGGAGAGGTAAAACACTCTCCATTGAAAGCACTTTGAGTGAATTGTGAAGCTGGGACCTCAGTCTCTGAGTACTGACACTGGGGCAGCTGCTCTAACAATTGGCCACTTCCTCCATTTAACAAGGCAATTAGGAGCAATGAAATCCCAGAACTCCAAAACCCAAAACCTCTGTGCTCTGCTGGGAAGAACAAGGGTTTTTTTCAAGAGTGCTCCAACTGGAGTGTTTACTCAAGTAAGCACCACCTCAACCATTGCTGCTTCTTCACAGTTCTCCATGAACTGGAAAAGCTCAGAGTAAAGAACAGAAGGGCACCCGAAAGCAAACTAAGAGCTGTGCCACTGAGCAAAGTGAGGAGTCAAACCTTGGGAAACAGGGAGGAGGGTTCCAAGAATGAAAATGCCTTTTTTAGCATGAGTTTTCTTCTGATATGAGGAAAATGGCTGGGAAGTGGGGAAGAATGGAAAGGTGAAGCTAGAACAGAGACACGACTTCTTAGTGAAAGGGTCTTTCTTAGACAAGTAGCTTGAAAGTACAGCCCCATGACTTAACCTTCTGTGGGCAGATTGGCTGCTCTTCTGGCTGAGATTTAGCACCTAAAGGCTATATCTACTAAACAGAAATACTACAGGTATTTTGCTTTCAAGATTAGGAATAGTAAGCAGTGATACAAACTGGGATTTCTACATGCACATAGTTTTAACCACAGGTAACCACATGGCTGATCTTTAACACTGAATTACTTTCTGACAAAAATGTATTAACTTTATACATGATTCTACTTTATTTAATGAAATAATATGTTGCATATATAAATTTACTTAACAAATCTGCATAGAGCAAGTGGTCCATTAACCATCATTTTTATAATTATTATAATAAATGACCAGCTAAAAATCCTGTAAATACTAAATAATCAAATCCTTCAGAAAAAGCCCTCCCTTCCAAGAACAATATCCATTCATAAATACAAGTGAATCTAAACAAAGAGCCCAAGTATTCTCAGTGATCAGAACTGTTCATAGGACTGTTCCTGACAAAAAAATACACCCAAAGTTCTAACATGCTCCAAAACTCGTAATACTCACTGAGTACACTCTGCAGTTTTCCCCTTGCTCTGATAATCCATAATACATTGTATTAGGTGGTGATTTTCATCTAGCATCTGCATAAAAGAAATATGATCAAAACACATTACTATGAGAACCATACTGATGTCCTGTGGGTTTGTGCTGCCCCGCAGTCACCTTTCATGGCAGTGGGTGGTGGTTTGTCAGTTCGGTTGCCTTGGGATGTTATAAAGTTCCTGCCCATGATTTTATTGAGGCACAAGGTTGTGCTTTCCAAATCATTCATTTATGAACACTTCCCCTCAAAGGTTGAAATACCCAACACAGAAGAGTTAAGGGGCTTACCTTTATTGCTCCTTCCCTGGCAGATGGATTTCCATGCTGAAGAAGGAAAACGCTTTCGCTATGAAACACCTCTGCCTCATTCTAAACCATCACTCACCCTTTCCAAACCTGCAGATTTTGCTGACATGTCTACTTTCAAGTGAGAAACACTTTCAAGCAGTTTGAACCCACTACTTTTCCTGCATGGGACTACCATGTGCAGACTGAGGAAGTGTCAAATATGCATTACTGGATCCACCGAAACCACATTTAAGACAACTACATCCCAACATGTCCTGTGGGGTTCAATTCGGTCCTAATGCAGGGAGGACTTACAATGAAAACACAAAGTAGTTATATATCACTTAATTTATGTTTATCAGTGGCTGCTAGCTTAGCTTCATGCAATAAATTCTAGTGACTGACTTGTTCCAAGAGGATTGGAGCCTCTGGACAGAATGACCACTGACCTTTATTTAATGAACTTATAATACAGTTATAAGCTTAAAATACCCTTTCATTTGCTTTCAGATTTCAACTCCAACCGTTTTCCTCTTTCCCACAGCTTTCCTGTGGATGTGGGAGCTTTCTGAGGGTGAGTGAATGGGAAAATAGCAACAGTATTCACAAATTTAGACTTGCCTCTGGCAAAAACTATGTAATACAGATTGTAGGTACCAGTGCTGTTAAGTGCTTGCAAGATTGAGCTTTTGACCCACAGTGTCATCAGGACAGAAGAACTCCCGAGGAAAGAATAAGATGGTTTTGACAATGTGAATTAATCCGTGTAGGTACATGTTCTGATCAGAACCAGTTCTTGACCCATTTGCATGCAAAGAGTTAGATTATAGGAAAATGAGTCTTTCCGATGCACTCTCAATCACTGCATTAAGAGAGCCCAGCTGCTCCTGGTGCTCGCCTGTACTTTGCAAGTTGGGCTGAACCTGGACCCCTCTGTCCATCACTGACTGCAGCGATGCCCTGGAGCTCACCAGCGAGGGGTGAGGAGCAGAGGCACTGCTGTGGTCCACAGGCTGCACCTCACACACTGACAGGGAACATGGGAACCCTGTGAGTTGAGGACCTGTGTTCCTCCTGCACCTGTGCTCATGCTCACATGGCAACCCAAGGTGGGCCTGGAATTGGAAGGGAAAATACTCCTGCCTGGTTCCCAGTGCAGCTCTTTGTTTCGTGCTCTGCACTCACTGTCGTGCAGAATATTCACCCATCTCAGTGGAAACTCTGCATATTGAATCAGCAAAGAATACAAATGTGTCCTTTGCAGTTTCCACAACCGGTATCACTGACAACGTTCTCACATTCAGTTAAGATACGTATTCAACAGCAAGAGTCCAAGCAATATTAGAGATATCTTCATCACAAAAGGACTATGCTTCTACAATTAGCTTAAGAAACATTTTCCTTACCAATAAAGGAATCAGGAATAGCTCTTTCCTGACTTCCTAAGTCAGTAAACTGAGTAAACTCAGTAACCAAGTTCTGATTTCCACTGCACAGAAGAAACTTAAGTTTACTGTCCTGCAAATGCTGTTTGAGGAACTGTTTTAAAGCATCGCTGCCACTGCTCTATTGCCAAAGGCTCTGATTTCCTCCATATGAAATTGATTTTAGGATTGGTACTGGAATAGTAACAGCTTTGAAAGGCTGTTGAAATTGAGCTAATAAATAAAAGTAAGATCCTTATATACCACAAATGCAAATAAGAATCTTTCAATTACATTGGTACGTGTTCTACAAAGCTCACTTTAATATACTTTTAAAGCTTCTAGCCCAGCATCTGCTCCTTTTCTGTACTCTTCTCTCATTGCTCCATGTTCTATACATGACTATAAAGCCCATCCCACTTCTGTGCCTTCAAGTCTCAGCACCATCACTTCCAGAAATCCCTGCCAACAGCCCAACATCGACCAGCAGTCCTGCAGTCACATCCCAGCAGCTGTACCCGAGACATGAGACGGTTTTACACATTATTTGTAAAGAAAGAACATTTTGAACCTTCCGTAAAGTTGAATATGCAAAAGGGAAGAGTTTGAAAATCCAACTGAAGATACTTTGGCTGCCCTTTGTCTGTGGCCCCAGGCGTGAGTTTAAGCACAAAGTATCTGAATTACGAACCCAACGTGGAGGTTAGAGAGAAATTCATCCACCGACTCAGAAACATTTTAGTGTTGAAAATCAATCACTTCGCAATCCCACACGTGCTGTGAGAGCGGCACAAACGGCATCAGTTTCCAAACAGCCTCCAGGGATTCAAGTCCCCTCTTCAGCCTCTCTTGCGGCAGTTTCTCTGCCTTCCTCTCTGCTCTGTCACAGGCTTTGCTGAGGGTTTGGGGTCTTCCCTATCAGTCACAACTTGGCACCGAACCCCGGTCACCGCTGGGGTAGCAATGGCGCTTCCCCCCGGTCCCCGCTCACGCTGGACCACTCCGAGCACGCACACCCCTCGCTCCGACCGCTGCTCTCACCCGCATCCCGTCCGTGCAGGGCACGAGTACGGGCGACGAGCAGCGGTCACGGTGGAAACACGCTCGTTCCTCACTGACATCTCCAGCCCGTTCGGCACTGCCCGTGAGCGGCTGCGGGAGGAAGGGGCGCCGGGCATGTGCGCGCAGTCCCTGCCGCAGCCCTGCCGAGCAGGAGACAATAAGTTCCCAGCCGGGAGCCCTCGGCTCCGGCCTCCCCATGACACCCATGCGGAGAGCTGCTCTCCAGAGAAAACCTTTCCTAAACCTTTGTCTGTCACGAAATGCCCATGAACACCTCGCAGATACCGGTATGTGAAGGGTGTCAGCGAGCGGTGCTCCCTCTATCTTCAGAGAGATTAACATTCCGCATCCAAATACAAAAGAAAACCTTTGCAAATTCACTATTTTATTTTAAGTCAATTTTTCAGGTTGGATTTGGGGGTCGGGGGGTGCAGAAGCTGACACACCGTCCTAAATTAATCACATTAACTGCATTGCCATCTCCCAATGTATTATTGGCAGCTTTTCCCCCTTACGAGCAGCAGAGATAACGTGCCATCCCGGTTTTATTCCCAAGTCCTCCTCCGGCTCTCTCTTTGCAGCGATCTGAACACCTTTGCTTTGTTCCACCTCCTCCTCCTCCTCCTTCCCCCACCTCTCTCTCCAGCTGTCCATCTCTGCAGCCCTCGCAAATTCCCTGGTTCTCCTGATCGCCCCAGCAATCCGCCTCCTTCCTTAGCTCCGGGGGCACGGGCGGAATAAACGGCTAAAATCCGCTGTATAAAAGCATGCTTTTTTTTACCTTCTGGATAGTTTGCTGGGTGACCTCCCCTTTGCCTCTTGGGCGAGCAGAAGCAAAGGCAACCGACATGGTGGGGTTTTTTTATGTGGCTATAATATATCTGTTCCAGCCTCTAATAATATTGTTATTATCTGGCTGCTATTGCCGTGCAGGGATTCTCCGCAGTGCACGGGGAGGGGGGGGGGCCGCCGCAGATGGTACGATCTGCGCCCCGCAAAGAGCCACCGGCACCGCACCGCCACCGGCCCGCACCGCCCTCGCCTCGCTGCCCGTGCCGGCGGCTCGGGCCGGGGGAGCACCGGTGGGGATTTGGGGAAGGGACGGGAAGAGGCCGCCGCCGCCGCGCCGCCGCCTCCCCGCCGGCCGCACATGGTGCGTCCCTGCTGCCGGGCTTCCTGTCGCAGGCGAGCGGCGGCTCCCTGCCTCCGCCGGCAGCCGCCGCCTGCGCCAACTGCGTAGGACGGCCGCCCTGTACGCCAAGTGCGCCAGCGCGGCGATGGAGCGAAGCGAGGCGGCCGCCTACGCTGGATGCGTAGCGCTGCGCTGCGTACGCCAGGAGCGCAGGCGAGGCCCCGCCTCTCGCAGCGTGCGCAGGAAGCGGCGGGCGGGGCGGGGGATGAGTGTGCGGTTTTGAGGGAGCGGCAGGTTCCGGCCCCGCGGGACGCACGGGCCGCAGCCATGAGCTATGATCGAGCTATCACCGTCTTCTCCCCGGACGGGCACCTCTTCCAGGTGGAGTACGCGCAGGAGGCGGTCAAGAAGGGCTCCACGGCGGTGAGTGAGAGCGGCGGCTGCCCCGGGCCGATCGCTGAGGGAAGGGCCGCAGCGGGGCCTGCGCCTCGCCCGTCACCGAGCGGGCTGCTGGGGGTGAGGCCGCACAGGAGATGCCCTGAGGCGTTCGGGCTGAATCCTGGGGTTGGAGCTGCTTTAAACAGCGCCGGTTTCCTCAGTGGGGGCCGTGATTCTGTCAGGGTCCGGCTCAGGCTGTGGGTTTTGGGGGGAAAAGTCGGAAGTTTTGTGCACTAAGCACGAAACGTGAGGCCTGAGGCAGGCACCGCATCCTGACAGCCCTGCCCTGTCCCCCCGGCAAGGCCGCGGTGGGCCAGCGGCCTCCGAGGGGAGGAAGCTGCTGCGGAGCCCAGGACGGCGCTGGTCCTGGTCTGTTGCTCTGTGCTTGCGCACATGCGGGTCACCAGTGGACTGGGAAACGTGTCAGTAAAAGCACACACAAGTAACTTTATGGCTCCCAGCTTTCACCTGTCCCGAGGTTTTGCTCAATTAGGGTTTTTTTTAATCATTTGGGGAGAAAAAAAGAAGTATTCATTTCCAAATAACAAAATACCCAGAAGAAAATATACTGTCTATGGGGTGGAATAAATCTAATGACATTTAGTGCTAAAGAGGCGGCCTTCTTTATCTCACAGAAATGAAAAACACTGTAAAAGTGGAGCAGACTTCAGCTATAATCAACCTCTGTCTCTCTTGTTGAGTAGCTGGTTGGAAATGTCTGTAACACACTGACAGCCATCCCATAAGGAAAAATTCCCATCACCCCTTAGAGAACCAGTGGGAATGAGTGAGAAAGACCAAGGGTTTCTTTTGTCCCAGATGCTGGAAAAGGTATATTCAAAGTATGGAATAGGACATAGAATCAAGGAACAGTCAGGGTTGGAAAGGACCTTAAGATCATCCAGTTCCAACCCCTCTGCCATGGGCAGGGACACCTCACACTAAACCATGGCACGCAAGACTGTGTTCAACCTGGCCTTGAACACTGCCAGGGATGGAGCATCCACATGCTGCCATGAAGGCAGCAAACTTCTGGCAGGCTGCTCATCAGGTTTTACTTGCTCTGACCTTCAGTGTTGTGGGGTCTGCCTTGAGCAGTACCAATGGAACAGTTGTAGCAGTAGTTTTGTTGATCCTACTTCTGTGGCTGCACAAACACCCAGGCTGCTCTTGGGAAGGTGGGGTTGGTGACAGGAGTGGGATTGTATTTCTGAGAGCCACACTCATTTAAATGGTAGTAACTGATTGTAAAACTGCACCCTGGAATCCACTGCAGGTTTTGTAACATCAGCCCTTTCCCCAGGTTGTGGCAATAGGAAATAAAATACTGGTTTCAAGCTGAAATAACATTTACAGAGTGAGTTTTGTGTGTTCTGGGTTTTCCTACTAATGTCAATGCTCACCGAGTTTTGGGGCCTTAATAGCTTAACTCCTTTTAATTCATTGAAGGTTGGAGTAAGAGGGAAGGATATTGTTGTTCTTGGTGTGGAAAAGAAGTCTGTGGCAAAACTGCAGGATGAAAGGACTGTGCGGAAGATCTGTGCTCTTGATGACAATGTCTGCATGGCTTTTGCAGGTACATGCTCCCCTCAGGGGGTTTGGAACACTTACCATAAGTGGCTGAGAACTGTGGGAGGGAATACGGTTCCACTGTTGCTTATTCTTTGTAAAATAAGAGTAGTCTACTGTATGGATGAATATATAGAGAGATAGTGATCTAATGAGGGGAAATACATGTTAAAGTTCAACCAGGCATGCTTTGCTGTGCACACTGCTTTTAGCTGGGGTGCTGCATAAGAAATAAAGCCAGTGTGTGTGTGAGAACTGAGCTTGCTTTGCCTAGTGCTGTTGCTCTGTCAGTAGCATTGCCATCACCTGGCTCAGAATTGTGTGTGTTCCATAAAACTCACAAATACGAAAGCTGTGAACCCACCCCTCTGCTTGTTTTGGTGCATTGGGCTCTGTCTGTTGCCTTACAACTGCAGCAAACCTGAGGAAGTGTGATCTCATTTGCTTTTTCCATTGCTGTCACACTGACCTCGAGAGCCTTTTGAGGCAACACGAGTTGTGTTTGTGCAGGATGAGTCTGAGAATGCTCTGTCGTTTCAGGGCTGACAGCTGATGCCAGAATAGTTATAAATAGAGCTCGGGTGGAGTGTCAGAGCCACAGGCTGACAGTGGAGGATCCCGTCACCGTGGAGTACATCACACGCTACATTGCCAGTCTGAAACAGGTACGTTGGACCCCACTGGGATGCTTCAAGATACATCCTGATGAACAGAGCTCCAAACTTAAGTATGTCCCTGCCTTGTTGTACTCAGCTGGTCAAAATCAGCACAACAAAACATGTTTATTGGAAGTAGGGGTGTAGTAATAGAACAGGAGGAGTGATGACTGACTGGGTTCTCTTCCAAGATGAAGAAGCTAATTAGCACTTGTGAGTTCTTACAATGACTTGTGATATCATCAAGAGGGCTCTGCTGATCCACAGCTCTATCTCGCCCTCATAACAACGGAGCTGTGTTATTGTCAGAATGTTTTCATGGCTCCTGTTCATTTTTCCTCCTACTAAGCCACTGCAGGGAGGGATGAGGGGAGCAAATCAGTGCAGTACTGAGTATGGTTTATGGTTAATGTTAATTCAAATTCATTACAGCATCAAAACCTGCCCAACTGTGCTCTGTGATAAATTGTGTGTTTAGTGTGTATTAAACTGCTCTGTCTGCCCCTCAGCAACACCCAGCAGCCAGGGGAGCTTCTCAAGAAATCTGGAGAGGGATTTTACAAGGGCCTGTAGGGACAGGCCCAGGGGAATGGCTTTAACCTGCCCGAGGGGAGACTGAGCTGAGCTCTTAGGCAGAAGCTGTTCCCTATGAGGGTGCTGAGGCGCTGGCACAGGGTGCCCAGAGAAGCTGTGGCTGCCCCATCCCTGGCAGTGTTCAAGGCCAGGTTGGACACAGGGGCTTGGAGCAACCTGCTCCAATAGAAGTCCCTACCTGTGGCAGGGGGCCAGAACTGGATGAACATTAAGGTCCCTTCAACCCAAACCAGTCTGGGATTTTAATTTTAGCAGGTAGATTGGTAAGAGCCTGCTAAAAATACTTCTAGTGTTTTTTCTGGTTCATCTCCAGTGTCTGCTTCCACTCTCACAATGGTTTTAGAACTGCTTCTGAAGTAAGTCTCTTCTCTTTGCTCAGAGATACACACAGAGCAACGGGCGCAGACCCTTTGGCATCTCTGCTCTTATCGTGGGCTTTGACTTTGATGGGACCCCACGGCTGTACCAGACCGATCCCTCTGGCACATACCATGCTTGGAAGGTGAGTTGGTTCTGCTTCTTGGGGAGATGGGGTGGAGTATTTGTGAGCTAATGTCCCCTTTAAAGAGGGACTGATGTAGGAAGGAGATATCACTGATCAGATGGGGGTGGCTCACAGCTGGAGTGATCCTTAATGATCAGATTGGCTTTGAATGGCAGCTGCAGGTGAGCTTTATGGGGACCTCTTGTCCTGTTTGCAACAGAAAAACCCCAAACCCACCACAAGTGTGTTTGTGTGTGACGTGGGAACTTACACATTCAGTCTCCTGAAGAATAGATGGGGATCACAGAATGGCTTGAGACTATGTAACTGTACAACTCTTACTGCTTGCTCTACTCTGTCAGTGAGGCTTTCCATGAACTTCCATTGTCTTTCCCTCCCTCAATGTTTCCAGGCCAATGCCATTGGCAGAGGAGCCAAATCCGTGCGTGAATTCCTGGAGAAAAACTACACTGATGAAGCCATTGAAACAGATGATCTCACCATCAAGCTTGTCATCAAGGCGCTTCTTGAGGTGTGTCCCTTTCACATCCCTTCACTGACTTCTCCCTGTATGGCTGCACTGACTTCTTCAGTGGGAATACAGGAAAATCTCTGTGCATGTCACAGCAGAGAACCATAGCAGGATCTGTGAAGCTGTTCCTTGTGGAATTAAATTCCAGGTTCAGAGTATTTGAGTAACAGTTTCCGTAGTTTACATGGAATTTACTGGCAGTTTTCTGGGGAGGAAACCAGGCTTCAGTTCTGGGCATTCAACCAAATGCACCACGCAGGTGCTGCACCACAGGCAGAGCATTTTACTTGTGGATTGAAACAACAGCAAGTAGCAGGAGGTTGATGGTGGCAGTGGGGGCTCCTGCCTGCTCCCAGAAGGAAGACCCTTACTTTTGTAGAGCTGCACTGCTGCTGGAGCAGAGAATATAGAGCCAGTGAGGGGAATACTCCCCCTCTGTAGCTATTCTGACCCGGAAGGGGGTTGTTGGGAGCGTGTCCATTCACTAACTCTAACACTGACCCACTCTCTAAGGTGGTGCAGTCGGGAGGAAAGAACATCGAGCTGGCAGTCATGAGGCGGGAGCAGCCACTGAAGGTGAGTGAGGCCCTTGTTTTGCTCTTCTCCCTCCCCACTGTTCTTGTTGAGCTGCGTTAACCTCCACCCCCTCACCTCGCATCCTGTCCTGGGCAGAGCTTGTGTCTGTCCTTGGTGGCTAAGGAATGTTGTGTCTGCACAAGGTACCTGTATCTGGATGAATCCCAGCTAACTTGTTCTGTGTGAGAGCTAGAGTTGCTGAAACAAAGAGCCCTGAGCTGTGCTAGGATCCTGAGGGTCTCCTGTGTTCCTGTCCTAGATCCTGAACCCTGAGGAGATAGAGAAGTATGTTGCTGAAATTGAAAAAGAAAAGGAAGAAAATGAGAAGAAAAAGCAGAAGAAAACAACATGATGGATGAAGGTCAATGGCTCAGCTGCTGCTTTTTCACTGAAGCAATGGGTTATTCTGTATAGACCATTGGTGTAGGCATTCCACTTGTCCATACTCTGCCCCTTGGGAGACCTACAATAAACCTACCGGGTGTTTTTTTTAAAGCTCTTAGTTTGGAATTGTCCATTCCTCGGGTTTTCCTTCCCTGGGAGTGGTTGGTGGCTGCAGACCAGCACCAGTGACCCATTAAAGGAAAAAGGCTTTGGCTGCAGTTTTCCTGGGTCACTTAATTCTGTTAATGGTTGTTCCCTGCACCCTCTCAGTTATCAGTGGCTGGCTCAAGGGCTGGGTTAAAGCAGCAGCAGAACAGAAGCTGTGTGGAATTGTGCCTTTTTTTCCCCTAATGCATCTTCAGATGTAGAGAGCGAGGCTCTGGCCCCAAGCCCCATGCCAGGGGGTGGTGGTTTCCCTCTGGAGGGCAGCACAGGTGGGTAGAGGGGGTGCAGTATGAACTGGCTGCACAGGCCCCTTTGCACAGTGTGGTACAGGATCTGGTATTGGCTTGTAGTGGCTGTGTGACTTCTCTGGTTCCCAATGAGGAGTTGCTGATGGGATTGACTACTGGGGAGTAACAGACTGGTGGCATCCCACAGCTAAACATGACAATGCTGTTAAGCTGTAAATGCAGCAGAGCCCTGGGGCCAGCAGGAACAGGCCTAGCAGAAAAAGGCTCATTCCTTGTGAAGGGCTCCCAGTCAGTGAGCTGAGCTACAGCCACAAGTCCCCTCACTGTTCCCATGCACCAGTGACCTAGGTAAAGCTCAGCTTGGACACAGCCACAGTGCAGCAGCTTCCACAGCATCAGAAACAGCAACTCTGGTTCCTGTATTGGAGCTGAGGATTTGCTGTAGAAACAAGGTGAACAACTGCCTTGAAAACAAACAAGAGGCCTTAGTACAGAGAAGCTAACAGCAACTTCTCATTTTGCCAAAGCCACCTTGGACAAGTCACTTAGTGACAGGACATCCCATCCTTATGCTTCTCATCACATTGGCTGTTGCACCAGCTGAGAAATGGGAGGCTTCCGGGTCAGCTGCCTGGTATAGCCCTGTTGGGCTGGTGCAAGCCCAGACACTGAACCCATCTGTGGCCACTGACCAGTAGCACTGCCACCCAAACCAAGCCCCAGCCAAGCCCCACTAGGACCAGGGCAATGTGTGGACAACACAACCCTGCTGGTGGGTACTCAATAGGAGGGTAGAACAGAGGGTAACACAGACCAGGGGTCAGTGCCTGATTTGGGGTTTTAAGCCCTTTTCAAGTACTGTGTAAGGGTGCACAGTGCTCTGCAGCACCACGATCTCCAGCTTGGGTTAAGCCCTGCAAGGACAGCACCCCAAGGAGCTGTACAGATCAGTGTTACCCAGCTCCATACAGAACAAAGTGGGAGGGAAACATGAAACATTTACATGTTTATTATAATTACAATTTACATTACTCCAAAGAGCAGCCCCACTGCTATGGTCTAAGTCTTAGCAATAAAGTCCTACAAAAATAAATCCAAGCTTTGACAGTAACCTAGGTCAGCGCATAACTAAAACTCTAGCTCTGTAAGGGGTTCAGTCGTCAAGGTGCTTTTCCAACAGAATTCCCTACCAACTGAAAAAGGACGCATGCCTACAGCAATTTAACCCACTAATTCATGCAAACAAAGGCTCCCCCCTCCCAGCCCCCTCCCCACATACAGCATGTTAAAAACAAAAGAGAAAAAAACCCAACTAAACTATTTACAGTATGGGGGGTACAGAGGAAACAACTTAAACATGCCCATCGGTTAAGCTTCAGGAGATGAACTCCCATCCCCAGTTTAATGAAGACATTCCATAGTGTTCCACCACAGCCTACGAGTGTACAGAGAACTGTTTGCATTTGGTACTACCCAGGAGCAAGGTACAAACTGAGGCAAGGAAGTCAGAGCTGCAGATTCCATCCCAGACAGTCAGACACTGCCAAAACCTCCTTGTGCTGAGCGCAGGAGAGATGAGTCCCACCAGGACACAACACATTGCTCCCTGCACTGCCCCGACCCTGCAAGGAGCTCCAAGTTTGAGGAACACACAGTGCCCTTGAGCTCAAGGGAGAGCCACGGCTCTGTGTAAACCTGCAGTACCTCCACACTAGTACCAGCCAAACAGTTGTACAGTCTTTTACACTACTACATGATCAACAATCCAGTATTCCCAAGTGACAATATACACAACTCCTCAGCACCACGAATCCATCCTGCCAGATACAAGTGCTGCTTCACACCTACTGCTGAAACCAGCGAGACCAGCAGCACCAAAATCCATTTGGTTACTCAGAACAAAAAAATTAGAGCTGGTTTATTTCAAGTGAGCTTTGGTTCCATGTTAAAATAGCATGATTTCTCTTCTTCAGGGTTCAGAAAAGGAGTCTGACTTTCAGCTTCGACTACAGCAGCCTTTGAGAGACCCAGAAAGAAGAACCATGAAAATTAATCTGCACTTAAAAAAATAATACACAAAAAAAGACACCCTGAAGAAGGTACCCCTGAACACATTCCCTCTTCCAAAGAATATTCCAGCTGACAGTTGCTGGTCCAAAATAAGTCCAGAATATAAGCAGTAGTACATGAAGTTCTGTCACTTGAGCTGAGACAGCAAACAATATGAACCATTTTCCCACATTAGTGCAGCAGTTGGGTGGTTTATTTCTATATACACTTTCATCCTCTCAGGGGAGATGTTAGAACCTATTCAGGAAGAAGAGTAGGATTAGATTTGATGCCATGGGGATCTGCTCCCAGGAGACAGCAAAGTTCACTCCTGTGTTTCAACTGAAATGCTTGGCTACAAAGCCTCTGTGCCAACAAAGCAGCTCTTGCTTCCCCAGACCAAAAGGAACAAACAGCACATTCAGCATGTTAAACACCACACTGAAACCACTCCTACTGCCTTCTACCACTTAGAAGAATCAATCAGATACAATAAGGAACAACGCTTGGTATATCTGTGAGGCTGGAGAGCAAAAGAGGTTGCACAGAGAGCTCAAACAAGGAACAAGAGACAAACCTGGCTCAGTTTTAATCGCAGTAAAGAACTTGCCTCGAGTTACACTCGGCCGGTACCAGCTCTGTGGGTGGGTTGGTTCCGCCTCGCTGCGCCGCTGCCCCTTCCACCTCGAAAGCCACCGCGAAAGCTGCGGCCACGGAGGAACCGGCCGGACACTCCGAACGTCTCCGTGTTGAGCTTCCTCTCCTCAGCCCACGTGGTGCGCCTGGAACTGAACCACACCACGCTCAGGTCTGACACTGACAGCATCAGCCACAGCTCGCTCAGCCCGAAGCCTCTCCCACCCCGGGTTTGTTCAACTGAATGGCAACAAGACCCAAAATCACCAATACAATTCCTCTGCAAAGCGTGGATTTGAAACCGGCAGCTATTGGTTTTGTAAGCCACTTTCATACTGGAAAACTAAATCTGGGCCTGAGAAAGGGTTGAACATGATCCTACAAGCAGTTTGGTGACTGCTACCAAGGCAGCCCCACAGCACTGCTGTGTTTCTTCCTCAGCACTTTAGAAGAAAGCTTTGCTAAAGGGAAGCACAAGCCTTACCAAGGGAATTCCACATCCTGACACCCTGGGGATGCCTGACTTCTCTAGGCAGGTGATAACATCAGCAGCCAAAGATGAAGCTTTCATTTAATATCCCCAACATTTAACTTAATGCACCTCCACAGACAGAGCTGGCCTCCGCTCTGTCCCAGCTCTGGGCTCAGCTCCAGTCTGCAGGCTGCTCCACCTCTAGCACAGCCTGACCCTGATGCCTCCTCCCACAACTGAGATAAGAAATTCATTTAAAAGTCAACAGGTTCAAAGCCAGTACTGGGAAACAGAACTGGAAATTCCTGTATCACAGTTAAGGCAAGGGTATCAGTGCAAACCCTTGCTTTTTTGCCTGATCCCACTGCATGAAGCTTGGTTACCACCACTTGTGAGCCACCAACTGTACAGCAGTACTCCCTTCTGAAAACCTTTTTGCTCATTTCCTTGCATTCTACACTTTTCAAAGAGTTAAACCAAGTGACACACATTCTGCCTAGAATTTTATGCCTGAAATTGCTTTAAAACCCAGCAGCCTTTTAGAGAACACTCACCTAGACTTCAGCTCTGAGGAAATGTTGTCAAAGAAAGACTTGGATTTATCATAGTAGCAGTTGGGCCCCAGAAGGTCCTCCTCTGCACTGCCATCATTGTTTTGAGTTGCCACTCCAGGGTCCCCTTTTTCTTCCCCCGTCTCTGCTTTGTCATCTGAAGATAATAAAGTGTATTACACTTCCTTGGTGCATACTGAAGAGCCATCTGTTCTCTTGCTCCCTCAAACAAGATTTCAGATGTAATCATGCAGTTTCTCAGCACGAGTTTCTCTAGGTAGTGCTTACTACTAGCTCAGCAATTCATATTTAATGAAGTCACAAACCTTTAAAGTTCAGTTTCTTCTTGAATTCTTTATCAAGTTCCTCTCGGTTGAATTGTGCATTTGCACTTTCAAAGTCAAAGTCACCTTCAAACTTAATTGTATTTTCCTTCACAGTAGTTGGTCTGTTTTGGCCTCTAGAACGGTTTCTGGTTCTCCTGTTTCCTGAAAGCAGGAGAGTTTAAACACTGGGTAACGCACAGGGAGGTTAAATGACTTGCTCAAGACCAGAGGAAACCTGGGTTAGAACTCAGGAGGTTCTGGCTTCCAGTCCTGTGGTTAGGCCACACCTCTTTGAAAGTAACTTCTCAACTTGGCTGTAGGAGACACATTACAGCAACACTTTAACTGGCTGAAAAGCATTCCTGGATGTTCATCTTAATGGTAAAACAGAATATACCCAACTCTCCTTCCAGTGTGAGGAGGGGAAATAAGAACAGGTACTATTACCATGGAGCAATGAGGGAAGCAGGGAAAACTGCCCTTCCTGCCTGCTACTCATCTGCAAGCAGGGCACTGTAAGTACTCTACAAACCTGTCATAATGGCAAGAGATGCAGGTCACTGGTTTTGGAAAATCCACCCACAAAGGGAGCCTGGACTCTCTCTTGTTGCTGGTTTCCAGCTGGGCCCATCAACTCCTTTCTACAGGGCTGCCCTCAGGCAAAGTAATTTAAAGACCTCAGCCTGAAGCTTTGTTTTCCGCCTTTCCTCCTCATATTTCCTCCTCATCCCCACCCCTTTTTCCCCCTCCTCAAATTGCTTGGGCAGAAATAGCTGTTTGAACTCAACTCCACTGTCTTTTGACCCACAGCCCTGATGGAATCAAGGGCTATACAGTTCCTCTCACTTCCAACAGCTCTATGAATTCTCAGCAAGCTGCCCCTTCCCAGTAACAATCCTTCAGGATCCAGCAGGAATCCAACTGCTGCTGCCAACTCATGGTACCAGCTTTTATAACATACTTTCAAATTCCTAAGGAATTCTGTCCCTGGAATGTTCTGAACCACTGTGGCTCCAGAACCAATTTTGGTAGGGAAGCATCTCTGGATGCCCAAAGTCCCATTAAGCTTTGCTCTCCATCTTCTGTCCAATAACCCTTGACTGAAGCTCACAATACTTGCCTTTACAGACCAACACACCTGTTCAGTGCCAGGTTAACCTACCCGATCTTCTCCTTTGAGGTCTTCTGTTCTCATCATTCACCTGTCCTTGAGTTTGCACAGGTGCTGCCTGAACTGTATCTACTGAACAAGAAGGACAAACTCAATGAAGGAGCAAACAATGAAACCCCAACCTGTTCAGTCCTGCAGCTTTGGAGGCTGTTTCAGAACAGGACATCAAGGAAGCAGTGATGTGTACGTACCATTTGCCTTACTGTTGCCCTGGGGAACCTGCCGCCCATTGCGCTGAACCCCAGGAGCGACTTTCACTGGGGGTGGCTTTTGTGAATTCATGTTGTCCACCGGCCCGGTCTGAACAGCCTGTTCCACCATGGGGCTCTTGCGGACAGGGTGAACAGAAGGAAAGCCAGCACCTGGAAAAGATCCCAGTGACCCAGTGCCTCTCAGCATGTGCCAACATTACTCAAACCCTACCCACTGCTATGGGGAAGCTGTTTTGTTACGACTTACTCAAAGCCTCAAGTGTTCATCGTTACATGCTATGTTTAAGTGGCATATACACTAGGGAAGGCACTACAAGTCATCATAGCTCTCCAATCCAGAGCTTTAAAATTAGGAAATCTACCCATTTATTTCTTCAGAAAAGATAAACACACATTAGATAAGCAAGCCAGGTCAGTCTCTTTGACAATTTATACCAAAACCTCATTTCTAGGTGTACCTTTGGTTATGTAGGATTTTACTTTACACAATACTTTAAATCTGAAGCAAAAAAATGCATCATTTTGGAACTGCCCTGCTTTGTCAGGAAAGTTTGGCAGCAAAAGCACAACCACCTCAACTGTATCTCATTTTGGAAGCTGGTTTTAGAAGTCTTTCAACTTCATTGCTTATTGTTAACTTTCAGACAAAGAAAACCTGAAACCAGACCAGGATCTCAAAGTTACCCTTTTAAATTCCTTCTTGGTCAAGGCCAAAGTGTTACCAAGACTTCTGTTGCTCTTCCATCCAGGCTTATTTATTCACACTACAAAACATGCCAATACTTTTCATGGTTTGGGATACCTTATACCAGTTACATTAGAAAGTGACAGTCTTCAGGACTCAGAAGAAACACTGCAGTCTAGGTTTAATCAGAAGTTCTGGAGTACTACAGAGTTATGTAGTTATGCATAAGAGCTGTTTGGAAGCAAACTCTGAATTATACTTAGAGCAAGGAAAGTGAAAAGCTGAAGGGTACACACAAACCAAGCCACTGACACTGCTGGGTTACTCAAGTCCACATGGGATATACCCAGGAGTTAACATCGGGCAGGTTCCCAGACACTGTACATCTGGAAAACTTGCAAGGAAGACAGACATATCCTAAGGATTATTCAATAGGACAAAGCTGCTGTGCAAGTTTAACATAAAGTGTCAAAGCTTTGCCAGAATACTTAGAGAGTAGATACAGAGAGATGGGCAAAACCAGTGAGTAAGCAAAAACTGATCCATGCCAACACAAGCATACATGCTCGAGTTAAAAAACAGAAGAAACTCATTATTACCATGTTTAAATGCGGGCTGCACCTGGGCTCACTGCTTTGAGAAGATGGTCAGTTTAGTATCTCTAATCAGCCTCCTTTAGGTTTTAACACATAGAAGCAAGGCCCCAGGTCTGTCATCTCAGCCTTACCACAACTCAAACCACTTACTGTTAGTCATGCTTTGCTAATCAGGAGTCTTGATAAGGTACAATGCTCCATCATGCATGAAACTGATCCTGACATTTCAACTACAGCAATACTCCTGAACCTTCTATTAACCTAGGTCTCCAACAGAAAGGCCATCCACAACTTCAACAGTGTTTGTCTTCCAAGCAAAGGCCAATTCTTCGCTCAATCCCTAAGGTGACATATGTCCCTGAATAGGATGCAGCATGTTAACATCCCTGAACCTCAGCCCCCTCCTCACACTTACACAAGAGAATCCACTGTCCTGTGCTTTCTCCTGTCTAATTGATACTTCTGGGACAGGAGGAACACTTCATATAAGGCAAGGCAAAAAAAAGCTGAGAACAAACTACTTTCACTAGCATTACCCATACAAGTACTATCATTTTAGGAGGGGTTAACGAGAACAAAGTGTTTGCAAGTGCCATGCAGTTCTTCCAAATATTTGGAGTCCTCAAACTGCTGTTACCCTTGGAAGAGAGCTGATGGGGCTCTGAAGACATGTCAGGCTCTGAGACAGGTTGTGGAGACGGAGAAGAACTAGGACTGGAAGCAGCTGCTGATGCTGGAGGGCTTACCAATTTCTCTAAAGAGATAGAGGGAAGAAGAGAAAGCAAAGATACATGGATAAGACACCAGGTAGTGAAACACCCGAAGGACTTGGAAAGAGATACAAGAATCTCTAGAACAGCATTAGAGTGGCTTATTTAGTCCTCTCTAGGAAATTCAAGTTCTTTTTACATGGGATGGATACACAATGTATGGCAGGTTAGGAATGAGCTGGCCTCAACTGTTAGGTGTCCACATTACTCCCAGAAGGAAAGTTCAGCTATCTAGTTTGTTTCTTGTGTGTGTGTACATGCATGTATAAGTGAAACACAGGCCTCCATGCAGGAAGAGCACTGCACAAAGTTAACTACTTATTCACTGATGGTTACAGCCTAACACTTGGCAGGAAGTCTGGGTTAGTTTTATTTCATTTCACAGTAGCTGCATACAAGGATCAGACCTTTATTGTAGCAAGTAAAGTTTTTACTTACCTAAACCTAACGAAGCTGCATACTGCTGGCTAAGTAAAGAGCTGGCTGCAAGCTGGCTGTAAGGTGGCATACCTCTAAACGGGCTGTAAGGCACATGTGGCTGAAAGGATGATGTAGAGGCAGAGCCCAGTGAAGACTGTAACAAGACAAAGTACATTTCCATTTACAGTGTCCAGAAGTCAACTTGCTTTGGCAGCGATTTTCTAGTTCATACACAGCATTGCTAAAGCTTAAGTAAATATTGAGAAGCATTAGTTTACCTCTTTAAGATTTTTTCTGCATTCTCAGCTAGCTCTGGCTTTTGTTGACTGAAGTCTTTAATGCTGCTATCTTAAACATTACAATGAAATTCAGGAGGCTTCAAACAATCTGAAGATTCCTGGAGACACTTACTGGCCTTCATTTTCTATCGGTTTACACCAAAATCCAGTCCTTCAGCACCAATATTTTATCACAGCTTTCTATCACCACTTCAGGCTAACTTACTTGCACAATGGCAGGATCTTGTGGCAGAGTATGCTGAGCCTTTGGAGGTTCACAGACAGTGATGTCTTTGATGTCACTGCCTCGAAAAATGATGTATTCATAGATTTCTTCTCTGGGAGGAGCAGGTCTGTCTGTGGGCCGGTCTTCAGTACCGAAGGATCGCACTTGAGCAGTAAGAAGATCACTATTAGTCCACTATCACCACCACAGCATTGCTTAAGCAAAAATTTATGCAATTAAAAAGTAATCTTGCAATATCTACCAGTTTCAACAACAAAAAGGTTACCTCCAGAACCCTGAATCTCATTCACACCCATCAGTTTCCTCAAACACCAACTCCTTCAGCAGCCTGTATAAACACTTCTGTTTACACCAAGCTCTGAAGGTAAAGACCAGAGACCACTGGAGTGAAGTATCCTACTCCAGAACCAAGGGCTTCTCCACAGTGCTGCACTGCCACATTCCCCTTCCCTCCCCAGCACCTGCCTCGTGCAGGCATTCAGCCCAAGACAACTGCCACTACAACAGACAATGGGAGATGCCCCTGAAACAGAAGGGGGAAATCTTAAGAGGGCTTTAAAGCTCAAGTTTGTATCTTTGGTTTCACATATTTATTATACAGATAGAGGTAAATCTGATCAATGACAAGAATTTCATATTCAAATTCTCTCTTCCCCATGCCACAAAGCACGCTCCGTGATAACTCTAAACCCTCAGTGCCTACAGGGGCTTCATTGAGTCCCAGGTATCACAACACCTGACCAGGTACTAACCAGTGATGTTATACATTAGAATGGGAGAAAACCTGCAATTGTGTGGCAGCTACCAGGCAGAGGCACAAATTAACCTGAACCATTAAAGAGAGGTCAGACTCACTGGATTGGCAGTGCAGGAGAACAGGTAGCAGTTACATGAGACACAGACGTATGGAAGCTTGAAATTTCAACCACAAGTTACAGAAGCTCAAGGTTACCAATCTAGTTTTTTTTTGTCTTCATGAGGCTTTGCCAGTTCAGATTAGCACCAGCACATTCTGGTTTGATGTATGTTTTCTGCCAACAGAGGAATTCTGTATTGGAGATGTATTTGGCCCTATCATGCTGATGCTGTTTAGCACCTCAGCTTATACCCAACTGGAAGAGAATTGTAACTGGTACAAGGACAAGCTGTCAGTCACTTCCTCTGAATGACTGTCTTCCTTTGGTTCCTAGGGTACAGAACCTCCCCAAGTTATTTTAGATCTCCAGCTGTTGTTTGATCATATTACAGCTGTAACCTAGTCAACCAAAAGCAGATTATAAACTGACAGCAATGCTTGTGGCCTTTTAAACATGAACCATACCACTGATACCACTGCTGAAGATTAGATTCTTACAGCACATAGATCATGGCAAGACTACTAAAGCTATGCAGGGACTACTGCACAATCCCATGGCTAGTTTGGAAAGCACCACATCTTCTGAGCACCAGGATCATCCTGTCAGCTTCCACACAGAAACACATGACTGGCAGAGCCAAAAGCTGTCCAGGCAGCCTCTCAATTGACTGATCCCAAGGTTTCTAACTAAAAAGGTAGATAACTTGTGTCCATGTAGTCAAAACAACAGCGAGGGCATTTCAGATGGCTGGAGGAATTGAGCATGCGTGCCCCTGCATTTGAAGGGTTTGATGGTTTCTGGTACATCACAAAGCACAGCTTTAAGTTCCCGTGGGGGTCTGAAGGGCTGCATCCCATGAAGGGTTACAGCAACTATTGTTTACAGATGAGCAGGAAATCAATCCCACACCAAGCTGCAGCTCGTGTTTTATCATACAGTTTGTATTCATCTGTAGGGCTCTATTGAGGAGACCCCTCTGAAGGTTCAGGAAGCATAACAAAGGCAACTGGCTATCTAGAAAGCAGAGCTTGTGGTTATTCCTTAAAAGCCCTAGATTCTTCAGACTTCTACAGGAGGGGGAGGAAGTTTCTGGTGCTCTCTGCTAACAGGACAGTAATGGGCTTAAACCTCCTTTGTTTGCAATTTAAGTTCAGCATCTAACAAGACACACATTTCTTGCAGTGCTTAATTAAGCACATGGGATCTCCTTAGCCAGTATTTAAGACATTGTGCATGTGTTGAGATTTAACAGGAACCAAATACAAGTTCAATTGAAGTTATCCCTGCTTCTAGTAAGAGGCTGAACCAGACTCGTTCCTGAGGTCTCTTTCAACCTAATTTTTTCTTCATATGACTTGGGTGATGGAAGTGAACAGAACTAACATTACACAATGAAGTTGTCTGAGCCTTAAACACTTGCAACTAAGGCTTAATAATGATTTACTAGCTATCTGGACAACTTCACCTGCATGTTAGCAACACATGGTTCTTCCAATGCTTCGGAGATCAAGCATACTAAACCACTGCTCCCCACAGAGCACAGAGTTAATTTTGCTTTCACCAATGTTAACATTGTTGTTGTGTTCCTAATTCTGACATTAAATTTGGAGACTTTTATCAAAATTAAAACCCCCTCTGAGCTAAAGTGAAAAGCAGGGTTTGTCCTGTGAAGTTCAGAGCAGCACTTTAAGTGAGGAAAACGTTGTATTCTCTACCATTTGTAACTATTACTGCTTTGGCATTCCAGTTATTCAAAACTGAACACTAAGAGCAATACAAAAACTAGCAGAAATCTTACACAGAGCATGTACTTTCTCACACCATAAAGCACTTCAAGCACATTTGCCTTTGAAATACATCACTGAAGCTCTGAAGTAGCAAGAGCTGAAACTATGAGAAACCATTTCTACTTGCTGCTGGGTAAAGGTGAAGACCTCCTTGCACACAGAGCAGAGGAATGGCAACCTCTCACTTGCTTTGAGTGGAACACTAACAGAAAATAGCTCTGCTTGTACAGCTATGCCCTTAAGGGGAAAAATAAGGGAATTTGTTAAACCGCACATTTTTAACTGCAGAATACACACTAACAGGTGTCAAATAATGCCCTGCATCACATAAATGCCATCCTACTGCAGAAATACTGTGGCACAGACTGCCTTAAGGATAGCTGAGAATCAAGCAAGTCAGTGTCAGCAGCCAACAGATAATGTTTCAAAACAAAAGATGTTTTGTTTGTGGACAATCCTGATGGGTTGTTGAAGGCAACACAGAACAAAGAAGGTGTGAACTTCCCGGAGCAGGGAAAAGTAAAACACAGGGAGAAAGCTGATGAGCATCAACTGGAATGGCCAAGCTGGACTTTAAAAGCTGTGCAGAAATAAGATCTTATCTGAGAGACTGAACAAGATAGGGCAGGCTTTTCTAAGAGTAAATACAGCAGCTTTCAACACAGGTGACAACTGAATCCAAATGATACCATTTAAGCAGAAGATAAGGATCACCATTTCCATAGGGAAACAAGATGCAAAGCTTTGATGAGCAGCCTGCAGGGCAGGAAGAGCCAGACCCACGTGCGGATGCCCACAGCGTTCTGCACACCAGCTCTCAGCCTCTCCACCGGAGCAAAGTCCAGTTATCGATCCCGAAAGGAACAAAGGCACATCGACAGCAACTCTGTCTTCCCCAGCGCTGGCCTGGGGCCCTGCTGGAGCCGAGCACCGACACATCACCGGGCATCCATGTACAGAGAGAGAAGGGGAACTAAACCGCGAGCAGCCGCACAGACCATCGCCTTCCTGGCGCTGACAATAGCAGGAGAAGCCGGCATTGCTGGCAGCCCTTCTGCATCAGGGGGTTGGTAACTGCCTGTGACAACCAAGGACCCCGCAGCACCCCGGGCCCTGCGAGGCCCCGCAAGCCCCCGCCACGGCCCGGGCTCGGCCCCGCAGATGCTGACTCACGGAAAGGCAGCAGCGCCGAAAGCGCCGGGCTCCGGCCCCAGCACCCCCCAGCTCGGGCCGCAAGCGCGGATGAGCCCCGGGCCCCGCCGCAGCCTCTCAAGGCGGGCGGGCTCCGGCCGCCGCTCGCCCGGCCCGGGCTCATTGTTCAGGGCACGGAGACGGCAGACGAGGCGCGGGGGGGGGGGGGGGGACGACTGCCCGCTTCCCCTCAGCGAGCGGCGGGCCACGGCGCGGAGCCAGCCTAGGCCTGCCCGCACCCCTCTCAGCACCCCCCGCAGCCGCCTCACCCTTGGCCAGCGCCACGGTGGAGTTCTCGGTGTCGATGGTGTAGAGGATGCCCTCATAGCGGATCTGCGCCTTGGAGATCAGGCTGATCTTACTGCCGATGTACGGCGTGCCCGAGCTCATGGCGGCGGCGCGGCCGGGCCGCGGTGACGGCGAGGCTGTGCCTGAGGCAGGAGGAGGCCGCGCGGAGCCGCCGCGCCCGCCCGCGCACCGTGCGCAGCCGGGCCCCCGCCGCGCCGCCTTATGTAGGGCGGAGGGAGACGGGCAGCGGGGGGGCACCCAGAGCGGGGGTGTGCTGCGGCCCTCCCGCGCATGCGCCTCCGCCGCCTGCTATTGACCAGACGGGAGACCGGGTCAGGCGCGGGAGGGGAGGGGGGGAAACCCGTATCACGTGACCGTCACAGGCGAGGGTGCCACGTGCTCTGCGGGAGGGGGCGGGGCCAGGAGGGGCGGGGCGGGGGCTGCTGCGCTTCCCGCGCTGCCGCGGCTGAGGGGAGCGGGAGCGGTCGGTGCCGGTACCGGCCATGGCCGGGTTGGGCCTTGCTCGGTTCCTGCCGTAGCCCCCCCGTGTGTGGCTGCCGCTGTCACCCGGGTGGAAAGGAAGCGAGCAGGAGGGGATTGCCTTCCCCCCAACCCCCCCTCTGACGGGAGCTGTGCCCTCCCTGAGAGCCGCCCGCCGCCTCATCCCCCCCCGCTGCCCAGCAGCCCCGCTCTGAGGGAAGCAATGGCTGCCCCCGAGCCCCTTGTGCTCCCTCCGTGGCGGTGGAGGAGGCCGGTTTGGGGCTGGAAGAGCCCTCGGTGCACGGCAGGGCACGCACCGTGCCTTTGTTCAGCGGGCGAGGTGGGATGGCGGCAGGTGACATTCACAATGCGAGGCCGCAGCTGCAGTGTGAGGCGCTCAGTGCCGCGTCTCCTGGGATCTCGCCGGCTCCGAAGCCATCTGCGGGTCAATGAGAAACAAGCGGTAGTGCCTGGCAGACAGGGTGGTGGGAGATGAAGTCAGTGACCACCGTGAGGGTGGACGGGGAGCAGGCAGGGCAGGGCGTGCGGAGCTCACTAATTCATGTGACACAAGCGAGTAACGTTCAAACCCAGCAGCTGCAGACAATGCAGCGGGAGCCATTGTCTGAGTGCATAGAGGTTCACTGAGCTGCATGCGCCCTGGTGACGTGTTCAGCAGTGATACAGCAGTGACCTGGCAGTGTGCAGTCCGCAGGTTTATCTTCATGTCCTAACAACCTGCTTCCTTGCACACCGGTGCCCAGAGAGCTGTTCTCCGCATGCCCCAAGCTGTCACCCCTGTGACCTTAAGCATTTTATGGTGCTACTCTTAATGCTGTTTACACAGCTCGGGGAGCAGATCTCCCTGTCTGAGCAGGGAAGACTCCTTCCTTCTCGCTCTTACAGACACACGTGTGCAGCCTTTTGTTAATTTTTCATTGTTCTAACATGGAGAGAGTTGCCAAAAAAACCCAGGGTAAATTATTTCATGTATATTAATTGGGCAAACAGTATTTTTGAATAAGAAGGTAAGCCCTTAAAGTGCATCTTTTTAGGTATTTAGCTCAGCCCTAAGCATAACCTATCCAGAGCAAGAAAGAATTCCTTTTCTACTGCAGTGAACAGTGCCCTTTAGCGGGCAAATTAATGGTTAGAAACTTCCCTGATGGAAAAACTCATGTAGCTCCCCTGTATGAAGAATCTCTAGTTTAAACATGTGGGAGTGTTCAAATGGAGAGAAAATAGGGGAGGGAACCAAACAAACTGAAACGGGAAAAGCAGTATCCATATAGGCAATGCCAACAAAGGTAGAGAGGCAGCACTCCCTCTTTTAGTTTATATTCTCCAATTCCACAATAGATTTAACTCTGTATTCCCACCCTTGAAATATATCCTGGAAATGGTAAATGGGTTTTTTCAGTTCAATTCGTTTGTTTCTTTTTGCACACCAAAATGTCACTGATTCGTAAGCACCTCTAGTTCCAGTGCTTTGTTCTGTGTTCAACAAAAGGTATTATGATTGTTTTATCCTTTCTTTTTTTCTTTAACATCAGGGAAGACAAAGGGACAGCCTCACACACCAATACAGCAACATGGATTCTGCAGGGAAACTCAGTAAAGCAATGTGGAAAAAGAATACTCCACAGTGGCATGAACTATATACTGGTAAGATATGCAAACATATGGAATTTTTGTAGTAATCATCATGGCCATAAATCGGCTGCATCTGGAAGAGATTCTTGTAATGAATTTCCTCGGTATCTTTTGTTTGACAACAGTCAGAGATAACAGGTGATCAGCAAGAAGAAATATGACACCTGACATTTTAAATGCCCTCTTTCTGTTATTTATTCTGCTAAAAAATAGTTCTTCATCCATTAAGTGCTGAAAAAGGGGAATGAAAGAGCATCTTTCACTGGGTGAATTCATGACAAGCATGCAGGCCCAGGCATCCCTCATATGAAGAGGGAATATTTGGCTTCATATTAAGAAGCCGATTGCAGTTCATCATGGTACTAGGAAGAAATGTAGCAGTGATACCTCATGATAGCAGCAGCTTTCACAGAACAGCATTTTAAACCACTCTGGTCTTTGGGTACAGTCAGAGTATGTAACTACATAGCTACTTCATTTGCAGAAAACCTGTGTTGCCAGAACTAAGGAGACACCCATGGCAGCAGCAATGCAACTAGTGGCATTTGGGATGGTCACATCTCATGGTGTTTCATATCAGTTAAAGGAACCTGTGACTTACAGCAGTGATGAAAATCTGTGGGGTGTGTGATGGCTGAGACAGCACTTACGTGGTGGCTGATGGCTATATCCATGGCAATGTGAGCTGAACTGACACAACTGGCAGAGTTAATGACAGGGGGCAGCTGCTGGAAACATCTGTAACAAGCTCTAACTGCTGGAAGAAGTGAGACAGGCACTGGCTGCTGAAGCATTGCTCGAGTAGAGTGGGATATGTTTGCGGTTGGTGGCAAAGAAGAGAAGACAAAAGAAACTAGCATGGAGAGGTGAAAGTGGAAGAGAGATTTGAATTTGGGTGTGGCAAACAAAAACAGATGATACAAAGGAAGGGAGAAACATTTAAGCCCTAAAGGAAGAAAAGACAGAAACAAACCAGTAGTTCCAAAGAAAAATGTAGCTGCAGGGAAGGAGGGGAAGGTCACCAAGCGCAGAACGTGATTCTGTAGTGGTGTGGGGAATGGGCAGTAGAAAAGAGCCCAGGAATGAAGGAGGGATTAGAAAAGGTTGGAGAAACTGGAAAGATTTTTCAGACAAGAAGGGGAAAAAATGAACCATCTATGTAAGTATTTTTATGCTAAATAAAGAAAAGCAGAGGAAGCAGAATAAAGGAAAAAAAAACCAACATGTAAAGTCAACTGAAGGAAACTCAAATAGAGGGAAAAAGAGGGAAGGAGAATAGAATAGGAAAAGGAACAAATAGAAACATAAGTAGGGGGGAATAAGAAAACTTGGTTAACTTTTGTTTAGATGTGTGCTTCATGCAATTAGTTTCTCCATTTCCCACATTCTAAGAAAAAGAGCTACAATGGCATATGTAGGAAATAGTGCTTCGGTACACTGGTTTGTCTGGCAGCTCAGGAAAATGGGTTCTCTTCTGCCAAATAAACCCCAAATCAATAGGTGTTGCTTTCTTTTTTATTCCAGAAATAAATGCAGAGTTTGTAATACCTGTAATACTGCTCTGTTCCCTCTCCCCTCTCTTTCTCTTCTTTTCAGTTTTGAGTCTGCCTCAGACATTTCAATTTTGACATCTTTCATTCCACCCCCATACATCAAATTTGAAGTCAGTTTTTAACTCCTGGATTTAAATGAAATATTTTATAAAGTGTCATAGTTTTAGGCCTGTGTGGGATTCACTGTCTTAATCAGTTCCTCCACTGTCTACTTCATGGAACTGGCTTAACTCTCCATTATTCCATTGCATTTCTCTGTAGTCCAAGTGTGTTGCACAGTCAAGATAGAACATCTTTTACCAATATGGATACAATGGCAGAGAGCTTAAACTTCTTTTCCAGACCCACAAAGTTTGTCAGTGTCAAAGCAAGACCACAATTTGGGCATTGCTGATTATTTCCATGCTGTAACTGTATGGAATACAAATAGATACACAGTCTTTACAAGATGTCAGTATCTGACATTAAGCTTTACCTATAGGGGTTAAAAAAGTAACATTCTGAATTACCCACTAGATTTAACAGGCTCTTCATCTATGCTTTTTAACCAGCTTTACTATAAATACACTCACATTAAAATAGTATATCTTTGTTTTCTTGCTGATGTGTGCATTCAATACCACTTTTCAGACTGTAGTCAGTTTACTCTCTTCCATGCTAAATCAGTTACTTTCTATGGGGAAAGTCAGTTCTTTGCTGTGATGCAAAATGATCATTTCTTCTTGTATTTGTGAAATCCAGTGCTAAAATTACAAAGGAAATCTGGAGAATTTTTTCTATTTGTGTAGCACTTCCATGTGGAAGATTCAAATTCCCAGGTGGGGATTCAGATTACAAGTCTGGCATCTAAACTCTTCAGTTGTTTAAGTCAGGTTCAATATATCAGCTTAAATATGTGGGCTAAGCCAACAGTGCCATCCCGACCTGCCCAATCTTTGTTGTTTGTGCCCTAGGAATCTACAGGGTCTGCTTATGAAAGTTGTGTTTGGTTACCTGAACATACAGAGGTTAGATATCACTAGGACACTTCTGATGCAACAGAGTAAGCAGGGAGCATACAGTCACTTATTTTATAAAACTGAAATATCTTGGACATGTATAACATCTTTTATTAGAATGAACACAAACTGCTATTCCAGACTTTTCCTGCTCGCATCACCACACTACAGGCACTGCTCTAAAAGCTATGAATATGAGACTAAAAAACCACACTCAGTATTAGACATAAGACCAAGAACACAAGCCAAAATCCTGTCTGCTCTTGTGATTCATTTAATCTTTGAAGCGTGGGGGGGTGGAGCAGTTAGAGAAGTGCAAATACCTTTTATACTGAGGCTTTCTGAATCACAAAGGGCAAGGTGAAGTGATCCTGGCTAACGAGGGGGTCATTTATTCACGAATGTGGAAGCTGGAGATAAATTTAAAAGATCCTTTTATGAAGACAGCTAAATGGACAATGTATGTGATGCAAAACAAAGGTTGGCAAAGCTGGAGTTTGCACTTTGGTAACAAAAAATTGAAGGGTGAAGTCTTACAAACCAGACCTAGATTCTAAAAAAAGGTGTTTAGGCATCTATCTCCCATTCAAATGAGTAAGAGGATTCAGACCTAAGTTTAGAAATAATTAGGGCATAAAGAGAGATAGTTGTCTATGTAGGACAGCGGGGAGCATTGAACATAGCCTAAAATACCATGTTCCATTACGAAAAGTCTCTTTGTTTTGCTTGTTCTTGGGTAACATTGCACTGAAGTGAATTGCAATTGTGCATCCTCCTCACAGATGCACTGCTCTGAGGGGATAGTTTCAAAGTAGGGTTTCATCAAGCTTTTTCAGGTATGAAGTGAGCAAAGGGTGGAGTGAAGAGTGTGCTGAAGGGCAAGTAGGAGAGAATTCTCCTAAATGGAGAAGGGAGGCAAAAAGTTGTCTTTGAGGGATCAAATGCTGCAGAGGATTAGTCTGCAAACAAAGATTTTGTAGGTGTCGTGGTTTAAAACCAAGTCCGCACAGCTCATTCACTCACTCCCCCCCTTGCTCCCCCAACTCCTGGAGAGTTAGGAAGGAGAATGCAAAGAATGCAGCCCCCACAGGCTGAGATAAGCACAGTTTAATGGCTAAGGTATAACGCAAATCGCTACTGCCACTACTACTACAAATAATAATGATAAAGCCAATAAGAAGTGAATACAACACCTCACCAGCCACCGACCCATAACTCACCCCACCCTGCCCAACCGAGCACTGACTGATACCTCCTCCATCCCCCCAGAGCTCCAGCCCTTCCAGATCTCTCCCAGTTACATCCTGGGTATGATGTGCTATGGTATGGAATACCTCTTTGGCTAGCCTGGGTCAGGTGTCCTGCCTCTCCTTCCTCCCAGCTTCCCCTCCTCCCTGGCAGAGCATGAGCTCAGAAAAGGCCTTGGACAAACCAAACATTTGAGCAGTAACTCAAAACATACTTGCTATCAGCAACCGTTCTCAGCCCGAAAGTCAAAACACAGCACTGCACCAGCTACCAAGAAGGAGAAGACATGACTGCTACTGCTCAAACCAGGACAGTAGGGTTTCAGGTTCATGCATTAACTAGGAGAGTAAGAATCTGTGTATTTAGCTTCATGCCCAACTTTTCAAGAGGTTCAAGAGCTGCAGAGATAGCCAATGGTCTAAATCCACTTGTAGGCTAAGAAGAGGCCAAGTTACAACTAGACTATCACAACTGAACCTCTGGTACACTTCACAGGGGTGTCAGTGGAGGGACTAAGGAGTGGATGACACATTGCTCTGTGGATAGTCTTTTCAGAATGAAATCATATGTTTTGGAGAGTACAAGTTATATTCACTGCATACTTCAGATGTCTGGATGTTGCAGACTAGCAAATTTCACCATTCCCTGTATAGAAATCTATCTTTACTAATTGGGTTTGGCTAAAATTCCAGACAGCTCAATAGCAGTGTTTCTTTAAGAGCTCCTCCTTCTCTCTCTGTACTTCTTTGTCTCTCTACAAATTATTGAACTCATTCAGGCTGTCAGTATTGAGCTCTATTTCATTGACACTGGGGCTGTAACGGGGTTGAACCATAATTCTGCGTACATCACCAGGCTGAGAACACGGAGGAAAGAGATCCTTTATTATGTTTTTTAATTCAGAGACCTTATTTGAATTAATTCTCTACAGTGGACTCTGTTCTTGAGCCAAAGAAATTAATCTCCCTCACTTTACCTATTTTACAAATGAGCAGTAGATTCTCCATCTTGTTCAGGTGGGGAACATATCATTTTATCTGGACCCAGCACTATGTTGTTCCTTCCCTGCATAACATCTGCTGCAGTATCATAGCTCCAGTTGCTCTTGGACTTGTTTTAAAAAGTATGTTTCAGAAATGCCTTTGAGCATGGAATTATTAGTCACTGATTTAGGGTATTCTTCATTTATGTTTGTTATTTTGCTTTTTAGATTAAAAGTAAACAGGCTTTGGGGTTTAAAGTTTATAGGTTCTAATTCAGGTTTTGGGTATGGGTACCAAGAAAGGTAATTCATAGCAACAGGATGTTAGTGCACTTTCAGAAAGTGATTTCTTTTTGCATGACCATTAACTGGCATTTAATCTCCATCACATTTTAGAAGCTAAACTGCCAATCAGTCTTCACAAAAGACAGCAGTGTCCCTCTGCCTGGTCAGTTCTAACTCATGCTTCTCCTCACTGTTGTAGTATTTGTGTACACACTTTCCACATCCACCTGAAAATGCTGACATTTAGTATTCAAAAGCCTTTGTGTCATCTGTACTTCAAATCCCGTTTCACTATTGATGTATGACAAGTGCACTTTTAAACCACAGTTTTGTTCTGTAAAGTAGCCCTAATAATAACAGTTGAGATTTGGCATTTCAGTTTTCTCACTTAATTCATCCTAACACTCTCCTTTTCTTTCCAGAGAGCATCACAGCTTCATTTGTATTCTTCACTTTACTCAGCGGCATCCTCAGCACTTACTGTGCCTGTGACATCACCTGTGAGAAACTGCTAAAGGCTCTGTGGGACATACACTCGCTAGTAAGATGTTCTGATGACAGAAGGTTTGTGCAAGTATAACTCAGAGTGTAAACTGGTCTGAAGAGTCTGAATTGTTGATGAAGCAGAAGTAGAGTTGAGGGTGAGGTTGTGAGCTAGAAAAATATATCTTTTTTTTCTGAACAGAAAGAAATCTGGTATTTGCCTCTGCAGAATGAACTGGCAGCCCAAAGGGACTTAGTGCTGAATAACTTTTCCAATAACTATCTGAGCTGCAATGAGATAATAAGGCAGCAGGTCTTTACAGGGCAAGAGTTAGTGATTCAGTCTCTGTGTGATGCAGGTGGCTCCTACTCCACCCACATATAAAAGAGGATGGTGTGGCTCCTGTAGGACAGATGAGCCTTCTCAATTGAGAAGTTTGAATTTAGAACAACTGAAAGCAGTCAAATTGCAAGAGGTTTAAGGTTCTGTTTTCTGTGAATCCCTTTTAAAGACAGGAAAGCTTTTGAAAGGGGGCAACTGTGGAAATTTTGGTGGAAATGCTGGTAATAGCGCAGGGTAAGAGCTAGCCTGTTGTATGATCATACCAACACATGGACCAGAACGCAACTTCACACAGCTTTTAAAGTCACAATGATGTTATATTTGATGGGTTCTTGTTGGGGATGAGGGTGTAGCAGGGGTGGCTTCAGGCTGACAAGTTGTACGAGTCTACTTAGATGGCTTCAGATCAAGAAATAGTAATGAATGAGTAAACCTACTTGTACAGAAAAGCCCACTAAAGTGTACAGAGCAGCAAAACTAGCTCCCTCTTTTGGTCTGCTGGAAATAATGAAGAGAAACAAGTTCTATAGTTGCACAAGAACAATTTGCCTTTCTTACCCAAGAACAAATTGCCTATTGCTTCCCTAAGTAATCACCTTTGCTAAGCAAGTTGCGTTTGTTACCTGCCATTTTGTCTGGTCACTAATAAATGGTTTGTGTGTGTGCAGATGGATGGGTTTACTGTCCTTGCTAGAAAATTAAGTAATAGTGGTGTTATACTTCATATACTTCTGTGGTAATGGAAGAGTATTGCAAGTAACCCCAGAAAGACAAAACTGACAATAAGGAACAGCTTAACATAAAAAACTTGGCCTTCCGTCCGGCTGTGTCATTTCCTTTGGGCTGGAAGTTTTCCCCATCTTGTATTTAAGAGATAAAATATTTGTCTGACTTGCTTAGAAACTCCTGTTAGCTGTGGGAGCACAACCCATTTTTAACTGAATTAGTGGATTTGTCTGGAGTTTCAAAACTAAGCAAAAGCTCATTAAATGAATAGGGGCAAGTCCTTGAACTCTGTCTTCAATAGTGAGAATTGAAGGTGAATTAGGAAGAATGAAGGTGAATGGAGGAGAATTAGGTAGTGTAAGAAAGTATCCTATAGTCTGAAATCACATCTCTAATTATCTTAGACTGCTGGAGATTTCAGGAAAAACCACCCTTGTATAATAGTCTTTCATGCTGTGTTTTCATAAAGTCTGGGGCAGCTCAATAAAGAAGCTCCAACATGATTTATTTTAATCAGTTTCTACAGAGAAGTCATTAAAAAAATAAAACTTGGCAAAATCCTGCTTACATACTTCCTGCATTCCAAATCCACACAATGTGTAGATACAATCTCATTTCATTACAACCAAAACAAACATTCTTTACTAGATGTCTTCCATTTTTTTTCTTTAAATGATGATCTCTCCATACATCTTCTGTCTACACTGGCTTTCCAGTTCAGTGTATTTGTGTCTGGGTTCTTTATAATCCCACTAAGATTAGTAAGGTTGCTCTGAGGAATCCTGTCATCTCATGGGGTTTTGTGAGAGCATTTGGCAGACTGTGAACTCGAGATGGAGCGGGGAAAATTATTTAGTGTGTTTGTCATCTGAAGACAACTTGCAGAAATACTTGCACATTCTTTCAGTTCAAATCTACAAGAATCTGGATTTTGACCCTTTTTGTACCTACACTGGAAGTTTGACCAACTTTTCTGTCTGTTTCAGTGGGTAATTCTTATTGTTGAGTTAAAAAGTGTATGCTCAGGAGCACACAGAACTCTCTTATCAAATAACTCCTCTATTTTAACAGAGGGTGCTGTGGGACTATTCAATGATTTAGATAGGGCAATCCCAGGCACAGCTACAGGTTGGGCAGAGAAGTGATATAGAGCAGCCCTGTGGAGAAGGATTTGGCGGTGTAGGTCAATGAGAAACTGAATATGAGCCACTTGAGTGTGTGCTTCAGCCCAGAAAGCCAACCATATCCTGGGCTGCTTCAAAAAGACCATGACCAAGAGGTCAAAAGAGGTGATCCTGTCCCTCTACTCTGCTCTCATGAGACAGTTCTGGTGTCCTCAGCATAGAAAAGACATTGAGATGTTGGGGCAAGTCCAGAGGAGGGCCACAAAGATGATCAGGGGCCTGGAGCATCTCCCAGATGAAGACAGGCTGAGAAAGTTGGGCTATTCAGCCTGCAGAAGAGAAGGCTGTGTGGAGACCTCATAGCAGCTTCCAGTATCTGAAGGGGGTCTACAGGGATGCTGGGGAGGGGCTCTTCATCAGGGACTGTAGCGATAGGACAAGGGGTAATGAGTTTAAACTCAAACAAGGGAAGTTCAAGTTGGATATAAGGAAGAAATTCTTTACTGTGAGGGTGGTGAGGCACTGGAATGGGTTGCCCAAAGAAGTGGTAAATGCTCCATTCCTGGCAGTGTTCAAGATGAGGTTGCACAGAGCCTTGGCCGACATGATCTAGCGCAAAGCATTCCTGCCCATGGGATGGTCTTAAGGTCCTTTCCAACCCTAACTATTCTATGACTCTGTGATTCTAAAACTCCTTTTGCTGGGGCAAAACGTTGATGATCTGAGAATGCCATCTCATGGTATTGACTGGAAAAATATCAAGCAAGCTTCAGTTCTTTGAGGAGTTCCAGTTTTAAGAGTGAAGAAGCCACCTCTGATCACAGCAGGCTACCAAGCATGTGTCTGGAAGCAACAGACCACTTTCTCCACTGTTTTTAAATTCCTGGGAAGTGGAGGATTGGAATCTAGAAGAGAATCAAAGGAAGAAGAGGACCAGTGATCTGCACTGCTCAGAGAGTAAATAGTGAGAACTGGTGAAGAGAGTGTTAGGTATTGAGTGATGCTGGAAAGCTCCAGGAAGAACTAGAACAGCTCTGAATCAAAGAGTCCAGAACTGGAATACCAGTGTATTACCTTTTAGGTTGTTCATTGAAGGTATATTGTCGATAAAACATCCCTGGCAAGGGAATGCTTTGCTCACAGAGAATCACAGAGCAACTGAAGCAAAACCTGCCAAATTCACCTCTCGTTAAGAAGAAGGATTTCAAACACATTCTAACAAATCCTGACTATAAAAATGTGCAAATTGAATTTCCAGTAATGAGCCCCATCAGTAGGCACATTGTCTTGACATATTCTGTCTGAGTATCACTTGGAAATAGTGATTCAATATTGCAAAGGTTACTCTCATTTGCTGAGAAGGGAAAACATGTTCAGTTTGCCCAGTCAGTTCTCATAACTTGCTAAATTCAAATTAATGTGAAATTACTGAAGCTCCTTGTAGTGACCAGGACACTAATCTTCCAAGAATATATTGTTTCCCCCATGAATCATATGGACTTGCACAAGAAATCTCTCAGCACAGAGCTTCTGGTCACCTTCACAGCCATCATTCTGCATATTTGCTGTCATCTCCATTCAGAAGATATGCTTAAAGAACTGCTAGCTGCTGGGATGCATAGTTGGAAACTTCAATCTTCTTACACAAGTGCTCCTTTTTCTTAATGCAGTTCTCTAGCTCTTCCCTCACAGATTACTCTGGATATTGATAGTTCCTATCTTGGCCAGCAGTACCAAGCATGAGAGTTAAATTAAGAGCAGTTGGGAAGGAAAAAGAGCATTCTACAGCACTTTCAGACTGTAAAGCCTTGAAGGCCTTTAAACAATAATCCTTTATCCCACAGTGTATTCTTTGGGCATCTTCTTTTGGGTGCAGGATGTTGAGTTGCATGGCCTTTGGTATGCTTCAGTACAACCATACTTAAATAACTCCAACGAGAACTGCATGTAGCATGTGTTAGTGACAGTCTTGTAACTGGCTCATAAAGCTGAGACATTGCAAAGGCAGTTCTGTGCTCAGGTAACTTTGCTTTCTGAAAACCAAGCTCTTAAGTAGTCTCCAACAGATATTTTCTATGTATTTCCCAATCAGTAACCAGGTATTGTTAAATACCTTGCTTTTATAATGAGGACATCCCATAAGCTGACACATATTTATTCTATTATACCTCACTATAATTAAATATATTTGACAAAGAGTTGCTTGGTTTTCTGCTCCACTGCTGGAGCTCCAGTAACGTTAGGCAGCTACAAACACTTAAATAGGTGGGTGGTTTTGCCACAGTTCCATAGCAGCACTGTGTTAGGTGTTCTGTCTGCAGCACTGAATTGCAGTCAAAGCGTTGGTGCTTCTGTAGCTGTCAGAGATAGTCTAGTACACATCAGGGTAGACACTGTCCTTAAGTGAAAACAGGAGAGTAGGTAGGTGTGATTATCATCTGCACAGTTGCTTTCCAAATCTACTGCTCATCTCTCTTTATCTTACAATGCCAGGATTAAGCCACTTTCCTGGAGCACAACACACTTAATTTCCAATATTAATCCCTGACTACTGGAGGCATTACATTTCTTCAGGGATTCACCTAAGGATAGCTGAAGTAACCAGGATGATTTTAAGACCAATAAGCAGTATTTTGAGGTTCCAAGGAGAAGACAGCAAAGTCCACAGACTGCAAAGAGCCACTGAAGTTTATTATCTCCAAGCACACATCTGCAGTAAGACTGCATTTGCCCCTAAATTCAAAGTAAAACATTTAAACCAGGGATATTTTTCCTGTGGTCGTCAAACACTTGTATTGCAGATGCATAGGAAGTCTTGCTGGTTTTGCTGAACACTTGTTAGTGCAGACTGACACCTATTTGCAGAAGAATCAGTGCACAGACTTTCACATCTACCAACCAGGAGCTTCTACATAGGACTACATCTTCAACCAGGGCTCCATTCCTTTGTCTCCTCCTGACACTCAGTAACTCACTGGTCAGTTAAGACTCAAAGGAGCTATGCAGAGACAACCAAAAGTGACTCTCCTTCTCAAAAACCATCTGTAGGCTTCTCTGATACATCCCTTATCACTAATCCATCCTCCTGCCACCTCTGTCAGATGTTCTTGTACTGAATTTTAGGCTAACCATAGCAAACAAACAGAAAGAGAATTGCATTACCACTTGTGCCTTGAGACAGTCTCTGTGCCATGGTCTATGTAGGTTAGTTCTCAGTGGGGAAAATAAATATTAAATAACAATATCCTAAAGAAGCGGGTTAACACAACTGTCAGTACTATGTTTTTCCTGTATAGCTCCTCCTAGCTTTTACTCTTTGGCACTAGAAAGAATCTGTACATGCCTGTAGTATTCAAGAACTTTTGATGTAATTGCTGATGGGTGAAATAGCATTCACTGTATGTTGAGCCTGACTATTTCTACACCAGCACCAATAACTACCAGTAACCCATTATCAGAACTCTTACCCAAGTTGCTCTTTGATACTATTTAAAATGGAAGGTGAGCAGTGAACAGAGAGGAGCTGGATCCTAGTCCTGAAGAATCCAGCCTAGAAAGTGACTTCCAATGTCAAACAAGAGGCAGAGAGTATGAAAAGATAAATTATTCAGTAATGGATCCTACACACTTACAATGCACAAGTTGTAATGAATCTCAGTTGCTCTTGTAATTTTGTAAAGTTGTTTACCTAATATGGTAGATACACCATATGGTGCACTAAAGAGAGCGTTAGAACAAGGACACAAAGATTTCTATGCTTTTATTTCTAGTTTTGTATGCAACTGAAAACTACACTCAAGCTGTCCTAGAATGCAAGCAATAAAGGAACAGAGGCTGCTCTGACCCCTCCTGCTGCTGCAGCTTGATGCATGTCATCCTTCTCCATCCCTCATCCCTCTGGTGCTGCAGCCCAGCATTAGGCTGTACTCTGATGCCACAAGAGACAGACTTGCAGCCACTCCACAGCTTCAGGCAGGTTCAGCTTAAGTCAAGCTTTTTTACCCTTCATATATAACTTGAGCAGAAGATGTAGATTAATTCTTCAGGTACTCAAATTAGGAAATATGTAGTTGGCTAGGGAGTGGGACCAGACTTCTATTCTAGATAGTTCTTTGGTATGTTGCTTATAGAATTTCCCCCTGCTAAAACTAGCTATGTGCTCGAGTGTGGCTGGGACTCCCCTGACTGCAGCAGCATTCCTGCCTCATAGGAAATGGGCAGCATGACCTACAGGGATGTCCGTAACATGGCACCTACTGTACAGCCCCGTAACTGGGCAAAACTTGGGGAAATGGAAGTTCAAAGAGAAGGAAAGGGAGTTTTCTTTCTGTCCCTTGAGTTTCAAATGATGACTGAGGAAAGCTCCAGAGTACCAAATGTTGGGGAACAAAAGATGAATATAAAACTTCTCAGAGGACTTAGGTGTTCCCTCTGAGTGACGCCACCTCGTGAAGTGATCAGTACCTTGGGGAAGGTCCAGTGCTGTCATTCTTACTCAGCAGCCAAAGTCTGCTGCAGGTGAAGGGAGGAAATCAGAAATTAGAACAGTAATAGCCCTTACCATAAGCTGAATTTCTAACATTTTTGATTTAAAGGTATTTACTCACCCTCTTATTCGAGGCCTGTGTGTTAAGAACAGATACCTGCCAGTTTTTATGTTTGCAAACTTTTGGCAAAGAACGTCTCCCTTGTAGACACATTTGCGTATCTGGGGGCAAGGCAAGACACAGCACAATATTCACAGGGCCAAGTATTGAGCAGAGCAATTCAGCTCATGTCACAGTACTACAAGTGAAGTGATCACCACAAATATGTAACACGGGAAGCGTTGACACCCATGTTTGGGCAACTCTAAGTGGGGGATACTTTAACCTATTTAAAGCCATCCTTCTCTTAGATAACTCAGAGCTCTTATACTTCACCTTTGCAGCCTTCTGGCAGCTCTCAGACCAGCTAGATCTGGGCATTGTCAGCCAGGCTATGAGCAGGTGCTGAGTCAATCACACTGCAACATGTGTCCAGCCTCCAATTCCACCCTTTCCCAATATGTAAAGCAAAGCTTATTTTATAATAGTGAGATATTTTAAGCTTGATGCCCCTTAATAACTTACCACATACTGCACTTTATCTTTCAGTTCATAGACTCCTAAAATCGTTTAGGTTGGAAGGGACCTTAAAGCTCACCCAGTTCCAACCCCTGCCACGGGCAGGGACCCCTTCCACTGGAGCAGCTGCTTCAAGCCCCTGTGTCCAACCTGGCCTTGAGCACTGCCAGGGATAGGGCAGCCACAGCTTCTCTGGGCACCCTGTGCCAGCGCCTCAGCACCCTCACAGGGAACAGCTTCTGCCTAAGAGCTCATCTCAATCAACCCTCTGGCAGGTTCAAGCCATTCCCCTTGGCCTGTCCCTCCAGGCCCTTGTCCAAAGCCCCTCTCCAGATTTCCTGTTGGCCTCTTCAGGCACTGAAGCTGCTCTAAGGTCTCTCTGGAGCCTTCTCTTCTCCATGCAGAACCACCCCAGCTCTCACCATGTCTTCATAACAGAGATGCTCAAGCCCTTGGAGCATCTTTGTGGCCTTCTCCAGGCCGGCTCCCACTGCTCCACATCCAGTTAATACTGTTCCAATAGCTCAGTTTCCCCTGAAAACAGTGCACAAGAGAGCATTTATCCAAATGCAGGTTGTATTTTTACGTTAACTCTCTTTACTTCCTTCACGACGGTTGCACAACGGGGTCAAAGTGCAGCTCTGCTGTAAGGCTGGCGCTCAGCGAGACGCGTCCACCTGCAGCCAGCGCCCGGCCCGGCCCCGCCGCACCCCGCCGGGGCTGCCAGCGCAGCCGCATGTGTCGGGCCGCAGCACGGCTCGGCAGACACGGCTCTCCCCACAAGGGTTAAGCGGCAGTGGGGGTGTAACGGGGGCTGACACCGCGCGGGGATCGTCCCCGGCGCGACAGGGCCCCCGCCTCACAGCGCCGGGCTCGGAGCTGCGAGTGGACGGTTTAAAGCGGGGATCTCCCTCTCCTCGCTCTCCTCCCCTCCCTTGTTTCCTTTCCCAGGGCCCAAATCCTCGCCGCCCTCCTTCTCCGGGGCTCCCCAGCCCCCCCGTGCTGAGTCAGGCTGTCCAGGCCGCGGAGCGGAGCCTGCCGGCACCGCGCCTGGCACACGGCGGCCGCAGCGCCCAACCACGGCCCGGCCGCACCGGGACAGCCCGCGGCTGCCAGCGGCGGAGGGAGGGAGGGAGGGAGGCGCGGGGGCCGGCGCGCTCCTCCTCGCCCGCTGCCCCCGCCCGGGGCTGGGCGTGGGTCCCGTCCGCCCGCCCGCCCCCCGGTTCCCCCCCGTGCCTGCCGGGGATCAGTTACACGCAGCTGGCACAGGTGCGGGGCGCCCTTCAGACTCGCGGCGGCGGGGGAGACCCGGCCGCAGGGAGCAGCGGGGAAACATGCAGCCATTTTGGGCCGAGGCAGACAAAGAGCCGCAGCCACCGGGGCCTCCCCCGCCGCTCCGCCGAGCCACGGGCCGGGGCTCGGCCTCACCCGCGGCCGGTGCTCGCCGCCCCGAGCCGCCAGCCCCCCTCAGCCGCGGCCGCGCCGCCACCGAGCCGCTGCCGCCCGACTCCTAACTCGGCGGTCGCAGCCATTTGCACGGCCTTTTATAGGCGGGCGCCGGCCAATCGGCGGCGAGCGGAATCCCTCTCCGGCCGGTGATGTGAGGCTGGGCGCTTGCGCCTGCGCAGTTGGGCGGGTTGAAGTGTGTGTGTGGGGTGGGGGGAGGGAGGGAGGAGTGGAAGGGGAGGGGGGGGAGGAGGGAGCCGCTCACAGGAACCCTCCAAAAAAAAGATGGCGGCGGGCTCGGATCTGCTGGATGAGGTTTTCCTGAACACGGAGGTGGATGAGAAGGTGGTGAGCGACCTGGTGGGCTCCCTGGAGTCTCAGCTGGCGGCCTCCGGCCACCACCACCAGCACCACAAGGCGCAGGAGCCCCTGAGGGCCGCTGGGGGGCTGCTGGGGAACCATGTTGTGAGCAGCAGCAGTAGCAGCAGCAGCCCTAGCCCTAGCCCTGGAGGAGTAGTAGTAGGAGGCAATGCTAATGCCCAAACAGAGAGCAGCAGCAGCAGCAAGATGGGACTGAGTGCCCCAGAGATCACAAAAGCAGGTAACATGGGCAGGGGTGGGGGGCTCTAAGGGGAGAGGGGCCCTCCCCTCCCCCCACTCCCCAGCTCCGGCTGCCTCCTTCCCTCACTGCTTTCCCCCCTTTTCCCTCTCTCCTCCTTCTCGCTGTGGCAGGAGCGGGAGTGCAAAGGGTGGTATCGATCATATGGGGGAGAGCCTCCCCTCATCATGCCCCTCGGTGTGTATCCGCGCCTCTGCTCCCTCCCCTTTATTTTCCCTCCTCGCCTCTGCTTACTAGAGGGTGTTTTATCATGTGTGGGGGCAGCCTCCCCGCAGAACAAGCCGGCAGTGCCCGTCCGTGACTCTGCCGGTCCCCTCGGCTTTTCCTGCCCTTCTTGCTGGAGTGCAAGAGGGTTCTCTTCGTCTCGGGGGCTGAGGGAGGCAGAACCCACCCCCCTTGGTAATGGCTGTGCCTCCTATGCCGCCTGTGACTGCTCCCGTTCCCTTTCCAGGGGTGGAAGGTTATGGGGGGGATTCCCTCTCGATAATGCCGCCGTAGCTGTCTGTGTAAATGCTTCTTCCCCTCCCCCTTCTCTGTTGCTGAAGTGGAAGGGGGTGTTATTAATCATGACACCTATTTCCTGTAGAGGAGGAAGCGAGGGGGGATTTCAAGGGGAGGAAGTCCCTCAAAATGCTTCCCCCCCATATCTGCCTGCCTGGATATTCCATCCCCCCGGCCCCCTCCCTTGTTCCAGGGGCTTGGAGGGGGCATTCAACACCTCTCATTCCTCCTCTGCCCTCAAGGGGGGGTTGTCACAACACTAGGTCCCAGGAAGGGGGGGAATTGAGGCCACAACACCCCACCTTGTACAATGTCTTCTCCCACCCACTCACACACCCCCCGTAGCTACCTGGGAATATTCCCCTTCTTCGTGCTGGGAAAGCTGTAGGGAGATAGTGTGATGGTTGGGATAAGGGCTCACTACATGGGAATGGAGGGAAGCTGGTTTTCAGGGAATTAAAATAAATGTCTCCCCAGAATATCTGCAATTCCTCCCCTCCCCCCATTTATTTATTTTTTTCTTGCTTGCTTTCTTGTTGCTGAGGTATCAGAAGATGTTCCAGACCCTCTGTTAAGATTAATCAGGTTCTTCTAGGAGGATCTCCTTAACCCTTGTAACATGCTGCTCAGTGTCTGCCTGTTCCCCTTTCTGTTTCTGTAGGGCCAGGACCTGGACTATGTGATTGTACTTGTGATAACACCGGGCCTCATCAAGAGGCATTAGGATTATTCAGGACAAGAAGCTTCATCATCTTGTTCCTTCTCAAACCAGCTTTGCTTTTTATTTATTTATTTTTCAGTGATCTCAGGCTGTGGGAACTTCAGGTCTAGAAGAACAAATTCAGTGATAAAGTGGAGGGGTTTTATAGTAACCTGCTCCAGGCCGTGCAGCGTTTCTTATCTTGCCAGCCTCATGTTTTCCTTTCACTTTTTCATGTTTTGCTGTGGTTGAGCCTCCTGATCTAACTGACTTGATCTGTAGGTAACGTGTGCTGGGCAGAGGGGATTTGTCTTACTCATGTGTCTTCCGTCCTTTCAGTTGCAGTCCTGTTGCTAAATGCCATGTCAGGCTCTAGACTGGGGAAGAGCTCTGAGGTGATCGTTCTTCTCCCTTCCCTTGTTCATATCAAATCTGCTTTCCCTGTTTTGTCTTACTGTAGTGTCGAAAGCAGTTATGTTCAAATTAATACTGAATCTGCCAGGCTTTGGTAGGAAATTGGAGGCTTCAAAGCCATTTTCAGTTTTTGCTCTGTCCTGTTCTCTTGGCTCCTGGCAGGCAGCATGAGAGATGGAGAAGACTTGGTGATGAGGAAGAGCATTCTGTCTTCTGGACTTCTCCTCATGCTCATTCTCTGTTTAACCTTGTTGTTGTTTTGCAGGAGCAGGAGGAGTGCAAGGGGGCGTTATTAACCATAACACCAGGTCCCAGACTTCAGCTCTGGATGGAGCCACCACAACGAGCACCAGCACCACCACTGCAGCAGCAGGAGCATCTGAAGTCACTGCTGCTCCAGGGACCCTCAGTCAGGGCAAATCGGTGGTTATCAGCACCATGGCAACTGCCTTGTCCACCAGGAATGGCAAGATTGGGACCACAACAGTGCAAACTTTGAACGGGAGTAATGTGGTGATGAACTCTCACCATACAGGAAGTGCTGCTTTCCCTGGGACTCCGGTGACCGCTAACCCTGCTCCTGCCCCTGCTGTTGCCCCTCTTGTTAACAATGGACCTGGATCTGTGGGGAAGGGAAATACTGTTAATGCTGTTTTGCCATCGGCTTCCAACACTGTCATCCAGACGTCTTTCCTTAACACTGCTGTGTCCTCTGCATCTTCCTCCTCGCCCACAGTTATCTCCTCGCAGCCACCACCGAGCATTGGGACTGGGACACCGACGGTAACGCTTGTGCGGCCGCCGATCCACACAGCAGGACCCACAGTAGCTGCAGCTGGGGCAGCCACTCAGAATGGGAGCAATACTGTGATCAATTCAACCATCAGTGTGGGGAGTTTTCCTGCTGTTGCTACAGCCACTGTGGGATCTGGAGCTTCCCTCCAGACATCACTTGTGAACAGCCAGTCTGGTTCCACTGTGCCAGCAGCTCCTACCACACAGGTCATCAAATCTGAGTCTCCTAAAGCTATAGTCCAGGCAGTATCCCAACAGCAGACACTGGCTACTGTTGGCCAGCCCAGTACTACAGGGGGTAACATGATTATTGGGCAAACTATGCAAGCTGGGCTCTCCAATGTTGCTCCCAATCCTGGTGGGATACCTCCTGCAGCTCCTGGCACCCCCACGGGAATGGCTAAAGGCACTGCCAATACAGTGGCACAAAGTCTGCCAAGGACTCCAACAGCAACTACGAGTGGAATAAGAGCAACCTTGACTCCTACAGTTTTAGCACCTCGTTTGCCTCAGCCACCTCAGAACCCAACTAACATTCAGAATTTTCAGTTACCACCAGGTAAGCAAGAGGATTGAGGGATTTTACTTCGAAGTGTATTTCTTGCAGGGAGGAAGGGGTCCAAATAAGATTTCTTGCTGTTCAATTGTGAGGTGTGGAAACAGCATTACATTTAACAATGAGAATTGTCTGATTTTGAGTAGTAGCGTAGTAGCATTCCACTACCTAGTATATGAATTTGGGTGACCAAAAAGTCTTTCCAGTGGTAGCAATACAAGAATAATTGTGCCTGGTATCTTTGTCAGGGTGTGAGTGTAGATGAAGCTGTAAACGGCCAAAGCCTGATCATGGGATGTTATCAAAGGAAAAGTTGCTATTTCATTTTCACATTAAGGCATTTTGACTTTTAAGGTGGTTTTGTCAGTAGTTCATGTAACCTTCACGTGCTTTTCGATTCCCTCTCTGTCCCTGCATGCCCCCAGCACCACAGAGCATTCATGAATAGAGAAGCAGTAGATACAACAGGAGAAAACTACCTTCTTTTGCTTGAAATACCTTCAAAGTCTGACTTTAAAACTCACAGAGTTGAAGCTTATGATCATCCTTTTAGTCACTGGAGTTCTGATACAAAAGGCAGTCTTTCTCTGTCCTTACCTCACCCTGTTGTGTCTAGGGTTGCAGCTTTTGTAGTAGCTAGTCTCATGCTTAGTGCTGAGCATCTCTGGACAAGGAATCTAGTCCTGAACTCAGTGGGTGAGTAAAAAGCAGGATGAGAAGCCTTTCTGTTCTGAGAACTGTTGTGTCCCTCCTTAAATATCCTAGATTTGGAGATTTAAGATCATATATTTGCTATTATTTTGAACCAGGCTTGTCATTATATCCAGATCTATTTTTAACTGAAAATACTTGTGTGAACCTGCACATAGTTTCCTGTCTTTTTTTTATATATATAGTAACAGCTGTGTTCTTATTATTGAGTGTTTTCAGGACAGCGTACAAAGAACAACTGGTTAAATTTCACTGTTGGTACCAAGTGAAATTAGTGGTGGTTGGATACCACTTGTTTCAATTGAACTTAGTAAAAATGCACCTATTGAAACTCCTGAGCAACCTCAAAGCAATGCACCTGTCACATGAGGTACATCACAAACCATACAGTGTTACACTACACCATCTTTGTGTGTAATATACTATTTATGGTATGTGATGCCACCAAGTTTGATGAAGTCTGTCAAACATTCTGTGTCTCTAACTGGCATAAATATTCCTCACTTTTTCTAGAGAAGATTGTTCTCTCTATGCGTAATTTGAATGACACATGTTGCTAATTTAACAATAACCCATCAGTAAAACTCAGACCTTAAAATCCCAGAGCTTGATTTGAAGCTTGTGAATTGACAAGCTGGAAAAGCCTTATTTATTTATTTACTGCCACAGTGTATCAAAGGTTTTTTCACGTTCCAGTCTATTGCCATGTACACCTACGTTTTCACTAATACTGCATTATAAACCTGATTATGGGAAAAATACCACCGTGGAGTCCAGTGGGACCTTTTTTCCAGGTAGCTGATGTTTTCTGAGTGCCAGAGCACACTGAAATGTGTTACTCTTAGAAGCAGCGTTGCCAGTTCTTAAGCATAATTGGACCATAAATTGCACCTTTGGAGGTCTCAGTAGATCAAAGTAAACCAGTACAGGTTCTAAACACTGGAGGGTTTTTATTTAGCACTTTTCTTGTCTGTCCCACACTTTAAAAAATATTTATAACTTCAGAAGAATAGCATGACTGAAGGAAATACACATAACTGAATGCATAGGAATTGGGAACTGTGTTCTTGCATGCTAAGGCAGATGTAAGGATTTTTTAGTGGAACAGATCATATTTGTAATTGCGTTGGTTTTCATTTTTGTACTTTGCCAAAGTAGCCCACTTTGAAAGTGCTTTGCATAAAGCATTTCTTTCAGAACACTTAAGAACTGATGGATGTTGAGCTCTTACAAACATCTCACAGGTGCGTGTGCTACTGTCAGAGGTGCTTAGCCCTTGCAACTGCTTTAATCTTTAATAGGGCCCGTATACATTCAGAGTGAAAGGAGAATGGATGGCTCTGCTTTTGAAACTGTATTTCAAATTACAGTGTCATAGGCTGGATTTTTAAAGGATGTTTGCTAGTATGAGGTTGCAAGTGCAGCACTTGTGTGCTGTGCGTCTGCAGCATGCATCAAATTTATATCACAAGTTTACGTGTATAAAAGTTGCTGTGTGCTAATGAGGGTTTGTGAGACTCAGGGCTTGAAATAACTTTAGATCCTGCACTGCACATGTTGCTTTCCACACAAAGATTTACAAACACGTAGAAAGAAAACCTTATGGAAGGTTTGACCAATAAGCAGCCCATGTTTTATAGTTATTTTCTTACCCTGGATTACTGTTTCTAACTCCGCAACACAGTTACAGTTTCACATACATGGAGAGCAGAATATAAAATGTCAGTAAGTGTTATTAACCAGGGGCTTGAAAATTAGAAACCTTGAAAGGTTTCAGATGGTCTCTTAAAATGCATCTGTGGAAAACAGACTTGATCAACGCTCTTTAAAATATATTACTTTTAGAATAGTGCTTTGTATTGCATCAAAGCAATTGTGCAACACAAAATGACCAAATCAGAGCTGTTTGAAGAGCTAATGAGCTGTAGTTGTTGTGCCCTTATTGGATTCTGGCATAATGCTTCCCAGATAAACCAGAATATTCAGAGTATCTGTGCATTAAAAATGGTTTTCCGCTACTGATGTCTCTGGAAGACACTGTTGTGCTTACTCTTCAGGAGCCTGTGTTTGGGACTTTGTGGTCCAGTTGGATAGATCTGTGTAATGAAGCTCCAAAAATAACCTTATTTATAGCTTCTTCACAAAGACACGAAAATGTTGTCAGATGATTTCCTAGGGGGCGGGAGCACAAGTTTCCCTTTAGACAACACTGCTTTAAAGATGCAACATCATCTGAAACTGGGACTGAACATAAATTGTATGAAGTTCCAGCTACTTCAGTCAGTAAGGTGAAATGTGTACAGTAACATGGTAAGAGGTAGGAAAATTGGTGCGTTTGTTAAAGCATGAAGTTAGTGTTCTGCTGTTACAGGCACTCGGGAAAGTCTGCAGAAAAGCATAACATGCCCTGAGATTAATCTTCTGCAGTGTGAGAGTTCATGAAGTGTTTACAGGCAGTCACTGACACATGGTAAAATCATCTTGTAAAAGGACAAACTTGTGTACTTCAGAATCACTCATCAACATCTTATCTTCCCCAGCAATGCTATAATATAGTTTCAAAACCAGTGTCTGTGAGCTTGTACTTACTTTATCAGTATTGGCAATGTAAAGGTTCAAATCTTTGCTTTCTCTTCTTGCTGATGCTTTCTGTTGTTACTCTCTTCTGCTTTATTTTTATGTACAAGCATCTTGTCATAAGCAGGTGCCTGCTTAAGGAAAGGAGCAGATTGGAGGGAGTGCTGTAGGTGTGCAGTGAGAGCAATGCAGAGTGGGTATGTCTGGGCAGTGAAACTGAAATCTAGAAACCTTCACTTCACTGTCCCCCTCTTTTCTTTTACCTTCACTAGAACTTTCTAGTACTTACCAAGATTTGCCAGCTTGATGCTAAAGACTTTTTTTCTATTTTTTCTCTTTTTTTTTTCTGAAAAAACAAGATTCTGTGACTCTCAGTCTGTTTGGAGATAGCAGATAGGACAGGTTGTCTGTGGAGTTTATGTATTTCTTTTACTTCTGTGATCATGACCAGTGTTCTCATTAGCAGTAACGTGGTTGTGCAGCTGTAGTAGAACTCCTATTGCAGATTCATTTTGCTTTTTATCTAATAATGCAACTTCTTTATTACTTTCACAAAACTCAGTTGGGTCTGCCAGTAGCTAATGCTAGAGGATGAGACTAGACTGCATTATTCCTTTTTTTTTGGAGGGCATCGTATGTGCCATTTCTGTGGTGACTACAGGATGTTCCACTATTGGCTGTGAAACCCATGGGGATCCTCTAAAGATATTCCAGAGTTCTGAACAGGCCTAATGCAAGTGACCTCTACAGTCAGTTTAAACTTACTGTTGGTGCTTTCTAGAAGCAAAGGGTACCTGGAAGAACACTGGTGCTGTAATCCACTGGTGCAGACTTGTATCTGTTTTCATGGTCAAGGTTTTGTTCATGGGCTTAGATGCTGTAAATTTCACTTGGTGTTAAATGGAAGCTTAACTTCTGTAGAAGCTGTTGATTTTTAGTTGGTGCTACCTATCCAAGAAGGATTCTTAACTTAAGCTCTGATTATGGTGGCTTTAAGATGGGGAAACTACCTAAGCACATCCTACCTTTACAGCATGGATTCTGGTCCTTTTTGCATGAGCAGTCATACTTCTTGAAGATGGAGCCACTGAAAGATAACATCTGCAGGAGCAGTTCAGTTTCCTTCAGTGAGGAGCTGGGGTGCAGTGTTTTTTGGGTTACTTTATACTTGAAATATGTATCCAGAAATGCCTAAAGTAACTGGGAATATAAATAGAAGAGGAAATCTACAGAGTTCTATAATGTAAGAGATACAGAAAGGGACAGAAGAAATACTATGAAGTAGTGGAATGTAGTTATTTCTATTTCTCACTGACTAGTAAGCGAGTTCAAATGTATCCTGATTATAGTTTTCCTGTATGTATCCTGTATGTGCTGCCAATATTATGTCTGTTAACTGTGTTGGCATGGCTTTATTTGGTTAAAAATAACGTCTGTATTGCACAGTGATAACAGAAACTTCTTACAGGACTTACAGGATGTTTTACTTTCAAAGGATTTTACAAAACTTAATCCTTGTAACATGCCTGTGTGGTTGGTAAATAAAGTAGTATGAACTCTGCACTAGAGCTGGGGGAAAGAGCAAGTTAGAGAAGTTCTGACTTGCCCAAGGCCATGAGGGAATGGATATTTTGCCAAGATTAGAGCTTGGGAGCCCTATACTTGATGCATAAAGTGGTATCTCTCTTTCTGAAAGATAACTGTGGATCTCCTGCACAACTCTTCTGGGTGAGGGGTGGATTTCGTGTTCAAATCGTGCATCAGCAAAAGGAACATTCTGCTTTATTTGAAATCTGCTACCTCATATCTGCCATATGTCACCAGAGTGAAAGTTGTGTTTGTTCTCACTGTAGCTTTCGTGACAGGAATCCTGCATGCTTGGCTTTGTACCCCAAAGGACTTCAGACTTGGAGATGTGCAATAAGATTTTGTTGCTCTTAAAATGAGTGTCATGAGATGTTTTGCACATCTGAGAAGAATGTCTCTTTTAAGTGATGGAAACATAATAGTGATTCTGTTAAGCTATGAAAGCTATTAACTTTGGCTACATATTATTCAGTTCTGCTATGGAAAGTACCTTTGGAAGAGCATATATGGATTCGTTTCATATGCCTGTCTACGTATGGTCTTCCTGGGTTTTTTGGTATCACTAGGCTTATGATCAAGGTTGTTCGTCAATGACCACTGTGAGTGCTTTCTTTTGAGCCATTCTGCACTCTGCTGCTCTAGAAATTACATGGTGTTTTGATGGTCAGTGAGCTAAATGAGTTTTCCAGGTCTGGAAATCTATGTAGGTTACTTCTAAAATGCAGCATCATGCTTTGGTGGACTTGAAATCACTTACTAAGACAGGATGCTGCAGCAAAGTTAGAAGTCTGAGGTGAAAACACAACAGTTTGGGACACTGATAAGACACAATTTAGTAGGTATCACAAACTCTCCTCAAATGAGATGTCTTGGTGTAGGAAAACTCTTACTATTATTTGTCTTCTCTGGTTTGGGAAATGATATGTAAATAGAATCCTAAAAAGAGGGAATGTATGAAGGTGTTCAGGAGCGTAGTTGAAAATGCTGATACTAATCTAACTGCGGTTTAGCAAAGCGAAGATGCTGGCTTGAGGAAAGGTTGATTTCTGGCTCTCTGTTCCCAACAAAACAGGGTAATCAAATACTAAGAGTCTGCTTGGTAAGAGCACAACATGTTAAATGGTTTTGGGTTTTTTGTGACTATATTAATTTTTTCTCAGAAATACCTGAAATCACCTTTTTAACCTGAAAATGAGTTATCTTGTCAGGATTGTTCACTGAGTATGAATCCTTATTACTCCACTTATCTTTCTGAATCTGCTCTTTGAATTTGATGGTAAAAAGAAGGCTTTTGCCAGTTGGAAAACAGTAAGTGTTAGCAAGATTAACTTTTTTATCTCAGGCATGTGATGTCTTGTGAAAGATTTGAAGAGGTAGAAGCATTAAAAAAAAGTTCTGAAAATTATGTTTCTCACAACTGAAGGCAATGATAAGGATTTTTGATGGTACTTAGGAAGCAGTTATCTGTTGTGTAAAGCTGTATGTGAAGGAAGGTCAAACTCCAGAGCAAGTATGTGGTGCTTGCAGGTCACATAGGGTTTTTCAATGTGCAGGACCATGTGGATGTTTCTGTGTATGAAAAGATGTGTGATCCATGAACACTGATAAGTTTCCTGGTGCCATTCTGGGACTGAAGCCTCAGTAGGTCTCGATCCCTTTGGCGGGTTGCACACAGTTGTTAAACTGGGCATACGTGAGCTTTGGTTTTGTGCTGTTATAATTTGTTAATGCATTAACTTGAATTTGTTTTTAAACTAATGAAGGTCTTGCCTAAATGCAGGAAGCTGTATGTTTATAATCATACAGGTTTCTTGAAAGTTGCAAAACCTTTCTTGTCTGGGTAGTTTTTGCTGGATCAGCCCTCTTGCTGCATGCTGCTTCCTCATGAGAGAAGGAAAACAACTTATACAGTAAGCATCTCTTACAACTATATAGTTTTGTCAGCACTGGTGATTTTACCACTAAATTATTGTGGCAAAATGGTCTCGTTTCCAGCTTGAATATTGAGAGAAGCATAAAAACTGTACACAGACCAGGTTGTGATTAAGGGGGTTTTAAATATGGAGCATTTTTTGGTGAAGGACAAAACCTTGATTATCATCACTATATAATGGTATGAATTAACAATAAGCGAGAAAGAGGTGATAGTTATAAGGAGCTGGTACAACTGTGTCCTGTTCGTGCAGAAAGAACTGTTCAGCACCTCAGAGCTATCGAAAGGCATTGCACAAATGTGGATAATCTTTGCCTCTAACTGTTGTTAGGCTGGAAATAACATGTTAAAAAGATGAGTTTCTGCACTTTTATTACCAGTGGTCGGAAAGTTACACTTTGAACATAAAAGGCTGATTCTCAGCAAAGTGCATAAATAAGCTGTAAATCCTTTCACCCAGGGACAGTGCTTTTACTGGGTATTTATACAGGATTTAGTGCAAGGTTTGACTCTGTTGCCAAGCTTTTTCTGTGGGGTTTTGAAGAGAATATTGATAAAAATTGAATAACTTTTTGTCAGTGAAGAACACTAAGTTTGAACTGTAAATATGAACACTTTGTATCTTTTAATTTTGATGCTTTTTTCCTTAAAATGCATTACTAAAATATTTATATGTTCTAACCAGTACCTAGATCACTAGTAACATATATCTTGCCTTGATATGCAGTGTTATTTTACATGGCTAGCGTGTTCTCAGGTTTGTATTGAATCAAGCAAGTCTCTAGCAAAAATGATCTAATTTACCATTGTAACTTGATTAATATATACTTCTAAGAGCAGCTGAACTACTAAAAGCCATCAGAGTACTTTAGTGCGGAATAAACCACATGCTGGATAAACTGTGCAACAACTAGTGCAGATTCAGTCGGAAAAAGCATGCTCCAGCTATCGGAGTATAAACAAAACCTAAGCAATGAGGTGTGGTGAGTGCTCTGGTCTGTCTTAAATGCTTTGAGGGGCAGCGAGGCTGCACTGGGCTGTCTTTACACCTTTCCTCAGTTTATTAATCAAGTATTTCTGTAAGGGAGGGTTGGATTTAGTGCCTCTCTCAGGATATAATAGCATCAGGTGCGTTCAGCATAAGTGGTGGTGTGGCGAGTGGGACCAGTTGTACTCACATGAGTCAGAAGTACAAACTCCGAGGAGCAGTGCTTTGGAATTGCAGCACCTCTGGCAAACAAGTCAATGGCAGTGACCAAAGAGTTTGCTGCGGGATCAGTGGAGGAGGTCAGAAGAAGAGATACGGAGTAGGAAGGCTGAACTGTGCAGAAGTCTGTAAAAAAGCATGAGAAGCTTTCTGTTTTTAATGAACATGTTTGCAGTAGTATTAAGGGTGGAGTGGAATAAGAGACAAATGATCATCCCTTGAACTTCAACCTCTTATTTCCTTTCATTCTTCCTTTTTTTCCAGTGTATCATTTGGTTTTTTTTCCTTCCCTCGCCTCATGGGGGAAGGGGAGAGAAGGCACTAATTATTTATAAGTGTTAGTCATAGCCAGTCATTAAGCTTAGTCATTACTCAGGATTGTGCATTTGATGGTTAGTAAAAATCAAAACAAGACTTGAATTGCTGAATTCAAGCTTACAGGTGTGAAAATACTTTTATTTCTGTGTTCAGACTCACTAGCAAAGCAGTGCTATTTAATCAGTGTTGCTATCAGCCAAAATACATGCAATATCATGTCCATGTTGATAGTTCGTGTTTGAACTCAAAGCTATGGTGTTCAATGTATCCTTAAAGCAGAGAAACTTCTAAATCAGCAGTGAGAGTGCTAAAATCACCGTCTGTTTCTGCAGAGGAGGATGTGAAAGGAACATTTCCACTAATGCTGCTTTGGGTACCTGTCACTCACTGGGACTGTGACATTTGGTCTCTGCAGCTCCAGGTGAAAAGATGGCATCAGCAAAAGGTTTTGTCCCTGCCAAAATTACAAAGGGTATATACCTAGAGTAGGGCATTCAAGGTGGGGACTAGTTAAAGAAATGCATTTTTAAGGGGGTTTTCATGTACTTTCTTATTTTGGGGTGTTGTTTTTTGAAGGAAGGTAACGTGGATTTAATGCATTGCTCCTCATTAGGTATTGTGTACAGACTGTTGTAAATGCAGAATAGCTTTCCCATTCCTGTTTCTTCAGGTGCTTGAATAGCACTAATGTTGATACACCTTAGTACAGACAAACTGTTTGCCAGAAATGAAGGCTAGTTGAGTTTTAAAATCTCTTATTTAGAATAATAAATCAAAAGAATCGGTGACATTTTATGTCTTCCATTCTCAAAACCAAAACTGATCTTGATGTAACTATGTTGTTTGATGTAAGTATATTGACGTTAATGGTAGAGCTGAATCTGAGTCACTTTGAGATCAATAACTAAGGTTTAGCTCTTGCTAGCGTTTTCCTCAGTTCTTTCTGCAGCAGACCAAAGAGAGCTTTGTGTGGTGACTGGGTTCCAGTTTGACGGAGCATGCTAGTGTTTTGGCTTTGTATGCTTGACTAGCAAGGAATGTTAACACACACTTTCAAGGAATCTAGCTTTCCAGAAAAGCCAGAATGGTTTCAGATCACATTGTTGTTGAAGTGTTTATCAATTGTTGCCATATAAAATGACATATTCCCCAGAGCACTTCTTACATACCTTTTCAATGAGCAGGTAAGATTTTTTTCCATATGGGATCAGTTAAAAACAGCGGCTTTTTGGCACTCCAGCACAACATTGTTCCTTTAACTATATTCTTAACAAACTTGTGAAGGAATACTTTACCAGTGATTCACTTCTTCACTTTTTATACAGTATAGTTGAGTTCTGTAGTTTGAAATGGAATTATTGCATAGTAAGAGTAAGCAAAAGCTTAATGAAGCTTTCAGTTTCTTGGACTCCTTAGGAGGAAAAAAACAAAGGCAGTTTTCATAATGTGAAGTTGGGTGTTTGGTCTGTACAAAATACATTTGCTGTGCACTGCAGGCAGGATTCTTGATGATTTTGGGGACTTATCTTTCATCTGTGCTCACAATAATCATAAACCAGCTGTTCAAGAATTAGTGTTTCACATTCCATAACTGTTAGTTGTGATCTGTGTGTGCAGATCAGGCATGTGGAGAGAGTGAGGACAGGCAAAGGGAGTGCTGTAGTAAACTAATGCTGTATCAAAGCTTTTAGGCATTGTATCTGGGTAATACTTGTTTTTATTCCAGAGTGATGTGTGTTGGAAAGTGCAAGGACTGATGTGCTTTTGCAGCTCTGTAAAGTTCTTGTTTAAAACTCTGTGCTGTACCAGTCTTCACTATGGTGTAATATGTAGTGCCTATCTGGAGAGTCTCCAAGTGGTTTTTACTGGAGATGCTCTGAAGCAACACCTGACAGTCATGTTTTTTCATGCCAAGTTTAGCTCACCCTAAGCTCAGCAGGTGCTGGATTTTCAGCAGGCACCTGTAAGATGTGTTGGGCATAGTGTGCACTGTGTGCTCTGAGTACCACTGTTTGCAAATACTTCTGTTCCTTGCTTTAGGGTGTCCATTGGTCTGCAACAAGATGTGAGGGAATCTGGCACAGTGCCTCAGGTCGCTCCAGGGTGTTGGACAGCTCTACAGCTGCTGCCAGGTTTAGGGCCTGTAGACCTGCAACTTGGCATGGAACGGATGTGCTACTCATGTTTGCACAGGCTGACCTCACCAGCAGGACAGGCACTTCTGGAGCAGGTGAAGTTGTGCATAGTCATGGGCTCATTTTCAGCTAGTTGGTGTGTAGGAGCTGATGCCTACACTGTGTAGGCTTCTCTGTAAGTGCTAAGGTTATCCTTGTTGAGCTATGACACCTTTATAGAAGTCACAAACAAAGCACATTTGTTCATGAAGCTCAAGAGCCAGGATCGCTGACAGTGTCAAAGACTTTGACAAGAAAGTTCAAGTAAACATGTTTTGGGGTTTTTTGTCTGGATTTGCTGTGCAGCACAGATCACCAAAGGTTCTAAGCATCCAAACTTAGTGCATCTGACCTGGTGGTGCAAATCTTTCATCAGGTACAAAGTAATGTCTTCAGTAACATATAATCCACAGCCTTGTTACAATTTAAAGTTCTGTGTTGTTCCTGTTGACTTGTAACTGTTTCTGAGTTGATGTACAGGTACATGTTGATGTACATGATGTACAACATGTGAGTTATGTACATGATGTACATGAGCTGCTACATGTCTGCTGGTTTGTTACAGGTGCTGCTCTTTGACCTAAGTGATCCTAAATCTGCTAAAAGCAAGATTCCCTTAATTGCCCAGATTTTCATGGAGCTGCAGTGGACTGGTACTTTGACAGGTTCTTCTCTTTCCTTCCAATAGAGTGAGAACTTTTCCAGGCAGGTCAGTTATCAGATGAGGAGGAATGGCAATTGTTGGACCAGATTATCATTTCCTTTTCTGCAGTAAGGGACACTATCATATCCATCATTTCTGCTGTGACTTCTTCCTGTGGTTTGTATAGATAGTTATCCTTTTCTCTAGCTGTCTCTATAGCTTTTTTTTGTATTGGCAAAATCTTAGAAACTTTGTCCTTTTATAAGGGTTTTGTCATTCCATCATTTCTTTATAGCCTGATCCACCCATCTACAGAGCATTGACTCATCCTTTTTGCTTTATCTGGCTTTTGTGGTGTATATGATATCAACTTGCATAACCTTACACACACTTGCTTTCCTTTTTGTGGCAAGAGAATCTCTTCTGATGATACAGAAGGGATATTATTGTAAAGCTTTCTTCTGCTAATATGGCACAGCAGCCCATGATTGCTGTCAGGGTTTTTGTCATGTCAGATATTTGCAGCATCTTGCCCCAAATGAATATATGCTTGAGAGCTTGAGGCAGAAAGAGCTTTGACATTAAGATAACCTCTTAGTGAACTTCCCTGGAAAAGCCAGTTAGGGTTTGAACATTTATCAGCTGTCAGTGGATTCTCTGATCAATAACTCTCTTTTCCAGAGATATTTGTAAGGACTTTGATTTCTTACACCTGAAGCATCAATCCTTTAGTTATTCTTTCAGGTTTGGACATTCTTTCTGAACATGAGTGTGTATTGAAGGTGATTCTTTGCTGCCAAACAGTTCTTTCTGACCCTGACTGCTTTTTTCTCTGGAAATAAAGTGCAGTTACTTCTTTACTTTAAGAAGAAAATTTCCCATGGAGACTGGAAAAGGGATTCTCCATGTGCTTTCAGGGTCATACATTCATTAAGTCTTCTGTCATGTCTCAGCTGCTAAAAAAGAGGACTTATTAAAAATCTAGGTTCTGTAGTAATAGCTTTTCATTTCTGTGGGTTAGACCTTGAGTTACATGGTGGGTAATGAACAGAATGTGTAAGCTTGAGCCTTCTGGTCTTCAGAGGTATCAGAGAGATGTTGTCACTTGTGACTGGGTGGGATACTGTCTGTTTTGTACTCCACAGATGCAAGAGTTCCATTCTTGCTGCTATGCCCAGTGACAAGCATGGGCAAGTTACGAATGCTCCATCCCTAGTGGTGTTCAAGGCTGGGTGGACAGAGGCTTGGGTGCCATGGTTTAGTGGGAAGTGTCCCTGCCCATGGCAGGGGGGTTGGAACTGGATGATCTTAACTATTCTATGCTTCTTAACTATTCTATGGTTCTATGTTTCTTTTTTATGGTCCTCAGATGGAAGTACCATAAAACCTTGGTCCTTGCTAACTGTAGATGAAGCCTTCCAGTGTGTGTATCACCTATTGTATGAATCAAGTCCCTGAGAAATGGAGCAATTATTATGAGAGAGGGTGACATGTTGATATGTTGCTGGTTTGAGTGGCTTCCTACTATGCGTACTTGTCAGGGGTGACAAGTGGCTGGCCTCTGTAGTTCCTCAGAACAGTAATCTGAAGAAGTCTGCTGTATCTGTGGAAAGCTTTAACTCTGTCATCAGGGTGTCCAGCCCGTGAAATATTATTAATCTTGGTTTACCATCAAAACCAGGTAACAAAACAGGGCACTTTGGGTTTCCATAGCAAGAAAGCTGTATGTCTCAGGAGTTACAAAGATAATCAGAATGCTCTGCAGAGGTTACAAAATACTATTTTACTCTTCTTCCTTTATTATTCTGATAATTTTATTTTTCTCTAGTCTTTGCTAAGCCAAGAAAAAGGGAAGAGGAAAACACTAGGAAAAAGCCTGGTTTTTGTTTTTCTGACATGTCATATGGCCAGAGCGCTTCACTTTTTATTCCAGAGCATGATTTTACAAGTTTTATTAACCAAAAAACCCCAATCAGCCAACAAACAAAAACCCCCACCCAAAGCACAACACTTTGTAAATGGAAATGCCCTTAGCAAATGGAAATATCAACATCAAGAGACAAAGATGACACAATGTAGCATCAGGCAGCTCCATCTTGTAATAATGAACTTTTCCATCCAAGCACTCTAAACCAGGAGAGATCCGGGAAGGTCTCCACAACATGAACACATGAGATGACTGCACAAGTCTTTTTGGGATGAGGAGCAGTCCAACTCAATTTTGTTAATCCTTCATTTGGAGCTGTGATGAATAGTTTAATTCAAATTACAATATGAATCTTTCCGGATTCTCTTAAGCCTCTAACTTCTAACAAAAATGATAATTAATTTTAATTTTAATAGGTTTTTTAATGAGAGACTTCGAAAGAATGTTTGAATATTTACATTTTTAATAGTGAATTTGATTTTAGAGTACACAAGATCAGACCTTCTAGGAAAATGAAGGCAGGGAGAGATTTAAAATGGCCAAGTTTTAGTGTCACCTTTTGTTAATTGAACGTTTTCAATGATCCTTAATAGCTGTTTGTTCTCAAATAGCAATTCTTCAGTGTCTGGAACAAAGAACTGGATGGTAAACTTGAAACAGAAAGGTATTTCTCATCCTTTAAATGCAGCAGCATATTTAATTAGGGAAGTGAAATACCTTGGTACAATTCTAGCTGCTTTCTGGTACCTTGTAGTCGCGTCTGATCTGGTTCATATAGTATTTGCACTCTTCTGCATTGGAGTTTGAGGTTATGATGTTCTATTTAAATATTTAAATACAAGTTTTTGATCATAAGAGAATTGTTTGGGTTTTCTTTACACAGAAGGCTGTCAGTCCCTCCTTTTTTTCCATTGCAGTGAATGAATTAACTGAGGGATGGATAATATATGTATGGAGAGAGGGGGCTGTTACAGTCCTACACTGACTTTGTTTAGAAGTGGGAAATAAATGGGACTTTCTTTTTAATTCTTAATCAAGTGAGCTCCACTGAGCTCTCTGAACTTCACTAAAAATCCACTTAAAGCTAGCTTGGGTGTAGTTTTGGGTTAGGGAGTTTCTTTTTTAGCTAATTGGGTTGGAAAAGAGTCTGTAGTTGGGCTGGGGAGAGAGAAGCTGAGAGAGCAGCTCCATCTCCCTTATTAAAGACCTCTCAGCAAGGCTGGAGAAGTGTGAAGTGTGGAGTCAAAACTACTGTCTGCTGGTGAACTTCTGCACTGAAATTTCAGCAACAAACTTCATGATCTTTTTTACACCTTTTCTGAAATCCCCCATATATTAACAAGGTAGAATTTCAAGCAGGTAAAACATCTATCATCATACCAGGGCTAAGATTTATGCAAGGCTAGTGTGCTGTTTCTTTATGTTTGTATGTAGCCTGTTAAATGTGCCCAGCAATTTGTATCAGTGGTAGCCCCTAACTTCAAGGCATACTTGAAATTGTATACAGTGATAATAACACTGTATCAAATACGAAGGCAGTATAAAAGAGCTACTTAAATAGGGACACATATGAATGTAGCTTTGGAAGAATTACTTCTTTATTATGACTTTAATACTTGAGGGAAGGATCAGACTTCCCAGAGTTACAAATCTCACAGGTTAGTGCTGGGAGTCAGGGTTTGAATTACAAATGATTGTTTTGTCTGGCTGCTGCCAAAAATTGAACTTTCTTGGTATGTTTTGTAAAGCTCACATTAATATGCTTTTCAACTGTCTGTTTCAGCAGTTGTGCTATGTTAATGTGTAGGCATGTTCTAATTTTGCATGTAGCTCGGGGAGAATGTTTCATTGTTCAGGCATTGTACTTGCACTCCAGGGGTAGTCAACCTGCACTCTGGTTATAGCCATTCTTTTTTCCCTGTTCCCGTTCATGTTTTGGCAAGCAAAACAACATGCTGATGGTAGTGGTGTCCCAAGGGGTGTTTGTGCTGTTGCAGGACTCTGACATGAAGTGTGGACCTGTTCTTAAGCCTGATGCTTGTATTGAGCTGGATACTGAACAAGTAGTGTAGAGCTGTGTGCCAGTGCCTGATGCTATAAAGGTTCTCATACACAAGTAAGCTGCTTTGGGTTGGCTCTTTCAGGTAACTTTGGTTACTTTTGCACTGAGACAGAAGTTCCAAACCAAACCCCCCCCCCCCAAACCCCAAACTAGAGTTAGCATCACTTCTGTTGTTTCTAGCTCATTGAAGAACTGGGATGGTACATTAGCCCTATAATATCCTCAGTAACCCCCAAAATGGTGAACTTTAAGGAAAAGTTTCTTATGGGATGTCAATATAATTCTGTGATGTTTAAGGGTTTCTGAAAGCACAGGCACGTACAGTGGCATTGGGCCTTTTCAGTTGCTAGGAACTATATGGTAATCAGCAAGCCTTAATATTTGGCACAGGCTTGAAACCAGCTTCTCTAGTCAGACTTTCACTGTACTGATATTTTCAGTTATAATGATATTGAAGATTTCTTCTGATTCAGTGTTTAACTTCTTCAGCTGATTATTCTGAGGGATGACAAAGATGGGTAACATGAGTTCATTTCCCAAGATTTTATGTTTGCACATTGGAAGAAGATGCCAAGTTTTGTTTGTGCAGGAATGAGCTGGATGTAGTAGCAGGTCACTTTCTAGTCCTTGAACTATTGAATTTATCTGCTTTTGGTCAGTAGCCCTCTCTCCATAGTGTGAGGCTGATAAAGTAGTGATGGTTCTGATGAGCAGCTGACAGAATCAAGCTCTGTATTCACTGTTGATGTATGGTGTATGTCTCTGCTGTTTTAATGAAAACGCTTCTCCCTACATAAGTTACAGGAGAAAAAACCTTTGTGGAATGGTTTGGGAAAGGGCTTTTTCTGGACTTGACAGCTAAACTAAGGGTACTTATTTCTCCAGTCTGCAGGATTATAAATAAGCTTTCCCCACTCCTCCTATCCTACAGAAAACCAGTTTGGGAATATTTGTTTCTAGATATAACTGTTGCCCATAGCACATCATGATCCCACCTTAACACTTCTAAATAAATCCCAATGGAAAGTCATGGGTGTGACATAAACTACTTCAATGTCTCTGGGTGACTCTGCCTCATTAAAAGAGAGATAATGTAGAGATTGTAAGGAATAAATTAGGGATGAATCAACTAGTGTAATCTCATTTTCTTTTGAACTCATTTGTGTAGAAAGGAGTATGTGAATTCTTGCAGTTTAATGCTAATGTTCAAACAGTCCAAGAAGACTGTTGAAGGCATCATCTGTAAATGTTTCAGCTCTTCATCTGAAAAGGAAAGCAAACAAAATCTTGATTCTTTTGTAGTCATGCTCTGAGACAGCGTAGAACAGATCTCCAGGTATTGTTGAGGCTTTTTATGCACTGAATAACACTTAAGAAAATCTTTCTGATTCCAGTAGTGCCTCTTGATTTTCCATGGTGAAGTTTCCTCCTGTAGTTTGTTGCTCAGAAAGGCTAATTTTGAGTGCTCAGTTAGTTTCCTTAGTGGCTTTTTCAGAGCTGATGAGATCCTGAGTCTCTCATGGACTCACTGAGGCATGCTGGATGAAAACACTTCATGTGCCTTCAAGAAAGAGAGGCTATCATCTGAAAATCTGCTTGTTAAAATCTGCTTCTCTCTAGCTTCCCAGTGGGGTTAAATGTATTGATCTGAGTGACTGAGCAGGGAATGACTGCCTCGTTTCCCTCTCCATTTTATTTTTCTTTTGGGGTGTAACATGGCATGATGCAGTCTGCTGCAGATGCACATGAGAGAGATTATGATTTTATAACCACTTTCATTACTAAATTTGTTATGGGGAATTAATTTAGAACTTAAGACAATTGTGTTCCTGTTTATGGTGAAGCCTGTGTTTGGTTATATCCTCCCTTTAAAGACAGACTAATGGGCATCTTGCCTAATAGCAAGACTTTCCTCTATTTGCAGTGTTTCATAAACCAAATTACTTAGTAAAGAGCAGGTAGGATTTTTACATGGTTGCTAAGTTTAACTTCCAGTCACATGGAATTTTTTGGTTGGGGTGAATACGACTCATTGTGTGCTCTGGTGTGCACCATAGTGAGATAGAGTATTTCTGTAATTAAGCTATTCTGTACAAAATATGATGATGCAGCTGGGTATTTTGCTTTTATTCTAAATCCTTGTTATTAGCTGTGTAGTCCTTTAATGCTATATCAGTTCCATACATATCCAACTTGTATAAAAAGAGCTGCAAAATGATGGTTTTCATATTTGAGAAGGATATGTGTTTCTTGACCAGTTTCTTTTATTGACAGGCATGGTCCTTGTGCGTAGCGAGAACGGGCAGTTGCTGATGATCCCTCAACAAGCCTTGGCACAGATGCAAGCACAGGCACATGCCCAGTCTCAGCCTCAAAATACTATGACTCCTCGTCCTGCTACACCTACCAGTGCTCCTCCAGTGCAGATATCCACAGTGCAGGTCAGTGCAGTCATTTGTAGTGTTAAGAATGGTAAGGTTTTTGTTCCTGTGAAGAATACACCAGAAAGGAAGGCAAGATGTTAGTGATTTGAAGAAACCATTGGTCAAACTGGTGCTATCCAGGCTCTTCAATGTGGCGTAAGCATTGCATTTTGTTCCGAATTCTGTTACAGTTTGTCTGTTATTCATCAAAACTGTTTCTACCTAGCTGAATTGCATTAAGTTTAAAACCACTTGATAGAAAGACTGTTCAAGACCATATATGGTTAATGTGTACAACCCTTTTCCCCAAAGAATCATTATTCTTTATAAGACTATAAAAGAAAATAGTGGATATGAGTAAATGTACACTGAGATCATCACAGTTGCATGAAGTTCAGGACTAAAAATCCTTCTCTCAGTTTTATAGTGGTCCAGATGTGTTCTTTTGTATCTGTAATAATGGCAACTAGCCAGAAACAAAATGCTAGGTAAGGTAGATTAGACTTAAATATAGGAACTAATGTGTGTGGCTTTTTTATCTGTTCTCCAGGCTCCAGGAACGCCGATTATTGCACGACAAGTGACACCAACTACCATTATCAAGCAAGTGTCTCAGGCTCAAACAACAGTGCAACCCACAACAACGCTACAGCGTCCTCCAGTTGTGCAAGTGAGTTTGTAGAGAAGTAATGCATCTGTGAGAGACCTCAGTTGTTAAGATTAGCTGAAAACCTGCTTGAGACTGCCAGAAATACAGGAAATACAATTGCTAAGTGCATGGAACAAGGCTTACCCTTTCTAAAACACTTCCAGATCTCAATTTACTGTATCTTTTAGATATACGATCATTTTTATTGCTACCATTTATTTCATGCTATACCATTATGCATACATATTTAAAGGTGTCCTGTTATTTCTTATAATCACAAAAATTACTAAAATAAAATACCTTTATGCTTTCTGCCTCAAGAAAGTGACACTGATTCTCTGTAGTCCTCTGAACTGTGCAGCAAAATGTACAGTTACAAACTAGAGTGCACTGGTAGCCACAAGTCACAAGTGGTGCAAGTTTAAAACAGTGTAGAAGGGTGAAATTCTCCTCATGGCTTCCAGGCAACAGTGATACAATATGATTGCTGTCACCTAAGTGTTTTCATTGTGCTTTCTTCATCCTTTGCGTAGACAGGATTAGAGAGTTTTAATTTAAAACATGCAGGTTTTGCTGTGCATCCAGTTAATCCTTTTCCCCTCAGAGAGCCTTTGCCTGTGCCAGTGATCTTTCTAGATTGAAGAGCTCATTTACCTGAGTTGTCTTAATTTGCACTGCTGTTATACTGGACAAAAGGAAATCATTCCATCTGCATATTTTGTGCTGTAATGAGCATACTATGGACTTCATTTATCCTGATTTCAATAAATGAGACAAATCAAATCCTTGCTTCCTTTTCTGCCTCCCAAAATACCAGCACAAGTTTGCTTTGGCAGCGCTGCAGCCTCTTTTGTTGTGCACCTTTATAGAAAGAGCAGGTTTACAAATGAGTTGTTAAAATTCTGACTTAGCTTTAGCTTGCTGAGTATCACTGGCCCTCTGGTAGGGTTGTCATTAGTGATTAGATTGTGGTGATAACCATGAGTGAGCTGTGTGCATGGAAAAGCTCTTGGTTGGAGTGTTGATTCTTTAAAGTGTTATTTCTGCTTTGAATTACTGATCTGTGTACAAAAGCAGAAAAACATTTTGTCCCATTATTCATGAAAAGATCTTGGTGTAAGACCTGAGCTGCTGCGACTCTTGGGCTCTTTATACAAATTCCTCCCTTTGGCATGTGAGGGAACAGGTTAAAACAAAGCTATTGCATTTACAGAAACTTAGTGCCCATTTTAATTGTTTGAAACCAGTGTGAGGGTATGTTCATGGTATTACTTTGCTATTTTATTCAGTAACCAAAAATCGTGGAGCTCTTAATCAACTTTCAGGATTTCAGTTTCACTGTGTAGTGTTTTGTGCCATCTGGTGGCTCTTTCTTTCCACTGCAAGATGAGTAACTTCTTTTTATAGCAGCTGTGAAAGGTGTTCTACTGTCCTGTGGCTCAGTTTTCTGTTTGATGGTTCAGGAAAAGAGCGTTTGGTGTGTTCCAAGTAAAAGATTGTTATGTCTATATTCTCTGCAGCCTCAGATTGTTCTGGGTGGTACTGCACAAACAACTACGTTGGGGACAGCAACAGCTGTACAAACTGCAACTCCTCAGAGAACTGTGCAAGGAACGACGGCGACCTCCACTGCAGCCACAGTAAGATACTGAGTGCATTTGGGATCTTCCATGGTTCATTCACATATATATATGTGCATGTGCCATTTATAAAATACATGGTGTTTCCTGGCTTGATTAAGTATCCTAATTTTCTTAAATTTTGATTTAAAAAAATATACAATGCATGTATATATGAAGCAAAATGATAATTTCAGTCTGATTTTGTCTGAAGTGGTGGGGGACACAAACCTATAAATAATACTCTGCAGTTATGAACTAGAGGAGGACTTTATTTCTCAGGGTACATAGTCAGATCAGGGGTTATAAAATGTTTCTCTTCCCTTCTCTGACTGTTTCCTTTTCCTCCTGTAATAGGAAACTATGGAAAATGTGAAGAAATGTAAAAATTTTCTGTCCACGTTAATAAAACTGGCCTCATCTGGAAAACAGTCTTCAGAGACTGCAGCTAACGTGAAAGAATTGGTACAGAACCTGCTGGTAAGGAAAGTTCTTTAAAAGCTGAAAGAAACAGTATCTGAGAGAAATCAAATTGAAACTTTGCTGCTTCTGAATTAAAATATATGCATGGGTTTTCCTTTAAGCTTGTAAATGACACGTTACTGCTTATATTAGTGCGTGAGAATGTGATTTAAATTGTAGTGTGGGTAATGTAAATGGTATAATGCAGTAGCTGAGTGTAGGAAATCACAAACTTGTACAAAAAAAGTAGTATTATCTGAAGCTAATGTAAAAGCTTGACATAATTAATATTTATAGAATGAGTACTAGTATAGATCAGCCTAGTTGTTAGCAACCTTTATATCAAGGTAGATCTGTGTGTTCCAGATGTGACAACCTCTGGTTATCATGTGAAACAAGACCAACATTCGAAGTCTGTCTTCTCATCAGGGGTATACATTTGGTTTTGTGAGAAACATCTCCCTTTTGTGGGAGACAAGGCCAGTTTGTGCCTGGTGGGCACACTTTAGCCACTTGAAATAGAGGAGCTATAGTACCTCTGGAAGGGAGAACATCAAAGATGGGGGTGCAGACAGCAGTTGCTGGCTGACTGCAGGTCACTTGAAGTATTCCTGCAGGTTCCACTTGGCTTTTCATCTATGGATAGGACATTCCTATAATGGTGACAACTAAAGATGTTTCTTAAAATTGACTGGAAGACAGGAAGGAGAAAAGGAAAGATGGGACTGTAGGTCTTACTGGTTGAAATTTGTAGTAAAATTAGTTACTGCCATAAAGCTATTGTCCCTCACTGGTTTTAGTTACCAATAAAGCCACTTATTTACAATAAATTAAGTCTATTTTTTTGTGTGTGTTGAATATTGTAAAAGTTATTTCTACAGTTCATTCATTTGGATTTTCTGCTTTGAAGGATGGAAAAATTGAAGCAGAAGACTTCACCAGTAGGCTCTACAGAGAACTTAATTCTTCACCTCAACCTTACCTTGTGCCTTTCCTGAAGGTAATTTGTCTTTACTAGTCTTTATGTAGTTTTGTGCTTATGTATCAGCAGCAGTGAACACAAACACATCTTTTATCAGTATAGGTGGAATTCCACAGTGGTGTAAATGGAAGTTTTAAACAGTGCCTGGTTAGACTTTTGCTCCCTTAAAAATATTTGTCTCTTGGTTCCAAGAGTTTGTTAGTATGGCTCATGGGCACAGTCAATAATGTAATTTCTACCATAGTGTCACATCATAGCTCTTTTGAGAGATGACTTTTATAAGCAGTTTCTTCCCATAGCACCAAACCTGCGAATTGATTTATTATCATCTTTTTAGTTCTGGAAAGAAAACAAGGGATTGAATGATACAGAAAACTACCTTCTGGGCAAATTCTGTTTTGCCTGTGCTGTATATCTGCTTGAAAGATAAACAGGAAATATGTCACCTCTCAATAATAAATCCCATTTGTTATAAATTTTATGGTAATTTGACCCATTTTGGAATAAACATTACTTTGACATTTACAATCTGAAAATGAGAGGAAGTACAACAGCACTGTATGGTAGGAGTATAACTCTGCTGGACTAATGTATGATTAAGGTATATAGCTTTAGATGTGTGTTGATATTTGTGAGTTCTTGAATGCTAGTTCAACCTTGAACTCTTCTTGAGGACAAAAATTTAGGACTAAAAACTCAAGCAAATTCTTTCCTTTCCTCTTTTCAGAGGAGTTTACCTGCCTTGAGACAGTTAACACCAGACTCCGCAGCTTTCATCCAACAAAGCCAACAGCAGCAGCCAACAACGCAGGCAACGATAGCAACGATTCCATCCGCAGCGGTGCTGCTCAGCTCCTCAGTTCAGCGCACAGCAGGGAAGGCAACTGCAACTGTAACAAGTACTCTCCAACAACCTGTCATCAGCCTAACTCAGCCTACACAAGTTGGTGTCAGTAAACAGGGGCAGTCTGCACCACTGGTATGTGAACTGACGTGTATCATTTGTTATTGCACATGGGTTTTGTGCCTTCTTTGCCTTAAACGGGTGGTTTAAATCAATCAGAGATCTTCAACTTCATCAGAGAAACCAAGGAAAAAGAAAGATTCATTTCTAATCCATTCTTAATTAAAATACTATATTATTTCCTATTTTAGCATGAAATATTGGCAGATTCTCTCGATCACTTCCTATCCATGAGAGAGCAGTGTTCTGGAGGACACTTCATTTCCTATTCCATAAGTCTAACAACAGATTAGCCCAAAGGAGGAGAAATTAATTTCTCAGGCCTGGATATAAGCCAAATAAGAACAGTATAATGTACAACACCTTTTTACCTTTCTCATAGCAAAGCAGTGTCTAGAATGTGTATCAATTAATATACATTATTAAATTACTAGGTGTTTTTTGCTACTTAGTAGCTCCGTGTTCCATGTAGAACGTTCAGCATTCATCTGAGCTGCTCTGTCCAGAAATTTTGTACAAAAAAGGAGAAATCTTTTCAATCCACACATATTTTTTTGCTTACCTTGAGAGAAAACGTAGTAATTATATTGCTCTTTCTGCCTTTATAACGTAGGTATTATAGAAAGAGGTTAGGAACAGAGGGGGGGAATAACGACTGAATGTTCAGTGGTGCTAGATTTACAAAATAGCTTGGCCTTTAACTCTGCAAGTATTTCTTTTGCTACTATTTCGTATTTATAGAGGTGGAGCTTGCAAAATAGGCAGTGTTGGTAGATTATTTTACAGTAGTTTGAAAGTAAGTTTCTGAAAACTAGTTGAGGTCAGAAGACAAGTTTGCATAAATTGCTCTGACTAGCACTGTGATGTAACTGAGTTCAGATTCAGAAGTGGTATGGTTACAGCTGCCTGAGAGTAACCTAATGATCCAGTAGTACAAGGTTACAGGGCTACAACTTATGCTGATTCTGTATTAAACAGCATATGTAGAGCCAGCTGTATTATCTTTATTATCTCTCTTAGTTCTAGGGTTTGTTCAGGCAGATCCAGTTTGCCTCTGAAACCACATGTAGGAAGTTTTAACTGGACCTTTGTGATTATAAGTTTTTCTTTTTTATAGGTTACTTATTTCTTTTTTGTATCACAAAAAGTGGAATATTAGTTTTCCTGTAAGGTATAATTTACATAAACTTTTCCATACCTTAAAACGTGCTGTTTCTAGATCAATGAACAGATGCATTAAGCTCACAACTCACAAGTCTGATCGTTAAGGTTTGTTCTTACCACCTGATTATTAGCCTTAGTTATGACCCAGATTGCTTACCATTCTTTTTCTTTATTAATTATTTGCAGGTTATCCAACAGTCTCAAAAAGCAGGGGCATTGATAAGGCCTCCACAGGTAACACTGACACAGACACCAATGGTAGCACTGCGGCAACCACATAGTCGTATTATGCTCACTACTCCTCAAATTCAACTGAATCAACTTCAGACAGGTAGGAGGTTAAGATAGTCAGTAGTATATGCTAGATTTGATACTGTTCACTGAAGGCTGGTTTATGAATGTCAGTGCCTAAGTGCCCTGTAGCTGTGTGATGACTGTTGTACTGCTGCTGAAATCTTCAGAGCTTAGTGCCGTAGTGGCTGGGGATACACATCTGTGAAGGCAGCATTTACAGACAAATTGTTTTGGAACCAGAGTTGTGTGGGAGGGTCCTGTTTTAGATGAGTAAAAACGCTGACAGAAACTATTGACATAAAGCCTTTGCATCAGATTTATTGCCATTTCTAACTGTGACCGGCTTGTAAATCTGAATTCTGATACAAATTTGATGGAGTACAAATCTTGTCTTTCTTCTTGCAGTACCTGTGGTAAAACCAGCAGTATTACCTGGAAACAAAGCTATTGCCACTGTTTCAACACAACTAGCTGCTGCTCAGAAGAATAAACTGAAAGAACCTGGGGGAGGCTCTTTTAGGTGAGGAACCCTGTGCCTATTTGTGCTTGTGCTTCCTGGGCATCCTACTGAACTCAGTGGGAACCTTTCTCTGTGGTGCAGCGGTGCTGGACTTGGCTGGGTGAACACTCAAGAACTATCTGGATTTTCAGTAGGCAGGTTTGCCACTTTAATAAAGACTTTAACAACAGCTGTGGACATACTTGTGCCAGGCTGGTTATAGTATTTAGCTGTCAGTAAGGATAAATATCAAACCTCACAAACAATTCCTGCCTGGACAAGCAAGTAGAATTCATTCCTTCAAGCCTCCCTGCTCTGCTTCGGTTGTTCAGATGCACAGCCTATCTTAGTGATGAGTGCAGTTTATTGCTGTTTTGTGGTAGTTATATATCTGGTCTCATGATTCTCAAGTTGCTCAAACATTACATAAGAAACATTGAGAGAAGAGTTAGGAAGTAGAAAAATACTTCTAGCACTCTCTGGAATAAATTTGTTAGCTTTATTTATTATATAATAAAAGCAAATAAAATGCAAAAATGAGATAAAGTATTCAGGTTTATTGGAATTCATCATATGCAGCTGTGGTATTGCAGAAGTGGGTGTAGATAAGCACTGTTATGATTATAATGAGTTTTTCTTTCTTAAGGGATGACGATGACATTAATGATGTTGCATCAATGGCTGGAGTCAACCTGTCAGAAGAAAGTGCTCGGATACTGGCAACAAACTCTGAACTAGTGGGCACATTAACAAGGTCCTGTAAAGATGAAACCTTCCTTTTCCCAGCACCTTTACAAAGAAGGATATTAGAAATAGGTATGTTATTTCTCTTGAACTTTATTAAACAGCTTTCGTTAGTCTTGGGTTTGACTGAAGTCATTTTCTATAGAGACTGATTTGAGCAGATTGGAGTCATTACCTTTTGTGTATTCTGATGCTTGTGGACAATCATTCAGCTTATGGAAGTTAGAACATTGTTAAGGGATAGCAAGCCAATGGAAACCATTGCCTTCTAAAATGATGGTACTGTGACATCAGAATTCCTGGACCTGGTTAAAAATTCTCACTGTTTTAACTGAGAAGGCATAACAGAAATGTTTGTGTTTATAAAATCCAGAAACACTTCAATCACATTTATGAACTAGTTTAGAAGTATAGTGGAACATGACTGAGGTTAGCCACATGTTTAGCTGTATTGTAAAATAAGTTTTTACAACTGACTTCTGTCCTGATCACAGGTAAAAAACATGGCATAACAGAAATCCATCCTGATGTAGTTAGCTACGTATCGCATGCTACTCAGCAAAGACTACAAAACCTCGTGGAAAAATTATCAGAGACTGCTCAACAAAAGAATATTTCTTATAAGGTAAGTGTATTTGATTGCACAAAGCAAATAGCAAGATTGCACAAATTCAGCAGAGTATTATGTTGGCTGTAATGCCCAAGCTCTGGTATTTTGTTCTCTGAATTTAGGTTGTTTATTCTCTTGACTGATTCATCTTACATTAAGATATTAATACACATGGATTACTAGAACTCTTCAGCTTGCATGTACAAAATATTTTAAAAGCAAATGCAGAGAAATTGTACCCTCCCCCTTTATTATGTCAAAAATTTAGAGTCTGAGTGATTGTACAATCAGGCAGATAACAGCGCTGCTTCGATTTCTCAAGAGACTGCTGACAGATGGGTGTTCTTAATAGATTCAAATGCCTGAACAGTGTTTAAAGAAACCACACAGCTCTGTGAAATACGGTCAGGAAGTTAAAGCTGTGATGATATTAGTTTTGAAGTCAAAATCTGATGATTCATGACTAGAACAAAATGCTTTTAAGAATCCTAGCTGGTTTGACTGGTGTAAATACACACTTGCAATTTGCTTTAAGAGGACAAAGTGAGCATTTGAGCTTTAAATGTGTAAGTAAGTTCTACAGCACAGTACAAGCTAACAGCTTTAAGAAATGTAACGAGAAACATCTTTTCCATGTTTTCAGGATGATGAAAGATACGAACAAGCAAGTGACGTTCGGGCACAGCTCAAGTTCTTTGAACAACTTGATCAAATAGAAAAGCAGCGTAAAGATGAACAAGAAAGGGAAATTTTAATGCGTGCAGCAAAGGCAAGTGCTTGCGTTTCACACGTGTTTGCAATGTGTCAGTTTTGACATCAGAGCTGCAGTTTCTTTTCATTCTGAAGTGCTTGCAGTGAAGGGGAACACTAATCTTCGAAGATGGAGCTTGATGAGTATATTCTTTAGCTAGATCTCTATTCTGTTTTTCATGGTAAGGCATGTGAGACAGCTTCTTTGCCAGTCTTATTACATGTTCCCAATTCAAGTAGGTCTTAAACCTTAGTTTTTGCACTTTACTTTGTGGAAAATATGAATTTTATAGCTTGATGGTACTCATAAATAGAATAGAAACATTACAGGTATTTTGGAGACCAGAAATGGAATCCAGATTTTTTTTCTTTAAAATTCACAGAAATACAATAAATAGGAAGCAGTTAATGTAAGAACAAATGTAAGCTTTAGACTTTGAGGTTTTACTCAGTGACATGAATATAGGATGAATGTGACTTAGCTGGACAGATGCACTCTAGAAATAATTCACAAAATAGCCTAAGGGTTCTGCTGGGTTTGTGATCCCAACATCTTCATTTTAGTTGGTTCCTGTTAGACCTGAGCTGGAAAGCTCTATCCAGATTTTGAGCCCTGTGCTAAGTAGACTTCAGAAGGAAAGCAATTCAGCGGTCTAGGAAATGTGACCTGTGAAGTCAGATTAAAGAGTAAATCCATTTACTTCAGAAGAGAAAAGACTGGGGTGAGACATAATTCCTCATGAATTTGTTTTGCATATTCATATCATCCTGTTTGCTGCATATAAAGTGGAGGAGGGTAGGCATAGGTTAATCATGAGGAAAAGCTTAATATTCTGAGGGAACTTGAGTGCTGAATTAAAATAATTTAATTTGTAGTTGGTCTAAAGAATGTATGGATTTAACAGTCAGCATTTGTTTGAATATAGTTAGTCTTATGTGAGAGTACGGATGGATGACTGTCTTGAAGGTCTTCCTGTTTCCTGTTTAACTTCTTGGAAAAGGCAAGAAACTAAGAGAATTTACATTCAGTGTCAACTTAGCAAAAAGATAGTAATTGGCAAATAGGTGTTAATAGTGTTAGACAATAAAGTGAAATGGGAAGTAGCTAATGTAAATGGTCTGTTGGTCAGTTAGCTGCAGCTTGTTCAAACAGGAGTCTGATGTGTAGGTGTAGCAAAAAAGATATGTTCTTAGTGCATAATTACACAGCAAGGGGAGGAATTTTCCCAAAAAGTACAGGTCTGATTCCTTCTTTCATATGCAGTTTCAATTCACAGATCTCTGTAATTCATGTCTTGTCATGGTTTTGAGGTGTAAATGCTTAGCTATTACTTTACTATTTTTAACAAAGCTGGAAAAAGAGATGCTTTTTCAAACATAGATACCTGAAACTAAGGAAAGCAAAACTGCTTTGAATTCCTAAAAGTCGTTTTCCCCTGTTGCCCTCTCTGGCAGGGGCAGGTGTTCTCCACTTCCTGCTTTAATTTAAGTAAAATTTTTGTATGCTTTGTAAAACTGTAACTGCTTTTGTAACCCAGTTAATTTTTCTTTCTTTTTCTCCAACCATGCCATGTCTATCCTTTATCAACATAGTCTCGATCTCGACAAGAAGATCCAGAACAGCTTAGGTTGAAACAGAAGGCCAAGGAGGTGAGTGTGCACCTTAACACGAACTTTTATCTTGGGAATTGAGAGAAAAATAATTAACTGTACTTTCTCTGGCACACACAGATGCAGCAACAAGAGCTAGCACAGATGAGACAGAGGGATGCCAACTTGACTGCATTAGCTGCCATTGGTCCCAGGAAGAAAAGGAAAGTAGATTCGCCGGGATCTGGATCAGGGGCAGAGGTACAGTGCAATTGTGTTCTTTTGGTTTGCTGTGTCAGCGTCTATAAAACCTTTCTGTTCCGTGTTTTTTCCCTAGTTATGGATGCTTTGAGCAGCAGAAGTGTATTTTGTGTTCAGATTTGCTTGCTCCAAGATCAGGCATCTGTGTGTGGTATGGGGAATAGAATTCGAGTTGTCATTCTCTGTTTCCTCCTGCATTGGAGGAATGTTAGAAAAGCCAACTCTGTTCTCTCAGTCTCTGCTGGTTTTGGACTTCCATAAGTTTTGGAAAGAGATTGTTGTTGTTGTAGTCAGCCTCCTTAAATAGGAGTGCAGAGTAATTAATGCTGAGGTGGGTGCAGTGATAGAATTGAGTCGCTGCTTAATTTGACAGCAGGAGCTTCATGTCATAGGAACTTTCCTAATTCCTTTCTTTAGCTGTTCATTTGCCTTAGTTTTAGTATCTCTACAGCAGATCAGTTTCACCAATTCCATCTGATAATGATGTTTTTGAATCCTTTGTATATTCTACTGTTCAATCTGGCCTTCTAAAATGTCTCTGTAGACTAAGTGTCATTGTGCTCAATATGTGATTAGTTTAATGTTAGTTCGGGTACATTGGTAAACTACCTGCTGTATTTCTAACCAAGATACTAAACATGAAATGCTGTAGAGTTGCTTTCTGCATGGAAGAAATACGGGATTTCTCTAGTGTTTGAAAAGAACAAAATCTTCTCAAAATTTGTCATTTATGGGGACAAAAGCTCTCTTCGGAATTTGAGGATTTTTTCACTGTTTCAGATAGCAAGTACCAGGATAATAATAGTTTAATAATTCTGATTATTACTCCCTGAGAATTCCCAATTTTTAGTGCTAGAGCATTTATAGGGTAGAAAGGCCTTTTGTTTCAAAAGAATCCACCTCAGTTTATACTGAATTTCTAGAAGAGATTATTTACATGTGCTTGATATATGAAACGTTAGAGAACAATACTAGTAACTGTTATTTGTATTAACAAATACAAAAAGAACAATCAGGCCTCTCTGGAGCATCTTCTGAAGTAATTTTGAGTTTTGAAATTTATTAAAATGCTTGTTACTAATAATAAGACTTCTGAAAAAATAAGTTGATGAATTGCTGTGTTAAAGGTTTATAATTATGGCTTAAAATTATTAAAATTGCTGTATGTGGCACTTTACAAAGATAGATGTGGATATAAATGAAGTCATCTCCAAGGAACATGCAGAAGTATCTCATGCAGCATTAACGTTGGCATTGCTTCCTTCTGCATGTGCAAAGTTAATAGTCTGTTAATGTCACTTAAGTTATGGAATGTATTTTTACATCCTCTGTGAATGCTTGGTTGTATTTCATCTAAATCTGGCTAATTCAGTTATCCCAGATTAATCACTCACTGGTTAACCAAATAACTTCAGGTTCCCTGGAAATCTCATCTCTTTGTCTGTTTAATTAAGAACCAGCTGCTTTTGATCTGATGCTCACAGCTGTGCCTCTGCTGCTGTGTCATCTGACATTTATAAACTGAGCTCCAGTTATCACCATTTGTTGTATGCAGTTTGTTAAGGCATATTACAAGAAGTGTGGAAAATAAGGTTTGTCATTACTTAAGCACAGATTTGTAAATGGAAGCTTTTGATGTCTAGGAATGCTGAATCTTAATTGCACGTAAAATCACTTCTAAGTAGTAATTGTACTGTTTTGTTTCAAAATCCAACAGAACAGGTTGCTCTCAGTTTGAGTTTTATGTCCATGTGACTTATTGAAGGTTACAAAAAAGGTTCTTAACTTATTCCATGCCTACAGGAGCAGCATAGTTCTGTGTTTTGAAAGACTCCTGATATTTATCTTTGCATCTGAAGTATTATAATCTACATAATAAAATCAGACTTGAGCTTCTACTAAAGAATATTTAAATCCCCAGAATTTAAAACCCCTTCCAACCATACTTTCTTGTTAGTAGCCATATGTATGTATTTGAGAAAATCTAGTTAGCATCCTGCATCTTCTAACTAACTTCTAGTGAAATTGATGGAAATCGGACATGTAACTTGTACAAGTGCCTTAAAATACCTCTTTGAAAATCCAGCCTTTAAACCATTCCAATTATACAGGATTTCAGTGACTTGATGCTGGTGGTTCAACAGGTAACTTACTAGAGAAACAGAAGTCTTACTTCAGTGTTAGCAGCATGATGGAACAAGAACATAATTTCCAGCACAAGTTTAGATCTTTATATGCTAGTGGAGTGTGTTTGAACCTTCTGGTGTCATAGAAGTTCCCTTAGAAAAGAAGACATTATTCTAGTAAATGATACTGGAGGAAAAAAAGAATCCCTAGCTAATCCACAGAAGTATAACCTGTTCCAGACAACTCAGAACACCATTATTTACATAAATACAGACAGAGCAAGATACCAGCAACAGACAACTGCCCAAAAGATTCCCGACTTTAAAATTGGCAGTGGAAGCCGGCTTCCCGGTCTCTGCATGCCATCTGCTGGTGCCTGCGCTCTACTGCTGCAGGGATGCTGCTTCCCGATGGGTTTGGGTGCTGCTGTTCTGAGCCAGGCTGCTCTTTGACTGTCCTTGCTGGACTGTGCCCCTCTTCCTACCAGAAAGTGTTTCTGTGCAAGTGCACAGGATGTGATCAAACCCAGGTCTTCAATGGAAGATGCACTGTGTCACGGGAGAGTGTTCTGCCAGTTCCAATGGTTGATGACTTTAAAGCACTCCAGGAATCCCTTGCTTGTATAAAGGAAAGCATAGCAAGCAGAGTTGTGGTAATTGTGTGTATCCTGTTGGGACTGTGTGTTCTGCAAGTGAAAATGTATTTGAGTTAGCCCAACAGAGCCCAACTCCATTACCAAGCAGTGCACATCTAAACAGCTAAAGCATATGGGTATCTGTAAAGATATCAGATTATTTTTTTAAGTGACAAGTATCATAATATACTACTTATCTTGCCACTTTGTGTAGAAAACTACTAGTGTGTACCAGAGATGCCTGAATGACAAGACAATGAATTCAGAGATCATTAGAGAATGTCTGACTGTGTCTAGGATAGCTGCTGCTTAATATAACCCTGAGTTTGGCTACTGTTGTCACTGAAAGGAGAGCTCATGGCACCCTACCGTGAAAAGCAGGGTGGAATCTAGTATGTTATTCAAGACAGGATCCAGGCAATAGGGCTGCTTCCCACTTCAGAGCACCAGGGCTATCCTTGGGATCTGTCTGCCAGCACTGGGAAGAATGCTATCTCTTTTTTGGTTGTTTGTTTTGGTTGTTTGGATTGCTTATCTTTAGTGCCTTCCTAAAGATAAGAGCAGTGCTTTGTGTTTGGCTTTGCTTGAGTCTATATTTAATGTTACTGAAAGCTTCTGATTGTTCAGCCATTGTTTATAACTAGTAAAAAGAAATCTCTGCTCTCGTAGCATACAGCTACTGCTTGGTACCTTCACATACATAGTCTGTTAGATCTTACCTTGTGTGTTTTCTCTGCAAAGTTGCAGAATACTTGGGGGTACGGACGTAGAACCATAGAATGGTTTGGGTTAGAAAGGATCTTAAGATCATCCAGTTCCAAACCCCTGCCATGGGCAGGGGCACCTCACATTAGACCATGTCGTCCAAGGCTCTGGCCAACCTGGCCTTGAACACTGCCAGGGATGGAGAATTTGCTGCTTCTCTGGGCAACCCATTCCAGTGCCTCAGCACTATCACAGTAAAGAATTTCTTTATACCTAACCTGAACTTTCCCTCTTTAAGTTTGAAGCCATTACCTTGTCCTGTCACTGCTGTTCTGATTTACCTGTTCTTCTCCTTTGCAGGGATCTGGTTCAAATGCAGCAGTCCCAGGCGGCTCTGGAGTCGGAACAACCAGACAGTTTACGCGACAAAGGATAACGCGGGTGAACCTCAGGGACCTCATATTTTGTTTAGAAAATGAGCGAGAGACAAGCCATTCACTATTGCTATATAAAGCATTCCTTAAGTAATGGAAAAGATCAAGGTATTTTTGACGGAGAGACGCCTGAGGACATTTTTTAATATATTTACAAATTACGCCTTTTTGTAACAAGCAAACGGGATATTGTTTAAAAAACAACCACCTCTTTACATGGAACAGTTTTATATTCCTGTTTATAAATAAACTCTTCAGTATCAGAGAAATACATTTCTGTAACAGTGAGGATACTTACAAGGCCTGTGGAGACTATAAAAGGACAATTAAATTTTAACTCATCTCTTTGATTGAGTGGCCTTCTTGCCAAACAAGCCATATATAAAGACTGATGGAATCGTTTAGCAAATAACTAGCTACCCTTTGTCAACCCTGTAGCAGTTTCGACATTAATTGTGCATTTTAGTTCAGTTTTATTCAACTAAATCAACTATATAGGCATATGTCTACAGCAGATGACCTCATTTCATTTAGCTTGTTTTTTTAAAGTCAGTTAGCAAAGCAAACTGATTTTTTTTAAAGAATATTTATCTTTTTCCCCCAAATGTTCAAAATCTAGAGGGATATACAGTTAATTTTAAACATAACCTCAATTTTAATCACATTATTGCTTATTAGAGGCCCTGAAATCCCATAAAGGAGGGTTTACTTCTGAATGTTTTAGCAGCATCTGTAAAAATGCATTTTTATTTGCTATAGTTTGTAAAGCTGTAAAGTTAAAAAAGGAAAAAAAAAAAGGAAAAAAAGAGAAACCTTTTCAGCATAAATATATTTTACTTGCACTGTGTTTTTTAGCTAAAGTGAAAGCTTAGATTAAATAAAATCAAAGTCGGGAGGAATCATCAAAAAGACTGTTTCTCAGTGTGAATCAAGTGTCGAAAAATGGTTGGTGTATTTTGTCAGTAATTGTACATAATTTTTGGCACATAACATAAAAATGGCTATGTAAACTATAATTATTTTGCTAAAAGACTGTATGCAAGCTGTGGGCCTACTTTAAAGATGTCCAGAGCAAAGTCCCTTCTTTGTACCTATTTTTTTATTACAAATATACTAATTGGTTCTTTATATTTTCAGAGGTTATTGTATTAAATTGTCTATTGATAGTACTTTTATGACTGTAAATACTTTGGCTTTCTTTGTGTGAACTCTCATGGTAGAATTTAACTCTCTTGCGTGTAAACTGAATGCTGATCAGTATTTTTATCAACACCTGACAACTGTTACACCCCTTTTATTTTGTCTTTTAGGAAATCCTGTCTTTCCATTTTTTTTTCATGTAAATTTTGCACAGTTACTTGTTCATATGTAAATATTTTACTTTCAAAAATGAAGTTTTTAATTGCTATTGTTTTATATAGGATTGAAAGAAAATTAACTCCTTTATTAAAAACAAATTTATCTGTATTTGCTAATGTATTTTTCTCGCTAAATCTTTTCTCCTCTTGGATTTATTTGTCTTGGTATAGTAAAAGATTAGTCTGTCTGAGGGGATGCTGTTTCCTGAAGATGCACTTTGGTGGGAGGGGGGTTATATTGTTTTGTCAGTTTGGGGGTATGTAACTTTATGAATCTTGACATTTTGTTGTTGTCTGAGGGATCTTGGACTAAGATCAATGGGTTTGGTTTATCTGGTTTTTGTGTTTCTGAAGAGATCTTGAAAGTATTTTGGGTTTGTTTAGCGAAGGTTTAATAAAACACCTTCTCCTTGAGGGCAGTCTGCTCCCCCAGCCACAGTTAACTACAAGGACTTCAGAAGAAGGTGTGATATAAACCACAGACTTTGGAGCACAGCTATGAAAGGATATAATCAGGGACTTGGTTTTGGTTGCTAATATGAGCATGTAGGAAGGTGTTTTCACGATGCTCTGTGCAGAATGTTTACCTTTTGGTTTGGGTTTTTTTAATCCCTTCTCTCACAGGCAACTTACTTAAAGAATAATTCACATGGGTGAGGGCCTAATCCTGCTCTCAAATATAAAATCATATTAATTTGATCATTGCTTACAACAAACAAATCTATCTACAGGCACCAATCACTGCTATTGAAGTGGTGCTTAGATTGGCATTGACTTGGGCCACATGAGACCATGGATTAGCCCATAACATGATGGACTCAACACCATACATGACACTTACTTGAAGATTTGTTTGTAAACCTCAAAGGTCTTCCAAACTGTGTAATGGTATTAAGGGAAAAGAAACAACTTTGACTTTTGGCCAAAGCATCGTCACAGCCTTCCCTTAACGGTTAGAAGTGTTGGTTTAACTGTGACTCCCCACTGGCTATCCAAGGACCAAGCACAGAGCCTACAAAGATGTGGCAGGTAAGCTGGCAACAAACTGACCTTCAGGTGCTAATTCCAGGAGCAAGCAGGGGGTAAGATATGTTTGAACAATCAACGTTATTTCATGGGGTGCTGTACCTTGTGCTCCCTCTTCAGTGGAGGTTGTAGCTTAGAAATGGGCTGGAGAGGCTATAAGAGGTGGGAGAGATCTGTAAGACCATAGCACCTGGCTTTAAATTACACATTTTTAGGTGCATAGTCAGCCCTTCATGTAATTTTTCTCAGCTTCTAAAAGCTTTTAGACTGAAAAGCTGATAGCCTCCATCTCCCTCCAGTAATTCAAATCCATGTAATTTTTGACTGGGATCTTGGCCCTTAATAACTTCATAGTTGGTACTGGAGTGAGCATTACCTCATGTGCATGTATTGGGGAGATATTTTCATGGCCCATCTGTTGCTGCCCTTCATCCTCTTTGTCCAAAGAGTGAGGCAAATTCGTTGTAGCACCCTCACAACTGGAGGTGAGTGCACTGAAGATTGCCACAAGAGGGAGGCTCGCTCCATGTGTGTGGCTATGATTGTTCATTATCCCTCTCCTTACAGCACTTTCAGCTCTGTGTCAGGCACAGGTCACTTCTCTCACTTGGAAGTTTACCAGCATTTGTGTGTGTGACCTAAAGGCTCTCAACCCTGTTTTACAGAACTCATGACTATATTTTTAACACCTTTGGTGGATAATGCTGTAATGTTCCTCAACTATAATTCTTTTGCTAGCACAAAAATTCAACAGAACAAATAGGATACAGTGAGATGCTCTGATTTCAGCCTGGTTTTCAAGTTTCACAGGTGTGTAATTAAATAGGTAAGTTTTTAGGGAAGCTATTGAAATACATACTGAGATGCACGAACGCTCTGATCAATGCCATCAAATTCACAGTAATTAAGATTCATGTGATCCAAGAAGTTTCCCCATCTTTTTGAGGTTGTCTAAATGACACACAATGCTATAAGAAGTGTAATGCAAGGATAATTCTAACCATTTTCTTATGTTTGCAGTTATTTGTCCACCTGCAAAGAAGACTCTGACCCTTTGGGAAGTGGGGTGGGAAGGCAGCTCAGATGGGCACAGCTGTAATGCAATGTTAGCATTAATGTTGCTCTGGAGGGTGAATGCAGACCCATGTGTCCAGGTGAGCTACAAACCCTTACACTGTGTGTTCAAGTGGGGAGGGATCCCTTCTTTAAACACTTCCAGTGCTTGTGCAGGGGATTTTACATATCAGGGCTTTAGGCAAGCACAGGTTGACTGAATGTATTAAAATGTGGTATAAAGGGAAAAGAGGAAAAGGCCAAGCTCATTTTCTCCCCAAAACATACTCTGTTCCTGCCCTATTTACCATCCACTCGTGCGGCCACCTTCACTGTAAAACCCATTAGTCAGTTAATCTAACTGGAAATGCCACGGTCCCTCTGAGCATCATCTGTGTCCTGCCAAAACTCAGGGTGAAGCACCTACCTCCTGTTGCGAACAGATCCCATCAGGGCTTGTCTGTGCAGAAGACAGGAACACTGGGGCACCAGAGACCATGCTGAAAATAAATCTCATTTAATTTGCATCAGCCCAACACCACAATCCAGATTCATGCAAATGACCCCATGCCAATGCCCCAGTGCTGTGCTGTCTGGTAGGAAAGGTGAAGGGGGATCAGCAAGGAGTGCCTGCAGCATCTCACTGGTACTTATCATGGAACAGTGCTCCCCAAAGAGAGGCCACTTGTGCAGGTCTGTCACTCTGAAGGTTGCCTCTGCACCTGCAGGATTCCTTAAACTTGCTGGTCCAGTCCCAATTCCTACAATAATCACCCTATATTTGAGTAGTCATGGGCTGAAGAGCAACTATCCATTGATGATCTTCTCGCTAATGTATCCAGGCATAGTGTAGATCAAAAGAACCAGGAAGATGGTCAGAAGAGCAACAATCAGCAGCACAATGATGTACTTCTTGTACCGCTTCCAGATAAAGAACACGAAGGTCTTCATAGGATTCACAAACCAGTTGAAAGAGGTTTTTGGTCGGCTGGAATGGAAAGGGAAGAATAGGTAAGCACAGGCTCAACTTCCAGGACAATACATTGCCCTCATGGGGCACCAGCTCTTCCTGCTGCTTCCAGGCAGGATCACCTTAAGGGCTGCATTAACTACAGTGCCTGTGAAAGTGCTGGATACAACAGGATACCAGGCTCAGGCAAACCCTACAAGTGCTGCTCTGCATCCTTGTGGCCAACAGGGACATTCACATGGCTAAACCAGAGCTGCCTTTTCTGCACAAGCAGTGCTATGTCATCACTGCCTTGAGAACCTCACTGAGCCTAACCCTGCCCCAGATGCTGCAGCCCCAGTTCTGCAGCCCCCATTGCCCAGGTCCCCACTGATTGCCCTCATCTTCCTGACAAGCAGCTGCTCCCTGTCCCCATGCAACCAGCTGCTGAAACCCCAGCACTGTCCATCCCTGTTCGTGGGGATAACAGAGGGACTCACTTGGGCTTTTCCAGGGGTTCAGGCTCTTTTCGGCCCAAACCAACAGGATTCTTCTCAGCTTCCTCCACAGTCAGCAGCTGGAATTCGGCTTCCACCTTACCCTGCAGGGAAAACAAACCTGAGCCACAGATATTGCAGGTCCCTGCCAGGACTGGGTTTGTTCCCTCCCAGTTCCATCACCCTCTTCTCCAGGCATCAGCTACAGCACCTCTGACTTCACAGCCAGCAGAAACTGGGGCCTGGCCAGAAATGAACTGGTTTGCAGCCAAGGCACTGCACTGTAATGCACTGCCTGATCCCAGGGGTGTCTGCAGCCTCCAACACCAGCACTGAGCTGAATTCACCCCTTGGGACAAACAGTGGTCCATGAGCAGCACCATCAGCAGTGAATCTGTCCTGGGACAGCTGGCACCTGGACAAGCTTTTGCTGCTGTCCTGTCTGGTGGATGTGGAGCCACGTTCCTCTTGGTTTGCTCCCTGCACTGAGCACTGGTGTGTGGGGAGCTCTGAGTAAGACACAGATAATCCCTGTGGGCTGCTGCACACACCTGTGGGCAGATGAGGGGCTGGATTTGCAGCAGATGGAACAAGTCTCTACTGCTGTACAAAGTCCTCTCAGTACCTTACTCTGTAGGTGCTGTGCATGCAATGGAGGTTGCAGGACCAAAGTTGCTGTGTCAAAACCACCTCCCTACTGACCTGTGCCAGCATCCCCCCTTACCGTCAGGAGGTACTTGTTCCCACTGGGGTCTGTGAACTCCAAGTCCTCCGGTTTGACTGAGCTGCTCCGCTTCTTTTTCTTCTTCTTCTGCTTCTTCTCCCTCTCCTCTCTCTCCTCATCCTCTTCTCCTTTGAGCTTGATGAAGGGCCACCAGCCCCTCATGCGCTTGTTCCGGAAGATGGAGAAGCGCGGGGTTGCGTTCTCCTTGGCCATCTTGATGGTGCAGTGCTCCGAGCTCTTGGCTGCCCGCACCATGTCATGCAGCTTCAGCTCCATGGACCCTGCAGGCACAGTGAAGAGAAGAGCTCATGATGAAATCCCCACCCATGATGTGGGTTTCTGCCTCAGCCACGCTCCCACCAGCAGGAGCAGGTCAGTGATCGAGCAGCATCCTGCACATCGACAGGTGGAGAACATGAAGCTCAGCTTAAGAAAGGACCAGCCCAAAAGTTAGAGACTAAGAAGTGGAAGCCACAGGTCTTGTCTCATCTCTGGCCAGTTTGGTTTGCATGGGGTACAATGGGTTATTTTCCCTCCTTTACCACATCTACCCTGCTCTCCTCACGTGTCCAAGCTCTTTTTCCCCACTTGTTCCTGCAAATGCCAATCAAAACTTTAAATCTGGGAAACTTCTTAAAGGTTTCAAGTTTGTCTCACACCTGAAGCAGCCCCAGTTCAGTTCCTGCATCCCTATCCTCATTGGAAGGAGCTCCCACAGCCCTGAAGAGGGGCACCAAGGTCTTGGGACAAGCATGCAAGCTCAGGGGCCATCTCCAGGCTCTGCCTGCATCTCACACGTGAAAACCCAACCCAGGTGACCTGTGTGCTTGATCTGATGCTCCTGATGTCCCTGTCTCAGAGATCTGATTCCCAGGGTAACACAGTAATACCCCAGCAAGGTGAGGGACAGGTCCCACCATACCTAGGAAGTCATTGGCTGAAATCCTGTCATAATCCCAGACCTGGAGGACCAGAACAGCCGGTTCCCGAAACTCTGATTCCTCCAGCGAGAAGACAGAATCCTTCTTCTTGTAGGTGATCTCCTTCTCGGTCGGGAGGTAGTTGAAGCGGAAGATGAACCTCCAGTTGAAATTGCCCTCCCCAGTCAAGGAGTTAAAGTGAACATCTGTCTCCTGCTTGTCGTGGTCGAGACCCTTTATCCAGCTGCAGGAGGAACCTGGTTATCCCTTACCCCTGTCAGCCAGACCCAAAGGCTGAGCAGAGGATGGAGGGGCTGCAGGAAGGAGTCAAGGGGCCAAACCAGACCAACACTTGTGGGGGTACAGCAGGGGGATGGAACAGGGCACCTCATGGTGAGGATCAAAGGAAGCAGCGAGGGCAGGAGCCGGGGTCTGGCCTCCCCATCTCCCATCAGACCTTTTCACGTAGATGTCACTGGAAGGCTCTCCCGTTATGGGGTTGACATCATCCAGGATCACATCGTCTGTGTTCCAGATGATCACACGCAGCTCGTAGCTGTGGGGAGGACAGAGGAGGGTGAGACGTGTGCTGGGAGGGCAGGGCAAGGCCACGTGTAGTGGTCCCTGCCAGGGCTCCTCTGGCCAAGCACAGCCCAGCAGGCTGCTGCCATGCACCAAGCCCCTCCTAAGGGCTACAACCCACGGCACAGCCACAGTCACAACAGGCAGCTCTTGCTAAGTAAATCCCTGGGGAAACCCAACCAGCCCCACAGGAGCACAGAGAGGCTCAGGCAGGAAGGGACCTCTGGAGGCTCTGCTCTGATTTCAGGGTAAATCAGAGTGCTCAGGGCTGTGTCTGCATGAGCTCCGAGCACCCACAAGGATGGGTATCCAGCACCTCCTGGGTCACTACATCCCTATCCTAGGGTAGCTTCACTCTCCTTGGGGAAATGTTTTCCCTCTATCCACTTGGAATGCTTCTTGCTGCAATTTGTGTCCATCATCTCTCATCCTTTCCTGTGCACCCCTGAGAAGAATCTGCCCTTCCGTCCCAACAGCCCCATTAACATCACTGTGAACAGCAGATGTCCTCCTTCAGCCTCACTTCTCCATCAACCCAAAGCACTCTGGTCCAAACTGAAGCCAACACAGAGCCAGATGAGGAGCTCCGAGCTGGGCTTCTACCACCTTCGTTTTCAGCCTTAGGGGTATTAACCCTGCCCTTCACAAACACTTAGGAGCTGAAGCTCTGATGCCCCAAGCTGATGCACACTAGAGACCACCCTATGGCAGTGCTGAAGCAGAGCCTGTGGCACATCCCTCCCGCAGACCCCCAGCCCCATCCCGTGTGTGTTACCTGACAGGCAGCCGTGGCTGGATGTTGACTGGTGGTGGTGCAGGGACATCATTTGGGAACATGTCAATCCACATGTGCAAGGAGCCCTAAGGAGGGAAGGCAGCACAGAGACTTCAAACCACAGCCCTTCAAGGAGCAAGGGCAGCTCTGGCCAGAAAGCCATTGCTTGGCTCTGTCCATCCCCAGCCCTTCAGGGACCTGTGACTGGATTCTAGAGAGGAAAATGGTTCACACTACCAAAAATTACAGGGAAGCAAAGCAGCAGCAATAGAGACAAAGCAGAGGGAGAGGCAGGAACTGGCAAGGACACCACCACCCACCACGGTGCATGGTGAGGGACTCTTCATTGGGGACTGTAGTGATAGGACAAGGGGTAATGGGTTGAAACTTAAATAGCAGAGGTTTAAATTGGATATAAAGAAGAAATTCTTTACTGTGAGGGTGCTGAGGCACTGGAATGGGTTGCCCAGGGAGGTTGTGAATGCTCCATCCCTGGCAGTGTTCAAGGCCAGGTTGGATGAAGCCTTGGGTGCCATGGTTTAGTGTGAGTTGTCCCTGCCCATGGCAGGGGGTTGGAACTGGATGATCTTAAGGTCCTTTCCAACCCGAACTGTTCTATGATTCTATGGTGGCAGGGAGCGGAAGGCAGAGCAGGTCCCTTGACCCCCACACACCTCATGAGGAAACAGGAAGGATTCTGGGCACCAGCACTGGTACCACAACATTGATGGATGGAGAGCCCTTGAGGAAAGGGTGTTCAGAAGCACAATGAGAGGTCAGAGCAAAGGACACCCAAGGCCAACAGTGCCCACTTCATAAGGAGGGACAGCCTCCATAGACACGGCTCCAGCTGCCCATCCAGGGACAACACATGGGATTCATGCCACGGTGAGGAGGAAAACAGGGGCCTGGGCTGGGAACCAGCTGCCCCAAAGGTCCTTCCCAGAGCAATGTCTGTGCTGGGCAAGGAAACCCCTCACCTGCACAAGCCCAGGGTTCTCAGGGTTGTAGAGGGAGCGGATCTCCACGTGCTCTGGTACCAGCTTGTATCCATATCCTGGCATCTCTTCCCAGTGCTGCAGGACGTACAGAGCCTTGTGTTCATCGTCCACGGCAGAGTTCTCATCCGCTGCTCCTCTCTTGCTCCTCACAGAGGCCTCTGCAGCAGGACACAGCCAGGTAGGAGATGAAGACCTCTGGCCAGCAAAAGCCATGTCAGGAGTTGGAATGGACCAGGCAAACAAGCACCTCCCCAGGAAAACAACGTGGGGAGAAGCAGGAGGTGAGGGTGAAGTTCAAGACCCAATCCTGCAGGAACCACCATGCGAGGACAAGAGGACCAACCCAGCCCTGGGTTTATGAAGAGCATCCACCCCTTGAGATCAGACTGAGACTGAAACCATGCCAAGCTGGCCCTGAGCACAGCAGAGGTCCATGGGGCACTGGTTGCAGCCATGGCTGAACCAAAGCCAGCTCTCGGGAACACCAGGACAGCACCTCCCAGCTACCCACTGACCTGACAAAGGGGGAAAAGGGCTTTTGGAGGCCACCATCAAAGCCATGTGTGTATCACTGCCATGCAAGTGAGTTTACTTTGTGATCTAACAGCCTGGATCTTCCCCCAGTGCAACACCATCACCTACTGCAACCAGGGCACTGAGGATGCTTCCTGGGAAGAGGGGCTGGTGGGTTCCCAGACCTCTCCCCACCCGGCACAGGCAGCAGGATAAGGGAGCAGCCTTTGTCCTCCCATCCCTCTGTACCTTCAGGAAAAGCCTCTGGAGGGACCTTGAATATCTTATTGTCCACTTTGACCTCCTCTCTCCTGTACTCTGCTGCAGGGAGCGAGTTTTTCTTGCATAAGCTATCCAAGATCTGTGTGGGTTTGAAGGCATCGCGCCAGGCATTGTAGCCAGTCCTGCATGGAAGGAAGGACACTGACAACGTCTTCAGCTTGGACACAACAGGTTCTCATCCCTGCCTGCCCTACAGCACAGCCTGTACCACCAGATCCCGGCTCAGACTCCCACTGGGAAAACCCCAGGTCTGCAGTGGGGATCAGAGCTACCACAGGAAGCTGGTAGGGATCGAAAGGAGATGGAGTTACCCAGGTAACCTGTAGTGCATCTGAGGGGCACCGGCTCAAAGGAAAGTGGGTGCAAGCTCTGCCCTGCAGAACCGGAGCTGCTCTGCTGCCCACCCAGGTGGGTGGTGAGAACACATCTCACGTCCCAGTGCATCACTGGTACCTACGTGTCATACTGAGAAGCCACTCCGCAGTTGGCCCTGTGCTTGCTGTAGAATCGATTCTCCAGGTCAATCTTGGTCTCCCCAATCAGATCATCAGATCCAACCAAGTCATGGTCAAATATTGCCACAGTGAGCTCCGATTCCACGGGAAATGACACCGTCAGCTCCACCACTCTGGATAGAAGCAGGCAGGTAGAGTGGAGTTAGCAAAGAGGATGGAAATGAAACCCATGCTCTGCTTTGATTGCCCTACTCATCTAAGAGCTGTATTTGACAACTCCAAGGCCCCTGATAGAGCCTGCTTCTCCATATTTCAATGTGTGAACTCCACAGCGCAGCAGTTTTCAGTGTGCACGCTCAAAGGAGCTGCTTTTCCAGAATGCCCTTGGATAGAGCTTGGGGAAAGCTCTCCAATGCTCTGTTGCTCCTCGGCTTGCTGCTGTTTGTTAAATCAAGCGCTTAGGAATGCTCCCATCTTAACCCAACACACTGATGCCTCCTGTGTTAGCCAGTGGCAAGAGACATGCCTGGGACCTTTGTGATAGAGCACGAGATTCCCAGCAGAAAGGAAAAGTGGCACATGCTGGACCACAGTCTGAGCCCCAGATCTCCACTATTCCCATTAAACCTGCTGGATGAAAACTTCATGCGTACTCTCCAAACACGGGGTTGAGCTGCTTTGGGATGTATCGGTCCTTTGTGTCCTTCTGCTCCTGCCCCACAGTCACCACCACATAGGGATCTGCCTTGCCATTGGGGTCGGCTGGAGACAGGTTAGTAGCCTGGAATACACAAGAGGAACTGCCATGCACCAACTGCAGAGAGCGACTTGCACATGGAACCATCTGAACCCACTGTCAGGGCCCTCCCGCAGTGAAACCAGCACTTGTTCCAACACAAATCCCACTCAACAAGCCACTCATGTCTCCATCTTCTTGCTCATAGGCTTGAGGCAAAGCAGAGGAGCCAAGAAATGCCAATGGGAATGTTAGTACCTGCTGAAGCTACAAAGCATGGAAGGATCCCCATGGACAAGACGCAGCTGACTCCCGCTGGCCTTCAGGCCAGTGTCAAGCTTGTCACGAGTGCCACTGTTCATATTCAGTGAGCAGAGAATGACCCATGGAGGGACAGAGCCCCAAGCATCACTGCCACCACCCCCAGGTTCTTACCTTCACAATGTAAACCCTTACAAGAACCTTGATGGGTCTGTTCCTTGGAACACCCTGGGAGACCTTGGGCTCAGTGCCGGCTTCTGCAGTGGGGTAGACGTAGAAGGAGCCCTGCAGGAAAGACACTGTCAGTAACAGCTAGATACAGAAGAGAGCATCTCAGATGGGACTGGAGCCACCAAGACCAGCTTCAAGCACCAACTGGAAAACCAGAGCCATTGCCCCATGCAGATCATAAACACCCAGTGCCTATGGGGACAGCCCTTTCCAAAGGCACAGTCCCTGTTACAAGTTAAGCTGCAGGCTGTCGGAGCACCACCAATGTTAGACCTGAACATCTCCAGGCAGTTTGGACTGCACAAGGCACCAGAGGTTTTCTAAGAACCTTTCTAAGGTGCATTTATTGATTAACAAAGGACCACAATACCCGCAGGCACCAACAGTAAATGGCCCTGCCACACCATGGCCACAGGGCACCTTGCACACACACATGCACTCTCCAAGGCTCAGCTGGTGTTGGCAGGCTCTGAAATGCAGGGTGTCCTAAGGATTTGCTTCCATGAGCACCACAAATGGCTTTCAAAGGATACAGGACCTTGTACTTCCCTACAAAATGTTCGTCCTCGTTTCCATCTTCATCCTCATTTGCCTTGCCACGATGGAGGGGGAAAATACACAGCCAGTCTTCAAAATGATCAAACTCGTTTTCCAGCTCAGAGCTGTAGATCTGAAATACACAGAAAGTAATCTGGGGGCTTTTCCTGCCATCTTAAAGGGGAGGGAGTCAGAAAGACCATCCCTTCCCTGCTTCAACCTCCTCACCAGGAGGTGACAGGGACACAGGGAAAGGGCTGGATCTGTCACCCCAATGGTCACCTGAAGGGTGGCAATGAGCTTCCTCTTGGGTCGAGCAGGTTCGGCTTCAATCACTGCCTCATCTTCCCCTTCCATGTCAATGGAGGATGCATTTAGATTTCCTCCAGCTAGAAACAGCAATAAAAGATGAGGAAATGCTCTGATCTTTCCCATCATCTCAAATATCCATCCATGAAACCACCCCAGCAACAGCTTTTGCTTTCACCCAAGGCTTTGGCCTGTGTCAGGGTAACTGGAGCTATCGCTGTGTGTAATGAGCATCCCTATGGCATCTCGGATTCCCACAGGGCATGGCTGGATGGGTGGCACAGCTTCTGCTCTACCCTCACAATCCCACGTTCTTGCAGCTGGTTTTGCTGCAGGTGTTTGCTCACTCTGAAGGCTGTTGTTTCAACACCATTTCCCATCATTTTCCGAGGGAATTTTGGTGTTTTCAGCTTGAAACAGCATTTCCCAACCCCTGCCAATGTTTCCAGTCTCTGTGCTGCCTTTTGTGTTGTTTCTGCTGAATGCTGCAAAGCTGTTGCCTGCTCAGACCCCATTCCCACAAGGCCAGCACCCTCTGGGATGGTTTCAGTCCTGTCACTCCCCACAGAAGCACTGGGAGCTCACCTGCATCATTCAGGTCATCATTGTCAGCATCTTCCTCATCACTGCGTGTCTGAAACACACACACACAGAGTCACCCCACATCCCTGCCAGCAAAGGCTTCCCCACCCAAGCACAGGACACTGTCAATGCTTTCCTGGCAGCAGGGTCAGTAACACCTAACCTGAGATCATTTAACATCAACATCACTGCAGGAGGGTATCCAGTGAGTGCCTTAAGGACATTTTCTTTCCCCCCCCCAGATCTTCCTGTTGGTTTTTCTGTTTGCTATTTAAGGGACAAAGGGCAAGGAAAGAAAACTGGGCAGACCCATAGCACATCCTTGGCAAAGTAGCTCTCATGAAACCTTACCTGGTTATAGAGCTCCTTCAGGGACTCGTAGTACTTGGACCACCAATCCAGCTCTTCCAGCTCTGGTTTTTCCTCTTCGTATTCCTCCTCCTTCTTTACAAGCTTATTGATAGGAATTTTCTTCAAAGGAGCCTTAAAAGAACAGAGAAAAGGGTTCAGAGGGAGGAAACCCCCATGTGCCCTGGGAGCCTCTGCCTCAGCTTTCAGGCAGAGCACATGAGATGCAAAGCTACCTGCAGCTCCAGGTCTGTGCTTTGCTATAGCAACAAAGGCACAAGGAACCACATCCCTGCTCCCTGTGCCTGACTCCAGACCCACAGCAGTGCTGATGAACAGGAGTGTTTGGGACCAGAGCAAAACACAGTGCTTGAAACCCAGCTCTGAGCTCTGTTTGTAGCCTTCGGTCTGGCTTTCCAAACCGCTTCGTTCCCAGACTTCAGGTTTAGCTGGGCCCAACACAGCACTCACCTTCATAAGACTGAGTGGGTGAGTGCTGGGGCCTGGGTCAATGGTCACCACAGTCTGAGAGAGAAGACGCTGGGATGAGACTTTCCGAGCTGAAATGAAGAGAGAGAGTCTCACCTTTCCATGGGTTTATCTCTGCCCGCTGCTCCCTGCCTTCTGGTCAGTTCTTATTCCACAGGGATCCCCTCCCTTTTACCCCACTATTGTGGGATTGCTTTTAAAGCTCTTGATTGCAGACCCTGCATAAACACTGGAAACCCAAGTGCAGTGCTGAGAGTGGCCACCGTCATCGACATGCTTATTGCTGACTCCCACAAACATGAGATCCTCCTTCCCCACTCAGGAATAACCACACATCCCTCAACCCTCTGCCTCTTCCCCTTTGTGCTGTATTTACTCATACACTTCCAGACCAGGAGCTCTGGCTGTTGCTATCACACAGCTCCTTAGTGAATCCATTGCCCAATGAACAAACCTCGAACTGATGATGTGAGAGAAGCATAAACCTTCCAATCCTTGGTCCTAATGGACCAGCTCCCTAAAGCCTGATGGAGGCCTCACTGGAGACAGCTCTGTAGCCTGGCTACTGAAGGTTGAAACAGGTCAATGCAATAACCCTTCCCAGGCCAAACATCTCTGATTCCAGACACAAAGTTTCCAAAGGAACAAGTCACTGCCTGGTACCTACCCCATCTGAATGCCCTGCTGGACTAAGACATCTTTATGAGCCATTCACCCTCTCCTACTTGCTACGAATGTAATGCAAACAGTGCCTAGGAAAAAGACCCTGAGAAGATGCCGCATCCACAGACAAAGCCCTGTTGATGTGGTGGGGAAGCAAGTGTTAAGCTAACCTTGGAGAAAACAGTCTGCAAATTGCCCTTTGCCATCCCCAGATTGGGATGCCAGTCCTTACACAGCAGTCCATCACCTGGCTGCTGCTGTTTCCCAAACACCAGTCTGGAACCAAGTACTACAGACCAGGACCACAGCCTGTCTCCAACCCCAACCTGTTCCATGCTGTGTGTTTGCTAGGCATCCTATGGCTCTAGAGAGGGCTTTGCTGCCTGGCTAGCAGGGAATGGAAGGGCCCTGTCTGCTCCCTCAATGGAAGCCTCACCAAGCAGCTCACCTTTGGGCACATCTTCTGGTTCCTCCTCCAGCTCTCTGGGAGAGAATTTCATCACATTGGACACAACGTGGGTACCCACCATCACCATGCGCCCAAACGCCCGCTTCTCCACCACAAAGATGCTGAGGGGAGGGTGCAGGTAAACCTGCTCTGGGAGCTCCTGCAGAAGGACCACAAGAAGAGCCTGCACACTGGGGTTTGAAGGAGCAAGGGCAGTACCCATGGCAGCCCTGATGGATGGATGATGAAGGTGTGATGGAGCCTCGCAGCTCTGCCCCAGAACCAAAGCTTTGCAGGAACAAGTGATGCTGAGACTGCTTTTGGTGGCAGTTCCATAAAGGTTTTATCTGCAGCTGGACCCTGTGGCCACAGGAGAGCAAAGCCCCAGGGGGCAGCTCCCTTGCTGTGACCTTGCCCCATGCAGACAGGCAGTGCATGGGTGCAAAGCAGCCATGGTGTGCCCTGCCACTCACCACGTCCATGTACTTGACCAGCTCAGTGAAGTTGGGGTTCTCTTTGTAGGCCACGATCACCTCTGACTCCACCTTCTTGCCAGCACATTCAATGATCACCTGGGGCTGATCCACCTCAAACAAGTTCACCCGCTTCAGGTCCCGCAGGCCCCAGAACAGGATCTGAAGCACAACACAAAGAGAGGCACATGAGGCCTCCCTCCAACCCAACCACACGAGGGCTCCGGGGCTGTTTCTTCCTCATGTCAAACACCTCCGTTCCTCATCTACTCAGGCTTCACAGGCACATCTGAGCTCCAAGCGGGATTCCAGCCCGCTGGAAGGCAGCACACCTCTATGCGGAACTCCTTCAGCACCGGGCGGATGCCCTCAGGGATGATGAACCGTCCATCGTGGGGGTCTCCCAGGTAGTCGGGCTCCTTGGGCTCCACGTCCTCGGGCACTGATGGCTGAACAGATGGATACAGGGGATTGCCATCACTTCCAAGTAATTAAAGCCATCTCTACTCCATGCCGTGCCCCTTCTCCCTCCCCTCTTGGTCTGTGCTCATAGGCTCTGTTCCTGCAAAACCAAATGTAGCTTTCCCATAGATCCTCTGGTGGGTTCCACAACCTGAGAGCAGCCACGTACAAGCCTGTTACCTCCAAATAGCCGCTGTAATCCAGCTCAATGAGCTCAAAGGTGGCAATGAGCTCTCCTGCTGCTTTGGTGCCCTTGTAGAAGTCAAAGAACTGCAGGGCAGGTTTGGTGTAGGGCTCATCCACCAGCTTCACCTGCGGGACTGCAAAGGCCTGGCCGAGGAACTCGGGAGACCCCTGCAGGAAAAGGGGGAATGGGTCAGAGCATCCCTGCATCACCTCACCTCAGAGCACCACTGATTCCAGGCAGTCTGGGACAGCACAAGAACACTCTTCCACCCTTGCCATCCTCTGCTTTGATTTCCTCTGCTCCATCCAGAGCTAGGAGCAGACCAGATGAGCCTGCAGCAGATCCTCTCAGCTCCCAGTCCATCTCCATGCAGAACTGGCCAAAAGGCTTTGCCATGCACCAGAGGACATCAAAGCTAGATCCGGTTGCTCAGTGTCCTCCAACCAGAGTGTTAATGTCTCCAAGGATCCCACAACCCCTCTGAGCTCCAGACCCAGTGTTTGAACTCCCTCTGGGTGAAGGTTGCTTCCTTGCATCCAGTTGCATTTCCCTCTGGTTCCAACCAGTGTTCCTTGCCTGTCCTCCTGGCCCTGGGTACCTCTAAAAGAGTCTCCCCTTCTTACCCTCTCCCATCAGGCAGCCGTAGGCAGCTGTAGGCAGCTGTAGGCAGCTGTAGGCAGCAGTAAGGCACTGCTTTTGCTTCATCTTCTCCAGGCTGAATGCACCCAGGTTTCCACTTCTCATCCTGCCCTGTGCTCCAACCCCAATCCACCTTCCCTGGCCTGCAAACTACAGCAGGAGGGCAGCGTGCCCATACTCACAAAGTTACTGTGGCTGAAAAGGTTGATGATAACAATGGGGGTCTCTGTTTTCAACTCTTCCTTTTTCCCATCTATAATGAGCTGGTCAAACAGAAGGAGCTCGTTCCACATGGGGCTCAGTGTCTCCTCCAGCATCTGCAGAGACAGGAGGGCTGAATGTACCACAGCCAGTGGAAACAAGCTACATACACTTCCTAAAGAGAGTGGACTGAGACCCTGCACCACACAGCCACACACAGATGGTGCCTTGCAGGAAGGGACATAGATGGTAAAAGCATGATCAGCACCTTGGGACAAGTAGCACATCCCAATGAGCCTTTGCAACCACAACGTGTGTGCTTTCTCAGTGCTCCCTGAACAGAATCACACCCACCAGAGCACATCGATATCTCATGCCTGGAATTATGGGATTTCCAGGATCCCTGCCGCAGCACTGGCCTTCGGCATGTCAGTGAGGACATGCAGATTCTTCTGTCCCCAACAAGGCAGAGGCAAGGGTTCAGTGCTCTCACCCTGGTGGTCTGGCAATAGGTCGAAAACACCACTCTTGCAAATGGATCTGAAAGGCCATTGTCATCCGCAGGGAGGATCCCTCGAGCCTGGTACAGATGTGCTCGCAGCTGGAAATAGCTGAAATCTGGTAAGAAAAAGAGAAGGTCCCTGTGCCCCAGTCCTGTCCTGTGTGAAGGACAAGGCCAGGCAGGTGGGAGTGCACACATCCTGCAAGGAATGGGTACCAGTTCTTAGGGACACCCACTGTGGTTCTCAGAAAGCCAACACATCTCAAAAGGTTTGGCCAAGAGAGACAAGCTCAGGAGGCTCCTGAGGCTCCTCTGGGAAGCACACGATGTGAAATGTGCAGTGATTTGCTGTGAGCATCTTCTGGGGATGGGGACACCACCAGGCCTCAGAAAAAGGGGTAGACCTTGTGCCCGTTACTACTTTGGAAGCATAATCAGCACCTATGAAACACCCATCCTGCTGCTGGGTGAATGTGTCCTCATGGGAGCAAACCAGACCTGCCTGTCCCAGTCATGGCTTGGAGGTGATGTGGTCCTGCCCCTGGGACACTGAGCCTGAGGCAGGATCTCTCACCTATCTGCTCATGGTTAAACCATGGGAAAGGGGCATGTGCACTCACCATCCCTGCTGAGCCGGCTGGGAGGGCTGCATGCCGAGAGCTGGGCAATCTCCTGTCCGCTCTCCGAGAGGGACCTGAACTCCTCAGGCAGCTCCAACAAACAGTTCTTGGCATATTTGGTTACCCCAAGCCACATGTAGATTTCCAGCTTGGCAAAGATCTCCCCAGTGTGTAAGCCAGGGACCTGGAAGCACAGGAGGTTTAGCAGCGTTCCCACCTCAGCCATACCCCCTTTGGACCAAGATGATCACCATCAGCCAGCAGACACAGCACCACATGGACAGAGGCAAGAGGCAGTCATGGAGCAAGAGCTGTGTTTCCTTGTGAACTCCAGGATTCCACAAAGGAGGGCTGGAAGCAAGGGTGGAGAAGCGGCACGAAGCAAGCAAGAGCACACAAGGTATAAACCCTACCTTCATGAAGACAGTCTGGATCTTTGCACAGTCCTTGCCTTTCTCCTCTTCGACTACGGAGTACAGGATGTTCTGTGCAGGAATTCTTGCATATGCCACACGCTTGCTGTTGCTGAGCATCCAGATGAGTACATCGGGAAGGGTGCACTGGGGCTGGAGGGAGGAAAGAGGAATGTCACACACCTTGTTCTCTGTCCACTGACACAGTGAAAGGGAATGTCCCCCCCCACACTTCTTTCTTCTTCCCCAGCTTTATATGTCAAGCACAATGCTATGTGATCTGGGATATCCCTTGGATCAATTGGGGTCACTGTCCTGGCTGTGTTCCCTTCCAGTCTCCTGTGCACCCCCAGCCCACTTGCAGGTGGGGTAAAAGCAGAAAAGGCCTTGATCTATGCAAGCACTGCACAGCAATAAGGAAACCATTCCTGTGTTATCAGCACTGCTTCCAGCCTGAATCCAGAAACATCACTCCCATACCAGCTACTGTGAAGGAAATGAGCTCCATCCCAGCCAAAACCAGCACAGCAGGTTTCCTGGAGCCATCTGTGATCCACTCAACCGATGCCATGCTGGGGAGAGGCTGGACAAGTGACATCTTATCCCACACCTCGACAGAAGCCCAAGTGCTCATCCATGGGAAGAAACCACATTAGCTGGCATCCAGCAACATGAGTGCCCAGCATAAAGCTGCAGTTCAGGCTGAGAGCAGGACTGAAGCAAACACAGATGGAAGCAATGACTTCTTTTAAACTCTAACCCATGTTCTCCTCACCTGTACTGATAACTGACCCACACCAAGCCCGCCAGCCTCCAGGCAGGGACTACAAGTGTCCAGTATATGTGCAGGGCTGGCTCTTACGGAGCCAGCAACATTCCCACTGGATGGCAAGAAGTGCCCTCTTCTGCTCGGAAACGGGGTGCCCCTGGGGCAGCTGTACCTCTTTAGCCATGAAGCGCAGCTTTGCCAGGATCCTCCTTGTCTCCTTCACCTTCTCCTTCATGTTGGCTCGAGTCAGCCGCCGCTTGACCCGGAGCCCCTGCTTTGCGCACAGGATCTGCACAGAGAGCACAGCATCAGGTGCCATGATCACATCCGTCCCGCTCCATCGCACCCTGACCTCCACCACAGCTCATGTGTACAAGGCACGAACATTTCAGAAGCTGGTGGTTTTAAAGCTCCAGAGGGTACCTGGGGGAGGCACAAGAAGCAATTTGGGGCCACAGGGGCATGGGATGCACAAAACTGGAAGATGGGCCTGGGCTTTCATGTCCATTAGTTGGTGGTGTACTCGTCTGAGAAAAGGCTTTGTCATGAACCAAAACCAACAGTGAAATCCAGAAGGAATTCTGTATGCACTGAGAAAACTCATCTCTTGGGCTGGTTCTTCCCTTCAGTCTTAGCAGAGTACCTTCACCATACCTCAGCTGATGACATGTGGGGAGACAAAGGAGCTGGGATGCGGATGTGCCTATGTTTTGTTTCCTGCTGCTGTCATTACCTTTTGGTCAGCCTTTCAAAGCTATGTGGTCTGATGGGGACTATGACTACAGCTGTGTAGTGATGGAGGATACGTAACTGTTCCCATTCAGATAGTTGGCCTTGTCTGCAGGATTATGAGCCCCTAGATGATGCCTTCTTGGGGACAGGCGGATGGATGGCTGTTGTAGGCTGCCTGGATGGGTACCCAGCCTATACGGGATGAGTTTACGGGGGTAGTGGGTCTTGGTGAGCTCCTCCTAAAGTGCCTGCAGGAATAGCCTGCAGCAAAAGGCCTCCAGCAGCTTACTGGGCAGCATCATGCATGTGCTCAGCCACATGTGTCCCACAGGGCAGGAAGGATGGCATCAAGGAACAGCACCTATATGAAACTGGAGGCAGCCATGACCTCTGCTCCCTGTGCTGGAAGCTGCGTTGCTCTGAGCAGAAGTGGGAGATGCCTGTGACTGATACCATCAATTTTAGTCCCAAGTTTCCTTCTTAGCCTTGGTTTTTGCCAGTCCTTCAGAAGCACCCCCAAGAGCAGGGATCACAGCTTCCCACCACCCAGGTCCAACCACTTACGATGTTATGCATCAGGTACTTCATCCGACATCTGTCCAGGTTGTTTGGATGTGCCATTGTTTTTCTCTCTGCACTGAGGGAATACTGCCTGCAATAAGAACAGCAGCACAGGCTCTGTGTGCCCTGCACCCAGGAGGCAGAGCACAGCTCACACAGCAGGGCCACAAGCTCCAAGTCCCTGGTACTGATCCAAGCGCATCAGAAGCCACCCTCTCCACAATGCACTCACTTCTGCAAGCTTTTCATGCAGAAAAGGGATTGCTCAGGACCTGAGGCTCCTCTGCTCAGGCAGAATGGGATGCGAGCTCCTAACCTGAACCAAGAAACCTTAGGAAATCAGGGACATTCTAACCTGCATCCTGCTACGAACTCCTCCAGCACCTCTCGGAGCCGCTCTTCTGCTCTAGCCTTTGGCCTTCTCATGAGCTTCTCCACATCTTCCAGCCCCTGCTCCTGTAGGGAAGGTACAATATTGATGGAGCCCTGCTCCTGTGGGAAAGGCACAACATGGATGGAGCCTGAGCCCTGCTGCAGGGTCAGAGCAAGACATAGCAAGGACGCACTTGGCATAAACGCCTCGTGTCCTTCCACAGGGCTGGGGATTGTGAGAGTGCTGCAGGTCACCACTTCTCTTTGATGCCTGGGGATAACCTTAACACTGGCTGTTAAAGAACCTTGTGTCTCAGTCCCTGAGCTGCCACTGAAGCACAGGGGAAGATTTCTAAGCCCAAAAGGGAAAGATGAGGCCTTGGGAAGAGACTGCACTCTCTGATGACAGCGCAAGGCTGAGTCTGCTTGCAGCAGCATCTCCCCAGCACATGCAGCTCAGCACTGGCATCAGAAGAGCTTTTTGTCACAGGCTGTGTCATTCACACCTCCGGGAGCCAGCACAGCACAGGCAGCTGCTCTGCACACACAGAGGGGAAGGTGGGACTGAGCCCTGCGAGAGACACAGACTCGCATGGAACGGGGAGTGAGGATGCTGATGGCAAACATCTCACAGAGCAGCTCCGTGTGCTGCAAGGAAAGCAGACCAGGAAAGAGGGTGCCACAGACACCCTGCACACGCTACCAGGCGCTCGGCCAGCTTGACAATCCAGTTGGAAATGCAGAGCCTCCAAGTGTGATCCTCCCAGTAGCTCCACACGTACACGCAGGGTTTCTCATGCGTCATGGGCAGGCAGCTGTATGACCTGAGGGCAGCAGGCACAGGGGGTTATGCTGCTGTCACACACCATGGCACAGCAGAGGGAGCAGGGTCTGGGCTCTGTCTGCCCCATAGAGAACTGGCTCTGCCCTTTGTCATCTCAAGCTAGTGCATGGGGTTGCTCGCAGAGAGCAGAGTGTGCCCAGTGGAATGAAGCTGATGGGAGCACGGGATGCTGCAGGGGCTTCTTGCTGCCATGGCACTGAGTAGTAGCAGGCACAGGGCTCACAATGCAAACACCAAGACATTGCCAGGCCTGTGGGACAAACCAGGCAGCACTCCCAGAGCTGTGCATGGGTCTTGCCTGCCCAGCATAGGACAGCGTGTGCCAGAGCACTCCTCTCCTTCCTCCTCACTCAAAGCAAGCCCTTAAGATGCTGCCTGTTAACCAGAAAAGGGGCTGCTGCTATTGATGGGTCACAGTTTCCCTGGGACCCTGTCCTTGGCCACCTGCACGCATCAAGCAGACACCAAAAGGCCTGCAGGAATAATGGACAATAGCAAGCTGAGGGTTTGCAAAGAGGGAAAACACTGCACAGCACTGGCATTGCTGAGCAGACCTCTCAATGTCTGCAATAACCAACCTGGGGCAGGACCAGGGAAGGTGGAAAAGGAGACACTCACCTGTCATATTCCATGGGCTCTGGTCTCTGGCTCTTTGTCACAGACTTGTTCAGTGCTGCTGAAGCTGGGGCCAGGACTTCGACATCCAGCTCACCCTCTGAACCAGAGTCCAACAGAGGCTGCTTTTCTTCTCTCCCTTCTCCCTTTTCCACTTTTCTCTGTGCTTTGGTCACGACCTCTTCAGCTTTGCCATAGTTCCCTTGAAGTCAAGCATTGAACAGGTAAGCGGGATCACTGTTAAACAAGTTTGCTAGCTCACAGAATCACAGTGCAATCGTCCTGCCAAGAGAAACACATGGCCATGCACTGCTATTGGAACTAGCAATTCAGCAGCACCCAAGCACCAGAGCATCCATGGATAACCAGGAGGTCTGAGCTGGGCAATTGCAAAGGAGTCCTTGTGCATACCTTCAAGTTCCACCAGCTCCTCCAGATGCTGCCGCCTGCATCCCTACACTGGGGTCAGCACCAATCCCTCAGCATCAAGCATCTCCACCCATCCAGCTTAGTAATGAGGGCTTGGACCTGCTCTCCTACTGTTGATTCCCCATCACCCACTGTCACAGCCCCTCACCACCACACAGCCAACCCCAGCACTCCAGCTTACCCCTCCTCTGCTTCCCTTCCTTGCTCCCAAACCCCCCCACTTCCCAGGAGAGCTTCAGCTCTTCTCCCCACACAGGCAGTTCACACAAACACTGCAAATCTCCAATCCCATAGGAGAGCATCCAGACTTCCAAGGTGATTAAGGCATTCCCTGACCTCATCCTCCATCCTTCCCAAGCTCCTGTTTCGGAGGCTGGCACCTCAAGACTGCAGCGCTGACCTGGGGCTGTTCCCATAGTTTCTGGACAGAGGCCCCTGAGGAATACCCACCTATAGAGACCTCAAAGCTGACAGGCTTCGAGCCGAGAGAGGAGTCCATCATAGTGGCTTCAAAGAAGGCAGCAAAGAGAAGGAATTCCTCCTTCCTCCCCAGTGCATTCTGAGCAAGGAGACAGAAATCAGCCTGAGAGCCTCGTGTGCCAAACCAGAAACTGGGAGAGCACCAGGGATGTCAGTGGGATGCTGCTGAGGTCACTGCCACCAGCAGGAAGTTTCCTTGGGTATCCCTGGGGGCTGGTGCAGAGCCATGGCTCAGACTGATGCTTGTGAGCAGATCTGTAGGCTAAAGGATGGCTGCTCTATCAACACAGTTATATCCCACCTGCTTTACCCAGGCCAAGGGAAGACCCAGGACCAGTTAACAGCTCCCTGGCTCCAAGAGAGAACAAGCACATGCCCAAAGGCAGCTGTGCCCTGGGAATAACCCACATGTGAGAGCCCTTCCATGGGGACACTCCAAGCCTCACTGTGGGAGGCAGTTTTGAGGCTGTGGGTCTGGCCTGAGCCCTTACAGGGGCTGGGAGTGCCCTGGATGGCCCAGCCCTCGGCATGCTGGGTTTGCTCCAGCACTGCTGCACCAGCAAGAGATCCCAGTGCCAGCACTGCAGGACTCACCCCGGGGAGCGGGTGAAGCTCTTCCACCTCCACAGTGACCTCCTCGGGCTGCTCAACCCCAGGAGAGCCCCCAGGCTCCTCCTCTGCCCGCAGCTGCAGCAGTTCTTTGGCTTTCTCCTTGGATTTCTTGCTTTTCTTCTTCAGCTTCAGCTTGCTCAGGGCACCTTTCACCTTGTCCCCAAGCTTCCTCTCTGCCACGCTGGGGCTGCTGAAGATCTCCACTGTGATGGCCATGAGAAGGCGGCCCCGGTAGAAGATCCCCTCACCCCTGCCCTCGTTGAGGTCCTTGTGGATGTCCCCCAGAGCCGAGTTCTGGGGGGAGCCATACAGGTTCACCCAGGCTGGGCCGAATGTGGGGTTAAAGCCTGCAATGACAGGGACAGGGACTGGAGCACCTCCCATATGAAGACAGGCTGAGCAAGTTGGGGCTGTTCAGCCTGGAGAAGAGAAGGCTGCATGGAGACCTCATAGCAGCCTTCCAGTATCTGAAGGGGGCCTGCAGGGATGTGGGGAGGGACTATTCATTAGGGACTGTAGTGATGGGACAAGGGGTAACGGGTTGAAACTTAAACAGCAGAGGTTTAGACTTGATATAAGGAAGAAATTCTTTTCTGTGAGGGTGTTGAGGCACTGGAATGGGTTGCCCAGGGAGGTTGTGAATGCTCCATCCCTGGCAGTGTTCAAGACCAGGTTGGATGAAGCCTTGGGTGATATGTTTTAGTGTGAGGTGTCCCTGCCCATGGCAGGGGGTTGGAACTGGATGATCTTGAGGTCCTTTCCAATCCTAACTATTCTATAATTCTATGATTCTATAATTACAGCTCAGGGGCTGATGCACAGAGCACTCCCTCCAAGAATACATCCCAGGGCATGAGGGTGTGAATGTGCTTCAGCCTCTCCTGCATCCCACCCTCCAGGAGACCACCATGGCTGAGCAGGGGTTGATGGCATGGGGCTGAGCAGGGGTTGATGGCATGGGGCTGAGCAGGGGTTGATGGCATGGGGCTGAGCAGGGGTTGATGGCATGGGGCTGAGCAGAGGGTGATGGCATGGGGCTGAGCAGGGGTTGATGGCATGGGGCTGCTCAGCATGTCCCCAAAGCCTCACCATTCCTGCCAGGGTCCGAGATCTGTTGCAGGTCGATGTAGTGCGTAGCAATGGCCACGTCACCAACGTTGGCATCATCCAGCACCTGGACTTTGATCTTCCTGGCCAGAGGTGGGAACATCTCAATGAAGCTGATCTGCTCATTCCACTCGGGCTCAGTGGTGCTGGTCTCCACTGATGTTTCCCCCTGAGAAGGAGAACGTGTGAAAACCACACAGCCTCAGCCAGAGCAAGGGATGCCTTGGAGCCTCTCTGGGAATGGCATTTCCTATCAGTCCTGCAGACAGTGCCAGGAAGGACCTGGATGTGGCAGTATCACTGTTCCTGCCCCTATCCCAGCAATTGCTCTCTGTGTTTCACCTAGGAGGGCTGTCCCGAAGCCCTGCACTGACTCCCATCTTAACAGATATCACAGGACCAGAAACCCTGGCCCTGGGTGCAAGGAAAGGGCCATTAGCTCAGTAAACCCTCTCCAAGGGAGTCAGACTGAGTCCAATTTGCCACAGAGGATTTATTGTATGCTCTGGGGTTTATTTGCCCCTGTGTTTAGGGATATGAAATCTCCGCTTTCTCACCCAGGGGCTGTGCTCAGTGCTGGGGCTGTCCCCTCTGCAGGGACATAAGTCCCATAAGAACCACACATCCGTGACCACACAACTCAGGCCACTGCCAAAGGCAGCAGGACTTGAGCTCTCTCCCAGCCATCTCCAATGGGATTGCTGTGTCCCATGGAGACTCCCTGCAGAATGAGCCTAATGCATGGTGCTGCCCAGCCAAGGGAGGATCAGCCCCATGCACCCCCCTGTCAGACTCACCTGCTGCCCACAGAACAAGACCTGCACATATGGGTCAATAAAGACCTTTTTGTCCCCTATGATCTTGGAGAAACCACCCATGATGCCTGCACTCATGCTGGGCAGGCCCTCGGCACGGTAGAGCTTGATGCAGACCCTGGCCCAGGGTCTCTCTGCAGGGACTCTCTTGGGCAGCAGCAGGTTCCTGAAAGACAAGTTCATGTTCTGGATCTCTCCTGGAGCCCAGGAAACACAAGGCTGGGAAAGGCCCTGACTGGAGGGAGGTTTGGATCCTGCTCCAGAACACGTTTCTTTCCCTGGGAATAATGAGGCAAAACTTGACCATGCAAGACCATACTGTACCTACCGCTCAATGTCCTCATCCCGGCTGCTGGAGGAGGTGGGAAGGGAGCTCACAGCATCCCCACGTGCGGTGACGGAGATGTTGCACTTCACAAAGCCTTTCACGCCTGCCCGGGTGTCTGTGGGGTCACTGATAACTGCCCACTTCTGGAAGAACCTGTGGTCTGTGAGGGGAGGGAAGGAGATCACTGTGGTTTCCATTTCACATCCCAAATACAGAGGCACAAAGGTTGCCCTGATCCTGCCTCTGAAGGTGCTGGAGGCATCACCAGCCCACAGGCAGTAAGGGCTGCTCCTCATGTGAGCTGGGTGCTTTACAAAGGGAGCCCTCAGCAGGCCCAGCAGAGCATGAAGAACCATCAGTTTCAGGGGTAGGCAGTGCAGTCCATCACACCTGGCTGGCTGTACACCGTCACAACATCCATCTTGAACGTTCCGATGCACGTTCCCAGGAATGGAATTGCCTTGGAATGAAAAACCTGCAGACAGCACAGACCCTCCTGAGCACCTTGCCCATCACCCCCTGCACCAACATGCAATAGCGCTGGTGCTGTACCAGTTGGGCTGTACCAGTTACAGGTGAAGGATGAAGAGGAGCGCATCCTTACCGAGATCTCTATGAGTCTGTGGAATAAAATGTCTTTCGGCTCATGGAATTCAAACAAAAAATACTGGAAGAGAAGAACATCTCAGTCTGGGCTCCCAGCATGGACCCACAGGTGCCACTGCCTGAGAGCATCCCCTGCAAGGACTTGGGACACCAGCAGGGCAAGGACAGAGCCCCTGTCACATACTTCATTGTAGAAGGGGCAGTTTGTTGACTTCTGCGTTGCTGTGTGCCTCTTCTCCTCTCCAACCTTGACTACCACAAAGGGGTTAATGTTCACCCCCACCAGTTTCTGGGCTTCAATGATATTGACCCCAACCTGAGAAAACACAGGAGAAAACCTTCAGATCAACACTGTCCTTATTTCCAGCTCCATTTTGAGCTGTTTCAGCAATACCAGTACACAAAGGTGCAGGGCAGTGCAATACTTCTCTTTGAATCCTACTGAGATGGACACCATTGGAAAGACTGGAATGGGGCTGTCCCCTTTGCTGCAACTGATTATGAGTCAAGACATGGGAGAAGTGTTCTCACATTTGCTCTCAGTGCAAGCAAATAGACAGCTGTTAAGCTGAAGAATAATAGCTTCAATGAAAGGATGGTTGGAAATTCCACCCTCACAAAAGCTCCTGCCTGGTCGATAGGACCCAGCTCTGGAAAGCAGGAGATGCAAATGTGAGTCCATGTTTACTTAGAACCAAGGAAGGATTTAAATCCACCTCCCCTGAGATCTGCAAGGGCAAATCATGGTACTGACCTCCCTTCCCAGACTTCACAGTGGGTTCAAATCAAGCTGATGTCAGAGCATCGGCCAGAACCACAGCTTCATGCCAGCCTCCAGCATCTCCAAGGAAGGCCCTGCAGCATCCCAACACCCCAGCCATGGCCCACATATCCCTGGGGAAGCTGGGGGGAACCAGCCCTGCCTGGGTGCTCTCTGAGGCTCTCCCTGTGCAGTGTTTAGCAGTGGCACATGTGGCCATCAGACCGATTCCCTTCTCCTGTACATCCATAGGTGCAGGGATGTGCACCCAGTGCTGCGGTACCTGGAAGCTCTGTGGGGTTGGGGTGGCAAAGAGGTCCCGTGCGGAGCAAAGTCTGGAGCGGCTGCACAGAAGAACAACCCATGTGAGCAGGTCTTCATCTACAGGGACCTGAGCAAGGTCTCACCAAGGGAAACAACCTGGCAAATAATAGCCCCTCACCCTGGGAACAAGCAAACCCCAAGAGCCCCTGTTTGGCACCATTGGTGAATGAAGATCCCCATTTTGCAGAGGCAGAATGCCAAGAGATGCAGGATTCCTGCAGGAGCTGGTACTTCCCATCCCAGGGGCAGGAGAGCAGAGCACACCACGGATACCTCCTCACAGGGCTGAAGACAATGCCAGTAACCTCCATCTCAGATGTATCATAGAAATCTTCTTCCTCCTCTTCCTCTTCCTCATCCGTCTCCAGGCCCTTTGCCAGCTTCCTGCCCAGTGCAGCAGCTCTCCTGTCCAGTTCATTGCCTCTCGGTCCCTCTGCTGCCCTGCAAACCCCCATCACATCACTCAGCACATTGTGAGCCCTGACAAGGGGTTAGTGCACTTCCCTGCACCCCGGAGGGAGTTGGTACACGAGGGCTACTTACTCCAGCTCCTCAAACGCAGGATTGCGGATCATTAACTCTGAACTGTAAGAAAAAGATAAGGTTTGCTGAAAAACGAGTTTGTTGTGGCTGTTTGTGGATGTGTTTAGTACCAGTGCCACAGCCATGCCCCTGCTTGGCTCCTGGCAAGGACAACAGCATCCTCCCAAGTGATGCTTTTCCACTGTCTATCCAATGTGCCCACTGCTTCGCCTCTGGCATGCCCGCAGTGACACTGCTCAGGCCTTCCTTGCTGCTGTCCCCAGACACCCACATCTCCCTTGGCTTTGGGTACCACCAGGATGGATACAGCCCCAAGCCACGCTCTCTGCACCTTGGCAACCACAAAGTCTAGCTCCCATCAACCAGGAAGGCTGCAGAAATGCTCTCGAGTCCAAAAGGACTCCAGGGTGCTGTGGGTTGCTGCAGTCACTTGTGAAGACAAGGTACATGCTCTCAAAGACCTCTACTCACTTACTGCAGAGCAGAGATGCACCAGCCTGGCCAACGTGGAGTAAATGAGGCTGGATTGCATCCCAAAGGCTGCATGGACAAAGGCAGCTGTACAAGCTGCCTGGATATTTGTTCCTTCTAGGATTCCTGTACCTGTCTTTCACCTGACAGACAAAATCCTCTTCGACCCAGGTCCCAGCTGAGCCATCTGGAGGTTGGTAGCGCAAATCCAACTCGATGTAGATCTGCAGCAGGAAACAAAACTGACACAAACCCACCGACCCAGCCACCTCAGCAGATGAAATGCCCCCTCCTGCATCCATCACCCAGAATGGGGGGGGTTACTGAACCTCCCTGTGTTCATTCATGCCCTCGGCAGGTCTCCAAGGCCCCCAGCCCACCCCATGCACGTCTCGATGCTCCTTGAACCACTTGATGGGTGTCAAGCAGCTGCATCTCTGCACAGAGAGGCACAAATGCACAACACTCCCAGGCTCAAAGCAGCACCATGGACTCCCCCTGAGCCCCAAATCTACGTGGGAAGCATCACATCAGGTTTCCCTCAAAGCCTGTGGCCCACAGAGGACTTACACCAGTGACCCTCTGGTTCCTGTCAACAAGGGCTTCCCGAAGGATCAGCCTCCCAGATGTCATCAGGTGCTGAAGGCTGAGGACAAGGGTACCCAGCAGCCTGCAACAAAACCAGAGGCTGCAGTAATAGCATTCATAGCATCAGTGCCCACATCCTGGGGGAAGAGAGGACCAGGATCTTTCCTCTCCTGCTCCCAGCCCCTCTGAGCTGCAGCAAAGACAGGAAAACACTACAGAGGTTTCCACAGGGAGATGAAACACCCAAGTCCCACTGACCATAGAATCATGGAATAGTTGGGGTTGGGAAGGACCTGAAGATCATCCAGTTCCAACCCCCCTGCCATGGGCAGGGACACCTCACACTAAACCATGGCACCCAAGGCTTCATTCAGCCTGGCCTTGAACACTGCCAGGGATGGAGCATTCACAGCTTCCCTGGGCAACCCATTCCAGTGCCTCAGCACCCTCACAGTAAAGAATTTCTTCCTTATATCCAATCTAAACTTCCACTGTTTAAGTTTGAACCCAATTTTAACCCTTGTCCTGTCACTACAGTCCCTAACGATGACCATGAAGAGTTTGTGCTCAACCCCAGCCATGCCCAGGCAGCTGCTTGCAACCGAGCTGCCAGCAGTGGTTAAAGGCTTGTGCAGATCCAGCCCCACCGAGTGTGAGGAGCTCTCCCCTTCCCCAGAGCTGCTCTCCCAGGAGCCAGCCTGTGTCCGGGCACCCAGCAGAGCTGCTGAGGCTTCCCAGACAAAGCAGGGAAGCAGAAGCTCCACAGGAGGAGATGCAGAAATAGGACATAAAGCCATGGCCATAGGGATGCCTGCAGCAAGTCAGGTCAGAATGAACCTGCTCCAAAGGGGGCTTTACCCCTGGGAAGGGTCGTGTTGCTCCCTGCAAGTGGCAGGTCCTGTTGTATAATCATCATCCCAGTGGGCTGATCAACTGCTTTGAAACTCTAATCTCTGTCACCTGCCATTACTCTGCTCCCCAGCAGCACAACTAAATCATTCTTAGTTATCCCCCTTATTTAACTGATTACATCCAGCACCGCTGGCATCAGAACCACCAGCTCCATCCCTCTTCTAGAACATCTATCCTGTGTGGATAGATGCTGTCAGTGCCAGACCACTCACTTCCCATTGGATTTCCTTGGTCAGTGCAGTCAGGTCCCTGTGTTTTGTTACTGTTTGCTTTATCTGTTTGTCCTTTAGCAGTTTCTATTGACATTTCAGTCAGAGATAATTCCCCTGATCCCCCTCCCATAAGGAAAGCATCCAGTAAACAGTGACACAGAGTTCAGCCACACTTTCTGCTCTGGTTTTATCTTTAAGCATCTTGTGTGTGCTGCATTCATTTGCTTCCTCCACACCCTCTCCAGCAGGTTTGGGATGGCTTTGCAAAGGTTTGTAATAGCAGCAGCCTCAGAAAAGCTGTTCCTGTTGGTTTGTCTTCAGTTCTTGTACTTTGCTTATCAGAGCTGACACCTTTCCCTGTGGACTCATGTTTCACATGCCCTGGGAGGATGAGCCTCTGTTCTGCTTGCTCCACCACTCTGCTGCAAGTCCTGCCCTTGTAGCTCTTTTAGGGCCCCCTTTTACCTGTGCCTGATCCGGATCCTTGGGTAGACTCTGTTACTGCTGACACAACCAAATCATTCTCATTCACTCCCTTTATTTAACTGAATATATACAGCAGTGCTGCACACCAGAACAACCAGCTCCATCCCTCTTCCAGACGTTGTATCCTGTTCATCTTCCTTCCATCAGATTTCCAATAGATAATTCTATTCCCAGTAAATGATTCAAAGCCCAGCACGTCTCTTGTCCCACCTCTGCTGGTCACCCCACCAACCAAAGGACCTACCTGTTACTGAACACCTTGCTGCAGTTGTAAACCTTAATGGACAGCGTTTCTCCCATGACGAGCTTCCCATAGTGAGGCCAGCGGAAGAGCTACAAACAGAGCATGAAGAGGGGACAGCTCATTCCCAGGCACACTTCCCACTGTTCTGTGAGCGATTGGGTTCCTCTGCGAGGTGACCGAGCCAAAGAGCACCACAGAAAGCTGCTGTGGTGGGGAGACACCTTCCTGCTGGCCAGGGCAGATGCTGCAGATGGGATGGAGGAATGGTGGGGAGGGAAGTGAGGGTGCCTCCAGCAGCACAGAGCCGCAGGTCAGCTGCTAAGGCAGCCAGAGCATCATCACCCTGGGAAGAGGAGGGTGCTTGTGCCTGTGGAGGACGCGGAGCTGACAGGTTGTGGGGTGAGATGGGGCATGGGAAGGTGCAGGGATCACCCAGGGCAGGGAGCGATCAGGCTGGAAAGTTGTGCCCCGAGGCTGCCATTCACCTGACACCCGAACGGGCCGGATGCCTTGTGGCTGCCAGGAGGGAAAGGTCCATCCTGCCCCAAAGGTTTTCTCTTCCTTTCTCCAGGCCAGCCTGGCCTTGAAAACTGCCAGGGATGGGGCAGCCACAGCTTCTCTGGGCACCCTGTGCCAGCGCCTCAGCACCCTCACAGGGAACAGCTTCTGCCTAAGAGCTCATCTCAGTCTCCCCTGTTCTGACAGGTTAAAGCCATTCCCCTTGGCCTGTCCCTAGAGGCCCTTGTCCCAAGCCTCTCTCCAGCTTTCCTGCAGCCCCTTCAGGCACTGGAGCTGCTCTGAGGTCTCCCCTTCAGGAGCCTTCTCTTGTCCAGGCTGCCCCAGCCCAGCTCTCTCAGCCTGGCTCCAGAGCAGAGCTGCTCCAGCCCTCGCAGCAGCTCCATGGCCTCCTCTGGGCTCACTCCAACAGCTCCAAGTCCCTCTTGTGCTCAGGACCCATGGATGATGCTAGGAGGAAAACTCCACAGCCCCCCATCCATCCCTGCGCTCCCCTGGATGACAAGGTGCTAACCGAGATACTGTCACATCCCACGGACAACACCCGCAGAGGAGCCCCGGTGCTCTGCCCTCACCTCCTCAAAGACAGCCTCCGAGCCGCAGTGGATCTTCCTCGTCTTCTGGGTGAAGCCTTGGGAAGGAGAGGGGAGCCGTGAGGGGCCGGGTACCGCAGACCCCATCCCCGCATCCCTCCCCGCTGCCCCCGGGCGCACCTCGGAAGCGGAGCTGGACCTGCCGCTCGCCGCTCCCCGGCAGCCGGCTCAGCCGCCGCACGCCGACGCTCAGCGCCATGGGGCCGGTGTGGGGCAGCTCGGGCCCCCTCGGCCCCGCTCCGCCCGCAGTGACTCAGCCCCGACTCGCCCGGCCGGTTCGGCCGCCGCTCCCCGCCCCGCAGCCCCCGGGGTTAACGGGAGCGCTCGGGGGAGACGGCACCGGCCCCTCTCTCACCGCGGGGCAGCGCTGATGGACGGGGAGCGCAGGGGCTGGCGCTTCCCAGGGTAGGGAATGGAGGGAGAAGGGGAAATAGCCCCCGGTGGAGACCACGCTCCTGGAGGGGACACGGGATTCCAAAGCCGGGGCTGGAGGACTCAAGCCTGAGCACTGGGGTGAGGACGGGAGCCCCCAGTGCTGCTCTCGGCCACCCCGCGGCTTCTCCAGCACAAAATCTCGGCTTCTGGGGTTAAAACCACCCAAAGCAAATAGAGAGGCTGGGGAAGGGCCTGGCAGCCCTCTCATTAGGAGGGTTGGGCTGCCCTGACACGAGGAAACTGCACCCAGACCAGCATGTGCTCAGCAGCCCCTGCTCACCTCCTGCCTACCTGCACCGGAGTGAGCCAAGAGGAACTGAACTGGTGGAGCTGGGCACCAGAGCACTGTCTGTGGGCAGGGGCTGCAGCTCAGGTCCCAGCTCTCCGCAGGATAGAGACAAGCAGAAATCCACGGACCATGGGGTAGGAGCTTGGCCCTGCACCAGCCTCTGGCAGCAGGAGGGAGGCCAGCAGCACCTCATGGGCTCAAGCTGCGCTCACCTGCTGGGCCTGATGCTCACCTCACCTGCACAAAAGCTGGTTAATGAGAGCTGTTGGAGCCCTTCTATAGCCCAGGTCCAGGCCAGATGAAAGCAATTGGGCAATCATGAGCTCAGCAGGGTTTGGAAAGCATTTCTTTCACCTGGGGGTCTGGCTCTCCTACTCAGTGCCCAACACCAAACACCTGCACCCACACACCTTGCAGCAGTGGCTAATCCAGCTCTGCAAACACTGAGGAGTGAATCATGGCTGTGCAATGCCAGGCCCCTTCAAAGCAAGCCCTGTGGTTACTCCCTTTACTTCCCTCTTGCACAAGAGCTTCCGGAGTGCCAGGGAAGCTGGCAATGGAAACAAGCTGCAGTGGAAAGGATGCCACTTCACAGAGCAGCAACAAAACCACAGCAGGCTGGCAGCATTAACCACCTCCTTTGTGAACCCAAAGGAGCCCATCAGTTTAGGGCAGCACATAAAGCTCAGTGCTCTGAGTCCACCCCCAGTGATGGCTGCAGCAGAGCAAGGGCTGCAGTTCAGGCTGCATAATGAGACAATCGCATCACCAAAGCTGCCATGAGGGCAGTTTTCCTCCCTCTCTTCCCCACTTGTGACACGTTTTTCTTCAGGCAGCCACTTAAGAGAGGCTGCTTGGTTTCCTTCAAGAATCTAAGTGCAAGAAAACTGGTGCTGCAGGTTAGACGATGCGGTGTTTCTCTAGAGGAAGCTGGGAGAACACATCATGGTCAAAATTGGCTTTGAGGAAGGAAATAGCACAACTTCACCTTAATCTGGTGCTCCCAGACCCACAGCCCTTCAAGCACAAGCTACCTACTCATTTGGTGGCAGATACCATCCAGAACAACCAGTCTAATTCAAGATGTGGATTCAAACCCAGGTTTTGCTTTCACCCAGGTTTGTAACAGACCAGTTCCACAGCCTGAATCACCAGGGCAGTCTTCCAGTTACTCTATTTCCTGGTTTACCTGGTACAACAGACAAGTTCCTTCATAATTTCACAGTAAAGAAACAGCCCACATTACTGCAGGACAGGGCTGCAGGTTACACATTCCACAGCCTCAGTGACTGAACAAAACCAGTGATGACAGGCAACCTGCTCTGCTTTTGCAGCTGATCGCACTCGACCCAGGCTAACCGAGATGCTGAATCATCACCAGGCTACAACTATAGCAAAGAGCTTTCATAATCCAAAACACCCCATCAGGGGGAAGGAAAAGCAGAGAAAGGAAATAAAGAGTCCAGACATGTTACGTAAATCAAAGCAGGTTGTTTATTTATGAAATGGAAAGTGATGACCACTCCCAGTGCATTGACAAATCCAGGCTTCTGTATCCCTCCTTTGAAATTCCTGTCTCTCAATGCAATCGTGCTGTTCTACAGTCCCCAGACCACAACACACCCTTCACCCTCCTGGGGACAAGGAAGCACCTCTCTGGAGTTCTATAGACACTTATGCCTTAATTTTGTAACCTCTGCCACCCAGCAAATCACTCAAAGCATCTTTATATCAATGTTTCCAGTTGTTGCATTTTGAAAGTCACATGAATGTGACTCATTGTGCCCCTGACTAATGAATGATTCATCTTCACTAATTCCCCCCCCCCAATAAGCAAAGTGCAGTGCTCAACAATGGCTCCCAGCAAGAGGCCATCACAAAAGCTGTTCTTGCTAAGAGAAGAACATGATTAAAAATAAGATGGCAAAATATGGCCACTGACATGTAAAAATAAACCTCGACATATAAAAATATACTGGCACTTTAGAAAGGCACGACAGGAACTACCTCAGGAATCCAACCAACAGACTTTGGTACCAAGCAGGACAGAAGGGTCCCCATTCCCAAGGCAGCCTGATAGAGGGAAAAAAGATATCATGGAATGTATGACAAGTATCATGACAGCAATACTTCTCCTGCCTAACTCTGCACTGAAGCAGTGCACTTGCCTGCTCTGACACCAAGCAGCAGCTGGGTTGTGTCAAGCAATGATGTGCCACTGTTTCTAGGTAAACAACTAACAAGATGGTGTTTTCTGTGACAAAAACTGCCAGCAGTTGTGGGTTTCTTCCATGGTTACATTCCCTCTGATGAGGAACAGGAAAGATCAAAGACACGGAGCACAAGCAGGTAAAAGATTAGTGTGAAAGGTACAATCCCACAATGTGCAAGGGACAGAGTGTGGGTGCTGACAGCTCTCTTCATCCCGGTGGTGCCACAGGCAGCCAGGTGAGGCTGCAATCTACATGATCTTTACTTCAGGTGCTTTCACGGGTGGCCATCCCTGCCACTTGTAGTAGGACACCAGCTGCTTCGGTACTTCAGCCAGAACCATCTGGGAAAGCGCTTCCCGAGGAGCCTGCAAGAGAACAGGGAGAGGAAACCAGGAATGCTGCAGAGAAAGGATTGATGAGCTCAGTGACAAACTCTTACCAAGTTCAGAGCACAGCCCACCACATGCCTGCTTCAACAGTTCCTTGCTGCAGTTTTAAGAGCACTTCCCATCATTCCCAGTGAGCACTGCTGATGAAAATCCCTTGTTCCCATCCCTACACAGCTCCCACCAAAGCCCAAGCTCACACAGCCTTTATATGCTCCTGATCTGGGTGGGAACCTGCCCCAGGCACCAATATTGTCTCTTATTTTGGGTTTTCATTTTGACTCCACTCTTCAACCCCATTCATTGTGCAATGGGCATGAATACTAGTGCCAGCAGGGGAAGGAGGGAGGAGCTGGACAATGCCAGGACTGCTCCCAGCAGCAAGGAAGACTTCTATCAGCTTCTATCACTCAAGGGACTCAACACTGGAGACCGACAATATGATCTCTGGTCCTTGCCTAAATGTTTGCAGACCAGGAGAGATCCTTTAACTCTGCCATAGCCAAGAGCTCGCATACCAAATCAGTGATACAGCAGCTATCGAAGAAAGCTGCAAGAGAGCTGCAACAAGGCAAAACTCAGTTTTTAGATGCAGTAATTGCATATACATTGGCACCAGGGCTGCTGAAGTCAGAGGCAACGTACATTTCTGAACTGTCGGAAAGGCACGAACTGGACAATGTCTCGTGCAGCTGGTTCTCCTGTCAGAGACTTCAGGACACCATTATCTCCATCAAGGAACTCCATTGCTTTGAAATCAGCTTCCCCAACTCCCACAATGATGATGGACATCGGCAGCTTAGAGGCATTAACAATCGCTTGCCTGGTTTGGTCAAGGTCAGTGATCTCTCCATCTGTGATGATCAGCAAGATGAAATATTGCTGAAAAACATCAGAAAGAGCCAGTTAGGGCTCCACAATACCACAGCTCACACAACAGAAGGGAAACGGAGCAATTTCTTTCCTCACTTTACCAGTCCATTCTATCCCATTATGAACATGGGAAACAGAAATATCAACCCAAAGGCAGATGGAGAAGAAAGAACATGCACTCACTGAAGCAGTTCCTTGTTGTGCTGAGTGTGCTGCAAACCTTGCCACGTGGTTTATAATAGGAGAGAAATTGGTTGGCCCATAGAGTCGGATCTGAGGCAGGATGTGGCGGTAGGCATCCACTATTCCTTGGATCCCTGTAACACAAGGAAAGCAGACTGCCACAGGAGCCTCACAACTCCTCCAGGAAGCATTTTATAGGCATTAGTAAATAGTATGGCAAAAGGGTAATAACTCTCACACAACTGTGAACTCCTAAAGGGCAAATAAGCAGCAGGGTAACAGTAAATATACAAAGCACAGGGCTGAAACTAGAGGACATCTGCAGAGATCAGATTTGCTGTTCTCTCGTTGTGCCTCTAACATCACCATGAGCTTTTTATGCAAGTTGTGGGAAAATAACCCAGTGAAACAACAAAACTTTCAGTATGGATTAACAACCAAATTAAGTCCACACCCCTTCATTGGAGCTTATGGAGACCACACAGAACTCTGCAACAACACACATCCACTCTTGTCAGCATCCAGGTGAGAGGATGCTTGCTGCACACCCTGTGCTGCATCCATCTTTCACCAGTTATGAAAGGAATACAACACTTCAAACATCCATCCCTCTCACTGAAATACTACTAATAAGGAGGTATCCTCACCTTGACAGTAAGGGTTGCTGGGGTTGAAGTTCAAAGCAAACTCATGGGATACCTAGGAACGGTGACATTACAAGCACTTACGGAATGCAGACATGGACAGAGCAACTGTTCAGTGCTGTGAAGGCCCTACCTGCCAATCAGGTGGAACCTGAGCTCCAAACCCAAATGCAGGAAACAGCTTGTCCCTGGGAGAGAAGGGAAACAAGAACTGAGAAAGAGCAATTCCTTAATAACTCACTATTCTATTTCATTCCCTGAAAGCTGCTGGAGGTTCAATTCCTGTCATGAGGAATGGGTACCCCATCTAGCTTCCCACAGCCAGTCACCCAAGGGTTTCAGGCCTGATTTTAGTATTTCTTTCAGTGCAGCACCCGCAGGACTCTAGATCTAGAGATTTGGAAGTAACAAGAGAAAAGCCACCACAGGCACAGCCTGGCTGAAGGACAGAGCAGACAAACACGTTCCCATTGAATCAAACAGTCATGTCTGAAATGCACCATCAGCAACAAGGGATTAGCGAGCAGCTAAAGCAGCATTACAGAGTAACCCCGGGCCAGACAAGGGCAGACCTGGAGGGACAAAGCAGGGATATATGCCAGACTACAAAGGGCTGCCAGTGCCCTCCCTGGCAGTGACAGAAGCAGGGGCAAGCAGTAGCAGTTCCTAAAGGGATGAACCAAGGAAAGGCAGCACCTCAGTCATTCAAACACTACACGTTTGGACAAGCTATCAGCCTTGATCACTGACACATGCTGCAGTGCATTTTTGATGCAGTGGCTGGATCAGTTAAGATCACCACATACGTGTCATAATCCTGGACCACACTTCCCACGCTCCAGATGGCAATCAGGTACTCATTTATCCCGTCTGGGCTGATGTAGTGGAGAGAATCTGGTGACCTGGGATCTCCATTGGAGCCAGTAAAGTCTACACCCACCTAGGCAGGCAAGATGATGAGAGCAAGTCACTGGTGCACCACCAGAAGCAAATGAGAACAACCATACCCATAGCAGGCCCACATGGCTCCCTTCCTCCCAGCAACAGGCACACAAGCCTGCATACCTTTTCCCACTGGGGTACATGCATGTTTAAGGAGTAGCAATCCTCTCCACAGATGGCCTGAACCGATCTCAAAAGTCAAGAAACCCCCATTCCATTAAAGCTGTTACTTGATCAAAGAAAGTAAAAATCTGGTTTTTGCAGTCTTCATCACTGCCAATTCACATTGTGTTTGTTATTTACATCACAAGTTAAAGTACTAATTACAACTTCACTGCTCCTGTCCCCTTATCTACCAAGATGTGCAATGGGGAAACAACTCACTGTGAAGTTAATCTGGCAGCCTCCCATGACGTAGTCCAGGAACGAATATTCTGTCTCAATCTGGAGGAACAGACAGGCAGTGTTATACCTCCTTCCCACTACAACTCACTGCAATCAGTAAATAACAAAGCAAAAATACCCCAGTAAAAACTTCCTACCTTGCAGGATTTTATCCTAATAATGCCAGAGTTTTTGTAGCTCTTTTTCTTTTGTTTCTTCTCAGGATGAATGCATTCAAATTCCACCTACAGAGAGCAAGAAGGAAGTCCTAAAATACCAGCATTTATAGCAGGACAAGTTACTGACACTGAATAATGTGTCAACACATCACACAGTTACCCAAAAACCTGGCAGAAGCTTGAAACTTCATTTTGAAACCATTTGCAACTACTTTGGTTGCTCTCTAACAAGATAAACAGGATCCTTTTGCTCCCAGCACTGTCAAAACACAAGGAAAGACCTCAGAAAAGTGTTTCTCCTTAACCTGTTATGCCATATGCAAGCATGGAACAGTGTCATTGGGTTTTTGGATTACAACTGTAGAGATGGAGCTGTCTGGAACTGGAAGCAGTACTAGGCTACATCCTGTGTGTGAATTCATCTGCCTGAATTCAGATGAGACATCTCCACAAGAATGAGAGTTCAGGTTTTCACTGCAAACAGAGGGAAACTGGCATCATCAGCAACTGATTCAGCTTATTCTACACTGGATGCCCGAGACAAGGTAAGAAGAGTGGCCCTTGGAAGCACTGCTGCTCTCTGTTACCTGAAAAGGCAACCAGAGCGCTCAGGAGGGTGACCAGCTCAAGCATGAGACAAGCCCTACCTCCGCCCCTATCTGTTAAAGCATGAACAAACCCTTTTGTTTTCACTTGATTCAGCAGAGGCAAAAGCAAGTTGAACTGCTGGGAAAGGGAGCTGGCTGTCAGCAGATCAACGGGCTCAAGGATGTCATTAGAAATAGGAATGGTAACAGTATCCAGCGGAAAAAAGAGCAATGTAATTCCTATACCAGGTTTATTCTTCCCAGATGGCTTAGTAATAAGTGTCTGGCTTAGTGTATAAGTGATATAGACAGCAAAAGTATATAAATAACTGGCTTAGTAATAAATGATATAGACAGGAAAAGAAAAGGACTCTTGGAAACAGCAAATGAAAATATCTCTGAGGTCAACATGAAAAGGTTTGTGAAAGACTGAATTCTGGAGCAGGTTAGGGGGGGATTGAGGAAACTCACCGGAGAGCCGTCACCTTTCTGCAGCTGAGTCAGGGTGGTTTCAAAAGTGCCTATCAAGTCATGCGAGCCATCGCTGTCGTGATCTGCACACTGGACCTGAAGAGAGAGCAGCAGTGGGCAAGTGTGTTGCATCAGGGAGAATACAGCTGTTCACCGCTGGATTGGCTCTGACAGCTTTGCAGCAATGACAGTGCAGACCCCCTCACACCTGAACTGTGAGTAGCATCTCCATCACTAACTGAGACCTGACAGGAAGAGAGACACCAAGAGTGTGTCTCAGACAAAGGAAGATGTTTCAGTTGCTCACCCACTTCAGTAAGCACAGTGGAAGTTTTAATTAAAAGCTTTCCCTAGTTTAAACAGGAGAGAAAGAAAAACAACCACCAAAATACCCCAACATTTCACAGCCCCATTGTATAAACACAAGATCATTCAGGACACAATATGCAACTGGGATAACGGGAAGAAGCAAAAGTTTCTTATCTAAGCATCTCCTGAATATACTCTTCTGGCCAGCAACAGCACCAATTTGCAATGAAACTGCCATTTCCACAGAGCACTTGCTTTTTCTGCACCTTTCACCAACTGAATTATAATACCTAATTAAGAGCCAGTCATGTTTAAAGCAGCACAGACAGCTTCCAAACCAGATCATGCATCAGAGCAATGCATTTAAGTATTAAAATATGCTAATAACTCTGGCTTAGAGCAAACACAGCAAGACCCACGTTGTCAGCAGCTCCCTACAAAATCAGCTCTAAGGAGCATTTATAACATGCACAATACACACGACTGCAGAACACAAGTAGCTTTAGAAGCAGTCAGTTAAGAAACAGTTGTGAACAAGGAACAGTTGTGAGCAGCTTCCTCCCCTGCTGAAATCCATGTGCCACACAGGTTTAAAAGCTCTCCAAGATCTGCCTTTAGTGATCAAGAAACTGGTGCTACTCCAGTACAAACCACAGTGGCAGCTTTCTCCTCAGGCCAAAGGGACAAGATGAACCCACGGGTAACACCTCAAGGATGTCAAATTCAATGGCTAGACATCCAGATTTAAAACAGGGCTCTTTTGCGATGGATTACTTTGATCCATTAGGGATCTTCCACTGTGGGGAAACCCCTACAATAAGCCACATGAATTATGACCTGATCTAGCCACCTACATGGGAAGCACTGTATCATCCTTCAGTCTCTGAATGGGAAAACAAGATCACCTTAAGAGGCTGTCTTCTTCATGCCAATACACCTGCAGAGAATTCCCACACCTCCTTCTCCCCTCCTGCTTTCTCCCACTCCCCCTCTCAGCCATGCCAAGGAAACTGCATTTAAACCCACTTTTGTTATTAGTTCATAGAGTGATAGAGCTTAAAACAAACTCCTTTTCGTGAGGGCTTTCTAAAACTGGCCAAGATTCACTGCATGCAGCCTGAATGTGGTGCTGCTGCAAACAAAACCCTGCTAGCAATACTGCAGGACACAGTATGTAGTTATTCACTGGTGAATTACTCCTTCACAAATGAACTATCCAATATTCATTATAAGCCTTGGAATACAGTCAGTGGGTAAAAAGGCCCTTTTCACCTAAAGGAGAAGCTTTCAAAATTGACAGGAAATGGGTTTGCCTTGATGTATATGCCATCAGACATATGGACTGGCAGCTTTGGCCCCAATACCAACCCCCCCCAAATGTCACCTTTGTTCTTTCCATTTAAATAACTCCAGGGAAGAGATGCTACTTTCATTTGCCCCTATATTTTAGCAGAACTGTCGAGGTTAGGCTGTGTCACAAACCTGAGCTGTTCTGCACACAGGAGAACATCGCTCTGCATAGCAATGAAAAAAGAACTACCAGAATATTGGGCAGCATCATTAATCTGATCAAAGGATTTATGTTCACCCACATATTCTGTACATAATCCTCGCACATAGCTGGCAAAGCTGATGTCTAGGGGATGCATCAGAACACTTCCCCTTTCCAAGGAAGGACGAGGAGTTCTCCCTTCACTGACACTTTCTTCACACGCAATTGTCCCTACGTAAACATTTTGAAGCTTCAAATAAGAGGTTCAGAGCAGCAAATACCAGATGAAAAATGAATCACCAATGGGTTATTACATCCCTTACTGCTGCAAGTGAACCTCTCAGCCTGGCTTCCCCTTCCTGACTGGCTTCCCTAACCGGTTCAGTGCAAGAACAGGATAATCCTTTTCCACAGCTATGTTGTGAAATGATAGATAATGTGCACATGCATCAAGAAGTTTGGCTGAAACAAACTAACAGCAAAAAAAAAAAATCTATCCTTTTAAAGAAGCAGGTCATTCCAAAATGAATTCCAAAGCACATTCCAAAGAGAGCATATGGAAAACCAACAACTACCCAAACCCAAATTCAAACCAAACCAACCAACCAAACCCAACCACCTAGCACACAAACCTTCTAGGGCTATAACAAACACAGCCTCACATAACAGAATGTGTAAACCATGCCATTTCATGTCAGTTCTGACAAGTGACTACATGCATCTTTGCCATCTCCCTTCCACCTTCACTGCTCACTTCTGGACCAAGCGAACTTCTTTCTGACATAAGACTGTTAATTCACCAACAGTAAAAGCTCCTGAACACCACATAGAACATTGCCACGGACCAACAAGCACAGCACATCTGAAGTCAGTCATCTCAGTAATTCTTTGGACCTGCCATGCAAAGTAATGCTTGCTTTTGGCTAAACCTTTTGGATCAAACTCCCAGCATGAGATTTCTTCACAGGATGAGGCAGGAAAGTTCTGCAAATGGAAAGTGTTTAGGAGTTGCGTAAGCAAAGAGAGACCATATGCACATGGCACTATCTATGGATTTAAATGCCTTTACATTATCAATGCTTTGCTTAGAAGAGAAATTAACAAATTTGCTATCAGATTTTCTTCTGCAGAAACTTATGAGAAGATACAATTGTTCTGCTAACACCTCCATAAGCCAGGACCAGAGAGAATCAGTCATCATACACAAGACCACAAGCTACTGCAGCTCTGAGTAGCTGGAACAGATTGAAAGGGGGTTCAGACAAGCCTGCCAGTCTCATGAATGGACCAACAAGAGAAGCATTGAAGTCCTCTCTATGTCAGTATCTCAAGGCACTCAAGCTTGTCCAACACACACGAGCTTCTCAGTTAACTTAGAAACAGCTTCTCAGTTAACTTAGAAACAGTGCTAGAAGCCACAATTTTAAAATAAACAAACCAACAATAAAACCAACCAAACCAAAACTCAAACCAAAACAAACCCAGAAAGCCACAGAACAAAACAAACCCAAACCAAAATGTAACCTGAAACTCTGGCCAGAATAGCAGAAAAGTAAGTTCTAATTCTTCTTCTAATGAACCATTAGGAAGTACATCACTTCTGCATTTCCTAAACTCTCAGTTTGACAACTAACATTGTCCACTGACAACAATGGACTTCATACTTTGTCATATAATCACTTCTCTGCCACATTCCTATTCTAGAAAGGCAATGTGAAAATTTCAATAGGCCCAAACAAGCTGATAACTCACAGTTAACATCAACAGATTGGAACAACAAAGAAAGAATCTGAAGGCTGTACCTTGATGGGTTTATTAAAATCTCCACCACAGAACGTCTGCAAAGGAACACTGAACTTCTTCCAGCATGGATTTAAGTTGTTCTTAATCACCTTAAGAAAGACAGCATCATGTCAAGTGAGGGATGTGGTGTGCAAGTCAGTGAGAAACGTATCATCAGCGTTCTGTGTGGGTCTCTAATAACAGCCTCAGTCCATTCAACCTGACGTGCATGGATGGCCAAGCAAAAGCTCTTTAAGAAGTAAAAGCTTGACGCTCAGGGTGAAGTTAGATTTTAGGGCTGAGCCACACTAAAACCTCATCACCACTGAACAGGGCAAGTCCTGCCACGCTGCTCACTTGATGCACGGTCGGACTCTTCACTGAGCCAGTTTCCTGCACTCACCAGGCAGCAAATGAACAATCTGCTGGCAGGTCAGTGAGGAAAACCCCTTTTTGGGGATATGAGACAGGTCTGGATTGCAGAACTAATGCAAAGCTTGACCAGGAGTGGGACTTCCCCTTTCAGTAGGAGTAAGGCTTCAACTCAAGAAAAGCATCGGTGTAGAAATACTACCTCTGATCTGTACACCAGCTGCCATGTTCCAGCATCACTCTGCTTGTAGAACTCCAAAAACGGATCTGATTTACCCAAGAAATCCTGCAAACAAAAACCCAACGTAAGCAATCAGCCTCCTACATTTTACTCACGTAGAGGAGAGCTGGCTAATACTTCACAATACACAATACTAAAAGCACAAAGTCAAACAAACTATACCACCTAAACCTGGCAGTTGAGTTTCTAGTCTGACATTGTGGACTTCCATAAGAAATTACGTCTCCAGTTTGCTTCATTGTAAGGAAAGGAGCACATGCATTCCTGCAAGAATTACCCAGCCCAGTTGAATGTCTGCAAATACAAAGAGAGTCCTGGCCAAAAGCCACTAACTGCAAATACCACACAAGCATGCAATACAGTTTAAAACAATACCTTTTTGTCCAGGTTTTGGGCTTCAATTTCCAAGTACACAACCCTGGTGTCTTTAATCTCCTCTGCTGAAATCTGTGCCACAGAAACGTAGGGAAAAAACTATTAAGAGAAGTAACCCCACAGAGTTTTGCTTGTACTTGGTCCATGAAAGAAACTGTAGTTTTAAGTACCCATCTTGCCTGTACACCTGCAGCATTGGAGGACATGCTGACAGAAAACCAGAACTATGGAAGAATGAGAAACCCTTTTTCCCCACACAAAAACTTACTTACTGTAATGGTGCCCTTTCCTGCTGGCTTTCCCTGCTTCAATTCCAGCGGTCGGGTGAACACAGAGCTGGACACAACCTAGGGTTAAAAGACAGGTAAATATGAATACCAAGTTAGACAAAGAGCAAAGAATCACTCTTCAAAGGCAAAATTTTCAAGCCCTTCTAAAAGATCTGAAAGGATTTAGATGCATTTCCAACAGCGACAGCCATCAGAGGTTGTGCTCCTGAATGGCTGAACAACCTGAAAATTGCCTTCTCTTGCTATCCACAGAACAACACCCTCTAACAAGTCTCCAAACTTAACTTCAGCCTCCTATTTCTGCTGAGACATAAGAGGCATTTTCATCACAAGCAGCCAAAAGCCATTAAGATGATGACTATTTATCAAGTGTTTCTTTAACATTAGCCTTCCTTTCTTCACCTACCTCGCTATACAAACCCCTCATCAGGAAATGAATACAGAATCTCAAACAGCCTGATTTCCCCCAATTTACTGCCTGACGATCATTTTATATGAAGGAAACTTGTTAGAGCTCTCCAAGCACAATGTCTTCCTTCCTTCCAGACTGCCTTTAGTGCTGCAAGCACCTCCTAAGCAATTAATTGCAAACCATGTGTATTTCCAACCTCTGCTTTGTCACTGTGATAGAGATTTTTCTAACTGCATTCCACAGTAACAGAAATGAACCTGTTCAACGAGATGGTTTCAAATCTGAATGTGACAAAGTCTTTGATAAAGCAATCTTTCACCCCATTTTTCATTACAAAACAATGCTTGCTGCTATTCTGTACATCATTTAACATGCCTCTAACACATACCTGCCCCAGCGTGCACTCGATCCCTCCAAGGTAGTCATCATCATTCAGATCAAAGGACTTGTTATCGATATCATACACACCGAACTTCAGCTTCTGCACCTTCTCAAAGTAGTAATCCACAACCAGTTTCTTGCAGAATTCAGGGTTCTGGCAGTTCTTGATCCTCTCTGTACGATCCAGCTGCACAAACACAGAAACAAAGATGCTGATGATGAGTAAGAAGCATGCTTTCTCCTTCACAGCTTTCCATCTGCACTGGTTGAACACAGGCACCAGCCAGGCTACGGACCCCAGCCCTTGCTTTGTGCTCGGTGATGAACCAGGCCATGCTGGGCTGACTGATGGCTTACCAGGAAGGGAGACTGCATTGGATAATAAATGTTACTATATGGGAGAATTCTGAAATGAGGAGGGGAAAAGGCTGGAGGAGCACTGTATTCTGGAGATGTGCTCTGGGGTAAAGAGGGCAGCCCATACTTTAACAGGCAAATAAATGATCCAGTGCAATTCTAAGCAAATATATGAGCAGTTAACAAAACAATGAAGGTAAAACCCTGATCAGAGATCGAGCATGGGCATCGGGGGCTGCTTGCTGAATGCAAATGTAAATTAAACACATCAGGCACCCACTAGGAAAAGCAATGGGATGCAAACAGGGAAAACCCGACATGTTTTCCGAGGGCAATATGGGGCTCACCTAACCCTAACCCTTACCTCAGCCCATTGGCCCCCACCCAGGTCCTGGAGCAGGACACAGAGCGGATCCGACTTGGAGCCCAGGTCCTTGTCGAGGAGGCTCTGGCAGGACACCGACAGCTCTACCCTGGACACGCACCCAGCCATCTGCGGGCAGAGCACAGGGTCAGACCCACGGACAGACTGACAGCAGACCGACCGACCGATAACAGACCGACGGATAACAGACAGACCGATAACAGACAGACCGACCGACAGCCCCGAGCCCCCCGCTGGCTGCCGGCCCGACGCGGGGCTCCTCAACGTGAGCAGCTGCGGGGTCGCGGCTCCCCACGCACCGCCCGCAGCAGCAGCGGCCGCCGCGGCCCGGCCCCGTTATCCCCGTGTTCCCATCGGGCTGTGCCCGCGGCTCCCGGCGGCCCCGGCTCCCTGCATGCGGCGGAGCGAAGGGCCCGTCCCCCCGTAGCTCGGGGGAAGGACACGGCGAAGTCTCTCCCGCACGGTGTGCTATGGGGGGGGGGGGGTTGGTTACACCGGTCCCGGAGCGCAAGCTCTGCCCGTGCAGATGCGCTCGGAGCCGGTCACCTCCTGTGGAAATGAAACCGCGGCCGCAGCCGCCGCGCTGAGCTGAACGGGGCGCAACCGGCTCATCCCGGTGCAGAGCTGTGACCCCCCCTGCCGCCCCCCGCCGCTGCACGGCCCCGCTCCAGGCCCCGCTTCGTTCCGGTGCTGCCTCCACACAAACTGCTGCGTGAGCTCGTAACGGGGGGAACTGAATTTTATTACACATCAATGATAGAACCGGGCTGGTCCAAGCCCGTGTCCAACCTGGCCTTGAACACTGCCAGGGATGGGGCACCCACAGCTTCTCTGGGCACCCTGTGCCAGCGCCTCAGCACTCTCACAGGGAACAGCTTCTGCCTAAGAGCTCATCTCAGTCTCCTCTCTGTCAGGTTCAAGCCATTCCCCCTTGTTCTGCCCCTACAAGGCCCCTGCCAACAGCCCCTCTCCAGCTTTCCTGTTGTCCCCTTTTGACACTGGAAGCTGCTCTTAGGTCTCCCCTCAAGGAGCCTTCTCCAGAGTGAACAATCTGAATTTAGAAGATTAAATTAAACTAAATTTAGAAGATGAAAGCTTCAAGTATCAAATAAAAAAACACCAACCAACCATTCGAGAGATTCGACAGCTTGAGAGCTCTAACAAGCATCTGAAATGTGAACATTTCATAGGAAAGGTCCTTCAGAGTTCAGAAAATAAGGAAATCATTCTCTGCTCTTTCTCATATCAGAGTACACACAGGGCTGATACTTGCAGGATGTAAATATCTCAATGAAGAGATTAACTTTTATTAGACAACATTTAACTCCTTTGACTGCCCAGTCTGCCCTGGACAGATGTCAGTGTCACTTAACTTGCTATTGCATGGCACTCGGATGCTCCAGTGATGGTGGCAGGGCAGAACCAGTGCTCAGTAAGAATGTCAGCAAGCTTTAGGCAAGGAGGATTCTTGTTCATCTTTCTAAGATCATCAGCAGCAGCAGCTTTAACACCAGCATCTTCAAACAAGTTGAACAGTTGACCAGACTACATCAAATCTACCAGTCAGAGCCCTCCATCTTCCACTTCAATTGCCATAAACCCCAAGCGAGATTCACAAAGAAACTTACTGCCTTTAATAAATACATTTCTCCTAAAGCCACAAGTCAAAGTATTGGGTTTTCCCTTACCTACACATGCCATTGCTCCAGACCAGCTTGCATCTCACAGTCACATGTCTGCACGCACAGTGCAGTTCTACAGACAATCAAGACATGTCTGTATGGCACCAGCTGTTTGACAACAAGGAAGATGAGGACAGCCAGCCTCAGCTCCCATGACAACATTTCTCCTCTATTTTCATCTATTGCAGAGATTCCTGTACCAACAGGAGAACAGAGCCAGGGCTACTTTTCCTTCCCACCAGAGCACAAAGGATCAGGATAAAGTTAATCTTAAAGAAACAGCTCCCTGCAAGCTTTAACATCCCCTAACAGCAGCAGTCCCTTTGTGGGAGGAAACCATTACTACACATCTCAAACTGCACATAGAACAAGTCCATACACATTTATACCGTGTTACAAAGACACAAGTTAAAAGTGTGAGACGGGAACTTAAACCACATAATGAAGCCCGAAGATGAAGTGACACAGATCAGTACCAATTACATTAAGAAAATACTCCATGGTTTCAAGGATTTATCTTTCAATACAGTAACACCCAGAAGGCTGTCTCATCCTGTTTTGGATTCAGGAATGGCATAGGATTTCCCTTGAAACACATCCCAGATGTTCTGCTGAACCCCTGGGAAGCTACAAGCCACAAGGGATCCTTTCCTACATCCTCCTCCACCCGGAGATCACAAGGCACGGGCTGATGCAGATGACAACCAGGACCACACAGAGTACAGCGTGTCCGGCTGTTGGTAGCAGCAGAGCAGGAACTGTTTTAACAGGCTGGACTCCCTCCTTGCCCAACACAGGGGATAACAAGAAAGCTGGTTTAGCAATCCCAGACAACCGTTATCCTTAACAGATTCAGATCAAATTCATGTTTAATCTGAAAACATCAGTCTGAACCTCAGCCAGAAATTGTTTATATGTTGCTGCCTACAGACATCCCTGAGGAGCCCACACAAAGTTGTTTTTTTCACTTCACAGCTTTCTAAATACACTGCGTGGTGTTCTCCAGTTTCAATCCATCCCTTGGAATAATAGCAGCAGAAAACCCTGCTCACACACACACCAGTCGACACATCTCAGCGGCAAGAGCAGGGAGTAGGAGGTCTGTTAAAGACAAAACATCTATTTCAGTCAAGCCTGAAGATCTGCTTGGCCCCCAGGGAAGCACCTTTACCAGTTATCCTGCTCATGCAATTACCAGAAGCAGCTCAAATCTCTTGAAACCTGCCTGTATCTGAAAAGCTTAGAAAGATCAAAAGCTTAGGTTGTTTTCATTCCCAAACACACATACAAAAATACTGGGGGGGGGGGGGAATAGTGGAACTCCTCAGCAATGAGGAAGACTATCCCCAACCTCACTTATCAGATGTTTCTGAACAGGATTTAATGATGTTCAGCATTGTCTCAAATATTCTCTTTTCCTCCCTAAAGCAAAAGTTCTGGTATTTACTTTCACTCCTCATAGAAAACTCTGTTTTACTGCAGTAGCTGCATCTCATCTATAAAACAAAATGAACTGTTTGTGGTATCTATCATTTGACTTTCATCTCCACCTCTCTCCACAAAGGCTCTGCTCATTTCCTCCGAGGAGCGACCATCCTGAAGGCTTTGACAATACCACTTAGAACAACCTCACATCTAATCCATCCTTCCATCCCATTTTCCATTAAGCAGAACGCTGTGATGCTTTCTTTTTTCTCTTAAGTTTCCACATTCTGAACAACCCTGCAACATCTTCTTGGGATTTCATCACTCTGAAGGCTGCCCGGCTGCCACATGCCAGCTTAATCCCAAGGAGCAAGCATTGCGCCAGCGGTATGGTTTTGAACTGAGCAAGCAGTGATGCTTCATCATTTACCAGTGCTTTGTACAGACACACAACAAGAGAAAAAGGTTCTAGGTGTTACTATGTTCATGCACCCCCAAGAAAGCTGGGAGTGGGTACCTGATAATACATCACCCATGTTATCCCTATGAACTCTAGGGCAAAATACTATCCACAGAAGTCTAAAATCCCAAGCACATACTCCAGAGAAACCTTTCCCTGCTCAACCAGACATCATTCCAAGTAATCCAAGTACAACACAGAGTAGCTCCACACTACATACGCTTTAAGTGCTCAGAGAGCCAAACTGAGGTCCAGTTAAAAAAGGCAACATTAGGTTTACTACACATACCACTTCTTCCCAGTAAGACCACAAACTCCAACAGTTGTGCAACATGAACGGAAAGAGCAATCCCGTACTTCAAAGCAGCTGTTCTACACCAAATTGAAACGCACCAGTAAAGAAGTTAGTCCTAAATAAGAGACCAAAGGAAAGCTATTCTAGAAATATCACATAGGAGATGCATGTAACAGCATTCATAAGAGACTACTGCTGCTTTCTGTAGCTTTATACAAGCATTGAACAACTTCCACCCTTTTCACATTTCTACATGAAAATCAACTTCATTTTATACAGAAAAGCACATTCTCCAATGTAACCAAAATCAACTCCATAGACAAGCCAAGTATTAATTTCTAATCCTTCTTCTCCTAATTCAGCTTAACCAAAACTTAAAAGCAAATCAAATATAAGCAAAGGAGGGCACAGTTCACCTTGGCTTGCAGAACCCTCCAGAACAAGCATGCTGGAAGGTTTCAGTGTCCCAGTTCAAGCTCTGGAGGGTCTCCCATTTCTCCAAAATGCCAGATATGGGTGTTTGAAGCACAAACAAACACTTCTGTACTTATCCCTCTGCAACAGGAGGGCCACCATTTAATCAACAAAGGATCAAGCGTTGGACCACATAAGGTGAGAGTTGCTGAATTACACCATTTGTTCTTACGTGCTTCCATACCACACTAACCTGAAAGCCAGAGGCTCCTATTCCCCCTAAGACTGGGGAGGATGGGGTGAAAAAGGGGAACACAGGGCAAAAGGGGGTTGTGACTCTGATCACCCCAGCTGGCAGCTCACAGAACCCACAGTCACCCCAAGGACAACAAAAACTGAACAACTTCATGGCAGCACACACCACCAGCAGGGTTTTTAGTGGTGTCTTAAGGAGAGAATATTAGCTTTACTGCAGAAGCCAGTCTTGTGGCCAGCTTGGTTCCACAGCTCCACGTAAGATGGAATATAAGCAACGGTTCAGCGTAAGAAAACCTGTGTTTTGTTCCTAGTTAATCACATGAATAAATCCTCATCAACTCTATCACACTGGACAGGATACTCAATACACTATTTCAGTGTACACCAAGTATTACACATTGAAGAACTTGGTTAACTAAAGCTTGAGCACAGGTATTAAAGCCTTAAGGACAGCTGAATTCCAGTGAGCTTATTTTGTACCAGACTCACTACAGCTTCTGCCTTACACCCTGCTTACAAACAGAACACAAGCACAAGCAATTCTGCCAGCAGCACAAACCAACTGCAATTTTCACCCTCTCAGCCTTAAGCTACCCAACAACTCCAGAAATAAACCCAACACATGTAAGACACCATACCAGTTAATAAATCTTGCACTTCCCAACAACATAACATAGTTTTCTCCCCTTTTCATTGCTTCATTTAATCCCACATCTTGCAGTTATCATGCTAAACTCTTCCAAACAGCTTCTCTCTTCTCCTGCTGTGATCCCTGGATGTGCAGACCAGCAGAAGCAAAGCTTTCTCAGATTACCAGTTCAATTTTCAGGGGCAGCCTCTAACATTCCAGGGTTTGGTATTACAAAACTGATGCTGAGGTGGCATCTACATCACTTTCTAAATGTATGATTAAAATTTGAATCCTAGTGTGATCCTGCTTTCCAGGCTCTAGAAGAAATCATTCAGGTTTGTACCATTAGATGCATTAAAAAGCATCTTTAATTTAAACTGAAATTAAGGAGTCTCATGAGAAAGACCACAGTCCACAACAATGATCAGTCAATAAGGCTTCTTTCCAGCACATTGGCTCTTCCACAGGCCACAGAGCCTCATCCCACAGCCCAGAAGCTTTGCACATAATAGAAACAGCTACAGTTTCTTCCTACAGTTTCATTATTCCTGGGGGTTTGGAGCAGGGATGAGTAAGACCAGCATTCCTGCAGGCAGATAATAATCAGTATTCTCTGTACTGTGTTCTGAGTTATCTGTCATCATGTGTCAACTGATCAATCAAAGCTTTGTGCGAAGGGGGTTAATTAATTGTTACTACAAATTTGACATAAAACCTGAAACAAAAAGGCATCTCCCAATTGTAAAAAAGAAGTAAGAGCATTGAACAGTTACAAACATCTGTCTAACCAAACTGCTCTGACAGCTTGATGCAGTCCTGGTGAGGAGCATCCAAAGCCCATCACATAGTCTTCATTTCAGGGATGCAAGCTCCCAGGGAGGACAGACACACAGCAGACCTGTTTCCAACAGGGTGAAGTGCTGAGGGTGTCCCACTTCCCCCTGTCCTGACTACAGCCTCATACAAAGAGGTCACTGACTATTGCACACTGAAGGCACTGAACACACATGGAAGTTACGACCTAGTTCTACTCACTGAGCTGTCTCCACATGAACCCTGGAGCTGAAGAAGTGTCACGATGAGAATTCGGGGGCTTTCATAAGTCAGCCCACGGGAACAAGTGCTGAGGGCACACAGTTGACAATCCAACCTCTGAGACATTTGCAGAACTGACTGAGAAGGCAAAGCTCCCATTTATGATCATAGAAATAACAAGTTCAGGACAGTTTTAAGACAAAAAGCTGAAATAAAGCACTAAAATCACGAAGAACTAATTTCCAGCAGAAAATGCCAACAAGAACTTCAGCCATTTCATTATCTTCAGTGCAGCTTTCCCCCCTGCAAACAAGCAAGAGCCAAGCCCCAGCTCTAAGGAAACACCGCTACCTTCTTCAGTTTCAACATTACACTGTCCAGTGTTCACCTCGAACTTAGGTACCACCAACATCCACCTTCATCCTAACCAACAAGCTCAAAGAAAGGCCTCTGCATGCCTTTAGACAGATATCCATTTCTCCCCTTTTCAGAGACATATATAATCAAACTGATAGGTGAACACTGATTCTATTTCAGGTATTAGTTTGTACTAAATTACACCAGGGTTCAAATTAACACCTGAACTTAAGCAAAACCTGTTCTTTTCCCATGCTCTTCATGCAAAAGGAAACAAGCTTCAAAGTTCTTCAGAGCATTTAACAGCAGAATATCAAAACCCACTTCCTTGCAAAGCTAATGTAAAGCAGGCTGGGGCTTTGCAGTCATTCATTTGGCTGAAGCTGGAACAGTAACTGCAGTCCTTGAAGTGCTCACTGACTTCTCCCACCAAGGAAGACTTTTTTCATTCCTTTCATTTTCTTTTATTCAGCTGCTTTCCCCTCCCCCAAACCTTGTGATTCTCAAGTATTTATTACTGAAATGTAAAGAACAACTTAACCAAAAACCAGACTTCAAAGCTCACGCACACTGACCTTCGAAACAACCCCAAACACTGCAAATCATCTTTGCCTTTTTCAAGTAAGGACTCATTCTTTCCCTTTGAAACTCCTGCTATTCCCATCTCCGGCACACTGTGTCCTATGCCCAATAAATCAGTCTGGCTACAGCTCAATCCTCCATTCCTCAGTCCAGACTCCTTAAACTGAGACAGGACATTATACTCCTCCATGTTCACTGCAGCTTAACCTACAAGGACCACAATATACCACTTACATGCATCCATGACTTTTGATGCAACATCTTGGTGTTCCTTTTGCTGGTCCCTTTCACAGCCTCTACCCTTTCCAAAGGCTGGAAATCTCAGCAATCCTATACTTACTCCAGATCCCACATTTCAGCCATTCCCTTAAATGTAGATATATTACACAGGTGACTTCAAGGCAGAAACTCATTAGGTCCATCTGTCTAGACTAGCACAAGCTCAAAATATGGCTTTTAAAAAAGGCTGAGATACCCCAGATGAATGGTTCACACTATCTGTAGCTGTCCTGGAGTTATTACTGCACAGTGACACCTCTTGCCTAATAACGAGTAAGGACATAAAGCAGAAGCGACCTTTCAAGTTCTTGTGCATCACAGAATCCTACTCCCATACAACAGAATTCCAGCTTTCTTCTTTACGGTCTTTAATCTTGAATGTAACTTCTACGGAAACATGATCTGGAAAAAATCCCATAATATTGCTTCTACAGTATTCATAAGAACTTAATTTATTTGATTTACTCACTGCAAGTTCAGCCTTTCTTATGCCAATCCTCTCTTTCAGTTCTTCTTTCTCCTTTTGTGCATGATTCTTTTTAAGAGACTCACATCCCCATAATACTTTTCTGCCACTTAATTATTACCATCTGTACTACAAACATCTTCACTTCTCCATCCTAATTTATTGCAGATTCATGATGCTCCGAAACAGAAAAACCTCCAAACAAAGCCACCGCCACAAAAACCTGACACCAAGAACTGGAACAAAGTTAAGGCTATAGCAAGGGATTTTCAACATTGTTTTTTCTCTCCCCCATCCAGAGCAACAATACAAGTATTTAAAAGCCACAAACCACCACACTGACCTTGTGTCCCTTTTCTGTTCTTCAGATCCACCTTCTCCTGTCTATGTACCTTCCCAAAAGCACAACTGCATTAGGACAACAGTCAAGCTATTCCACTTGTCTCAGCATCAAGCAAAATGACCATACAATCTGCCTGCAGTATGGGAGAAGAGATTCTATAACTGCAGACAAGTATTTCCTCAAGTGATTCTTCCATGCCTGCTGCCACAGTATCCAAACTGTAATCCTTCCCTACCTATATCCTACAAAAGTCTGTTGTCACTGCAAGGTTGAAGCTGCTATAAAGGTGTTTCACACCTTTTAGAAAACACGCCTCTGCAAGTTCAGAACCTAAACCCCTACAACCCAACAGTGGCAAGCCTCAGATTCTCCCACAGGAGAGAATCTTTATTTTCTCAAAGTTAAATTAATAGTTCCAAGATATTTTTAACAAATACAACCAAATTAAGGCGGAATTCTTGGAGCAAAAACCTGCCTGATGAAAACCCAGAGTAAATGCAACAGCTGTACAAGCATGGACTGAATTCCATTGACTCTGAGTACTGAGACTTGGAGCAACCACCATTAGGTGGAACCTGGAAGAGCACTATCTGCACAATAAGAGACAAACTGAATAACTACAACAGGCAGCACAGGACAACTCAGACAGGCTCAGCACCTTAGCAGTTTGTTCACTGCAGGTTCTTCACCAGTCAGCTTCTATCTGTACCTAGCTGCAGTAGAAAAAGGACTTAAAGACACAAAACGATTAAAACTATATTTGTTTTCATGTTACACACATAAGTGACCTTGGAATGTGGGCTGCTCCAAAGCATCCAACGCAACAGGTCCTTACTATCTTTTCAAGACTAAACAAGACAGAGAGGAAGGTTACATACTACATACCACAGTGCAGCTGGTGTAGAACTGGCTTACAGGGACTCATCTTTCACAGAATACTATGGTTGTGTTCAGTCAAAACAGCTAATATTTCACACAGATGCATCATATGCAGACTTCTATTAGGATTTACATTACACTGATTATTACATTTGTTTAAATCAAAGCATTTTTAGCTTCAGAAAACTTACTGTTACTTCTGCTTGAAGTTATTTTACCAGCACAACTAAGGACAGGCTTTAACACAAGCAAGCAGTAGCACAAGCCACCCAGCAGAAAGAAAAGCACTGTTTGAAAACCCTCCTTTCTGCTCCTGCAGTGATCAGGGTAGCCAAATACTACTTCCTCATTCAAAGAGCTAGCATGGCATAACATTACTTGTACTGAAAGGAAGAACTGCCGTTTGGATTACTGTCTTAACAAAAATTACCCAAAGGGAGGGATGAGTGTCCAGAGCCTTCCAAACCTTCAGGACACTGGTGCAGCATGGCATGATGTTGTGTATGGGACTTTTCAGATACACCTGAAAGGTCTTTTCTAGGTGCATCCAGTTTACTCCAAACACTCTTCTATACATACAGGGGTTATCACTGACTTAAGTGACAACAACTACAGTTGTCTTTATAAACCCTAAAACAGACTTGACCATCGAAACAAATTCTGATTTACAATCTAAGAACACACAAGACAGTGCAGGGCTCGGGTTTAACAGATTAACAGCAAACCACTTAGCTCAACTACAGATCTCATACATTCTACTGTTAGCAACTGAATTTGGATTTCAGATTAGTTTATCTACTAGCTAGTTTATTCTCCTCTTTTTCACACAAGCTCAGTGAAGTTTCTGAACCACAAACACTCTTCATTAGATTAGGGCATCATTTGATTATTCTTATTAAGGCAGAAGAGTGAAAGTTTGGCCTCAACCTTTCAAAACTAAAGCCACTTCACTGATGTTAATGCTGATGTGCCTTTAACATGAGTTAAAGGCATGAAAACATTCTGCCACTGGCTTACTCCAAGACAAATCAGCTCCACATCACCACCCTGCATACACACTTACCTCCTAAGAGCACTCTAAGTCCATAGATGAAAAGAGCTCTAAGTGCTATAGGAAACACTCAATTGACTCGTATGAGATTGGACCTGTAACACAAAGGCTGGCTCTGCAGCCACACTGCAACGTAGCAGGTGTATCAGGCAAGCAAATTAGTAATGTTTAACAACTCTGCCTGCCCTCCTTAAAGAAGGGGGCTTCCCCTCCATTCCATCAATGAATTGCCAAAGCCTAATTTTAAAGTAGTATCTTTGCTTTTGTAGCTGGCTGCATTAGTGTTCCTCAAGAACAGGAGATTTATAATTACTGCCCTTTTATTAGAAGCATTTGGCTAATAATCCAAACCATCATTTCCACTTTTGAGCTGAGTTTTCTGTTCAAACAAGCAAGGACTTCCACATTCCACATCCATCCTCTGGTCAAAAAAGCATCACTGCTTTGGTGACACTGCTGAAAAAAGTAATGTTTTGTAGTAAGCTCACATCATGGAGCACATTCTGGCAAACACCACCACAGCAAGGTCCCTGAGCAAATAGGTGCTACACAGGGACCTGAAACCTCAGTGACAGCAATCCTATGAATTTCATCATAAAAGGCACTCAATCAAAACCATCTAAAAGGAATTCTTGAAGGAGTTTAGGTTCTGACTATTTTCCTCCCCAAATCTGCTTAAGTGGCTAGAAAACATTTTCCAAGCTTCCTGCTGTCACACAGAGCAATGCCACACAGAGACACATTTAATGGGAAATGGTTGAAATGAAACTATGAAATAGCTACCTGGAAGTTCCACCTACCTTCAGATGGTCACAATCAGAGCGACATCCTACTGATTTCTTTGGTTAACAACACTGTAACCACAATATGAAGATTTCAAAGTCACCAGCCTTCCAGAAGCAGCAACCAGACCAGAAAGCCAGGCTATGCCAACCACGAAAGCTTTAGGCAGGATTAGGTCTTGTTTTCCCTGTGCAAACCTTCCAAGTCCTTCATTTGCAGTTTTAAACTTTACAGAGAAAATGTACTCAACCATGTACTGTAAAGGCAATCCTCACTCTACCCCTTAAAGTTATCCTGCCTGTGACCTACTGTCATCTGAATGAGGAACTACAGTCTAATCACTGGTAACTCATAACAAAACACCTCCCAAAACTGGGGGAAAAACCAGTAATGCTGGTGTGAGAGTAGTAAACACAGAGCCACAAATTTGGCTTTGTGGAAATGGAACTCCTTGAAAGGAAACATATTCAGTATTTCTTAAAGCTTATTTTCATATGTGGGAAGTAACTGGCAAGACCATTTGAACTTAGGGCTGCAGATGTGAGAGCATACAAGAGAAAAAACAGCCATGCAGGAGTAAGCTTACTCAGGTCAGAATTCCTCTGGCTGCTCCTCTCCTAAGCTGCCATGCTGTGAATACATACATAAAACCAGAACAGTCACAAAGGAAGTGAGGAGCCATGAGTGAGAGAGTCCTGGCTAAACCATCTGACAACCGTGTTCAGCCTAGAGCTATGGAAAAGGAATATGGTATTTATACTCATGAATGAAAAGGATCCAAGTCAGGAAGGTGGGAAGCACTCCCCGCACAAACAACACCCAAACACTGCACAAAGTGACAGCTCTGAGAAAATCACTGACAAAGTCCTCTGTATAGAAAGTAAGCTACGTTATACCTACCTGATCGTAACACAAGGACAGAGCAGCGGAGTTGAGTGCACAGCCACGAACCTTAAGGCGAATACATGCTACCAACAGATTGTCATTCCGTGAGAAAGCCAAGTCTTTCAACTACAATCATGTTCTCACTCACAGAACCAAATAGAAAGAGAACCCCAGGAGGTTTCTCTTCCTGCAGAAGCATTTAAGTTTCTCTTCTTGTACCAGAAGTCATTCTTTCTGTACACAGACTCTAGCTCAGTTCTCCCCAGACCATGAAAGAACATACAGCCACAGAACAGAAGGAATCATTAGCAAACCTGCAGGACAAAGAGGAGCAACCATATTTGGCAATACTGCTTCCAGGCCCAAGGCACCGTTCCTCAAAATCCTCTCACACCATCTGAATTCAGCATCTTTTGTTTCTTTTTAAAGACCTGCACAATCTCTAAAGCAGCAAACTGCCATAAAACTCATTTGTGCCCTAGACTCAAACTGTCTCCTTATATACCAGTCCAGTTTCAAAACTGCTTCCTTCCAACCAGTTATCAAAGAGAGAATCTCATCTTTTCCTTGCAATAGAGCCTGTACTAAACAGGAACTGCAATGCTTTGAATTCAGGGTCTAATCCACATATCTGGATAATCATTCAAAAACGAAGAGTGGTCCATTGTCCAGCCAGAGGCTTTATTTAAGTGGTCCATAACAGGAGGTGGTTTGGGGTTTGCAGGTCAGAAGGCCAACGTGGTTCAGAGGTGCACACTCCTGACCATACCGAGGACCAACAGGATTTGCTGTGGGAAACAGCTTTGGAACCACCACAGCAGAAGACTGAGAACAAACAAGATACTGCAATTGTTATTTACAGTTAAGACACCACTGGTGTGCACAGGTAACTGCAAAAGTATTGTTTTCCTAGTCTGCAGTTTTTAGCACACCAAAATACTGCCAGTGAAACAAGCTGCTCATTTCACACAGACAACTTCTCAAAGGACAGCCTAAGCTATTCAGAACTGACCAGCACATACACTCTTTAGGAAGCAGACCTTCGGTGTCAAGTGGCACACGACTACAGTCTTCATTTCTGCATCGATCTTCCTCTCCACTCACAACAAATTCAGAGCATAGACATTCAAGGAAAATATTCAATGCTATGCAAGGAACGCTACTTAGAATAAAAAGTGGTATCCGTCATTTTTCTTTGAGCATACAAAGCCTCAAAGCTCTCATAAACCCACATTTAGAACGCGGCACACTAATTCATCAATAAGGAACTGGCTTTAATGCCGTCTGTGATGTTACAGAATTGACTTGTGTTAAAAACAAAATCCAACTGTGACATTTACATGTAACTGCTTGAAAACTTGGTAACTTTAAAGTCACCCTCATCTAACCAGTGCAGTTCTTCCATATACATCACAAGTTTATCACTATATAGTTTATTATATTCATACTTTCTCTTGTGAATGGGACACCAAAAATATGTACGTTTAACATGAATCACCTTGTGAATATAACACTTCACCACTTGTTTCAGAAGCAGTACTTTAGGCACTAACACTTAAGGAGCTGCTATAAATATCAACTTAGCCAGTTGTATAAACACAAGTACCTTCTTAACATAGCTTGGAAGAAACTGGGACATCAGTGGCATCCAGTGCATTGTTCCAAGGAGACTAAGCAGGATGTCAGCTCCTGACATTCAGAGCATCAAGGCAAAAACAACTGCGAATTTGAGCAGTGTCCTTTAACCAGTTCTTTCTGTTGCTACCTCTCTTAGCAGCAACCAGCCTCAAAGGGAATATTCAAGGGCAGTTCGTACCTTCCACACTGGAGAAGGGACCTCAAGAGGTCCTACCCCTTACTTTTAAGGCTGTCCACAAATGCACATATATGTGAAGTAAGTAATTTTACCAAATCTAGCAGTGTGGTCTGTTACTATAAGAATATCCCTCATCATTTAGAACAACATGCAGCTTAAGGCTGCTTCTAACATGAAAGCCAGTTGTTACTGAAAACTTCCCGTATCTGCAAGTAACACTTGGTAGTGACTACAATTTCCTATTTTCCAAGAGCCTATTCTCAAGGAAGAGGGGATATTTACTTATTAATTTACTAAGAATTTATGCTGAAAAACCTGGAGCATCAACTGCTTGGCAAGATCAGGAGCCCCTTCCCCACCCCAAATCCTCCACATAACTCTTCCATCCATGTCAATGTCCCAAACACCAATGGCTTTTTGTACCGGTTTGCATATTTTTTTAGATAAGCATTTAAACATCTTAATTCAGAAAAAAAAATAACAAAATAAAATCAAGAATCAGAAAATGAAAGATTTCCAAAACAAACCTGCACTTTCTGAAAGTCCTCAGGGACAGGCACACAAGCACGGTTCGCAGCATAAGCTGTGACTAACGCAAATCCTAATAACCCTGTACCCATTACCAAGAGGATCTAGACATGAAATCAAAAGACAGTTAACACAAAACTGTGCATTTAACTCCAGACACCTGGAATTTAATTACGTTTCACAACAAGGCAAGCACTGTTGTGATCCACTGGAACTTGAACACAGTTATCACCAGTTTCCGCCAGTCAACACACACCAAGATCTTAAATCAAGGCTGTGAACAATGAAGCCAAGTTTTCCTTTTCAGTAATTTTATTCTAATGTGGAACATGAAGAAACAAGCACCCAAGTAACTCCAATATAGTGTGAAACTTTAATTAAAGTTGTTAAAAAAAAGAAAAAGAAACAAAAAGCAAAATTGGAAAGGTAAACTGAAAGGCTTGACTCCTAATCACATCCTTCTGCCATCAGCAAGGGGACTTTCAGACTTCCAAAAGGAAAACAAAATAAAGGAAACAAAGATCTGCTGTTGAAACATTACTCCCAAAGACTGTTGAAACGCATAACATGAAGCTTCAGAGACAGACAGTTTTATTAACAGAGGCTTAATTTTGAACAGTATATACAAATCACATGACTTTTCCAAAAGGTGGGACCACCTATAATCTGTCAAAACAAAAGCACGCTAATGAATTACAGAAGCATCTGTGTAATGCGACCGCCTCTTTATTGAAGTACACCTTTATACAATCCTTCCACGCATTCCTGTACTGGGAAATCCTCTCAGGATGCAGCGCTGCACAGGATTGCAAATCTCTCCTACACACCACATGAATAAAACTGTTGCCACTTGCACCTCTCAATTTTGCCTGACCATACACTTCAGTGTTCCATGATATGCAACACCAAAAGGCACTGTTTTTCTTTGTCCAGGAAACAAAACAGTTTAAAGTTTACTATGTTTAAGTACAATGATTTGCAGGGAATAGCAGGATTTTTTCAGGCAATGTCCAAGGTTTTAGAATTTATCATAAGCCAAGCAAGGATGAACCAAAAAAGTCTACTTTTCACTTGTGCAATTACTTCCTTTTCAATTCGCTGGTTTTCCACAGAAGATTTTACTGCACAGCAAAGAAAATGGCAACTCTTATACAGACTTTGAATACAACAGCACAACTTTATTGCAAAAATATATAGTAAACTCAGTATTTTCAAGTTTTGGAGAAAAATAAATTTTATCTCTGAATTCACCCATAGCAGTAATTCATGACAGAGTTGCTGAAGATAGAGTATCTTTCATATATAAACTAATTTAACACTTTAGCTGGACTCCAATCTTCTACTAATATTCACCACTTTGGTTCTCTTAGCAGAGACTCTATGTAAGGAGTTCAAGAGACATGAGAAATACAACATCAATATCCAACTAGTGTCAAAGATCCTATCCCAACTGATTCATGTAATCCTAACAAATCAAGCTACTTAAACAATAATGAGTATTTTTCAAGTTGTTACTTCTACTGCAAATGTTTTAAGTGTACTACAAAACTCGTATGATAATGTTTGAGGTTAGCTATACTTGTGGCAAAAGTCTTATTCTGCACAGTTATAATTGCAATATATAAATAACTAAAGGTTATTCCACAAAGAACAGCTTGAATTTTACAGAACGATTCTGCTCATACTTATAGGAATTAGTTTGGTAGACACATCAGCAATGGGCATAATTCAACTGTTCATACAGTGAGAATCTTGGAAAAAAAGTAAAGATACATACACAAAACAATTAATCTGTGTACACTGAGATTTCGTTCAGTTGCAGAGTAAAATCAGGACCTTTAAACAAAGCTTTGACCTGTAAACAAAGCAAATTCAGCCAGCTTTTAACCAAATCTAGAAATAGCTATCTATTTTACAATGGCTTGCAAGAGCACCCACTGAAGAGCTTCGCTGACTTCATCTATTTCCCTTATCCAAAACTAGTAAAACCAATCTAAACTCCTTGATAAGCACTGTGACCAGTAAAGGTTACCAAACTTCTATGGTGAATAAGAATCTGTCTGGCTTCTCCAGACTTGTACAGGAAAATCCACTGCGCATCTCTCTCCTCGCAGTGGCTCTTATGCAATGGTTAACCCAGTGCTCTGTCTTATCAAAACCAATCTGTTTTACAATTTAAACAATCCACAGGTTCTAGCCTGGAAATACTATAAAAACCAATCCGGATGCATTTATCACAGCACTATGAATATCTATTCTACAACTACTTCATATTAACAGTTACCCTAGAACAAGTTTTACTTTTCTGGAGCCTATAGGCCTGTCATTTAAATCAACAACTGCTGCCATAGCTTCATCACGAGACTCGAATGCAACCATTGCTTCTCCAGTGGGCATGCCTTTTTCATTGTATTTTAAACACACTGAACCAGGAATCACTTGGTAACCATAAAAGAAATCCAAAATTTCATCCACCGAAACAGTAAAGGGCATATTTTGCACTTTAATAACAGTTGGTCCTGGCTTCCCAGAGGCTGTTGCAAAACCAGGGGGTCCACCAACATGTATATTTCCTGGTCCAGGTCCAAACCCTGGAGGTCCACTCATATGTCCATGACCACCAGCAATCCCCGGAGGACCAGCACCAAAGGCAGGAGGTCCACTTACATTGCCAGGACCATTACCGAAAGTCTGAGGACCCCCTGCAAAACCTGCTGGTCCACTCAAATTGCCAGGGCCACCCGCAAAACCTGGGACCTCAACACCTGCACCAGGTAAACCGCTAGCTGCAACTGTAGGTATCCCTGGTCTAGAATCGGGAAAGCCACCTACTCCAGGCGGAGGCAGAGGGGGACCAAATGAGCCAGACCCGCTGAAGTTACCAGGGAAATTAAACGGAGGACCATTGTTTGCATCTTTCGAATTTCCCCCCAAGAAAGCATGCTCATCCCCACCAGAACCCTGTGCTCCCGGCACAGCCGCGTTTCCTTGGATCGGGATTTTCAGTAGCTTTTTCCCTTGAGATGGTGGGTTTCTCTCAATGTCTCTCATTTCTTCTAGAGTTATCAAACGCAAAACAACATCTCTTCCATTCAGTTTTTTACGGTGCAAACGTTCTGCCTTACGAGCATCATCTTCAGCTTTAAACTGAACCAGAGCTTGTCCTAAACCTTGCCCATTATTATCAACAAGAATCTGTACAGCATTTTCTTCTACTGCCAGTCCCTCTAAAAACTGAAGGATTTCCATTTTTGTTATGTTGTATGGAATATTAGATATATGTGCACACAATTTTGGTGAGCCTGCATCTCCCTCAGCATTCAGGAGGATTTCTCTCTGGTCATAGCTGTAGCTCTGTAACCTTTTACGAATCAAATCTATCTTTTCTAACATTGCCTTTTTAGTAATTGGATGAACTTGAATAAAGCGATTCCCTATGTACTGCTTATGATGACACAAAGCTGCTTTATAATCGGCTTCATTCCTGAATTCAACAAACCCCTCTCCGATCGCCTTCCCATTAGGTCCATAAGCTATATAAATGCTGTCTTCAACTATATCCAGCTTTTTAAAAAAATCTATCACATGTCTATTCTCCGATTCAAAGGGAAGACCTTTCAAATAGACACAGAAACCCTGCTCATGGGGCGATCTCGACCGTGACCTTTTCTGTCCGCTAGGAGATTTGGACCTAGAATGAGCCTGGGGAGGAGGTGGGTGAGACTGCCCAGAGGGACCAAGGGTTTGCTTGAAAGTTATGTGGCCTCCAGCAGCCACCCACTGTCTCTCTGTTGCAGGACTAACTTCAACATAGCGCTGAATCATCAGCATTCTGTTTCGCTTCAGTGCTTCAAACGTGTCTTGAGGAGAAAAAAACTTAACTAGTCCATTTCCATTATTCCGACCTACATGATCCTTCAGCATATGGACCGCATCCACACGGAGCCCAAGGAAAAAGTCTTTCACATCAGATTCTGTTGCAGAAAAGGGCATTCCATGAACGCTGACATATAAATCATCTGGATTGATTGGAATTGGCTTGACACTACTTTGAGAATTCATCTGGATAGGATTTACAGGATTCATGGGACCAATAAACAATGGATTCAAGCCGCTGTTCATATTCACTGCTGCTCCAGACCCATTCATTCCAGCAGGTAAAGGTGCTACGGGTGGAGGATTCATAGGAGGCATTCCTGACATGGGAGGCATAGGTGTCATTGGAGGTACAGGGGGCACAGGGGGTATTGGAGGAACCGGAGGAACAGGAGGCAAAGTGGGTACAGGAGGTGGAACAGGTATAGGGGGAATAGAAGGCATTGGTGGCAAAGATGGCATAGCTGGTATAGGAGGGATTGGTGGAGGAGGTACTGTGTTCATTGGGGATGCTGTGCTAGGTATAGTTGAGCTAAAGGTTGGGCTACCAAAGGTACTCCCAAGATTTGGAGGTGCACTCCCCATACTGGCAGTAGAAAATGTGGGTATGTTTTTATTGCTTTCGTGCACAGTAGTAGCAGCAGTTACTACACTAGGAGAAGGATTATTAAAGTTAGGTACAGTAGTAGGTAAGTTAACCCTTCCACTCATTCCAGAACTAGGCGGGGGTCCTGACCTGCTAGCATTTGCTGGTGGCATATCTAGATTGGCAGTTTCAAAACGCCTACGACTGAGTTCTATCATGTTCTGCATTTCAGTTTTACTGCTCAGCAACAGCGTTACTTTCGACCCTTTAATTGTACCACCTGTGCGCATCATACCAAGCCTGGCATCTTCATCAGTGGCAAAAACGATGAAAGCCTCACCCAGTTCACCCCCTACAATATGCACGCCCCCATCAGGGATGGTCAATCCAGAGAAGAAGTGGCGAATGTCCATGGTCCCCGCCACAATCGGGAGACCTTGCAAGCGGATGACCACAGCCATGCTGCGCTGAAACAACACACACCTGCAGATGAGAAAAGGCAACGGCCATGTCAGACTACTGTTTATGACACCATGCAATTACCTACAGACACCACATTTCTTTACATACACCTAACAACATCTTGCAAAGATTAAGCATGTTCAATATTCCAAGTTCCTTATTCACGTTTACTTCATATAGATTGAAGTATTAAAACATTTACCAACATCATCAGTATATACTTTTTCACTAGGAATTCCAAAGTTAAACTGAGACTCACAAGTGTCAGTAAAAAATAAAGACAAGAAAAAAAAAACCCACAAAACACCTAAGTAACATCAAAAAATCAACAGATGAATAGTTAATGGAACATAACCAAAATGAATATTTTAGCAAAGCAAATAAAATGAATTTACCATACACTGATATATGGTATCCGCTGTACCTGGCAAAGTGACTGCAGAAAATTAAGTACGCCTATGGGAAATGGAGTTCACTCTCACTAGGAGAGGGATTTGAGCTCCTGGCAGGTGAAGACAACCCAGAACACAACAGTGTGTTATTTACAAACAAACACCTGCTATGGACAACCAGCAACAGTAAGACTCTCACACCATCTGACAGGAACCATCTAGATGATACTGATCTTCCTTATTTCTCCTTTGATGGTAAGAGGTCCAGGTAAGCATGAAGCTATTAACAGTTATAAACTAGTCCCAGACATTTTGAGTATACAGACCTCACCTAAATTAGTATCTATGCATTTCCTAGCTTGGTATTTGGCCTTCACAACTTTAGAACAAGGCACTTTGTAATAGTTGCAGATGTTCTCCTTAGCATTACACCTTGTCTCAGGCACAAGTAAACGGCTTTACCTCTGCAGCTGAGGTTAGTGGAAGCATAAAATCAATATTGAACATTAGATTACAATTACCTTGTGCACATTTTACGGAAGAGCCTGAGGTCATATCACAAGTTCAATATAAACAGGAAAGCAGGCAATTTTCAATTCTTGACAAACTTCCAGTAAAGATTGAAAGTGTCATATTAATACTATCACAATTGACAAGTTCAGAAGCCAGCCTCTCATCCTAAACCATCAGCAGTAGCACATTGTTTCACCTGAGCCACTTCATCTCTGAAACTTCTTGACTTCCCAAGTACAAGCAAGTTCAGTATCTGTGTGGAAACCTCCATGGCTCCCACTGGTCACATACAAAAGCTCTTAATTAAGCACTTGAAATAAAGGATTAACCAGTTCATGGAATAATTTAGGTTGGAAAAGACCTTTAAGATCACAGAGGCCAACCAGATTATACAATGCAACACCAGGAGGCAGTGCACCAAAGACTTCTGGCCATATACCAGCTATGACCAAATACAACAAGCAACTGCCTCCCAACATTTTACATTCAGCTAAGTACTATATCCCAACACACAGTCAAATCTCAGCCTGGAGAAAAGTCTTCTGCCTGACATTTGCCTGTCCAGATCTTCCAATCACTTTAGGTAACATCTTGAATACATCCTTAAGTACTCGGTAAAGAAAGCCACTATCCAACAATTTAACCATGCCCATAAGGCTGAATTCAGTACCTGACAAAAACAGAGCAACAATTCTACAGGAAAAAAAAAGAAGCATTTTTTTCTTTTGAACTTCAGATTACTTAAATGGGTACTTAAGTATTTTGTTCTCTTGCCCAATAAACCAGAGCTAACCCCTTTCATACACTAATGAACTCAAGCAGCATACCAGGGTATTACAGGGCATTGGCCCACACCCAGCTGACTCCAGGAAAGCCAGAGGACCTTTCTCCCTCAAGGAAACAGCAGACAAGCCCATTGGCACAAAGTCAGCTCTGCTGCTCCAGCAGCTGCATACAACAACCTGATTTGTTACTATACCATCTTGAAAGAGAGACTGGAACTTGCATGACAAACATGAAATGGTCTAATCAAAATCTATCTGTACATACCACTAAGAAACCCCCTAATTCCCACCAAGGGAAGGCAGCAACAGAAAGAATATAAACTAAGCCTCAGAGGTTACTTTTTTTTTTAAAGCAACTTTCCCATCTCCATGGTGAGGTAACAAAGCAACATCCTGGCATTGAGCTCTTCCAGTGACACATTTAACTTTATTCTCCAGTTCACTGCCCAGCCATTTTCCAACAGCAAAGTAAGTGGCCCATCTGAAAAGAAACAGGTCAGAGTAGGAACTATCACATTATGTACACATTTAAGAAAGCATGCAAGACTTATTGCACTGTTTTGAAAGGGGAGTTTCAAACGATTCTGTAGTTTAAATTTGCCTGACACTGACAGCAATCTCTGAAACCAAATTCCAATGGAAATTCTGCCTACTTTAAAAGAGCCATCCTAAAGGGTATTGTAAAACTGAAGTTTACTACATGATGCTAGAGGACTGCTTTTGAATCAAGATGATCCTGATGCAAACAAATGGTATAAAAGCATCCCTGGTTTTGCACCTACGCTTTGAGAAATAAGACTACTAATAGCAAATCCTGGTAGGAGGGTTGTATTTTCTCTATTGCTTGTTATACAAAGAAATGAGTTTCAGAAATGTTTATGCATCAGGAGTTAAGACATTAGGTTTCTTATGTGAAATGGAAGATATACTTGTGGTTATTTCCTTACTGATGCGAAAGTGTTGATGATCTGATTTTGTTGAACAAAGGCAACTCAAGAAGGTTTTTCAGCTCAGATATGCTGGTTTAGAACACCATACATTCTGTAGCAGAGCTGATACCTACTGGATAACTGGATTTACTAATGATTCCATGAATCTAGCCCAGAACAGATAAGGTCACAAAAGAATTCTTAAACAGTTCAAGCATCTTAACATTTTTATAACTTGTAGGATAATACAAGTGTTTCAATCTTGCACTAAATTCAAACCTTCACTATAAATGCTAAGAGATTATCTTGAACTTTTCTTACCAAGTGTCCTATTCAGACCTACTAAATCACTATTGACAAAAAAAAAACAAACCTAACCAGCTGCTTACACATATAGCTGCTAGAAAAGCTAGCTGCAATGACTTCAGCACAGCTAACTCCATGCATGATATTAAGCAAATGCTTGCTATTAAGCAAAAGCTAACAGTAGCATGGTATGAAAGAAAAGAATTTTAAGGACTTCACTCATCATGTATTTTGGACAAAGAATATTTTGTCAATTCAAATCATAACTGCTTCAAGTTTTTCAGGATACTAATGCTTTAATGAAGTATTAGTACCACTCCTATGATTTAAAGAAAACTCACAAGGACCAAAAGGGCCAAATTTCACATTCCTAAACACTTACAAGTCTGCTTCTTTCCAAAACGCACTTAGGAGACAATAACCCACTCACTCAAACTTTCCAACTAAGGAAAAGCAAAGCCTGCTCAAATATTTCACCACTCATTTTTAAAGATCAACACACATGCAGAGGCAACATCAACTTCAGCCACAGAATAGCCTACACATCTGTTAAGTGTGCACTGAAGGCTTTTTGGAGAACTGTTAGAGGTGTTCTCTGCTTTTTCCCCTGTAAAAAAGAGATACTTTAAGGCAGAAGCAGGGTTTGTTGTCATTTTGTGTGTTTGGTACATCTTTAGGGAGACCAGAAGCACAAAATCCTAGAGTTGTACTACAGATAACCCACCCCCATTAGCAAGCTGAGAACAAAACTGGAGAGTAAAGGGCTGCCAACTATCAACCTGATTCAATTCACCTGATGAACCTTAATCACATCATTATGTCTTGACAGCAACATCTACAAAACCATCTTCCCAGGGAAGTGGTGGAATCACAATCCCTGGAAGTGTTCAAAACCATGCAGATGAGGCCCTTGGTGACACGGTTTAGTGGTGGACTTGGCAGTCCTGGGCTGAAGGTTGGACTTGGCAGTTTTCAAGATCTTTTCCAACCTGGTTGATTGTATGATCCTAAAACCACTGTGTTACACTAGAAAAAGGTATATAAGTTGACAATGCTACTTCTTCCATTTACCTGCTAGTCATTCAAATAAGACTAATTTGGCTATAAGCATAAACTGCTAAACAAACCAGACTAGCTGTGTAAGACGTATGCATTGCTCAAGTTTAAGTTTAGAAGATTCAACCTAGCTCCTGGGGAGCATTCAAGCACAATACCCACACAGTACACACATGCACATACACAGTATGTTTGGCAATTCGTGGATGAAGATTAAGAACTAGAGCAAGACTGGTATTGTACAAGGAATTTTAAGCATCCAGCCTGATGAGACTATCTAGCAAAAGCTAGAACTGCAGACTACAGTTCTGCCTTTCTGGGTTTTGTTAAAGGCTAAAAATCAACCTGTTATGTTAAGATAGTCATCACAGAGCTAATTTGAAACTATCCAAGCTGTTTAAATGCTGCAAAACCTAATTAGAACCCACTGTACACGCTAAACTCCAATAGTTAGAAACATGCAGACTTGTGGCCTGCAGCAAAGTAGCTCTATTTTCCAACAGTGCAAAATCACTGGGAGAATGTTCCAGACTACCACATGCTGATGAAACAACAAAACATTAGTTTGGCAGAAAATTCTGTTTACAAGAACAACATTGCCAGAACCACCATCACCAGTGGGACTCAAAGAGACTAAGCTATAGATCATTTGACCCAAATGTTTTGAAACCAATTCACAGATTCCAAAAGCTTCAAATATATCTTAAGATATACTTAATATGCATATAAAGAAGTCTTCAATTCAAAGGCTCTTACCTGCAAAGACAGATGTTTTTTTCTTAACAAGTAGCAGAAGCCAAGCCAATCCTGTGGGCAACCAATTAAAACCAACTTTTAGACTGCAATAAAGAATAAATGGAGGCAAAAATCAATGCAGGCAACACAACAGCAGGAACAGTCCACAAAGAACTGTATATACAGAAAGTTCAAACCTGCGACCACCACAAGGCACTGACCATTGAGCAACCACGAGACTGCATTTTCTAATACCTTATCCCTGTGTGACTTGTTGGCAACTGTACTGCAGTTTTTGTATGGCTTCACAACATGAATGTGCCTCCCACAAAGGATATAAAAAGAACCAGAAAGCATTCAAAGAATCTTTCAAATATTCCCATCACCAAGAGTTGAACAAACCACTCTTTCAAAGGCAAAGAATAAGAATACTTGAAACCCCTGAAGCTTAACAAGCCCTTACTCCATAAAGACATTCCTTCCTCCACCTGCCTATCTTCTTACTCGAACAAAGCAACATAGAAGCCACCTCTGAAAACCTCCCTATAGCTGCACAAAAGGAATCCTTCAAGAGTCACAAAGTGGTGAAACTAAGTGACATTTCACAGCCACTTCTAGGCAGTCACCTCTGAAGAGCACACAGTATGAAATCCCCACAGAGATACTGTATTTTTTGGTTGTAATCTATGATTTTATTACCCAAATGTAGATCAAATGCCCAATTTCTCCATCGCTGAAGAAAAGGTGTCTTTTTGGGTTTACAACTCAACAGAAGAACCAAGCATTTTTAATGGCAAAAAATGTATTTTATATCTAAAGAAGGGATGGGAAACTCTTGCTCTTTCGTTACTTAGTAGGCCACTTCATATTAAAACTGTGATTCTTCGGAAAACTATCCAGGAATGAATCACACCAAGAACAGATAACTGCCTCCTCCTCAAACAACCCAAGAAAAAAGCCTTTTTCAGTTATAAGCATCATTACCAAAGTGAATTTAGAAGTACAAGTACTACCAAACCATCCACAAACTCCCTAACAGAGAGAATTAAAACAAACACAGATATACACATCTTCCAGGACACAAAGAGCAGACTTACAAGTGAGAAAGATACAACTACACTCTCCACTTATGTTACAAAAGCAAATGTATTTAGGAAAAGACGAGGGGTTTATTATTAGACCTTCAGGAGAAACAAGTAATCCTGTATTATAAGGATTCACCTACATACTTGCATATCTAGCAGTGTCAAGCAGTAGTTTACAAAGGAGAAAAGAATATAACCACCTGAAAACAGTTTAATGCAAAACCACACCTGCTTCAAGATAAGTCTTTCATGCACAAGGAGCTTTCCATTTGGACCAAAACCCCAAATCATTTGGTGTATTTCCAGTTATAGCAACCACAGCATTGCATACGTTCCTCTTCACAACACTGAGAACAAGCTGAAGATTCGCAGTGGACTACGACAACACGCTATAAAGTGAAACACAAACAAAACCAAGCAGCGTTCTGCAGGCAAGGTACAAACCTCCACTCTGCTGTGTTAATCTTTCCACCAAACACCATCTACTTTTGTTTGTAACTCTCAGTTCTCTCAACGTTAAAGAAAACCATCCACCACGCCTAAGATAAAGCCATCCTTTCCATCAACCCGGTGCGCAAGAACGTATTAACTAAGAACATGGACTACAGCACAGGTGCACCCACACAACGCTGACACCACAGCTCTGGGGCTTCATAGGAGACTCTCCACAGCACCCTACCAGCTACACAGAAAGCACCACCATCCCCTGGGCACAAGGAGTGAATGGAACCACCTTAAGAGTCCACTAAGGAAAAACCTGCCGATTTTTCTACCTAACCCCAGCAGACTGAGGTGGGTAAGAAAATCACTAAGAATGGGTAAGTTTAAAAACAACTAAAACTAGAGCCAAGAGTGTTTTGAAAGCAAGCTCACACAGGCTCCTGGTGTACTTCTCTGACCCATTTCAACACTAGTCTGGTGAGGGTTTGGACACCTGGGCTCTTTCAGAGCTGACTTTTCTTAGTAAGAGCATTACGTTACTACACAACTCCGCTGATATTTACGGGGCAACCCCGACGCGCGGTGGCAACGCCGCAGGCACCAAGAACCTTACCCCCGCAAACTGCGGAGAGTTCAACTCGCTTCGTCCCCCCGGCCTGGGCCAGGCGCAGCCACCGGCGCCCAGCCGAGCCCGCACGGGACAAGCCCCACCGGGACCTGCCCCACGCCCAAGGGCCGAGGCGCCGACACCGGGACCGCGCCGCTGGGCGCGCAGCCCCCGCCGCTCCCGGCCCTACCACAGCCCCCGCCGCAAGGTCACTTGACCGCCTCCGCCGGCCGGGCCCTCGGTGCCTGCGCTCGGCCCGCACATACTCACCTGCCCGCGCAGCCCCGCGGGGCGCGGCCGCAGCAAGGGAGGGAAGGAGCGGACGGGGCCGGCCCGGAGCCCTCGGCCTCAGCGCGCCGGGCCCGCGGCGAGGCGGGAGCGGCCCCGCTCGGCGCCCCAGGCCCGCAGCGCGGGAGGCGCCGCCCGGCCCGGCCCGGCCCTTTGTGCGCGGGGACGCGCGCCAGCCGCGCCGCGCCCGGCCTCCCTCCCCTCGCCTCGCCTCGCCGCGGGCCCGCAGCGCTGGGCAGGGCAGGCCCGGCCCGCCCGGGCACCGCCGCGCTCTTACCGAGGGATCCCTACGGGAAAAAGGGTTAGAACGGAGCCGACCCGGCCCGGGCCCCGCTGCGCGCCGAGCCCAGCGCCACCGACCGCGCAGACACACAAAATGGCCGCCCCGATGCGGCGCCGCCAGCGGAGGGGCGGGGCCGGCGCTGGGCGGGGCGGGCCGCGCAGGCGCAGCCGTGTCCCCTCCTCCCCTGAGGGGCGGTGCGGGAGGAGGCGGGGGTCGCTGTGGGGGAGCCCGGGGACACCACAGCCCGAGGCTGGGGTGAGCGGAGCCGGGTCCATGGCAGGGACCGCGGAGCTCCGACTGGTGCAGCTGGCACTCGGAGACAGGACACGTTGTATCGTGAAGTCAATGATGGTGCAGCTGAGGGGAGATTGCTGAGGAACAGCTGAAGGACAGACGCCCCTCAGGGGATGCTGTCGCTGTGCTTCAGTGGACACGGGTTCTGCACCAGTGCCCGTTTTCAAAGGAAAAAAACTGCTGCACAATCTGCTGCAAGAAACAAAATTAATCAACCCCTCACACTGTGAATGCTTCAGTGGATTTGGGAGTTCAGCAATTCAGTCTAGTTGTTCTTCACCACTTAACAGGGCTCTCGGCCAAACTGTTAGGAGAGTGCTGTCCTGAGGCAAGAGGATCAGGCCCAGGGGTTCTGTGCACCACAATAACCCCCACTCCACAGTTTGTTTCCTTTTCTATCCCCTCTTTCTACTCCCAACTCCTCCTTTACCCCTATCATCCCCTTCCAATAAACTGCCCACACTTGTTGATTTTCTCCCTTATCCAGCTACCCTGCAGCAGGATAACAAAAGGGCAGCGCTGCAGTATGCTAGGCCATAAGAAACCTGAGGCTTTTCAGCTTTTGTGCAATGTGAAAAATCGCTTTTTGTTGCTGAAACAAGGTCTGGTGGAGACACTTGAGACACTGATTGTGAGGGCCAGCCACAAATATGTAAGACCAAACTCCATAATCTTCAGTAGTGCTCTAGACCATGCCTGTACTGATTCCATGCACTGGAGAGCAAGTCCCAGTGCCCTGCACAACTGCCCTGCAGACCAGCTCATGTCCTCACACCTCAAATGTTCGGGTTAGGAACACAGCTGGAAGAGATGCCTGTGACACAGATTATCCCACAGGTCTCCAACTGCTGTCAGAGCCATACCCAAGTTTTCATGGGGAGAAGATGGACAGAAGCAGATCTGTTGTAGAGTGGGTGCAAGGGGACAGAATCCTGGACTAGTATTTAGGAGCATGTTAAGTGACAGGCTACTGAAGAGGAGGTGGCAGCATGATGGACCCAGCTACCAGTAACAGGAAGAAAAGTGGCTCTGAAAACACTGGCAGGCAGGAGGCTACGGGACAGGAATCATTGGTAACCATATCCAATATGCTCCCCTACAATGTGGATTTGGTGGAAGGTAAAAGAATAGTGTTAAGAAAGGAATGGGATTTGTCTTTCTTAGGTACTAGGAAACTACTGAAAGCTCATTTATCCATCTCCTTCACCCAAAACAAAACTGAAGGCTGTCAGAGTATCCAACTACAGGAAAAAAATACAGAGAACATTGTAAAGTTTCGTCTGTATTTTTAAAGTTTCTGTCCATAAAGGGCCTCAGCCACTCAGTCTTTCTGGCCTATCACAGACCCCCACTGTAATGTCTTTGTCCTGCCCTTTAATCTTGACCCATAAGCTCTTGGTTGACTCCTCATCCATATCCAGGTGGAAGAGGGTGACACCCCCTTCTTGTCTCCCCAACCTGTTCTTCCTGGAAAGCCTGAGTCCTTCCAGAACTGCAGTCATGGAGCCATCCTACCAAGTCTTTGTGACTCAGTAATGTTGTAGCCCTGCAGGCTTGTGCATGTCTAACTTCTCTTCTTCACTCCCCATACAACTAAGTGAGGTCCCAAAGAAGCCAACCAGTGGCTGGAATTTCCTTATGTTCCTCTCCTGCTGACATGCAACCCCTCTAAAAGCTTTAGGCATCTCCTGCTGGCACCAGCATCAAACTGGTAGGAGTGGGTTAGACTCATGTTCCCTTCCCTTTCCCATACAAAACCCCTTAGCAGCATTCAGTGGTGTGCAGCTTGATGTTCAACTCTGGCATTACTTCTGTCTGTTCCGAGGAAAAGTATCTCCACTATAAATTCTTCCTCATCATTATGAACAGTGTGAATGAGTTTCCGCAGTCTTTACACACAGAATTTGTATTTTAAATCTCAGAACAGTTCAGCCAGAAGGTGGATTCAAAAAGACTAAAAGTAGCCACGTTTAAGTCTTATATATTTTTTTTATCATCCAGGAAACACAAAGAACAATTTCATATAGTTCTAAAACATAGTGGGAAAACATTACCACATGCTTAATCCAGGAAACATGTAAAGCCCAGGAATAAACCATCACCCAGACACCACCTCTAAAGCCTATATACATATATGGCAGTTTAAAAAATGTGATGAAATATAAGGTGCCAGCCCTACAATACTGAAACTGCTAAAGCTTTAATTTCAAGCAGAACAACTGAGGATTAGCTGTGCATTACAACCAGCCAGTCTGTCCTTGGTAACAAAGAAAGCACAAGCTTCTGTAACACAATCCACCTTGTGAGACTTCAGCTTTTACATCACATGGTTCATCCTCGAGGTAGATGCCATCCAGAACTGAAGACGTACTGTCTGTATTACATTCAGCAGCTCATACAGCATCCATCAGTCAACAAAACCAATTGAAAGCTGTCTGCTTATGCAACTGTAACAAAGGCACTTTGCAATACAGGGTTAAGTTTCCTACTGGAAAGATCAACAAAAGTAAGAAAGGAGAGACACTGACAGGAATTAATCTCATCAAACCCTGTTTAACAGACACTTTCCCCACTATCTGCAGTGAACGGATTCCCGAGGAAGTCTCCAGTCAGACAGAAGTACAGTCTGTTACACAGAATAAATTCCAGACAAAACAAACAGCCTCCAACAGGCAGGACTCCCTGAAGTGACAGAAGCCAACAGCCCATAGGCAAACTGTGAGTGACAGCAAAGGATCATGAGGGGAGGGGAAAACACACAACAGAAAAACCCAGACTGCATGAAGACATTGCACTTCATCTGCTCTGCCCACCACCACTACTGCTCATGTTCCAACTGAACTAGTGCTGCAACTGAAGCTGACATATTCTGCCTATCCCCCTCCTGCAGTCATCCCAGTTTTCTTTGCTTACTAAGAAAACTGCATGGAAAAACACAATGGAGGGGACAGCAAAGTGCATCATAATTGCACCATAAACCCTGTAACACAGAGGATGTTTAGGATTAATGCACACTGGTCTGAATAAGCACTACAAATACTCTGTGTAAGAAAAAAAATGTTCTTATCTGCACATACAACTTAACTGAGAAGGCACATAGCCACACTGAGGCATCCTCTTCCTCTAGGAATGCTGAGCTGATTCCTACCTGAGGATCTCTCACCATACAACACATCTGAGCAGCACAAAGGCAGTGGCTGCTGCAGGATGCCTGCCTCAAGCAGAAGGCAGCCTGGCTGCAGGGGAACAGCTACACGGGTGTTCCTCTCACCAGGACTCCACTTGCCCACAGATAACACACTGATTTCATTTTCTTATCAGAAAATACATTGACAAATTAATTCTGCTTTAGCATAAATTTCTGTGTGTCAGTATAAATGCAGTGGGTGTTAAATCATCCTGCCTGTCTCTGGGATAAAGACTGATTTCTGGTTTTGGCTTCTTAGACTCTGTGATCAGAAAGGGTCATTTTCCAGACAAATTGCAAGTGTCAAAAATCAGAAGTGCTGCATAATTTGCTCAAGAATGTACAGAAAACACATTTTAATCCACATCTAGTCCACGGATAGTGATGTTTTCTCAGTGCTGAGTCCATTTAATACTTTTGAGGTCAATTCCATCCTGCACCATTTCCCAGAGAGGGCTGTAAAGAAAGGATAAAAATTAGGGTTAAAACACACAGGACAACATCAACAACAAGAATCAAACAGACAATCTTATCAGCTACACAAGAAGCCAGGAGGTACCCATCTACCTGCCTTCCCCTTCTGCAGGTCAGTGAGCTTCAGGTCCTCAACTGTGTCCTCCGCCCAAAATACAAGAGGTGAAAGAGGAGGTTCTCCACCTCATGCCCTGCTCCCACTTTAGGCATTGAGTACCGGTGTCTCAGAGGCTGAGCCCTCACATTTGACACTGTCCAGATGAGTCAGGAGTCTTCCACTTTCACCAAAATAAAACAACTTATGGATACATAAATTCAATAAAACCATCTGTGGCTTAGAGACTTCCAGGTACTGCCCTAAGTGCCTGCCCCACTTGCATTCTTTCCCTGACAAAGGCGGGATCTGGGAGATGGTTTGTTTCCTTGTCACTACTGTTAATATCAGTCCTCTTCCTACTCTGCTTGCTTATACAGAGACACCACTAGATTTTTGAGGTAAACAATTACTTTCAACTAAATCCAACTCTTAAATGACTACCGCACTGAAGAAGTCTTCACATTGAGTAAGATGGCAGCTCACCTCATTTCCCTCAGCCTCTTCACATGCTGTATGCACTTCTGCACTGTGTAATCCACCTCCTCCTCTGTAGTGAAGCGACCAATGCCAAACCTAAACCAAAAGAAAACCGTCAAGGACGCACTATGTGCATGAGGAGGGGTGGAATAAATCCACCACCTACTTTTAGGCAGAAAAGAAAAACATTTGGAAGCATTAGGAAAGACCATTCCACAGACCTTATAGATGAGTGAGCCAAGTCCTCATCTGCTCCGATTGCCCGCAAAACATAGGAAGGCTCCAGAGAAGCTGATGTACAAGCACTAGGGAAAGGGAAGGCACTGTCAAGCATTTGTTCACATGCAGACATCACACTGAAGTAACACTTCCCTAACCTCCTCCAAGAAAGAACAGGTCACTTACAGACATCTCATGCTACTAGGACTTTTTACAACAACCTGTATTGGCTTCCCCAGCCTCTTGGAAACAACCCTGAACACAAGCAAGAAGTGTGGTGTTTCTCCTGCTGAAGAGAAAGAAGGAATGGGAGGGTATTAGAGCAGAATGAGGTTTATAGATTAGGAGCATGAAGTAACAGGTAAGAAGAAAGAACACAGATAAAACAGTAAGAATAAACATAACGCCAAGCAGAATCAGTGTGAATGCAGACTAAGAGGTGGCTGAAGCGAAGGCCATATAAAAAAGACAAAGGAGCCAAGACAGAACTAACCAGAGAAGGAAACAAACAGCCAGAACATTAAAAAGGTTAAAAAACCACCTTTACACATTGCTGTTTGGCAGCAGAACAAATAAAGGAAAAACAGCACACAGAGGAATCCAGAGCAAGATGATTCAGTTATTGTCAGCAGCAGAGACAACTTCCATCTTGAGCAGGAGGCAAAACTGGTTCCATGTTGTTACTCAGTTTTCACAGGCTGCAACACGCAGCACAAAGCAGAGTCTCAGAGAGACTTTCAAATTACAGAAGTGCTCAGCTTCAGAGAAAGTCATGTGCAGACTTGTTCTTCCTGTTCACAGTGCCAACGTACTGTGAATCAAGATCTGCTGACCACTTTGTTCTCATAGGTGAGGGAAGGAGGGCATCTTTACACTCCATTAACTGCGCCAGAGGCATCAAGCTTGTCTTAGAAATGTTACTCATTGCTTCTGCAGAGTCAACAGAGCTCCATAAAGTGTATTCAGTTTTCTTTCTGCTTTTGCATTAAACACAGGCCATATGAGCTAATTTAGTTCCAGTATTTGTCTGGGCAGTTATGATCTGCCACTGGTGTGAAATCCCACTGAAGGACAGAAACTGCTCAAATGCTGGCAGCCTTTAGAATGAGTGAGTCACTGGCAGTTATATGTCAAGGCTATCACAGGTAATCAGTCTACAAGGCTGTCAGGTAGAAATTTCTAGATTGGTTTTCCTGGGTTTGGGATCTTTTCTGTTCAGTTTTTAATTTCAGGGTAAATTTGACTTTCATTTGAAATGTGGCATTTAAACATCTCAGAATGAAATCCATGCCAGGCTGACTCAGTAACCCAATACACAGATACAGGGCACAGAGACTGCTCCTTAGTTTGTACCTCCATCAGCAGATGTCATTTTCTCTCCAAAATTCACTGCTATGCTGCCCACGTATTCCACCTACCTTCCTGAAGAGAGAGCCACGTCTTTCAGAGCCATCAGCAGGCTCTCCCCTTCCACATAAGCAAAAGATAAATTGATGCATCCTACAAATAAATGAAACAGAAAATAAAGCTTCCATCAGCTGAAACTGAGGGTAAATCCTACACGTCAAGGCAACACTTGCACAGTGTGCAGCTAAAGTGCACTACTGAGTCACTGCCACTAACACAGACAGTTCTAATGGGCTCAGGACTCTGCTCCCATTACCGGGGTAGCGATGCTCTTTGTCTCCATTCATAACCACATCAGGAATTTCACTCATTATTTTTGTAACCAGTCGTTCTGCCAGTTGTGAGATTCGCTTATGGTCATACTATAAAGAAATCAGAAAAGAGACCAGAATAAATACAGAGCACAGTTTGACCTCGCTGAAACTGCTTTCCGTCACCAGCTGTGTGCAGGTGAAGCAGCTGGGTTTGGTTAAAGCAGGGAAAGAACACATCTGCAAAAGAAACCGTCAAGCTTTGCCTGCTCTAATGACTGTTCTAACAGAGAATTACCACTTTGGTCCTTGCTAGCTCAGCCTCCAAAAATATCCCAAACCATTCAGAAAGATCTGTATGTACAAGCTGTCAAATTGGCTTCCATAAAAGAACCGAGTCAGGTAATGCGTGAGATGACGCATTTTGCAACACAAAAGGGTATCTATTATGGTAAGTGCCCCTTATTTCCTTCAGAGCTCTCAAACTACCACATAAAGACATGGTCTTGCAAATGACTCTGAACTCTGCTTTTATGACACCATCTACACTGTGAGAACTGCCCACACACAGTGTCTTGTTCTAGACTGGAACATGACGTTCCTCACCATACGTTACTGCTTCTGGAGTACATCAGCTCTGATGCAGACACACATATGCAATTCATGATTGTTTACATGCTTGAAAAAGCTTTAGTCTCAAATATTACTTGATTTAGAAATGCCGAATTTCTGCCAGGCAATGAAGAGAATCCAGATGTGAGGCTTTTGCAGCCTCTAACAGCTTCCATAACTGCCCAGCTCAAACAGCAGATTCCTGCCTGTCTCCAAGGAAGAAGCTTGATCCTGTACATAGACATTTGGTTTATACATCCCACTGGCACTATATTAAAGGATTCTTACATTCCAGTTGTAAGGAATGCACTAGTGCCCACAAACAGATATAACAGCACACAGAGGATTAGACACCAGACTGAGCAAATGAACTGTCCAAGCTAGGAAAAACCAATTCTTAGTTGAAAAGCTGCAGAAAACTTGAACTTATGTACACTGGATTAGGTACAATAATGAGGTAGGAAGTCTTATTTTCTTCCAATATACATTACATAAACATGATTTATTCCATTTCAGAGATGCTGCTAATAAACGTGTGCAGAATGGAGAGCTGAATACAAGCACTCAAACCTGTATTTCACTAAAACTGTCAACAGTAAATCTGTTGCAGAAAATCAAGATTCAAACCACTTCAAAAGAGAAACTGATGAAAGCTGAAAATCACCTTCCAGCTGCCCAGAACATCCTTGAAGATCTCAAAACATTTACTCAATGTTGCAACACAAGAATTCAATTTAACTTGAGCACATGCACACAAAAAGACTGAAGGAATCTAAGACTACTCTGTCCACTTTATGGTATTTTCTGGAATCCAGGACAATCTCCCACATACCTCCATCTCCTGCTGTGCCACCTCACATGCTGCACCCAGGCCCACTGCTAAAGGGGTGGGCACTGTCCCAGACCTCAATCCTCTCTCCTGGCCACCCCCACTCTGCAGGGGCTCCAGCCTGACGCGTGGTCGGCGACGAACATAGATAGCACCAACCCCTGGAAAATGAGGAAAGCTGGCTTAGGATATATATCCAGTTCTGAAACGATGAAAAGTGATACCAAGGCTTGGAAACATTCCTTATTTCCACAGAAAACACAGATTTGGACACCTCACTAGAGAGAAATGTAATGAACAGAGAAGCACAGTATTCTCTAGGAAGTTATGTCTGTTCCAGCTGTTCACGTTCCTCCTCACTCAGGCTCCCAACCATGGGAGAAGCTCAGTTTCTCCCAGTCTGCTTCAGCCACCTATGGACTAAATACTTCCCTCTCACAATTCCTGTGCAGAAATGAAATTCAACTCTCTCCACTGCAGTTTTTAAGTGCAGATATCTCATTCACTGATGTTCATTTACTGACTTCCAGCTGAAAGCTCTAGATTCCTTGGATTTCCTTGGATTACCAAGCCAGCACCAGTCCCAGGAGTCCTCTCCCTTTCTTCTCATTAGCGAGACTCACCAGTAGCACCAGTTTCCAATAGGCAGATCAGATGAACCAGATCTGACAGCCAGGCAGTTTGCTTTCATCTCCTCACCTAAAAACTTGATTTTCATGCCTTCACGTGCCTTGGCTTATCCTAACGAGTGACTCATCACAAGAAGAATGGTTGCAACTTCTGGTCATTAGAAGTTATGAAATGTCTGTTACCCTCCCAAAATTACCAGTTGAAACCTTAGTCCTTGCCCAGAGACACCTCTTTAGCTCTCAGAGCTCACAGAGAAAACCACAACATATCGAAAAAATAGTCATTTTGCCTTTTGTTTCTGAATAGCACATAGAATACTGCAAACCTGATTTCTGCCTTTCTACATGCAGCTTTCCAAACTGAATGAACTGTGACAACTGCTGAACTTCTACTATTTGGGAGTCAGCTGGAAAATCCATCGCCGGATTTTAAACTCCATTCTGCAAAGATGCACAAATGGAGTTGGGGAGAAGCCACTGGAAGTAGAAGGCAACCAAAAATCACTACAAATTTAAACTTCCCAGTTACCTTTTGACCTCCTCATTGCAAGCTGCAGCTGGGCCTAAGCTTTGCCCTAAAACCTAGCTATTTAATTTCAACTGCTTCAGCATTAATGCTGCTTTGCATCAGGCAAACAACTCCTGAAGAGACACAACTCCTAATGCTCACACCCTTATAAAACAGCGTCTCTCCCTTTGGTGAAGCCACCTCACAACCCATCAGCACTGAAGATCCACTTACTGCAGCTCTGTGTCTGGCAGCAGTGCTTGAACTACTCCAAAGTCAGTCCAACAGTTTTCTACAGTTTAAGTAACAGTCACTATGACAGACAGGTTTGACTTCATACCTTGTGTGGTTACCTTAAGGTAGGCATGAAACAAGTCTCTAGAAAAGCACTTTAGTAAGTACCTTTGGGCCCATAAATTTTATGGCCACTGATGCTCATCAGATCAATTTTCATGCTGTTGACATCCATAGGAATTTTACCAATTGCTTGTGCAGCATCTGTGTGGAAGAACACCTTACGCTCACGGCAGATCTCACCTGTAACACAGACACGAATGCAAAAAACCCACATTATCTCATCCAATTGTTGTGATTCCAACAATTCCAACAATGAATCAGTTTACAGCAGGGACCAGTTCTGAGGTGACAAGGGAAGAAAGGGTACTGCTGTGTTTCTTCTAGAGAAGCATCTAAAGCTGTGTAGGAGCTACTCTAGCTGATGTCTAGCTGGTTTAAGCAGGTCAGCAGGTAAGAGGCCCCAGTCTTGGCCTATTAGACCTGTGATCAAGGTGTTGTGGTTACTGTGGGAATCAGAGCTTGGCACCAAGTATCTCTGGCATTGAAGAGCAGGACAACACTAATGGCCTTAACAATGTCAGCACAAGAGGAAAATCAGCTGCACAACAAGATCAGATGCCTGCCACAGGCAGGAAAAGCAGCACCCTCCAGAATGATACAGTATAAATGGCAGGGCAGAGACAATGCAGGAAAACATCCTAAAAACCTCAAACATCTTAAGAAAAGGTATCTTGAATACAAAGAGGTAGGATGGGATGTGTTTTGTCACTGTCATGGTAAGTGTTATCAAGGAACCTCTGTGACCTGCTTTGCCAGACTTCTTTGAGGTCCAGTTTCTCCACGTGCCCGCTCAGAGCCTGGCTCTCCCTCTCCTTGTTCCAGAAACCTGGCTCTTCAGCTGCCTTTTAGCCTCCAAACCAATTGTTCATGACTGTATATGGCAATAATGGGGGGAGAAAGGGTGTCACCATCCCTTCCCACCCCAAATACTGCATGTTTCTCCTCTTAAACTCTACAGGTGTTCAATAACTTGTATGTCAACTCCATTTGGCCATTTATCCTGGGTAATACATTCATCCCTCGTACAAGTCAGAATGAAACACAAAACACTGCAGCTCATCTGTGCTACAAAGCTGCAATTGCTGTAATGCTCCCTGTAAAAGTACCAAGTTTCATCTTACTTTCCTTTTTAAAGTAAGTTTTTATTTGGGACAGTATTATTATTTATTTCTTACCTATACTACACCTTTTGCATCAGCAGCACTTGGCTATGAAAATATCAAGTAAAATGAAGCAGAAGCGACATTCCTTGGCCTCTGGAAGCCAAGGTGTACTTACCAATGTCTTGAACTGGCTGCTTCACTCCTATTTCATTATTCACAGTCATCACAGAAACCAAACTTGTATCTGGCTGGAACGCAGCCTCCAAATCCTGGGGGAATATTCAAACAGAAGCTGTGACTAAGAGCAAAGCAAGATTTCTGTGTGCACCCTCAACTTGCCAGCAAACCCTACCCACCAGCCCCCTACCAATCCCCTGGGTTCTGACATACAGTCCTGGCAAGAGCACTTGCTCATGTGAATGTCAAATTCCTGTAGGAAGAGTGTGATCAACTGCATATCCTAACCCTGGTATACACCATGCCACTGGACTTGATTAAATCAAGTCAGAACAGGCTTTTGCTGTGTCTCATACATTCCTCTGAACTTCTTTAATGAATTAACCACCCACAAAACAGCTTAAGCCACATATAAACAAAGTGAGGTTGGCTATAAGGGAGCTGCACTACATATACAAGAAAGCATCATGCAAAGAAAGTCTGCCAAAGTTCCCAGCGAACATGACTAACACTTCTGCACCTGCAGGCCTGATCCCTCTGCCCACCACATACACACACCATCTCTCCAAGCCAGGTGACAAGGCCAGAAATAAAACTGATGCTGTCTTGTATTTTAGGACACAACTGACAAAATAAGCATATACAACTTCTAAATCCCAGGGCTGAGGCATGTACACCCTGAGGGGTCAATGCAGAGACTGCAATCTGAAGGGAGTATTGTAATTGCTGTCTCTAATGCCTTGAGGAGCTCAGGTCATGAAATTTCACCACTAAACCCCTGTACCAAAGCCAGCTCTATCCTAATCATGTACTGGGCTCTCCATAGGGTATGCAGCAGCTCCACTTGCATGGATATGAATGACAGCAGGTGAACGGTGGGATGAGAGATGGATGTTTTTAGCTGAGGAAAAGTCTAGAGCACCAGACAAAACAGATCCTTCTCCAGCTATCATGATTTGACTGTGACTCTCATTCTACCTGGTGAAATTTATCATCCTTTCCTCTTAAACGTTAAGAGGATACAAGGTCCTCTTGAGCATCAATATGAAGCAAACCCTCCACTATTTCCACTTTCCATCACTAATCAACTCACCTTCAAATCTACAAGCCCATTTTTTTTAACAGGCAGGTATGTGACCTGAAAACCTTCTGTCTCCAGGGAGCGGCAGGAATCCAGCACACACTTGTGCTCTGTTTGGGTAGTGATGATGTGCTTTTTTCTGGATTTATAGAACCTTGCAACACCCTGTTCAGGTACAACCCACAAACAAGAGATTTGTCATTCACCACTGAAGAAACAAGGTTTACACACCAGGATCAGAAACAAGACATTACTATTTAGACACAACTAATTTGGATCTTCCCTCTTTGCCCTGAAGTCATGAATCTAAAAGGTACTGATGTGTAATTCACACTGTATTTCCATCAGCACTTGTCTTCCAAAGCATCTCTTTTCAAATAGCCTGTGAAGGTGTTCACTGAGAGAAGACACTATTAACAGCAATACTTTATAAAAACATCTGCAATGGAGTCACATGCAATGATGCACATGCTAACAGTTAAAACACTGCCCAGTCTTAGTCAGAAACAAGTTTGTAATCAGCATCTCCACGGTATTTCATGATAAAGATTCTAACTACTTAAGCAGAAGGGTTATATTTGGTACATGCAAGATAGACATTATTACACTTTGGACTCAAAACCACCTCCTGGGAACCAAAACATCCCAGTATTCCCTCCACATATGCAGCAGAATAACACAAGCAGTAAGAATAACACAAGCAGTAAGTCCAGGAATGCAAATATTTGCTAACTAACCCAAGATATTAACATTTCAGCTGCTGAAAGCTGTGTACAGTTCTTAAGAGTGTAATTTTAACATAATGACTAACTAACAGTGTAAACCTTTTACCTTAATTGCCATGTTATTTGCTTCTGTTGCACCACTGGTAAATATAATTTCCCTTGAATCAGCTCCTATTAAATCCGCAACTTGCTGTTTGAAAGACAAATTTGATTTGTTAAGACAAAACACAGTCAATTCACTGTAACAAAACCCATGCAAAATGTTCTCAAGAATACCCCCTTAAGCCTCAAAAGGATCACAGCTGTGCTACACGTACAATGGTCTAAATAGCTGCATTAATACAAAACACATAAGAGTCACCAGCAGTAGTGGTTTTAAGCATGAGGCTGCCATAAAAGAACATAAAAGTTAAGTAGACAAAACCCCAGGATGTGTTACTTTCAAAGCAACTTACAAACCCCCGTATCTAAGATTAGGAGAAGGATACAAAATGGAGTTATCCCAATGACTGCAGCGCTTTGTGACCTCAGGGAGCAAAAATCCCACAGCACTTTTGCCTGAAGTATTTTTTCTACCATTTCAATTCCTCTAATCTCACTATTTTTCTTGCAATAACTCTGCTACCACAGAGCTACATGAGGAGGCTGCTAAAGCAACCCACAGAGAGCTACCTGCAACAGTTCATCATTGCTCTTGATCTTCCTTCAACACTGAATTTCCTCACCAGCAGGAAAACCACTGCAGAGAGCCAGAAACTCACCTTCCTTGCCTTCTCCATGGCAGCCTCGCTCTCCCAGCCATAGGCATGTGTCCTGGAGTGCGGGTTGCCGTAGTACGCTGTCAGGTATGGGAGCATCCTGTCCAGGACCCTGGGATCCTGTGGGACACACACTACTCAGCCTTGGACACGGAGAAGGGAAAGCATCTCTGTCCCCTCCACACACCCTGCCCCAGGACCAGCACTGATGCTCCTGCAGTGTCTGGGTGTAGCTCAGGCCAGACCTTGAACACGTGAGGTTATTACATGCTGGATGTAACACAGCCTCCAGCAAAGCCAAGTGTCTGGCAATTACATTCTTTACCCTCCATTTGCATCAAGGCAATCACAGAAGAACGGAGTTTTCTGAGCATACGGAATCATGGACTGGTTTGTGCTGGAAGAGACCTTAAAGCTCATCCAGCTCCAACCCCTTCCCCTGGAGCAGCTTGCTCCAAGCCCCGTCCAACCCGGCCTTTCCTCTGAGCAGGAGAAATACAAAGTCTTAAGAAGCTCAGGTATTTTGGTTACGTTCCGTTCTCGCTGCCCCTCAAAGCAACGCCCATCCCCGCGGGTATCAATTGCGGCTCCCACAGAGCAGGAGCGGAGATGCGGGACCCTGACCAAGGTAAAAGCCCTTCTGGGGTCGGGAGGAGACCCGGTCCTTACCAGCGGGGTGGTGGCCTGAACGTCCATGTAGAGCGGCCGCAGGGCACTGCCTCCATCGCCGCTTCGCCCTGAGGGAAAGGAGGGCAGGAGCCGTGAGGTACCCCCGGCACCGGCAGCACGCGGCTCTGCCGGCCAGGCCCCAGGCCCCGCCGCTGCCGCCTCCGCCCGGGCAGCGGCTTCGCCTCCCCCCCGGCCTTACCCGGTGCCGGCTCCGCCGCGGCCGCCGAGAGCCTTCGGACACCGAGAGCTGCCCGCGGGGCCGCCCGCAGCCGCCACAGCATCATGGCGGCGTCACTGCGCTGAGCCGCTGCCCGCCCCTTCCGGAAGCGTCACGGAACGCGCCGGAAGTGGAGGCCGGAGAGGGCAGCGGCGGAGGGTGCGGGGCGAGCGAGGTGTGGGGGGGCCCGGTCGGGTGCGGGGCTCCCGGGGGGGGGGGGGGCAGGAGCCCGTGAGGTGAAGCGGGCGACGAGGGCCCGGTGCAGGGCTCGGTGCCGGGCGGAGGCCGCCGCTGCCCCGGGAGCCGCTCGGGGGCTGAGCCCCGCCTGGGCTCGGGGCTCCGGTAGCGGCGGATCCGCTGCCTCCGAGAGCCGGCAGAGCCTTGGGACCGCGGTCACGGGGCCCCTTCAGGCCGCGTTGTTGAAGTGTTTTAGAGCAAGCAGTGAATCCGTGTGTCTGTGGTTGTGTTTGCAGATGCCTGTAACCGTGGGCCCGTACGGGCAATCGCAGCCCAGCTGCTTCGACAGGGTAAAGATGGGTTTCATGATGGGCTTTGCAGTGGGCATGGCAGCGGGAGCGCTGTTCGGAACGTTTTCCTGCCTCAGGTATGCCGAGGGAACGGTTTCCACGGGCAGGCTGGGACGGGGAGGGAGAAACTGCTGTGCTCTGGGGCTGGGAGGCGAGGTGCGGTCTGCGCCTGCCGTCACACAGGGGAAGCTTTGCCAGGGCTCTGCCTTGAGAGCCTGGTGTCAGCCCCGGCCTCAGACATGGGGTGTTACCTGCATGAGGGGGGCCCGGTTTTGCCTGTGCTCATGAGGCTGTGCTGGAGGTTGAGGCTGTGCTGGAGGCTGAGGCTGTGCAGGTGGCTCCAGCTGAGCTCTCTGTGCAGGCACACACGCAGCCCTCTCCTCCCTCAGGAGCTTCCTGAGGAGCTCCGTGGGCTCTCAGGGGCCTGGGTGCCCTGTTCCCTGCATGGAGGCAATTCCCATACTGATCCCAAGTGTTAATGGCAAGAGAGGAGGCAGAGCCGTGGCTGGAGCTGCCGCAATCCCATCGTGAAGCAGACAGAGGCAATATCGCACCTTCCTGGTGCGCCAGCACAGGGATAAACAGCACTCAGTGCTCCAGGCTGGCTCCTCACTGCCTGGTGCTGGCACACATCAGCCAGGGACAGGCATTACTGAAATAAGCTCCTACCTATGTTGCAGAACTCATGCTTTTTTAATGTGTGAATAAACACGGAGATGGCCCAACCCAAACCCTTTCAGTGATCCTAGGATTTAGAAGAGAGCCTGAGAGGAGGCAAAGGCCCAAAGTCTAACTTGACAGCGTTTCATGTTTATGGCTCTCTCACAGATCCTGGGGAGTGTCTGTAAATGGTTCAGTGCCAGCAGAAAACACGGATCATGGGTATTTAGAGGGAGCAGTGACAGTCCTGTCCTTTTTGGATGACGCGGCTATACAAAGAGAGCAGCTCCTTGCTTTTGTAGCTCAAGCACAGGGCACCACAGCATCTCCCTGCACAAGCAGGAGATATCACCTGGATTTAGACTGAAGAGGAGGTGTTTGATTTGGGTGCTCAACAACTATTATCTGGTTGTACCGGATGTTTTCTGCTGTGTGTCTGTTACAGCTTCAGCTTCTGTGTTTTTCTCATCTCAGGATTGGCATGAGAGGACGAGAGCTGGTGGGAGGAGTTGGCAAAACGATGATGCAGAGTGGTGGGACGTTTGGGACATTCATGGCTATTGGCATGGGAATCCGCTGCTAACGTGGAGCGTGGGTCCCAGCCCGGAGTGCCCCCGTCCAGCCATTCCTCCTCTGTACCATAATAAAATGTTTGGATACCTGGAAGCAAGAGCTCTTCGTGACATGGTGAATGAAGCACCATCTCCTTGCTCTGCTGGTTGTAAACGTGCTTTTTACCAAATTTCTACTTTCCTCCCATCTCCTACTCCCATGATGATGAGAATTAATGATCCTTTGTACTACATTAAAGTTCCTGGTTCACAGGTGTAAGCTCAGCCCTCCTGTTTCTCCCTTTGGTACTTGGGCAGCTCTCATGCCCCACGCATTGATGTGGAGCTGCTCTGTTGCACTCGTGTTCCTGAGTCTAGGGGTTACCTGTGGCTACTTCAACTCAGCTGTCAGCTTTCTCCCGTGCACACAGGGGTGGGTTGAAGTCGGCCCCATTTCCAAGTTCCAGGTAATGCAGGGAAAAACAAGGATCCCAGAAGGACTCGGGCAAGTCCTTGCAACCAAGAGTGAACTGCATTGGCTCAAGGCTCCAACCAGCCCGGCAGCAGTCAGGGAAGAGCAGTTACACGTACAGCCATGCTGCAGGAGCTGGAAATCCTTCAACTGCTGGGAAATGGAAAACCCCTCTCGTGCCAGGAGCACTCATCCTTGCAATGAGTCACAAGGGTGACCTGGGCAGCAGATGTGGGTGATGTAACCTCCTCAGGCCTTGAGCAATGCCCTTCCTGCAGCTCTGCCCTCATGACAGATAATGTGTGTCCCTGCTCTGCAGGGCACCAACTTACAGGGCAGTCTGCTGAGGGGAAGACAGAAGCTGTGGTTGTGGCCACTTCCATTCAGCACCAGGTACTGGTGGTGGCATAGGAAGGGGTCACCCATAGGAGCGGTGCTGCCAGGACATCACCCTTCCTACCTCAGCAGGCCTGCAAGGTACCAGGGAGAGGGGTCACTCCCTGCAGCCCTGCCTACAGCTGAACTAGCACCTGGTTCATTCAGTGTTGCATCTCCTGGTATTTGCCTGTTGAAACCAGGTTTATCTTTGCTGCTCCTCCATGTCTGTTCAGGCCAGGGTAGCAGCAGCAGAACCTGTATTTAGCACAAGTGCCATTTCCCCAGTTTTTAAGGGAGAAAACACCAATTTGCTACTAAAAGCCTGCTCTGCTGTCACGTGGCTCAATAACGTGAGTGGAACAGTGCTGCCAACCAAGCTGAGCAGCACGGATGCTCCGAAAAGCTCCAGTTTTACTCTGAACTGGCAACTAAAACCCCTCCAGTCAAAGAAAGCTAAAAAGCAGCTTTGTGTGGTGTTCTTGAGCTGGGTCACACACTGCCAACCCCGTCTGCTCCCCAGGACCATTCTGCAGTTCAGCCACAGCCACACACACCTGGAGTGGCTGCACTGAGATGGAGCCCAGGTCACCACCACCTCCTGCCCTGAGCACCAGCAGCACCTCTGCCACCCATGGGACTCCACACCACTGTCAACCACCCCTTGTACTAGCACAGCTAAGAGTGACAGGGAGGCAGGAAAGGAGTAGTGAGAGGACAACCAACATAAATGACTGCTCCATCCTCACAATCCATGACCATGTGTGAAAAGATGGGGCAGAGGAGGGCCCTGCAGCAGGCCCAAGCTTGAGAAAGGGCACAAGAGGTTCCTGAACAGCACATGGGGGGGGGGGTCACACCAGGAAGGGTGACATTCCACCCACCTCCGTTTCATAACACCCATCAAGCCCTTCCAGTCCACTGGAGAAATAAAGCTTCATGAAGGCCTTTTTAAGAGAGTTTTATTTGAGTGGTTCTTACAAAGATTGTTGCAATATGAAAGTCTTTGTTTGATAGAAATATCAAGCTGTCTTGTCAAACACACTGAAGTAACCCAAAAATATATTTCAGAGCTCACAGAGCTTAAAAAGAGCAAAGATTATATGCAACCAGAACAAAACATCTTTCTGTATTTCCTACCCATTTTCAAACCTGGCTGAAATCCTTCAGCTGTGCCCCCCCGCAGACATAGAAACTTAATGTGGAAATGCAGAGATCGTTTTGTTTGGAAACTTAGACACACCTCACACAGTATTTACAAAGAAACTTTTACAGATACATTAATCAAAAGTTACCATCAAGAAATAAACCCCCTTGAATCCTTCTATTCTTACCAATTATTCAGCACAAAGCAAGCTGAGTGGCTGCCTAGAGTCAGCTTTCAGTAGCCTGTCCAATCTTCCATTTATACAAAACACTAAATATGTCCCTTCAGAACGTCTACCTCTGATATTAACCCTTAGCAGATCACCTACATTTAGTGAAGTGTAAATGTAATTGCTGCATTAAAAGAAAGGCTTTGTGAAACATTAAAAATGTCATTATGTCCCATCTGCCTTTTACAGAGAACTTGTTTTCTATGAGCTACTTCTCAGTTCCTACAGATCACCTTAGTCAATGTACAAGAATTACAAGGCAGAACAAGAAGTCAACAGCTTTGTATACAGTGGAAATGCTAGTTAGGGAGAATGAACACACTGCATTTCTGCTTACTTCATTTTATTTTTAAAGGTAGCAGGAAGTGTACACAAAATGACATTAAATCCTTTCCTTTAGTTTTATCTAAATAAAAGATAACTCAATCTTCCTCCAAAAAATAACTATGTACAAAACTGACTAAATCCATCTTCATCGTCGAACAGGAACCAGTAGTTGGGTTGCAGTCATAGAGTCCGGGAAAAGGCTATGGTACGTTGGAAGAGGTACATACGCTGCTGTGATCATTTTACCTGATCGGAAGATGAAACAACAGACATCAGTATCTGGTCATTTCTGTAATTAACTAAAGGTTTCTGTGTGGAAGCCACTCACCTGCAAACCACCTCCCGTGCAACGCATTTACAGCTGCAATGGCAGCAGCGATGGAAGGACATTTGACATACACGTTGCCCTGTAATACAGAAGGGTCAGAGCTGTGAGAAGCCTGAGGAGGGTCCAGCACTGCTTGTGCTGAAGAGGCTGTGGCAAAGGCAAAACTGTTGCTCTACTCCTATGGTGACCACCCCATAACTCAGAATGATGTGAGAACACCGTTTTTTACTGGTATGTGCTACCACACTGCTACCTTGGCATGAAACTTCTCTGAGTAGCAGCTTGCAAAGCAGAACAAAGGCATGCTCGATCCACAACCAATGAGCAGTGATTACTCACTTGCTCAGACAACCCTCCACAAAGAGCAGCTAATGGCTGGTGCAAAACACAGGCAGGAAGAGTTTGGCTACCTGTGCTGCAGGCCAGGCCCCCAAGTGGCAAGCCTCTGGCCTGACCCACACTTAACTGGATAGGCAAGTTCACAGCCTGGTTTTTAAAGGGCTTAAGCACTCCCCAGGCTGGATGTCTGCTGCTTCCAGGAAGACTGGTGCTGTACTACTGCTATGTGAACATAAGCAAGGACTGGGACAAAGGTGGAAAATCCCCTCGCTGCAGGGCAAGAGCAGGGTAGGACAGTATCTAACATGAGTGACAGAGGTTTTCCATCTGCACCTAAGGCACCAAACCAGCCTAATCCAGTGCACTGCAACATTCCCATTCAATACCTTCAAGACACAGCCACCCACAGTAATGTGTATGCATTATTCTGGCTGCCTGCTCTCTTTAGAGAGACTACTACCAGTAATTCTTGAACAGATCAGATTCTAACTGAACCAGATTTTACAGGAAATGAATGTATTAAGAAACAGAATCCAGCTTTTCCTCTAGCAGCCTCTGCCAGTCAGGACTAACTCTTCCCACTGTGATCTAACTCATTCCTTCCCAGGGGGAAACTTGAGATCAGGGGCTGATGGTTGAGGCATTAAGCAATTAACAGAGTTGTTTTCTCAGCTTCCCCATATGAAGGCATTGGAGCTGCTGAAACCTTGACACGAGATACTGCAACATAAAGCTTTAGCTTTCCCTAACATACCACAGTCTTTTCACCCACAGCAAACCCCATCTTCACAGCTGGATGCTGACAGCCCTTAGCCTGGCAAGTCTGGGAAAGAGCCCCAAAGAGATGGGAAATGGGAGCACTTAAAAGAGAACAGGACCAGAATCTAAGCCTGGAAAACAGAACAGCACAGTGGAAACTCATGTTCAAATACAGGCGTTTTAAGTTATCAGTGGGTATTTTATACTGGGGTCACCACCATACTACCGTGACAAAGTGGAGTGCATTAACCAACAGCTAACTCATGATACAGTAGCTGTAGTTCTCCCTTTTAAATCCACTTGCTAATGTGAACCAGATTTGCAGCTCTATGTGCTCAGAACCTATGTGAGGTTACATTGAGGGCTGTTGCTTTTCTGGGCTTGGGGGGATAGTGTTTTTGGGGGGTTGTGTTGGGGTTTTTTTTTGCTGTTGGGCTCACCCCTACCTATCAAAGAGCACTCTGTTTTCTGATACAATACACATCTGCCTCCCACCAGCTCAGCAGTGCCACACAGCAGTGATCCTAACCATCAGGAAATGCAAGGAAAGACTGGATGTGGTTTTATGTACCACACAGCAGCTCATCTCCAGTCTAGTAAGTCAGGAACCAGGCATACCTGAGCTGAGTTCTTGTCTACATAGATGTGGATAACTCCTCCATGTTTGTTACATTCCTCAATCACATCATCTTTAATTTCTGTATCCCAGCCAGCTTCTTCTTCACTGTAGGGGGTGAAGGAAAAACAGGACAGAGATGGAATTGTTATCACTCAGAAAAAACTCAACCCAAACCTCATCAAAAAACCCTCTGCCATATTCCAATTCCTTACTCAGATGTTAAAGCCATCAACAAATGGCAAACAGAAACACACCACGATAAATCACTTACGTTTGAGGATTAAACATGTTGGAAAGCTGGAAGCACTGTGTTGCAAGTGGTTGTACTGAAGCAGCTGCAGCCAGAACTGTTGTAATGGAAAAAAACAGTAAGAGATCTAAGAACCTGCTCTGCATGGCTCCAATTTAAATGAGTGTCTCCAATGTAAATGAGTATCTTCTATTTATGCTTTAAAAATCACAACATTCAACAGTAAGTTATAACAGAAAACTGAAGGCAGAAAAACCAACCTTGTAGCTAGACCCTTAGCTATGATAGGCAATTTTAAACTGATCAATACAGAAAACAGCACAGATGAACTACAGCTGAAGCCAAGAAGTGAAGAGCTAACCCTGTACATGGATCCTGGCAGATGTTCAATGTAAATGCATCTTCAATGCATCTGAAACTTCTGCCCAAGTTGTGTGCCAGCAGCACCTCCTCTTGGAAGGCAAGCAGCAGCTCCGGATGGAGTAGCACCACCCCACATGGCTTCACAGGAAGGAACAGACATTTCTGTACATCCTCCAAATGTATTTTAAGCATGTTGAATTATCCTTCAAAAAGAAGTATATCCCTATTTTTGTCCCCTTGGAAACAATCCCACACCCAAACCCACATGTTTTTAAGGACTAAGGTATGGCTGGAGAGCATTACCAACACTTGGGACATGCTATGAAGAAAGAGCAAAGACCTTAACATGCATTCTGGTTTTTACAGTCCATAATCAGACTGAATTCCTGCAGACACTGATACAATACAATTTCTCAGGCTGTTGCCAAACACTGTACCAGAAGTATTTCACTTCTAGACATCTACAACAAAACTCACTGGGGACAAGTCATTCAAAGGCTGCTTACCTTCATTCTGCTGAGATAGTCTCGTCTGCAAATCTAAAGAAAGCATACACAGAGTTTGTTAGTGTGTGTGCATCACTGTGTCATCACCTGCCAGCCAGGCTTTTAGCTGTATTCTTGCGGTTAAGAGCTTGTTCAGGTACCACAACCCACTCTCACTGCTCCTCTCTAGTTGTGAGGGGTTTCACTAATTTCAGCTACTCAACTGGAATATTCTGTACCCAACAGAAATTCCATAACCAGAAGCAAGCATATTTCAAAGAGAGTGAATAACTTAAAAGACATGACCATGTCCCTTAATTCAACATGTAATTTCCACCTTGTCTTTGCTGTGTTTGATCCCTCTGTAAGATGTATTTTGTTCCATGAGAAAATAATTACAGCAATTCTTACAGGCATTGGGAGTTTGGAATCTTTACTAACAGAAAGCATTTAAGCACAGAACTGTCCCAACACGACACTCCGAAAGCAGTCAGCAATTTCAAGTAGAACAAGAAGCTATTGAAGCTGTTACCTGTCCATGTAAATGTTGTAATGACACAAGTTACTTTGGGGGTTTTGATATTCAAAACATTTTCAAGTGTTCAGAACATTTAATTTACCCCAAACCTCTCCCCACTAATTTCTTGTTTAATTACTTATCATGGAGCTGTCCCAGTTTGAAGTAATGGGAACAGACAAATGCTGACTTCCTGACCGTTTCCACGTTATGGCTGTAATGCCTGTTATCTTTAAGCCAACAGAAAACTCCACAATGCAGGAAGCATCAGCATAAGCTTTTGCACTTCCAATTCAATTCACACAAACTCTAACATAGAAGACTAAAGTTAACCATCAGCTTTTATTCACTTGCTTAGAAAGCAGTGAAGTGACAGACCCAAGTAAGCTTCCCAGCTTACCTGGAAAGACCCAAAGGTGTCAGGTACCCTTTGGGATACTTTTTCCCTAATAAACCCTTCTCCACAACACTGGGGAGCCAACCGGAATGAGTATTTTTTTCTCTAAGTATTAGGCAGCAAGAGCTCTGCCTCACTGAGGAAGTCTTCCTCATATTCCTTCCCAAGTGACTTCCACAGAACTCCATGTACTGGGAACTACACTGAAAACAAGAGAGGGAAGGAGTAAGCTCGGAAGGCTGGACTGTAATAGGAATTGGCTATGTTTAGCATGTTTTCCACAGGGATCTGAACATAAAGAAATCCTCAGCTCCATGGAGCGATAAATACTGGGGAAGACTGCCTTTGCCTGTATTCTCTGCACAAACAGTGTGGGTTTGGCCCAGTTTGTAACTTATTTCACCTAGTTAATCACTACCCAAACTCATCTGTAAATAAATGTGTTTAAAAGACATTAATAAACCCCCAAATCTCCCACATCCCTTAGCTTAGAGGAGGACAGAGACATCACCCTCTAAAATCTGACACAACTGCACAGGTACACCCTGTACAACTGAACTCACCAGTGTCAGTAAGCCCCAAATGGGGCAAATCTACACAGATCACCAGTGCAAGCTCTGTTTACAGCCTAGAGTCACATCTGTTCTAAACACATCTGCTACCAGCACGTTGTAGGAACAGGTCTGATAGGTTCATTATCTACCACCTCTGTAACATAAATCCTACTCTTCAAATAACTGAACTTTCTTGTTGTTCAAGACTGAAGGATGGTCCTCTCCTCTCACTTCTAAATTCATCTGGAATTTAGACTCACTGTCACTCTTCATTGTCACCTCTTAATCTTCCCCACATGCAGCTTTCAATAGTATGTAGAAACTCAAATTAATACACCTGTCAAGTTAAGGTCAAAGTACCTTCTTCAGTATGTTCTGTACATATAATCTGTTCAGCATGACTGAGAAGTACATGCTTAGCCCAGAGAAAGCAGAAATATCTATGAAAGCATTTTGTGTCTTAAACCAAAATGAAGTTGCATCTTTATTCAAAACACAACTGGCTTTTAATAAACTGTAGCCTGCCAAGCATTACTCAAAGTGATTACTTACAACAGAACAGCAGAGCAGAGAGAGGTTGTGGATGATAACACCTATCTGTCCCTCTAAAGCAGGCACTACCTTATCTTTTGCATGAACTGACAGCTCCTTACCAAAAGTAAGGGATGTTTTGTGCCACAAAGCATGAGAAGCATGTCCTATAGCCTCATAGTTATTTTAAGTTCCAGATTTTCAGACAGTTCACTAAAGAGCAGGAAGCAGAAGCTGCAGCTTCAATTCCTTTCCCTGCTGGAATTTTCTCCATTGGAATAACATCCAAGTTCTCAGGTCTCCTGTAAAACTAGTTCTTTAGTTTGGTTCAACCCCTCTTGAACATGGGTGACCAGAACTGTTCATCAGTGTGGACTTTACACCTCAGCTGCTCAAGTATGCTACCTCTAGGAACACAGCTGCCCTTCCAGAAAGGGCATGCTGACAGTTCATATTCACTCACTGATGACCTGGAATATTTAGATCTATTTTCCTCCTCCTTGGCTGTCTTTCACACCTGAGTCCCAGGCTATACAACTGGAATGTGTTTCAATCCTGAAAGGTGAACAATGTACAACACCCCAAGAAAGCCTTCTCAACAGCCCATCTGTATTTACTCACCTCACTCATACTCTTGTTGACTATTATTTATGTAAATATTAACATCAGCCCAAAACCTGAATTTTGGCTTCAACAACAGCCTCGAACCTTCCAAAAATGACAGTTTCTCTTTCTTTGAGTCAGCTTTTTTTTGGGTTTTGGTTTTTTTTTTACACACATCTTGTACTTCCTGTACTACTCACTTGTATAGTTTGGTAACTTCTGAATGGCACAAGTCAAAAGTTCAGAGAGAAGAGCTCTACTACTGCTCCTCATGTAAGAAACTCAGTTTTATCGAAGACTAAACCTTTAAATGCAGTTCCTCTGAAAGTATGCTGTATTTAGTAATAGTCTCCAGTTCACCCATCTTTAGTACAGATTTCTAAGGAGAGAAGTGAAGCCAGACTAACAGGACTGGAAACTGGCCAGGCTGTGGTGTTCTTCCTTTTAACCATAGGTAATTTAGATGTTACAGCTATATACTGTATCACAATACCAGATATCAAACCTCGTATTTCATGTACCTATTCCGTCACTAACTTGATGAGAGGTTTCTTACTACATTGAGATCTTACTTTCAGCTTTACTCCTAACCCTGTGAATGGGTTTTTCTCCATGTTCCTAGCTAACCATCCACAATTTCCAAACTTTAATGACCAGTGTCCTCGCTACAAACTGAGGCAGTGAGACTCTTCTGGAACACCCTGGAACTGGTTTTCATTCAACCTCAGCTCTGCTTCCTTTTTCTCTTCAGGAGTTGGTAAATCTTCATCTATGCTTTCATGCCTTTTACAAGGCCTAAATCTAATGAGGTAATTCTCAATTTTACTACTTCCCAGACTAAAAATACAGGTTTATTATCAGTCCTTTTTCCTCTTCTTCATAGGCTCTGAGTTTATTCCTTATATCTTTGGAGGTAGTTAATCACCCAGTGCGGTGTGGAGCCCATTTCTAACAGGACTGTTTCTTCTTTCTGTGGAATACAGATCCAATATAGCATTAGCAATTTGGAACTGAAGAAACCTTTTACATCCTCACTGTTCAAACACCCAAGTTGCTCAGACCAGATGACTCTATGGCCTCATTTCTTCAACCACCACTTTAGAAATCAGAAGCCTTACAGACCTGCTTATCCTTCCATTTAAACTTGAGCAACTCATGATCCCTCAAGTCAACGGTCATTTCTATTCTCATCCATAACATCTTCATTACTTACCAAATTGAGTTTAAAATAGCATCCCCTCTTCATGAGTCAGTGAGTGTTTGATGAAGAAATTTGTCGGATATCACATCCAGGAATATCTGGGCCCCACCATTATTACTAGCAATTCTTCTCCAATCTGTATCAGGGAAGTTAAAGTCTCCCACAATGACATAATTCCTGGTAGTAATTTTCTCTAATAAGAGTAAAGAGATCTTTAATCCATAACCAAATCTCACTTTGGGGATAGCTCATGACTCTATGGTAGTAAAAAGCTTTTTTTTCCAAAGTTACTTAAGTTGCACATGTCTGTATTACTCCTTTTGTACAATACAAGTTGAACAAACACCACTATTCCTACCACTTTCATTTCTAGTTTCTGAACATGCACATTCCTCAAAACTCTGTATTTGGCCTTACCACTTATTCTTCCAGAGCCATTTTATCTCTCACTGATTCCATGCTATACTAACAGTTCAGCCGTGTCACACATTTTCAACCACGTTACTGATTTGGGGGTTTGGACTTGTTTCTAATATGGGGGTGGGAAAAGCGTCAGTGTTTTGATTTCTCATTGACTATACCTGTTTCTAAGCAAGCCTGTTACACCACTCTGCCACCTACGTTACAGGCGATTTATCTCTAGTGTTGTTTACCTTTCCTTCTCCTGCACTGGATACACTTTTTCCTTGCCCCTGTGTCTTTTTCACCTTTTTCTTCTCAAAAGAAAAAAAAAAAAACCTATTCCTCAACCCACACTTCTTTTTTACTTGCCAGTTCCTATTTCTTCCATGGGGATACCTATAGAGAGACCCTATTATATTCTTTCAGCAACTGTCTACAGTTTCATGTGTTATGCTCTTCTCCAAACTGCACTTGAATAACTTTGGTAACATGATTCAGGTGTATTTTAGTCCTGAATCACTTGTCACACTTTGCTGGAAGACAAACAGAACAATGCCCCTGCTCTTTGTTGATTTCCTAACACCTCTCTCACCTTCCAGCATCTAGTTATTTGTGACATTCACATCTTTTTTACTGCTGTGACAGTTTCATGCCCTTTTTTTCTTGTATTAGTAAAAAATAAGAAGAAATTCCACTCTGTAATTCCTCAACTCCTGGGTTACTCATCGCTCTAGTTCTGAAGCCGCCTTGAACAGTTTGCTGTTTAGGCCAGCTATGACCTAGCACCAGCAATCCTTTATCTTCAACCTCATCCCCTCTCACAACAAAATAAAGTCTCAGTAGCACTTTGAACATACCCATTTGCAGAACACACAAACTATAGCCAATTCCAAGCAACACACAAATTCCTTTATATACAGTGTCCTTCCTCACCAGGACATACACTGTGTAAACCTAACACTACAAGCTCTGTTTTTTCAGAGGGGTCAATGTCTTTCCATGAGCCTGCCATTTTTAACAGTCAACATCTGCACTGCAGTAGAATTAGTAGGGGAATAGTAAAGATAAAGAGATGAAGGCTGGGGATGGATTAAATGAACTACAACAGATTTGTAAAAAATAATGCAAAGTGAATCATACCCAAAGCTGTCATAGACTGTCACTGTTTATGAGTTCATGGAGTTGCACTGTTTTACAGCTTGTAAAACATGCAGTAATACCTATGTTCCCATTTTAAAAGATCACCAAATGTAGATAAGTGCCTCTTGTCTCAAAACTATAAAGCATAAAGTATTTCTGAAGAATAAATAGGTGATTTCTTACCTGCCACAGCTCCAAATGCCAGAGACCCACTCATCTGCAGTGCCTGCTGTGCAGCTGGGGGAATCTGCAAACCAGTACCTACAGCAGAAAACAAACGTACTTTATAGCAAGCAGTTTTCACTCAGGGATGCAATATCACAAATCCCACTGTTGTTAAAAGCTTAAAAATACCATTTCATATATTTAGTATAATATACTGTGGGGTGTGCCAATTCCAACCCTGCAAACTTCTGTATTTCCCCCCTATTTCCTGTTAATCATCACACACACCTTCTGCAAGTCTTGCCATCAACTGAAGGCGACCAGTTGTTCCCAGGTCAATTCCAGTCCGTTCCAACTCATCACTGTCCAAAAATGAACTGGCACTGGAAGCATCAGTGCGCTCAGTTACGTGTCCAACTTTCATTGGCCTACCAGCTAGCTCAAATCCATTGAGTTGTTCCAAGGCCTTTTTGGCACACTCGGAGTCTGAGAACTGTAGATTGGAAAAATAAGAATTCAATAATACTGCCTACAGGATTCAGCAACAATTCCACCGTATGTAATATCCAGCTATGTAAACATGAGAAACACCAAGTTTAAGACAACAACAGCTACAAACTAACTTCACGTTTCATGTGCTTCATGTTTTCTATTTATACCAAATGCATACAGGTTGGGGTATTTACTTTCACCAATTAAGAATGTATTATTGTTGAAGCTGGAGCATTCAGATACTGCAATCAATACAAGTCATGGCTGCAGTTCTCTTTCAACACGTTCCTAGAATGAGTCACCTCCTTTGTAACCTCTAGCTGCTATGCATTTACTGACTGCTCCTAAGAGGTGTTCTCCTTGATGCTGTGTAACATCTTATTAAATATACAAATATTTTGTCAGTATTAAACCCATCAAATATGGGCTATATAGTGCCTTTGGTTTCATTTGCTTCCAAGTGCCAGACGTCCCATGACAAACTGCCATGTCAGACCATAAACCCAAGTTCACAGAATAATGTATCTGAGGAAAGTTGTTTTCAACTGAAAAGTTGAAATTGCCAGTCTTTATTTACTAGTATCTTTACCTGCAGATGACAGCACTGCTTTACCAGGCACTGACACAAAGTACACTAATCCATCCTAAACATATGCATTGCTGAACCACAACACCCACAAAAACTGCCAGAAACAAAGAAAAAGGCCACTGGTGCATCTCCTGCAACATGACACTTCTAAGTAGCAACTTAAGAGATTACTGAGTAAGCTATACTATATGAGAAGGTTACATTAAGAAATTGTCTAAGTAGTCTGGTAATTTCAGTCATACCGTAATAAATCCATATCCTTTTGAGCGTCCAGTTTCACTGTCCATCATCAGCTGAATGCTTTCAATCTAGAAGAAAAAAAAAAGCTATTCATTATCGTGTATTTTGGAATAAACTACAAAATAGCAAACCAAAATCTGAGTATAGCCCTGCCAAATACACGTATATGGAAGTGAAACCACTTCTAACCGGTTTCTCATTCCTTCTTCAAGTCAAATGAGTGCACAGGCAGCTGGCTATGGACTTTGATACTAAACCAGCAAGGTGATACACAGTTTGTCCTTTAAGATCCTTTACAGGCAGAGGCTTGGTCCTTATGCAACATTCCACCAGACAATGAGCAAGCAGACATTATCAAATCCTATTCAGAACGTTATAGTCATGGCATCTCACAGGCTGAGGAACTCCATTTCACAAGGTAAGAAAAGCAGTTTGAACGAGTTTGACCAGGAGCTTTCAGAAAAAGCTGCATATTTTAAATAATTATTGGCATATGGGAACTTTCACATTACAGTTCTCATTTAAAACATATTACTAAGTCTTCCAAGAGCCACTTCCCAAGTGCTGGGAAGAGACAGCAACACAGAATTAGGAAGTGAGACTTAGACTGGAGTACATGGAATCAGTAGAAGGAAAAACCTTCACAGCTCTGTATGTCAGCTTCCTAAACTATGCTAATCCCACTGCCAGACCTTGAGAGGAAACAAAACAAGGACAGGTGGGTTCATATTTAATAAAGTACTGCAATTTTCCAGGCTTCTGCACAACAGAATTCAAGACATACACAACTGAATCTGAATAAAACATCTGAAAAGTGCTGTCACAGAATGTATGAGGCAAGGTTAAGATCCAAAGACAGTATGAAAGGAACATCAACGGACTTGATGTATCCTTATTTCTTCCTTCCATCAAGCAGCATGTTAAGCATGTTACTTTTTCCCTAACAATGACATACTTATGATACCTTAGTTAACACTACAGAGTTATATTTATTATGACTCCACTGGAAATTTCCTATTCAATCTACTCTTTATACAAAAAGATATTACCATGCTGCAAAGTGGTGCCTAATGAGCTGGAGTGAAAAGGGGCCAGTGTCAAGCTCTATGAGACACACTGCCAGTGTGTATTAGTAACATGAGCAAAAATCCTCAGAAACAGGTGAAACTACTACATTCACAGTGGACACATCTCAGACCGCATCCTGTGCTTTAAGCTGTGACATGGTGCCCCCATTCACAATCATGTCAAGAGGAAGATATTTACAAGCTGCAGAAGCCAGATATGATGTAGGAATTGGGTTTTGTAAGGGTTTTTGTTCTGTAGTTTTAGGTACTCATTGAATTCTCAGCTCTCCCTCATGGAACCTGCCATTTAAAAATCAGTGGAGCACAAGACACATCAAGGTTCTCTTCCCCAATACTATTAAAGCTCTGTGGATGTACAGAACAGAAGAGCTGTGTTTTGCTGGTGTGAAGCTGAATTATTTCCAGAAGCTACAAGTACTCTACAACTAATGTAGCATTTTATAATGAACTACCAAAAACGTGAAAATATACCCTGCCAAAAGGCTCAAAAATTCCTCGCAGCATATCTTCGGTTATGTTGAAGTGTAATGATCCCACATAGAGCCTCATAGGACCAGCACTGCCCTTCTGCAGATTATTTGCCATTGCTGCTGCTCTGTTTTTCTCCGCCTAAGGAAAAAAGAAAAACCTTCTGTAAGACTTTAAAACATCCCTTAACATAAGCAGTACACACCTAGCAGATACACTAAAACATACAAGCTGGTTTATAATCTGCACACTCTCAATTAGACTTGAAAACCTACAAAATCCAAGCCCATGACCAAGCATAGAGACACAACTTCCAAAAGCCTTCAAACTGAACAACTTCATGCAGAAGTTTTGGTTTTCACATATACTAGAAAGCATACAAATATACACTACATTTCTGTAACACTATTACAGTTTCGTTATTACTGTTTTCTTTTGTATTTTCAAAATTCATTTATATCACTTTGAATTGCTGTAATTTGCCTGTCAACTATGGGAAATAAAGGTTCAATTATCATTAGCTCAAATGATATTTTCTGGTACTTTTCCAAGCATTCAACAGTAACCAAGTTTTCCAACAGTAAAGTCTTCCTACAAGATAAAAGCAGCACTGCTCAACAAGAATAAAGATGAGGTTTACAACTCCTTACCTGTGATGCTTGTACTATGATTGGTACACCCAAGACTCTCTGTCCAGTTAGTCCTATTGCCAGCGGCACTGAACTAACATCAACAAACTCAACATAAGCAATTCCCTTTGAACGCCTGGAATTCCTATCGGAAATCATTCGCACATCACGAACCTGAAAGGCAACAGAAATCCTGTTAGAGATAAAGGAAAGAACCTAATGCATTAAAAAACCCCAAATGCAGTCCATTTTTTCCAGTAACAAATTAAAACCCCATTATTTGCCAAGTCCATGGTTTTGTAATTATGTTGCAAATGCAGGGTAGCATAAAGCTCTCTTAACACAGAGGCAAGCTAGCATTAAAAGCTGCTATTCCAAGGCAAATGTAGTATGCTACAGGCAGAAGGACAGTAGAATACTTGCAGCACTGTAACACAAAGCCAGAACCTTACAGCTGATGGAACAAATGAAATTTTCAAAATTAAAAGTTAAATTTTTAAATGACAGTACAAGTGGCAGAACTATTTGCCAAAGAATGAAGCATCTGGAAAATGAAGCTGTTAGAATCAGAATTGCATTGCCATGCTTTACATCACTTGCTGAGCAATGAACCCCAGTTAAATTACATTTTCATGTTCAGAGCCATTCTGGTCATCACTGATTCCCCCTTTAATCTAAACAGGAAGCTCCAGAAAGCCACTTGCTTAAAATTCTGTAGGATATTAATCCTGTACTAGGACACCTTTTGGAGGTATTCAGAATCATTATAACCTCCAGAATTACCTTCCCTACTGTAGAGAAAAATTCTTCCAGGTCTCTTGGTCGAATTCTTGCAGCCAGCTGCATGCAGAATACTGTTCGAGCATCCCTCTCCTCAGGGGTAAGATTATCAATAGGTTCTCTGAAAAGACAAAGGTTCAGTTAAGAAGTAATATGAATTAAGATAACTCATCTCTGAACTATGTATGAAACTTTAAATAAGCAAGACTTTAGAGTCTGGTGGGGAGGAAGTTCCTGCCATTTTATAAAAGGGCAGAGTCAACTGAAGGGAATGCCTAGTATTACTGTAATATTTACTTCATTAACACAACTAAGCATGTTTCAACTGTTACCATTAAATATGACTGAAGAATTATGTATTAAGTACAGAAGCCCCAGCTAAACAGAAGTGCTATTCTGCTACTACCCAGAAGAGGTAGCAGCACTAAGGAGCTTGCAGTCAAAAAGATGAGGTGAAAGGATGAGAAAACAAAGGAAATGTTGGAGCCTGCATTGAGTTTCTAGTCATGTAGTAGGTACTTATATTTTTGTAAATGTTAAAAAGCTGACAATACACAAGAAAGTTTAAATTAATTATCTCAGAAAAAGTTTGTTAATAGTTAAAAAGAAACAAAGCAAAATTGGTTAATTTTAACTGCATTAGTTTAAGAGAATAATCTCATTACCAGCAATCTAAATCCAATTCCCTTAAATGAGAAGCCTAAGAATAGATAAGCACCTCCTGGATTTCAAAGATACTTGGCTGCTCTACAAATAACATCACTACATACTGGATAGGGAAGAGAAGCATTTGTGCAGTACTTTTCCATTCTGTACTTAAAATTATGAAGTATGATTTAGCAGAAAAGTTCCTTTAAATCACAACACAAAAAAGCTTGATAATAAAGAAACACAAAAAGGAAACCTAGATACGTTTTGCAAAATGGTATTATTTATGTAAGTGTACATTGTTACGGGGGGGGGGGGGGAAGAGCTTGACATGGGGAGAAAACAACATATTTTCTATGCTCTCCTCTCAGGGGTTATCTGAACGAATTCCAGCACTACGTGTGAGTATAAGCTGGAGAGCAACTACACATGCATTATTTCACCATCACTTTCCCAACTTCAATTAAAAAACCAAACCAAACCCCATCACAAAAGTGTAAAAATTCCTACCTAACAGGGCTCTTGTCTTTCCTGAAGGGACTTTTGCTTCTGGAGCGCCTTCTGCTATGAAGAGAAATCAACAAGATTATTAGAAAACCTTCAAATACATCAGTCTGATTTTAAGCAGATGCAATAAAGAGCAGAGAAAACTTAACAACCTTAATTTGATGCTGTGAGGCAGACCAATCTTCCCTCTGATGGCACTGTTGAATTTTGGACCAGAACTATGGTAAAAGGAAAGACAGATGTTACTCACTAGAGTACTTCATTTACCATCTCCTGTCTGTGCCCCCATTCCACTGGACGTGCTCACCCACCCTCACACCTGAACTTTTTAACATTCAGTCATTGTATGCATAAACTACGTGCAGCATTCCAAACTGTAAGGCACAGACTATCCTCCCTGCTCAGTTTCAACTGTCACAAAACCCCAGCATAGGCAGGATGCCAAGGAATAACTAAATCATAGGTCAACCACACACGGCACATTTGCACATGCAAAATATGCTGAGCTACAGTCACTGCTGTCATCTTTCTGACATAGTTTTTTGTCGACAGGCATTTTCTACCTACTGTGAATGCAAAGCAGTACCTCAATGGCCTGGAACTCGGCCTCAGAGTTTTGAGATGAGTTTGTGGTGATGACAGGAGTATTCGCTCAGATGTAACATTTTAAAACAGAAAGTTTCATTAAATTTAAGGTGCAAGGGGAAAGCAAAGTCACTCCCTGCAGACATCCGCAAGGGACACATTCACTAATGTTGTCTCAGCTTGACCCACATGGTATGAGTATGTAAATACAGCTTCCGTCAAGTAAAGTTCTTACTAGGACATCAAAACAAAGAACTAGCTAAGCCAGCAGTTAACTTTATATAGGCAAGTCGCCCAGAAGGAATCCAATCTCCTGGCTGAAGCTAATTTTAGATGTCCAGGCATCACAGAAGGTGTCTGAACACAAGGCAATCCGCCCACCGCTTCCATGATAAGGACAGTCCTCTTGCTAGTTACTGTGGCACAGGGTAACAGTCTGTGACATGAACAGAAAGATTTGGCCTATCTTGTTCTCCCTGAACTTGATCTCCGTGTAGATACAAGCAAAAGAACACCACCTGTTAACGTTCCTCTTGTATATCCACTGAACAGCAGAGGCACTGCTCACAGACTGAATGCTAGGGGCTTAAGTCTTTCCATCTGCAGGCTTGATTCTTTCTACTGTGGCTATAAATTGATATGAAAGCACTCTGAAAGACACAGCAGGCTGAAAACATTAACTAGTCTTTCACTAAATCCATTTAAGCCAATCAATTTGTCTGATAAACATGATCTCACTACTCAGTAGAGCAGGAATGTTTAAACTCAGCATCCACAACAAGGAAGAGGATGATAGGTAGAAGTAGTGGGCCAAAATCTAAAACCATCCTGGCCAGGTTAAAGCAGGGGAACTATGGCCCTGTGTAACACTGAAAAAGGAATAAAGAAAAAAAGACACCATTTAAAAATTACTTATTAAGAAAAAATAATTAGTTATTAAGAGAAAAGACAACACAAAACCAGACACATGTTAAGATGAGATCACTACTCATCAAAACCAGACTGTTTGCCAAGCATAAATTACTCCATTTCCTACTCCAGACAAACGAAAGTTAAGTGTGTCCAGTCAGGTTCTCCAATGTCCACCACACATCCTGCTAAGGCTGCAGCTGGAAACACTGGTGCTAATTCTACAAGTTGGCTTCTTAGCAGAGAGAGGATGACTGTGCATCTTCACACCTCCTGATGTAAAACATGGTGTTCTCCGTTTCAATTCAAATGTAGCAAGACAAACCAATGACTATCTGTATTTTGTTCACTATTCCCCAATACCAGAGGAATTGCCAAGAACAGCTACAGACAAGGGTAATAACAGTGAAAAAGATCCCTCACAACCATTTGTCTTCCTGGCATAACGTATCTTGAGTCATTGAAACAGGCATGAGGTTTTGTAGTCATGGCCATACTTTCAACTTTTTCTTGAGGAAACTGGTTTGGAAGACTGGAACACTGAAACCTCCAAGTTTCTCCAGATAAAGAAAGCCCTCTGACAGCCAGGAGAATGCAGCAACTCCCAACCAAACAATAAGATGAAGGACATCTTCTCCACACAACCCCACACTGGAGGTGACAAGACTGGCAGGCTCCACATCTGGAAGGCTGAAGATCTTGATCAAGTGCAACAAGGCAGTTGAGCCACGACAGTACCACTGGCAGAACACAACAGCTACTGCAATCTTATGGATGCCAAAAAGCCAACTGTGCACATCTGAAATCTTCAGAGCTGAAACCTGGAGCAGTTTTACAGAGGCTGATGGGCCTGTTCCTCAGGACAAAGCAAAGCTGGGCTGACATGATCAACGATCCTAAGTACACAGGATGGATGGAAGCACAGGATGCCACTGCACCTCAGAGCCAGGAGCTGCACTAGGTTTTTAGTATTTTGAGCAATCTGGTCTAACAGGAGGTGTCCTGGCCCACGGCAGGCAGGTTGGAACTACAGGAACTTTAAGGTCCTTTCCAACCAAAACCATTCTGTGATTATGAAAACACCAACATCCAGCTGACTTACTGCAAAATGAGACCTCATTTTTTATTTGCATTTCAAAAAGTAATGTGTTTCCCTGGGTCGGAATCCAGCCATCTAGAAAAACATTCATGTACAGAAACCTGTACAAGCCTGCAGTTTCTCAGAAGGTAAACAATGTCTTCTCTATCATCCTGAGAGTTTTTCCCATCGTGGATGACACTACATGCCATGATTAAAAATATACATCCTTTTCAAATGCTGCTTCTGACATGATTCTGAGATATGACAACAGCTGGGATGAGACAGAGACAAAAGCAGACACAAAGAGCAGCCTCGGGTGAAAGCCAAACACAGCCCAGTTCTCACCGGTGAAGGGAATGCAAAGGGGAGGGCAGGAATACAGAACAGCAGAAGCACAGAATAAATACCAATGAAAAGATGGATTTGGAGAAATGACTTGCAACTATCAGGAACTACGTATAGCAGAAGCGCTAGCAAGCCAAGTATCTGAAAGGAACTGAAGAATTCTTCTAAACAAGTCTGAGAGAAAGCAGGGCAAGTATGCAATGTGTGGGCATTGGTAAAAGAAGATGCTTCCAGTCTGGATGCGTAAACATGGAACTGTTTATGCAGTAAATTGTTAAGAGCAGCAACCCAGTAAAACCTCTGTAATACAAGCAAAAGGTTTTATGAGCCTGTAACTGAAGCCAGGCTGTTACTCATTTCTGACAGTTCAACTATCAGGTCCATACACTGAAGATAGGGAGTACACGCAGAAAACTTGTTATTTTAGTTCTGTGATGAACCTTGTTTTCCAGAGAGCTGTACACATACCTTCACTTGCTTTTGCATCTCTGAGTTCAGGTAGGAATGCAAACTAACAGGAGGAACTGGATACATTACTGCCTTCCTCCTCTTGACTCCATATTTATTGACACTCTCCAGCCCTAACTTCTCACCTTTTCCATGATGATTAGCGACCAACATAGAAAGCAGAGAGTGAAATTTTAAGCTTCCACATCATACACTGAAGCAGCACACATGCAACCCCACATCAGTAACCTACTAGGGACTTCTATAGCGGCCTCTGAATCTGCGATCTCTACTCCTGGAACGGCTGCGCCTGCGTTCTTTGCTTCTGCTCCGTTTTCTTTCCCGGCTTCTGCTCTTTTTCCTTTCCCGATCTCGGCTCCGTTTCCGTTCCTTGCTTCTGCTCCTCTTCCTGTCATGGCTTCGACTTCGGCTCTTGCTCTTTTTTCTCCTGAAAAAGAAAAACACACCTTTGGTTACACACAGGCTCAGTGCTGTCACTCATCTCACATTCCACAGTTCCTCTAACCTGATGTCACACTGACAGGGAAACTCTTGTGCTTGTGGTATTTATACAAGTTTCTTTTGGTGAATAAGCATGTCTCAAGCTCTCAAATTTACTGTGATCAATAACAAAGTGCTCCAAAGCACTTTCTTATTTAAATTATGTAATCACTGAAGAATGTTTCCAGGAAGAGTAAACAGACTTAAAAAAGGCTTCTTGTACATAATAAATGCAATATTTCATGTGCCTTTCAAACATACTTTAAAGACACCATCAAGATGCTAAGAATAAATTGTATTTTTAGAGCAAAATAAACCAAGACACAATAAAAGTAGAAAGGAAGAGACAAGTCTGAAGGAAAGGTTTTCTCTTGGTACTCCCTGCCATCAGTCTTCACATACTGCCTAAGAATTTTGCTTCCTACTTGCTACTCCCACTCATAAGCCACTTCCTCTTCCAAGTCTGCAGCTCTTACAGGTTGGAGGAAACAGCAGATCTTCATCATTGTAACTATTCAGATGGAAAATTTAAGCTGTTTATACCTCTATGTCAATTATACCTCATACCTGAAGACCACTGAGCCACTGCCTCACTACTTTTGGGTTATTTGCAGGTTTTTTTCCTTTCCATCTCAGTCTCAGACCATAAAGACTTAAGTCTCTTAGTTTTTAAAACACATATCTGTGTATGCATACATAAAACATATGTTAAACAGATGCTCAGGCCAATTACTTGAAGTAATTTAACTCAAACTACATTTGGGGAATAACCAATTTTGCTGCTAAACTTTTGAAATTCGTAACATCCTTTGCTACTGAATTTTTCCTCTCCTCCTTTTGGGGCTCCAGATTGCACACAGCATCTTCTGTCAAAGTGGTCACTCATATACTTCTTAGGCCATACTCCCATTCAAAAAGTTCATCCCTGGTACTCTCTATGGCCATGGGCAGACTTCCAGTCAAGTTAACTCAAAAACTGAAATGGGGAAGATGCCACAGGAGCAACATTTCTGAACAGACACGAGGATACAAGCAGAAAACCAGGAAAGGAAGTGAAACTCCACACAATGACACTGCAAGACAGCAGCAAAACACTTGACTTTCTTGTCTTCCACAATAACTTTCTTTTCTAAACTTAAGTTTACTGGTTTTCTCTGAACTGCAAATACAAACTCTGAACATACAGGTCCACCATAAAAACGGAATCATGTGCAGAAAGATAGCAAATGCCAATGCTTAGGTCTCAGAGAGGTTGCAACTAAGGAAATGAACTATGTTCCAGTATTCTCCTAATTCTACCAAAAATCAAGGTCAGAACCATTTATAAGATTTAAACCCCACTCCTTTTCTTTTTTCAAATCCCAGTTTCTATTTTGAGACACGGCAGCCAAACAAAAGCAGGGTATTACATGCCATGTATGTATTTTAAACTAACAAAAATGCAGAACTTAAAAATATTGGGAGCAGCTGCTTTTGATGGGGCTTTAATAGTCAGCATGAGAATGACATTCACAGCATTGTTCAAACACACATGTAAAATATAATCAATTTTAGATTATTAGATTCCAACCTAAATCTGTTGGAATTGGACTGCTCATTTCTCTGGAAAGAAATGTTCTTTGGATCCCCATCATGAATCTCTCTGATTTCAGAAGATGACAACAGGACACATGTTGACATCTCAAGTGAGATGTGTATTACAGACACACACTGGCTACTGTTTAGTGAATGACCAAATTGACAATTATTCATCCTACATCAACTATCTCATCATCAAATGATGCTTGTAAGGTAGAGAATTTATTTCACAGACTTAACCCCCTTCTATTTATTTGGAGTATTTGACTCTTATACAAAGGATTTTTCTTCAAAGATTTTATTCCATATAGGCTGGGTCAGCTGCAGTGTTCTGACCCTGGAATTATGCTTCCTGAAGAAGCTGGGCTTGGACTCTGCTTCTTTGAAAATGTTATAGTATAATTTAATAGAGTTCAGATTACAAACAAAAAACTTGCAAATTTTTGTATGGGGCGAGAAGAGAGGGAAGGGATCCAACACCCCAAAACTTCTTAAGGTGCCAGTTATCTTTAAAGGCTTTGAACTGTTCCAAAGCACATAAAATTCTACACCAAATCCATTTTTAGAATGCAAAATCCACTGAATTGCTAATGCAACAAATAAGAAATTAAGTATGCTGAATGTACCAAGTCTGTATTTTTAAACGATGCCAAACTTAAATGTTTCCACAATGTTGATGACACCTGTGACAAGGGAGTAACTACATTTGTAAACAAAAAGAACATTTCCTAATTGCTGTAGCTGCAGCACTTGCAAATATCAAGCTTTTCCATTTTATACCTCTACACAATATTAACATGCATTTGCAAGGTTACAAAAACCAGCAGCCTCCCCCGAAATGCAGAGAACTGAGAAAACACTCACTTCTTGCTGCGTTCTTCATGGCCATTGGCACTGCTCAATTTGTTCTCATCCTAAGCAGGGTTGATAGAAGAACATCATGAGGACGAAGCGGAAACATTTCAAGTGGTCAAAGGGTAATGGGAATAGGAATAAGAAAATACAAAACAAAAATTATAATACTAAATTACTTGTTTGCAGTTTAATGTGGAAAGATTTAGAAAATTTAGATAAGCATGTTTAACCACTTTGCTGCTTATATTTAAGTCATACAATTACAAAATACAAGACTTACATCATTTAAAAGTGTGTATTAAATTGTAGGTACTTCCTTACATGGTTTAGAGAGCAAGTTATCCTGTAGAATTCAGCACTCAAGTGGTTAACTGTTATTTCTATAACATGTAAGAGGAAGTTTCAGGTTTGTGTTTGTGTGCCCCTCTGATAAGTACCAAGGCTATATGTCTGCCTAAGCCCAGGTGGCTACGCTAGCAGCAGCCACTATGGATTTCCTGTGACCGATGCCATTCCCGAGATCTTCGCTCATTTTCGTTGAAGGGTTGTAAGAGCTTGATGTCACCTCTGTCACACATCTCGCCCTGAAGCAAACAGGGATTCACACTGCTTTAGTAACGTCGACTCCCAAGAAAGTCATCAATAATCCACCAGTCCAGCCTAAACATTCCCTATTTCCATACCTGTTTACATGGAAAATATCCATGTTAAACCAGGACACAAGAATTTTAAACATAACAATTTACAAATTTCTCTTCAAGATTTTAACGTAACTGCTAAGTATTACATAAAATAATTATACCACTTAAAACTTACAAATGCTCATCCAAAATTCATCACATGGTTGTAATAAACACTGCAGAATAGACTAACAAGAACTGCTATAGAATTTATATACTTGCTTTACAATTTAATCACATCACTTACATCAAAAGAACAATTCCTAAGCGACTTAAAACTGAATATACATGTTTTGTGACACCAGTACTAAAGCATGCACAATGTTAACACTTTACCACCATTTGGTGGAAAACAACAAAAGACAGTATTCATTTGCTGCTGGTCTATGGGAAAGACATCACTACGCTCATTGAGAAAAATTTTGCATTAAAAAAATAGACATTTCCTAATTCAACAACTCGGACAGAGAAATACAAGAGCTGATTTTAGAATGACACCGCAGACTGTGATACTGTCTTTTACTTGCTAAGAACATTCTATTCAGGGATCCAAGAATTTCCATCAATTCGTTCACTCAGCAATGGATTTTCATCTGCCCTGTTAAAAGATTAACCACCACCAGTCTTCTGCATTAAAAGCAAGTCTCACTCTTCTTGCACCGAGCAGACTGTTCAAATATTTACTTGCCATGGGACTGGTGAAAAGGTTATTCTTGGAACCCTGCTGTTTTCCCAAACCACTGCATTCACCTTGTTGCTATACCAAACTGGACCTGGCAATTTTAGGAAAGGTTTTTGTTTTCTTGGTTTTGGTTGTGGGGGTTTTGTTTGGTTTGTTTGTGGGTAGTTTTGTTTTGGGTTTTTTTTTTGTTTGGTTGTTGCTTTTGGTTCTTTTTTGTTTGTTTGTTTAAACCTAGGGGACCACGGTACAGCGATACGTCACTCAATTACTACCTTATGATTGACAGTTCACACTGGAATCAAAGGTGAATTCATGGGAGTAGAGGTGAGATATCGTTAGGCAAGTCTACAAAGAGAGATAGATGGGCATTTATTCATCACGCTGAAGTGAAACTACTGCACAATATAATTACATTAACAGTATATATTTACTTGTAAGTTACATGTAATGCATCTCCAATAAGATAAATCATGAGGGCTCCAGGGATGTTAGTTTACAGTTCAGCAGTAGTTTCATGAATAATGCTAAATTAAGGTAAACAGGACCTCACTGGCAGATTTTTCTCACCTTCTTGTAAGGAGCTTCAAGCATTGCTTCAATATCAATATCATCAGCCATTGTTCAGGATACCTGAAAGAAGAAGCAAAATCCACCTGAGAACAAAAACATCCTCGTGCTTCATATACCAAAGGCTTTTCCTTAAGAGGCCATCAATGCATTGGCTCAAATTCACAAAGCGGTGTCTCAGAAGACATTTCCAACAAGAACTGGAATGAAACTTTGCCCACTGAGATGAGAAAGAACATGACACAAAGCAATTACAGCTGCAGACAACAAAATGCTACTGAACACAATTAGCCAGTGGAAACCCCAGAGGTGTTCCACCTATTTCCTTCAAAACAAAGAGCACAGATGATTTATGATACAGAAAAACAGGTCTGGTGGCCATCTTGAGAATTACCAGAGCTTGACCAAAGGAGTCGAGCGACATGTAAAGAACACAGTAAAACATTCAGGCAAACCTGTTCACAGCTTCCCAGCATTTGTTACCACCACATTTACTGAGCTGAAAACTTGTCAACACTAATGTCCTTTAAGAAATTTGGCCTCCTGCATAATGAGGGCCACAAGAGACACAGTTACGGTTCAAGCATTAAGAGCTGCTGAAGCATACACAAGATCCATCCAGCCTCAAACCTCAGATGCCAGACAGAAAGAAACCCACCAAGCCATGTAACACTGATCACCACACGTGTTTGAGTTGATTATTTTAAATGGTTCTCCTTATTTTTCAACTTTGACTCCCCAATGTAATTATGCATTTATTGCGCTCTGAATCCCTTTGACATGCTATTTTCTTTCCTGTTGCAGGTTTGCTATTAAGAACCTCTCAAGACTCTCTACACTGAAGTACAGAGACTCAACTTCCTCAAATCTCTTTAATACAGGTGTCTTTCTTTCATGCTTTCTTAGTTTAAGAAACAGCCAGCCCTCCAGATTCAAGTCAGACAGCCCAAGAGGGAAGATTTTCCTGCATGTATGCTATAAAATAGATTTTTAAACATACAAGTTAGTTCTTACACCTTTGTTACAGGTATTGCTGTAGGAACTGTGATGAAATGTTGCCACATCTGGAGACTTGACCAGCAGAATGAAATCACTCCAACACTTCAAGAGCCTTTAAAATGTTCACTCATAATGGAGATTATCATACCAGAGCTGTATCATGTGTTAAGAATTAAATTACTCTCCCACTCACATCTGACCACTGCTCATTAATAAAATGAAGAGTAAAACATAATCCTTTAGCAGTATCAGAGTACTCTAAGTTCACTCAGTTACTCCACTGAGGCATGGTAACCTCAGTTTCAAGGTATTACCTCTGGGGCTATAGTACTCACAAACATTATCATCTTTAGTGGCTCAATTTTACTTTTTTGGCTTTTCAATTCATCTGCATACACATGATTTATGCACATGACTTAATTCACCGCTGCTCTGTCAGTATTTGGTACCTCAGTATGTTTAAGGATATCAAAAGCCCCAAGCCTACCCCAGGACTCTACAACAAAACTCCCACCTGCAATGACACATCTGTATGTGTCATTTAGCCAACATATCAGCCAACCTGTGGTAGGATCCTTCATTCCACTGAGGGATGACGGGGGCCAGAATAGGGACCACCAAGTCAGAAGTGGTACAGAAAAGTGAACAGGGAGCAGATATTACTGCAGTCACCCAACTACTGAGAGTAAATAACTGTCATTCGGTGGCTTCAAAACAAAGGTTCTTATTCACACAGCATTTAGCCATGGAATCTACTGTAACAGAGCACCAGGGATGCTAACAAAGGGAAAACAAAAACAAAATCCACCAAAGTTGACAGAAAAAGCTTTTCATTAAACAAAGACATGCCTTGTGACCCTGAACCACAACTATGTGACTGAGAGCACACAGAGAGAAGTGTCGCTGTCCCACTGCCTGCTACTTCTATTCTTTCTTAGGCATTTGCTGATGGCCACCATCTCAGACCAGATCCTGAGTTACACAGACCTTTGGTCTCACCCCGTGCAATCCATGCCCTTTGTACTCTGTACAAAACACATTCATTGGTGTGATACTATGTTTTTATCAGAAAACCTTCTGTTCATATAACACAGCTCTATCATCAACATTAATTCATGTAACGCACATAATGAGACTACATATACAGTTGTTATTCTTTAAAAAATAATCAAGAGTCCTTATTCATTTCAAATTAGTAGAAAATCATAACAGATTCTCAAATATCTGTCATTAAGCACTGAAGAAGCACAAATTATAAAAACCTTTTAACTTACTCAAAAAATTCTGCATATGCCTGACATCTGTCACAAGAAAACAAAAACCAACAAAAAACACCCCCACAAAAAAAACACAAAAACACAAGGAAAACCCCCAAACAAACAAAGGATGAACTACACTCGAGATTTTGAGTCTACAGAAAACGTAAAGGGGCACGAAATTCACTGCTACTGGCCTAGCCAGTATTTTGACGGCAGTTTCCATGTTTTTGCTGTGTTCTATTACATAAAAGGAGTTCCCCTCCTCGCCATTATTTGCTTTAGGAATTCCAGGAGATGACAATTCCATTCTCCCTTTGTAAGGAGCCTCCTGGAAAAGCATCAGGAGAGTTTAGGGGAAGGCCGACGCTTCGGAGAGGCACCTACGCCCGGATGGCTCCCCCCGCATACTCCCTCCGTGCGATCGCAACGAACGTCGGATTCCCGAGCACACCGCCGGGGTGACCAAACCCGCCCCGTTCCACCGGGGCTCGGGCCTGCTCCGAGCGCCGCGCCTCGCCCCTGCGCGACCGCAGATCACCAAGAGCCAACGCGTGGCCCGCCCCATCTCCCAGCGCAGACCCCGGGGCCGCTCCCCGCCAGGGCCCTGCCAGCTCTGAACACACAGGGCCAGAGCCCCGCACCGGCCAGGGCTGGTCACTCTGCACAGCGCCATCGTGGGGGAGCTCGGGGAGGAACAACGGCGCGGCGGGGACGACCGGGCCCGCCCGCTACGTGGCCATAGGAACCACAGAACCCCGCACGGCCAGGCCGCGATCTCAGGCAAGCCGCCGAGTGCTCTGCGCGCAAGAAAGCGCAGAACTAACACCAGCGAGGAGGCCAGAGGCGGTCCCTGGGGGGACGGGACACGGGCGGCCAGGCCGGAGGAAGGCGGCCATGGCGGCGGGAGGGGCAAAGGCCTCCCGGGCCGCCCGCAGGCTGAGGCCTCAACGCTCCGCGGAGCAGGCCGCGGTTCGCCCAAGCGGCGGGATGAGCGCTCCCCACCCGGTAGCTACCTGCGCCGTGGGCGGGTGCTGTCCTGGTTCGGATGCCCGAGGCTCGGCGGCAGCAGCGGCGGCGGCTCCTGGTTGCGGCGCCGGCTGCGCTAGAGGTGGGGGATGGGCCCGAGGGCTCAGGAGCCCTCCACAGGGGTCTGAACGTGAGATGAACGGCGCCGCTCGGTCAGCCCGAGAGCGGCAGGCAGCGAGGGGAAGCGCGACCGTGACGAACGGTAACCGGACCCGGGCTGGGCCCCGGCTGTGGCACCGGCGGCTGCTCCCCGAAATGGCGCCCGCCGCCACTCGCTGCTCGCAGCTCGGCAATCGGCACGGGGCCGCCCAGCGCCGGGCGCAGGGGCTCTCGCGAGACGCAAGGCCAGACAACGTCCACGCGCACGCCCGCACCCGCCGACTCTCGCGAGATATCGCGCCCGGAAGCGGAGGAGTGAATGGTCGCGATACTTGGGATGGGGGGGCTATCACGAGCCTCAACGTTCTCGCGAGAGCTCGGCGAGCCCGCTTCAAGCGGAAAGGTCGGTCACCGGGGGGGTGACTCTTGACATCGGTTTCATACCGGTATGGGGCCGCCCGTTCCAACGCCCGTGCCCGTTCCAACGCCAGTGCTTCTGCCCGGATCCCCAGTCCCCGCCCAGCCTTCCGTCTCTGGCGGTCTGCAGGGCCCTGGGCTTGGCTGTGGTGTGCCCAGGGGTCTCGTTCAGGCTGGCTGTATTTGCTCTGTTAAGTGTCACTTCATTCCTTTCCTGAGCACCGTGTCACCATGAGTGGTTTATAGTCAGCTTCAAAAGCCAGGTTGGCTCTTTCCAAGCTTATTGCACTGTACACAGATTCTGTACAGGGTAGGCAAGTCGGTTAACATCTGTGTCCAGATCTCTACCCATATTGTTGTATCAAATACTTGCTGTACAGGAAAACTAATCCCTTGAGGTCCTGCTTGACCCTCACACTAACATCTCCAGTATGAGAACATCCTCTCGGACAGAATCACACTGGGGATGGCATTTGAGTTTTGGAGCTGGGCAGGCAAAAAGAACTGGCTGGTTGTGACAAACACACACTGTGTGAGTCATGCCTGGGTCCAGAACTCCCTGAGCTGCTGAGGCCGGAGCCTGAGCATAGGAGGAAGTGTTGTGTGTGCTCACCCTGGTGAAATACTTTCCTCTTTGGCCAAACAGTCAGGGGTTGCTGTTTCAAGCTTGGTATTTACTGTAGGAGAGAAGGATAGGAGCAAACTTTGGAATCATAGAATCGTACTTATAGACTCATTTAGATTGGAGAGCAAGTTAGGTCATGGACTGGGGGGAGTGGGTGGGTGAAATTGTTTATGTTCCTTTGTGATCAGTTCTGATGCAGCAATTCAACAGCATCTATGGTCTGACCCCTTGGCTGAGGGCTCGACAGGATTCATTAAGCTCAGGAGTAACAGCATTATGGCTGTACCCTTCTGTACCTCACCCCCGCAGAAGGCTGCTATCTAACAGCTTTCTCACCACATCGCCCCAAGTATAACTTCACTTTTCACTGACCCAGCATTCAGGTGCAGCTCTTGGCCAAGCCCCTGAGGATTGCTGGAGCCTTGATGCTGAACAGTTTAACTCAGAAAGTAAGTAGTGTTTTGTGAAACAAACCCTGCTTGTCTCATTAACAGTGCTTTGTTTCCCCTGGGAGCCCACAAAGTGGCTCATTTGTATTTAAATTTAATAGCAGGCAGTAAGTTTTAGCCAGATGTTCAGATAACATTGAGTGGGTTTCCTGCTCAAGTCAGTACCAGGTAAGCAACGATGGCTGGGGGTTTAGATTCTTTCCCTTTTGTCCTACAAAACTGAAACAATATAAAGAGAAGTTATAAGCAATAACTATAATATAGTCCCCCTTCACAATAAAGATGTAAAGGTGGGGAAAAAAGATATGGGGCTTTCCCACACCGGGAGTCGAACCCGGGCCGCCTGGGTGAAAACCAGGAATCCTAACCGCTAGACCATGTGGGACTGCACGTTTGTGCTCTCTGCCGCGCCGCCTCCTGCCTGCGTCGCCTCCTGCCTGCGCCGCCTGCTGGCCCTGCCTGCCTTCTGCCTGCATTGCCCCTCCTGCCTGCATTGCCCCTCCTGCCTGCACTGCCCTGCCTGCCTGCACTGCCCCTCCTGCCTGCACTGCCCGCACCAACTTCAGAGTCACTCTTCGATCAGCCATTAAAATTCTCTCAGGTAAAAGGTGGGGCTGGAGGCTGGCGGCACTGAAGAAGGAAATGACAAATGGGAGGACGAACAAATGAAGTCCAGCCTAAAAGTCCAGCATGTTTGCAGCCATTACCTCGTTTCTGTACTTGTACAAAGGGTGGCCATGGAGGTACTTGGATGGAGATGCATGCATTCTGGCTGTCAGCACTCAAAACACAAGAACCTGTTCGTTGAGTTGGTTTGCTTAGTAGGTCTCTAAGACGTTTAAAGACCTAGCAAAGAACTGCTTTCAAAGTGGTTTGCCTAAAGCTGAATACCTGACTGCTGAGAGGAACCAGGCTTGCCTGACAAAGCTGGTGCAGCAAATGCAAACAAGGATATTTGGCATTGCAATGTCAGCAACCACAGGTTCAGAAACTTCATTTCTCCTTGTGGTTACACAGTAGAGCAAAGAACTTGCTGCTGTTCCCACTGACTTCAGCAGGAGCATGGCTGGGCCTCAAACCCTTTACTGTATAAGAAAGGATAAAAGATAAAGACTAATAAACCACTTCTTGTGCTCATTATAGGACTTTCTGTTATCAGTATGTATCAGTAAGCAGGCAGTGTGCAGGCAGAGTGCAAGACACTACCTGAGGGCAAAAGGGATTAAGTTTAAATTTAAAGAAAACAAATCTGTATTATTTCCCTGGAAGGATACAGGAATAACAACCGGCAGGTATTTCAGTTGGGGACATCTATAAACAACAAAATGGACCTATTTTTTATGATAGTTAAGAAGAACAGGAATAATGGGATGAAGCTGAGAAAACTCAGGCAGATTATAATGCAAACTACCCTGACAGGATCAGAGGTAGATGTCTGAATGGTTGCCCCAGGAGACAACAAGGCCAGCAAGAAATACCCCAGTAGAGCCTCTGCACTGGTGAGAAATGGCAAAGGTGATCTTGCAAATCCCCATCTTCTTTTAACTCTGTACTTCTGTCTGTGGGACTTTCCTTCCAGGTTTCTCACAGAAATGGGGATTCAATTAATTTGTAAAGGCTTGTAAGAAAAAGAACCCATCAGACTGCAGGATTAGCTTGAGGATTTACAGATTCCATCTGTGGTTAAGAAATAAACTCAGTTCTTGGCAAGTACCTACAACAGTATTACATTGTCTGGCACAAACACCAGCCACAGCAAAGCCAGACGGGTCAGGCAGCTCACAAAGCCAGAGGGAGAGGAGCAGGGAGTGACAGTGAGGTGGGACTGCTCTGTCACCACTGCTCACGTTGCTGTCTGGGTGCACACTGTGGTGTCAGCTCACTGTCATTGGCATTGTCCTCCCACCTCTGTGCTGGGCAGCTGTTCCCCACCGAGGCAGCTGCTGGTGGGACTTGTGCAGCCAACCCACACACAGTGTCATGTTTTCCAGTGGATAATGTCTTCTGCAGGGGAGGGCGAGCGACACTGCCCAGCTCATGTGTTTGCACCCATCAGTAAATCCTTAGAGGACTAAGCTGAAAGCAGCAGAGCTCTTACCAGACACAAATAGGTGTAAAAGTTCCTTGAGAACCTGTAACTGATGCGGTGGCAGGGATATACACAGCTTATTTTGGGGAGTTTGTGGGAATTTTGAAGTAAGGCAGGCAAAGCTCTGCTGTGGACATTTTCCTGACCTTTGCTGCCCGCAGCCTCAGAGTTTGGATCACAGAAAGTGACCTGGGAGCATCACTTCCCTTCCCATCTCTGCCTAGCTTTGGGACAAGGACTACCCAGGACAACAGAGCTGAGCTGACCTCCTGGTTCACAAGGGACATTGCAACCTCCACCTTCCTCCCCCTTTCCCTCTCTTCCTGGCCTGTTCTGGTTTGTGGCACTGTTCCTCTTCCTCATCCCAGTGTTCACCTGATCATTTGTTGGGCTAGTTCAGGTTACCAGCTTGGCAAAACACCACTCACTTCTGGTTCGTGCCAGTTTAGTGAGCTGACGTGATTCACTCAGGCTCAGATGAACACCAGAACCAAGAATGAGAGCAGCAGGAGGAGCAAGACTTGATGCATGGGCAGCCCTCAGCTCGGTTCAGCCATCTCACCACTTCACCCTTCTCAGGGCTTGTAATTGTTGTATCTGATGCTCTTTTCCTGTTCTCAGCTCCTCTCTAAAAAGGCAGAGCTTTCCTTTGCTGTGGGGAGCTCTGCTAGCGCTCATCCCATAGCTTTGCCAGCAGTAGGGAGTCACGGTAGCAGGGAAGATGGCAGAAACCTCTCCTGTATGTTTTTAGTCACAATCTGTTTTAGAAACCAGGAGAGGAAACAAAGAGCATTTGCTGCTCCATCTGTTTCCGTGTCCCATGCTGCTAAGGTTGGGTTACAGCCAGCTGCTGCCTTTGCCAATTGGTAATGTGATAGCGCAACTGCTTCCTTTGCAAGGGAGCTAAGGAAGGTAAGAGAAAAACTGGGACAGGATGATATTAAAAAGCCCCTCTGCAGAACACCTGGCTTGTTATATACATTTACATCATGCCCATTATAAAAACCCCTGCTGATTGTTGCTTACAAACAAGTATTGTTACAAATGGCCAAATATTTCCAAACAACCATCCTGAGCTATTTGATATCTTCAGTCAGCTTCAAAACACAGACAGGGTTAATTAAGAACAGGGATGGTTTTTCCTTGCCTCTTGCATGCTAAGACCATTTGTCAGAGAGCACTTTCACAGTGCACAGTCCAGAGAACCTCAGCCAGCATCCAGGTCAGCCTAGTCCTGTTCAATAATGTATTTGAGATATTTGATACCAGATGTCTGTGCACTGAAACAATGGAGAATTCACCACATCAGCCTGCCCGGCTCAAACCTCAAGCCCCTTGACATAGAATTACATGACACCGAATTACAGATGTGTTAATGGGAAAGGAACTTTGGAATATGTTAGCCCAAACTCTTGCTTGAAGTGAGACCATCACCAGCACTAGATCAGGTCAGTCATAGATTTGCATAGCCAAACCTTGAAAATCTCCAAGGACAGAGATCCACATGAGGACATATTACTCATGAAACTAGATGATCTTAAGGGCCTTTCCAATCCTAACTATTCTATGATTCTATGTGGGTGAACTGTACCTCCTGGTCAACCTAGCACTTTATTTTGTTCCTGTTGCAACAAAGAGCTGCCAATGGTGAGACATCTCACCTACATGTAGGCACTCACAGTAGTAGCTTAGTAGTGTTTTGACCTATTTAACATATGGCTTTCACAATGCAGAACTTTGATATTATTGGCTCCTTCATCCTCCCACCATCACTGGAAGGCAAATCCAGGGTTGTAGCTGCACCGGGTCACTGCTGGCTGTAAGCTCAGTCATCCAAACCTTGCCAAGCATTTTAGGTGTCTACTCCCAGTATCACCAGTCTCTCAGCACAGGGTTTGGGCACACCTGCCTGGAGCTGTTACTACTCCCTGCTTGCTGTATATGGAGACACTGTGAGGCTGTGCTCAGAGCTGCAGCACATGTACCTGGGCATTGCCCCATGTCCCTACCTGGTATATGCCAGGCAGCAGCAGTTCAATACTGAGCTTTCTTTACCTTTAGCATCACCAGTTCTTCCACACACACAGATGAGGAAGACCCCATTTCCTGGAGTGCATGTGCAAGTATGGATATCCACCAGCTGAGCAGCTTGAGGAAAGCAGGGTGCATGTATGACTCCTGATACAGTTTCTTCCACTTGGGAGCAGCATCTGAAGAAACGATTTGAGCATGATCTCAGGGAGCTGGCTCCTTCTGCAGTTCTTCAGTGACAGTTGTAGGAAATATCCTTCAGCCAAGAACAGGCAGCAAGGGGATACTTTGGCCTGGAAACACTGAACATACATCTCTTAATTAATCTTACGGGGATGTAGCATTCACAGCCTCACAATTAATGAAGGCTGTTTCTTTTTGTAGGCAGTGTGGTTTTGTTATTAGCAAAAGAGCCAGGGTTTGCGACCCCCTGTTCTCAAAGGCACTGTGGTGTCTTTGCCATGCTCTCAAAGACTTTTCAGACACTTCCTATTCACCTCCTGCTGCTATCTTTGGTGTATTGATGGTGGGCATCGTGACTGATGGGCTTCATCTCCCATGTATGTGTCACAGAGGGACCCATCTGTTTCTCTGGAGGAGGACCTCCTTGTGTTAATGTACCAGTCACCACTAAATGAAAGTTTCCTCAGCCCATGACTGCCCAGGCTGTGAAAGCCCCTGAAAAAGTCACTGCAGAGTCCCACAAAAGAAGCTTTTCCCTTAGCTGCTTGACTTTTTCCCTTCAAGGACTTCTTTCCCCCTCCTTGGATCACTGATGTCCACACAGCTCATGTCCACCAGCACTCTCTGGCCCTCCCAGCAAGGTGAACCCTGGTCTTGCAGCTTTGTACCTGTGTGCAAGTCACAATCTCACAACCACCTATGGTGCCGGGGTAGCTGAACTCCCTTTCACCCAGCTTTCTTCTTCTGGCAGTGGGGATCTCTGCTCCCAGGAGTGTCCTTGGTGCTAGTGGGTACGTGACCATCCTCTGGTGGGGAGGTTCTGCTTTCACAGTGTTTTCCTTGTTCTTCATTTTGATGCCCTCGTGCTGCATGACTGTGCAACACAGCCCAGGGCTGCTGAGTAGGGCTGATCTGAGATGTTATCTCAGCGTGTCCTTAAGTGCTTCCAGTTCACCTACTGTGGCCCGAAGAGAGAAGGGATCTCTTGGCACGCTGCGTGCACAATCACATCCCAAGTTTTAGCTGCAGCCACTAAGCAATGAAGTTACTTCAGCAAGCCTGATGGAGGTGTAGGTTGAAAACAGTCTGCATATTATCATCAAAACCCAAAATGTGCAAAATAAAATGAGAACATTGCAGAAAAAAAATGAATGATTATCTGGTCCCTCCTGTAGCCAACTTCCCATGTACCATGTCAGTCACTCATTTTGGGGTCCCCTGAAGGTAGGGCTCTTGCAACCTCCCATCTGCCCAGCTTCTATTTTCAGCCTGTCCCATGACTCTTGCTGGCACAGGGATGCCAATCAGGCTGTTAAAACTTTTATACACCAAGTCTATATCTATGAGAGCCTGCGAACACTGTCAGGCTGCTGTAAGCATTTTCCAAGCATCGCTGTTTCCCTCAGAGGACAGGTAGAGCCATTATTGGCAAAGGCTAGTGAGATCTGCATCCCCACAAGGAAAGCTGCCAATTTAACCACATTAGAGCTACACCAGCAAACTTTGGTTTCCAGTGCAGACCTGGTTTAACTCTTCCTTTCCTTCCCCACTAGTCCTTGGGCTCTGCACCCCTGCAAAACCCATTTCTGCTGCAGCACCATGGGCATCTCCAGCAGCTCTGCAGCCCCCGTGGGGGCCCCGCTGCATGGACCCCCTGGTCAGCACAAGGCAGCTGTGCGGCCATGATCTCACTGTCTCTCTATTTGTTATTTAAAAGTGCAGTGGGACTTCCATGCAAATGTCTTCAGATTAAGTTACTCTGAAGTTCTCCAGCAGAGCCAAAACACTGTCTGCAACAGAGCACACGGCAAGCGCGGTATCACTCCGTGCAGGACCCCATCCGCTGGCTCGTCCAGGGCAGTGAATAAGCTGAACAGACTCATTTGTGTCTGTAGCAGACCTTTGCTGCGTGGTGTTGTATGTGCCCCAAATCCCTGTTAGTGGCAAAATCCACTGTGAGTCTGCCAAGCCTTGCGCCCGCAGTTAGAGGGGTCTGAGGCACCCAGGCAGCGCAACCCCCAGGGGGTTGTTCCTGTTCTGCAGTACCAGGACCCCACATGAGGTTTGCTGGGAGCAGTGCCACACTGCAGCAGTCACTGCGATAAGCGGGGCTCTGCGGAGCCACCGTGCCAAGTGACACACTCCAAACTGGTGGCTGACAGAAGCTGAGCTAGCGGGACTGACCTTTAAGGCACAGCGTGCTTGTTCAGACTGCTCATGCTGGTGGAGGAGCAGGGCTCTGCCTTCTCCAGAGGCCTCTGACACTGTACTGTGATGGTTGATTGTGCCTGCATGGGGGACATTCCCGGTCTCCTTGACCAGACTGCTATGTGCTCAGCACACAGATGAACACAGAAAAGTCCCCCAAATCTTTCTAGACAGAGCTGCTGGGGCACAACAGAGGGCAAGCCTGGGCAAATCCAGACATGTAGCGGCCGTACACCATGGGCTGACCCGAGGCTCGTCATCAGGCGGTGTCACCTCACAGGGACAGCCCGGCACCCCGTCTACACTAGGACATTTTCCTCTGTCGGTTCTCCAGGCTGGTTCATGTCCCTCTTTCCACCCCTGCTCCTGGAGGTGTCAGCAATAACAGAGGGCGAGCAGAGCTGTCCAACCCCGGTGCAGCGGCTCGTCCGGACACCCCCTGCCCGCTCCCGGCGCCGTGTCGGGGACACCCATCATAGAACATCATTTACCGCTGCACTGCCCGAGGCTGCCGTGACCCTCGGGCCGGGCTCCGCTGCGCCAGGGGCTCAGGAGGGCTCCGGAGCCGCCGCCGCCGCCAGGGGCTGCCCTCGGCCCACGGGCCCCGGCGCTGCCGCCGGCCCCGGGCTCCGCTGCCCGCCCCGCCCCTGCCGGCCCGGCCCCGCTCGGCGGCCCCCAGCAGAGGGACCCGGGGAGCGGCCGGGGGTCCCGGCGGCAGGGCCGGGCCGGGCCGGGCTGGGCCGCGCCGCCTCCCGGGCGGGGCCGGGCTCGGGTTTCACATCCTGCCCTGCTCCCGGGCACAGCGGCGGCCGAGCGGGACATGGCGGAGAGGTGAGTGCGGGAACGCGGCCGCCGCGCACCTGTTGAGGCGGCGGAGGGGGGGGGGGGGAGCGGCGCCGCCGCCGTCGTCCCCTCGGGGCAGGGAGCGGACCGGCACCCGGAGGCACCCCCGGGGCGGGGGAGCGGAGCGGGGCCGGGCGGGCAGGTGAGGGGCGGCCGGGCCGGGCCCTGTGGCGGTGCCGGGCCGAGCCGGGGGGCCAAGTTGTGAGGGAGCCGCTCCCCGGGTCCCCTCCGGTCGCTCCCCGTCCGTCTGTGGGGGGGTCCTGCGGCCGCTCGGTCCCCTCCAGGTCGCGCAGCCTCCAGCGGGGCGGGCGGCTCCGGGTTGTCTGAGCTGAGTTGCTCTGACCCCGGCCCGGAGCCCCCCGTCCTGGCCGCGGTTCCGGCGGAGCGGCAGCATCGCCTTCCCCGGAGGCTGCGAGCGGCTCTGCAGGGCGGCCTCGCACCTCGGAAGAGCGTTAATAGGGAAAAGCCTCTGGTTTTGGAGCTGTTTGGGACTGGGCTCGCACGCTCGGGGGTGAGAGGCTCGATTGGGTTGTTCCTGGTGCCTTAAAAACCGCGCACAGTTCCGAAATGACAGTGTTCTGGTCAAGCGCAGTTGCATTGGGTTTGCGGGAGGAGGGTGACCAGGAGAGGGTTTGCTTCCTGCCTGGAAGCGGGTAGGGAGCCAGGATCACCTGTTGGCAGTGAAAATGGAGGGCCAGGTGGCCAGGCCAGTTTCCCAGGCTGCCTTCTGCTTCCGACGAACACGGGCGGATTTTATGGCTCCTCTGAATACCCCCATTGAAGGAGAATTCCTCCTGCGCCTCGGCTCGTCGGCCAGAAGTGATTGAATTAAGTTTGGCTCCGCTGGGAGGAAGGTACCGAGCCTGGCACAAGCGCTGCCATCCCCGCGGCCGATGCCCGTTGCTGTTGTGCTGTTTTGCCAGCGGGTTTTTGTTTTTTCCCACCCTAAATGAAAAGCTCGGGACCATTTAACATTCCTTGAGCGCGGCTCTCCCCAGGGGCACCACATTTCAGCTGGCTTCTCACATTCTCTTTGTCTGGGGGAGAGGAGGGAGGGCTGTGCTGGCGTTTTGCCCTTACCTCGGTGATGGTGCAAGGTGTTTGGAATGATTTTTTACTTCTCTTGAGTTTGAAGTTGTTATTTTCTTTTTTTTCCCCTTTTTTTTCTGTTTCTTCTACATTTTCTCCAGCAGAACATGGTTAAAAGAACCATGGAGCGCTTTCTCACAGACTGAGGGAAGAGATAGCAAATCCTCTTGAGGGTGGATGTAGTATGCCGGAATTCAGGGCAAAACGATGAGGGAGGCAGCACGCTAGCGCTCTGCCAGCAATAGCAACTCGTTGCGGCTGCTTCTGCCCCCCTGCTGCGACAGCCAAGGGCATTGGGTGCTCCGGGATCAAGGTTGCAGGTTGCTTATTTCAGGGCATAAACTGGAAAATGTGACAAACCCCATGTCGATGTGGGGCTCTTGCTCCAGTAGCCGGCGCAGAGGAGTACAGGGTTTCTTACACTGGGTTTTGGCACAATTTTTCCAGTGTATCCCCAACTGATTATCTCTTTGATGCTTTCTGAGTTCGGTGTTTGCTGGGTTGATGAGACAGCTTTTCCTATCAGGAGGATGGAGGCTGTTTGGAGTGATGCTGAGATCACAGTGGATTATAGGAATGCAGGTTTTGAAGCCAGTTTTTGGTCGGATAGTTCACATGCCTTCTGTATTCACAACAGGTTTGCTTAGCTGAAACAGATGTCTTGGCCTTAGCTGGGAGCACATAAGCTGCAGGGAGATCTAAGTATACTGGCTTGGTGCATTTTGTAACCAAGAGAATTTTATGGTCATCCTTGTGGTGCAGAAGGTTTTTTTCAGCCTGACCCTTACTGGATCTGAAGCTGAAAACCTCCTGATAGACTTGCACATTCAATGTGCCAAGATGTGAAGGATCTGGTTCATTGAACGCTGCCCTGCATTAGGGGCTCCAAAGGCAAACGCCTCCCATTCAAGTGATTTACTTGATCTCTAGAAAAATGTAATGTGCTGTGATGCAAAGATGAAAGGAGGAGAGACTGAGACTCCTGTAGTGAAGTGCCAAATGGGTAAGAGAAACCTGCACATTTCAGTGTATTTGTCTTTGAGCTTTGAGGCATTTTTTGGATCGATCCTGCTGTTCTTTTGGGGTTGATTTAGTGGGATTGGAGCAATTGCCTGCTGGCAACTGGGGCAAGTCTGTAAATAGGAAACAGGGAGGGTTTTTTCCATGGAGCCATGAAGAAAGAACTATTAGCATCATTGTGGGACTGTGGGAAGGACTGTAAGATCTGGATCAGCTTTAATGGAATCGCTTCTGTAATTAAAGATAACAAAGTGCAAACTGCTGTAGGATTCTGGCTTTTAGGCCCATGAGGGTGTTTGTGTTTTGTTTGTTTTTCCCCAGCAGTGCAGTTTAATAAATATATTCATGAACCCTTTCTTTGAAGTTGCAAAAGGATGTGTCACATGTATATTCCTTGATAGGTAAATGTATTAGTAAGCATACTACTTGGTTGCCATTTTACCTATGGAGAAGAAAGCTTTTCGGCTGGGACTTGCTGTTTTAGCAGCATGGCTTTGGCTGTTTGAATTAAACAACCTTGGGATGTGAGCAGAGGGAGATCTTCCCCAGCACCAGGAGCACTGGGGATTGCTGAAGTCCTGTTCGCTGGGTGGGTAGAAGAGCTGGGGATGGTGATGAGTGCACTTGTTCAGTGGGAGTCCTGCTGGTCTGCTGGCCATTTTAAGTTGATTAATCCAAAAATATAAAGGATTTGTGTGCTTTATGTTCTGATTGCGATGAAGACTTTAGTTTTGTTATTTAATGTTGGTATCCTGAGTATGAGTTTGTTGCATGTAGTTAATTCGGATGAATTCAGGCTTTAATTTGTCTGTGCCCAAATACTGGTCTCTCTGTTTTTTCAGAAGCTTTAATTTAGGAGTGAGTGAAAACTTCCATGCTTCAGCAGCTGCAGGGCAGGCTGATGACAGCCTCCTTGTGTCTGAGCTCAGCCGTGGCTTTCCAGCAAAGGGGTCTTGGTTTTGGCCCAACCTCCTGTTGTTACTCAGTGCAGAGCTCCCCATGTTCTCTGAACTGGGTCCACGTGTCCTGTTCTGGTTTACGCTCTTAATTGGCTTAAATAAGGCCATGAATAAATGTCCTCTCTGTAGCTAGCTGTGACTGCAGGAACAAGCCTCTGCTCCCAGCAGGTTGTCCTCTGGGTGAGCCTATTCCTGGCTGAGCACTGTAGTAGCTCATTCACAGTAAATGAGCTGGGGCAGTGAAGGTCTCTGTTTGCTCTCTGACATCAGTGGAGATAAGTGCAGGTGGGAGAGGTTATCAGCAGCCTGACCTCTGCCACGTGCTCCTGCTGTCATCCCTGCTCCTCTGAACGTGCTGCTGGAGCTGTTGGTGAGCTTGCCAGGGCAGTTTTCGTTGGGATGAAATGATTTAGGGGTGAAAGACGGACTGGCTTTAAGTGAAACCAGGAGTGTGGTTTTGCTCCAGTAGCTCTGCTGGTAGAGGCAGAAGAGGGGTGATAAGCTGTGGAGAGCAAGGTAGTCATCTGGCCAATCATCTCTGCCATATCCTTTTGAAGCTGCTCTGTCAGCAGACCCAGCACAGCCTGGAGTTAGCTCCTTAGGTGGAGTCGTGCCTTGAGTTACAGTGTTTGACTATGCAGATAAAGCCTGGTCCTTGAGAAACACCTTCAGACACACCAGAGTCTTCTGATGGGTACTAATCAGAAGTTCAAAGGAGAGAAGCAATGTTTCCTCCTTCCCTGTGGTCTCCTTTCCCAGTGTCTCCATTCCTGTCGTACTGCTCAAATGGCTTTCTCAGTGGCTGATGCAATTAGCAGGAGATGCTTGCAAGCTTTCAGCAAGTAAATACATCAGGATTTGAAATGCTCCGTTTAGGCTCCATCAGTCCTTCCCAGGTGAAGCACAATTATTTGTGCCTTGTTGTGACATGTACACACTCCTGTTTGTTTAAAAAGCCCTCTGGGCAGGTTTGAATACTCTGTGAAGTGCCTCTTATTTGTAGTAAAAATAAATTTCAGTGCAGACACCGGGATTTGATTTCCAGATGGATTCATAGAGGGTTTCTGAGCTCTGCTGGCATTACTTACACATTTGATGTTAATTCCTGCCTTTGTCAAGGTGCACAAGCAGGCAGTGGGAAAGAGCATTGCACTTTTTATAGCTCAGTCAGGAGTGTCCTCTGAAGCAAACTGTCTGATTGGTTTTGTACTTTTCATGGGGAAGAGCAGTCTCTGCTATGGGCAGTTTCTTAGAGCAGCCAGTTTTTGGCGTGTCAGGAAAGCACGAAGTGAAGCAGCAGGCATGAGGTCCATCTGGCCCGTACATCTGGAACAAGACACTGCAGGTCAAGAGAATGTTTTTGCACTTGGTCTTTGTCTCGTGGGAGAATGGAAAAAATACCATTTTTTGGGATGTATTTTCTCATCCTAACTCCCATTCCAAGTGTTTGAGGTTACTGATGTGAGCAATAAGTGTTTTATATTTCCAGTTGAATATTGACTAGCGAATTCCAGTGTAGCTGGTGTCAACCATCCTCTGGGTTCTCTCCTAAGCTTTTTTCCTTGTGTTGTCAGCTGCTGTTTTTTGTTGGTTATGCAGTGCACAGAGCCAGAAGAGGTTTGAGAAGCTTATAATGAGGATGCTGAAGGTCCAGATTGTTGCTTGCAGCAAAGCCTGGGAGATGGAAAGGTCTCCATGATCCCAGGGGATGCATCAGTATGTCTTATGTGCATCACTATGTCTTACGTAGCAGCGCAAGGAGTTGGGATGTGTTTGGCCTCTCACAGTTACGTGCTTCAGGTGAAGAGAAGGGGCTTGGGTCCCTTTAGAAATTCCTCCTGAATCAAGCAAGATTAAAGACCAGAGCAGTGGAGGTGCTGATGTGAGGTTTTTCAGCCTCTTGTCTTCTTGGACTTAAGGTCTTGCATGAAATTCTACTGAGGGCTTTATGCTGCAGAGTGCTGGGGAACATCTGAAATAGAGGTGTCTGAATAGAATCACTCATTGGCATCTTCATCAGCCACTGGAGGAAAATAGAAGGCTGGTTCTGCATAGAGGATGTATTTTGTCACCCCTCTTGTATTCTGCTTGTGCTCAGCTCCCTGAGCCAAGCTCTCGCTGCACTTTGCCTTCCTTGGTGGAAACTGCTGTGATGTGGGATGGAGTGAAGACGGCAGCAAACACCCTGTGCTCCCCAGACTTGCTGTGTATTCCTGTTTCAGCCTGGAGCAGAGCAGTCCTGGGCCCCTCTAAACCAACCTTTTTCTTAGCCACAGGGTTTATGATCTACCAAAACCAAACAAACCAAGTGGGGTGCGGGGGAGAGAAAACTGAACCTGTGCTGGGCTCCTTTGTGTGTGTAACTTGGCAGATGTGGGACACTGCCAGAAGGCACTTTGCTTTGGCAGATGGGGCTGCTTCCTACCTGGGCAAACAAGGTTGCTGCTTTTTGGCTGGAAACCTGTTACGGAGGCAGAAAAGCCTCAGTGTAGTGGGATTTAGTGTCGTCTTGGACGTTATGAACCAGTGGCTCAGGGCCAGGTGTGCTGTAACAGGGATAACTTCTTTGTTCTATAGATCTGCTTTTTCTGTTCGGCTTTGCTTGTGTTTGGTTTCTTTCCCAGAAGAATGACAAAGAGGCTTACTGTCTCCATCACCAGTGATACCAAGAAGAGCACTGCACAATGCTGCCTGACGAGCTCGGCTGAGCTCAGCAAGTCCCTTTCAACCACATGGAGTTCAGCTGTCTTGGGGTTTTTGACTGAGGCAGATCAATGTCTGCTGTGTGGATTTGCACGTGTAGCAGCAGCCAAGGCTCAGTTTAGAAGGATGAATTGGAGTATTTTCGGTAACGTAGTGAAGTCAGTGAAAAAGTTATCATAGGAGACTTTATAGCTGCATAATTAAATACAGACCCAGGAGATGCAGCGGGTGAGCAGTGCTGTGTGGTGTTGCCTCAGAAGATGCTCCTCCAGAGGTGGTGGCCAGACCAGGCAGTGGATGTTGGCTGCAGTTTTCATTGTCTCTGCTCTGGCTGATCCACCTTGGGGTGGCTGGATCAGTTTTACTATAGTGACCCCTTAAGGTCCAGATGTTAGTTTCAATGCATTCGGGTTGTAAAACTGTAAATGCTGTATTTGGTCCTCTTCTGGTCCAGCAACTGTTTCCTCCTCATGTATATTGTAGTTCTTTGCTAGTCCTTTGATAGCTACCTGTGTATCAGCCACACTGTCTAGCTCTTCATTGCTCCCTAGCTACAGTAATTAGGTTTAGGATTTTGTTTTATTAGACCTTCCAAGCATTGCTCTGAGCTATGGTGAGAAGAGAAGAGAAGCTCCAAGTGTTTTATGAATTCTTGGTGATGAATCAACATCAAGTGAAGCTAAGAGAGATGGCGAAAGGGCCGTAAGCTGAGGTGGAGAGCCTGGAGTGCTGCTGGCATGAGAAGCACTTAGTGCGTGCCTAAGGACAAATGCTAAGCACACTGTAATATGGAGGTACATATTCTTAGCAGTTTATACCATCGTAATGACATGGATAGTCTGTCTGGGATACAGCTGAGCTGCATTTAATCGGGACAGTAAAATGAGTGTGAAGCAAGTAGCTGGGGCTTGGAGGGCAGATTTGTGCTTGGGGTGCTGCTGCCCTGGGGCTTGTGCCTGCAGGTCCTGCAATAGAAGATAAATGGCAGAAGAGTTGCAGTTTTGGCTGAGAAACTCCTTGGAAAGCTTGCCACTGGAAGAAGCTTTTAATGAAATCAGGTTTTATATCAGTGAAAATGAAGGAGAAAAGCAAGTGTTGTGGTCCTTTCCCTACTGTGGTTTAGAAGCTGCAGAGGAAATGACTGGTGAGTAGGTGGTGGTCTGACAGCTCAGCCTAAGCTCACTAAAGCTGTAATTTGAAATTGGTCTAAACTACAGGTTTGAGGTTCTGGAGGCTGAAGGCTCTTCCAAAGCAGGAGTCTGTTCTGGGGTGGCAATAGATCCATGAGAAAGACCCTGATGATCTGGGGGTGAAGCTGTGCGCTGCCACTCGTTTCTTCTGGCCATAGGACACCAGCACTTGAGTGCCTATGCTTCATTTGGTCATGGAGGGTGAAGTCACTTGCTGTTGTTTCCATTTGGATAAAGAAAGCTGCTGCTGAGCTGCAAGAACTGGGCATGGTGGCAAAGTTTTTCAGTACAATGTGCTTGGTGCAAGGCATGTTTGCTGTGGGGCTGGAGGAGAGCTTCATCTTGGGCTCCTTTCTCTGCCTTGCTGCTCTGGAGCATGAAACACGGACTGCAGGTGGAAAGAGATGGATAGCATGGTGATGACCAAATGGCTCAGTGAAGCATTGCAGCTCAAAATGACTTCCAAAGGTTGATGTTCTTGTTCCTACCTGGCCTGGTGGCTGCGGCAGTGAACTGTGCTCAGAGCATGTGCATTTTGGGCTGTATGCTGCACTGGAGGCTTGCTGGGGAAGAGCACACTTTCCTATTTGAGTGTCTCCTGATAACCATGTACATTGTGTACTCCGGGCACTGAAATAAGAGCCCCTGCAGCTGACCATGCAGCTCCATTACTGCGGTCCTGGCAGCTCACTGGGTCACTGCCTGGAGCAGAGCTCGGCCCTAGAAGGAGCACATTATGGGCTATGGGTATAGGCAGGGGAGGACACATGTTTAACTCCTCTAACCTTGCTCTAACTTCTGCTATTTGCAGCAGTAGCCATTTCTTCAAGTGAATGTGTGGGGAGAAGGGGAGAATAGACAGATTCCTCATGGGGCTGCCTGCAGTGCTGCTTTCTTGCGCTCCACACCTGGGGTAAACCCGAGTTCCTATGAGATTTAGATGGATTAACAGTATTCCCCTGAAACTCCCATTTTGGGGCTGTTACCTGTGACAGGAGCTAGTGCTGCTTTGCCCATAGGGCTGTGAGCTGTAAACCTTCCTAATGATGCAGCACTTTCCCTGGGAAAGACAAATGACATCCGCAAGCATAAACAGCTTTAATGGTGAGATGCATCTCTGCAAGAGCTCGGGCCGCTCTGCTGGTCCTCGTGAAGTGCAGGCTTCCATTAGGACAGGCAGTATGTGGTCTGTGGGCAGAGCAATGTCAGTGCAGCTGGCTGTGAAAACTGGGTGCCATCCAGCCAGCCCCTTGCCGGGGTGCAGCCCTGTCGTGACGGAGCGTTCCGTGCTGCTCAGGATGCAGAAGAGTATCAGGCTTCATCTCTTTCAACTTCACACCTGCCAAGATCTGACAGGAGACGTCAAGAAGAGTAATGAACAGCTGGGAGATGAAACCCTCGTTTTTCTTGCGCTTCAGGCAAAAGTAGATTGGGGAATTTAGTATTTTTTGAATTAAAACCTGTTCCTGACTAAACCTGTTTTGCAGTTTGTAAGCGATTGGACCCTGCCTTTTGTCTCCAGCGGGACCTTGGCAGGAGCTGTGCAAGCCTTGACCACAGCTCTGTGTGTTCAGAAACTGAAAATAAGGGAGAAGATCCAGGCTGGAGCTGCTCCCTAGGAGGGAGATGCTGATACAGGGTGCTGCTCTCCTGGGGTTGTGGCTGCCCTTTGATGTGATCCCATATCCCCCCAGGAAGGAGAAGCTTTGACTGCTCTGCCTCTCATCTGTGGGTGCCTTAAGAGGTGCTTTAGTCACTTAACATGTTTCCAACTGGAAACACATCTTGGCTTGGGTGTTTGGAAAACAGGAATATGCAGTTGCTTGTGAAAACTCGATACATAGGTGCCCAGGAGCAGTGATGATAACTGAGCCTGTGGCTATGACAGACTCTTTATGAGTGGCAGTGTTAATAAAATGAATGACTTATGTCTGCCCTGCCATAGAGCTGGCATTTACTCCTGAGCCTGGCTGGCTGTTGTTGCAGTCATGTAAGAACCCTGCTATTTGTCTGCCTTGTACGGCTCTGTCCCTCTGCTGAAGAGTAGCTGATAGGACCAGGGGTGGTATGGAAGTTATTTGGTGATGACATTGTCAGCTCGGAAGGAATGGATACCTCCACCAAGAAAAGATCAAAGACTATAACATTGTGGGCTTTTTCTTCCTTTCTTTCCCCCCTCTTTTAAAGAAAGGCAGCAACCAAAAGGAAATGCACAGGGAAAGAAGCTGCTGCGGTGGGAAGGATGTTGGTCAAAAAGGGGAAACTGTATCCCTATAAGAAGACCAAAAGAAGTATTTATTTTGGCAGATAGTGTGTAAAATCAGAACAAGGCAGGCCACTGTCAGACTTTGAAAGAGTGAATTTGCCAAACATGTTTAATTTTCAGATGCATTGGAAACCTTTTGGAGCCAGGCAGCGGAAGGGATGGCGGTATGAGAGGCATGGAGGGTAAAGCCATCACAGAAAAATCTAAACCATTTTTTGGCCATCTTGACTCCTGTGGAGGAGCGTTGTAGCTTTGCAGGCTGCAAGCTCGCTGCAAAAGAGCTGTCTGAGAAGTTGTCTCACATTGAATGTCAGTAGAAATAGCTTTAGAGCAAACAGAGGAACTGATAAGAGACTGTGAAGAACAGATAGCGTTTACTCAAGAGTGCCATAGGATCTGAAATCTGAAATTGCTGGGATACCTCTGTGTGTATCCTGTTGCTGGAGTGCCCTTGGTATCGCAGAAACTGATGGTGGTAAATGTGATGGCATTTCCTAAAAGTGGGATGTCTGTGCCAGGCACACTGCTTGGGAAGGGCTATGGGGAGGATCCTGAGGACCACAGCTGTGCTGCATGCAGGTTGGTGAGCACATGGGTAGAAGGACCAAGAGACTTCATATATCTGGGTTTTTCCTTTGACAAGCTTCTCCACCTTTAAATTAGATTGCTATGGGAATGGAGGAAAGGTCTTGTTAAGGACTGAGAGCTGGTGAAAGCATAGGGTGAAAAGGTAAGGCTTTATAGTAATCTGTCAGCATGGGTAGGAGTGAGCGGTGAGGCCCCAGAGGCTGGTGTTGGGACCGGTTTTCATGCTGTTGGTGACCTCGGGCATGGAGGGGAGCAGTGAAATGCCCGGGTTTGCAGAGGATTCTCAGTTCTTTCAGGTAGTTTGACACCTCTCTGAGGGCGAGGAAAACCAGAAGTGGAAATCCTCACACAGGAGCAAGTGGACAAATAAGTGGCAGTTGAACTTCACTGAAGGGGAATGTGGGAGATACCCATAGGGAAAATTATCTATACTGGGCCTGTGTAATGCTGAACCTGGAGCTGGTGGTTACATCTCAGGAAAGAACTCATAGTCATCATTGGCAGTTCCCTGATATTGTAAGCTCAACCTGCAGTGTTAGCCAAAAAGGCCATTAAATTTTGGTTGCCATCAGCAAGGGAGATAACAACAAAGGAGAAGGCATCAGTTTGACCCTCTGGAAGAGCTGGCATGGGTTTTGTAAATGGAAGTTAAGCCGTGTGACTCCGTTGGTGCATGGGGAGTGTTTGCGAGCCCATGGCAGGGGTGATCCAATGGAGTGGTCTAGTGGACATCCCTGAAAGGTTTCAGGATGGGCTATCCAAGAAAAGTCCATTGTGGATGGATGGGTGAGTAAACAGTTAAAAGTGCGTCTACAAAGACATGGAATAGGCTGTCAAACCTCACAGCGGAGGGAAGTTCCTCCGGGAACCAGGCTGGATCTCTGTTCACAGTGTTTGTGCATGACCTAGAAACAGGGATGAAAGTGATGGCTGGGGAGGAGCATCCCGTTGTCTGTGTGAGCAGTGATGGGCTCTGGGCAAAGGGGGGAAGAAATGCTGTAGTTCCTGAGGAATAAATGAGGTTGGGGGTAATGCGTGTTCCTGCCAAAGTATTGGCTGGTGTTTGGCAGTGCTGTGGGAAGCGAAGAGGGGAAGAGAAAGAGAACAGCAAAAAGAGAAGCAAAGGACAATGAAAACATCATGATACCACTGTGGTCTGCTGCCATATTGACTAATAAATGTGTGTCAGTTCCTCCCATCTCATACGAGTCCTTGATGAAAGTAAAGTAAGTGCTTCTGTGGGTTTTTCCTCTTATATTTTCATATCACTGGCCAATACTGTGTACTGGAGGTAGGTGAGGGCTGTCTAGATGGACATCGGATATAAAGGGAAGTTGAATGTGGCCCTGCTCGTTGCCCTGCTCCATTGGCTTTGTTCTAAAAGGACAGAGCACTGCCCACTTGGACGCCCGTCTGAATTTACCCCTTGTTTTGCTGCCTTCCTTGCCACTGCTGAAAGTGAAAAGCTCAGTTTTGGACCGAGCACAGGCTAATAAATGCTTGGGGTTTTGGTGAGAGAAAACAAAAGGAACTTGTTTTGGGCACCAAATCAAAAAGTAAATTGTTCTCACACCACTGTGTGCTGTTACCATGTATAGCAATGACTGCCATGGCAACAGGGTTTGTCAAGATCCAGCCAAGATCTTCCAGGGCTGCAACATAACTTCTGATCCTTGCTCATTGTGGTGCTATTAATAACTGTGTTTCCCCCCTCTTGTAGCCAGGAAGTTTCTTCTTCCTCATGTACCAAGTGTGAGGGATAGGCTCATTTTAAATCAATGGTGGGGAGAAGTGACACTGGGGATTTCCTGGATGTTTTTTGTTCTGGAGATCCTGTCTGGTGCTGCCAGCTCTGCAGCCACCTCCTGAGCTGTCTCTTGTGCTATTTATAAGAAAGCCCAGTCTGCGTTTCTTTTATTCCTTCTTTTTGTTTTCCCTTGTTTCCCTTCACCAGGACAAACAGATGACATGTATTTACTCATCCAGCGATGCACAGAAGCCGAAGTGTTTATTTCAGGCTAACTTGGTTAAGGGGAGAACCTGCTGCCAATTAAACATGATCTTGGCCAGGCTCTGGTCTGCACGATTTCTTTACTCAACTCCTGGTCATTTAAGCAAGATAAACCCTGTGTATTCAGATTTGTGGCTCAACTCCTTGGCAGTAGTTGCATTTAGCGATGTTTAAAACCCCTTAGTGCCTATCCACCTTCACCCAGCTGCATTAGCGTGCCCCTGTGAATCTCCTTTGAGAGAGAGAAGTGTGTCTTTTGGCATGGGCTGAGGAGCTGTGGAGAACGTGGAACTTGGGCTTTTGCTTGGACTGCCAGGGCAATCCCTTCTTCCTCAGGGAGTCTGCTTTTCTTCTGAAGTATAGCTATTAATTGTAAAAGCCATCCTGCCCCCTTTCCTCACCAACTTGAGGGTTAAAAAGAAGACCCTCTATGAGCACTCTTGCTTTCCTTGTTTTCTGTTGCTCTCAAGTCTCGCAGCACCTTCTGTTGTCGCTGTCTTTGGCATCACCCTTCCCCAGATCTCCCCACCCCGCTGCATTGACAGCCTGCCGTCATCACTGAAAGGAAAAGATTTAGTGCAAACACAGACCTCCCTGGAGAAGCTGCAGAAATGAGCATATGCCCTGCAAAAGGTTGGTCCAAGGCAAGGAATAATTCACTTGTGTCTGCAGAAAGTGACTGCATCCTTCTTTTATTGCCGCTCTGTTCCTCGGGAGGATCTGTTGAATGTGGTACCAGTGGAGCTGTTGCTGAGGGCTGCAGCTCCCTGGGGATGCAGCACATGGGATGCGGGAGCTCAGCCCAGTGAGCCTGGCTGGGATGGTACCAGCTCACACAGCCCAGCTTTGCTCCTGCACATCTCCAAGAAACAACTGAGACTCTTTCTGAGAACGTTTGGTGACTGGCACAGTCATTTACCAATAACTGGCTTCTTGCTGACTCTCGGGAAGGTTAATCCCACCTTTGTTTCTATGACATGGTGAAAGCAAAGGCAGATTTTGGGCTTTAACCACTCGTGCTTTGTTCTGACATGCGAGACTGCAGAGATGTTCAGTTTAAAAAGGCTGTGACTGCGTTTTAAGGTAAGGTTGACCGACTGGGTCTTTGTCTCATTAAATCAAGCCAGATCTTGTTAATGACAAAGCACCAGCATTGCACATAACTCGTGTTTTTGTTTATTTGGAGTTTGAAGGTGTTACTATAGTCACTGCTGCTCTTACAGACACCAGTGTGTAGCACACGCAGCAGAGGCTGAAATACAGCTCATGGGATGTGACTCCTACCCACACCGTAACGTTCTGGAGACAATCAGGAAAAGAATGTCAGTTCGGGGCAACTCTTAAACACGCCTTTCCTTCCAGGGGAAGCTTTTTTCATGGTTTATTCCATCAGAATTAAAAACAATGGAAAAAATCAAACATGGGCTGTATGTCTCATCTGAAACTGCTGATTCACTCATCGATAGGTGAGTGTGGCAGGGATCAAGGTGTGCATGGAACAGGGAGCCATACCCCACTCGGTGGGACAGGCGTGCGGGAGGGAACTGATGCTGTGTGATCCAGTTCCTCGGCTTTGCAGCATCCTTCCTCTGTTGTGTCCGATGCGCTTCTCATTCAGCAATTCAAACTGTAGGCAAAACAAATGTAAGAAATTAATTTCTCATGGAAAAGAGGGGATTTTTTTACTTGTTGTCTTATGAAAGGTTTATGAACTCCGTGGCTGAGGTTTTCGGCTATTTATTTACTGCCTCTTTTCCCTTGCCAGAGGAAATTAGTGTGCTTCGGGCTGGGAGAAATGACGACTGTGAAGCAGCTCCTTTGCACGGAGTCATGTTGGGATGAGTTTCCTGATGGCAGCTTGGGGCGCAGGGGAGAGTTACAGACTCTTGTGTTTCCTATTGCCTTTGACTCCCTGCCAAATTCCTCTGCCATCCCGGCACTGCAGCGGTTAACTGGAGTCACGCTTAACAAGCTTGGACAGTTAATACTTTCAAGAGCTGCTCTGCATTTGTTCCTGCTTAGTTTTTTCAGCAGAGACAGCTGCAGCTGGAGAGATTTGCAGAAGAATGAAGCAGCCTAAAAAAGCGGTGATGGAACACTGTTATCTTTGTTTGATGCTTTTAGCCACCAGTGTCTTGTGGGCTCTGCTGAGCTGAGAAATAACCTGGTCCCTTGCAAACCGCGGCTGTGTTGCGCACCAGTTTTCAAGGGGCTCAGTGTTTGGGCTGATAAATGACTGGCAGCCCTTTAAATGAAGAGAGACAGAGGGCCATTATTTTGCTAATGCCACGCATTTAGGAATGTCCCTGCTTCAGATATGGAGCTTTGGAGGCTGCTGCTTGAAGCCTTATGCTCTGGGGTCTGGTGGGTTGTATGGAGCCAGCGGCTGGCATCCTGGCTGACACCAGGTGCTTGTGGCCTTGCCTTGCAGGTGCTCCACCCTGCAATTAGAGCCCTGGGCTGCTCCTGCCTCCTTTGGACAGGCTGAGCTTGTGGTGGGGTTTTCATGGCCTCCTCGAGTTATTTTAGACACGAGGTGGGTGTCTCAAGAGGCCCTTTCAGTCCCTGTCCGCTCTTGCTAAGGTGGCTGCTTGGTCTTGAGGTGGCAGTGGATGGGGTTTGCTTTTTGTGCTTTTACAGGTTTCTGTTCCTGTCTTCTCAGTCTTTGCTCAGGAACGTCTGTAAATGTTTTCTCCGTGTTGCTCAGTGTTCCCTTGCGTAGCACACAAATGTCTCTATGCCGGGTGTAAAGGAGCCTCCGGCACTTGGCTGTTTGCTTTGCTCTGTTGTGGCTGCTATGGGCTGTACGAAAGCTGTTCTTCTATTTTCCCTCCTGTATGGTGGAAACTCTACGTGCTGGAACACTGCAGGGTGTTTGTGGCTGAGCGATGCCTCGCGTGGTTTCACTAAGCCCAGGGTGATCTCTCCATGTACAGTGCAGATGAGCTGGTGCAGAGTTAACCAACACTGCGGGGTCGTGTTCCTCTCCCAGGGTGAGTGATGGGGGCTCCTGCCAGGCTGGTGGAGCAGTTGCTGGCTTTATGTGGTGGGGCAGCTTCTCCAGAACAGCTTCTGATTGTGGAGCCTCCTGTTTCAGGGCTGCTCCCCTTGGCACTGAGCAGCCAAGGCAGCAGCTGCAGGGTCCTGGGCTGCAAGGGCTCAGTGGCAGTGCTGGGAGGAATCCCTGAAATCAGCAATGGTGATACAGGAGGCTGTGAAGAGTGAACCTCCGTCCTGAAGCAGCTGAGCAGCAAGCCAGATAACTCAGGAACGGTGTCAGTAATTCCTGGAATGACAGAGAAGGCAGCGGGTGCTGCTGTGTCCTTCAGATGGCAGGGATGATATCTGTGTGACATTACTGGCTTTGGCACAGGGAGGGTGCTTGACGTGTGCTGCTTCTACAGGGCTCTGGGCTTTTGCCCTTCCTCCTTTCAGCAGGTGCATCTTCACCTCTACATGGTGCTCTTGGCTCTGCTGCTGCCTTGTCAGCATTGGGATATATTGCCCTGTTTAGGTCTGATTTACTTCTCTTTGGTGGCTGGCGAGAGGCACAGGGGCTTTGAAGGTCTGTGGCAGGGGGTTGGAACTAGATGATGTTAAGGTTTTTTCCAGCCCTAACTATTCTATGATTCTATGAAACCAGGAACAAGCCATCTTCAGCTTTCTGGTCACTGAGCAGGGTTTCCATCAGCAGGTACCCCTGTGGTGCTGGGGTTCATCAGGAAGGCAGGAGACTCATGCGTAGGTTTTGACCCCATCCCGTCCTCTTGCCACGTGTCCCCTGATAAAAATGGGAACAGCCCATGCCTAATTTTAGGGTTACATTAACTATGGGAGGCTCTTAGGTGCTTTGGGTCCCATCTTGGGCAGATTCTGTATGACTCAGTGCCAGCACACGCTCTCAGAGGTTGATAAAGCCCAGCTCTGTTCTGGCTGGAAGCATCTGCCTTAGCTTGGTGTGTTCCAAGAAGACATAAGGACAAAGCAGATGTGTGACCTGGATACCTCATGGCAGAGATTTGCATGCCTGAAAGGGTCCAGCTGGTGCAGACTCACGTGAGTGCCCACTGCTCCCCTTGATGGGGCCATGTAGAGGTGGGATGACTGCAGTGAGCTCATAGAGCTGTGCTTACCGTGTATCTGCCTGTACAAATCCTCCTGAACCAGGGCCATCGCCTCTGGGGACCATAGGAAGGCATCAGGCTGCTGCCCGAGAGCAGGGTGCCTCGGTGCGGCAGCACCAGGGGATCAGGGGAGGGCAGGATACCACCACGTCTGGAGTGTCAGTTGCTGCTGACCTCACAGTTTGTTCCATAGCACCTTCACCTAAGCATCCATGAAGTATTTCCTGTCTAGAATACTGCTAAAATTGAGGGTTTCCCCTGTAAGTCCCAAGTTGGGGACAGAGCCTGGTTATGAGTGTGCTGGGGAGGGATGCAGTCACCATCAGAGTGCAGCACCACTGGTATCGCTCCCAGTCCCCATGGCAATGGACCTGACCATGAGTCCTGGGATTGCTGCAGGCTGTGGCTGTGCAGGTGACAGGACAGCATCGAGCTGCCCAGGCCTCAGCTCCCCTCCAGCACAACTCCGTGCCCCTGGGCAGGGATCACCCGGCTGGCACTGAGCCTGTCCCGCAGCTGCCTCCCCTGCAGCAGCTGGGATTTGGAAGGGGCTGTGGATGCATGCAGCACGTTTTGGAAGGAGGGAAGGGGATGAAATCTGCCAGTACATCGGGTTTTTTTCCTTCTTCTGAAACCCGTTCTCAAAAGCTCAGCCCTTAAAAGGGAAAACAACTCAGCTGAAGCCTTCACTGAGCTTTAGGAGGTGCCGCTGCGTCTGGGGCAAAGCAGAGCTTTAGGGAGGCTGCTTAAGGATTGGGGGTTTGGGCCATACTCTGCTGTGTGAAACAAAAACTCCAGCGACAGAGGCAGGAGAGATCCAGGGATGCCATGGCAGCAGCTCCAGGGCTGGACCGCTTGTCCAGGCAGGGAAACTGGCTCTCTGCCCTGTTGTGACCTGGGGCTCGCGCTCTACAAAGGGTTTTGTTTCCCAGTCATGGAAAACCTCTGTCCCCTGGGCTGGGACAGACCCACGGGACAGTCTGAGCAGCCTGGGGAGCCTCACAAAGAGCAGAGGGAAGTGTCTGTCACACACTTCTGGTACTTGACCCCCTCCTGCTCTGTTAGTGCCTGTCCTGCAGGTGCTTTATGCTCTGTTGTGAAGCCATGGAAGTGAGGATGTTCCCTGCCCCTTGCTTTTCCCTCTGTCACACAACTCCCATCTCTGGAGGAGGGATGGAGGATGGGGTGGGGGTGAGCAGCACTTGAAGTCCTTCTGTCTTCCCCTCTCTGTGGGATGCTCTCTGTGTGACTCTGGAGCTTGCCTGGGAGTGATTTCAGGATCTTGAAGGAATCTGTTGTTAATTTTGGTGCTGCTCTGACCTCTTCCTGTGGGATGAGCTGCCCCATTGCCATCAGTTCTGCTCTGGAGCTGGGCTGAATTGAGAGTGGCAAGATGGGAGGGCTGGGGCATAGTCTGCGAATGGCTGGGGAAGAACCAAGAGCTGGCAGAGTTTAGCAACTGAGAACCCACCAAGTTTCTCATCTGATGTCTCCTCCTTTGAAAATAGCACTTAGCAGAAGGCTTGGGGCTTTGATTGGTGTTCGGTTTTGTAATTAAAACCACTGAAGTAATGAGATGCTTTCCATGATAGGACCTGTTCCAGGCCCTCTCCTACCTCTGACCCACCCAAGTCATGATGCTGTGCCCTGTTCTCTCTGGGATGTGTGGTTGATCTGGTATCTGCTTTCAGTGCCCATTCAGCTCTTGCTGGAGTTGAGCATCTGTGCTCAGGCTCTAAGCAATTGCAGACGTTTGTTCTATATTTTCACCGTCTGGTCTGTCTCCTGTGAAGCAGAGGTTGGTTTGTTTGCATAATGCTTATTTTGGGAAGCAGGAGAGTTTTAGGAACAGGCTGACATTGTGTTTATTTTAGTTCCCCTATAATTTTTGATAGAAGGATGCGTGTGTATTCAAGAGAAGTTTATATATATATATATATATATATATACATGGGGAAGGGAGAGGGTTGTTTTGGGTACTTCCCTTTCCCCCAGTATCTAAATTACAGCTTTTCTGGACTTGAGACACTTCTGCCTGGGAGAAGGCAATGAATAAACCCCACTGAGTCAGCTGCTGGAGCATCGCTACAAGGAGCTGGTGCTAGAGACCTTCTTGGAGGCCCTCTGCAGCTCCAGGTTACAGATGAGTTTTACAGCCTTGTCCTGGCTTTGATGTGCAGATCTGAGTGACTTGGAGCACCCAGGGCTTGCACTTGATTGCTCACTGTGTGCACAGAGTGAGGTTTGTCTAAGGGGAGTCTGTATGACAGCCCACCCAGAGCACTGGGGTGGCTTTAGCTAAAGAGAAGCTATTCTGTAATGCCCATCATCACAGATTACCACTGATGATGGGATCCTTCTGGTCCTGGAGCCCTACCACCTTTTGGAGCTGCACAGAGGCTTCAGCAGCCCTGGCTTGGAGCCACAAAGAACTGTGTGCAAGGACACAGCAAGGTGGCTGCTCTGCATGGGACCTAGTGTCAGGACCTTGTCCATGCAGTGTATATAGAGGGAAGCATCAGCAGTCATAAAGGTCATGCTGGCCTGTGGCCCCTCAAGTTCTTCAGTCTCCTGCTGTCCAGGAGGGTCCCTATCCTCTGAGTGCAGCCACGCTCCTGTGATACTAAACACAAGATCATACACTGGCTGCATTCAGGCTCCCATTTCCTGGAGGAAGAGCTGAATTTCCCATCTGCTTTTCTTTGTGCCAGGCCACCTTTGAGCATGGGCAGAGTGCCTTTGAGGGCATTAGCCTTCAGAAATCCCACTTAGTATGGAGTCATGTTTGGCTAAGAAGGACTTGGTACTGCCCAGGCTCTCTGCATGGCTCATCCTGAAGAAGGGAAGTGGGCAAAGGAGGTGGGATCTTGGCTCAGAGCACAGAAGTCTAAGAATTGCAGAACAGGGAAGTGAAATGGGGGATGAGCAAGCTGGAAGATCTCTCCTTGTAGCCATGCAGAGGAATTTGCTTGCAGCCTGGTGTGAAGCTGTCCAAGGCAGGGATTTCCCATGGTTTCCCTTGGGGCTCTCTTGCCCTTGGCAAGTGAGTGCCTCCTTAGGCTGGTGCTGAGCAGTGTGCATAGGTAATGAGTGGAGAGAATGCCTCATGGAGAGGGCTGGGAGGTCATATCCTGCTGGCCTGGAGCAGACAGCTCCAGCTGGGAAAACATCTCTCTACTATTCTTATCTTTGGATAGCCTAGCAAAGAGCTTGTAGTGTCCAAGGGCTGAGCTTGGCGTTGCCCATGGCCTGCGTGTCCCCAGCTTGGGCTGCAGTGGGGTTTGCTCTGTGTTTGTACACTGGGCCTGCAGGGGGGTCCCGTGTCTGGGGATGTTGGGTCCGAAGGGATGAGATGGGCTGAAACCATCCCACCGCAGTGATCCTGCTGGTGGGACCGTGACTGGGCACCACTGTGCGAGCGGGAGCAGATGCATGCTCCGCAGTTGTTCAGTGCTTGGAGCTGAGAGGATGGGGAAAAGCATTATTCAAAGTATTCCCAAGAAACGTCTTCTTTATCCCCATAGGGGGGAGTTGGAATTAATTCTTCCTTAATGTCCAAGTTATGGCCTTATCTCTCTCTGCAATCCTGCGTTTATCACGTCTTTCCAGAGTTCCTGATGTTATGTTCAAGGCTTGTGTGGCAGCTCAGGGCTGGCCCTGCTCCAGGAATGTGCTCTTTCTTTTCCTTTTCTTTCTTTACATATGAATGTGATTGTAGCAAACTCTTTGGTATTGCAGTGTGTTCTGTGCAGATTTTTCTCTGGTTAAAACTCCATCTCAGTCATCCTCAGCCCCTCACTTTCAAGGGGAGCAAAGAGGTCACCAGCTCAAGTCATCCACTTACATCTCTTTGCACGCAAAGACGAATGTAAGCCCGTTAAAACGGAAGGCTATAGTTAGCAACACGTGCTCGGCTGTGGCCAAGTGCCATGAGAAGAATGTGTTATTTTCAATAGCTTGCACTTAACAGAAAATAGCTGAGCCCTCCTGAGGAGCAGCAGCACTGGTGGAGCAGTGGTGTTTCAGAGCTGTGCTAATCCCATTGCTGGCAAAACAGTTCAAAACCCAGTGTGCTCTTGAGCATTCAAAAGGTTGGTGACTCAACTGTGTCTGGATTGCTCAGATGGGTCTTAAAGGGATTTTTGTTTCCTTTTTTCCTTGCCAAGCAAACACTTCTTATCTACCTCCTCTCTTCCTCGTCCTACCTGCACTTCTTTGCTGCTGTCTCCATGGCCATGTTCATCTCACTCCCAGCACTGCTGGGCCCTTGTTTCCCCCTTTTATGCCCTGTTTATGGATGACACCTCTTTGCAGTTGGCAGTGCCCTTGGTAACAGCAGTGATTTGCTGATGTGTTCCTGTGCCCGTGGTTTCACATTGCAACTGCAATGGAAATAATCAGGCTGGCTCTGTGATTCCCACCCCCAGCTGTGACATTTGGTGCTGGTACAGCTGTTCTGTTACACCTTAAACAGGGGAACTGATGTTGTTTTGATGGAAAAATACCAAAACAATGGACCAGATGTGTTCTGGACATGGGGTTTTCCAAGCGGGATCCACTTAGGATGCTGCTCTGGCAGTGGTGGGATACAGCAGGAGTGGATGCCGTGGGTGCCCTGCTCTCAACTGCTTGGTCATGGTGGTGATAGCCTGGGCCTGGTGGGTCGAGCTGGCTGAAAACAGACCTGTGCCACAAAAACAGTGGCTTTCACCTGGATCAGCTTCCCCAGCCTGAATATCCTGAACATCAGCCCTCTGTGAGCCTGCGTGGAGGTCAGCGTCGTGTGGTAGACGTGGTGGTGGGGATAATTGCACCTTTTCAGGCAGTTCAGGTTTATTTTGGGTTGAACTGACATTGTACCTATCAATTTTGCATCTTCAAAGACTCAAGGAGCAGCCTACTCTTAGGGGTGCATGCCAGACTGCTCAGGATCAAGTTCAGCCGTGGTTTTCCTAGTGGGGAGGTGTGATGTGCAATTAAACCCCTTCCCAGGCTTGCTTGGCTGGAGAGGACACCCTGACCTTGCCCACAAAGCTGGGGCAGAGCCGAGGCTGTGCTGCCCTGCCAGCAAACACCTCCTCTCCCACCACTGTGCCAGCAGGGCTGAGTGCCCAGAGCCCAGGCTGCTGTCTTGGACACTGCAGTGCTGCCATCATCACCCCGGACGCCTCTGAGGAACCACAGGCTGGCAGTGGAGGGTGTGAGGGATGCAATGGGAGCTCCCTTCTGCTGCTGCTCCTATGGGAATGGCTCCAGCCCTCTCCAGGGAGCAGTTGGAGGTTGTGCCAGGGTAAGGCACCAGGCAGTAGTGGGTTTCAAGGGTAGCCCTGAGCCCATCCTATTCATGTGGACCCGCTGGGGGCTCTGTCCCATCAGCTAAGGGAGGATGGGAAGAGCTTTTACTGGCAGTGGTGTCATCCATCAGTCAGTCCCTGCATTTATGTTTTGGTCCAGCAAGTGCCATCTTTGAGCAGGCACCAGGTGACCTGAAGGTTCCCTCCAGCCCCACAGCACATGAGCCCTGCAGGCAGGCACCCACATGTGTGCATCAGTCGGGTAGGCAGAGGTTTGGGGTGACATTAACAACAGGGTGCAGCTCCCCAGAGGAGCAGATCCTGCTTTGCAGATCCTCCCTGCTCTCGAGGGTGAGTTCCCCTGCGCATCATGCCAGGCGCCGGCGCTCCTGCGATCTCGCCAGCCCTTGATGTGAGTTATCAGAGCATCAGCAGACGATGCTCTCCCGCCCCATGCCACTTGTCCCGGGCTGGTGAGTGGTGTGAGCTGACGCTGGGGCAGGCTGGGCCGGGGGGGTGACTTCTCTGTGCCAGGGAGCTGCTGATCTGGCTCCTCAGTTCGGCCCCTTCTCAAACCCTTCCCCTTGTCCTGAGCTCCTCAGACTGCTGAATGGCCCTGAGCAGTGCTTTGATCTGCAGCACAGCTGCCTGGCCCAGAGGCAGCGGCTCTGTAAAGCTCCCAGAGGAGCAGTGTGCCTCGAGCCTTAGGCACAGACTAACGTGGCTCTCGTGTCCCTGCAGCTCGGACTGGGTGGAGATCATCGAGCCCCGCTCGCAGGAGCGGATGTACGTGAACCTGACCACCGGGGAGTGCGGCTGGGAGCCCCCTCCCAACCTCAAGGTGCGCCAGTCAGACCAGAAGCAGTGGTGGGAGCTCTTTGACCAGAACAACAACCGCTTCTACTACTACAATGCCATCACACGGCAGACGGTGTGGCACCGGCCCCAGGGCTGCGACATCGTGCCCTTGGCGCAGCTGCAGGCCATGAAGCGCAGCTCCCAGCCCGAGTGCCGGGGCCGGCAGCACCGCAGCAGCACCGGCAGCGATGGCAGAAGCACCCCTGTCCAAATGGCTCTGCTGCAGGAGATGGAGAAGAGCAAGGGGGACTGTGCCGCAGAGAAGAGGAAAGACCCTGGCAGGTAGGGAGAACCTTCTCTGTCTGCTGGGTGGCTTCAGGCATCAGGCTGTCTCTGCTGCCTGGTGGCTGGGCTGGGAAGCTGTGCTGCCCCAAGAGGGTGCAGAGCTGGGGCAAAGTACTGCCAGTGATCACCACCATGTGCCCTCCTCTTCCAGGGGTACAGCCATCCTCACTCACACAGCTTGAATGTGCCCACCTGAGGCAGGCCTTGTGTGTGTGAGGCACCATGAAAACACACACCAGTCATTGCTCCAGAGCCCTCTGTGCTAAACAGGAGTGACAGGGTTTGCTGGGGTGGCTGAGCTGCCATGCAAGGGGTTAGGCTGCTGCAGGGTGTGGGTGAGCCCGGCTGCTCCAGCTCTTTGCCTCCCCACTCATTCTGCTGCTTGTATGTGCCTGCAGCTTCAGCCAGGGCAGGAGATGGGGCTGCAGGGGCAGAGCTCCTGGGCACACTTCTTTGGTCCTATCAAGCCTGAAATGAAATATTATAACAGGGTGATGTTTTGTTTGGCAAAGAGATTTTCACTCGAACCACTCTGACAAATTGTTTTGTGTTGAAACTTTGCCAGCTTCACAAAAGCATCTTCTCCCCAGTCTGTGGGTATGGCCCCTCCATATGGAGCAGCACACAGGGCTGCCCTGCCTTCCTCCTGTCTGGGCATCATCCTGCCTTGGAGAATGTGGTACCAACAGCAGCAAGCAGAGTTGTGTCACACTGAGAAGTGACTCATGCAAAGGCTAGAGTGGAGCCTGGCACTCCTGTCATCCATGGTACTGCTCCTTGTCCCCTCTTCTGGGCAATGCAGTGAGCCAGGCTGCTCTGGCAGCTTGGTTTCTGAATCAAAGCTGCCTCTCTGTGTGAGGAGAGAAATAAAAAGCCAAGATGATGAAAACCATTATAATGGTAATTCTGGAAAATATATGCACCCTAAACTGAGATGTATTACCTGTCTGCTGGCCCCTGTGAGATGCTCCTGCATTCACTTCAGATCTGTATGACTGGGAGGCACTGGTGATGCACATCAAGTGCACCAGAAAGAGCCAGAGCTATACTGGTGTCTTTCAGTGTCCCTGCCCCAAAAGCAGCTCCTCTGAGCTTCAGACCCATCCAGAGAATGGTCCCTGCCAGGAGGAATGCAAACAGTGAGAAATGCCTTAAGTTGAACCCCAGTAAGCTCCAGTTCCCTCCAGTCCTAACAGACACCAACAAACTGTGTTTCCAGAGGAGTGAGTGCAAGAGCCTTGCACAGGGCATAAAGTACCCTGAGGTTCATGGGGTCCAGCATACTCCTGACTAAGGCTCTTGGGTAAAGATATGGGTGGCAGATCACATGGGAGCTCATAGACTGCTTGGATATGTGAGGCTCTTCCACATCCTCACACTGCTAAGCTGACATTATTTGCCTGTGGAAGCTGCTTTCTTGGAAGCAGGAGACTGAGCACTGTTTCCTTGTACATCCATCATGTGTTGTCACTGCTGTTTGTGAGCAGGGGTCGCATGTCCACTTCTGGCATGGAGAGCAATTTCCCTACCCAAGTCTGACACCTAGGAGAGATTTCTTGCCTTTTGCTAGCTCATAAAATGGTGAGCAAAGAGCTAAGCCCAAAGCAAGTGTTCCCAGGTGGGGTTTAATGCCCTTGCTGGGATGTCTAATCTTGGAACAGTAAAAGCACATCCAGCCTGTCAGCTCTGTCTGCGTTGTTCCCTAAAGACAAACATAAGTGTATCCTCTTCCTTCCCTTGTCAGGGATGCAGCTGTATAAACACCAGGCAAATACGTTGAATGCTGTTGGTAGCACTTGACATCTCTATAGGTACCTGAGCCCAAGACGGTTTCGCTTTTGTATCTAAGGGCAGCACAAAAGGTTTGTTTTTCTTCCCTCCATGTTTGTCATCCCGTGATAGATGGAGAGGCCAGAAGAGACAGTGTGGTCCCCAAGAGGGGCCTCCTGCAAGCACATGCCACAGAGAGCTGGGGGAGGGATTTAGTCCTTCTTTCAGTAATACTTTGTGGTTGAGTTGGGTTTTTTTTACTTTTAGAAGACTTCTCCCCCCCTCCCTCATGCCTTCTATCAGCACTGCTCAGTCTGCTGCACCCGCTGGCCTATCTCCCTGCTCCCAAACTGTGTGCTGCTCTCAATGGCCTCAAGCAGAGCAGAGGCACTCCCTGGACTCTGAGCACTGAAGCACTGCTCCTTGCTGCCCATTACCTCTGTCTGTGTGCTGATCCCATCCTCTCCCTCGCTGCCCCACTGTTCACTGCTGCTTTTCTGCCTTCCCTGGACATTGGCCTTTGGCTTCCCCATATGGCACAGGGAGGTCAACCCCATCCAGGGAAGTGAGAGATGCTGCTGTGATCCTGGAGCCTCTTGGTCCTGTGTGGGGTTTTGGCTGTGCTTCCCAGGGCTACCCAGCCCAGTGCTGGCTCTGCTCCTCCCTTGCCAGAGCAAGGACAGTGGTCAGCACTTGCCTTACAGCTCCAAATCCATCCCAGATGCTTGCGATCCAAGTGTGAAGGAAGATGGACTCTCTCTACGGAAGGTGGGGGCCAAATGATCCTTTCACATGCTGGAAAGCTCTGCAAAGGGTGGATGTGTTCCCTTGGGGATCAGGAGACCGGTCTGGGGCTGAAAGCACTTTTGGAAGTGTCCTGTGAGCTGCTGGGGTTTGCTGGAGCTCCTCAGGCCTCATGGGTGAGAAGGGGCTGGGTACTGTGCTTTCCATGGAGGATCAAGGCCTGAAGAAGACAGTCTTGATGGGAACGGAGCTCAGTGCTGGGCTGCAGCAGTTGGGCATGCCACCGGCTGTGAGTGGGCTCTGCTGTACCCAGCCCTCCTGTCCATGCAGTCCAACCCTGTTCCTCCTCTTCCCATGAGTGTCCCAGGACTTGTTTTAGAGTGGTGTTGCCAGGGTTCCCCTTGCTATAACAACACATCTCAAAGTCCTCCAGATAGAAATCCAACGTTCCTAGGAAGTGAAGCCCATGAAGTTGGCAATGAGGATACCTCTTGCTTCTTCCAGGTCTGGTTTGCCTTGTAACAGGCTCATGTCTCTTGAGACCCAGTGTAAATAATCCTAACATTAAGTTCTTAATAGGCAAGAAACACAGTCAGGATTCCCACTGCAGTCTGTTTCCTGGTTGTGCCCCTGACCCTGGGGCAGGGTGCACAAACACACAAGGGGCTTTGCAAGTGTCCACAGAGCTCTCCTTGGCACTGTGCAGACCTGGGTTTGAGTGGGTCGCCTCCATGGGCTCTCCATCCCCGCCTCCAGCATGGGCACTGGAGGAAGCAGCAGTGCTGCTGGGATAAACGCCCCTGTTCATTCACATCTGTCAAAGCACCAGGAAAACCACTGCTGGAAAGGGCAGAGCTGAGGTGCAGGTCCTTTTCTCCAGCTCTTCTGGGAGGGAAGGGTGAACAATAGGGCTCTGAAGCCTGGGAAGAGCTGCCGGATACACTGGGCCTGCTGGAGCTGGGTGCGGGCTGGGAAAGCCAGCGCCGGGTTGCCGTGTTTATATTGGAGCTACTTGAAAGCATTCCTCGAAGGAACATCTCAGGGGACTCTGTGGAGTCTCTGCTGCTGATGGCTGAAGAACATGACCAAGAAGAGGCTGTGTTGGGACATTTCTCCACCATCGACTTTACTTTTCATTCAGGTTTTCACTGCTCAGAAGGATGAGGCTGAGCCCTTTTTCATGCTGCAAACTCTGAAAGTCCCTGCTCTCCTCTGCTTGGTCTTCTGGGGAGCCTGGGGATGGTGTTGAGAGAAGATGTATCCAGATGTGGCTGTGGGAAGGGTCCTGTCAAAAAGGCTTTGTCTTCTCTGCAGTGGTGCCTCTTTCCTCTCATCTCCAGCAGCCAAGGAGGCTGGAGATGGCATGTTGTGTCCAAGATGAGACTGATAGGCACACATTTAGAGGGTTCATTTCTCCATCCTATTCACTTACTGATCAGGGGGAGTGGGGTGGCTGTGGTCAGCTGGAGCTCCCCTTTCTCCTCCTGCCCTGTGAGACCCTCCTGGATATTTTGGCAGAGCCATGCAAGGATTATGACTATGGCATGAGGAACATGCCTGCGTAAAGCCATGAATGGAAAACACACAGGTGTAATACCCTCTCCTTGAAGTAAGAGTACCCATGGGCACACAGTGGGCATTGGGGTGCCCTGGGGAGGAACCAACAATAGCTGGATCATGTTGGTCCAGATTCAGTGCTGCTCTGGCTGTATCACTGAGTTAAGATCACTCCCATACAATCACCCTTGGTCTGCCCAAATAGGGAGCCCTTGAGTGGCTCTGTCCTGCTCGTCATTGATGTGGCTCTTTGCCAGTCTCACTTCCCTGCCACAAAACGAGCTGCTGGCTCAGCCAAGCAGAGGGGTAGGTGGAGGGGTGTCAGAGATGCTCATTTAAAAGCCTACCCGATGTTGCTGCTCTGGTTCTTCCTGTTAGTCCAGGAGCTCTCCAAGGAACAACCAAGTCTTCAGTGGCACTTGCACTTGGGGCTTGGCTGCACGCAGGGAGGGATGTACCAGTGTGAGGAAGACCCCTAGGGAGGGTTAATAGAGGAATAAAAGCTTTTGTGCCTTAGCAGGAGATGTTGGGGAAGGTCCCTAGGGCAAGGGGGACCCCAGGATGGGGAGCACAGGATGGTGACCCTTCCTCAGACCCTCTCTGGTCACCTGGGTAGTTGCACGAGGCAGACTTAAGTATCTGTTCTGGGGAAGGAGCCAGGCCCTGCAGAGGCAGTGGTGGAGCAATGTGAGGCCAAAGGGTGGTGGTGGCCTTTGGACCATGGCTGGGAGCCAGCACCAGCCTCACCCGTGCCTCTCCCAGTGCCACTGTGCCAAGGTGGGATTCACTGTGACACACTGCCACTGGAGAGCATGGTTTCCCAAAGATGTGGTAAGTGGTGGATGGGGGAGGAACACATCACCCCCTTGGGATTGGAGTGGTTGGGAGTGGACATGGAATATTGGATGTAGAGCAGAGGATGTGGGGCAGGTTATGGGTGCAGGGGGGAACAGGTAAAATAGGGCATTGGCAGTGATGTTCGACTGCCGCTCTGGAGCGGATATGTCCCTTTGGGTTGGGGTGTGGGGAGAGCACCCTGCCAGTGGGAGAGGCACAGAGGACAGGCAGAGCACCCTAAGGAAGCTGAGCTGAAGGGAGGGACTGGGATCCTGCAGGTGAAAGGTCTCTGGAGAGCAGGAGCAGAGTGCAAGAGGGTTGGGATGTCCGGATGTCTTAGGGCTTAGCAGGGAAGGCACACGGAAGGGGTAGGATCACCGAGAGGCAGCTCTGGGCATCCAGTGGAGGTAGGTCTGCCTGCCAGCACATAGGCCATGTGGGACAGGGCAGTGGTGTGGGATAGGGAACAAGTGTTAAGGTTTAAATAGAGCAAAATGGCTGTGAAGGTGTTAGAGGAGCATCTCTGGGCATACACAGCATATTCTCAGGTTGTACTCAGGGATGGCTGGTAGCGAATGCACGGACAGATGGCACAAAATGGGGCAAGGCTCAAGGGGACCTTCTTTTGAAGACCTGGAAGTTCAGGCTGGTATAACAGCCTTTCCGTTCCCTTTTCCTCAGAGCTCACAAACACAGGCTGGGTATACCCTGACAGCAGATTTCACAGCCATGAGAGCTGAGCAGGGACAGGTTTGGCCAAAGGAACCGGATCTGAGGGCACCTGGGCTGGGCTGGGAGGATGCTCTACGCAGAAGCTTGCTGGGTTGTGTGGGAGTGTAGCACATACCCTGTACATCTCCATAGACATCATGGGGTTTTCTGCCAAATAAAGGGAAACTTAGAACAGTAGCGTGGTGTAGGATTGTCACCATAGGTTGACAGTCTGAAGGCTGACACTTGGGATTATTTTCCAGCTCACCGCTTGAGTTGTTTAGAACAGCTTTGCTGGTCTTCAGCTGGTTGTTCTGGGTGCTGTGCTAGCTAATGAGCCTTGGAAGGCGTAGGTTGTTTCCTATCTCAGTGCTGCTGATAGCAGACAGGTTATAGTACAATGAACTTGTTTCATCTCGTTGTTCTGTTCATGACTCAGAAGTTTATCATGTGTGTAACAAGGATGTTTCTGTTTCGGGAAGGGGGATCTCCAGGAAAAAACAATGAGGAGTCAATATAACTGCTTGGGGAATCTCCAGGCACTTGAGACTTAACAATGTGGGATTTGGGTAGATTAGAGAATACCTCAGTTAATATCATTTTTAAGTAATTCCCTGTATTTGTATCCTTCTTTCTTTAGGGAGACTCCTACCCACTGGCAGCCTCTGCCTGGCACAAAAGCAGCCATGTTGGTCAAAGTGAACAGTCTGAGGCAGATACAGAGCTCTTCAAACAGTTCCCTTCAGCTGCAGGGTGCTGCAGAGGCCAGCAGTCAAAAATCTCTGCCGAAACCAGCCATATATGCTCAGCCTCAATCCACATCCCCGAGCCCTGGACCCACAAAGCAAATGCCTACAGGAGAAACGAAGCAGTCTATGCAGATCAAAAAGACAGAGAATGGTGGGTTTTGCCTTGTGCTGATGAATGGTCCAGCTTCTCAAACGCCTCCAAGGAGCCAGACAGGAACCCCTCAGCCTGTGTCCCCCAAGTATGCCTCCCCTGCACCCATATATGATGAGCCATCTTTAGAGTCTCCAATTTATGATGAGCCACCAGTAGATATGGACACTGAAAGCGTCAGTATGAGTGGGATGTCTCCACCAAGGTCACCAAGCAATAGCTTAAAAAAGCAGCTGCAGCCAACCAAATTATTACAGCATCCAAGTGTGCAACAGCAGCAAGCTGCAAAGAAGCATGCAAGGAATACCTCTGCCACTGAATACAGCCCAGCTGGCAGAGAATATATAAAACACATGGTCAATGTTGACCAGTCCTCCAAACTCTCCCATTCTTCTGCTGCAACAACTGATGCCTCTACTAAATTGCCAGGTCAGCTTACTTCAAAAGACAGCTTCAAGCAGTCTTGGAGGATCTTGGAAGCCAACGTCCTCAAGAACATGGAAGCCCACCACAGTCGGCAGAGCAGCCTGCAAACTCAAGAGTACCCAACCGGGATAAGCCATCAGGACTCTGGGTATTCAACTGGCCCTTCCCCAAGCTTGAGGAAAAGGAAAGGAAGGAGGCAAGGGACATGTCAGGGAAGACCTGGCTCTGTGGGCAGCAGCAGCGAGCTCACAGCTTTGAATGATAAGCTGATTGCTGAGATGCGTGCTGTGGTGGGCAGGTCAGCAGCTTGCAGGGGCAGCAAGGCCAGTCTCGATGCTGAAAGCCTGGAGAGTGGCATCCCAGCAGAGAGCAGCAAAGTCAGGTTCCAGTCTGACCACTTGAAGAAGTGCATCAGCCGGAGCTCAAGAGATGACATCTCGGCCAGTAACAGGTCTCTGTACAGACAGGGCCTGGAGAGCAGGGGCAGCTTTCCCAGCGATGTGTCTCCACAGGACACAGTGAGGCAGAAGAGGACTTTTGAGAAAATAGATTCCTTAGAAAAGAATGTGACCAGCCAGGCGAGTCTGGCTTCATCAGATGCTACACGTCACTCCTCCCAGGTACCTCCCCATCCACACCGGGTTCGTGTCATGCTTTGTTGCGCTGTTGTGATGCAGAGCTGAGAACCTGGCTCTCTCCTAATAATTCCTTGTATTCTCTTCTCCCTTATGATTGTTCCCAAGCATGGAGTGGAATCAGAAAACCAGTGGCAGTGAGTTCAGCATCTTGTTGTTGGGAATAGCCATTTTAAGGCCCCTTAGCCTGCCTGCACAAGTGGATTTGTTTGTAACACAGCACTTCTGCAAAACTTAGTTTGCCATCTTTTCTCCTCTTTGGATTTGAAGGAACCTCCTGCTTTCTTAACTCAGATTTAGGTTCTGTGTGGGGGATTTTATATCCTGTGAAGGTTTTGCCCTTTTTTCTTTTTGCTCCCTCTTCCAATTATTTCACTCCTGCTGAACTATATTCACCCTGCAGCCTGAGTCACTGCATCTCTTTGATAATGAACCTCCAGCATGAAAAGTGGCTTTTTATTTTATCCCTTTGTTCTCTTTTTTCTCCTGTTTGCCACTACATGACCTTTCATGAAGAAACTTGGCAAAGCTCCTTGAGCATTTCAGATTGCTCCAGTAGACCTGTGAGGTGTAGCTTTAAAAGCCAGGCTGCCACCTCCCTGCTGCACCAGATTTATGTGTGTGCATTCTCCTCTTTATTGTGGTTCCTGATCGATAGCACCTTCCTTTCACCTGAAACCCTTTTGAAAGCTGATGCCCTGTTCCCACATTTCCCATTTTTGAGGCACAGGGTCACTCTGAGTTTACACCACTCACGTGTGACAGTTCATAGTTCAGCAGTTTCATTTCACAGCCCCTTTAGACTTGGTGGAAGACTGCTGTCCAGTGTTCAGGGTATGTTACACTTCACTGCATTGACATGGAGTGGATGTCTTGATTATGCACAAGAGATGGGGGATTGGGGATAGGCTGGGAACAGCCTTGAAAATGAAGGATAATTCATGTGTGGTAGGTTGGAGAAGGAGAGAACACAGTGGAAGATGTAAGGAGATGGATCTTGTGGTAAAGGCAACATGTCAATAACTCTCTATTTACAGCAATACTCTTGAGACATAGGAGTCCAAGGAGGAGAGGAGGTTGCAGGGAATCGCTGTTTCACCTGAAAATGGCAGTGTGTGGCTTGAGTCACCAGCAATGGCCTTTGCTGGGCTTGTGTGATGGAGAGGGGAACTGGGAGACAAGGAAATTTGTTACTGAGGAGAGTAGGCATAAGTTCTAGGACAGGCTGAGCAGAGGTGGATGTGTACTGTCAGCACAAAGGTAATAGCTGGGTAGTTGTGTGAATGAGATCTGAGAGATAAACTCAAGAGAGAGAAGAGGAGAGAACCAAGAGGCTTTTGAACCTCTAGAGAGTATGAGGAGGTGGATCCTCAGAAGTGTCTAACATGCTGAATGGGCAATTAGGGTAGCAGGAGGGAAACCGTTCCTGGGCCTGGAGGGTGTATTGAAGGAGACTGAGTATGGAAATGGCAGTGAATTGCAGGTAGGGATCTTCAGTCAGTTGTGTTAGGTGAATTCAGAGGGGTAAGGAGGTAGAGGGGTAACTCGAGGGATGGAAAACCAAAACAAAGTGGAAAAGCAGAAGAAATGATTGTGCCTCAGGCTGGCAATAGGAGGTGGAGTGTGATGTGTGCTAATCCCATCATCCACATGTAGGTACATGTTGGGGTAAGATAGGGAAGCGTTGCACTGCAAAAGCCTCTGTCCTGAGTTCAGCAATTCCTCCTGACTGAGAAAACAGTGACTTGCTCTAAACATTTAAGAACTGATGTGTATTTTGGGGGTGACTATAGGCCAGGACCTGAATAGAGTGTGGCACACGAGTTAAAGGGGATCTGCAAGGAAGGAAAATGCATATTTTATCTCACTTTTTCCACTGCAAAACCAAACTTTACAGGGTTTATGTTTCTTTGTCTTCCTTTACAACCCCAAAACCTCAAGATTATCTTGTTTGGCTTTTTCTTACTTGCTGGAGATCATCTCGGAGTTCACAGAGCAAAGTGTGGGCTGTTAAGCCCTTAGTTGCTCTATGTGGTAATTTCAAGTCTAACCAAAAAGTCTGTTTCCTAAAACAACTTGTTGAGTGTTTGAATTCAATGTGTCCCAGGCTGCCACTTCCATCTGAAACAGAGAATTCTTCATGGGCAAAATCAGTGTCTTATTCTCACAAGTAATGAGTAGACATCATTTTTGGGGATCAGTACTAGTAAAGCTCTAATTCTGTAGTTATCCATAGCCAGCACTGGGGGAGAAGGCTGGACAAGGGTTGCATGGAAGAGCTGCATACAGAGTCTGGGAGGAAGGAAGGTTGTTATCTCTGCTGCTTGTCTCTGTCAGCTTGTGATGAGTGGACTTACCCCTGGAGCAGATGAGTTTGACCACTGCAGGCTGTGCATGGGCAGCAGCTGTTCTAGGGAAGAAAACACAATCCAGTGCTTGGAAATGATTCTAACTTAATCTGGTATAGTTTATGCCTGTTCTGGATAGAAAACATGGTAGGGAGCCCAGGGCCAGTTTGGGAGGAGGTTGTGGTGTGTCTGTAGGGTTCAGTGAGAGCCACTACAGTGGGATCCACTGGTGGTAGAGTTGACTGATGCAGATGCCTGATCTCCTTTGCTTCACCAACTCAAACATGATTTATCCTACCTGGGTGAAAGCCTGGCTGTGGCCATACACTGTTGTGCCTCTCTAAGCTTCGTCTGTCCTGTTTGTGTGTCTGGCCAGTATTTCCATTAGGAAGGTCATGGTGGAATTGAGATGCATCTTTACAGTGCCTTAAAGCAGAGGCTGTGCAGGCACAGGCTGCCCAAAGCTCAGCAGCTCCTGATGGTTGCTAGCCATGGTTTTGTCTTTCATCTTATTTTTGCTAGAACTTGGAAAGATACTAAAGGCAGGAACCAGCCATGGGATAATTTTCCTAGCAGGGTAAGGAGTCATTTAAGCTGCTTTTAACATCCCTGTTCCCCATTGCAGGCCGGCACAATAGAGTTGGACCCCAAGCAGGAGAGCAGTGGCCAGCCTGGTGGCTGTGGAGGGTACCACTTCCCTTACAACACTCTACGGAAGCCCATCTCTCAGAGCAGCATGGCAGACTGGGCTTCTAAGAACCTCAACATGCACACGCAGGGCATCTTCCGCCGAAGGATCTCCATCTCCAACATGCTGTCCTGGAACGGTGGCTCTATCAAAAAGCCAATGCTCATCACCAGCAACCGCACCATCAAAAAAGAGGCGTGTGAGATGTTCAAACTGGTGCAGAGCTACATGGGAGACCGTCAGACTCGCATGGACCGGAATCACGTGGCCTTGGTCACGGTCACCAAGTGCTGGAGCATGCAGGGGTTACGGGATGAGCTCTACATCCAACTCATCCGGCAGACAACAGATAACACGTGCTACCGAAGTCTGGCGTGGGGCTGGGAACTGATGGCCATCAGCCTGGCCTTTTTCTCCCCATCACCCAAATTTCAGTCTTATCTAGAGGGTTACATTTATCGCCACCTTGATAGTGATGAAAACAGTAAGTGCCTTGTGCCAACACACTCTCTCCCCAGCAGCATTCTGGTGGGTTGTGCCACTTACTCAGGCTTGTCTGGTGGTTAAACACACCAGCCAGTGCTGTGGTGTCCATCAGTGAGAGCACCATGTTTTGGGTGAGTTCACCCTTCCTGGGTGGGTTGAAGCTGCCACCAGCTCTTTTCTCTGTGGTTCTTACTGGTGTCTGTGAATGTTAATACAGGAAGCTTTAAGGGAGCCATTGCAAACATTATGAACAGGTATTCAGGCAATTAGTTAGGTTAGGTATAACGTTGCTGTTTGGAGCCCCTTCTCAACTACTTGGCCATTCAGAGAAGCTGAGTGGTGTTCTGGGCCCCTTGGATGTGTTTGGAGCTGGCTGTGGTACAGGATCCTTCCCTGAGCAGACCTCCTCATGCTGAGTTAAGCTGGCTACAGTGTCTGGGGCAGTTCAGGCTTTGCTATTTTATTATTCCACATTATTAATCCAGAACCTTTCAATTTTTCAGTTGCCCAACGCATCAAGGAGCTTGCAGATCTGAAAAACAAGAAGAACTCAAAATCCAGGAAAAAGAGGAAACAAAACACCGAGGACGAAGGTAAAGGGAGGCACAGCATGCAGGGAGCTGAGGGGGAGACTGCACTGAGCTCTGACAGGTGGGGATGCTGAGCTCCACTGAGAATCAACCTTTTCTTTAAGTGCATAGACTTAGGTTCAGTAAACTCTGCTGCAGGTGGCTGGTGTGAGAGCTTTGAGCATGGATCAGCTGTGTGGGTGGCAGCACATGGGATGGGTACAGTGTGACCACTTTCACTCACAGCTGTATGACAGAGGGGTTTTAATTTGGTTGCAGACCTAGGGTTGTGATTCAACTGGTGTGTGTATGCCACGGGGTTTACTATAGCACATTCCAGTGCTAAAAGCCATATGAGCCAGCATGGTGAAAAGAATCTGTCTCAATTGTATTAATGGATGTTGTAAACCACTACCAACCCTGAGGGCCCTCAGGGAGGACCCTGACATCTGGCAATGAGCACTGTCTTTTTCTCTCCTCAGTATTGGCTTCCCTTTGTCCAACCTCCCTGTACTCTGTAGTCCAGGGTTTGCAATAGCACCTCTGCTGAATGAACAAGAGTTCACTTACTCCTCCAGCCTCAGATTCTAACTGCTGCCTGCAGGATAAGCATTTGTCTGGCTAAAGTTGTGCTAGACAACGTCCATTCCATGTTCTTTTACTGTATTGCTTTCAGGAAACTTGAGCCAACCCTGGGAATTCCTATCAGGCAGCAGAGTTTATATCATGTGGCCTTGGGGTTTTAGTCTGGGAGAGTCCAGCTTCCCACATTGCTGAGCCCTACCTGAAGCCAGCAGTGGGCACCAGAGCCACGCTGTCCTGTGGTGGCTTCCTTGTGTCACTGCTCCCTTGAGGCCACTGCAGGCTAGGAAGTGGCTGAGGAAGCCCCTTAGATGCAGCACCTGCACTAAGTGTGTCCATCACTTCTCAGTCTCTGGTGGGATTCAGAACAGAGACCTGAAATTGCACAGTCAGCTGCAAGAAACTGCAGGTCACTTGGGGAAAGCAAGAGGAAGAAAACATCTCGTTGTAGCAGAAGAATTGTAAAGCACCTGGTTTTATTGTTGGGCAGCAGGCTTGAGACTGCTCTGTCCTGAAGCACAAAAAGCAATCATTAGGGGTTGGCAAAGCAGGGTGTTGTGCAGGTTGGAAGCATAAACATGTTCAGGAAGAGATGGGACAAATGAAAGAAAGGAGGTCTCTCAGTTGATGGTTAATGGTCCAGGTGCAGCCCTGCCTCAGGGTATCTCCCACCTGCTGTTAGCAGATATTCCAAGGGGAATACTCACTTTACAGACATCCTGTATCTGTTTCTTATCCTCCTGGTGGCAGATGCAGGCTGTTGACTTGTACAGCCATTTGGGCTGATAACGGATAGCTTTTCCCACGTAAGAGAACAGTGATGGAGCAGCATTGCTGGGATGCAGAAGGACTCGCTGATGGTGTGAGGAAGAGGGGGTAAAAACACTGCAGTAAAATGGGGGTGCCTGGGCAAATCTAAGCCAGGAGAGTGACACGCAGCTGAGCTGTTCTGGACGCACCTACCCCTGTGCTGAAGAGCACAACAAGACAGGTCCTAGGCTGAAGACTGCTGTGACTGTGCCAGGCTGAGGTCTGTGAGAGGTCATGGTAGATCAGAGATATACTGAGTCAACAGCTTCTGCTGTGCTAAAGTAGGTGTCCCATGGCCAGCTCCTGAATCCACATTGTTTGCTGCATTTTTAAGGCATTTTTGGCAGGAGAGCATCTGAGGCTCTTCCAGAAGGTGTGTTCCTGCATGTGCCCTGCCTGGATTTTAGCTTGTTATGAAAGCAGAGGTTCTTTAAGAAGCTCTTTGCATGTGTTTCTAGGCCAGCACATGGAAAAAGTATTTTCCTTTGCAAACTCTTTTTCACTGTGTGGGCTGTTCCCGAGCTCCTGGGGCTACTGTGGTACCACAGGAAATAACAGCTCAACTTGGATTTCACAGATTCATCTGCTCTGAGCAGTGCAATTGCCTTCAGTATTAGCCCTTTCCAGCCCGTGAGCTGGGGAGCTGAGGCAGTACCTGGCCCCTTGTTAGGAGAACTGACCGTGTGGGATGAGCTGGATGCCAGGAGCAGGTCTCACTGAGCATTGTGAAAGCAAATCAGATGGTCGAGGGAAGTCGCTGGTCTGGAAAAGCAGAGGCTAAAGTTAAATTCTGCTCATTTCCCTCATGTTTCTCTGCAGCTCAACACTTCCCTCCTGGCCTCTCCATGTCTCCTTCACCCACCTCACTCTCCACCATGCCCTGGGAGCCAGGAGCACTCTGCTCTGTAGCAGGGAGGCTGCACGCTGCATGTTTAAGGTGTGAGCCTTTGCAGGAGCTGTTTGTTGTGTGCCCACTGTGGCCAGTGCCTTGCTCATGGGGCAAATTGAGTTTTCAGTTTATTTGCGTGGAAGGCAGTCAGCTTCCCTCTGGATCCATTGCGGGAGTTCAGTTGTCACTGGGAGCAGGATGTCTCACTGCAGAAAGTGCAGGATGCAGGATTTAGGCTTTTCCCAGGGTCAGGGTGCTTCCTGGGAAAGCACAAAACAGGCTTCAAGCAAACGTGTCTGGCTGCTGCCCACACATCAGCCGTGCAGGCAACCAGTTCCTTCGCAAACCTGGTTAAACTCCTCATGTGATTACGGGTTTCATGGTCTAATTACAGTGTGAAAAGAGCATTTCCTATTGTAAGTTCTGAATGTGCTGCCTCCTGTGCAATTGTTGTGATGCAGAGACACAGCCCAGGCTTTTCCCAGTCCCTCCTTTGTGAAGCAGGTGACACGTTGCCTCCGGGTGTCTGTGTGTTTAAACAACAGGAGCCATAACCTGGCACAGGGAAGCATCACAAAGCTGCTCTCATTGGTTTTGTTTTCTTTAATCCTTAGATATTTCCAGTATAAACCATGCCTGGGATTTGCAGGATTTTTGCATACAGAGAACATTTGCTTTAGATATTCCCAAGAGAAAGGAATTCTTTAAACTGACTTTGCATCCCATTGCCTGCGGGAGGGGGGGATGTTGTTGTACCTCCTCCAGCATTGCTCCAGCCTTACGGAGAGGCTCCATCCATTTGCCAAGCAGATTGATTGAGGCAGGGGGTGCTTGTTTCATTGTGGGGAGCCAAGGGTTGTGGTTTGTCTGCTGGCTGAGAGGAGAAGGGGAAAAGTGCATCTCTCACCTTTATGAATTGTTCTGCTCTGGGAAGTGCTTCTCCTCCCACGGCATTGAGAGGATTTGAGGAACTCCAGGCTCCTGACCAGCTTACCTGAGCCCTAGGGTGCGTGCAGGGCTCAGCTGAAACAGGCAGCGTATGACCAGAATGTAGATTTTAAAAGCCACAAGTATTTTGAACTCCGCTGCAAGCTTTGAGCCTGGCAGGGAATCAAATAGGGCAGATCCATTCAGTGCTTTCAGCAAGCAATTTGGGTTTGACTTGAACAAGAACAAAAGGCCAACGGGTTTGGAAAAAACTCTCCCAGCAATCAGTGCTCTGTCAGTGCAAACATTTGGTGTCACGGGGGGATTAGCTCTGTGAATCCTGGCTCTGCTCTCCCTCAGAGTTGGCTGAAGCAAGCACAACAACCAGAGAGCGCCTGTTCCTGCGGAGGGCTGCAGCTTTGGTGGGGAAGGTCCCAAGCGCTGAGGTGTCTGATTTTCCTTGTACTGCACAGCCTCACGGCACACGGTTGGGTTGAGGAGGTTGCAGGCAGGAGAGTGAGGAAGGGCTTTGGGAAGGTGAGAGAGAACGTGTCACCTTCACATGCCTCTCCTTGTGTCCTGATCTTGCTCATGGTGCTGCTGCCGCCTCTCTCACTAGCCCAGGACTGCAGTTCTTGAATCGTAAACCACTTGGTTTAAAGCACTTTGACATCTCTCCTGGCAGGGGCTGGCACTGCCTGCTCCTTGGCTGAGATGTGGCAATACAGAAATACCCAGACCTGTGTCTGTGAGCCGGGTAACTGCAGCCACACTGCCAGGAGTGAGGACTCACTCTCATACATGTGCTCAGGCTGTGAATGCCGAACGGGCATCTTGCATTGAGTCAGGACAGGGTCAGGCTGCCTGTGTGAGAGGTGTTGATCTGCAGGAGTGCGGGTAGGAGGTGCAGAGCTATGAGCTCAGAAAATGAATACCTCCAAGCCCAAGCACTGACTTGCACTGACACTTCCTGCCATGGGGCTGCAGGGCTGGGAGGCTTTGGGGTGCTAAGTGTGGGGTTTTTACAGTCTCAGTGCCCTGACCCTACAACAGGATGTGCTGTTTGTGCCGGTGTGAACTGTTGTGCTGCTGCGCTCTGAAAGGCTCCAGTGGTAGGTACATGGTGCTGTTTCTCTTTCCTACCAGGTCTGCCCATCAGCACCTATGCCAAATACTGCTACAGGAAACTGCAGAAAGTAGCTGTCACCGGAGGCAAAAAGGTGAGCGGCTGCCCCAGCCCCGGGGCCCATGGGGTGCATGAGCACTGCCGGAGCTCCTGTGACTGGGAGGTCACTGCTGATTCAGTGATGGGAAATGGAGATAGAGAGGGCAGGAGAGGCTTGCTCAGAGCTCAGCTCCCCATGAACATGTGGGAGAAGGTGCTGCCCGGGTCCCACCATCCTCCTGGCAGACAGCAGTGCCTCTGTGCTGGCCTTAGGGATGGGGAGGACAAACCTGTCTGCAGGGTAAGAGGAGCTGTCTGTGCAGGGGCTGCCCATCATCTGGTTGCTTCTAGCGAAGGATGTCTCCCTTTGCCACTGAGAGCTTGCATGGGCCAGGTCTGGCAGCTGATTTAGTGCAGAGTTGTTCATTCCCAGTTCAGAAACTGATGCAGTGGAGATGGCTGGAAGGGAACCTCTGAGCTCTGCCTTAGCTGGAAGTCCCCGGCCTCCCTTTGCCCTGCGAGGTCCTGCCCAGGGCTGTGGAAGCTGGCAGGCAGCCTCAGCCCATCCGCCCGAGGTCTCCAAGCCAGATCCGGTTGTCTTTTATTTCTGCACATCCCTGTGGGGCCCTGCTGCCATCTGGACTCCGTGTACAGCGAGCAAATAGCTGGAATACCGCAGGAGGGGTGAAGGCTCCCGGCATCCCTGCAGGGGCAGGACAGGAAACGTCCGGACACGCACTGCACACAACTGCAGCCCTGCAAGGGGTCAGTGGGAGCTTGCTCCCCACCGCTGCACCTCCTGCTTGGCCATGGGGTCATTGGGTAGTTCATCACCCCTATGACAGTGCTCTGGGTTTCTCCCCATCCCTGCCAAGATGGATTCAAAGCGTCTGTCAAGTGTTGGTGGTGTCTTTCCGAAGCAGCAAGTCCCCATGCCCACTTTTCAGAGAGCTTTAGCATCTGTGAGAGCAAAGCTTCCCCTAGAGTTGTTCATACCTGGAATTCCCTTCTCCAAAGGGCTGTTTTTCAGCTGCCCTGTGGCTGAGCACTTGCCCAGCACCAGGCTGGTGTACACATGCCCTGTGCTGACCTCACTACGGCAGGGGACAGGCTGGGCTCCATCCTGCACCAGCAGGTAGAGCTGCAGCTGGAGCAGCACCCCCAGTGTGCAAAACATTACAGGTTTGGGCAAAACCAGCTCCAAAGGGGCCTCTCTCTGCTCCTTTTGGGCCTCATGAGTTGAAACCCCTCCTGATTTTAGGAGGTGGAGGCCTAAGAGAACTGTGCTACCAGGAGGCCAGTGTTGTGTCCCCATGCATGGGCATCCTCCATCCTGACTGCTCACCACCCCTGTCCCCAGGTCACTGTTTCTCTGTGTGCTGCACTGAACAATTCTGTGTCCTCAGGGCCTCCGTAAGCCGACCGTGGAAGAGATAACACATGCCAGGAATGCCATCGTGACGCCATCGCTCTTCGGCAGCTCTCTGGAGGAAATCATGCTGCGGCAGCAGGACATGTACCCAGGCAACAAGTTGCCCTGGGTGCAGACACAGCTATCGCAGCAGGTCCTGGCGCTGGGAGGAGAACAGACCGAGGGGATCTTCAGGTGAGTTTTTGGGACATGGTGTCACTTTTGAGCCACCCACGTGTAAGTTCTCAATGCTGGGAAGTCAAAATTGACCTCCATGCGCTTCCTTTTCCCTGAGAATAGTGCTCTGAAATGGATCAGACAAAACCCAGCCTTTCCCAGGCTCAAGAATGATCTCATAAAGTAGCTTTAGCCCAGTGGTATGCATTAGCACAGAGGGGGTGGCATAGATCCGACTCGCATTACTCAGGACAGCATATACCCAGGCAAGGCATTGAACTTTCATCAACAGCAGATTGATCAAGATGAACAGCAGCAGAGCAGTTCATCAGATGCAGCACATCAGCCTTGATAACGCATGAAACATGAGTCAAGACAGAGGAGGAGTCAAAGAATCTGTATGGTGAACATAGGGGATGCTGGTCTGGGTTTGGGGTTTGGGTTGGGTTTTTGTTTTGTTTTATTTAATGTTTGTGTTAGCTTTTCAGTAGCCAAACTCTCAAGCACCTTTGCTATGTCTCTGCTTGCAGGATACCTGGTGACATAGATGAAGTCAATGCATTGAAGTTGCAGGTGGATCAGTGGAGAATCCCAAGCAGTCTCAGTGACCCCAACATCCCAGGTATGGGAGCACAGCAGGCATGGGTTGCTGCAGCCTAAGCTGGGGTACAGTGTGGCAGGGAAGGTGCAGGAGCAGCCCAGGAGATGTGCTGCTGCTTGGACGTGTACACAGGCTGTCTTCACCAGCTGGGTTTTCATCTGTGCCTTTCCGAATACTGTCCATAGTAAAAACACTGAGGGAGCCTCTGGCTTGGGTGCAGTGAGGCTGTGCAAGCCACGCATTGTGTAGAGCAGCTGGGAGCCCTTCAGAAGCAGCACTTTAACTCCAAGCTCCCATTCTCCCCTCCTTTAGGTGGCCCCAGAGCCACTTCCTGGAGGAGCAGGTAGACAAGAACCAGTATTTCCCTCTATCTGTCCAGTTTGGCTGCCTGGGCATTTCAGAGCCATGACTGAAATAAGGTGAAACAGCACAAGTGCAGAATCCCTTCTCTGCCCTCTGTTTCCTGAGGCACTGAATCTCACTGCCAAGTTTCCCCCTGAAGGTGATGGGGAGGTGACCAGAGCTGTTCTCATGCACCTTCTTTCTGCCCAGCCTCTCTTCTCAAGCTCTGGTATCGGGAGCTGGAGGAGCCTGTCATCCCCCAGCAGTTCTACAAAGAGTGCATCAGCAACTACGAGAACCCTGATGCTGCTGTGGCCGTGGTGCAGCTTTTGCCGGAGCTCAACAGACTGGTGCTGTGTTACCTCATACACTTCCTGCAGGTAGGCAGCACATGGGGCATGGTTAGTGGGATGGCTATGGTGGGCCACTGGTGCAGGGTTTTAGGACCAACCTCTCACCTGTATTTAAGGCGGGATTGATGGGGGGGGGGTGGTCTGCTGGCCTTGTGTTTTATGGGAGCGATAAACCGTGTTCCTGATCTTGTAGAGCATGGGTTTGGTCCCAGAGGTTGAGATCTGCAAGATGTTCCCTGTCTGTTAAGGCTCCCATGCTGTTGGCTGTGTTGGAGCATAGTCTTCCCCTGTGAATGTGTGGCTGTGGGGCACTGTCCTTCAGGCAGGCCACATGTCTACTCCTCCTTGCACCTCCTCTTAGCCCACGCGTTTGGAGTTCCTTGCCATTTTCCACTGCTCCAGGTGACTGTTGTCTTATTCCCTGCAGATCTTTGCTCAGCCATCAAATGTGGGCAGGACAAAGATGGATGTGAATAACCTGGCCATGGTGATGGCTCCCAACTGCCTGCGCTGCCAGTCTGACGACCCTCGTGTCATCTTTGAGAACACACGCAAGGAAATGTCCTTTCTTCGCATGCTCATAGTGCACTTGGACACGAGCTTCATCAAAGGGCTGGTTTGAGCTGCTGCCCTGGGGTCCCAAACATTGCTCTGGGGAGTCGCTGGGTGCCTGAAGTCTTCTCCCCTCCACTTAGGTTTCTTCATTGTCTTTGCTGTTGTGGAACCCTGGGTTAGCCCCTGAGCATCTCCCAGCATATGACCTTGAGGACAAGGACTGTTCAGCACCAGGAAGTCGTTGGACATGCCAGGCTAGATTCAGTGGTTCCTGGCCTTCCAGTGTGTGTCAGAGGAGCACAGCCTGCCTTCTTGGAGCCATAGGACTTGGTTGTTCATTGAAAATGCTGAGAGATCCATGAGAAACTGCTGCCTGGGGCACTGAGACTCCATCTCCCTTCTGGAGGAAGAGTTGGCTTCAGGTAGGAAGACATCACTCCTGTGTTGTGGCAGGGGCTGGTCCTGGGGGAGATGCTGCCTCATTGGGGATAATCCCACTACTACGGAGCCTGGTTCACCCCATGATGATGTTGGTAGAGGGATGTGAAGGTGCAGAGGGTTCGCTGAGGCAGAGGGGTTCCTTAGACTGCCCTGGTCAGTGGAAGTGCATTGCAGCCCAGAGGAGAGGAGGCGTTTGAGCAGGCATCTCACAGCTGGAAGCCCTGGCAGGCCAGATCCACACAGCATCCACCTAACCTACTCCTTTAGGCCACTGCAGAGCTGCACAGCAGCATGTGGGACAGCCCTGTGCTGAGCTGAACCAGCACCCACCCATGCCATGAGGGCTGGGGACAAGAGGAAGGCCATGCTCCTGACAACAAACAGATAAACAACCTCCTAACAAGGGCCATATCCTCTGGAGGGGTAACCCCAGCAGCCTTGCAGCTCCTTTCTGCTATGGGCAACGTGAGCTAACACCAGCTTTCCTGAAGAGCACCTAAACCCACGCTCAACAGTGGCTTCCACGGCTCTGGCATCACCTTCCTGGTACCACGTCCTTCCCAGACTGCTCTGCCAAGACTAAATACCGATTGTGCTCATCCTTCTGGTTCAGCCCAGGTCTAAAGAAAGCCTGCAGCAGTAAGAAGTGCTCCTGTGCTCAGATGTGCCCTTCCAGGCAGAGCAGCAGCATTGCTGTGCGCCCATAAAATGCTGATCCAGGCTGGAGTCAACTGTGGCACCTATGCTCTTCCCACCAAATTCCCATGGGAGTTACGGAAGGTTGTGAAGGGGAAGGAAAGGAAGAGGCAGATCTGAGTGTTTGAACTGTGGTGGTGTCAGGCGTTCTCCCTGCTGCTGCTGAACCCCTGTGGCTTTCTGTGTGCCACCACAAGTGAGGCACAGCAAAGACAGTGTCTTCCAGAGGCAGTGCTTGGATTTCCCTGCAGCCTTTGGCTACTGTTGCATGTTCCTTAGCAAGCAGCCGTTTCCAATTCTGTGGCATCCTTGTGTTACTCTTCTCTTCCTTTGAAGTGTTTTCCCTGCTGGAGGCAGGTCTGCTGCTCTGTTGGGATTTCTCATGCAGTGCCAGGTCTGCCAGTCTCAGCCAAGGTTTGCATTTCTGCATCCCCCTCCCTTTCAAGTGGGGTCATCTGGTTGCAGCAGGGAGCTGAGCCCTGCCAGCAGTGAGGTTTAAGGCTGATGTCTGGATCTCTACCCAGAGTTTGGGCACACAGTACCACATGCAGAGTGCCCCAGTCCTGCTGGCAGCTTGGATCTCCTGCTGGGTGTGAACAGGGTTTCCAGGGCATGTGTTTGCTCGGATGAACTCCACAGTGGGAGTTCAGTTTGTACCCAGCTGAACAAGGGTTGTGGTTCCTCTCCTTGTACCAGATGCTTCTGTGGGTCAGGGAATTTTGCTTCCATGTCTGGATTAGCTCTGACAAACATGCCCCCAAATATATGCGCAGATCTGTTTCACACACCTATCCCATCCCATCCAAGCCATCCAGCTTGGTTTGGAGTCCTGAAGCACTCAACGACTTGTACTTCTGATGTGGGGCTATTTTACCAGAGGGGTAGGGACAAGGAGGGGGTTACTGGCACTGCCACAGTCCTGACATTGAGATCTCTGACCAGGCTCAGACCTGTGGTGCCAGCCCTCTTTGGGCTGCAGACGCATGTGCCTGTGTCGGGCTTTGCCTGCAGCCAGCCACCATGTAAGTGATCCATGTTATTCCTTGCACTTAGCTGTAGCAGTCAATCAAACCATAGGCATTTGCTGCTATTACAAATGAATGCTTTTTGCCAGGGCTGTAAAATAGGCTAATAAATGACACTGGATATTATTTTCTTTGCCAACAGGTTTGTAAATACGAGTCAGTAAAGCAGCCTCTCCTCTGTTATAATAATAAATACAATCTCCGTGGTTGTCTCTTGTCTTTGTGACTTTCTGAAGCATGATCATGTCCACCCAGAGCTGCTGATTTCAGCCTGCCTGTCAGTGTTTGTGAATAACGTTTGGGAATCAGCATGATGTAAGTGCTTGGAAACCAAGCTGCTGGCTGGTTTGCTCTTAATCCTCAGGCAGCTGCTAGGGGACACTCAGTGGAACCTGGAAGAGAACAGGTTGAGACTGATAAAGGACAGCACTTGGAGATGGTGCACTTGAGGCAAAGCAGCTTGCCCCAGCCTTGCAGGGGTCACAGAAGGGTGATGTGTCCTAGTGGGGCCAGCACCCTTGTGGTGCTGGGTGTTCTGGTTGGTGATGTTGAATTTCTGACCTGGTTTAAGTCTCCTTTTCACAGAGCCTGGCTGTGAATGTGTCTGTGATTGTGTCCTGGGAATCTGCAGGCAAAACTGGTAGAAGCAATTTTTCCAGATGCTGAATGCGGCTGGTAGACACCGTGCCCTCAGGCCTGCTGTCCATGCTCCGCTTGCAGAGGCTGGGTAGCTGTTGAGGAGTCAGGGATGGATTTGTGGGACCTTTTTGTGGGTTCAGCTTGTGATGGAGGGAGGTAATGCTCAGCTTTGGCAATTGCCTCGTGCTTTTCAGGATGCGGTGACCATGAGGCCACCCATCCCAGTAGAGATGCTTGCACTATCTCCTCCCCTTGCAAATGTGAGGTGTCTCCCTTCTGGCCCAGCAGATGCTTCATTTCTCCTCCAAACCAGAGGTGCCCGGAGCTTGTGCCACCTCCCCAAAGATCCAGAGAGTAGGAGGCCAGTTTTTACTTTAATCTTCATGCAGGTTTTTAGCCTAATCCTAAAGCATTGAGCTTTGTGCTCAATCAGCCCTGTGGGAAGACAGCAGAGGAACAGGCAGGACTGCATCAGGAGCCCTGCAGCACCCGAGGCAGGCAGGGACGGGAGGGCCCCTGTCCTGACGCTGCCCCACGGCGGGTTTGATGTGGGCACAGCAAAGCACTGGTGGAATCGGCAGAACCGGCTGGTGGAGGTGGCACTGAGCTGGGGCTCCAGCACACCCACAGACTGTCTGCGGGGCAGCCACCCTGATAAGATGGAGAGAGCTGATGTAGCTGCTGAGCGCTGCTGCTTTCGGAGCTCCTGTTGTCCTGCTGTGTTTGTCAACCCAGTTAATGGTGGGGAGAACTGGGTGTGGGTGCAGGCAGCTGGGAGCCGGCTCGGGCATGAAGAGGGGACGGAGGGAAGCCCAGGCGTTCAGGGTGAGTTGAATGAAGCACGAGTGGAGCCTGCTGCAGTTGAGTACTTGGGATGAACTGAGTCGTTCATGAGCTGGATTTTTCCTTCAAAGCAGGAGGCATCAGCTGAAGATTCTGCCCAGGCCATGAAGGTTTGAACCTGTGTTTCCCACGGGAGATGCAGCCTCCACCATCAAAGCCATCCCACATTCCCTGAAGTGCTCAGTGTTTGCTGGTACTGTAAAGGGAGCTTGTGTCAGGACTGAGGGCAGTGCGACCTCAGCTGTCGGGGCTGGGTGCTGGCAGGATGCAGGACCCAAAGGCATGAAGGTATTTAGAAGCCCAAGGCTGTCTGACAAGCTCCTGCTTCTCCCAGAGGAGACCGAATGACTTCTATCAGCTCATCTCCACTGCAGCCCCATTTCCTCCATCCCATTTCCCAGGTCTGGTGCTTCATTCAGACCACAGGCAACGGGGAGACGGGGTGGTTCATGGGGGGGATGTGGAGAGTACAGGAGGAGCTGGGGGATTGTTTCAGCCACAATATACCAGCTTCCTGACATCACCTGGCCTTGGTACCTGCTGGTGCTGCAACTGCAAACAGTACCCAAATACTGTGCTGGGGTGTCCCTGTGACGAGTGCTGCCCCTGCTCTCGGGGCAGGATAAGACAGGCAGACCCCATCACCGCAGGGACAAGAGGGGCCTTACGGAGTGGGTCCCTGCTGCCTGCAGGCAGCCCCAAAGAGAAGGAGGAGGTTGAAGGGCTGCAGCATTCCCAGTCGAATCGGCTGGGGGTGCACTGGTGCAGAGGTGCTGCTTGTTTGCACATCTCCCCCACGCTGCTTCAAGGACACCCTGCCCTGGAGATCTCCAGGCAGCTCCCAGCCTCTCTGGATGCTTTGGCCAACGAAGAAGAAGGCAGAAGCTATCCTGAGGCAGGAACTGCCCTGGTGTGGAGCCCTGGTGTGATGTATGGTATCATAGTGAGTCCCTCATCTCCCACCTCTGTGTGCACCTTGGGCCCAGGCCTGTGGGGACCTCCAGCAGGAGCAGGTAGGAGCAGGATGAGGCTCCTGCACACACTGGGATGGGACTGAGCCTGCAGCCCCTGATCCCACCGGGCCGATGATGTGCGCATCTCGCCGCCTCTCGGCAGCAGAGCAGCAGTGACCCCGCGTGGGCTGCGCGCAGGCAGCCGAGGGCTCCCGCACAGGGCCCTGTGCAGGGGAAGGTGAATTCCAACGGCACAGGGACAGCCCTTCCCCATGGCCGTGCTGGCCCCTGGGTGGCTGGTCAGGCTGGAGCTGCTTGGCTTCCTCTTCTGGGCAGTGCCAGAGGTGCTTCCTGAGCACAGTTCCTCCAGTGCACGAGTGCAAGCAGACGGTTGGCCTTGACACGTGTCCCGTGTTCCCTGTTGAGATACAGGGAGGGGGACAACAACCTCAGCTCCCTGGCCCGCAACGGCAGTGCCGTTAGCACCGCTGCCTGTGCCCAAGCTCTGATAGCACAGCTGTAGAACTGGCCTTAAAGGGAGAGAATTGAGGATGCCTCACAGGGAGCTTCCTCTGCCTTCCTAAGGGATGCTGCCCTGATCCGCACCCTGACACCAGCCCCATGTGCCTTGACTGCAGCCCGCTGTGGGGCCATGCATGCTCATCGGTCACTGTCAGCGGCCCCGCTCTGCTCCCATAGCACAGTGCCCTGCCGGCCCCACTGCCGGCTCGGCTCCAGCTCCCCTGCCCAGCGCCGCATCCTGCCCCAGCAGAGCAGGGTGAGCTCCTGGCACTGCTCACACTGAGCTGGGGCCGCTCAGAGCCATCGGAACAGGCGGCTCAGGGCAGTGCTGCAGTCACCGTCCCTGCAGGTGCTAACACACGAGGCCCTCAGTGCTCAGTGGTGGCCTCGGCAGTGCTGGGTTGTACTCCATGACCTGACAGGTCTCTCCCAACCCGTCTGATTCTGTGACTCTCTGAACTGCAGCCTGCAAACATTTGTGCTCTTCTGTCGCTTTCCTTCGGCTTTAACCCAACCCGGCACTGAAAGCAGAGCCCCAGAGCTCGGTCTGGATCCGCACAGCTCCGCTCGCCACAACGAGCACCGCTCCCGTTGTCCCGGCGGGAGGGGCGCGGGGCCTCTCATGCCCGGCGGGCGGTGCCGCTCCCAGGGGTAACGGCGGGGCCGGGTCCTGCCCCCCGCGGCCACTGCAGCCCCCGGGACCGGACCGAGCTCCGCCGCCTCAGCGCCCGGCCCCACAGCTCGGCCGAGCACCCCCCGGGCCGCGAGAGGAGGCGGAACCCGCGCCCCGCCCCTCCGCTGGCGGCGCCGCATCGGGGCGGCCATTTTGTGTGTCTGCGCGGTCGGTGGCGCTGGGCTCGGCGCGCAGCGGGGCCCGGGCCGGGTCGGCTCCGTTCTAACCCTTTTTCCCGTAGGGATCCCTCGGTAAGAGCGCGGCGGTGCCCGGGCGGGCCGGGCCTGCCCTGCCCAGCGCTGCGGGCCCGCGGCGAGGCGAGGCGAGGGGAGGGAGGCCGGGCGCGGCGCGGCTGGCGCGCGTCCCCGCGCACAAAGGGCCGGGCCGGGCCGGGCGGCGCCTCCCGCGCTGCGGGCCTGGGGCGCCGAGCGGGGCCGCTCCCGCCTCGCCGCGGGCCCGGCGCGCTGAGGCCGAGGGCTCCGGGCCGGCCCCGTCCGCTCCTTCCCTCCCTTGCTGCGGCCGCGCCCCGCGGGGCTGCGCGGGCAGGTGAGTATGTGCGGGCCGAGCGCAGGCGCCGAGGGCCCGGCCGGCGGAGGCGGTCAAGTGACCTTGCGGCGAGGGCTGTGGTAGGGCCGGGAGCGGCGGGGGCTGCGCGCCCAGCGGCGCGGTCCCGTTGTCGGCGCCTCGGCCCGGGGGTGTTCGGCCTGGCCCCGGGGATGGAGCGGGAGGACCCTGCGTGGGGCAGGTACAGCGCAGGCTGACACCGCGGCCGGGTGCGTCTCTGCAGGCGGTACCGCCGCTTGGGAGCTCTGGTGTCCCGTGAAGCCCTAATGTCTCCATCCCTTCAAGGCGTCTTTATGGAGCAGACATAACGGTGGATCCCTGCTCTAACCCAGGCGCTGCTTCATGTCAGACCTGTTAAAGCATCGGATGGGGAGGCACCATGTTCTTTCTCCTGATAGGCCTAGGTTCAGCTATGGCTCACTGCAGTCGGTGTGCATTATTGTATGGATGTGCAGACTGTGCTCATAGCAGGGCTTGGTTAGTCAAAGCAGGTTGTCAGGTTTGGGAAATGGTTGTATCTGCTTTACTTATTGAAAATCCTTCTGGTATCAGAGATGTTAATGTGATGCCAAGCTGTTGCTTCTAGCTGAAACGCTTGAAAATTGATCAGAAAGGGTATTTGAATGTTGATGAGTCCAGGCTGGATAACATCAGTATCTCCTTTCTGTGTACAGAATTTGGTGGTTTATGCTGTAGAATAATAAACTCAACTGTTAAAACCAGTGCTAAGGGCTTAAAGTAACATTTTGTTAGCTGTCTGTACAGAAACTTGAGCACTGCTAACAGAAATGCGTTGGGCTTGGGTTCATTTATGCTTATAATTGAGCGAGGATCCTTTCACAGGACCAGTTTCCAAAGAAAGCCACATGAGAAGATTTGCAGCAAGAATCACTGGTAGTGTCACTTAATCTTGGTGTAACTTTTTCCATATTTCTGGAATTGAAGGTGATTCACTTGTTACTGACCCAAACTGAGCTCTTCCACAAGCTGTTTTACTCTTGCTGATAAGTTTGCTGATGTCTCCTGAATGGAAGTAAAATTTGACTTAGCAGCCTGAGAGTTTGAAATCTGCTTGCTTGTAATCCAGAGTAATTCATTAAGGTCAAGCTTGCAATGAGGCTGGAATAGTAATTGCTCCTAACAGTGCTGCCTTGACTGAAATGTAAGAAGCGTGTAATTAATTCTTGCCGTTAATTGGATAGGGTCTTTGAAGCACTTTCTTTTGCTCCTGTAATTCCTGGATAACCTATGCCGTGATATTGACCTAAATTCTCCCCCTTGGTCAGGAAAGGAGGGTGTGATCCCTGATTAAATTGTCTCTGTGACCACATATTTTATTTAGGACTGCATCTCAGAAGCTGTGTATTGTGTGTAGCTGTGATTTGTCAGACCTTGACAGGAGCTGTTGCAATAGGAAAGCTGTCCTGTCGCTTGTCTCCTCATTTCTGCCCATATGGCACTGCCCTGCGTGGATGTGAGCGCTTGTGCAAGCATTGTGAGCTGAGCTAGAGTGTACATGAGGCTGGGGGGAGGATTTATTGTTCAGCCCCACAAGTGGTTGTCATGAGTATTTAAACTGTGTTCTTGATGGTTGCCTGATTGTGTGGGTGCAGTAGTTTAAGTTAAACAAAAAAGTTGTGTATACTTTGGGCATAATGGTGCATTATATTGACAAGTCTTATGCAGGGCTTGTAATAGTTCATTCAGCAGCTGAACAAGTCTACTTCTTTTTTGCTTCAATTTATTCCTTATCATCTTTGTACTCCTGTTCTTTGCTTGCCTACAGGTTTGACTCGTGTTTCCTGGAGGAAAAGACTTGTTTCAGGTAAGAAATAGCTCTTGGTTTGTCCTCGCTGTCAAAATGCCAATAGCTACATCACCTATCTATTCCAAAAATCCTTTTGGAACTGGTGGCTCTTCGTTTTGTGGATGCAAGATCATGCACCTGTGGGTGGATATTGTATCTGTGCTGACTGCAGATATGTGTGGCAGAAAATAATGCATGTTGGAATATCAGTGCTTCTCTTTGAGGCTTGGTGTTTTTTTGTGCATTTGTGTGGTTTTACTGGGCTTGAGCACTTTCAGCCAGCCTTGTTTCAGAATAACCAGCTGCAGTCTGCCTTGTTTTAAGGACTCCTTTTCAGGTGGGTTTATGAAACTGGTTAAAAAGAGGTACAACCGTCTCTGTATGTGTCTTTAGTTCTTATAACACAGCTACCTGGATTTTAACATCTGTTAGCATGGGGTTTGTTTATTCAGTGTGAAGTTAGTACCAAAGGGCTTTCCTGATGTTGTTGCTGATGTTAAAATCCTAGTTTTAAAATGGACTTATCTTTCTGCTTATACTCGGCACTTGCTTCCCAAGGAAATGGAGAGCATCCTCTTGTTCCACAGAGTGCTCCTCTCAGGAAGCTGTCTTGAACACCTTTAGTGCTCTGGTTGTAGAGCTGAGCATCCTTAGCAAGCAGTCTTGAAGTGCACCTATTTCTTCTTGTAATAAAACAGGGGAGTTTCATCCTTCTCAATGTGGCACAGACACAAATGATTTGTCTGCTTAATGAGCTATCTGAAATGAAGACCAAATCAAAGCTTATGGCAATGTAACTTACAACATTTCCCTTGATTTGACATTAAAGCGTCCCCTTCTTTATCAGCAAGTAAGGTAGACCTGATCCTGTGCAGTCAAGAAGGAACTGAGTGATGAAACTGAGAATGCCACGTGTGTCAGAACACTATATACTGACTGGAAATGATGCCCTGGGGGGAGTTCAGTGGTTGGTATTGCAGGTGATATAAATCATCCGTGGAAAATATATCTCAAACTTTATTTTTATGGATTTTACAGGTAAATTTCTTCAGAGTCAGAAGCCCAAATCCAGTTGCTGCTGCAGGTACCGTTATCAGATTATTTTTGTCTTTCCTATTGGCTCCTTCTGTTTTCGGTCAGAATCTTTTCGTCTCATAGCTAAAATACATGTTGTTGTGTAGCTGATATGAGAAACCTTAGGTTCAGCAGTCTGCTGTAAGTATATAGGGTGCTGCTGGAACAACTGGAGCAACCTCAAAGCCAGGGGCGGGACATCTGGTCAAAACTGAGGAATGAATTGGTCAGCTTACTGACCAGCATGTAGCCTGAAGTATTAAATTCCTATCTGAAATGTGGATTTCTCTAGAATACCAAGGTGTTACTTGCAGTAGGGATGTAGGTGGCAGTACTTGAGACCTACTTAATACTCAGATGTTTGTACTGACTTTGAAACATTGGCTTTGAGTGCAGAACAGCATTAGACTCAGTCATCTAAATGTTGTAGCCAAGCAGACAATGAGCAGGCAAATAAGTTCTTGGTTCCTACCCATTTCTTAAGGGTGTGTTCTTTTAAAGAAGAAACCGGTTGTCCTTGCAAAATACTGAGATTGACATGTGAGGTTTTGAGCTCGTGTGGTTCCTTTCCTCATCTGTCATGCAAGACCACTCTCTGACAGTTAGCACCTGGACCGGGGTGTGCAGTAGGTTCAGCCTTAGGCTGCTGCATCACCAGCCTAAGCCAAATGTTTAAATACAGTCTCACTCTAAGTGAGTTTGTCCAAGGAGTTCTGTGGGGGTCTTTTTGCTGGTTTTGCTTCTGGGCAAGTGTAGAATGGCAAGGAGAATCAGTCCACTCTTTTCCTGATTCCATTTTGATTTGATAAAAGTATTCTGAGCCCTTGGCTACTCATTTAGCAGGGCAAAAGTGCCCTCTGAGGACAGTTACACTGGGTGCATTCAGAGCCATGAAGTAGCTGTATACAGCTTCACTTCAGTAGAAAAACAGGAGAAATTGTATTGGTGTGCCTGATCTGTGGGTTGAATCAGACTTCTTGGGGTAATACAAATGGCTGTAGCTTGCTTCTGCCACTCCTGCAGCCTGGAGAAACCCTGCATGTCTTAACATGAATGTGGATGAAGAAACTGTTATTTCTCGTATGACCAGAACGCAGATCCCTCTGCCACGTGATGAATGGGGTTTATCCAGCTGAGGATGTCCTCACTGACAGGGGAGAGCTGTGTTTGGTCATCTTGGCTCGTGTTTGCTCGCGTGGCTAAACACGCATGGATTGACGAGTTGAACTCTCATGATCTGGAGACTGTGCTTCCACAAGAAACAATGCAGCTTGCTTGAGCTCTCTGCAGGTCTTTTTAGTTGTTAAAACGGGTGAGCTCTTAATTTGTTTTTGAGAGAGTTCTTGCCGTCAGATATATGAATTTGCACCTTAAAATACCCTTCACACTAAATATATTCTTTCTTAACTAAGATCTAAAACCAGGGATGCATAGTGTTGCTAGAAGCTTTTTCAGTGACAGAAGTGTTTAATGTGATTTGTCTTTTTTTCCCCCTGATTTGTTAGGCTGCTTTTTTGTGGTGTTAGAATTATTTCTGAATGCAAGAAGGGTTTTTTTAATGTCTCTGACTAGTTTAAAAGCTATTTCTAAATATTCAGAAAGCATCAATCTTGCTGCAATATGTCTTGAAAACCCAGGCTTGTGGAATCAGAGTATCCCTGTGATTTAATCTTGTTGAAGGCTTGTATCCCACCTCAGGTATCGGTTTGTTGTTTTGTATTTTATAAATAACCAGTAAGTACTAGAAAGATGACTTGTTAAAGTTCATTAACCATCATGGTATTGCATCAGAAATCCACTGGTATGAGCAGGAATGGTGTGTTACATCAGGAGTGAATCAGTGGTATGAATCCCAGCCTGCTGTAGCTGTTTGGCAAAAGCATTTTGATGTACTTCCAAATCTAGAACACTCGGGTGTTCTGACCCTTCCACTCGGATTTGGCAGTTTCAGTTTTGTTTGTAGGCTGCTTCTCATACTTGGTATTTCAGAATTGAGGCTTTCTCTTATTTTAGCTGCTGTCCTCAGAGTTAAAGATTGCTTAGAAGATGGGAGTATAATTGCAGTGGTGTTTGTCTGGGTTTCTCAGTAATAGTTCTCATAAAACTGAAAGGAAAAGAAGGTGTTAGATTTGGGGCAGATTGATTGCATTTAGCTATCTTTGAAGGATTCGGAAAATTTACTTAAAAGTATTATCTTATAGTGGTTAAATAGAGGAGTGGGGAGAGCAGATTAAGAATTTCTGCAATTGTAGCAGAGGAAAAGAAAGGAAGAAAAAAGGCAAAAGAAATAAAGGGGTGGAGACGATGAGCTCATGACTGTCATCTGTGCTGCATCTTTAGCCTGGCATTGCGACTAGAATCACCAAATAAAACTGTTATTTCCTTGAAGTGCAGCATAAGGTGCATTTAATATGTCAGTGAGCTGTTCTTTAGATATTTGCAGGCAGTACCTTGAATTTTGAGTTACTTGCATATGCGAGGTTTGGTAGTTACACTGCCCATTAGCTTAGTTAATGGGGTGATTCTGAAATACCTGCTGCATCCAAGTAGGAGTGATGATAAAGGTACTAGTGGCTTCTGTTTGGCAAAGCATAAGTGTTGGAGAAATTTGTTATGGGTATGTGGATGGAGTGTCTTCAAGGGTCTCTTGACGTTTCTAATTTGGCTCACAGCAGCCTACTGATCCTGCGTACTGGAATATCTTCAGATTAAATGGGTGTTCCAGAGGTCTTATTGTATGATTGGGGTATCGTTTGCTGTAGAGAAGATACTTTTTTTGAACTCTAAACTGCTTTTAGTTTTGGAATTCACATGACTCATGTTTTTCCTTCCCTATAGTCGTACAACAGCATCTGGAATGCTTGCAGCCAGATAAGCAAGGAGTTTCTTCTCGGTGAGTATAAGCATGAATCCTTGTTCTTGTTAATTATAGCTTTTCTTTAAGCTTTTTAAGTTTTGCTTTAAAGTTCAGGTTTTTCTTAATTCTTGCAGAGCCACTGTGGATAGTATTTCTCTAAATTAAATCCTTACATTCTTGAAACAAAGACTGCACATTTTCATTTGGTGGAAAAAACAGCAGTTTTGTTCAAATAGACTTTTTTGAATGTGGTTTTATTTAGGAAAAACCTGCTTTATTTCCTGTGACATAAACACGTTTCCCAAATCTTTTTGCTCCTTCAGTGCTCAGGAGTGTTTGTCTTTTAGTGTGTGACAGGAGGAAAGAGGAGAAAGCAGCACAGCTAAATGAGAGATGATCACATGATTGAAAAGAGTTCTTTTTAGCAATGAGTATTTCTTTAATTGCACTTGGTAATTCAAATAGGTTTTAATATAGAAAAATAGTTTTTCTGTTCACTTGCCCACAGTCATAATTTCGGCTGCCACGTTGGTCTGTGCCAGTCTCACCACCAGTTTGAACTGACAGCACAGTTACTGTTGGGAGGATAGAAATGACATTCTCACTGTCTTGTGATCTTAGGCAGGGTACAAGGATCTTGGTTTGGGGAGGGTAACTTATATGTGCTGACCCCTTTTTACTTTATCACAGAGTACTTTGTCTTGCCTGAAGAAGAGAGTAAATGTAGATATCTTTTTGTTGGTGTGGTTTTGTTAGTGTACTATAAAGGAAAAATAGGAGTCTGAGATGAAATACTATATCTTGTGCTTTGAGGGAATGTTTTAGTGTTGAGGAATTATCTGTGCAATGTTATTCCCGTGGAAGTTTTCAGTATCAGTTCAGGATCCAGTTTCAGTGTTGTGTTGCTCAGTCAAAGAATTTGCCTGTGTAGTTGTTGGTTGAATCTGGGAAACTTTAAGCAAGAGGTGAGTGCTGGTTAAGATCTAATTGAAGTTCATACATGGTGCAGATAAGAACTGCGTGGAGTCCGGTGTCCTGTTTGAAATGCCTTTTGGATAGAAAAAGGGAGGTGATGCAGTATTCCTTGGAATTTGTTGCAGTGTCTTCACATCCAGTTCAGATGTTTCCCATTTCTGCTCCTGTTGCATTAAAAAAAAATCCAACTTGACTGAAAATCTGAGGCATTATGTTGTGAAGTACCCGTGCTAAGGACATCTGAAACTTAGGGTTGTGTCCTAAAACTTGCTCATCTTACTATGAAATAGTATGCATAAACAAAATGTGAGGCAGGAGCATAGGGATCCTTAGATGAACAGCTAGTGCAGAACTGTTCTGAATTAGCACTTTAACAGGGTGAGGGTTTATTTCTGGCTTTATATGAGGGTAGAATACAGTGAAGCATACTTCATGGTTACAGTGCTGCTATAGGGAAAACCTGGTGGGCAGATTTTGCCTGCAGGCAATAGAAGTCTGTTGGTTTTGGCACTGACTTGGGAAGCTGATGACAAGTTTAAAAGTGGTCTTAAAATGTTTGTGAGACTTGTCATTAGTCTTCATAAGGTGCCATTAGGACTGTATAATGTAAATGGTGTCTGTAAATGCTGTTTTGTAAGTCTGATACAGCCATTACCTTTTCTTATCTGCAGGTGTGTGGCTTCAGCACAGCATGGCTGTGGTCATCCACTTGCAAGGTCTTCTGATTGTGGTGGGGACCACGGACTTCTCTGGATTGACCATCCCTGATGGGGGCATGCATGTTGTAGGGGGTGAACTGGGTGAGGCTTCCATCGTTTTTGCCACTGATGAAGATGCCAGGCTTGGTGTCACATATGCAGGTGGTAAAAGATCAGAACTAATTATTGCAGAACAATAAAACCTGATGTGTAAAATGTGACTGGATTTGGTTGTTGGCAGTTTCAAAGTGCACATATAGATATGCTGGCAGTTGAAACGCTGTCTGGTGCTGGAGTGAACAGTAGAGTCAGCTTAGGTGTTGTGGAATTGACTGTAAACCTGTTATGGCATCAAAGCTGCTTATAGTGCTGTACATGAAGGAAACAAAACAGGCTTGTGCCTTGTTGCTTGTATAGGAGCTGCAAATAAAATCTTGGCGCTGCCTTCAGTATTGAAGTGCAGTTAAACCTGTGCTGCATTTCCAGTGAGCACAGGGCAATGTCTTGCTAGTTGCTTCTGTACCCTGGTTTTGCCAGTGCTTGTTATTAACCCACTACCTGTCCTACCGTGCAGTCCTGCTGAATGACCAGTAGATGTAGGATCCCTAAGGGGCACTGGAACTCAAGCGCACCATACAGAATAAAACTTCATACTGCTTTACACTGAAAGCTTATATTTATGTCAAAATTTACCATGCTCCTTTCTCAAGTCAAATAACTGTGTTTTTAATGGAGTTCCTCTTTCTCTGTTGTGCTCTGATGAGGGGAAATCTGTGAGCTTTGCACAAATACACTGAAGAATGAAGAGTCTAAATTGTGGGAGTGTATTTGTCATTCTTCTGAGCTGCTTATGCAGTATTGAACTGAGACAGTATGAAGTTTTGGTTTGATAGTACATACCCATAGGTGTTTAACCATACCTACAAGTGACTTGGAAAATGGTGCTTGCAAAGGTAGGTAATGTTTGAAGAAGGCTGCAATGGTTCTACTGTTTCCAGAGAGAAAACAGTAGAGGCTGCTCTTAGTGAAGGTTTGCCATAACTGCTTGGGTTTTTGCTCTGTATGATAAGGTGAAAGGCTTCTCCAGTTTCCAAAGGAACCCTCTCCTACTGAGCACTATTGATGTGCCAGATTTGGGGCTCAGCACTGACAGAGCTTAAAACAAGAGAATAAGAATGGCTGCAGGTATACAGAACCTGCACTGTTAGCAGAGCAGAAAGTGTATTTTAGGATGAAAATACTGATCTCTAAAGGGATCAATACTAATGTAACTGTATTTCCATTTGTGTTGCCCTGATAGAAATGTACCTTCCTAATTGGTACCTTTTAAGTATCTGAATAGTTGACTAATCTTTAAAAGCTAAATTACCTGGTGACTTGGAATGGGGAAGAAAAGGCTCTCCCTTTTAAATGACAGGTGTGTATTCAGTGATGTAGAAGTATTTTCTGTTGGAAGTAGTAACTTGTTTAAATTGTGGACTGCCTGTTCCTGAAACAGGTCTAATCCTCATAGTGGAGTAAGAAGCTTTGGAGAAAAGCCATGCAGCTTTGGGGATAGGCCTGGTATCTATCCCTTGTTTTAATTGTGGTATTGAACACTTGAGAATAATGGATTCCTGGAGTTACTGAAGTGAAAAGTCTGCTTCTGTCTCAGTTTGGTTACCGAGTTAGTGCAAATTCATTTGCTGCTGAAGTAGATCTTAGAAGAGATGTTTTGGTGAAGTGTTCTTATTTCCAAGGTGCGGTTATGACTGTGTCTTCAGTCTGGGGTTGGTTGATAATAATGTATTTTGATGTAGTTTGAGGTTTTTAAGTAGGCCTTGCAGGGGAGGACAGAGGCTGAAACTCCTGAAGCGGAGGCAAGTCCCTGGGTTAGTGCTGGCTTTCTGAGAAACAAAGTTCTCTGCATGGTCAAGGTCATGCTGGTGAAATGCAGATGGGCTTTAGCATTGCCTCTTAGCCTTGTTTGTGAAGAGCTATGGGATGGCTCCCCGGGAAGCTCATGCCATAAATAATTTCAGTCTACAGGTGTGTGTTTAGGGTTAAATTGTTGAGGTACTCTGTTGAGTAATTTCTCATGTAATATTCTACAAACGATGTATCTGCCTGAGGAAGCTGTTCCTGAATTTAGCTGCAAAAGAAAAAGCCTGCTATGCAGGGCTTGCTGAGTACTGCAGTGTCAAGGGTGCCTCTATGGCCAGACTTGGCAAATGGGCTGGTTTAAGAAATGTGTTGATGGAGTAGGTTTATCCTGTGATAGAAGCTTTATGACTTTCTTAAAGATCTTTTCATTACTGAACCCCATTTGAACTTGAGAGTAGTTCTTCATAAAATAATGTCAGTCCTTTTGGAGATGCAGCTCAGTTGATATTGTTGCTGTTCATGCATTGTGTAAAGCAAATTGCTGCTGCTTATTTCTGTTGCCAGTGCATGTCTCTATCCTTCTATTGTAAGACCGGGAGGGTTTTTAATTTGACTTGTGTCCATTTTGTATGTTTTTAACTGAATCATCAAGACAGTCTTATTGTAAGGAGGACAGAATAGAGTAAAGCTGTTCATCTTCTTGGATCTTGTGAGCTTGAAGACTGCAGGAATGGGTTTTGTATCTTACAGCTGTGGGAAATGACTGACAAATATTTGGGGAAAATAGCTCCTCATCAAGCTTTCCAGTAAATGTACCTAGAGAGAAACTACTTTGGCAAGCGTTGTTAAACCTTATGTATCATCTGTTGAAAACGTGTCTCAATGAAGAGTATTTTCTGGTTAAAATGGAAAAGGGGACAGAAAGCAATGCAAATATGCAGGCAGCATAGACAGCCTTTTAAATCTGGTCAAACCACGTATTTCTGGCATCTTTGAACTCTATTGCATTTGTAGTGATGAGGCAACATAGTGTTCTGGAGTGTTTCACTATCATGGTAGCTGTGAAAGCTTGTTATTGTGTTTGCTTTTGCCCACTTCCTGTTTACGGGATTCCTTGGTTTTCATCAAAACCGGGAGGGGGGAGAGGATATTGTGAAACTTCCATCTCAGCTGTGCATAAACAGAGCTCCTAATTGACCTGGAACTTGGACCGATGGACAAAGGTTGAGCTTCAATCTTTCATGGTCCAGTAGCTCCCATTTGGAACGCATTTTTGGAATGGTTCTGCACACTGTCACTTGGGAACCCTGGTTGGAGATAATTATCCCCATTACTTCCTGCAAATCGCAAATACAGAGGTCCCGTAACATCTAGCTTTTGGGGGATTATGGTGCTTAAGCTTATTTTGTGAATGTCTTGATTAGTGATTGATATTTAATTGCATTTTTCAGGGGAATAAAATCAGCAGTGTTGATATTACAAAATGACAAAACATCCTCCGAATAGAAGAGGGATCAACTTTGAGGTGGGAGCCCAGTTGGAAGCCCGTGACAGATTAAAAAACTGGTATTTTTTTTAAAACCATTCATATTATATTAACTCTAAGTCTTTAATATCTTAAACATTTTGTATTGGTACAGTATTTAGAGTCCTGGTCATTGGTTTGTAGGAAAGTAGTTAATTGATAAACGTTAATATACCAGTGGTTGTAATGGGCGCTAGATGGTGATGTGTTGTGCTAGTCCTTAAAAAGAAGTGTACTGGTGCTGTGTCTGTTTGGGAAATAGGGCTACTCATAAATCCAGTGGGACTTGACTTCGGTACTTGTGAATTCACACTAAGTTTTGTGCTATATGCAGATTGCAGAGCAGAGATTACGGAGAGAGAAATCCTTTCAGTACAGAATACCCAAGGTAGTTCCTTGCTGCTTCCTTCCCTACTGCTGTTGTGAACTCAGAGGCTTTGAAGTCAGCTTGAAATTGTTACGGCCTTTGCTCATTTGAGGATGGTTAGAGTTAGAATAAATAATTGGGTAGGGAAACATACACGGAGATATCTCTTCTGGAGCCTGTCTTGCAGACTCCAGTTGTGAGAAAGAGTAGGAAGGGAAAAAGGGCCTAAAAGCTACTTGAGCTAGCTTTGAGCCTTCTAAATGATTGTTGTAGGAAGCTAGCTCAAAAGTTAGCATTGAATAATGCACAGAGAATGAAGCATACCGTGAAAATTGCTAGATTCAAAGACTTCTTAAATACAGGAATTTGGTTTTAGAGAGCCTACATGGGTTAGGCTTGATTGTCCTTCAGGCTCTGGAACCTGCTGCTGGGTTAAAGTATGCAGAAATTGGTGTTGAAAACCATGTGGACATTCCAGAGGGATGGAGCACTGCCTTAGACATAGTGTGTTTGTTCCAAAGCATCTTAATTGCATGCAGAGTATTTATCCCCTTTCCAGGTACAAGGGGATTGAAATTGTGAAAATAAGTAAGCAGCTCTTTTGGAAAGAATCTGAAGTACAGCATTAACTCATGCTTGCATGTTATGTTGGCCTTCCTGCGTAACCAGCCTTAGGTAGGGCTTCAGTCTGAATCTGCATGTATCTTTGTATTCTTGAGCTTTGTTTGTACAGCAAATAAATTGTCATACCTACAAAAATGAGTTTTCTTGGCCTGTCTGTGGTGCAGGCTTATTAAGGTGCAGTTCAGTATAGATTGTGTTTGAGTAAGCCTAATAACTTGTGTCCATGACGATCATCCTTCTGACATGTTTGGGTAACAACAGTATCTCAAAGTATGGGCATACAGCTCTTAGATGGGAAAACTTTGGTAGATTCAGCACCTGCTGTACTTTCTGTGTATTCCTTGGCTTAAACTTGAATTTTGGATATGCTGCCTGTCCAAAACCAAGCTGTGTTGTTTGGTGTTTGAAAACACTTGAACTTAAATTACCTGTCTTAAATACACCTGTCTCAGTGTATTGTAACACCTTGATCTCGGATCTTAGTTATGAACTCTCCCATTCTAAAAGCTTTCTTTTGCATGCCAAGCTTTTGAAACCTGGTTCAGAAAGTCTGTGTTTGCTTGGCTGGTTATCTTTGTGTGTGTGTGTGCTTTCAGGGTTTGTGAACCAAAATTGTTAAGAGCTGGGGGAGTCTGTTTTCTCTTAGCAATATCAGTGTGATGGGCTGGCACCTCCCCAGGTGTAGAGGACAGGGGACTTATTTATTTCTCCTGCTCCTTTCACCTGCCACTGTATGAACAGGACCCCTCTGGCACCAGTGTACTCCTTTTACATGGATACAAACCTTTCTTTGCTGGAACTCGCTTTTTCTGGTGCTAGAGCTTGAGAGGTCCAGGCTTTCCTTGTGTGTACTTGTGATGTTGGCTCTTAAACACAGGCAGAAGTTTCTTGTTTACTCAAAGGGCTGGCTTTAATTTCTGTGCTCAGTACTGCTTCTCAGATGGCAGTATTGCTTTGGGAAGTGTTTAATCTCTAAGCCCCACTTAACTGCCTTTCATAGCAGTGGCTTGCACCCTGAAATGCTAGTTCAGGACTTTCAGGGTGTTTGGTTGTGATGCCAACCCTGTTGAAGAGGAAGAAGAAATGTGTATGCCAGCAGAGTAGTCAGTGCAGTCTTCTCCTTGCCAAAGGGCTAAGTGAATTTTGTATCTTTAGAGCTCTTACTGATTTGTGTTTACTCTGGAATCCTAATGTTCTGGAAGTGTGCTTCAGTTCCTGGTGCAGTTGTTTGTCACCTCTTAGACTCAAGTTCCAGTGAGTACACTGGTTACTTTTGGTGCTTGGCTTAGTTCTCAGGACTCGGTTGATGCAGCAAAGCTGTCATGAAAGCCTTGTGGTGATGTCTGTTGACCTTGGGGTGCTGAAGGAGGAGATCTCTGGCCATCAGGCAGTGCCTCTGTGCGTGCTGGAGGGTCTGTTTGGTACATAGTGGTGGAGCTCAGAGGATGGAGCTGTGGGACTGCTCTTGTGGTGCAGTCCTAAATGGAGAGATCCCAGAGATCTAGCCGTGATGATGTACATGCACATGCTGTCTGCTTGAATTGAGTTGGATATTGCATTGAATCATTTGAACTCCTCAGTGCTGACTAACTGCAGGCATCCTCTTACTGAAAAGAGAGTGGCTGCACTGGATGCCTGCAGTAGATAATGTCACTTGTGTTACCTATTGTAATAATACCTCTTCGAGTTCACTCTGTGTGACTAAAATGGATTTTAAGAGACTTCTGGTTGATGATCTTGGATATTGAGAAGAAGATCAGTATGTTGGAGTACTGTGCTACCCTGTTAAGGTTTGCCTTGTCAGTCCCATGGGTTTAATTGTCCATGCAGGATTTTGTGCTGCCCTGGATACTGACTTTTGTTCGTTACCTCTACTTAGTGAAAGACAGTTACTGAGATATCTAAGAATATACTATAATAGAACTATGTTGTTATATGTAGAAAGACTGTGACTGTTCCCCCCTTGTGAACCTGTGCAGGGTAGTCCCTGGGATTACCTAAATATGAAATACATTGACTGTCACACAGAAGGAGTTATTTCACTCCTAGGAAGCTGGTAACCAGTTAGAGATGTCCCTGCCCTAAATATCTGCCATTTGTCTTCCTCTCTTCCACAGCCTTTGCTGCATGTGTTTTGGTAATATATTGGGATGAACTAATGGCATACCTTGGGGCACGTGGCAGCGAGTGTTAAGCCAGGCATTAGTCTGTGGTGGGGCCTGTTTGTAGTCTTTTTGGACACATCCTGACTGGGCATACCAGATTGGCTGAAGAATTGCAGTTTTAGGTGGCTTTTCATCCTTGGAGGATTGTAGAAAGGTAGTCTGTGTTGCCTTAAATCTTAATTCCTGCATGTCTGGGTTTTATTTTTAGCATCAGGCTTGATCCTGTTGAGATGCCATTTCTTTCTACTACCACTTGTGCTATCCTTTTAAATGTGCTTTATCAAGTAAAGAATACTTGTGGATCTGTTTGTTGTTTGGTTTTGGTTTTTTCTGCAGCCCTTTGTTCAGGAACTCAATGGGGCATTGCCTTTCCTCCACAAATAACTGAAAACACTGACAAGAAGGTTTTCTCCTGCCACTACTATTGCAGAGGGGGAAACATCAACACTTGGGATGTTACCTTCAGTTGGGATAGTGAAATATGCTATGATTCTGAAATACTCACTGAAGTCAAGAAATTACCAATGCAATTAAAGAAATGCAGAGTTTTTAAGGTCTTCCTGATTAGAAACATCTTGATCTAAAGCATCTCAAATTCCTGTATTTGTAAAATGCTGAGGCATTTTCATTTAAAATTCCCAGGACTTTGCAGATGAAGTTTAACTTTGAGAATATAAAACTTAAATGAGCTTTAGTGTGCCTGCTGGGCTTTTGCAGTCACGCTGGGAAGATGATTCATGGTGCCTGTTGATGGATGTCTCAGAGAAGTGAGTGTATTCCAGGTGTTATCCTTGGTAAGAGGGAGCTGGAGCTATTGTTTTTTTTCTAATACGTGGAATTTCTAGGTGTAGGGAAGGTTTTCCTGATTTCTAGTTATACTTTTTCCATCCCAGACTAAGAACTTGGTTGTCTCCTCTTCCTGCAGCCAGTATTTGCTTTGGCTGTTCACTTGGGTATTTGTTGTGTGCTGAGCTTAATCATTTTGTAGTATCTTTATTGCTTATACAAGTTATAAATCAAATAATACTAAGATAGTAGAAACTAAAGGTTAAGTGTAGTTACTCGGCTCCCCATAGCACCTGATGAAGCAGATCTTCAGACATTTTGCTTTTGATCATACAGAAGGCTCCATCTGTATAATGTTTTGTGCTGTAGTTAAGTGCCTGAGGCCACTTATCTTATTCTTAATTGGAATATTTTAATCTACCTTTTGACCAGGTATCCAGCTCACATTGAAGAAATTGATTATGAAGAAGGAAAAGTGCTTATCCATTTCAAACGCTGGAACCATAGATATGATGAATGGTTTTGTTGGGACAGTCCTTATTTGCGTCCCTTAGAGAAAATACAGTTAAGAAAAGAAGGATTACAGGAGGAAGAAGGTTGTGCAGTAAGTAGAAAATAGAGGACATTTGAGTGCATAACAATTTAATATGTAGTTATATGAATTATGACCATTAAAATGCGTCACTGTTGCTGTGTTGCTTGCTCTGTGAGTTTTACAATCTATTCTAAGTATCAGAAAACAAGTAATTTAGATGTTTTAATGAAGTTATAGATTTCAGTAATTCTCAGATGAAAACACTTTTGTCTTGTAGGGATTTCATATAAATGATCAGGTGTTGGCATGCTGGTCTGATTGTCGCTTCTATCCAGCCAAAGTTACTTCTGTTAACAAAGATGGTAAGGAGTCACTTCTTGTTTTGTCATGCTTGTTAGCAATGCATTCCTGATTGTATTCTAACCTTTTGTGAAGGTGGAGAGATAGTACAGCAGACAGAAAACTGCTGTGAGAAGCTTTATTTTCAATTGTAGTTTTTAGCCTACCATCAAGGTTTTTTAACCTAACCTCTCATTCATTTTATGACATTAATGAACTTTCTGCTGGGTCAGTAATTGCTTTAAGTATATATTTGGAAAAGCTGTTTCTTCTGGAGTTTATTGTCAAGAGACACATGCAATTGCAGTAAAACTGGTGTCAGAGCTGCAAAACCCCTTTACGAATGGAAAAACCAGCACAGTCATGCTTCTCCTCATCCTTCTTTTTTAATATCAGTAAGGAATCATGAAGGACTTGTTCTTGTGCTGTGCTTTCTTTAGACTGTATATTCTGAGATTAAGAAGAAAAAGCCTGTGTAGTTATCTGTTGGAGCATTCCCCAAAGCTATTTGTGAGGCAGGTATATCAAAGGAGCAACGCGAAGTTTAGACATGCATCTTTATGCTTACCAGAATTGGGGTTTTGGTAATGTCAGTTTTGCTCTTACCTGGCCTGTGATAAGTCCTCTACATTGAATTTTCTAACAGCACAGATAAAGCAGCTTTTACCTATAACTAAAGGTACAGCTAGAGTATTGGAGCTGGTAGCAAATGCTCTGTTAACTTCTGATCTTCAAGCTCTTGTTTTCAAACTTTAGGTACATACACTGTGAAGTTCTATGATGGTGTAGTTCAGACTGTCAAAAACATTCATGTCAAAGCTATTTCCAAAGATCAGGTAAGTATTGTGTGTTTGCTACTGGAATATTCTGAGTTGAATTGAATATTGTGCATGGTTGAGAAGTAACTACCATGTTTAACCTTAACTATATGAAGTTGAAGAATCTTAAGAAATATTGTGCATAAGAAAGGCAAAATATTTTTGTCTTTCCTCTCTCCTTTAGGGAGTCTCATGTTTCTGCGTAGCTTTGGGTAGGTTGTGAAAGGACTTTGTTTTCTTCATTTAATGACTGGGAAGATTTCTCTTAATCCAAGAGATAAGTTTTATGTTAAAACATTTTGTTTTCTCCTTCAGCATAAAACACATAAAGGGAGAATTTCCTAGTGAGCTCTGGTTACACGATCAGAAATAAAGCTTAAAAATACTTGAGCCACTGCAGAGCTCAAGATTCAGTGGTGAGTGTAAGTGATTTAAGGTGTGGATTCAGGTACAGTACAGATACAGCATCATGCTGGCAGGGAGTGGAAAGTGTCTTGTTCCTGTTCATCAGCATGAGAGAGCCGCAGACCACCTGATTTCCAAAGGCAACAGTGTAAGCTGGTTGTTCTTTAATGTCAGTGTTTCTGTTCCTGTGTGGAGGGTGTAGCATGCTCTATTGAACAGTCATGGTAAATGCCAATGACTTGCATTGTGAATGTATTTATGCAAGGACCCACAGCCTTTAAGAGTTCAAGAATATCAAGAGACAATTCAGACATACTGTATTTGTAGTTTAGTTTCTTGAGAATAATTTGACAGTTCATGAGTGTTCTGATACCACCTACCTGCTTCAAATTGGATGGTTCAAGAACAGCACAACTGGTGAAACCTGAGGCACATGACAACAAAGAAACAGCAAATCTCTTTGCTATTGAGTTGTGAAAAGATTGAATCTGAATCTCTTGCAGTGTCCTGTGAAAGCTGCATGAGTCCTTGAACAGTTCACATGCCTCCGAATTTTAATCTGTGGTTTACAATAAATCTTGTCTTGTGAAAAATTGGGCAAGGATGCAGGTCTGCTAAATACAAAGGTGAGGGAGGACTCTGAGATTGCAGTAAGTTAATTTTCATATGTTGTTTTCTTTATTCTAGAATATTGTGGGTAATGCTAAGCCTAAGGAAAGAGGTAATGAAATTCCATCATCTCCTGAAAAGCAGGAGAAATTTAAAGAACAGAGGAAAGCAACAGGTAATGCAAAGAAAGACAAGGATGAAAAGACATTAAAGACTGAGAAAAGAGTTAAGCAACCTGATAAAGAAGGAAAATTGATAGGCATTTCAGAAAAAGGCAAGGTCTCGGAAAAGAATATATCTAAGAATGGAAAAGAAGATAAGGAGAATATATCAGAGAATGATATGGAATATTCAATAGATACTCAAATTGAGAAGAAGCCTGAGAATGACAACGTAAAGAGTCCACAAGAAAACGTGAAAGAAACTAAACGAAAACGTGGAAGACCGCCGGTAACTCCTCCAACGGGTATGTATCTGAATGTAAATGTTTAGGCCATATATCAGAACCCTTGTAAACTTACCTAAAGAAACAAGAAGTATCTTGCTCTTTCACAGCCTTAGCCTCTAGAAACTCATGGAAATGTTTAAACCCATCTTTGTTCAGGCTTGGTTAGGACAGCTGAGAGCATCCTTGTCAGGCAGGTCTGGAGCTTCAGTGGTTTGGTCAGAGATTATTACATGTAGACAAATAATCTTCATATGTTATAAACCATGTCTACAGTAGGATTAAATGCTAATATGTAGACTTTGGAAAGCCAGGTGGAACTCTCATGCAAGTCGAGTACTGTAAGCTGTGAGGCTTGGGAGTTTGTTTTACAGATTCACAGCTTCACATCCAATCAATTTCTGTTCTCCATCTAAATATGTAGAGCAAAGTTCTCAGACGCTGCAGCCCATAACTTTGGAGTTAAGACGTCGGAAAATACCTAAAGGAGGTGAAATTCCATCAAAGCGCCCCAGGATTGAGAAGAATTTATGTGAGTATTTTTTGGTGTTCAGCTCTCACAGTATTAGTTCTTGAAGCTTAAGTGGAGTGGGAAAAACTCTGTAGTACTAACCTTGAGCTATGATACATGCAATGGCTGAAATGCATCGCCTGTTCTTCCATTGGTCATTTGTGTGCAGCATCATTGTGCTGGAATTTCCTCCTAAGTTTTCGAAGCTGGGCTTGTATAAAGGAGCCACAAGCTGTGAATCTTGATGCAGAAGGAGAACCAGTGATTATATTGCAATACATAGAAGATTATAAAATCCTTTGTCTAGTTATAGAAACTTTAATTACTAGATGGAGGGTTTACCATATTGCTTAGCAAAGAAACTTTAATGCTAGGTAAATTTCCACATCAGTAGTCTAATAGCTTTTACTTTATCTTGGTATACTGTGTAGTGATGTTGAACTTCAGTGTGTTGCTGAGGAAAGACAATTATATTAGTGGTGAGGATCTGAGGAAAGCTCTTTCCCTTCCTTAGGTCCAAATGTTTAAAACTTCAGTGTGCATAGAGTCAAAGTTGGTTTGTGTCTGAATTGTCCCATCTAACTTCTGGTTTTCCTTCTGTCAGTGGGACAGCTGCTGTTTAAAGCAATGTTTTACCTGCAAGGTATTGATCTGTATTCTTACGTCAGATCTGTTTCTAAAAGTAAATTGAGGGGCCTTTAACAGAACTGTTAATGTGATTGTAGCTTTTCCAGAGAGGTCTAATCTCCAGGGCTGTGTAGCTTTTGCTGTTATCGTCAGTCCTTAAACACATTTTCAGACTGCCACTGCAAGATCTTTAAAGTTGGCTTGTGAGCTATTTAGTAATCCTGTAACTGCATGGTACCATTACATTTGTCTGTTTCAGCTCAGGATAAATTGAAGAGCTCTTCAGATAACCCTGAAAAAGACCAGATCAGGAGACGATCTTCAAGACTCTCATCTGGTATTAGCCAAGAGATTTTAAATACAGATCATGTCACAACTGCAACAGAAATTCAGCCTTGGAAAGATGCAGTATCTGACCAAAAGGAGCCTGAGAAGGGTAAGCAGCTTCCTGGTACACTCTGGTGGCAGTCATTTAGTTGCAAGCATGATACTTGTGTATCCTGCAGGCTGTTTAGCTGCAACTGAAACCCGGTTACATCAGCAGTGCAGAGAATACTCAGTGTATATCTTTCTGTGCAGCCGTGATTGCCTTTTGCTTTTGATTCCCTCTCCCATCAGTAACCCTAGTATTCCCCTTGCATGGTGGGAGCTCTTCCAGTAGAGGGATGACTGGCCTTGCAAAAGGAGAGCTCCATAGGCTGTAAAATAACTTAAAGGAAATGTGGTAGTTGGTTTTGTGGTGGTGGTTTTGGGGAGTTTTTTAAGGATGCAGGTTATGCTTGTGAAAGTGAGGTAATTACAAAGTTTTCACGCTTTGAGACAGAAGCAGTAACCCAAATGCTAAGCTTACAGTTTAATCCTCTTGTTCAACCTCAAACGGGATGCTTTTATTCTTAGACTGGGTGGAGATGTCCAGTGCTTCACTGCCTTTCCCTTTCAGGGAGAGCTCTGCTAATGGTTTGAGGAAACCTGTCCCATTTTGGGCCGTAAAGACTTAGCCTGTGTGTTTCTAGGGAGCTCTAAATTTAGAGGGTTGCTACACGTAGTTGTGCTGTTAAAAACTTATTTTGTGTTAATACAACAGCAGGCATCTGAGCGTGGATGGCTGTTTGTCTCCACTGTAATGTGATGAACGCATACATCAGTGTTCCATAATATGCCTTTGTTTGTATTTTGCTCAGTGAAATGTTTCTCTTCCATTCTAGTCCAGTTAGAAATTCCTGTTGAATCTGACCAAAGTTTCAGTGAACAAGGATCTCCTGGAAACACATCACATACCACAGCACCCAGCACAGATGCCAGTTTACAGGAAGAGAAGGTGGAAGACACCGAGTCTTCCTCTGTAACTGTAACTCAAGAACCTTCTGCTGCTCCAGGTTCAAATTTTGATTTCCTATTTAATATTGATGCATTTCTTGCTGCCAGGTGTTTTGTGCTTGTACAAGTGTCACTAACAAAAATGTGCGTTGCTGCAATGGTAACCATGGGGGAAAATGCTTATTTTTCTTCACTATGGACTCAGTTTTGATCTTATGCTCTGGAGTTCGGCAGTGATCTTGCAAAAAGTAGAAATCATAGTTTTTAAATGACTGGGTGGACTGTTTTTAGCATGTGAATGATGAAATTAACAAATGCTTGTTTTCAGGTTATAATTCAATGTTTGTCATCCTGGATTAAGTTGGACTAACATCTTAAAAGAGCAGGTTCTTCTGTCATTTCTGTGCTGCACATATGTGGAAGCATGAATGTTTGGTAATCCTGACTGTGTATTTCTATATCCTTATGTTTTGGCTTCTGTTTTACTGAAGCCTTAGACTATTCAGAGGTTTTAGTGCAAAGTTACAAAATGGTTCAATCACTGCAGTATCTGACTTAGTAATGTATCTAATTCTATCTTCCCTTAGCTGGGGTGTGTACTTACCTTGCTTTTTCAAATTAAAATTTCCTATACAGATAGTAACGATGCCAAAACATAGTGCTGTCCTGTGATTATTTCTTGTAACTTCAACCCTTGTATCCGCAGCTAACTGTGGAAACCTGAACTACAAACTCCCTGGTTTATGCTTTATCAAAGAAGCTTAGTTTTAAGTGGAGTAGCACATTTAGAGGGGTTTACAGTTGCTCAGCATTGCTAATCTGTGTGTGCTGGCTGTCATCATGTTGTTTGGTTATTCCAAATTTGCCCTCCTGCTTGCACGTGCTTTCACCCACTCGTGTAGTTGTACAAATAAAACACCCTCTCTCTTTGCCATTGATGTGTACCTTCTGTGCAGGAGGGAATTTGCCTCTTCTCCTTTGCTTAGGTTGGATGGAATGGTCTTCTCATATTTACAGCTTGGAGCTATTTTGATCTTGCTGTCCTTCCTAAGCAGGCTGGTGAAATATCCTCCTGTATTTTAACTATGGTATGTTCAGAGCCTTTTCAGTTGGTGTGTGCTGGGGCCATGCCTTTCCTTCCCTGTGTTCTGGCACTGAGTCAGAAGATACAGAGTGGCTGTGGTAGCTTTTTGCCAGTCAGGCTGCCCTGTCCTTGTCAGTCTGTAAAGTACTTCTGGGTTTACCTTTTTTAACTGATGGGCTGTAGCTTGTTTTGGCTCATGAAGGCAAAACCACTGTTGGGTGGTTATTCCTGAACAGAATGTTAATCTCTCCCAATAGCAAGGAAATGCCGTTACTCTCTGTGTTAGCTCCCAGTACCTGATTCTTGACTCTGGAATCTTGTGCTTCAGGCAAGCAGAAAGAGTGGTGGCTGCTGTGACTCAAGCCGTCAGCAAGTGAGGTGTGCAGGTACAGGTGTGACTCCAGACACGTACAGTGAACTGAACTGTTTTGAGGTGAAGTGTGCAGGACTTGCACCTTAGACACAGCTCTTACAAAGAGATGCAGGAGATTGTAGAAGTTCTGAAAATTGAAGGAATATTGAGTGTGTCTGAAAATACTCCCTTTTCAGACAAGCTGTTTAATAGAAGATATGGCAAAGCTCTCCACTGCAGTCAAGAGCCACCCTTTGGGTATGCTTTGTGTAGAAAACCAACATGATATAAAACTTCAGTGACCTTTCATGATAAACTCGCTGCATTTCTTAAAGTGAAGTTTGAGTTGACAGGTATTTAGCCTTTTGTTTTGTAGATTCCAGCAGATTTTCAGCTTGAAGTGTAACGTTTTTAGGACAACGCTTATCTTTGTGTAAGCTTTTGAAGGTACTCACTGAGCTGCAGATTGACAAAGCACAGCTTTGATAAGGTCTGAGAATTTGGGGAATGGTAAATCTTGGGTTTTCTGAATGAACACACTGTATTAACAGCATAAAAAACCTGTGTTAATGATCACAGATGTTCTTCTAAGCAGTTAATGCTGTGTTAAGAAAGCATCTGTTGCCATTGCCTTTGTAAAATAATCCAAAGTCATCATGGAATATTCTCAAAAATAAGGGTGATTTTACTTGTGTGTAATCACAAAGCTTTGGGGTTAGTGATCAAATACCATGAAAAAATGCCTCCTGTAAGGACATCTGTTTTCTACCTTAAGTTGAGCTTGCCTGTGTGTGGAGGTCTCTTGTGGATTCGAAAGCTTCACATGGTGACATTTTACTGTAAACTTACTGTTTGATGTGGTTATAGCTCAAACCTTGCTAGTACAGCACAATGAGAAGCAAGAGGCTTCTTTGAACACAGAAGAGATGGGCTTTTTTTCTCCTTTGATGCTTGTTTGACCTTGAGTCTCTGTACTTAATATTGTAATGCCTAATTGAATGCCAAGTGAGGAGTTTTCATTTGGGTTACAAACATGGAAGAAAGAAGAGGCAGTAGGTCTGTCATTAACTTTATACTCGGGGAAAACACCCACCTGGAAAGGCAGGTGACTGGAAATCTGAAGCTAATACAGCAAAATTTTCTCCCCATAGACACCAGTTTTAGCACCATGTGTTGAGAGCAAAAATTGTGTACATGTACAGGGCTGGAAGTTCTCCCCTTTGGATGTTGTAGTGAGGTGGCCTCAGAGCATTGGCTGGGAGCACAGGCTCTTCAGAGCCTCTCCTTGGAGCTTCCCGCTGTGCCCTGGCATCAGGAAGCTGTTGTGCTGCTTGTAAAGGAGGAAGATGCCCCCAGGTGTGTGGTGATGGTAATAACTAAAGCTTTGCTTCAGACTGTGGGATTGTGGTTTTGTTACTCTGAATAGATGCCTTTGTATGTTGCATTAAGCTTTTGTCTGCCTTGCTTCCCTCTACCCCATATATTGTTACCTGTTTCTAAACACCTAAGGTGATCTTGTGCTCTTCTTCCAGCTTATAGCTCATCAGTTAGAAGCCATTCCCTGTATCTTCTCTGGAATTTGTCCATCTCAATGGAGGGGACTTGTTCTGAGCTTGGATACAGGATCTCACAATACTGTGTGATGCTGTAATGGGCTTCTTTGTCATCTTTGTCAGATTTTTTTGGCTAAATGGTCTTTGGACCCCATTACCCAGTTCTGTTGCAGTGAAGTTTTCCAACCTTTTCCAGTCTTCATGTTAGTTATTAAATAGAAACGAGTTCTCTCTCACTGTCCTGTACCCTGGGTTTTAGCTTTATGGGCAGGAGAACCTTCTGCAATTGCCTTCCCTAAACCCCCAGGCCACTTCCCTTGACCATTCCTGAAACACTTTCTCACTCTTCATAAATGCAACTTTTGATGGCATACGACATTTCAGTGTTGGTATTGGCAAACTTTGTCATTGAGCAAATGTGATCCTGTTGCCTGGCTTTGTTGCAGTCTTTTGACCATAATTGCTTGAGGCAGCATCCCTGTCAGCATGTTCTTAATATGGCTATGCCAAAATGTCTTTCACCTTGTTGTTACCTTTGTGAAGCACCCAAGAGCAGTGTCTTCATTTTTACTGTTTTCTTCTCAAAATTAACTGAATGTTCTTTTTTAACCAGTCTGTGCGTATGATGTGTTAATCCTTCCCTGTACATCAGCCTCCACAGTACCATTGCTTGTTTTTTCTCTACAAATGACTTCAAGTGTTGTTTCATTGTCATAACACAGTACTTAAAAGCTGAGTGTGCTTCAGATACCACTGTCTAGGATGCTTTTCTTCCCCATGATGTAACCTTTAAGTGTGCAGCTCAGTAACACCATTTTTGTTGCTGCATGCTGAAAACTTCTGACCACACTGTGCTGTTCTTAACACCGAGATCGTGTTGACATTACCTTTAGCATTCCCATTCAATGCATTCCTGCATATGTGCACTTGTGGAAAGTCTACTCTTCACTTACTCCTGTTTGTGATGTTTCTGGGTCCTTTTGTGTGCCTTCTTTGCACATGTTTCTGATAGAATGTCTTAATTCAAATGCCGCATACCTTCAGTTATGCATCACTGTTGCTCAGTTTGGGTTTTAGCTTTAAGCAGTCCTCAAAGTTTGAAGATACTTGTCAATATGGAAATATTTGAGTACTGGCAAAACAAATGGAAAACTTGAAAGCTGTTTTGTAAGAAATGACACCTCCTTTCCATTGTCTGTAGTTGGTGAGGGATTTTTTGATGCTGTGTGTATTAGTGATGGATGATTGCCTGGATCTCTGTATAGTTGTGTGTTTCCGAATGGCTGCCTCTCTGTTGTGTTAGGTCCAGATACCGGTGACAGTAATCTGATGTAGTTCAAAGTGGGGGTTTTTATGTATTTCTTGGCAGAAGCATGAATGAAAAGTTTATGAAATGCTGGAAAAGAAACAAGATTTCACCAGGTCACGTTTAGGTATGGGCCTGGCTTGTGCAGCAGCACTTGCTCCACCAGGCACCTGACAGTGTTCTTCAGTTTGCTTTCTTTTGAGAAACCAGCTGTAGCTCCTAGGGGACATTTTGGAACAGATGCAGGCAATTTCCCTATTCCTTAGTTTCACTCTTCAGTTGCTGCTTGAAAATTGAAATAAACTTCAGTTTTACTTGAGAAACGCAGTGGTGATGTACTGCTTCCGTTGTTCTTGGAAGTAACCAGCCTTTGGTGGTAGAAGGCATCCAGAAAGCAAATAGCAGAATACGTGTGAACAAAGAGACAGAAGTGTTTTCCTTGGAAAGCACTTTCACCAAAGATGTGAACAGTTTTAAACAATTAAATAAATGCTTGATAGGACATAACCTTCAGCATTCTGACTAAAGGCACAATCTCTGTGTAATTCAGTTTCATAGCTGTATTAGTGCTGTATTACAGTGACATTAGCAGTTGGGCAAAGGACTCATGGAAGCACAGTACCATTTTCTAACAGTAATTCATTGATAAAAGCACTGCTGTCAGAACAGTTTTTAAGGGCACAGTAGGGCAGAGTTTTCCCTTCAAAGCTATTGAGCTTAAAGGCAGCTACATTAAAACTTCATTTTTAGCATTTTGTGGCTAACACGTTTTAATGCATGCCCATTTCTTAACCTTTTTTTTTTGTTGTTTTAAGTTTAGGAAACCATTTGATAAATATAGCAAATGCATGGGGGAATTTATCTGTTTTGTTCTTACAGTAACAAAACCTTGTAGGAGAACAGATTTTCTTGCATCAAAAAAACCTGCAACTCTTGATCAAGATCACAAGTTTAGATGCAAGTTCTTGGACTGTTCAAAATCGTTCCGCAAAGCCAAGCTATTGCATTATCACATGAAATACTTTCATGGAGTGGAGAAGGCTGCAGAATCACAGCAGAACCCTGTAAAAAGAAATATTCAAACCAGAGCTTCTTTGGCTTCTGAAAAAGCTAACCAAGAAAGGTCAAAAAGAGGACGGAGCACGGCTGGTTCATTGTGTAAGTATGTTGCTGATCTCTTCCTTTTCTCAAACAGCAGCAGTAGGCAGGACAAGCAGGGAAGAGCAGAAATTTGGGGCTGAAGGAATCACTTTAGGGCTGCATCTTAGCATCTTTGTGGAGAAGCAGCATGATACCTGTAAGTGTGTTTTAGAATAGATAAAGCTGAAGAAGTTCCCTCATTTAGAAATATAGTTCATGTTCTGTATTGACCCAGCTATGCAGCTTCTCTTATTCCCTTGTAACAACTCACCTTTCTATTATTAAGGAAATGATCTGAGTAACTCCAGTTCTCTCCTATTTCTCACTTAGTTTTCACATTTCATGGTCTGACTTGAAGAGTATACTTGACTAGAAACCCATGACCAGTTCCTGCAGTATTTACCATTTTCATTGCTAGAGCTGTGGGGGAAGAAGGTCCTAGTGTTAAACAGATGTAATTGCTACAGCTGTACTTGAAAAAGATCCTCACACAACTCATGGGTGGTGGAAATGGATAAAAACTTAATGGTTAGGGAAAAAGTGCTTAAGATCTAACTGCTTTGCAGTGTTCAGGAATCATGCTAACTTCTGTTTCAACATCTCATTCTGCAAAGTGCTTTTCTTCCTGGTGTCCTGTGTAACATCAGATTGGCAGTGCAGGTCTAGTTTTGAGCTGCAGGGTGGTGTTGATAACCTGTCTAGACTTAGTTCTTGTGGACTGACTTGTCTTTGTACTGCAGGTCCATAAAAATTGTCATCTCTTGTCTTCTGACAATCCAGCTGTCTCTTTGCTCAGTTCCCTGGTGTGTTTTGTCTTTGCTTTTGATGTTTCTTTAATACTCTGTTTGAGAATTTCAAAGTCTTGCAAGTTCACTGCGCTACAGGTCACTACAGCAGAATGTATCTGGCTTTGCTTTGCGTCATGTCTGCTTTTCCTAATGTGTCCAGCAAATGTTTTCTCATTTGAAATGCTACTGCCTGTTCCTATCAAGATTAGTATAACTTAACACACTACTACAGCATGTAAACTTCTAGACCCCAACTACATCTGTAACTTCAGTAAGGCAAAGGCATAAGATTTGACTAGGTAGAGGAAGATTGTTTTTCACGTGTTAGGATGTGACAGCTTGTGTGTATTATGCTTTGCATGCAGCTGAGATGAAAGTGAAGCACTGCTCTGTCAAACACATGTGAGATAACTGCTTTGAGGAATGACTGCAAACAACTGCACAGTGATCAGAATGGGCTTCTTGCTTGTTGTGCTTTTCCATAGACTTCTGTTCTGCTCTGCGTAACTGCATAGGTATTTTGGTTTGAGAAGTTCTGTGGTTGTCTTGAATGAACTGATGAGTCACTCAAGGTCCTGAGCCTTTCATTTATCCATTCCCTCAAGTGCAAACTGGTTTGATGTAATCATTTTGGCTGCACTGGCAGGTAATTCTTGATGATGTTGAGTTGTAACCTTATTCTAAGCACCCACCACTTTCATTCCCTACTTGTGGATAGATACATTTAACCTGGATTGTTTTGATAATGTAAAGCATATCCCTGTAAATAGCCCTTGGGTTGTGCTGGCTATTGAACAGTGTGTCAAGGTGGAAGGTGGACCATAAAGTTCTCAAGTCTCCTTTACTGTCAAAGCCTGCTACTGGAACTGCAGTAAGGTTTTCTTCATCAAGAAAGAGTGATGTCATTATATATCAGTCATATGTCTGATACTGAATGCTATTTAGGGTTTAACTCAGTATGCTCCCAATTCCTCTAAATGGTGGTGTGGAGGTACTGCACCTTCTAAAGTAGAGCTAATGGGGTTTATAAGGTCAGGCTGTTGTATTTTATGTTCTGTTCTCCTGTCCTTTTGCAGCCATCTCTTCTGTTCTTAATGGCATCTATGTATAGGAAGGCAGCCTGCTGAGCAAGGCTTTCTACATGTCACTTGTTAAAAAGGCTTTTCGGATGTATTGCCTAGTGAGAATGGAGGCTTTTGAATATATCATTAAGCATGGTACATCTTTACAGTCTTTGTGAGCAAAGATTCTTCTGCTCAAAGTGAATGTATTTAAGTCATTTGTTAAATGGTTTGGTACAAATTTCCCTTTCTTATATTTCATTATATTAGATAAGTGATGTAGTGCTTGAGAAAAGGTGGCAGTTTCTACCAGTTCAAACTTTAGAAATGAATCTTTTTATTCCATAAGCCTGGAGATAGCCTTGATTTAGAAGCTTTGTCCTGCTGAAGTCGTTCTCTCAAAAGTTTCATTTTGGTGTTCTGCAGCTCCTTACTGTTTCTGCTACACATGAAATAAATAAATGGTGGAGGTGGACTGTTGGCTAGATTTAAAGTGAAAATACTTACTGTTCCTGAAGTAATGGATGTAATTACTGTAATTAGGAGATGATGTGATAATATTCAGAGCAGTAGCAAAACCTTTGTAGTGCTTAAAATCAGAATTTCAGCACAAAGGAATGAAGATGGATGTACAGTTCTTCTGAAATCTGAAAGGCAACTTTCAGGTTTCAGCCTGGAGAAGAGAAGGCTCTGGGGAGACCTTATAACCATGTAGTAGTGCTAGTTTTGAGACTTTAAAAGTGCTGTGGTATCAGGCTGCAGTTGTGGTAGGTAGGTATAGAATGACAGCCTCAGCCTGGCAAGTTGCTGCCAGACTTGGCTCTGCTGTTCTTTCCATGAGGAAGAAAAGAAAGCAGCAGACCTGGGATGTGTGGTTCAGAGACTGTAAAAACTGTTTTACTGAGGAGTCCTTAAAAGAGAACTAAAAACAAAGTTGATTTTGTCAGTGGGCTTAAATTTCTGTATATGACCTTGTTGATAAAAGTTCTGCCTACTCTAAGTTGGTCACAGTATGTCATGTTAATGTCTAAGTGTCTCAATGCCAGGAATACTCATAAAGAATAAAGGGATCTTTGTCTTGTGTTACTGATGAGATCGTACCTGCACTTGTATGGGAAGCAGGCTGGCAAACTTGCAGGTTAAACATCTAAGATGTCCAGTTGTCACCTGATAGCTGTTAACTTGTGAACCTCTGACTTGTGTTAGTGGTTTGCAGGGTGATCCTTTGAGGGGTTCCCTGTTTCCTCTTAATACTGGCTGAGGGAGCCTCTGCTGGGCTTGGAATGTGCGTGGGTGACCTCCAAACACAGGGGGTCTCACTGGAGTAGATGAAGCTCTGTATTAACCCCCGCTGTGTTCTGCAGGATTACTGATGGTCTTTGTAGCTTATCTTGAGAAGACTGCATTTAGTTTGTGGAGGATGGCTGTGTGAAGTGCTTCAGCTGGAAGTCAGGATGATATGTGGTCTTTCAGTCTTAAAAATACCAGTGGATATTCTCAGCAAATGATCTCACAGCTGTGGATGGGGAATATTGCCTAATTCACAGCACTGGGGAATTCAGTCCCAGCTTCCTGTGAATGCTGCATTATCTTCTGAAGTGCAGGGTCTTAAAAGATACAACATATTCTTGGTGAAAAACCTCCTTAAAATCCAGTCTTGCAAAGCTAAAAAACCCTAATGGACATAAAATGTGGTTTTGTTCTACCAAGAGTCTGTATGTCAGCCTACAGGAAGCCCAGATGTGTGTGCTCTTTGAAGGACTGGTGAGCTCAAAGTGGTTTTGGGTTCCTCAGGTGCTAATTCATGAAACTGGGAGAAGGGGAAGTCAGGAGGCATAAATGAAGCTTGTCTGGTTTGTACACATTTTTGTACTGTAATTTTTGGGCTCCCTAAGGTAGCATTCTGTAAACAGTTTTGGAACCATGCTCAATGGTAGATAATCAGGAAAGCCTAAGAAAGGCTTCTTTACCTGACTTCTCACCCTGTATTACTGCAGTTTGCATTTCAGAAGGTTTGTTAGGACACTGGGGTTCCCAAACAGCCTATGCAGTATCTTCATTTTCAGCTACCGTGTACCACAGGAAGTTTTGTCTGTTTGAACTGATGTGGTCTTGTTCAACCCATGAATCGTGGAAGTTCTTGGAGCAGATCCTGTTAGCAAGAAGTCCTACAAAAATAGACCCATATTTTAAATAAAACCAACAAAAAGAACCCCTTTTTATACTTATCCCTGCAAGAGAAGTTAGTCCTGTTGAAAATAGAAGGCCACATGCACACTGCATCTTATCAAGGAGTATATGCTGGTTTTGATACTTCTTTGTGGACAAAACACACCAATTCCTACAGTCTTGCAGCTCTTGAGGCAGATAAGAACCCAGGGAAGGGCAACTGTTTGTTGCCTGACTGGGTAAAAGGTGCCTTTAAGACAGTCTTGTGTGGAAATTTGGAGTTTGGTCTAGTTTCTGTCTTGTGGCTGCTGTTAAGCACTATGGCAGGTGACCAGAAGGTAACAGTTCAGTTACCAAAATAGTTACCAACAGCTCCTTTGGTTTTTGTGGGGTTTTTTAATAGTTTTAATGCAGCATCAGAGTGAAAGGACCATGGGAAAAGTCATCTGATGGCCTCCAGATTTATGGATCTTGGAATCTCTTTTCCCTGAAGAGATCCACGTGAGTCTGAAAGCTCTGTAATGACATGTGTTAATGTGCCTTCAACTTGGAATGTTGGCCAGGGCAGAGCACTTGATACCATTTCTTCTAAGTATTCTCTCTTGGATTCTTCCTTTTGTTTTCAGTCATTTTCAGGTACTGCTCAGAATTATTTAGAAGTGTGCAAGTTAAAATCCACCTGGCACGTAAGTCTTCAGACAAGAAGGAAGTTGTCTTTTACATCCACTGACCCTTTGAGATGCTTATGGTGATACAATTGGATGTTCTTGATGCAAGTCAGCAAGTTCTCACTGTGGCTGCTGGCTCTCATTGACCAAAATGCTTTATGTCATACTCCAGGGTGGCAGTGTGTTTGTCTCGTTTAGCTGGGCTGTCCTAAATGCCATACAGCCTTAGCTTTTGTCAGCTTCACCTTTCCTTTTCCATGTCCAGGAGTCTTTCAGTAGGAGTTGCTAGCTGTAGTTAGGCATTAGGAGCTGTTTGACTTGACTTAAATTAAGTGGAATGTCAGGTAAAGCAGTGTTTGTATCTTGTGATTTTTATGAATTTTAGGTACTGATTCTGAATTCTTGCTTGTTTCAGTGGGATGGATTTTAAAGCTGCCCTTCCTTAGATGTGCAGAGCTTTATACCATTTCTGCATGTCTCATTACAAAGCATGCCTTTGAGAACAGGCTTTGATTCTTCTGATTAAATCAACAGGGCTTCTTTTCTCCTAAAGAAACTGGTAACAAAACTGCCTGACCCGTATCTCTGCTGAACTGAGCTGCTTCTCTTTCCATCTTTCTTCAGAGCTCCAGTATTCCTGGAAGAGAAGAGCTTTGAGGAATGCATTTGCATCCTCTGTTTCTTTTTTTTTGTGGAAAAAAATCCTAAACCAACAAAACCAGTACAAGTTTCAGCCTTTACATCAGCTTAGGATTGTGAGTTGAGCAGTGCATCTGCTCAGAAATGCTCCACATGGACTATGAGAGCTACTGCTGGTGAAGTAGACCGGCATCTTGAAAGTGTTTAAAGCTTGGACTTGGTCTTTATTGCCTTTGTAGGTGCTTCTCTACACATAGCCCTAAGGATTACCCAATATAGAGGTGACAAAGTAGAAAGGAGAAAAACTTCAACTCCTGTAAGTGCATTAGTCTTAGAGAACATTCTCTTAGAGAACAAGAACCATGTAGTGAGATCACTGAGGAAGCCTCAAGAAAAGAGAGTTGGAACTGGTATGCCTTTTAGGCTGACCTGAGAGAGTTAAACTTGGAAAAGTCTTGGAAAGGTTTTAAACACTGTAAGGATCTTATAATGCTGATAGCAAAGATTCTGTGTGCTTTCTTCCAGAGGGTCTAATTTTCAGTGAGTGTACAGTGTAAAATGTAAGCAGGGTTTTGCCACTTCCTTTGCTGTAGTTTCAAATGAAGAATCCATGTAGGGAATTCTCTGAAGTTTTCTTGCTATATGCATTGGGATTTATTCTTCCCAGGCAGTGGGTCATATTTTTAAGATGTAAAAGCACTGAAGTATTTAAGGGCATGAAAGATCCTTGCTTATTTGACAAGTCTTAATTCTGTTAGACTCTTGGTTGTCCAAAGCATTAAGTGTTGGAAGTGATCCTGAACTTGTTGAGATACTTAAATGTAATAAAAAAGAGGGGGGAGCAGGAGCAGGATGATCCAGTTTTTTTCTTCTGTACTTTTGGGCTTTTTATAATATTTGACTACTTCTGATAGTCAAAACTTACTGAATATCTCTGAATCTTTGCTTCATGACTTTATTCAGTGGTATGTTGTAAACCCTGTTTATACTGGAATCTACTATAGCATAGTTGGGTAACAGCCATAATGGGGCAGGGTGTGTGTAGGTGTACATACACATATACACAAGTAGTATATATTTAAATATCTATTTATAAATAATACATAGAAAACTTCCCATATACTTCCAGATTTATTGCATCACCACCTTCCTTCAGATATGTGGTGAGAATGGAGTCACAGTGATGAGGAAAACACAAAAATACCTGTGCTTAGGCTTATTCTGTCTGTAACAGGTGATTGTTGTTCTGAAGATAGTCTAGAGATGATCACCTCTTACTTGTTGCTCTGTTGTTCTGGTGGTCATAGTGGTCAGTCAGTACTTATCACCTCTCTTTATTCTTGGGCATCCTTTGCTGCCTTGCATTGTAGGAAGGTCTGAGTGAGATCCATTAGTGTCTCCTCACTGGGCTGATGCAGTGGGATGTTTATGGAATCATAGAATCACAGACTAGTTAGGGTTGGAAAAGGCCTTAAGATCATGTAGTTCCAACCCCCCTGCCATGGGCAGGACACCTCACACCTCTCAACTCGCACGTTCTTGAGAGGATGATATACAGAGATGAGAACACACTTTTCTAGTGCTGTTGGAGGATATGACCGAGTACTCATCCTGGTCTTTGTTACTCTGCCATTCAAGGAGGTCAAGAGGACTTAGGTCTCTTCCTGTTTTTGCCAAAAACCCCTTTTTAAAAACGTAGTTTTGTGATGACTTTTTAGGGTGATAAAAGGCCGTTCACCTTTCTCTTTGATCACACGGAACTGTGAAGATGCTCCTAACCTCACCAGCCTCCTTACCTGGTGTACTTTCAGTGAGGATTCATTAGACTTCAGAATGCTTGCAAGAAGCAACTGGAGTCAGAAAGCTTCTTCAGTGCAGGGGGTTTTGGAAGGTCCCTTTTAGAATATTCTTCGCAGATTTATTAAGGAAACCTGCATTAGCTGTTTTGTGCAGTTAAGATAAAGCTGTACACAGAAATTTGCAAATAATGGGATTTTTCCAGATTTTTAGATATACCAGCAAGCTCAAGGGAGAAAAGTGTGGAACAAAGTGACAGTTTTTTGTCATATTTATCACAGATATGTTGATTGTGACTGAAATAGCACATTCTGCTCTCAGATATCTTAAAACAAATGTTCTGACCATGCAAATCTTAGTTTCCAAATGAAAAGATGGAAAATTTTCATGCTTTTGTTGACTTCACTTATTTTCTCTGTGCCCTTCTGGAAGAATAAAATGGCAGAATTTACTTGCATCCCTGTGTGCAGGGAGCAGGAAATGGTGCCCAGAGGATCCTGATCGCTGGAGGACTAGAGGATGAGGACAAAGGAAAGAAAGAAGTTGGAGGTTCTGTGCTGAGACTTAAATATGAACCTCTTTCCCCTCCAAATGGTAATGGAGGGGGGATGAAGCTTGTCTTTTGTGCTGCCTGTCATATTGCCTTTGAAGGACGTGTAATTGGTAGGGCAGGTTGCCAGCAGTTGCTGTGGCTGCTGGCAACGCAGCTTTAGCAGCCACCACTAATGACAGCAAAGAGAAGTGCAAGTGGCAAAGTAGCAGGAGATGTTCAAGGACTAAGAGGGTGGGGAGGTACAGAGCTGAAGACTCTCATGAGGAGGAGCTCATTGCACATCTCATGCATGCTCATCCCAGCTGGGGAAATGTGACTGAGATTGCCAGTTTCTCAGAATGAACTGTTTGTACTAGAACTAGGTAGCCTGAGATGGTGAACTGGGGAGTTAAATATTGGTGTGTATGAAAGAGGTTAACATAAGACACTGGTATTGCTGGTTTGCTTCCTGAGTGACCACCTAGGGTTCTTAAATGTGGTCTGTAGGAGAAGCTTTCCTGCAGTACAGTGTTGTTAGGTGCTTATTCTGGTACCAATAATCAGAAATTGAAATAGGTCTCTGAATGGGATGGTGAGTGGCTTAGTCAGCCAAGCACTCTGTGAGCGCAGCTCTTTTGAGATGCAAGGCATCTTTCCATAATAGATTTGATGATTGCATCTGTAGTCTCTGCTGAGTCAGGATAATTTAAGGAAGCACGTAAGTATCTACAAATTCTGCTGCAGAGACTTAAATCTGAAAGATGGGAGTTGTGAACAGACACTAGGATATAGAAAGCAAGGGTTTGTGTGCATGTCACCGCCCAGCAGGGATATACTTGATGGCGAGGGCTCTGGAAGCACGCTTTGGGGATGGACTTGATTGAAACGTATTGCCCAATCATTTAAAAATTATGGGATGTTTTATTCCCATAAAAGTAGGATGAAGAACAGGTGATGGATGAGAGGATTGCAGTTCAAGCCCACTGAACCACTTGTTCCTCCATCTTCAGTGAAAACTAAATACTTGACTGAGGAGCCATACGAGAGTTTGGGGGGGTTGGGGTTTTGTTCTTTCAGACTTCAGTCGCAATGCAGCTGAAATGTTCAGTCATAATAACTTAGAAAACAGCTATAACAAGTCTCCCTTATTTCTTTATTAATAGTCTCTGAAACACGTAAGTAGTAAATGGGCATTAGTGTACAACTGATTTCTCACACATGCTATTATATTTTCTTATGGGATGGTCAAATTAGGACTTAACCCAGCACACTGCAGTTCTGAGAGCTGGGGATTCTTACAGATAAGTTTTCTTACTGCTTGTTTTTTTGCAGTGAACTGGCCCTGATTGTCCAGAGAAACCGTGGAGGTCTTTAAGAAAATAATTAAGTAGAATAAGTGTGTATGTGTCTCCCAACTTAAGTTGGAATGTTGTCTAATTTCAGCTGTCAAAGAACATGAGAAGAACAAAGAAAGGAAATCCAAAGACTATGGAAGGTCCAAGTCAAAGAAAAAGAAAAAAAAGAGAAAGAGAACTAAGCCTGGTAAATCTCTTTTTTCTTCTATAGAGAAATACAACTTCATTGTTTTGGTTTGCCTGTTTCAGTTTCATGCTCTTGAGTGTGCATTGCAGAGAAGACTACTTGCTTCATTAATCTGCTCTAATGTTATTAAGTGGTTAATACTGTGATTTGCAAGATAATCTGTTTCTTGGTTGAGCTGCACCATTAGTGCTGGATGACAGCTTGCAGTGGTGCATGGAATGGCACGGAATAAATTAACTCTAAAATAGATATTAAGCATTAATAACGTTAAGGGTGGCAAATGCACCTGTATGTGAGTTGTACGTAAGTACAGAGGGTGCAGGTTCCCTGGATTTGCTGCCAAACACCCTGTGTACCGGATGTTCTCAGTTATATAAGTTAGTTTTGGGGCTCCTGTGAAAGCCTCATCTATAGTCTCATGCTGTGTCTCTCTGTCATGTCTCCTAACATGCTGTTCCACCTATGGCAATAGGGTTGTAGTAGGAACATGTCTTCACTGTTGATTTTATCTACAGAAGCTTGGGAATGCTTTCCTTGGGGTACTTTACACTTTGAAGTTGATATCTAGGCCTAGGTGTTACCGGTGATTCGATTCTTCACCTGTGGAGATGGCAGTTGATTCTGGAAGATGTCTCTAGTGAATGCTTAGAGATCAAGCGTGGCAGCTTTCTCTGCCATTGATGGATGTCTAGGATCATTAATGTAGCACATTTCAAACTAGCATGCATAATTTGTTAAACTAGAGCTCCTTATGGAGGAGTTCCCGAGATGGGAGAGAAGATAGATTACATTTTTGTTTGCTGCAGTGAAGAAACAGGGCAAGCTGTCATGAGAGAGTAGAGCAGGAGAAGGAACCATAGGCAGCCTGCCTCAGAATTGTACTGAAACAAATATTGTAGTGAGGTTCTGATTATATGGTGCCCTCAAATATAACAATAATATGCACAGTATCCTTTGTAGATGCACAAATAATTTGCAAGTAGTACCTACTATTACTTGTCCCCCTACTCTTGGATTTTGAGATGCTGCTTGCCCCTTCTTTTGATGCCGTCTTGTGGTTCTTCAGGAGCTTTGAATGTTTTCTCCACATAACTGATTGGAGGGTGCTGCTTATAACTGCACACAGCCTTGATGTGTCAGCATCCAGGATGTGCTGAATGGATGCTTCACAGAGGAACTGTTCTAGGTGTTTTCTCCACATGTTCTTAACTGGGCTTCTTTCCACTCATGCATCCTGTTCCATACATACACTAGGAAAATAAGATGCTTTTTGCCCACTTTGTCATCTGAGGGATGAGGGGATGTGTGTAGTAGCCCATGTGAATGATAGTGGGATACAAAGGAAAGGTATCCACCTAACAGTGTTTATGTGGAGATGCCTGTAATGCAAAAGCACTGTAAGCATGTTCACCCTGAAGAATAGTTAGGTTTAGCCAGCCTTTTCAGCCTCGCTCACATACATCAGCAGTGAAGGATGACAGAGCTGTGTAAGGTTTTCCTGCATCAGACGATAACTTTATTGCCTCTAGAAAGCTTCCAGCAGCATAACAAAGTCCTGCAGTCCTGGCATAGTGAAGTGGAAGCTGTCACAAGGAATTACACATCCCTGCTCCATGCATGGTGATAGTTTTCTCTTTTCTCAGTTTCCCTTGACCCCAGATTTCTAAGAATACAACTTGTTGTGATTTTTCAGACTACTCTGGCAGTGAGGAAAACACAGATGTGTCACAGGAGCTTTCTCCTGAAAAATCAGGTGTCACAAAATCTGTTCCTTCAAATAAATCATCTGCTCATACAAGCACAGTGCTGCACTGCTCTGGGTCCGGGCAGCACAGAGGAAGATCAAAAAGAAACGGTAAGCTGACTCTCCCCTCTGGTTTGCTGGTTCTGTCTGTTATTGCCAGTAAATGTATGAGCTGCAGTAACATCCACCAAAGTCAATACCCGTGATGTACATCTGGCTGTTCTTACGCAGGACTGTGTGTTTCCTTTCCCCTGCCTAAAGAAGTTGAACCCAGTTCCTTTGCCAGAGCTTGATGTTGCTGCTTTTTGCTTTGACTTTACCTTCACAGAAACTGTTGCCCTTATTTCAGACTCAAACTCATTTTGCACCTTTTTGCAGCTCCTTATTTACTCTATCATAACCATGGTCAGTGTTTAGTAATTAAACATTTAGTATTTCAAAGGTAATAATTCGGACTTAAAAACAGAGGTTATACAAGTTTTATGCAGTGTGTGTGCTGTGTTTGAGACACCAGTGGATGTGGTTACATGTAGTTGTGTAGATACACGATGATATATGGCTATAATGACTTCCTGAGCTTCATGATGATGATAAGCTCTTTATTATCTTCATAGTACTTCATAAACAGAACTTATAAAAAACGTGGCTGCTGTGTTCCAGCTTTCAGAGTTTTCAGTATTTACTGTCACAAGCTGGTAGGATAAAAAAGGCAAACAAACATTTTGTTGTTTCTGTTATTAAAGCTCACAAATTTGAAGGAAATGGGAAATGTATGACAGCTTGACTATGTACAGGAACCTTAAGTTCCTCACTGATTCCTTGTAGACGTGCGCTGTTGGTGACCATTTGATTATGCTTTGACACAATTGTTTTATTGTTTGGAATTAGGCAAAATGTAAAAATTTAACTTCAGTTAATTCCATTGCCCAGGGAACAGAGGAAACATTAAAAACTACTGAAGCACAGATGGTGATAATGTCTTAAAACATGCTCTGCAAGTCTGATGAGTTGTGGTTATGGAGTATATTGACCATAGTGTCTATTGCAGTTTTGTAACTTGGCCATCAGTTGCTCAGAATTCTTTTGATCAGTTCATAGACATTGGAAGAGGTGAGAAGTATTGGAAATGGTTTTATTTCATCCTGTTTGCAATTCTCTTACTGCTTTTGGCATCTGCAGAACTTGTACTAATAATAACAGCAGTGCCCAGATAAACAAGATCTGGTGTGAGCAATAGTACAACCTGTGTAGAACGGAAGTGCAGTGTGCTTAACCTGTTGCTTCCAGAATACTTGAGGAGTGTCCTATCTCAGAGGTGGAATAAAGCTTTAAAACCTGGAAAGGAACTAATACAGTGGGTTCTCAGCCCCTTAAATTTGAGAAGAGATGTTTTCACATATGGCTTAATTTGTACCACAGACTGGTTCTTCTGTTTCTGTGGTCCTGTTCTAGGGCCTAAGCAATCAAAATAGTTCTACCCAACATAGGTGAGAGACCACAGACTATGTCAGAGCAACTAATTTTACTCTCTTCCACCTCATTAGAGTATTTTGCACATAATTAAAATCCTTGCCTTCTCCCTCTGACCCTCCCATCCTACCCCCAAGGAATACATTGCATTAGTATTATTGAGGGGAGCATCTCAATTTAGCACGCTGTTCAGTACAAGATTTTCTTGGCAGTTTTATTCAATCCACTTAAAGCATTTAAGTGCTGTGGGAGCATTCTGAAAGAATACCTGCACTGCCCCTGAACTGATAAATGTGTCCTCAACAGGAGGCTAAATGAACATAATCATTTCTGAAGCAGGATTGAATTCTATGTTGGACTCTGAATGTTTCTGTAATGGAGTCATTACTTTGTGAGATGGAATGGTTTGTAACACAGAACCCTCTTATCTCTTTGTGGGAGCTCTACACTTAGAATACCAAGCCACGGTTCAACACAGATTGCAGGAACTAGTCTGAATTCTGTTCTAATTTATAAGCAGGGTTTTATTAGACGTACTTGTCTTAAGAGACTTTTTGTCTTTGGTTTGAGGCACTGTGTGTCAAGAGTACAATGTTAATGACTGAAGCTGTTAAGCTGGACTATTTTGAAGGAACTATTAAGAATATAAAACTTTATTATATATAGTAGTGACTTTGGCATTAAAATTCATTATATAATGTAGTAACATTGCAATGTCCCTCAAATCAGATGGTGAGCTCGTGCTTTTAGAAAGGTATGTCCGCTGCATACTCAGGGTGAAATGGTGAGACTTGCTTGGGGGTTTTTCTCACTACTTGGGATTTTATCTAACTTCTTTTTCGGTACAGAGGATGACACCCTGAGTGAGTCATCTCTGGAGAGCTTGCTGTGGAGCGATGATGACTGCAGTCAGGATGTGGATGTCACCACGAATCCTGATGAAGAAGTTGAAGAAAGTGATTCTGAGATTGTTCGCTGTGTTTGTGAAGTAAAAGAAGAAAATGACTTCATGATTCAGGTATGATGTGGAGGGTGAATTCCCATTTTGGTGACTACAGCAGAAGGTGTCAGGGGAACAATATGCATAGGTACAGTCTGTACATGAAATAAGCTGGCTTTGTCCTCTGAAATAGTAAGTTTTTTCTAAGGTAACCTGTCAGGTTGAGCAGCTGCTATGATAAGTAGAGAACTTTGTGTTTTAATACAGTGTGGGGTTTTTAATTGAAGGAAAGTGGGGGAAAAGGGCCAATTCTGTCCAAGTCATTCACAGTTGGTTTCTCGCTTGTGGATTTACATTTTTCTACACATGCAGGGCAAAAGATACCTTGTGCATTAGTAGAAAAGGGTGCAGTGATGGGCAGTGGTCAAAGCTAAATAACAGCTGAGTGTAGAGGAGGGAAAAGGAGCCCAACAATTGGGGATAAAGGAGGTGGCTACCCTCAGAGGAGATGGATCAGTGTAAAAGCACTAGTTTATGACTGCAGAATGCAGAGAGCTGTCAGCTAGCTGGGGACATAGTCTATGGATAGCTTTCATGGGCTGCTTCTGAGATGGGTGTTCTGAGTTGATCTAGTTTGGGGATTGGGGGTTTTTTGAGTGTATTGCAAAGTTTTAAACACTTTGGCTGTGTTATAAAGGAATTGCCTAGGAGAGCAGGTTATTCTCTCTGGCAAAGAGATGCAGATCAGCAGCATGGTAAGTACCTGCATTCATTATGGGGACTGAAGCAATAGGAAGTGTGGAGCAAGGAGCTGGTAACAAGATCTAGGGGCAGAGGGGGGTGTAGGATGGGCACATAGTTTAGTTAAGGTGCCAAATGCTGTGCTCCCCCCACACCTTCCTGTCAGGCTGTGGTTTTGGGGGGAAATGTGTTGAACCGTTTGTTCTTCTGAAGTGCCTGAGTTAGCTAGTTGAATATAGAGCTTTAATACAAAGCAAGGATACTATGGAATTATGATGAGGGGAACCTATTTTCAGCTTTCCAAAGGTGTAGTGCTGAGATTGACGTTTCCCTTTTGACTTTATAGCGTGAGAATCCGGCGTAGTTGTCATAACGTTGTAAGATTTCTCCCCTATTTCCTACTCAGACTTTAATTTGAAACTCAGAAACTCGAATTGGAAGTGTCTTCAGTAAAGAACTTGCTTTAAACTCATCCTCTCTTCCTGAAGATATGTGATTTTGCGCAATGTATGGGCTTGTAGAGAATTCTGGGGCTGGATTTGGCAGCCTCGGAGGTGATGGATGTGAATGAACTTGGGATATTTTTGTTCTGGAGGATGAAAAGGTGTTCAGATAAATGCCCATTTGGTTTGGTTATTTCTTTTGCACTTTGATTTAGATGTTACTGCACAACTCTGCATGTTTTTCCTCTCTTCAGATTTTATATTGGATTTGCTTTGAATCTCCCTATTACTGCTTGGGCAGGGGGTAGCACCTATGTAGCGTTTGTCCAGAGCAGTTGCCTGGCTAGCCAGGCTGTGAAGTGGGACATGCAGATAAAAGGAAGGACCCGTGCCCTGATGGGATGGATATTTAAATAGCAGTTGAGTAAAATAAAAACAGTTGGGATGCTTCATTAGAGTTCTGGGCAGATTTGGCTGGAAAATCACAAAGTGTAGCTCTGCCATATGGCAGGAATATAGGATGCAAGTGTGTATCAGGTGTCCAGGAGCTCCCTTCTTATTTTTAGCATATTTTTCTTACCCTTTCCTTTGTTTCAGGACACCTTTTTCTGGCTCCTACTGACCACTTTGTGAAAGGTGGATGGTCTCTCAGCCTGTTTTTAAAGCAGCTCAGCTGCTTTAGGCCTGTTTACCCATTTTGTAAGGCAAAACATTGGTAGTCCCATCTTACAGAAATCTTACACGTTCTGTGTTCCCAGCACTTCTATTTCCTCCACACCTAGACCACTAATCTAATAGTGATGTGTTAAAAAACTGGTCCCTTTCTGTCCCTCCTAGCTTGAGGAAAGATTGCATATAAAAGCAGCATTACTGAAAGCAGCATAAGTAGTGTTCAACACAGATGTTGATTAAGTTGGCATTGTTATAGGTCAGTGAAGAGCAGCATCTGAGATTGCTGCAGTTGCTCTTTGGTTTAGCTCATTTTGAAAACTTTGCCAATATTGACAAGATTTCTGCAGTAAGCTTTTGGCTTATGCTCCAAGAAGCAAAGGTTGGGCTCTGTTGTCTCAACTGCTTATGAAAATAGTCATTCTGAACGACACCACAGTTTCAAATCAGAATTGGCTTGGATGTTCTTCAGTGGAGATTCATCCCATGTTTCAACAGGCTTTAGGCTACAGCTGAAGTTTTGCCTCCTTGTGAAAGGGGGGGAAAGTGACTGAAACCGAACATGTGGATAGAGTTTTTCCTGCTTAAAACCAGTATGGCTTTAAGTACAATGGTTGCATTTTTAAATAGCATAACTGTGCTAAAAAAGTAGAGCCAAATTATGTTCAGTCCTGGCGAGTATGATAGCCCACACTTGGAAGGATGTCAGAAGTTTTAAGGCTAGTGCAAGTGCTTCTCCATTTTGGTTTGATGTTAGACCTACCTTTGAAATAGGTACGGTGTTAGAGATACAAGTGTCAGTAAAGGGTAATATTGGCTAGTCTGGTGTGACACAAATACCCCTTCAGTTTTACAATGGAATGTGATTTACTGTTTGAAGGGGAAGCTTTTTCATTCAGAATACTTGATACGTTTTGCTAAAGCAAGCTTGACTGCATACTGGTTTCTGTCCTGATTATGTGTGAAAGATTTTCATCTCCAAAGGGAACATTTTTTTTTAGGATCTCTCCTTGTACTTAGTAATTGTTGTCATTCTCCAGAAATCCATGTGAAAATTTGTGGGAAGGGTTTGAATTTTATTGTAATCTCATTCTTTAATGTATTTGCTTGTGGCTGGAAAAGGGGGTGGGTATTAATATACCTTTTTGTCTTAAATGTGGGGGTGATGTGTCTTTCACTTGAGGTAATCTTGCTGAGCTCCTGTAGGCTTCATTTCTGTTGATGCACACTTCTTGACTTCAAACAGTGTGAAGAATGTCTCTGCTGGCAGCATGGAGTCTGTATGGGTCTACTGGAAGATAATATACCTGAGAAATATACCTGCTATATTTGCCAAGATCCTCCAGGTACAGAAATTTAAGGTTACAGAGCTTTCTTTTATGTGCAGTAACTTTATTAGTTTATATACATATTGCAAAGATTAAACTTTGCTCCCCTAGCTGTGCCTGTCATTCTAGGTAACAGAGTTGAGTTAATTTATGTGACTGTGCATGAGTCAGTATTGTGGAATTGCAGCTGGACAGGAATAGAAGTGAATGTTTTAACTGCAGTGACCATCTGTCATATATATGCCACTAATAAGGATTGTACTGTCTGGCTACGGAAAATGTATTTAGAAGCACTCAGGAAACTTAAGCAAAAACTCCCCATGGGCACATCTTATGGGATGTGAATGCAGCTTTCCTCCAACAAGACCAGGCTCAGGAGGTCTTTATGTTGGCAAGAGGCTCCCAGGCTCTCAGCAGCCATGGCTCCTACCTGTCTGACTGCATTACTTGTGCTTATCTTAGGTAATGCAGTCAGAGTTGATTAAGCAGTACATTCTCTACTCTTAATTATGGATTTTAAAATGCCTTAGTCCATCTAACACAAGGTATAATTACAGTTGTGGGCATCTTTTCTGACTTCCTACTCAATGAATTATAAAGCTTTGCTGAATATGGAAACAGATGAGGTCCGGGCTTGAGTCCATGTTCATTAATGATGAGAAAATGGGCTCTCTGTGCCTAATCACAAGGCATTTTAAGACAATTTCAGTTTAAGTACATATTTGCATTGTCATCTCTGCTTTTTTTAGGGGGTGTGTTTAAAACTACTAACTCTTCTCTAGCTTACCTTATTGATTTGTACAGCTTGTATTCATTAGAATACAAGGTCTTCCTTAATGCTATGCTTACATGTTTGTGTGTTTGCAGCTTAGCACGCATCTCAACTCCACTGTTTCTTAATAGTACCATTTTGTTTGGCTTTTTAAGTTACTTTTACTGATGCACTTACCACATTTAATATAATTGCAGCTGTTGTTGATATTCCAAACTCTTAAGCTAGAATTTGCAATACTAATAGCTCAGTTTAGGCAAGTTCTCCATCAGAACCTCATCACTGATTCCTTTAAAATTTACTTGTAAATGACGGTGCTAATGCATGTATGATGCTTAAAAACAAGAGCACTGGGGAAGGGATGTTCACTGCCTTTTGCTGCGTTTTCTGTCTGCAGAGAGCTCTATTTAATCTGTAGCCTTAGTTATAACCATGGTTACTAGGCACTGATAACCCGCTAAAAATACACTTTTTTTCCTGTGCATCAGCTGCAATTACCTGTTGTGGTTGTCCTGATGGAATTTGGGCTCTGAATGCTCTTATAGTTAGAGATTTTTGACTGAGGTTGTCTCACTTCCCACTTTACAGGTTTTTCATGTCTGCGGGGTTTTGTCTGCTATCACAGGGTCTTTATTGGTACTATTGATAAGAACAAATAAGCTGTTGTAAGACCTGGAGATAATCAGAATTGCTACTATTAATGTTAACCTATCATAGTTAATGCTTCATTTTAACACACTCGTTACTGTTGCTTTAGGTCAGAGGTCCAGCTTAAAGTACTGGTATGAGAAGGAGTGGTTAAGTAATGGTCACATGCATGGCTTAGCATTTTTGGAAGAAAACTATTCCCACCAGAATGCCAAGAAGATTGTGGCCACTCACCAGCTTCTTGGCGATGTACAGAGAGTGATAGAAGTACTGCATGGACTGCAGCTGAAGATGAGCATATTACAGTAAGCAATGTTTAAGTATCAGTTGGCATGTTCTCAATGTGAATTAGATTTCAAATAGTAGGGAAATAACTGGAAATTCAGACTTACTTGTGTGCTTCTTTGTGGATATATAATAACATAGTTTGAATTGTTAACATGATCTGGGAAAAGAACTTGGCTGCTTAAATACTATGTAAGTGTGTTGAAGGGTGTAAATTGACTTGTATATAGAAGGGTTGGGAAAGTATGAAGGGAAGAGGGAGAAAACTAGTAGCAACAGCTTCTCCTAAAGCGCTAAAAAGATGTAAGTAACAAGAATGGTAGCTGTATAACCTATGATAGCATTATTGTAATGCTTGCCTTCTCCATTCCAGTAATTCTAAATCAGAGCTTTTCCAGCAGAAAGCAAATCTTTGTTCAGTGTAATGTTTTAATGGAAGAGCAGTCGCACCTTCAGTCACGTGCAGTTCATTCCTATGCAAAGATTATTGCAAATACGTATGCAAAAAAAAATAACATTCTTCAAGGGTTGTAGAAATTGAGTTTTCTGCATCTTTTCCTGTTTAAACTCACTCTGAGGTTCTGACAACTGTAAACAGAATCACAGAATCCCAAGGGTTGGAAGGGACCTCAAAAGATCAGCTAGTCCCCTGCAAGAGCAGGGTAACCTAGAGTACATCACACAGGAACTTGTCCAGGCGGGCCTTGAATATCTCCAATGCAGGAGACTCCACAACCTCCCTGGGCAACCTGTTCCAGTGCTCTGTCACTCTTACAGTAAAGAAGTTCTTCCTGATGTTAACATGGAACCTCCTATGCTCCAGTTTACACCCATTGCCCCTTGTCCTATCACTGGATATCACTGAAAAAAGCCTAGCTCCATCATCCTGACACCCACCCTTTACATGTTTGTAAACACTGATGAGGTCACCCCTCAGTCTCCTCTTCTCCAATCTAAAGACGCAGCTCCCTCAGCCTCTCCTTCTAAGGGAGGTGTTCCACTCCCTTCATCATCTTTGTGGCTCTAACATTCTTTTTTCGAACACAAATCCAGCAGTTTTAAATTGATTGAATACCAGCTTTATAATATGTTAGTTGATAAATTACACAGCAGGAGTTGTTTGGAAAGCAAAGCTTTTAGTGCTTCCAGTGTACTTAAGTACTTTTCCCCTTACATTTCCCCTTACATTTAACCTGCAGTGATGCAGTAGCATCACTGGCAGTACTTGAAACACTTTCCTCTTTGGAAAGGATAGTTTGTGTCATCACTTTGACGTTTAAATTCGGGTGGTTTACTTTCTTTATGTTTGAACAGAAATAAAGAGCATCCTGACCTGAAGCTTTGGTGCCATCCGTGGAAGCACATCACGGTGGATGAGAAGATTCATACAAAACACATCATTCACATTGAGGAAAACTGCTGCAAGGAGGAGACGGCAAGCTATAGAACTTGGAATGGGACAGTTGAGAAACCCTCAACCATTCCTTCTGTGGAGGAATCGTACATTACAAGTGAACACTGTTACCAGAAGCCTCGGGCCTATTACCCTGCGATAGAGCAGAGGCTGGTTGTGGAAACAAGAGGTTCAGCCATGGATGATGGAGTAAATAGAATACGGGAAAACGGGGATGATGCCCTGTCAGAGAGGTTTGGCTGGAATCTGGACCGAGAAATATGCAAGATGGAGAATGAATCCAAACACAATTACTCTAAGGTATTTGTATTAAAGTAACCCTCTCTGCATTAAAGATGTGTTTGCCTGTCAGAGTGAAAACCTCAATGCTTCTTAGCAGTATTTAGTTTCTTTATTTGTGCTTAACTTTTTTCTATGCTGTTAAATGTAAGCTGCCAATACAAATTAAAATGAAAGCCTCTGGGAAACACCAGCCTCCCTTTTTCAGATGAAAAGGTTGTTTAGGTTTTATTTCATGCATATGGAAGGTGAAACGTATGGGGTTTTTCACTTCTCTATCAAATCAGTTGAGATTACATTATGTTTCCCAGAAAGATGTGTGTTTCAGTTCTTCAGTCTTCTAGGAGCATTCTTCTAAATCCTGTTGTATTTCAGCAGAATGATGACAAAATAGGGGGGTAGAATCAACACTGCTGACAGTGTAGTAAAGTTTTATAAGGGGTGGTGATGTGTTCTTTTCTAGATGCTTCACTGAAAGCTGTAGTAGAATTGAGATTATATTCCTTCAGGATATATCCCTTCTGACTGCAAAATCATTTGCTCTTTACTTGATTACTGTCATGTTACAAATGGCTTTAGTGTTCCCAAGGATGCACAGATGAAGGCTGGACTTTGGCAGGGAGCTGGGTACATGGATTTATGTTTTCTCTTGAAAATCAGATGCTTGTGAAGTGCAAAGAATAGATCTTAGCAAAATACATGTAAAAATCTGTCTGTATTTAGACCCATTTGCCCAAACTGCCTTCATGTTTGTGTATGAGCTCTTCTCTGTGTCTCTGGCCTCCATTAGCCTAAGGTCAGTTGAGCAATTAGCTTGAGGAACTATAGGGACCCCAGACATGCTGGTTTTCCACTTGTGTTTCACATTAACATTAATGTGTGTGTCCCTGCTAGGTAAGAGAGTCTGTCTCTAAGAAAGTCTCTCCAGAGGAAGCAATTGAAATGAAATTGCTGGAAAAAGACAAAGAAGGAGTTGTGAACTCGCAGCTGCAGTGGCAGCTGAATCTTTTAGCTCACGTGGAATCTCTGCAAGATGAAGTCATCCACAGGATGGATTTCATTGAGAAGGAGCTAGATGGTAGGTGACACTTTCCCGTTTCCAAAATGAACTGTGATTAATGACTCGTTCAGAACATGTTAACCTGAGTTTTACTTCTGCAGACCTACAAAAAGGTGGGCATTGCTTTGTCCGATTATTGCATGTACTGAGAGAAAACAGCCAGGCTGATGTGGGGGGGGGGTTGTAGTGTGGATTTCAAACGAAAGATCAAATTAAAACTGAGCAGAAATGGGTTCTGCTACAGTGTGGCCTGAGTTGACTTCTGGTCAGTTGTATTGTTGGTTCTTGTTTCCCATTGAGAAGCTTTAGATCAGGAATTCATTTTCTTTGTGTGGTAGTCAGTTCTTTTTGTGCCTTTGGATTTCATTCTGGTTTTCTGTTACCCAGTTCTTTCTGTCTTTGCCCGTTACAGTCTATTGATAGCAAAGCTCTTTCACTAGGATAGTCCTATCCTTTTAGGATCTTCAGTTGCATCTAATGCTGATCTCAAAGGTAATCTCATGGTATAAGCTTCCTGTACCGCAGTGTCCTCGCAGTGGAACTGATGATACATCAGAGGAAGTTTAGCACTAGATTTCACACTATGTAGTCTTGAGTTTTCCTTCCCTGCTTTTTCCCAGGAACATCACAAACCCCCCACTGAATTGTTTGTCATGTATCAAAAGCTGTTTGCAAAGGTTGGTGTGAGGAGCTGGGGTTTCTGAAATACCACATGTTAAAACTGTTGCCTGCTGCTCTTCACAGAAGAGGTAATGAATTCCTGCATGTGACTTCAGGTGCGCTGCAGTAGTGACACTTCTGGTTTTCTTTGCAGTTCTGGAGAGCTGGCTGGATTACACAGGAGAGCTGGAACCACCAGAACCACTGGCTCGACTCCCTCAGCTCAAACGTTGCATAAAGCAGCTTATAACGGACCTAGGCAAAGTGCAACAGATTGCACTCTGCTGCTCAACATGAGACTAGAAGATGTTGGAGACTGTTACTGAGTGCGAAGTTGGAGCATCTGATGTGAACAGCTCTGTATATTTAAATGAAATGAGCATGCTGGTTGCATGAGATGCAGATTGACTTCAGGGATTTGTGAAGAAGCACTGTTCAAAGAACAGCTAAAAGGTTATTTTGGGTGTATTTGGCCATTGTAACGATACAGAAGAGGTCATGCTGTTGTCTTCAGAGGTTGGGTGTTGGTAAATTACACTTAAATTCTCACTCCTTTACAAGTTGCTCAATTAAACGGTAGACTTTTTCATCCTTAAATTGACTAAAAATTGTGCCACTGAAGAACAGAGTTCTAAGAGCCAAAAATGTTTAGTTGACAGAGGTTGTAAATAACTTTGCATAGTTTAAGTGACTTGTGTCATGTTTTATTCCTTCTGGTTTATGCATAATAGCACACAGTATTTAATCATTAGGAAATGTTATAACAGTTTTCAGACTTAGTAGGTATGAATGTCCAGCTCTTAACTGTCAAGTGTTACATGGAGGTTTGCAAGTAACAGTGGCCTAACCCCCACTTCTCTTATGTTAAATAATGTAGCAGAAGGTCACAGGTGGATTGCACTCACTTTCAGAAGAAATGATTGTTTTCCATATTTATCCTGTCACTAGCACATGACTTGGTACTGGGGAGAAACCCATTAACGTTGTGTTGATGTACATTCTTGAGCTCTTAAACATGGCCACGCTGTGCCTCCTGGAGCAGTGCAGTGGGACACCCTGGTTGTGGCAGTGGGAAATGCCGCCCTGGAAAGACGTGCTCGGCGTTCCAGACATGCAAGGTCTGTGGTGGATGTTGTGTCGTTTTCTACCCATGTGTTAATAATTGCCATTCCGGTTCTATTTTGAAACGTAGACTTTTTTCAATCCTCTGAACGTGTTCATTGTAAAGACTCTACTCTGAATGTGTGGTTTTGGGAATCAGTTTATTTTATATTGTGTAAATAAAGCCTCGAGATCTATGCATGAGGTGCTGTCCTCGCAGGCAGTGAGTGGGTTATTACCTGACACGGTGTATGTTCACAAAGTCCCTTTTTATACCTTCAGTTTGAATTTTCTGGTTTGTGTTCCTTTGTGAGAGCAAGGTGAAAATGCTGCTTCTGGTCCAGTCACATTATACCGATGGAACGGTGGTGTGGTGTAAGTATTGGAAATGTTAAGTCTTTCAGCTGCAGATCATAGCTCCATAAATCATGGCTGTGACTTTAGTTTCCCTTCCCAGACATTGCTGAGAAGTTCACTGTGTAATGTGGGAAAGCTGTTTCTGCAGAGAGAGGGTGTCCTTAAGAAGCTGGGTTTGTTACCTTGATCTTTGTGTGTGATGGTACCACCAAAGGGGAAAGTTTAAGCACAGTTGTAATTGAAAGGCCCATAACTGTAGGAATTACTAATTTTGGATATGAATCTGTAATGTTTGTATACAGCAAATAATGTAAACTTGAAATACCCACTGTTACTGTAGGAGTTAAGGGTATTTACCCAGTGAATATTTTATTTCCTTTAGAAAACAAAATAATTAGGCTACTCTAGATAGTAACTGAGGCTTTTGTGCCAAGACTCATTTCAGGGGATAATTTGTGTCACGGTTTTGTAGTCCTAGTTGGTCTGTAGTGAATACAACACATGTACAGCAGAAAAATTGTTGTTTTTCTGTAACACAATTGGAATAAAGCTTACCTGATATTTAAGAATCACTTTGCTCCCCGAAGATGAGCCCCGTGCTTACACCTTGTCTCCTTCCTGTGAATGATACCTGGATTTGTGGGTACTGTGTAGCTCTAGAACAGGCGGCAGTAACAGGACAACCAGGACAGCACCAGAAGGAGCACCCCAGACACAGTGAAGGTTTTGGGGTGTTTTCAGGTGAGATGGGCCAGGAGGGTGTTCCCTGGTTGAAATGAAAGCAAGCACTCCCACCAGACATCCCAAAGAGCATAGCTGTGTTGTTAACGTGTCAGCTGTGCTTAGAGGGCATGAAAGCAGTTCAGTCCCTGAGCAGACTTCACTCCAGAGCAGAACTTCTCCTTCCCAAGCCATTGCTTGTTGTGCATCCATTGTAGGTTTTTACTTTGCCAGTTTCTTTTTGCTCAGGGCAGGACTTAAGATTTGGCAGAAGAGGTGGTTCTGATGGGGGTTATCAGCTGGCAAATACTGGAGACTTGGTGGGTAGAGCTGGGGCAGCCCTTGCAGCTAAAGACTGAAACTATTTATTTAAACTAGACTAGCTTTCCTCCTGTTCAGGAAAGATGCTTTATTGTGCTCTGCCTGGATTCATTTTTTGTCCCTATTTTTGCAAGTTTCCACATTGGTGTTTCTTAGTCTGGACCCACGGTTTGGTCTGGCAGGTCACTTTTTATTTAGATCACTGGTAAGTGAATGCAACGTGGAGCCTTGATGAAATGAGCAAACATTGCACTGTGGATACATGAATATATTTGTCTTTGTTTATGCACTATTAGAACCGAGGGCGCTGTACATAGAACTTTGCTTTGGAGCAATATTTGCAAAACTTGAAAACTTCTGTATCTTGGTGTTTGGAATAAATAAATAGGTTTTTGTTGGTTAAGTCTTAGTGAAGTCTTTGTTTCAATTAATGATGGGTCATTTTGATCATTTTTGGATTGTTTTTCACATAGCATTGAAATGTAAATAGTTTGACAGGACGGGAGATGCTAACTGCTATCTAAACTATTGTTTTCCACATCTCATTCTCAGTAGGTAAACTGTATTGGCTTGTGTTGGGTAGTGTTTTAGTGAAGAGCTTGTACGTTTTATTCCTGAATTCTAACACATGTGATATGTTACACTGAGTGTATAAAACCTGACCTGATTTGTGTGCCCTTTCCAGGGAGCAGCCTGAGGCTGCACTGAGCACTCAGTGTCAGTGAGAGCAGCAGCTCTCAGAGCTGAGATCAGTCAGAGGGGATTCACTTCACAACAACCACGTGTTGTAGGTAGGAGGCTGCTTGAACCAGAACAGTGCAGCTCTCAGCACCTGGAACTGTGTGTGAGAGTCTGGTACCAGGGTCCAGGCGTGAAGCCAGGACACTCATTCCATGAGTGTGGATGCCTGAAGGTGTAGCATCTGTGGACAGTTCCTAGGACCCAGTGAATCAGCATGAGTGCTGTCAGGTGAACATTGCAAACTGAGCCATTAAGCACTTCATTTGTTTCTGAAATGACAGAAAAATGTCATTTCTGTTCACCTTTCAGGTGGAAAGGCGTTTCCATAGGGAGATGTGAACAGCAGTCCCTTTGATCCCAGCAAATGCTTGGTAGCCGATCCTGGGGAAGGGATGCTCAAACAGCTTGGTGTGAGGTGGCAGAGCACACCTGCATGTCACTACTTGTCGTTTCAGAGCAAGCTGGTGATAAAGCTCTCTAAGGTCAGTGCTGGCCACAGCCTGAAATCCTACTTCGCCATTAGAAGTGTTTAATGGTGGGAGGCCGGAGTGGGGATGGTGCCACAAAGGACTGGGCACCCCTAGCAGCACTCTACAGTCCAAGGCAGAACCATTGATCCAGAAGCACCAATGATGCTTCTACACCACTGTGGATGGATCCAGGCTGGAGGAGGAGGGAGGAGGCCCAAGAGCTGATATCTTACACAATGTGCTGGATAAGGGCAAAAATGAAGGAAGGAAAACCCCTGCAGAGGTGTGGGGGCCCGGGGGTCACACCAGCAGCTCAATGGGCTGTGGAGCCAGGCCAGGGCTGAGGGACAAACCCAACCTGTGCCCTGTGCAGCCAAGACACTGGTGCTGAGCCCGGCGGCTGTGCAGGTGCATGGGGCTCCCGGCTGCTGCATGCAGAGAAACGAGACAGCGAGGGTGGGCCTGGAGGAGCCCGTGTGTCAGACATGAAAATGAGGAGAGCCGAGCATGTCAGGGCAGGAAACCTGCAGAGAAGGGGGGTCCTGAGGCACCAGCGCGGGGAAAGGAAGGAGGGGATGGCACCGAGCAGCAGCACTGGGTGCTTCCCCAGGCCATGCTGTGAGGGGTGGAAAGGCTGAGGCATGGTGGTGCTCTGAGCCTGCTGTTTAGGTCCCCTCTAGCCCAGTGATGCAGCTCAATGGGGGTTGCACACAAGGATGTGCATTCTGCCTGGTTGGGTCACCTCGTCCTGCACGGATCTGTTTCCTGTTGCTCCTAGAACAGCACTTGTGCCATTAAACATTTCCAGGCTCGAGGGCTCATTCGTCCTCAGTGACCCGAGCGGTGGCTCCCCCCGTGTGGGGAGCTGGCAGCAGAAGCAAACCCCCCCCCAGGCCATGGAGGGTGAAACCAGCCCCGTGGCTGCAGCTGCAGTTCACGATTTACTCACACCCCCTCAGTGTGAACGCGATGCCCTTTAATTAAGATGTGATAAATGGTGGGTGCTGCGTTTCCAGCAGGATCCTGGTTTATGGCCCTTGAGCCCAGTGCAATCCATGCGGTTCCAGGTTCAGGGATAGCGGGTCGGTCTCCTCCTGGCTGGTCCCATAGGCACAGGGGTGAGCTTAGGGCTGGGGTGCAGCAGCAGGGTTCTCTCACAGGCCCTGCAGCCACCTCACCCCATGTCAGTTTGTCCATTCCTACCCCCAGGTCAGGCTTTGGGCCATTTGCATCCTATTTCCCTGCTGCTGCAGGAGCTCGGATGTGGCCTCTTTGAAGTGACTCCTCCTGTGTTCAGCCTCTGCTTCACCCAGCACCATGGGGGGAGACTCTGGGGCTGCTCAGCCCTCACATCCCAGAGTGCCCAGCTCTGGGGAGCGCAGGTCTTTGGGCAGCCCCTTCCTCCAGCATCAGTGCCCGTCAGTCCCCACCTTGGCCTCAGCTCTCCTCTGTCCCGGCTCCCATCTCCCACAGCATCAAGGAGCAGTCATGGCTGAACCCAGGCCATGTCCCTGCCATGGGGCCGTGCCCTCAGCAGTTCTTCCCCTCAGCGCCCTCCTCGGTGATGGCCGCCCCCGTCAGCAGCAGGTAGGAGCTGACGGCTTCACGCAGGCCCAGGCTGATGGGGGAGTCCTCGGGGGGGGACGCGGTGTCCAACAGGAGGGAGCTGTGGGGGGGGCGGTCACTGGGCAGCCCCCAGACCCCGGGTGCTGTCAGGGGTGGGGGGGCAGCCGCCCTGTCCATACCTGTCCATCTTGTCCCAGTTGAGCGATGGCTTCCTCACGACAGTGGGCATGGCGGGAGCAGGAGCCACCCTCACCCCGTCAATGGAGCAGGGCTCGCCCAGGGCGCAGCACAGCCCCTCTCCGAGCTCTGCAGGGAGCCGGTGCTGACACAGGGGGACCCCCCATCTGCACCCCAGTGCAAGTGGGGCACCGGCCGCCATCTCCCTCCCTGCAGGGCGCGCACGGAGCCGGTGCCGGGGCCTTACCCGAGTAGTGCTCCACGAGGCTGTGCAGGCTGGGGAAGGTGAGGCGAGGCACGATGTAGAGCCAGCCGTTGTCCAGGCGGTGGATGCGGTAATGGCTGACCGCGGCCCAGCAGCCCTGCTCGCAGCGCCGCACCGACAGCGAGAAGCAGCCTGTGGGCCGGGGCAGGAGGCTGGGATGAGGCAGGCAGCCCCTGCACAGCCCCCCCCGCATCGGGGACATCATTGCCCTGCAGGGGGGGCTGTATGGGTGTGAGCATCCCTGTGCCTGCCCCATGCCATGAGCACCTCCACAGGGGGCTGTGGGAGTGCCAGGACATGGGTGAGCTCAGGCAGCTGCCCGCCATGTTCCACACCCCCTCAGCATCAGGTGCTGTAGCTCTGATACAGGGGTAGCCAGTGTACAGGGGGTAACACAGAGAAATGGTACAAGGGGGTTAAAGGAATTCCTTTGCTTAACCAAAAGCATTGTCTGTCAATACCTAAATGCACCTAAATACCTAACATGCCAAGGCATCAACTACTGATGAGGGAGAGAAGCAGATGCTTAGCTCGACTGGTAAGGGACAAAAGCAGATGTTTGGTTCTGCTGATAAGCAGGGGAGAAGCAGACTGGGCACCGACCAAACCCTAAGGCCATGAGTGAAGATTAAAAGGTGAAAAGTTTAAGAAGAGGAAGACTCATTTACTTCATCCTGAGACCCCTGCCCATGACCAGAGGGGGCACTGCGCAGGCGCAAAGGACCTTCTAGCTCATTATAATGCGAAGCGGGGATAGATAATAAATATGTATAGGCGTATCGAGTAACCTAATGCATATGTATACCTTAAGGGACTAAATGTAAAGGGAGAACACCCCTGAGGTGTGCATGCTTTGCAGGAGCTATCCCCATGCACCTCAGCGCATACCTGCTTTACAACTGTAACGAGTTGTGGAGTCTGTCCACACATCAGCTCCATGCCCAAGCCCTTACTGCTGCCTGTCCCCAGCCCCATGGCCCCCTCTGTGCCCAGCAGCCGTGAGGCCACACAGCACCTGGTGCCTCGGCCTCCTGCCACCCAGCGGGATCCCCGTGGGGTTCCCTCAGCCCCCCGCTGTGATGGGGCCCCGTTCACTCCGGGGGCTGAGCCTTTCCACCCCCGGCTCAGCCGAACCGCAGGAGCCTCCGGTGGTTTTGGCCTCTGAGGCCCCTCGGCAGAGGCTCAGCACAAGGCAGGGAGCGGCAGCACCAGGAACCTGCAGCCGGGCGCTGTGAGCGGTGGGATGGAGGGGGCTCGGCCCCAGTGGGGGGGCAGGGAACGGGGACAGGCCCGGGGGTCTCACCTCGCCTGGTCTGGCTCTCCCGGATCAGGAAGGACCCGCTGCCGTTGCCCGGCCGGAGCAGCAGCTCCTCCGCCTTCTGCCGGCTGATGCCCTCGTACAGCCACCTGCAAGCACAGCCCCCGAGCCCCAGCGCTGCTCCGTGTCCCAGCACAGAAACGGGGCAGCGAACGGGCTGTCTGCAATGGGGACACGACCTTTAGAGCCCACCGTGGGACAGACCCTTACCTGTGCCGGATCCTGGCCACGCAGCTGCTGGGGATGTGGCATTCCTTACCGGACACCTCCGATGCCACCAGCCACCAGTCCCCATCCCTGCGGGGAAGGGCTGAGGCTGCAGGGAGGGGACCCCAGGACGGTGCCACCGTGTGGGAGCACTCACAGGGACCAGGGACTTACTCGGAGAGGACGCGGAGCTGCTCCCCCATCCTCAGGATGGCCCCCGAGCCAGAGGGGAAGTCGCAGAGAGCCAGGGCCTGGAGGGCACCGGGGGCTGTGGGGATGGTGACGGGGCTCAGAGCTCCCCCGACGGCACCAGGAGGGGCCGGAGGAAGGGACACATGGGGGTACCGAGGCTGCAGGCACTCACCTGCCTGTGCGGGCAACGGGGGCTGCGCCGTGCCCGGGGTCTCTGCACTGATGCTGAGCGGCCGCTCCCGGCTGGGCCCGCTCCCCATCCTGGGCTCAGCCCCCGGCCCTCGGCTGCTGCCGGCTGCGGGGGGAAAGAGGCCCAGGTTGGACCGCGGAGGGGCCGTGTAGGGATGCTCATGGGCTGCAGGCACCAACCCTGTGCCCCAGGCAGGGCTCTGGGCTGGGCTGAGCCTGGTGGGCAGCTGCTAGGGAGCCCCCACAAGTGCTATGAGGACTGGTGGGGACAGCAGGACCCTGCCCAGGATGGGGCACCCACATCCTCATCCCTTACCATACCCACCCTCTATGTGCTGTCAGTCCTATGTCTGCAGGGTGTGGGGCTCCCTGTACCAGCTCCCATGGGATCTCAGGGGCTATGGGGACACAGCTCTGCCTATCTTGGTTCCTTGGCCATGGAGAGGCGCAGCTGAAGCTCTGTGTGACCCAAGCTCTCCACTGCTGAGGCCCCAGACCTGCTGCTGCCCTCAGTTGGGGTGAACCCCACTTACCTGCCTCTCACTGTCACCATCCTTGCAGGAGCTGTCAGGGCTGGGCAGCCATCGACTGGGCTCTGCTCTCCCTGCACTGTGGGTCCTCAGGCTCCTTGGTTACAGTTACAGGGTCCCTCTTGCACAGTGGATCCCCCTTGTGCAGGGCAGCCTCTGTGGGATCCCCTTGTTCTGCCCTGGTCCCTCTGTTGTAGGGCTGGGTGCTCCCAGCAGTGCTGCGGTGCAAGGGGTGCGAGGAGCTGGAGCAGGGGCTGTGGCTGCTGCTGCTTCCTGTGACGTGCACACACACACACAGAGTGGGGTTTTCTCTTCTTCACTCACACTGCTCAGCTGCTGGTGCCCCTTGGGGACTGCGGCACAAGGAAAGCTCCCTGAGGGCACTCAAGGCACCGTGGTCACCACATGGGCTCTGGGCTGGGTAGAAGGGAGGGATGGGTGGCACATGAGGGCAGGAGCAGACTCCAGGACTCAGAGGTTAGGCTGGACAAGGGTCTGAAGGTGCCTCCTGGACACAGCAGTGGTTACTGCCACAACCAAGTTGCTCCTCACAGCATCATCTGGCACCAAGAAGAGTTTGACTCCATCACCTTGCACCAAGGAGTACATCCAGGTACGGGTGTGCAGCGTGGTCCAGGGCAGGAGCTGGGGTGAAGCTGGCTCCTTGCAAGGCCTGTGGCTTCACTGGTAACAAACAGCTCCCTCCAGCACAAGAGGTGCTGCAGCCTGAGGCAGAAACCTCAGCCCGTGGGTGCGAGAGGTGATTTTCCATCAGTGACCCCAGAGAAACCTGCAGCAGAGCCGAGCTCAGTGTGATGTGCCCTGTGCTGCTGGAGAGAGGGATGCACTTGGGCTGCTGGATGAGCTCATCCCAAGGATCTGAGCTGTTGCGAATGTGGTCTTAAGTGTATGGGAGAGCTGGAAAGTGCTGAGCCCCTCCCCGGGCCTCCAAAGTCCAGTCAGAAGAGGTCAAGGAAGCCCTCTGTGGTCTTACAGGGCTCTCAGTACTGCCCTGAACTGTGGAAGCACCAGCACCAATGTGGGTCAGGATCCCACTCCACGGAAGCGTCCTGAGCTCAAGCTCTGCTCCTGGATTTGGCTGGCATTGCTCATGCCACCCAAAGAAACATTTTGTCCTTTACTAAACTCATTTCTCAGCTTGTATTTAGCTTTGATTTTTGTGTTTTTAACGGGAAAAGCAGTTACTTCTGTGAAAACAAATTTACTTTTCCACTTACCCTTGGGGTAATAAAACATACAACAAACCCCATGACAAACCTTGCCTCGCTTATGCCTGTGAACCACCATGGCAACAAAACTCTCTTCTTTATCACCTCCCTTCCAAACTGCCCAAAATCTCCTCTATTTACTCTCCTGGCTTCCTCATCCATGGGCTGCCTGCAGCTTCGAGCTCTCCTGCTCCACATCACAAACAACACTCGTCGAGCTTGCACCAACCCCTGCAGTCATTTAATTTCCTCTAACTCACTTCATTGCCATTTTAATATTGCATTTCCCTTCCATGTGGTCTCTTGCTGTATTGTCATAAGGGGACTCAAGGAAGAATCGTTTCTTGGTGGAGTCTGCTGGCATTAGATCACAGCGCTGCACAACCAGCAGCTTCCCTCTTGTGCACGTTGCTTTGCATCCAGCAGCAATGAACTTCATGTGGTATCTGGTGGTCTGGTCGCTCTGGTAGTCTCTTGTTGTGTTTCTGTTCATGTAATCACTTTATCACTTCCCTACTCGCTCAGTAACACAACCGTCTCATTTCTCCCCATTCAGTTTGCTATTCACAAACCCCTTTGTCTCACTCCCTGCAATGACCTTCCTGAAGGTCTTCCCAAAGCAAAGCACAAGGCTGCAGCAGTGCACCCTGTGGGCACGACACCAAGACTTCGACTAACCCGTGAGCAGCAGCTGGTCCCTGCCAGTCCCTGCTGGCTTTCTGTGACAGCTGCCACGACAAACCTGAAGCCCCAAAGCAAAACCTGGCTCTCCAGAGCAGAAGAACCGGTTAACACCCGCAGCTGGCTGGGGTGCAGGGGGAGGATGTGCAAACAGACCTCATGGCCCTCAGCCTCCTCGTGTCACAACTGCCCTGGCACAGGGCTGACAGCTTCACTTTGTGTCCTACCTATGACACACGCCGCTGCAGAGCTCTCTTCATCAGGGAAGGCAGGTGCTTGTGTTCCCCTTTGTTTGGAGGCCATTCTTGGACTGTTTTGCCTCCACTCTGTCAAAGCTGGAAGCTTCTTCTTGCATTTCTGCAGAAGGCAGCTCTCCAGGGCACACTCCTGCATGGCCACCTCTCCAAGCGCTGCCCCTTCCATGGGCAAGAGTTTGCCTCTCACACCAGCGGCCTCAGGCTGTGCCAGGAGAAACACCACGAGCACACCAGGTAACAATGAAACTCAGTTATAGCTTTATTTAATAACTGGTACAAAGTCCCCCTCAGGCAGAGCCTCCCAGTCCCATTCCCTACCTGAAATGGAGCAGAACGTGAGCGTGACCCTCGGAGGAGCTGGCTCCCAGTGAGTCAGGCCTGCTCAACAGTTAAGAAAGGGTGTTTTGCTCATCTATTGAGCCCTGGTAGTAGCCTGACCACTCTTCCCTTATCTCCCATTAACAGCAAGACCCTGGAACGCAGCAGGCATTTGCCTCTCACTCCTTATGACCCAGCCAGACGTAAAAAGGCAGCAGAATTGTGAACTCCAGCAGGACAGTGAACAGCACCTGCACAGAGGTGTTCCCTGCTCATCCTTCTGACCTGACTCACACAGATGTGTGCCTGCTGGTCATTGACATCCACAAGTATTTCCTGAATCTCAGCTAACACCCTGTGCAGACACCCTGCTTGGGCTGGCAGCAGTGGGAAGCAGAGCTGGCAGTGCAGGAGATTCCTGGATCTGGCATGGGGCACTGCTGGCCCCTTCACAACCTACTTGATGTTGAAGATGCCAGGGCAGAATAGCAGAATAGGTGTTGACTGCATCTGACCCTGGGGGGTCAGCAGAGGTGGTCTGGAGCCAGGGCTGCTGCAGTGTAATCCCTTGTACTCGGTTAATAGTGCACCTCGGTTAGTGTAAGTTTACTTGTTAATTGCTTTGCCCTTTCAGGAGGCTCAGGTGAGAAATCAACTCTGCTCCTTCCTAACACACACACAGAGATGAGACCAAGACAGTATTTCTGACCTTTGTTTTCCCCATGGCTGCCTGGCATGCCGAGAGTCCTGGGAACACAAAGACCTCTGATGGGTTTTACACTCCAGGCACAGCTCTGCCAAAGAGGTTCACCTGCTCCTGTGCCTGGAGTTCCACATCATCATGGTCTTGCTTTCCCATGTCCCACAGATGCCATATCAGCTGCACCACAAGGGTCCTTTAGCAGAAGCACAACTAGAAAGCAATTCTAAACCTCACAAAGCCACAGAAATTATATTTAAATGAACAGGGGAGACAATGGCTGTCATCTGGATTGATACACAGCACAGACAGGAGATGGGACCAGCATGTACAGTAACGGGACTTACTAAGACTGAGGAATGTGAATGAGTTTTAAAGAGGCTCTGATGCCAAGGGCATACAGAAAGGACCAAAGTAATGCCAAGTACAGACTACCAAGGAGGTGGCAGCTCAGATGGGCATGCACAAGTTAGAACAGTTAATGCCATGTTGGTGAAATGCTAGATTCTGAGTGGGTTCAGTGGGGGAGAGTGGAGTTGTCTGAATCCAGAAGAGGGGCTCCTGCCTAACAGGATACTTCCATGGTTTGAGGTGCCTCCTGGAGGTCAATTCCTTCTGGAGTTCCAGCACTGTCTTCACCATGGTTGCTAGCGTGAGACCGGCTGCGGATGCTATCGGCAGAGCCCAGGCTAGAGGAGGAGTGGGTACGGGAGCGTATCAGCCTGGTCATGCTGGCTGCTGGCACTGCAAGAGACAACAAGTGTGGGACTCAGAAAAGGAGGAAGTTTGTAGAGCAGTGTAACAGTCACTCAGATATGTGCCACTGGGTAAGCACAAAAAGAACTATACCCTCAGGAAGAAAACTCACTCTTCACTGCCATAAATTAATGTCTAAAGCAACATATTTAAGGCCCAATTTCAAAAGGTCCAAGGTGAGCAAATGCCTAAAGTGTAGCTGATCATTTGCAAGTGCAGTCATGGCGAGTGTCTGTGCAGACCAAGGCAGCTGTTGTACAGATGACCTTTTGAAAGTCAGTCTCGTCACTCCAGAAAACCACAGAGCTGAAGTCATGCAACAATCAACAAAATACAAATGAAAGGTGAAAAACCAGCACACACACTGTACAATGACCAGCCCAGCCCGCAGCAGGACATGCCGAGACACAGCAATGCACCCGAAGAATCATTCAACTCAGTACACAGACTTGGGCCGAGGCGATGCGCAGTTGAAGGTACCTGACTCAGTGCTTAGGTGGCTGAGCTGCACATAAGGGACTGGAAACAACATGAGACAAGGGAAGGGATGAATACAGGAAAGAGCCAATTAGTTGTGGTGTGTGACTAGCAGCTGCAATGCTCCTGGGACCCCCAGCTACCTTCCCTTCCATTCCCAGCTAACACACTGCACTGAAAGCTCCCAGGATCTGTGGAAACAGCAGCTAATGAGCATCTCGGGGAGGTGCCAAGTGACTCCAAATCCATCAGGGCCAGATCTCTTCAATGTCTTAAGCTGGAAACTGCCATGCACCTGGTGACCTCCCTGCTGCACACACCACAACTGCTCAACAGAGACATCATTTTCCTATGGTGGGGAAGCTGGGGTGTACTCTGTAACTCCAGATACGGAACAGAAATTCATGTCTTTCCTGACAGCATCAGGTTTCTGCTAAAAGCCTCCTGCAAAGCATCACCTTCCACCCTCAGTGTCAACCCAGGCAATGGTTTTAGCCAGTGTGCAGAAGGCACAAGAGTAGCTGTTGAGGAACTGACTTGTGCATTTCTAGAAACAGCAAGTTTCTGATTTGCTTCACTCTCTTGAGAGGGGAGGCTAAGCTCAGCAGTGCCAACACAGTCTTGCCCACCAAAGCTGGGAAAAACCATCTTGGGACTAGCTACTAATTCTGGAAGCATAAAATTACCCAGTCCTATTGCAAGAGATCTCACCCCCGAAGTGCTGCTGAAGTCCTTGCTCTAAAGACAGCACTTACTGACTTTACTAACGCCAGGAACACAGGAGGTATGAGCACTGAAATGCTCTCTCAGTGAGGCTGAGAGAGCCTCCCCACATGGTACCCTCCTCTGCAGGACCAGGCCCTTCTGGCCAGCCTTGGAGAATATGATTGTCCCACTACATTCATGTCAGCTACATGTAGCTCTAAGGAAAAGGACAGCTTCTGCTGAGCCCTGATACCCATGACGTGGCAAAGAACTCCTTGCCATGTGGAGACCATGCAGAGTGTCACAGCTGCCACAGTGGCCATCCTTAGTGGAAATGAGGCACATTAACTGATGCCTCCCATACTTCCAGCTTTTGAAGGTTCAGCATCTGCAGAAGGGAACTCCTAGACCCGACCCTGGCAGGCAAGGCAGAGCTATGCCAAGGTGCCCACAATGGAGACACAGGTGCTTTGGTGCACTGAGAAACCCTTCTCCTGAAGTCTCCAGTTTCTGGAGTACCAAGAGCAGTGGAGCTGAGCTGCTGTCAGCCTGACACACTCAGGAGATGCCTTTTGCCTCCAAGCACTAGGAGGAAGCCATAGAGCAGGGCATGCACTGGACCAAAGCACAGCTCCCTCTGGGCTTCCAGGTGTCTCAGAAGTCACTCAGCTCTGTTCTGCCACTGGAGGGTTTCACTCAGAGATATCATTTACCCCTTGTGGGAGTCTGAAAGAAATAGGCATGTTTGAGAAGAAAGGGAAGGACTCTCATGTACCCATCACAACTGTGAGGCTGTGCTGCCTCTGGGGAAGGTACACACAGATTTCAGGAGATTTACTGTTCTTGGGATCACGTTTTTCTGGACTGGCACAAAGACAAACACAAGGTTTTACCAACAGCAGAAACTAAAAAGGAGTCACTATTCCAGCTGCAGTGTGGATTAAACACATCAGGGACAACATTAGTTTGCAAAGGCTTGTTAGCACCCTAGTTGATTTTCCACTGTGGATGGATCTCCTGGCAACCACACTAACTGATGGGTGGAAACACAGATGCCAATGGGCTCAGATGGACCAGGAAGGCTGAGTTCCCTTCACAACAGCCCTGCTCCAAACCAGAAAATTGTGTTTGCCACTTACTGTAGCCCATTCCCTGCACAAAGTACTTGAAGGCTTCAGTCAGCTTGCCAGGCTGTGAAAACAGAAAGTGCAGCTTTAGTGTGAGCAGAGCAAGGGGCTCTGTCAGCCCAGATGCTGAGGGAGAGCTGAGAGGTGTTTCTCACCTGAACCACCTGGGGCAGGCCCCCGCAGTCAGCCATCTGCAACAGGAAACAAAGGGAGGTTGAACTGTCCTTCCTACCCCAGGAGCACAACCCCAGACCCAGACAGCACTGCCCACCCCACCAGGGCAATGGCATGAGGCTGCATTGCCACATGAGCCACACTTGTGTCATTTGCTCTCTAAAGCTATAACAGGGACCAATGATGCACCTCCTGAGAGCCTGTTGCTGAAGGAACCCAGCGCCTTGGAAGCCGCATTACCAAGTGATCTCAAGCCATACTCTAGGTCCAGGAGTAACCCTTGACCATTCCAGCTCCTGCCACTCTTCCCAAACCTGTCACTTTGCACTTCTATGCAGCAGTTGTCGGGCACACTACACAGACACAGGTGAGGATGGGAAGGATTGGAATAAAGCTAGAAGTGATGCTGCTGCTGGCAGAGAGCAGGCAGGGCACTTCTGCTATCTCTCAGCAGGTCTTCCCTGCTGGTTGGATATAACAGAGAAGTGGTCATAAAACAGGGATTCAGGGACACCCTGATAAACTCTCCTCTCCCAAGTCTGGCTCCACACAGGAGAAACACAGCCCTGAATGACTGTCCACAAACTTCTTAAAGCCAAATGTATGGAAGGCACCTAAGTGGAAGTGGCCTCAGCAAAAGTACTGTCTTTATGGAGCTGGAATGGATTCTGGAGCAGCACTTACCTTCAGAAAGGTAGTTTTGGTTGGGTCAAGACGTGAATTGCATTCAACCTAAAATAAAAGGAGGAAGTAGGGACATGACATCACACAGAAAACTCGAGGAGTGAGATATAACATGTGGGGCAGCTGAACAAGAAGCAGTGGCTGTCTTCAGCAGTGAGAGCTTCTCTAGAGCCAGGAAGGACTGAGAACTTCACCTGCTGTGGCTGGGAAGTGGTGAGAATCCTCAGGGGTAGTACAGTAGCAAATTCAAAACTTGCAGAAAGTCTCAGACTTCCAGAGCAGACTGATGAAAAGGGAACAGGCCATGACCAGAAAAGCCCTGCAGCAGTTCTCCATGCACAACTCCTGGGTCCAAGCTACTGCTTCAGGAGATTGCATTCTTTCACAGTTCCTTAAGACAACTGCTTTTGGTCACAACCCCCTGGTCTCCCCATGATCACCATCTGAAGGGGAGGAGCAACATCCACCACAACCACACTGCAATGTTCCATGCCTCACTTATAACTGTGCTGGGAGGGAAGTGGGTTATAGATGCCTACAGAGAACAACAGGAAGGAGATGCCTCTAAGTGCTGCCTTCCCTATGAAGACATACTTTTGCAGACTCCCACCACAGGAATTGCAGTCACACTGCTTATTTTTAAACCCCAGGTAGCCTCAGTACAACAGCAATAGAACAGTAATTCGTGACTCTAGGCAGCAGCCTGGCAGAGCTCAGGGACTGCTGAAAGGTATTCTCTCCATCACTTGTTGAGCAAGATGATAGGGTACAAGGACTCCCACTAATAACTGATACATCTCAATAGCTGGAGGACTAGAAAAGCACCTGAGACAAGAAGCCACTTTCTGTGCCTAGTTCTGGGCATGGTGAAAGCACTGCTGGGTGAGGCAAGTTTTCCAAGTGATTTTTAGGGCTCATGACATGACAGGAAAGAGTTCGTGTGTACATACCACTGCGTCCACAGCAGGTGAGCTGTCACCAACCACCAGCAAGGCAGGGCACCTGGTCAAAAACCAAAACAAAGATGTTACTCCCAGTGCTCCAAAGGGATTGCTGAGAAGTTTGAACTCTGTGAACCAACAGCCTCATGAAAGTTCAACAATGCTCAGGCAAAGTCCCTGTCTGCCACCACAACATGACATTTTATTGCACCAAAACATCCTCCAGGGCTTGCACGTACACCCCCACTGCCCTCTCCATGCACACCAACTGCCAGTTCTGTTGCACACATGTGATTTCTTCAGCAAGGTGGGGGAAAGCAGTCAGTGGTGCCAAAGAACAACCTGCCTCCCTAAGTTTCCATGCAAAACAGCCAAACTAACAGCTTGGGAAACACAGCGACTGCTGGTGGATACACTTACTTCCCTGACTCTGCCTTCTGCAGAAACAAAGTGTATTCTTAATGAAAGGGCTTGGACAGTCTTTGCTGTGTCTGGGCTTGAGGGGTTCTTGCTGAGAAGCAGTAACACCTTTTCTGCTGAGAGGACTGCACAGTAAGTACCTGAAACAGGCTGACTCAGAGCAACTTACTTGAGTGTTTTTGCAGTGTTTTCATTCATGCCAAGAACTGGTCTCTCAATTTCCAGGTCTCTGCGACTGAAAGACAAAATAATTCACCATCAACGCAGCAGAGGAACCTGGTTGTTGTGGGAGCACACAAAATCCAAGCAGGAGTGCTGGCCCCAGCGCCCAGGCAGCAGGTTATCACTCCCTGTGTCTGACTAAGAGCAGGGGCCCCAGCAAGCACTGCCAGAAAACAGGATCCATACTCTCATGGCAAGCTTGCTGTATGCCTAGAGAGATGATCTACTGAGGTATATGAAAAGGTCATTCAGGCATGAGGGCTGAGCTTGGTGCAGGATAATGGCTGAATGCTAAGCTTAGGACAAAGGTTCATATGACATAGTATCCAACAGAATAAAACATACAGAAGCAGGAAAGCTGTGGGAGTGATCTAGAAAGCAAAAAAGTAACTGTACCTGTTGTATGAGGTGAGGAACAGCTGAAGGTTATCTTGGTTAATGTCCTGTGCGATATGAAGCCTGTATGTCTGGATCAAATCTAGATTTGCCTGCAGCTCCTCCTGTACAAAGGCAGAAGAATTTGAAGTCAGGGAACATCACCTTTTTCACAAGTAAAGAAATGATACTCATAAAAATTCTGAAGCATTAAACTGCCTCCATGCACATAATTTCCCTGTGGACAATAACATAAGGGCAGCGACTCCAGACTGCATTAGTAGGAGACACGAAGAGTTTCTGTGACACGACTGTTATGTGCCATACTTTGGCAGGTGACTACAGGTAGGCCACAAGACTGGGACTGAAGGAAAATTTAATCCCAACACACAGTTCTATGAAGAAACTGCGTTCCAATGAGAGCCAGAGAGAGACAGAGAGAATACGGAATGCAAGGAAGCATTACATATAATGAAGGGCCTGAAAGCAGGAAGAGAGGATGTGCTTTAAGCAGGAGGAAGCTACGTGACTCCCACCAGCACTGATGTGTGTTGATGCAGCAGGGCTTCAGGTCAGGGACTGATCTGCTGCGTGTCGTATATAGTGTGCGTGATGCACAGACCCTTTCAGCTGTCCAGTAAGCCTGCTGGTTGGAAGCCAGCAAATCCCAAACAGAAGGCATTTCTGTATCCAAAGTTTTTAGGAGGGGCTGGTTTGCCCCTGCTGAAACTGAAGAGTGGAATGCAGCAGTTCAACATCTGAACACATACAATACCCCTCTGTCAACTCCCAGCTGATCTGTGCTCTACCCACAGCCCAAACACTTCTGTGCTGGCTTCAGAGAACTGGCTCCTACTTGTTTCTGCAGTTCTAGCACTAGTGTGTGTGGGATACTACTGCCTTAACATGTCTGGGAACACACAGGCCAAGCATGGGGATATGCATTCACCTGCAATGGGCAAAGCCCTGATGCAAGCTTAACATACAGAGAGGACAGTACTATCTGTGGTGACCCTTATCTCAGAGACCAAATAGCTATTTCAGAGCAGGTACATAGAGAAGTTATAGTCCCATATACAGTTGTACAGGCAACATTAACACCTGCTGGGTACTTACATGGCCAAAATGATGCGCCAAGACAATATCCACTATGTTGGTTGTCCAGCCTGAAAACTGGAAGTGACCATGAATGAGAAGGAGGAACAGTAACTGGAAAATGCAGTTTCATTACAAACTTCAAAGCAGCTTCTCAGAGGAAGGAAAATGACAAAGAAATAATTCAAGCAATATAAGAAGTAAATGGGATGGGTGTGCAAGACTCTAAAGGAGCCTGTGCCCACACAAGCCCTACAGAAACTTGGAACCCTAAATAACTGCAAGTGGCCAGAATAACAGAATAATTAAGAGATCCATTCAACCTCAGCCAAAGCCTACAAGCATGAGTACTAACCCAGACAAGAGCCAAGTGCCCAACAGCCACTCATCTCTAAGCAGTTTACCAGGATTTCTCATTTGCACCCACCCCTACTCCTACAGTTGAGGCTGTACTACACCCAGACTGGGAATGCAGCAGGGACAGAAATGGGATTGTACAGTTTTTGCTGGAAACAAACACATTCCTGTACTCTGTCCTTTTTCTGCTTACTCTACACACTCTTCATTAAGCATTGTGGAGGGGATACGTGCAGGGGAAGGAGAATCTCACCTTGGATGCTGCCCAGTCAATCCAGCCCTTTGCACATGGATCAACATTAATAAGAATAAGTCCCTCCACCAGGTCTGGGTGGCTGAGCTGAGGGGAGAGAGAGCACAGGCACACTCAGGTCATTCAGCTCACACATGGGGCAATGGCAGGCACAGCAGCTAGAAAGCTTCTTGCAAAAGAAAGACAGTTAAATGAAAGCTGAATGGGGAGTTCTTCCTGTGCTGGGCAGCCAGTGGTCTTTTCAGAGCCTGGTCCAAAGCTAGCTCCCAACTAGACCTCACTCATTCAGTTGCTGGCACTGAGGGGCTGTTTGCTCACACATACCTGACCTGCAGCCTAAGGCATCTGGTGACCCATGCATCTGGTGCAGCTGTAGGTCCTGCTCAGGCTCCTGTGCATTACAGGGCTGTCAGTAGTGACTCTTCCTCCAGGAAAGGACCAGGACCTCCAGGAAGGACCTGGGCACACACCTGTGCCTGGAGGGCACATCCTTCTGCTGCTCCCCAGCACCCTGCAGTTTATGTTGGGGGTGTATAGGGAGCACGGGTACAAAATACCTTGAGATCTGCAAACACAAACCCAGCACTCTAACACAGCCAGGGAACTTTGAGCTCTAGGCTCACTCCAAGGCTGAAATGTTGCACCAGCTCTTCTGCTCCATGGTACAGATTAGCACAGGTTGAACAGAAGGAAACACTGTCCTTGCAGGAAATGGCCTGCAATCCAGGTTGCATGATAAAGGCTTTCTTGCACTTAACTGAGCTGAGGACAAAGGCTTATCTGTGTTATCTTCTCTTCAGCAAGACTGAAAACTATACAAGATATCAAAAGCAAGGAACAGCAACCACCAGTGCCTCACACCACCTCAGGCTGAACCCTGACTGGGGGAAATGGGAAGCAGAGAACTTTTGGTAGAAGAGCAGCTGCATGGTGAAGTGGCTTTAAGAAACAATAATGGCCTAAATAACGGGCAACTCTGCACTCAGCAACACTGAGTGTTCTCACTGAGAACATCAAATTTCTGTATTTGTCTTTTTTAACACTGTCTCTGAAAGACTCAGACAAATTCCTGGGCTGCTGAACTACCTCCAATGATTTCAAGTGGTTATAAACACTCCCCTAGAGAGGAATGTACAAGTAAGTACCCAGATAAAGCTAGCACTCTCTTGTCAAAAGGGGAGTGTAAAATCTACTTACAGTGAAAAAGTACATTCCTCCTCAGTGCTCACAGCACATCACCAAATCAATTGTTTGGTGTCACAAACACTAGAGACAGCAGACAGCAATGCAGCAATCTTTGTGGAGACATGAGACTGGATATTCCTAGCAGCTAGGATGGGCTCTGCTGACTCAAGGACATCACATTACAATCTCCCCATGTCTGGCATAGGTTCAGAGTAATCTTGGCTGCTCCAATTTAACCATCTGGATGCAAAGCAGCTCTCACATGGCTCCCTGCAGGCCTACTGTAATTACTGCCTGCTACCTTGCCCCTGCCCCACAAATGGTCTGTTTGAGCAGAGGAAGACCACAGCTCATAGAAATCACAAGGAAATGAAGAGATACTTACTGCACACCTGCTGAGGATGTAAGCACCAGCTCCCAGTCCAATCCCAATGAAGCTTTTCAGGCTGAAATACAGGCATTTCCCAATCAGCAAGGCTAACAAGCTCACAGCAAAGCATCCCTAGAGGCAAAGCCTCTCCCCTCTCTGCATCCAACTGTTCACTTATGGTTCATTTTCAAAGCGATCCAGCAATGATGTAGCAGCCATAAATTGTGTCATGTGGCAGACAGTGTTCCCAGCATAAGAACCAGACAGGGTTACACAGGTTAGGAGTTGCTCAGACCTCTTGGGACAACTCGGTGAGCATATCAGATGTTGCAAGCAGGGATAGAAATAAGTGCTGGAATGGCTGCATCCAGCTGGCTCACCCTGTTTCCTTTCAGAGACTTACTTTAGGTGTGTCATAACAGCAGGCAGCATTTCAGCCAGTTCATCCATGCTGGGATACTGGTACCTGAAAACCAAGAGAGACTAAAGTCAAAGGAACTCCAAATACAGCTTGAGAGAGGTCACCATCCATTTCTAGCCAAGGTAGAAAAAACAAGCAACATCTGACAGGCTAAGTGATTATTTTGCAATGATACCGTGTATTCCAGCCAACTGCATGGATCCCATCCCTCTTAGCAAGACCAACATAGAACTGTGGTTTTTTGGCCAGTCAGACTTCTGTGGGAGGATGGACAGATGGAGCATGGAATGGCAGCCAGACTGCAGTGTGCTGGGCTGGTGCTCAAGTCAAAAAGCTGGTACCAGCACTCACCACTAGTGAGGGCTTTACCTGTGCACCAGTATTAGCAAGGCTCTCTGAATGTCCCTTGAGAAGCCTCCTCATCTCCTCATTTCCTCTGCTCCTGGAAGCTGCCTCCCACTGCCCTCATCCTGGCAGTCTGGTTGGCTTAAACTGGGTGCTACCTCAGTCCAGACTGCAATCCAGACCATGTCTGGAACAACAAGAGTCCCTGCAGAGCTCTTACCCAGAAGGGAATGGTGGGGCTCCTTCCTGCTGGCCTGGTGCATCCACGTGGCACACAGCAAAATGCTGAGTGATCTCTTGCATGTCTTCAAAGTTAAAGAATGCGTTAAAACAGGATTTGTCTACAACAAAAGGAAATGAGACATTTCCTGAAGTTTTATTGCAGTCCACCCTCCAAACACCACAGCACCACACACCTGCATGAGCCCAACCCTGCTGCTGAGTCTGTGGGGCAATGGGTGCTAGGTGACACACACTGCTGTGCCCCTGACCACAACACAGCACCCAGTCCTAGCAAAGTAATGCCACCACTGGAGGACAAGCAGATAAATGACACCCCAGCATGCATGCCCTGGAAAACAGGGCCTAGCAGCACTTGGGTACTCACAATACATAGTGAGGAGCTCTGGGGTGAACGTAACAGTACATGCTGGGTGGAAAGAGCAACTTCTGCAGCCTTGTCGAAGGGACTTGTTTATCTGCCCAGCATCCAGGGAACAGACGCCTTGTGTCACACAGTGCAACAAGTCAGCCAGAGCACTATAGTGGGGTGGGTGGACCTATTTCCACCTTGGCCCTACCTTTCAAGGGCTGTTGGAAAGGACAGGGGAGTGCCACATGTTTCCTCTCCTGAGGACCTTTATCTTTTTATCCTGGAATGACCTGTCTCATCTCAGCTCCAAGCCAGTCCTGCTGATCCCCACACTCAAAAGCAACCACCACAACCAACCACTTTTTCAGGGTCCTGGGAACACAAGGGCTTACGGTTGAGGCCAATGTCATGGTATGTGAGGATGACAGGTCTGTTCCCCTTGGGCATGCCCCGCATGGTGACATGGACCACTCCAAAAGCTGTCTCAATGTCATGTTCCTGCAGAGAGAGAAGAAGGAATCTCTGTGTTACATGTGCAGCCTGTGCTACAGGGAACCCTGAGGGCCAGCAGTATGGGTCACATCCACACTCTAACAGTGTTCTCCTACCCGCAGCTGGTAGCTCAGCAAAGCTCTTGCAGTCTGCAGCCCTGTCAGATCTCTCTTTCACCCACTTCTTTAGCTAGACATTGCAATGCTGCAATGATCTCCTTTTCAAGACTACCTAGAGATGGTAAGATTGAGTTTTACACCCAGCTTCCCTACAGGTAATAAACACTATGTCCATTTTCCTAGTGAACTTTATTTTCCCTGCAACCTTGCCCTGTAGCTTCAGGGCTTCTATCCTGACCTATGACTGCAAAGGACAAAACCCTTTTCAGAGTACACAGTTACTGCACACATGACTTCCCTGTCACACGCTTTTCTCCGAAGCAGTTCTCTTCTACATACCAAAGCCAAAGGACAGCATGAGGCAGATGCTTAATATAGAGCTTGATATCACGTTTAGGATGGCAACAACAGTCTCCACACTTGTAAGATACAACTACTACTTGAACTGGCCAAAACCCAGTTATTATTTAATTGCATCATTAGCATGGAGTGGAATAACCCTCTTACAACAGGTGCCAGAGTGCTCAGTGACAGAACACCCTCTGCCCTTGCTAAACATTCATTCCTCACGTCCTTCCTGCAGACATTCCTCCCCTCCAGCCACCCAGTGAGGCATCCTGCCTGTGCCACCCAGTCACCTAACCACAATTCTGCGTATTCTCACCCATTTGTCCACTGCTCCTGTAGAAATGCAGTGTTGGACAGTATGTTTGTCATCTTCATTGCTCAGACGCTGGCATGCTTTGGTGCTGGTCTCTGTTCAGGCCAGCTTTGGCACACTGCAGCAGTGTAGCCTGAATGGTGATTCAAGGATTTTGGTACCTTGCAGCTGCCTAACTCCAGCTAGGGCCTGAACACTGATCTGGTCCATAATGAGCAGTGACAGCAGAAGGCAGGCAAAAAAGATGTGGCCAGGAGACAGCCGGATCATAACAAATGTGTAGTCTGCAAACTAAAGGAGATGAACATGAGAGAAGATGGTGACCTACAGTTGTTTTGTAAAGCTGGGTAAAATTTTTTTCACCTAGGGAGTGGAAACTTTATCAGAGGTTTCTCTGACGAGATTTTATCTTCTGCCCTTATTCGTACAGTAGGCAAAAAAATAACCAGCAGCTGCAGACACCCTGCTGTAAATCAGAACTCGACAGCAGAGGCAACCTCTGCTCTGCAGCCCGCAGGCACAAAGCTTGTGACACGCATGCCAACAGCAGTGTGCTGCTGCGGAGATGGAACAGAGACCTGAGTCCTGTGCAGGCAGCAGCTACTGATCAACTCAAGCTGGGAAGCATTGCTTCACACTAGCAGCTCCCTCAGGGCATGGGTGAGGAGCTTGCTGATGGAGGAGGATCAGGAGGTATGGAGCTGGTATGGTCCAGCCAGCCCCCCTGGACTCACTTTAAGGCATAGGGAAAATCAAAGAGAGCAAGCATGCAGTGATACTTTCTCCAACACTTGCATTTTGTAACCTTCATCTTCTCAACCTCCAACAATCCATAGGTCAAAAGGGACTTCCTGAACTGGAGGTATGGTCTGCACTTTGACCTTCTCATCTGAGAACTCGGCAGTCACCTCCTGCTTCCTGTGCCTCTGGCACCTGCCTCACCCCGTGACCAGGAAAGCCAAAGCTTAACAACCTGCAGGGTGAAGAATCACTTCTTTTCCCATCTGATATCTGCTGGTTTTGCAGGAGATCTCCCAGTCCTTGGTTTGGGAAGATGGAGAACAACTGACCCCACTTCCATACCCTCCAGATGTGGTGACCTAACAGCTTGCTGCAGTTCCTCTTCACATGCCCCTTTCTGGGCAGATGTGCTCTGGACCATCCAGCTGGCCCTGGCACAGCAGCTGTGTTCTGACCATGCTACTGGTCTCCAGAAGTGCCCCACCATGCTCTGTCCTCTCTCAGACAAGGGGCTGGTGGCACATCAATCACACATGGGTGCACTGTGTGTTTTCACAGTAGCACAATGAGGTCACTTTGTTCTCTGCTCCTGATAAACAAGAATTGATTTGCTTTGTTGAAAGCTATGAGCCCCATGCTGACATTTTCACTCATCTCTCACATTAAGGTCTTATGCCTCTGGGTGACCATCAACCCTGAGCCTGCACTTTAATATTCCACTGTAGGATGGTTTTGCTCAATGTACATCACACTCTATGTTTAACCAAAGGCAGATAAAGTTTTCCATTGAACCTTCCATCTCTTAGTCCAGATCATTTAAGAGCAGATTTAAGCAGAACAGGGCCTAACACAGATCCCTGAGGTGCTCCTCTACTGATCTCAAACAGCTGTGAAAGTAGCTGCTGTTTGTCTGAGGTTTTTTCCTTTTAACCAGTATTTCATGCACGAAAGGACCTCTCCTCTGACTGCATGGCCATCTGAATCCCTTAAGACATATATCTTAGGATCTCCTTTTGGTAAGGGGTTTTGCCTTTTGGAAATCCAAGCAGGCTGCATCAACTGAATTGCCCTTATTTATATGGTTAGTGACTCCTCCAAAGAATTCCAGCAGCTCTGCAGAAGACTCCTTCCCGCTCCAAAAACCATGCTGACCCTTTCCCAATATTTATCAGTGTGATTCATCCACGATATTTCTTGCTGGTTTTATCAGTCTGTCTGGTCCAGGTGGCCAGTGAATTCCCAGAACTCCTCTGGGATCTATTTTGGAAATCATGTGAAGCACTGCAGCCCTCAGGGCACCATGGCAGCTTCAGCCGAGGAGCGTAACCTCTCACTTCATAACTCAACTATTTCATCCTTAAACTCATTTAAAACTCCTGTGTTGATGCATCCAGTCCTGGCACTTGCTTTAAAGGCATATATTTTATCTACTTTATGGCCTCTCAACAGGCACTGCAGTTTAAGGCAGGGTCTCTGCCGACTCCTCACAAGGAGCATTCACCACTGTGACCTCTGTGAGCAGCTCTGTGACAAGCCTGGGTGCAGAAAAAGCCAATTCAGTTCCTCTGCTCTGGCTGCATCCTCCCTGACCCTCCCTTCAGAGCCTGAGCAGTCAGGAGCTCTCCAAACTGCCTCATGTGGTTCTGATAGCTCTGAAACACGACTGTTGTTTTTTTAAACCCCTTTGCAAGTCACCTCTCAAACCTCCCTTTGCCTGCTCTGTTCATCTATTCCATGTGCAGTTTATAACCTTCCCCATCTTCTGCAGCTCTTTGAAAAACACGTTTTTGTTCTCCACAGCCTCCATGCCCTTCTGTTTAGTCATGCTGGCTTCCCCGCACCATTCCTCTTGTCTCCAGTGATAGATGGTGGGCATTTCCTCTCTGCTTAGCTGATTTTCAATAAGCTTCTCCATTTCTGTGCAGTTCTTGTTTTGAATTTTGAACGCAAAACCAGTGAAGTTTTCCATATATTTTTCTTTTCTGAAGGAGCACATTATGATTCCCGTCACAGAACAGCTCTTTTTGAACATGTTTCTCTGCCCATCTCAGAATCACATCAGTGGCTTCTCCTCCTTTGGGCTCCCTAATGTGTTGCTCCATGGAAGTTTGCAGCTAAAATGGAGTATTGGTCTCATGTCCCTGTGCAATGGTCAGAGAGCAGCTGAAGCTTCCTACCCCTGTCCTGTCTCCCAGCCTTAACATCTTTGATTCTTAAACTGAGGAGGAAAATACACCCCCAGCTGTGGCTGCCAGAGTCTAATTGTATGGGGGGACTGATTATGGAAAGAAGTAGATGCACACCTTGATGGCAAAGGGTTCAAAGCAGGGAGAATCATCTCTGACTGCCATGCTGTGGCCAGGAAGGGAAGCAATGACAGTGCCACTGACAGGTATCACCAAAAGTGTTCCATATTAACAGGTCTGAGTGAAGGAATGAGGCATCCAAGAGCAGATGCAGGGGTCCCCTGAGCTCCAGAGACACCCAGGCAGCAAACAGAGGTACCAGGGTGCTGGACTGCCAATTCCAGCCATGCTCCCTCTGCTCTACATCAGAGTGTGATTGAGAGCTTAGGTTTCAAAAGTTATTAAAGTCTGTAGTAAGCCATTTGTTTCACAGTGGGAATGATTAATGATGAGAATTCATACTAACAGTGCTTTTCACAACTAATTTACTAAGCTTCTTTTCTGGTATTACCAGATGAGTTTTAGTCCCAATGTGAAGCTGCTCAACGTTCAAGATTAATTCCCTGGAGAAGAACTGAGAGTTGATTTAATTTGGAGACTGTAAATAAAGAACACATCTGTGAAATCCCTGCAATTATTCAGCTTTCACATTCAAATCTGGCAGAACACTGAGCAGCAAGGTGCTTACTCCTTGCGCCCTGCTCAAGCTTGTTGAATGTCTGTAACTAGCAGAGGGCCAGAAACAAGCCCAAAAGCCTTTCAGCTTAAGGACACTCAGGTTCACCTAAGGCAAAGAAAACTGCCAACTGCTGCTTTGCTGTGAAGTGGAGCAGAGACAGATTACCCAGATCAGGTTTTCCTCTTTTTCAGTGATAGTGTAGCTACAGGATTATTTACTTCATGTCATCTTTGCCAGTCGTTGCAAAGGTAGAAAACAACTGCAGCATGCTCCTTAGGCAACCTGTTACAGCTGTTAACCACAGAGAGATTAAAGTAGAGATTCCATTGTCTTGCTCTTTTCCCTCAAATTTCTACATATAACTAAAACAACACCACAAACTATGCCTATAAGCTAAGGAAAAATATTGTAAGAGTGTAAAACATCAACATCTCCATCTGGTAACTCTTACCATGGCAGTACCACCGACCTTAAGGCAGTTGGTAGGTAAGTGCTTAACCACCTCCTCTCTGTGCAAAGCTATTCTGGATATAGTAGAGCTGAAGGAGACGGCTGCGTGGGCAGCAAGCCTAAATCAGATTTAAAGCAACATCTTGAACTAAATTATTCATTTCCATACAGAGCAGAAATTTATTAATAGAAAACCAAATATGTTCTATGCAAGCAGGCAATGGTTTCTAGTACTTTGTGTAATGGGATTAAGGCTTAAATTAGAGAAATGCTGGGTGAGAATCAAGAGGAGCAGAAGAATGATGTATGTCATCTGGTTACACAAACAGCAAAAGCACCAGGAGACAAAGGTGATGCAGGGCTACCCCCATTTATGTGTTTCTCCTCCAAAGGCACGTGATGCTGAAGGACAGACCTGGTATAGTACCTGCAACCCTGTGTCAATCACTGCCAAAACACACGTTCTGCTGGAGAACAGATCCTGCCTCTGCAGTCAACTGTACTCAAGTCAAGTGACCTACAACAGCAGTACAGCTGAGAGCTCGGGCTTCTGCTCCCACATCACAAACTTCTGCAATGACACTATAATGAGCCCAACAAGCAATCAATGACAACACCAACATGCCAGAGATGGAGTAAGATGTATTCCTCCAGCTGCTGCCCTGCCTGTATTCCAAGCAGCAGTGAAAGCCACAACTTTCTTGCACCCAGTAAAGCGTCCAATATCATGAGCAAGGCACACAGCATAGATTTAGGAAAATGTGGTGCTTCTTACTCCTGCTCTGAGGGTAAATCCCCTCTCTCTGAGGTAATGCAGGAAATTGGGCCTGCCTAGATCTATAAATAGTGCAGGATGAATTAAACTCCTGATGAGATGAGCTCTCATCTGCCCAAGATGACATCAGCTTTCATCTGCCCAAGTCTGGCAGTGAGCTGGTTTTCTCCCAGCACTCTGCACCACTATTTTGAATCAGCAGAGAATCAAGCTGCTGCCTTCCTCCTGGGCTGCAAACAGAACAGGCTGATGCCTCTAGCACTCCTCCACCCCCTGCACAGCGGGCTCGAGGTGCCACAACCTGCAGGCACACAGCTTCTGTAAACCTGAATCCTACTCAAGGAACATTTGAATGTGCTAATACACAGGCAAGTCTAAAAACATCTGGTGTGACTGCTGGACCTCAGATCACCTTAACCCCTAAAGGCAACCTGGAAGCTAAGCCAGGGGCCGTGTTTCCAGCCTAGGACAGTCCACCTATGACATGCTGTGTCAAACTGCATTTCAGTATCTTACTGAAGACCACGAACATCTTCAAACCTCCTGAAGAAGAGAAAGCAGGGCCATGTCCTGTGTCTCCAAACCTTCAGTGTCCCTAAAAACCATAACAGAGTCTGGCTGCAATGCAACTAGCATTGCAATTACCCAGTACCTGCTCTGAAATACCATTAATGGTGTTGTGTAACTGATGGAAACAGATCAGTCACTGGTAGTGGAGAGGCACCATTCATTTTTCTCAAGGCAGGAAAGAGGCAAATCCCTTTCTCAACCTAAAGCACATGCATTTGCTTTGCTGTAACAACTCCCTGACAAGAACAAAAAAAGCACAGGAACTTCAAATACCACATCTGCATAATCAGCCTCTTTAGCACACTGTTGTCACGAGCATCCAGAAAGCAACAGTAATGTTTCAGTAAACCCCATGGCAGGATTGTGCTCGTGTTTAAAAATAAGAATCAGGTTTCGGTGCAAGCCCTGCTTGCTGTATAGAACTCAGCACTGCAGCTGTACAGAAACTGGTTTGAGATGGAAAGACAGTGCTGAGATAAATCACAGGAAAAACCTCCCAAGAAATAAGAGTAATGAAAAAAAAAAATCCTAGGTAAAATAGAATCTTACTGATTTTTAGCTTTACAGTATTTGTTGCTGTGATTTCAGCAGAAGCCAAAGCCAGCACTTTAGTGGTGACACTAGTTTTAGTAAGACTGGGGGCAGCTCCTAATTTAGAAGGCATTGAAAAAGCTTGCTTTCTAGATCAAAACATCTTCTGTGTTGTAACAAAATTCACTCCAGCACTTTGAACAAGAGAACAAAAGAAGTCATTGTATAAATCAGAAGAACAATCGTCCTCAATATCCTAGACAGAATGCTTCAGTGCTGGCAAGAATAACTCCCTGTTATTCATACAGGGAAAGCGAACCCTTTTTCAAGGCACCAACATCTTGCATTCAGCACCACTGTGTAGCAATCACAAGCTGGCTTTAATGATGCCATTCAAAAATGAACAGTTTTGATTCAATGTCTATGACATCAGAAAACGTACATGATGGGGTATTGCAGCAACCCCTCACTAGCAGAATGGCATCTCCTAGTGCCCAGCAAGCAAAATAAAGCAGAGATAGGGCAAGGATGAACAAACTTTACTAAAGCCTCGCTGGAGTCTGTTGTTAACATTTTGCTGTGTTTCATTCTGGGCAACACCAAACTCAACATTTTCATTGAACTCCAGCAACACACAGCACGTTGTTTTACAGAGAAGCTTTAATTTCTCTTCCCCATGAGTTTACTTACGGCTTGTCTTTCTTGATTCAGCTAAACTCCACATGTCCTGGACTCACTTATCCCTACATATTCCATTCCCTGTGAGCTTTCTGCAAATACTCTGCCAAATCCCAGTCCCATCTCCACACGCCAGGTCCAGGTCCTTTTCTGCACAGTGTGTGCTGGAGAGCAGAACACTTTATTCATGTGGATGGGAGGCAGCAGAGGAAAAGAACTAGCTACAGTCCCCGTTCAAATGCTAGCTTATGTCAGACTGAAGCAATGCAGATTCATTTTAATAGCTTTACAAATACATCAGTACATTCCTTCATTGGTATTTAAGGCAAATCACCTGGAAAAGGAGAGAGATTCAGGCTAACACAGAACACCTACTTCTCAAAGCAGCTGAAGAAGGCTCAGCAGACAGTAACAAAAGCACAAGCACAGCTCTATTAACTGCACTGGTCACCACACCATCTGTCCATCAGCAATACAGAGCTTTTAATTCACCATCTGCCCACGAACATGAAAAGAAGCTAAGCTTAGCTTTCATTAGGGTTCCTAGAGCTTTCAAGTGAAATGTAGATCTCAGATTTAGGTTAATACATGTTATTTCTGAGAATAACCTAGATTCATATTGATAAAGACCCCTAAGCCAGCATGCTAGTGCTTCCTTTTATCTCCACTGCAAATGGTTATCAGATTATGTGGGGGTTGTTTACTGATGCCCAGGCAAGCTGTTATTTGCCAGGGTTAATTGTGGTTGCTTGTAGATGAGCAGTTCAAGAAAGCCAGGGCACCTGTATCTCAAAGTCAGCTGTATCAGAAGAGCTGAAAGCATCTCCACACCACATTCACCCAGAGTAACCAATTTCAGAAGGAAAAGGACACTTGCTCTATTGACTTAGCTGACATCTGATCCTGGCAAGTTATTACAAACTAAAACCAAACACCAGGAAATCAACAGAAATTCACAACAGCATCACCCATTTCCCCCCAAGGAAAGATCTTACAGACCTTAGATACATATTACCTTGAAAGTAACACATGCCAAAGTTTGACAGGAAACAGTGTGCCTAACCCATGTGCCTGGCACTACACACAGTCAGTGACAGTGCTAATGACATGCTTGTGAGCTGGGATTGAACTAAACACTTCTCTCAGCCCTAAGCATGGATCACCTGCAGAAAAGTATGTTGAAACTCCAGCATACAGCCAGAAGGAAGTCTAGAGACAGTGCAGGATGGACAAACACTGAGGCTGGCTGCATTACTGCTCTGGTTCATGCAAGACAGAGCTCTGCAGGAGCACCGGTCAGTCCTGGAAGGAGTCAGGACGGACCTATAGCACATCACCTCGTGGGCAAGGGCACAGGATAACACAGGCTGAGATAACACAAGACTCACTGCAGTACATCAGTGTCTGTACTGAGCAGCTCCAACCAGACCTGCACTGTCAACAGGGCTGCCACTGGTGCTGACAGAGGGCACCTGCTTCCCTCACCTTGCAGCCTTGCAAGCACAGCCCAGGATGTGGTCAGCCCGTGCAAAGCCACAGCTTTATCTTCATTTAAAACAGGTTTTTTTTGGACTATTACAAAAATAAAAAGGTCTGAAATGCAGGTTTCACATCGCTGATGCCATGCTGCCATAGAAATACTACATTGTGTAAGATAATCCATCCCATAAAGCCCCTAACCCACCAGGTCCCTTGCAGATGGTTCTGCCACTGGAAGCTAAACCAGCTTCCAGTTACCAGCCTTCATGAATGTGGGGCCAGTTTGGGCCTCCAGACAAATTCATCCCCCTCCTAAGTGCTAAGAGCTTTTAAGTTTCTCTGTTCTTCTAAGAGCCCTAGCAAACTTCTTCACTTTTAATTCTCCCTTCTCCAAGGCTGGTAAATAAAATCACACCAGTTTCCCCCAGGCCTGAATGCGGCAGCCAGATGTGCTTTGCTGGATTAAAAGGCAGCAGTAACTCTTCACAGGACACTACAAGAGCTCACCCTCCAAGTTTAAGCACTGCTCCCGGTATTGTTCCTGCAGCAGAAAATCCAAGGACCTGACACACCACCTATTCCTCTCTCACAGATTTCAAAGACTTCATGCAGCCCTTGGGGGGTGTTTTACAGGGAGGAGGAGGGGGCTGAGCCACACGTGCCCTGAAACCACACCTTGTAGGGGAGATGCTGGAGTGAGCTGAGGCCAGGACAATATTTACAGTCACAAGAGACAGTGTTAACTTCTTGCTAAAAAAAATTCTTCCAAACGAATTACCAAGAGGGCTCCCAGAAGGAACATCTTGTCTCCTGCCCAACTGTTGCCATGGCCACCAGCTCATCGCTGATCTAAATCGAAGCACAGAGAAGCAACAAGCACGTCCTTCCCTGGCCCAGTGCTCCCCAGAGCCCCTCTCCCTGGCTGCAGGGCTCCCCAGCTCTTCCCGCAGCTCAGCGCAGGCAGACAACAGCATGAGGACATGCCAAGCACAGCTGAGTCGGTGGTGGCAACACCACATTTCTGTGGGGCTCACACAGCTTCAGATTTGGGGCAATTTTTAAAGAAGGGCACAGAGGGGCTTTGCTTGTTGAGGGAAAGGGTAGGGTGAAAGGGCAGCAGCGATGCACACCTCTGTTAGAGAGATTCCTTCCTATCCTCCTGCTCTGGCTTCACATACCATACTGCTCACAGACAGGCAGGGCATGGCAAGCCAAGAGCTTTGGTGGGTCTTTAGACAATCTGCAGTGAAGGCTGATGTGTCAGGCACTGCATCCATATCCTTTCCAATCATAACAGGCCTCAGCAGGCGGTGCCTGTGCTATGTAATGCTCCTGCTCAGAAGCATTTCACCTATCTTTACCCACCACCCATCTGACACGGGAGCACACTGCACCTCTAGAAGAGATGGAGAAGATGCAGAATGACAGCTGGAGACAAGACAATACAGGGAAGTGTTTTAAACCCACCATCTACCTTAATTAAAACAAAAAAATCACTGCCTAACACTGTTGCCACTTCTAAGACTAAAGTTATAACATGCTAAGATTAGTAATTTTTACATTTAGAGGCTTTAAAATAATACTAAAACTCGCAATGAATCAAGCTAAAGCAGTACAATGACACGTGCTGCCCAGATGCGCTGTACTTCCAGTGTCTGATTATCAAGAGATGGAAAAAGCACAAACTATCTTCTAAGGACTGTATTTATTACACTTCTGTTCCACACAAGCCTGTGGAAAGCCTTCTGGAATCCCATACATCAACAGACCTTTATTAAAAGCTATCATGTGATGTTGGCAGTTCTACCCCTGGCCATACCACTGGTGTAATACAGCAGTGGGAGCCTGTCCGGTGCTAAGCAGAACACTCCAGACACAGCAGACTCTTACAGCTGAAAAAAAAGAATCTTCAACCTGACTGTGATTGGGTAAAGAGAAAGAAGAGCTGCTGGCTGCATATCAACATGCTGAGGGCGGTCAGCAAGGTAATCCAGCATGGTAAATGAGCTTGCGTCCCACGAAACACCACGTAATCCCAGTGCTGTGCTCTGCCTAACAAAGAATGTGTCCTCTGTCTCAGATGCTGGTGGTGCAGTGCTTCTCTAAAAGGATTATTCCTATACAATCGGAGTGATCAGGCTCATCTCCACACTGCTCTCTCAGGTGAATTACCTCCCAGACAGTGACCATGAATGGTGGTGCCCCACAAAGCAGGGTGCTGTATCTGGGGCAGCTTGCTGACTTCCATCCCCTCTCAACACAAATAGAGCACACAAGCTCCTCCTTTCCTAGCCTGTGAAGCAGATGGGATGTGACAGAGCTGCAGCTCTTCAGCATATTGCATTTTTCCAAGAAACTGCTTTTCAGGAGACCAGCCATCCTGCAAGATGTCACGGAACCTTGGCAGAGCAGGACAGGTCTACATCTCTCTGAGCTCAGAACAATGTGTGCTGCATGAAAGGGTGAAGGCAAACTTCTGCCAACTGGATATATTAATGTTTTTATTGATTAAACCTTAACAGGAGCTAAAATTAATATACAGAGCTTTTTCATCTCTCTCTCAGCATTACTGATGGACTATGGGGAGTCTACCCATGTGTCTTACCTGACAGTCGAAGTCTTGGAAGTTGCGAGCCGCATTCTGTTAACAAAAAACAAGAGTTCAGCACAGGACCCCAGAACACCCCCAACACCATCAAAGCTCCCCTCAGAGACCCCTTCTTTAGTACAGTCCAGCCCAACTGCAGTCACCACAGCAGCTCAATGTGAGACCCACACAGAGGAACTCCAGGCAAGTTCTGCCCATTACTACGCAGCAAGGTTGCTGGGGGCTCTCCCAAGGCTGCAGGTAAGGAGAGTACCTGTGGACACAGGTAAGTTGACTGTATTAGAGAAGGGACAGGAACATACAGGAAGGACCCTGACCAAAGTCAAGCTGGTTACAAGGCTGGATTTTGTCTGGTCCTGGTACCCTTGAAAGGACTACCACTAGGATCTCATGTCATGAGCTCAAGGAAACAGGCTATGCAGTCAGCTCCCCAGCAGTAATTGCACGGTGTTGATGCAGGGCAAACAGTGACCCATGAGTTACTGAGACCAGAGCACATGGGAACTTAGCTCAGCAATCCAAAACTGACTTTTCCAGAGGGTGACACCACACACACAGGTAAGCACAGCAGATGCATCCCACACTTGGCATACTGCAAGTTCGAAGTAGTTACTTCTAACTTGTCTGTATGCTCATATGCTTTGTTAGCACTTTCTCTGACCACAGTGTAGGTAACACTGCTGAGTGCTGTCAAATGCTGCAAAAGGCTGAGCAAATAACCTGGAACAGCATCCTAACTTTTGTGTTTTAGGTACAGCACCTTAGTGCTGAAATTACACCTAGGACCAGATACATACAAGAAAAACACACCCCAAACATTTCTTCTGGCCGAGCACCTAAGCCCTTAGTATCTTAAGAGTTTTACTGTACTATTTCTGGCCATTAATCCACACTGGCTCAAACTACTACATCTCCAGTGGTCAGTGAAAATCTTGGTGAACTGTCAGCTTGGTACTTTCTGGACACTGCAGAGAACAGTGTTATAGCACCACATCCACATGGTCCATAAACTAGGTATAAAAAGTACACGTGTATTATTTCAAGCTTGAAAGAATTAACAAAGACCAAATCCCAGAGATGGTAACTCCCTGAGGCATTCCTTTTACTAAAACAAACCTAAAAGGAGAGCCACTGCACACTTCTCTTCCCATGCAGTGCAGAGGATGGTTCTGGAGCCACCCTACTTACTTTTTTCCCTACTGAGATCCTTCCTGTAATTCCAAAACTGAGTCAAGGAAACCAGATATCACTTGGCATGTGCCCTTCTGTGTCTGGTTAACACCACTGGTCTGGTCAGGTGAGCACTCTGCACTTAAACCAGAACTGTCCCAGCTGTTAGATAACAGAAGTGGCCATGCAGATGGCATCATGGCAAGGACCTGATGGGGCTGACCAGGCAATACTTCACAGAGAGACTGAAAACTTACAAAGTGAAACCCACTTTGTTTTAGCATACTTTAATACCTCCTGCTTAGGTCAGCTCACCGGAGCGAGGGAAATCTACCCTCTTGAACTCAAACATGAAAGGTCCTCGAAGAATCATGAGCATTGCTTTTAGAAAGCTTGTCTTCTGTAAACCCTGATTTCTCATTTTGAAATCACACACAGTTTCCAAGGCACTTTCTGCTGGTCTACACTGATTCTGTTCATCAAAACTCATTCTCCCTGGAAACATTTCAAAGATGATGTTTAAGCTACAGTGGAAGCCTGGCAGTCAGCACTATGCTGTAAGAACAGGCAGCTGGACTGCAGATCTCTGCTGGATTTCTACACTTCACAGACACTAAACAGATATGGTGGCACACTAAAGAAATGAACAAACACTAACTGCATTAGACAGCACAGTCTTTCCCAAGCGAATGGACAAAGTGCTGTGACCCTTTGGCAGCACAAGCTAGTCCTTCATGTCAGTCATTAAACAGCAAAGCACTGAGAACCGCTTCACATGCCAAACTTGGCTGTGAGCTATGGAAAGTCACCAAACCACATTGCTTACAAGCACAACTTGCAGATGCAAGATTCTAGGTCTTGTTGGGATGGCCCATAACAACTTTGGCACTCAGAGCAACAGTCTGTGGCAGAATCCAGTGAAGCTAAGGCTGTCCTAAAGCCCAGATGCTTGTTCTCCAGCCCACAGAAGACAAGAGTGACAGCCTTAAACAGCTGCCACAATAGAGCGATTTTCCCAAGTCTCAGTATTGCATGAATCTGGCCTGCCCTAGCTAGGCTCTACAGGTATTAAAAGGAAATGGCTCTCCCATTACTAAATCCACAGAGACAAGGTTGTTTTGGAGGTCAAAACACAAGAGGATAATTTCAGACAAATTATTTTAAACAAAAAAAAGAGAAAGAAAAAACAAAAAAAAAAAGGGATACAGTCCAAGGTTTCTCTAACAAGCAGGAACTTAGCAGAGGTCAGCAATGGTATCACCTTTCCAGTTTCCA